>NW_027117282.1:0-1200000 GCF_038021145.1 Phyllosticta citriasiana | reverse complement strand
GCTGCAAATGCATCGGAACCGGAAGGCGATCTCTGTGTAACCTCCCTGGCTGATCTCTGTGGAACCTCGTGGTAGATCGTCTTTCTCATGCTCTGGATGGGTACAGCTTGCATTTGATAGGCTGGGTGCCAATGACGGTCCTCAACCTGTGGCGCAGTGTGCGCTATGAATGGCGGCGACGACGACGTGGCAAGATGCAACTGATATCGTGGTATGATATTGACACGTGACTGATACATGATCATGTCCTAAGGAAATCTTGCTTGATGGGCCAAATCTCCAGACTGGACATGTTTAGACCATCTTCACTCATTTGCAACGCTGAGCGGGGTGGGTGTGGAGATCTATCCGTTTTTAGAGCAGCGATGAGCATGGTACCGATTTGCGCGAAGGCAACGCGAAATACTCGGCTTCTGGATCCTTGTTCAAAAGTCACCACTGATACTTTGATATCAATAGGTCAGGCAACAATAAAGAGAGGCTTTGTGGTGTTTCAATGGAATAAAGTGTTTCTGCGGCCCAAGAGTGGGACCTTTCGCTACTGTCGCTATCGCAAGACACGGAGGCGAATACGGAAGTTTTGATAAGGCGGGGCTGATAACCAAAGAAGGCAATCTGATGCAACACGCCGGCGGAGGAAATGATACCACCTGTGTCTGCGTAGCTGAAGTGCTGAATGAAAGCTCCCTAGACGCAACTGCGGTATGCCAGGTTCATGCCGAGCAGAGAATAAACGCTTCTTCCATCCAGCTGCAATACCATGAGGTGACTTCTTTTTGACACTCACCATGGCAGGAGAGACATCCTAAGCGTCCGGTACAACCGGTCTTCATTGTCGTCAAAGCTGAGGACCGAAGTGTCGTCAAGAAGTTTCCATGCTGGGGATCCTGGCAGCGTGCTGCTGTCAAGCGTTTTGCATGCTGTTCAAGCAACGGCACTCTTAGAGCTACAATGAACGGACTTGAGCATGACTGAGCTTGTTTGGACGTCAGAACAAGCCTTGGCCAAATATTTGCTTTTCTTGAGCTCAGACGTGCTTCTCCTTCTATTGTCGCAATGGTGATTTGGGCTCTGGAATTCCGTCCTTTCCCACGATCAGCGGCAACAGTCTGAATCAGTAGGAGCGCCCCCCCCCCCCCCCCCCCCCCCCTGCTCAAGAGACGGGGGCAGGGCGGACCTGGCGGAAAATTTCTCGGAAACAAAGTCGGCTAGAAAGACTTGAAATGATTTGATTGAAGCGTTCGATTGAAAAAATGGAGAGCGGCCGCTAAAAGTACATCTGCCTTTGGTCAAGTGCAGGTACGAAATGGCCTGCTGGTGAGACACGAGGATCCTCTCTTCTATTGTTTTCCGCCAGTGTATACTTACAGCCAACCTTTGCTGGCTTGTCCACCCAACACCCATCCCAGCATTACGCCCATCCAGATGCTGAACCGAAACCGAAGAAATCAGACCAGTCAACTACCAGCAAATCGCTAGTCCCCACCCTCGGCACCATCCTCATCTTCAGACGAGGAAGCGGTAACATCTTCCCACCAGAGCGGAACGATCAGCGTCATGGCGGCATGAGTCTCAGCTCCGGATGGCCTAGGCGGGCGACTTGATGAACTGACCGAAGCAAACACTTCACCAAAATCACTGGTGAGCGTCAGCATGACTTGCCGCCTGAAGAATACAGTAACGAAGGGAAGCAAGGCGGTCGCGGGAATGGAGAATCTACTCTTCGTCGTTCTCCGAAAAGTACTCAAAGCTCCCTGGTGGGCTTGCTTCCTCTCCCATCGAATCGTCATCTTCGTCAACAGCAGTCAGAACACCTGCCGCCTCGGAAGCACCTGTGCTGTAAGAGTTGCCAGCATCACGCTCAGCGTAGGCTTGGTTGACGCGATCCTCCAGAGTGTGGCCTGGAGCCCCAGGAGCCGGTGTGGGTGCAGCCTTCTTGAGTTCTAGCTGCAAGAGATCCTTGGGCTCGTCGGGCTTCGTGTCCGTGACGAGGATAACGCCTCCCGTGGGCTGCTCAGGTGTTAGCTTTTGCCGGACCCAATCCAGATGGGAACTGACCTTCTTGACGGGAACATAGCGTTCACCGGGGAAGCTAATATACTTGAGTTGCGCTGGGAGGACTCTCGACATGTTTTCGAGGTCGTAGCCAACCTTCTCTTTTTCCACCTTTTTCTTTGAACCTTCGGCAGCAGGTGTGCTTTCTTTTTCGCCCTCAGCCTTCTCACCCTTTTCATCCTTTTTGGGCTCTTCATCAGTGTCCATCTTGTCTTCGTCGGCTGTCGAGACTTTGGGAGTAGTGGGGGTTTGGTCGACATCCATGCTTTCCCTCCTCTGCTGCCTCTCCTTGACCATTTTCCGGCGCTTCGCCTGTGCAGTGGTAGAGAGCACAGCAGTCTTGACCTTTTCGGGTACTTCTTCAGTCTTCACCTCTGCCTCCGGCGGGTAGTCGAACATGCTTGGTCTCGTCGCGCTGTGGAACTTGAAGCTAGGTATCTCGAGGTCTTGGTCCACACCGATGATGGCGGTCGGTGTGAAGCTTAGAGACAAGAAGTGGGTCAAGGGGAACCAGTACCAGTACTGAGTAAAGACAGCCATTCCGACGATGGCCGTCATGTTGAGGTTGCCAGTCTGCGTCTGGAGGCCAATGGTGCAGTTACGGCCGCCGGCGTCGATGATACCAAGAGCCAGAGCGCAGCCAAATTTGGCCATGGCATCCTCATGACGGTCGCTGATGACCTTCTGCAGAGTCTTGCGCACCGTGCCAACCTTGGGGTTCATGGCTTCGTTCTGTTGCACCATGATCATCGCCAAGGAGATGAGGGCTCCTTGCCGAACAAAGTCGGTCGAATCCTTCATCATTGGTTCCAGGAGATCAATGGCCTCATCCAAGCCAGTGCCGGCGCAGGCAATACCCAGAGCCATGGTGGCTCCGTACCGCACGTGTGGGTTGTACGATTCGGCGAGGAGCTCAACCATTCTAGGGACGGCACCAGGCTTGCGGAAAAGGACAAAGCCCAAGCTCATGACAGCTACCCTGCGCACATCATCACTGACGTCGCTGACAGCCACATGGAGCAACTTGCGGACGGCCTTGTTGCTGCTCGTTCCACAGTATGCAAGTGCAATGGTCATGATACCACCATACCTCAGTGTTGGGTCAGGGTCCTCCAATAATCCGTTGATAAGCTCATCAGCAGCCTCCTGACGGGCGTACATGATGAGAGCCATGCCCATCGCAAGGCCTCGCACAATCTTCTCATGCTGGGTGTCGTGGGCATACTGAATCATGTCTTCGAGCGCCTTGATGTTCCCAGTGCCCAGCATGACGAGTCCCATGGCAAGACCGACAGCTTCGCCGTTGATTGCAGAGTCGGTGTAAAGCACCGTCTTCAATGACTCGTAGATTTCTTCGTTGCCGGTGGCCATACCAGCAACACCCAGACCAAGGGCGCCGCCGTGCTGGACGACTTCCTCGGTAGCTTTCCTGAACTGGTTGGACAGGTATTCCAACACGTCGGTGCCATGGTTGCTGTAAATCAAGCCGAGGGCATAAAGTGAGCCTCCTTGGCTGTAAGCGGAGCCTGAGACATTGTTGTCCTTGGGCAAATAGGGGTCTAGCAGCCTTTGGCCCTGCGTGATGTTGCCTCGGTGGATAACGCCGAGCGCTGCAGTGGCCGTGAATTTCGACCAGTTGACTGCTTTTTGGAGCCAGTCCAGGTTGTCCCGGAAGAAGCCGTCGTTTGTGGTGCCCGAGTTCATGAAAGCGTTCGAGAACGTCACGGCGGTGTGGAAAATGGAGTTTCGAGCTTCCAAACTGTCCCGGATCTTGTTCAAAACGTTGCGATCCGCGTGGTTGTTGCGGTAAAGAAACTCCAAGTTGAGCTCAATCGACTTGGTCCCCTTGAGGATGCGACGAATCGACGCAAAAGCCTTAGTTTCGTCTTCCGAGGCAGGCTTTGGCTTTGTACGCGAGGGAATTGTTGCTGTGTGTGTGCTCTCAGCGTTGGCGAGGAGCTCGTCAGTTTCCCGGGTACCCTCAGCCGAGTCGGTCTGCATCGCGTCACCGTTCGGAGTGGCTTGTGATCCTGCATCATCCTTCTTCTCTTCCGTATCCGGCAGCTCCTCGATAACCTTGGAGAGGAATTCTTGGGTGCTGTTGTCGTACAGATCAAAAGAGATTTGGTATGCCACGGCCAGCGAGTGAGCATCACCACGCTCAACCAGGTGTCTGAGCATGTTTGAAGCCATCGAATGCTGGTTGAGATAGACGACACATTTAGCGATTGCGAAATAGTCTGGGTTCGGCAGGTCGTTGAGCAGGTCGAGGATGAGTCTGAGGATCTATGACGATGGTCTGTCAGCTGAATGAATACTACGTTGGAAGGATTTGCCTACCTCGTTCCTGAGACCTCGCTCTTGAACGACGTTCATGCAGATGTCTAGGATGTATTCAATGAGTTCCTCGCTCTTGCCCGGCGCACCACTTGCGGACTTCTTGGTCTGGTTCTTCTCATCTTGGCTGGCCCTCAGAATTGTCTCTCTGAGGACGTCGAGATTCCTAGCCTCTATCGAGATGCCAACCACTTGTTGGTATGCGCCAACTTGGTAGCAGCTCTCGAACAGCCGCCTGATCACCGCCTGAAGATTCTTTTGAACCGGACGAGGGAGAGCCAGTGGAGAAGGATGTGCGCCAGGAGTGCCTGCGTTTCCACCGCCTGGAAGAGACGGGTCAAAGGGAGACGAGTCCTCTCGGGAGAGGAGCGATTTGGAGGGGAGAGTCGATTGCGAGAATGGCGTCGTCGGGGACATCATGCTCGCAGCGGTGCTGGCGCTGCCATTTGCGTTTGCCGGGAAGGCGGTGGTAAGCTGCGGTGGTGGTTGGTTGGCTGTGCTCGCAGGCGCCGGCGGGTTGTGCATAGCGGACAGGGCGATGTAGGTATCAACACACTTGGCTGTGGTGAGGTGCAATCAGCGTAATCCATCAGCGTGCGTCTCCACTCGACATACCGACTATTGTGTCCTCGAATTCGCCAGCATTGTCTATGCTGAACAACTTTCCTGCTCCGAGCGCAAACACCATGCTCTCGTTGTACTCTTGGAGCTGATAGTAGACCTTGGCGGCCACCAGAGCAGCGAGCTCTCGCTCGGGAAAGTTCTCATCCTCGTAAAGGGCTTCTCTGTTGAAGGAGGCTTGTTAGCATCGAAGTTCCCCAGGGTTCCCATCGGAAAGGTGGAGGACCGCGCAGTGGCGGCTGTTGATGGAGCTTGCATCATGCAAGCCTCAGCTCATCAAACAGGGCATCCTCGACGCGGCCGACGCGGCAAGACAGTGCTTACATTTGGCCAACGGAGCCAGCAATCTCCGGCCACAGCAGGTCGATTTCCTCGTTTAATCGATGGAGGGCGAAGGACCTGAGGTCGTTGTCCGGCTCGGACAGGAAGCCGACGAGGCCTGCGGCCGAGGTCAAACCTCCCATGGTGGAGTGTTCAGAGGGCTGAGTCGAGACGGGCTTGGGAGGATGGGAGACGGCCGTCATGAAGTGGATCGTGGAAATGGGGCGAGTGCGGACCTTGGGGGAGGATGTGTTGGTGACGATGGGGGAGCTGTCGCGGCTGGAAGCTCGACTTGCGCCAAGCCGCCGCCAGGCAGGCATGTGAGGCCGCACTGCTTACGTGACCACCTCAGTGCTCCCTTGAGGTATATTCCAAGCACGCTCAACAGGCGCCATCATCCGCCAACCTTGTCGCTGACGAGCGTCGCGCTCTCCAGAGACCGACCTGGGCTTGCAGGCGCCATCGCTGATCCTCTGCGCATCCACGACGAGGACGCCGTCCAGAATCGCTCCCGCGTCGCGTCACTCTCGCCAGCAGCGGAGCTCCGCCGAGCGCCCTCACCTTTCGCCGCCTCACACACCAGCATACGTCCGTTGTCGGCGCTTCAGAGCCCACATCTTTCAAAACCCCTGTCTCGTATTGATCACTGCAATGGACATTCGGACAGTCTTAAACGACGAAGGGGACTTGCCCCCCAAGACTCCCAAGAGCGGCCGTCAAGCTTCTGCAGCGTCCGTCCTGTCGCAGACGCCTCCGTCCACGGCGCCCTCGCAAGCCTCCAAGACATCGCCCGTCCCTCAGGCCTCACCGCAGCTGCACCGACAGACGACCATGCGAAAAGAAATCCCGAATTGGGCCAAGCGCTTCGACTGGTCGTCTCTGACACGCTCCGAGCCTAAGCTGCCAACCGCCGTAGACAATGTGCCGCCGCCGATTCAACAAACACAAAGTCTATCCTACGCTCTACCTAAGCCAGCGCCTGTGCCCGAGTTTTCGGAGTTGGAGCCCAGCCTCACCAACATTGCGCCATACGACGAAA
The DNA here is from genome assembly GCF_038021145.1 of Phyllosticta citriasiana. NCBI lineage: Eukaryota > Fungi > Ascomycota > Dothideomycetes > Botryosphaeriales > Phyllostictaceae > Phyllosticta > Phyllosticta citriasiana. The sequence continues at coordinate 1,193,627 of NW_027117282.1, read as the reverse complement.
TTACGCGCCAGGTATGTGACTTTCTCTGGAACAACGTTGTAATGCGCGAGGATCTTCACGGAAACAATCCGTTTGGCGCGAACCACGGCGTCAAGCTCGAAGTCGAGGGCAAGCTGGGAGTCCTCGTCAGCAAAGAAACCAACGATCGTGTGTCGTACCCAATCGCCAGCCAGGCGGTTCTGGCCGTTCCACCCGAGCGTCTGGCTTTCCGAAGTTTTATGAGCGAGGTCTGTACCACGCATACTCTCAGTGAAGCTACGTATTAACAACTTGTACAGCAACAACACAAGTTTCTAAATGACTTTCTAAACAAGTCGTTGGCCGATAGCCATAAGTCGAATCGCCCAAAAATGCGGTACGAACATTTGCGGGAGAAGGACACATTCTATCATGTGGACGATGCCGACCTTGCCGCTTTACCACCATCGGTACAGCCATACATATATGCCATGGGGCATCACCGCAAGCCTCGCGTGCGCATCACGCGGGACCAGGTCACCCACAAGATGAAAGCGCGCATTTTGAAGGCCCGAGTCGCTGATCTCGACATACATTCCCCCCGCGAGCCATTCGACTGTCGCATCAGCGTCAACATCGAATTGGAGGTTTCCGAAGAAGTCAGTCTTCTGGAAGCCAAGGACGAGATAGCACGGCTTAAGGACCGCCTTAGCTATAAGCACCAGCACACCCAGATCGACCTCACGCAGGTGAAGAAAGACGACGGTATTGGCGAAAAAGTGCACGAACTAGAAGTCGAAATCGAAACAAGTGCATTGATCCACCAAGGCTTGCTTACGAGGAGCAACTCTCCTGACGCTTGCTATGAGGAGTTGGTCAAGTCGTTTGTGAGCAACATCAGGCTCCTGTCACGGGCCGCGAAGATGGAAAGATGAGAGTATTCAAATCATTTGGGAGGGTTCCGAGGTCAAAAAGGGTCTGCATATGTCCTTTTGTTGGATGAGGTTGGCGTTAGCTGGGAAGGAACAGGCGTTGGTTGCAGCAAAACATATCGAGATACCCCACGGCTTCATCAGGTCTTTCAATGACTGCACAAACTGGCTTGTACGATAGAAAAGCGAAAGCTAGTAGGGTGCTGCAACACTGCGCTTTGCTTAGGAACCTCCTCAAGCCTTTCTTAGAATACAATTCCTTCGTCTCTCCACATCTTTCATCTTTTTCTGGCCTTTGATCCTTGTTTTGGGCCTTTCGATGGTCGTTTGTTGGTGGTCCTTTTTCTCTTCGGGACTACCGCCTTACCCGCACGCTCGGTCGGCCTTGCCGCGTTTTTGCAAGTTCTCGCTTCCGTTGCAGTATACTTAGAGGCCAGACTTTCGCTCATCTTTCTTGTGGCTGTCGTCCTCTTCTTCAGCGTTCTAGAAGTCGCTGTGGCTCCGAATGACGAGTCCGAATCCGAATATTCTGACGGTGCTTCTTCAGAGTCCCTCATCTTTCTCTTCAACTCCCCAGGCAACCCCTGCCATTTTGACACAATATCTTCAACATCAGTCTTGATCCTTTCCCTAGCCACCCTTTGTGTAAGACCTTGCTTGAGGAGCTGGTCGTATTCGGTATACGCATGCCGAACATGCGCAGTCACACCCAGCTTGACTTTAACTTCCATGGAAATAGTCTCAGTGCGGCCAACGCGCCTGCTGTTCTTCTTCCACGCGCGAGTCAGTACAGCTTCCTCATCTTCCTCTGGAATCGCAGGAAAGAGCTTTTTCAGAGCAACGCGTGCCTTTTCAAGAGTGAGAGCATCTTTTCTATTCGTTACGGCCTGGCGCTTTGGCTTTGTCAAGGCATCGGCGGCCTTGACTTCTTCATAGACTTGCTGCGGTATGTAAAGACCGATCCGTCGCTCTTTGGCATCGAGGACGGCAAAAACGGTCTTGCCCCCTGCCAAGGTCTTGTCTCGGCTGTATGAACTGATTAGCGTGCGTTGTAATGGTGCCTAAACTGGGTAGCCTACCAGTGGCGCGTCATGTAATGGTTACCCTTTTTGAGCCAAACATAACCCGCGGGACATTTGTAGCCACGGCCCACTGAACGCTCTTTACCCCGAGTCTCAGCCATATAGGATAATAGTTTGTTATGTTTGTCGTACTTAAAGGTGATAGTTTGGGATTTGAGGATGGAAATGGGAAAAGGAAGCTTGGCAAGACACTTGACAACCATGTTAGCTATTGAAATGCCAGAAGACTAGTGTGCAGAAAATATTATCGACTCTCATGGCAATTTATTATCATACCTCTTGAATAAAGACCCACTGGTACAAGACCTTCGAATCTTTCAGGTGGAGAAGTCACAGCACTCAGTTCTTGAGTCTCTTTGTTGACGCGAGCAATTCGATTGTTTTCGTTGACACGGCGTCCGCTTGTAGTCGCCAAGACCGTCCGTTATGGATCAGCTTATATCCGAGAGCGTTTCAAGTCGCAAGCGGCCCAGAGAACAGACCTGAGACCCCAAGGAAGTTGACGTAGTATTGCTCAATCCAGGTGGTGGAAGAGACCGATTGTCGTGGCCGTTGTACGAGGGCAGCGATTGGACCGGATCCGTCAACCAATCAAGTTGCGAGGCAAACGAGGGACGTCCTTTGACTTCGCTCGTTCCATCGTCTCACACCCTCAACGCCAAAAGCATTGTACAGAGACCACTCTGCTCAGACTGTTGACACCCTTATCCAAACATTTCTCGTCACATATTTCTCCATTCGCTCGGATTTCGATCCGCTCACCAGCCACTGGCGCTGTGACACTTACGAGTTACAGAACTCCTTCATCCATCTGAATTGGGCGACCCAATCCTTCCATGAACGTCAATGCTCATGCTATCAGACCGCCCTATACGGATTCTGGGCTAGTATCAGCCTCTCAATTCACTTTCCCCAGCTTTTGTCACTTCATTGGTAAGAGCTGCGTAAGCCCTCGGTGACCTGCTTTGGAAAACCATCGGAAGTATGGTCCTGCCGGCGCCGACATCTCTGGCCTTCATTTCACATATCACTATCCACACTGAGGATCGATGCCCTGTCAGTCCACGCTGTTGTACCGCTGCAAGGTCTTCCGTGGCCATGAAAAGCTCGCCGAGGTTGCCATCCCGAGCAGTTTCATGACGCCTCATTTTGCTGATCTGATACCCGATCCTCGGCACTGTACTGGCTGATAAGGCATAGAGCCAGCTATCCCTAAGGATGTTCGCCGACATTCCGACACTTGTCTTCTGGTGGAGCAAAGATCGACGTCCCCTCCAGGAGCTCTTAGTTAGTATTTTCTCCCGTCTGCCTCAACTTGCCTGAGGCGAAGTGCAAGACGCTAGTGACCAAGAGGTCAAGAGGATCAGTGGTGCGGTCTAGAATCACTGAATGGCTCCTCGCTTCTTGGTGTTTTTTCTTCAGCCTAAAAAAATTCTCGGCGTTTGTAGCTGCCACGCGGCGTAGGAGACAAGATTCACGAAGGCGCAGGTCCAAGTCATAGTAAGGCTTAGACAACTTGTGTTAAAAAGAGCAGGACCAGGGAAGTTGTCATGTTACCCAAACGGGGTATCAAAATATCAAAAGAGGGCGCCAGGACCTTTTTGGCCCTGACTAGTAGTCCCTAGGGTCCTTTTCTAATTATGCACATGGCATGTATGATTCGAAGTCATGGAGCAGCCAAGTCCCCGTCTCGTCACACCACCTGCCGGATTGTTGTTGAGTATATGCATTACCCCAGGAGATTGATGCGAAGATGTGAGAGAACTTGCAGGCGCAGGTATTACCAAGTCCTTTAATAAATGACAACTGCTCAGGCGATGACAGACATAGGATGGACTGGGCGCTCTCAATCCGTTCATTTCATCTATCATTGTTGCGGTCGTTATGAAGTACACACTCATTTCATTGCTAGCTGCTTGCAGCGTAGGCACCGCCCATTGTAAGCCGTCGATTTCCAAGGCCGACGGACCCATTGCTAACAAGAAGATCAGGGAATTATCCTGTACTCGTCGCCCAAGGGCAGCCCAGCGGCGAGTGGGAGTTTGTACGGCTAGTCGACGATCATTACGGACAGTCGCCCGTGAAAGGCGACGTCAACTCTGCTGCGCTTCGCTGCAATGAAGCAAATCCACCCAACAGGACCAGCACGAAAGAGGTGCAGGCTGGCGAAGAGATTGCCTTTCAAGCGTCACAAGCAATGACGCATCCCGGTCCCTTCCAGGTCTACATGGCCAGGGCACCAGATGGCGTGAAGGCAGAGGATTTCGCTGGGGATGGAGATGTTTGGTTCAAGATCTTTGCATCGCAAGCGAACATCACGGAGCACCAAATGGACTGGCCTGGCATGAGTGCGCATCTTCATCGTGTTCCCAAGTCTTTCGACACTCTTCTGACGATTTCCCTAGATTCGAAGATGCTGAACGCCACCATTCCAAAGTCCACGCCCGACGGCGACTACCTGATTCGCGCAGAGCAGATTTCTCTCCACCAGGCAAGCCAGGAAAACGGCGCCCAGTTTTACGTTGGTTGCGCGCAAGTCCGAGTCACAGGCGGCGGCACCGGAGACCCTGGCCCCAAAGTCGCCATCCCGGGAGCTTACAAGGTCGACGACCCGGGCATCAAGATCAACATCTGGTATCCAATCCCAGAACGCTACGATCCACCAGGACCACCAGTGTGGACGGGGTAGGGAGCGTGGCCATTTCGGCGCGAGTTGAGGCTGCGCTGGCGACCCGATCTTTCTCTTGCGCATGCATCGCCGTGGTTCTGACAAGAAAGATTGATCGAGCTCGGAACTTTCCAATGCTCTGGTTTGCGCTTGATATCTTCAAACGCGTCTTCAAGCAATCAGTCGCGCAATCGGGGTTTCCCTTGTCGATGGGCCGGCTGGAACCGCCCGCTGTACCTGCATATTATACAATCTTTGCACAATATCCGGTGTTCATATAAGCAGCAGAGCGTCTGAGATTCCCCTTGTTGTTCGTTGCGATTGACAATGGTTAGCTTCAGGAATTAGAGCGCGTTGCGCCTACAAAAGACAGTGCGCTCTCTTCAAGCTTTGCTTCCAGTCTACGCTGCTTTCTTGGCTGGTTGACGCGTGTTTGGAACTGTGTTTGCGCGCGTCAAATCAACTTGGACTAATTCCAATGCAAGAAACACAGCAGCTTTTACTACATCATTCCATCCTTCTCCAGAAACTCTGACGAGCGCAATCTAGGACGCGGACATGGAGGCCCGGTGGGCGCTGCACAAGCATCCATGACCATTGTAGAAAGTCCACGTCTTGGAGGGCGCAAGACTTCTCAGTAGATCCCTTATGATGTATGTTACTCAGGCCCTAGAGAGGAAACCTGTCTGATAGGACTGACTGTTAGGCGTAGCACATGTGGCATGGTAGCCACCAAAAATTTAAAACTGATGCTAAAATTTAACACTTGTGCAATGGCAGATACAGAAATCACTTCTTGATTGCGCCTGGCGCAGTCGCGCAAGCGCCTTGATAGTAGAAATACATTCAACGGTAGTTAAGCAGCCTGGCAGTCCGGGGCCCCAGGCGCCTGGGAGTTTGCGACGGAAGTCGCGCCCCCTATACCGCCTAGATACTGCCCACCTACGCTGGAGAAGGCGCGTCCTGCCAAGCGAATCTCGTGGTGGTCGACGACTTCGAAGCCGCGCCACGAGTCTCAACTTTCCACCACCAAGCACCCTCCACACACTGAGCTTCGAGACGGTCTATCATAAGGCATCTCGGCGCTCGACAACCCTATTCACCCCTGAATTACTACAACACCTGACTACACCATGACGTCCGTCAACCGCGAACCCGACCGCATCGTCATCCTAACCGGCGCCGTCGCGGGCGAAGTTGACAAGACGTGCTCTCTTGAACGTGTCATGCGTCGCGTCGACGACCTGCTCACCGGAAAGGAGAAGGAGAATCTTGCGACCGCTAAGGAGTTCATCATCGTCGGCCCCTGGATCTACAGCCACGAAGACGTCGCCAAGATCGAGGACAAGTTTGGCAAACTTGAGCCCCAAGTCACCAATAACGACACTGGACCTGTCCACACAGGCGACCTTACGCGTTCTCGTTCCCACAGTGACGCTGCCGCCAACAATGACGTCCTTAAGAAGCATGAGTTCGAGTGGACCTTGGCGGTCCGCAAGATCAAGGGGGTTCTGGCCAAGATGCTCGGACTGACTTCACTCAAGTGAGTGGACAAGGAGATTCAGTACAATGGAAGTTTAACATACTCGCAGGTGGGAGTCGGACTTGCCCTTCTCCAAGGAGATCTGGCCCGTGGTCAATCCCGATATCACGCAGCTCTCCCTCAACGTCTTCGTCCCCGACGCTGAGGACCGCGATGACGATGCTCCGCACCCGGAGTATTTCACCCATGACGATATGAAGCACCTTACGGTCTTCCGCAACCTCAACTCGCTGTGCGTCTACGGCATGACTGAGTCTTTCCAGTCCATCCTCTGGGAGACGGTCTGGCGCAACACCCACCTTCACACTCTGGAGCTCGGCATGCTCCTCCACCCCATCACTCGTACCGAGGATGGATCCCCTTTCCCTCGCATCGGCAAGCACTGGAAGCTTGCGGGCAACCCGAAGGACAAGTACCAGTAAGTGGTTTGCTCTTCACAGAATAGCACCAGCTGACCTTTGCAAAGTGGCCAAGACGGAAAGGGAATGTTGCACCATGTTTACGGGTACGGAGAATATCTCGACTACCTCAGCATGGCATATGCCAGGAACGCCGTCCGCGCCGGCAGCGCTACTCCCATGCATAGCTTCTCGGTAAAGGTCCTGCGTCTTGGTAACTTCGTTGTCGACAGCACTTCATTCCAGCACTTTACCAATCTCGAAGAGGTCGTCTTCATCGACGACTGCCGCGACGCCGGTCTCGACTTTGACAAGAACCTGCGCGACGACGTCAAGCTTTACTATCGCCAGCAGGGTTTCGGCTTTACTGGAAAGTCGGGCATGGAGCAAATCGAACTCAAGATGAACTAGATGGATTCGAGGTGTATGAAGTGGTCAGGGAAAGAACGACCAACTAGCTCGAGGGACGAATCTGGAAGCACGACCTTCTCGAGGAGGATGCTGTAGCTCAGGTAGCTAGCTCTGCGTGACAGCGAGCACTAGGATCTCAATGGGAACAAAGTCAATGGTCGACAGACACGTATCCGTGGATAGAAAGGGCGTTTGGGCGGTTCCTGGACGAGAGGTGAAGTGAGGCGGGGTGACGATCGATCTTCATGTGACGTCATGGCTCTGGGGTCCTCCATGTCGATACAAAAGAAGCATTTTTTGAGTTATTGATGCGCGATGCAATGGGCAGCGACTATTGTCAACCCCGCCGCAGACGGGCAGCGCGACTGCCTGCACCTAGGTACATGTTCATGTATATGTAGCGTGCGAAGTTCAGATCATGCGGCAGAAGCGCATTCCGAGACGGCATTCGTCGACTTGCGCAAGCCGCACAACGTCTGTCCCTTGACCCGTTCCTTCACCCTTCTCTACCCGCAAGGATCCCCAGTTCTAACTTCATCCCCAGAGTCAGGGGAAGCACAGAATTCACATGTTGATGGCTCCGTCCAGTCGCTCATCAGAGATCTCACCAACTCATTGTGTGCCCAAGCGGCCGCGTGGTCAAGAGCTGGGAAAAATATCCGAAAACTGCCGGATGGCTTCCACCAACCCATCACATGGCCACCGCCTTTTTGACGGAAATATGACGGGTCTCTTGAAGAAATGTCAGAGGCGGCGCACCACTACTGGCAGTGGGGCTTGACAGCAAAAGTCAATAGAGGGAAGCACATCAGCCGCGATCTGTGGAGGCTCGTCTTTGGGGAGCGGGCGGGCCGCGGCATCGCACCCGCATCGACGAAACGGAGTCAAAGAGGGGTCGCACGTGGCGGCCATGAGGTCGCGAGCCCAAAAGGAGGAGGGGATTTGCTTTTCTGGGGCAGGCAAGGAGAGGGAAAAGTGACAGGACAAGGGGAAAATGGGGAGCCAAGGCGCCTTGGATGGTGCGGGATGACGAGAGAGCTACTGTGCGGGGAGGAGGCGGTCAGGCAGGGTCGCAGGCAGGCCATGTCGTGTTTTGGTTGCGGAGACGATGCGAGCGCGCGAACCTGTGAAACGCATCGGCCGGCAGCAAACACGTCGTGGTGTTGTTGGTTCGGCGAAGGCGTGCGAGCGGGCCTGCGGGTTGGCTGGCCGGGCTGGCTGGATGGCTGGATGGCGCTGGCCGGGCTGTGCTGGGGAGCTTCTTGACTACCTATAAAGACGCTTGACTCTGGATTTGGATATGCTTGGTTTTGTTTCGTTTGCTCCCCATGTCTTGACATGTCGCACTCACTGTCGTTGTTGTTGTTGTCGACGACGTAGCCAGCCGACCCAGCCAGCCAGCCAGCCAGCCAGCCAGCCACCAGAACCGGGCACGCCGCCACAGGAACCGAAGCTACGCTACCCACGACCATGATTCGGGAGCGCCTCTTGCTGGCCTGCTGCTTCTTCTTTTCGTCGTGCTATACGACTCCAGAACCGCAGAGCCCGGCATCACCCCCGCCGAATCCGCCTTTCATCCCCGGCCAGCGGAGGCCCGTCGCCTTGCCTATTGACAGCTGCCCTGGATACACAGCGTCAAATGTCCAGGATCGCGGCTCTAGCTTGACGGCTGACTTGAGGCTTGCCGGAACCGCGTGCAACACCTACGGCCGGGATCTGACCGAACTGAAACTGCGTGTAGAATACCAAACTGGTAAGTGACCATGGGCACACGCTAGACTTCTTTCTGTCATTTTTGAGTTGGCTGGATTTCAGTCCGCGCCTGGGTGTTGCGCTTTGCAAAACACCAATTTTGCTTGGATGTCTAGTCATAGTTCCACAAGTACCTTGGAAATGGCCGGAAGGCAAGAGATTGAATCACTCTTTATATGCAGATTGAAATACCTGCTTCTATCAAGTTCTCAGGCGGCAAAAAGTTTGCACACTGTTCCGTTGGTTGTTCTCTGCGACAGGGAGTAGGCATTTTCAAGTTCCGCCCATATATCTTTGCTGGTTTCTTTATGCCCCTTGCGCGCGGCAGGTTGAAGGGCGTTTCCAAGTCAAACTGGAAATAGGGGCTGACGATCCACATAGCGGACCGGCTGCATATCAAAATATTCGACACATCAGAAAACACTTACCAAGTGCCCGAATCGGTCGTATCGCGACCTCCAAGTAATGCGTCAGTGGCACCTGCGGATTCCAACATTCAATTCCAAATCCAGCAAAATCCGTTCTCTTTCAAGGTCGTCCGCAAGGGCTCAAACGAGACCCTCTTCGACACTTCGGGATATAACCTGATCTTTCAGACGCAATACCTGCGCTTGCGTACTCGACTCCCAGATAATCCATACCTGTATGGTTTGGGAGAGCATACAGATCCTTGTGAGTCTTGGACATCTGGAAACCGGTGAAGGCGCAGCAGCTGACTCGTCCTGCAGTTCGTCTTAATACCACTAATTACAGCCGCACCCTTTGGAGTCGGGATGCTCCCAATGTCCTGCCTGGGACCAACTTGTACGGGAACCATCCGGTGTACTTTGACCACCGTGGAAGCTCGGGCACGCATGGCGTTTTCCTCCTCAACTCCAATGGTATGGATATTAAGATCAACAAAGACAGCGCCGCCAATCAGTACCTGGAGTACAACACGCTGGGCGGAATATTTGACCTCTATTTTCTCGCCGGGCCGTCGCCTAGGGAAGTCAGTCAACAGTATGCCGGAGTAGTCGGTCTCCCGGCCATGCACAGTTACTGGAGTCTGGGATTCCACAACTGTAGATATGGATACCGCGATGTGTATGATGTGGCGGAAGCAATTGCCAACTACTCGCAGGCGGGAATCCCCCTGGAAACCATGTGGACGGACATTGACTACATGGATTACCGCAAAGTTTTTACATTGGATCCCCTGAGATTCCCCTTGGACAAGGTGCGGGAGCTGGTCGAATATCTGCACGCGCATCAGCAGCACTACATCATGATGGTAGACCCCGCAGTCGCCTACAAAAACAATACTGCCTATGACAATGGCGCTGCTGCAGATGTTTTCCTCAAAGAAGAAGGTGGCGATGTCTTTGTTGGCGTAGTTTGGCCAGGGCCAGCCGTCTTCCCGGATTGGTTCCACCCCAACGTGACTCAATATTGGAACGGCGAGTTTGAACGCTTCTTCAGCGCCGAGAGCGGTGTCGATATTGATGCTCTGTGGATCGACATGAATGAAGCATCTAATTTTTGTACATACCCATGCCAGGACCCTTATGAATTTGCTCGACGCAACAGATCGCCACCAGACCCTCCGGCGGTGCGCGAGAGTGCCGGCAGGCCTATTCCCGGATTTCCAGCCGATTTCCAGCCACAGCCGCGGAAGCAGATTAGGATGTTGATGGAGCGAGACCGGGGGCCACAGACTGGGTATCGCTTCCGCGACTTGCTGAATCCCCCGTACCGCATCAACAACGTAGCGGGCGCTCTTTCGAATCTGACAATCTTCACCGACGTGGTTCACTACAACGGCGTCACCGAGTACGACGCGCATAACCTCTACGGAACGATGATGTCGACGGCAAGCAGGACGGCCATGCTGAATCGCAGGCCCGGCAAACGACCCCTGGTCATAACGCGGAGCACGTTTGCTGGCGCAGGAAGGGACGTCGGTCACTGGCTCGGAGACAACTACTCCGGCTGGTTCTGGTACAGAATCTCAATCGCCGAGCTGCTGCAGTTTGCTGCGTTGTTCCAGGTTCCAATGGTGGGCTCGGACGTTTGCGGTTTCAATGGCAACACAACGGAGACGCTGTGTGCACGTTGGGCCACGTTAGGAGCGTTTTCGCCTTTTTACAGGGTGAGTTTTCCTGTCGAGCGAATTGCGGAAGAAATGCTGATGAAATGCTAGAACCACAACAGCGACGAGTCTGTTCCGCAGGAATTCTACCGTTGGCCCCTGGTCGCAGAAGCCGCGAGGACGGCCATTGATGCACGTTATCGCCTGCTCGACTACTACTACACTGCTCTCCGCAGACAGACGGTGACGGGAATTCCGTCTATCAATCCGCTGTACTTTTTGTACCCTGAAGATGTCAATACTTTTTCGATCGACCTGCAGTACTTTTACGGCGATTCGCTGCTGGTCAGCCCCGTGACGGACGAAGACAGCACCAGCGTGTCCATGTACTTGCCAAACGACATTTTCTACGACTTTTGGACAGGCGCTGCCGTCAGGGGGAACGGATCGTATATTTTGCTCACCCAGGTACCTTACACATCGATCCCGCTGCACATTCGGGGTGGCAGCATCATTCCACTGCGTGTGAAGTCGGCCAACACGACAGCGGAGCTGCGCAGACAAAACTTTACGCTAATCATCGCGCCTGGGCTGGATGGCAAGGCGACGGGGAGTCTCTATCTGGACGACGGCGAGTCGATTGAGCAGGCGACGACGAGTGAGATTCAATTCAATTTCGACGGGCAGAAGCTGTCGACATCGGGGACGTTTGGATACAATTCGGGCGTGGTAATCGAGGGAGTTAGAGTGCTGGGACGGGGGAGCGCAGGATCGTCGGGAGGCGTCGTTCAGGCTCAGAAGCTGCAAGCAGGCTCGGCAGGAACAAGCATAAGCCTGACTGAGGCAGCCCAAGTGGACGTCTAGGTACATAGATACCTAGTGATGTTTGATAGAGTGTAATGATGGTGCTGACTGTTGAAAGAGAGTTTCGGGAGAAATGCCGGATGCAGCAAGCAAATGGAGGACGCGTAGGCGGAGGTGTGAGCTGCTGACTACTGACCCCAACCCAACCCAAGCTTCGCGTGCAATGCACGATCACGATCGGCTTTGGGTTTGTTCAGGTCATTGCCAGCCAACTCCTCTGCTCTCAGTTTCAGCCAGCTCCGTGTCACATTCATTGATGCGCCGTCCAGTCTCGCCTGTTCCTGATCCGCCGACCTGCCTTACCTAGGTACCTGTGCCTGTGCCTTGGTTGGTAGTCCACGCTCCCGTTCTACCACCGCCGTATCTGCCCACTAGGTACTTACTCACCACCCTACCGCCGCCTTCTCCGCACACCACCTCGACTCCTTGCTTCTCGCCCTCGTCCAGCTGCGGGCACCAGCCTGCCTCCGTCTCGTCAGCTCCGCCGCTGCTATTGACCCGTCCAACCTTTCTGCTGTCCCCGTCTGTCTGCGGCTGCCGGCCATCCCCTCGGCCAACATGAAGGCTGCTCCATTGCTCGTCTCATGGCACAACGACAATGCCGCCATCTATTCAGCCCATTTCGAGCCACACGGAAAGGGCCGTCTCGCAACCGCTGGCGGCGACAACAATGTTCGGGTAAGATGAATGCAAACATTCACAATGGCTCTATCGCTAACAAACATGCCCAGCTCTGGAAGATTGAAGGCTCTGGCGAAGACCGCAAAGTAAATTACCTCTCCACCTTGGTCAAACATACCCAAGCCGTCAATGTCGTTCGCTGGTGTCCCCGAGGTACGAATCAGCCGTCCCGTCGTCTCCATCCGTTCTGACACACAACCTAGGCGAGCTGCTGGGCAGCGCGGGCGACGATGGAAACGTCTTACTCTGGGTCCCCTCGGAGGTGCAGACTTCTGGCACTTTTGGAGAAGAGGGCCTGGAGGACAAAGAAACATGGCGGGTGAAGCATATGTGCCGTTCTCTGGGCTCGGAGATTTACGACATGGCGTGGTCTCCCGACGGGTCCTTTTTCATGACGGGCAGCATGGACAACATTGCCCGGATCTACAACTCTCAGAATGGTACGAACATCGAGCGTAGCAAATGGACCACCTCTAACTTGCGTACAGGTCAGGTCGTCCGCCAAATTGCCGAGCACAGCCATTATGTCCAAGGCGTGGCCTGGGATCCTCTCAACGAATTCGTTGCTACGCAGTCTTCTGACCGCTCGGTGCATATATATACACTGAAAACCAAGGATGGGCAATTTTCTTTGGCGCAGCACAACAAGGTCACCAAAGTGGACTTACCAGCCCGCCGCATATCTTCCAGCAGTCCTGCTCCGCCGGATTTTGGCTCCCGCGCCTCGTTCGTGGCAGATACCCCAAATCTGACGGCCAGCTCGCCAGGTCCTTCTGCTCCTGGAACACCAGCGTCGCTCGCTCTACCGATGAATCCTCCCACATCTCATAGTCGAAGATCTTCATTTGGGTCGTCGCGGCGATCAGCATCCCCCGCGCCTTCTTCAATGCCGCTACCCGCTGTGATGCCTTCGACATCACCAAATATACACGCCGGGCTATCTGTGCGCAACGCCAACATCTATGCCAATGAGACGTTGACTTCTTTCTTCCGGCGACTGACGTTTGCTCCGGACGGAAGCTTGTTATTCACTCCCGCCGGACAGTACAAGACCTCGCACCCGTCAAGTTCAGATGCCGCCAAAACGTCCGATGATATTATCAACACAGTGTACATTTACACACGAGCGGGCTTGAACAAGCCTCCAATCGCATACCTTCCAGGCCACAAGAAACCGTCAGTTGCTGTCAAATGTTCTCCCGTGTACTACACGCTGCGAGACTCGCCTCCGCCTACCAAGCATATCACAATCGACACATCCTCAGCTGAAGACGAGATCCCGGCCCTCCCGGAGCCTGCGATGGCGCAATCCAAGCCAATCTCGATTTCTTCTATGGACCCACCTCCGTTTACGAGCGTGCCCTCGCCATCTCCAAGCGCTGCGGCTGCCTCGCCCCGGCCAGACTCATCATCCGGTGCAGCCGCATCACCTGTGCCGGCAGGGCCCACTGCGGCGTTCAGCCTGCCCTATCGCATGATTTACGCCGTAGCTACCCAGGACGCCGTACACATTTACGATACACAACAACAGAAGCCGCTCTGTATTGTCAGCAACCTGCACTTTGCCACGTTCACCGACCTTACTTGGTTAGTAGTATGATTCTTGCCCGGGAGTGATTTCTGACATTTTTGTAGGACCAATGATGGCAGCACGCTGCTTATGACCTCCTCGGACGGATTCTGCTCGTGCCTCACTTTCCAGCCAGGCGAACTTGGACAAGTGCACCCCGGACCAGCCAAGCACCAACAGCCAACCTCCATCAACATCGCCGCGGCTACCTCGAACCAATCAACGCCCACCCCAACACCAACTCAAACCACTGTGCCCATGGCCAAGCAGACTTCACAATCCGGCACGACATTCCCCGCTTCACCGTCATCATTCGCGCCTGCCCGACCCGCTAGTCCCGCTCGTTCAATGTCTTGCTCCTCGATTGCAACACAGTCGTCCTTTGCTCCTGGCCCGGATCCCAATGTGGCGCTCAGCAACCAGACTCCTTCCATCAGCGCTGTGCCTGGTGTCGCTGCAGCAAATCCCTCTGGCTCGGTGCCCATGTGGACGCCCCCCCACACGCCCATGCCCGGCACTGCAAACGCTAGCGCCGCCAACTCGGTGAGTGGAAGTAGCGTTGCTGCGCCGCCTCCTGCTGCGGCAGCAGCCGCACCACCTGCCAGGAAAGAGGGAGCAGAAGAAAAGGCCGCCGACGAGTCTTCTCGGAATCTGAAGAGGGAGGGTGATGTCGAGAGTGGATCGGACAAGCAGCCCGAGCCGAAGAAGAGAAGAATTGCACCGACGCTGGTAAGCAGGCTGGCCGAGGATGAAGCCGGAGCCGGGGACAGCGCCGGAAACGACGGTAACAGCGGTGCTGCGCCATCGGCCTAAGTCAACGTTGTCGTTGCATCACGATGGGAGTCTCGTTGCGTTGCAGAAGTATTACCTTCTTTACCATGACTCATTACGTGGAATGTATCATTTCATTTTCTCGTCCTTTTCTTTGCGTCGAGCGTTCAGGCACAAACGTCTTTCTACGGGGATCAATCAGTCGATCAGTCAGGGTTATCAGGGACATGGAACGGGTTATTCGTGCATGTGGAAATCAATCATCAATCAATCAATTAGTATGAATGGGAGGGAGAAATGGCAGAGCCAGCCACCCAGGTGGCATATGGACGTACGGCATGGGATGTATGTATGTAGGCAAGCTATATCAGTGGAACCAGCAGAGGTAGTAGTGGTTGTAGTATTCGTAGTAGATCATTGCATGGTATGGTTTGGCATTGTTTGATGTTGGTTTCGTGGTGTGTAATGTATGCATGGTGCTCTAAACTTCTTTTCTTTTCTGTCTTGATGGGTCGTCGTTGGAATGTAATATGCACGGGAGCACGCTTAGACTGCGTATTTTGCCTTTGGTTTCAACCATTGATTCTCATTCTACCAGACTACAAACTACGTGACCCATGACCCGTGACCCCAAAACTCCAAAAGGAAATCGTCGAAAAGGAAACCACCAATAAGGAAACCACCAGTAAGCTAGTCCATGGGCGCCGGATTCACCACCTTTTCGCCAGTCACTTCTTCTATGCTGTGAATTACTGCTTCCATTGGAGTCGCGAGGGCCCATCCACTAGGATGCGCCCCAAAAAGAAGTCCGATCCACGCTCCAGTGTAAAAGTCCCTTACGACAGATCCAGAGTCTCCGCCAGCTGCGAAGGGTTCGGCGGTCGTTTCCCCCTCATAGTGACTGAAGACCTGAAGACACTCAACAACGGTGCCGTGTTGGTCGTACCAGTCTCCGACTTCGTCATCATCTTTCGCCAAAGACCGCCAAAAGCACGAAGGTCTTCCAAGTCTTGCGGCGGTCCATCCGGTCATCCTGCCAAGCTTCACGACTTTTGACGACGCCTTTGGAAACCGAGTCCACTTTTCATCCGCCTGTTGAGTACTCCAAGGTGGAGAGACGAAGTTTTCCTGGACTAAGGTATTGTCGTATGAACCAGCAGGGGGCAAACAGTTAATTAGCCTCGATGGTTCCACTTCAATCAGAGCCCAGTCAAGTGGAAATTTCTTTTCTCCGAAAGTGACATGTTGATATCCAGAAGTAGCCCGTACAGCGCCCGCAGGGCGCTTTGAGCTCGCATCCACTTGGGAAATGCATTTATGCACCTCTGCGACTCGCTTTTCGGCCTTCTCCAGTTCCAACCTTGCCAATGTGATGCCCATTTCCGCCTTTTCCACCAAAGACGGCCGGCCACCACGGCGATCGTGAATATATTCGTGCCAGCTCTGGAGAGAGCTACTGTAGTTCTTGAGCATTTGACTCGTGTCAAAGTGGGAGGGAATTTTGACTGGGTAGGGACTAGAGCCTCGGGGCAGACACATCGAACGAAGGGGATAAGGTCTCAGGCCTACTGATGTGTTAGTTACATTGGCCAGAGGTAATGTGTGCTTTCACCTACTTTCTTCCAGGCTGGGAGTCTTGATGACGTGAAAATTAGTAAGGATATGAGGATTGGTAGTCCAATCCTGCGACTGAAGATGAACGAATCCACCAACAGTGCCAGTGCTGTCCTCTACTTCTTCGGGGGCTATCCCGTCTCCTGGGTACATGATTGGACCCCATCGGTCTTCATGGAGATTTCGCGTGTTGGGGTCCCGGCCTCCGAGGCCTTCGACGGCCTGCATCTGCCAGACTGCAAGTTTGCATGACGTACTACGCAAATAGCTCGCAATCTCCGGTCGAACGTTGCCCCAAGCCGGGTCGAAGACGTCCGCTGCTTCGATGAGCACAGAAAGAGAATCGTCAGGATGGTGCGCGGACGACAGCCGAACAAGTGACATGCTTTGCCAAAGCATGGATCCGCGTGCCAGAATGCCCATTACTTGTGGTGCAATCGTATTCGACCAGATATCCAACGGAGCATCCTCAGTGGCAGCGGGAAGGATTCTGGGATACCCGTACTCAACAATTTCGACGTGGATTTGGACGTCGTTGACAACGAAGTTTTCAAGGCTTCGTGCGAGGCGCAGAACCGCGTTATGCCACGAAGCTCTACCGGAATTTTTGTTGTAAGCTAGGACGTGAACCAGCGGCACCAACGAGGATGTTCCAGCGGTACGCTGGCGGCCAAGGCGAAAGCGGTGGATGTCAACCGACTGGCTGGTTAGGATGTTGTGAATAGCGTTCGAAGCTTGTTCCCAGTCCGTGACGAGTTCTTGTTCCTCTTCTTGACTGTCGCACTCAACAAATTTGGTGGGGAGCGGTTGCAAAATTGGCCAGCCAACGCGAAAATTTTCCTCGACAATATTCTCCTCCACTTCCTCATCGCTACGGGCCATTGCCCTTCTTGACTTGGATGATGCTGGGTGCATGGATGGTCCATAGCCGGAAGAACTGGATTGTCCATGAGACATTGGGACGGTGATTTTGCTTGATCTGTTGACTGGATTAGAAACGCATCATGTGAGCCGGTAAAAGACAAGGAGCTTACCTTTAGAAAGGGAGATTCGTAGTGGTGCTTGAAGGGTGAGAAGTGAGCAGGCAAAGGCAGTAGGCGGCAAGATCAGAGACGGTCGGATGATCTCACGTTGGTAAGAGAAGCGTGGTGAGAGGAGGCCGGGGGAGCGGGAATTCTTGGTCCTTTATAGGTCGCGTGGAACAACAGCAAGGAAGTCAGGAAGTCCAGTCAAAAGCCCAAACCGGTGGTGACTTCTGGAACTACCTAAGTCGGAAAGAGCGCCTTCACCTTGGGTACATGCAACCAAGGATCACAGTTGTTGTTGAGCTCGTTGAGGAGACTAAACTTTTGCCCAACAAACGGTCACTTGATGCCGGTGTGCTTGCTTGCTTGCTTGCTTGCTTGCACCCATGTGATGTGATGCAATGCAATGGGTCGTTGGTGGTTGCCGTGCAAGCAACCTTGGAAGCGCTTGTTAGGTAAGGTAGGATGGATGCTCGTGACTCATGCTATAGCACGGCACTCCTCCGAAGGGCAACTGGACGGGGTGCATCCTCCTGGTTTCCACCGCAGACTTTTACACACTGCATCATTCCTATCAAATGCGTGCGTGCGTTTCACACTACAGAGACAGGAAAACACAACAGTGCTTCGAGACCTCTTTCTTGTTTATCGCCCGATGAGGCAATTCTGCAGGATTCGGCTCAACCGTCATGTGTCTCTCTGATCCCGCCATATATATCTACGCACCCATCATATTCCATTGGGAATGAAGGCAAGCGAATCAACAATGCCAGACCAAGCAGTGTGGAGCCTGCTACAGCGCAAGTCCAAGAGTTTCATTTGTGCGCTCGTAAAATACCTTTCTTTTTCTTGAACTTTACTCCTCTAAACCTTCAGCCCACGTCTTGACGCGGCCCCTCAGCTCCCTCATCGCGCCAGCCTCGAGCCAAAAGTGTCCCGCGCCAGCGACCTCGAGCCACGCAAAGCGCGGATTCGTGCGCGGTGGAGTAGCAACAGTAGGAGTGTTCTCACTTGTGTGCATCTGCTCCTGGACCACCTCCGCCTCCGCCTCAGTGGCCAGCTTGCTGCACCACGCGCGCAGACGCTTGGAGCCCGTGAAGCCGTCGTTGGTGCCGAAGAGGATGAGCGTGGGGTGCATCATTAGCGGGTTGGATGATGAGGATCGCGAGGCAGACGAGGAGAAGAGGGAGAGGGAGAAAGACGGGAGGACGGCCGGGGAGGGGGCGAGGGATGGCGCGATGAGGAATGAGAGCGGGGGCAGAAGAGGAGAGATGAGGAGGTAAGCGGGAGAAATGGCGAGCTGCCCATGGGCCGGGAGAGGTGGTGGACGCGCATCGTCATCGTCGGCTTGTCTCTTGTCCACTGTCGCTGTGTTCTCTTGCTGGCGATGATGCCGCGGCGCATGGAAGGAACTGCGCAGCTCTTTGCCCCAGCTCTGTGGACGGCGCAAGTCAAGGCTCAGGCTTCGCCGTCCACTGGCGCCCGCGTCCTGGCTCTTCCGCTTGCCGCCCCCCGCTGTAGCAGCAGGCTCGCTGTCATAGCCGCCGACGGTGACAGGGCTTTTACGCCGACTCCCGAAGGTCCTCCTTGGGCTCGTAGGCCTGAGCTGGTGCTGCTTCTTCGAGGCGTCGTGTTGCTCGACAAGTTCCTCGGTCGTGCGGGCCGCGAGACTGCTAGCAAGTTGGTGGATGATGCTTGCGGCGTGGCTGGTGGGCGCAGACTGAAAGGGAGCAAGAAGAGAGTCTATGGGAGGGAGCCGAGTGACGACAAGGGAGCCGTAGGAATAGCCGCCAAAGACGATTCGGACTGGGAGATCGTTCACGTCTGGAGTTTTGGAAGCTGGAGTAGAAGATTCGCCAGGAAGCTTCAAGGCGTGCACGTAGCAGACCAATGCGCCCGCAAACGACATGTAGTCCGCCAGCTCTGGCTTGCCAGTCCAGCTTGTGCGGCCGCTCGAATTTTGGGCACCCCTACTGCAAGTCAGACCATGCTCTACACGCGTTGCGGGACATGCCATGCCTGAAGTTGAAGGTCCCCACGATGTATCCTTGAGCCAGCAACTCGGCGCCCGCATTTTCAATTATGGGGTCATCGAAGCCCCCACCCAGCATAGCGTAAGGATGTGCGAGGATGGCAACTTTGCGCGGCCATTTTGCGCCCGAATCAGGGTCGAAGTTGACGATACTGGCCGGGTGGTGAATGCGACAATCGAGCGGCGTGCTGTCGTGAAGAGACGGTATTCGGAAGCTGTAAGTTACAGGAAGGAGAAGGGAGCCCATGGCTGGGTTCCCGTGAGTTTTGGAAGCTCAGCGCATGCCGTGGTGGTGGACGTGGTGGCTGTGGAGACTTTTGTAGATGGATGCAGAGAGCGTTGGCAAAGATATGGATAGAGAGTCCATGCCGCGGGGCATGGTGACGTAGCTCGCAAGCAGCATTTTCTGCGAGACCCGGCCGTTCATTTTCTATAGATACGTACGGGATAAATCAGACACCCACCGCTTTTGAATAATCTCTCGTATTTTCATCATAGAGCTCTCAGCGTAAACAACCTAACCATGGTGGTTGCCTGGCGCGCCGTCAGTCCCGCGCATCGCGGACGTTCTCCGCAGTCCCGTCCGTCCAGGCGTCAAACTATCACCACCACCAAACCTCTACATCTCAGACCATAACCACCGCATTGGCAAAGATGGCATCAGCCGTGGAGACGGCGCAGCCGCCGCCGGACTTGCCTGCAACGACAAATGCGCAAGCCGTGCCTTTCCTCACGCAGTTCGTCGGCCGCAACCTGCGCATCCACGTCTCCGACGGCCGCATGTTCATCGGCCAGATGCGATGTACAGACAAGGTACCCATTCGTTCATCCATCCTTCTTCAAACCCTCTACCGAAATTTCGTTTTCAAATTTCCAGCTGACCGACGATTCCTCGCCCATGCAGGACCGCAACACCATTCTCGCGCAGACGCACGAATACCGGCAGCCCAGCGAGCGCGCCCTCCGCGACGCCCTCTCGTCCCCAGACTCCAACAACAACAACAACAACAACTCTGACACGTCATCCTCCAACAATCCCTCGTCCGTTGCCTCGGTCAAGCTGCAAATGACGAGCCGCTTCGTGGGCCTCGTCGTCGTACCCGGCCAGTACATCACCAAGATCGAGTATGAGCAGAGCATGTTTGCGCCGGAGCCCGAATTCCCCGAGGCGCCGGAGGCGTGAGAAACACGCGGACGGGTTTCCGCTCGAGTCTGTCGGTGTGTTTCGCTAGCAACCCTTCGCTTCTGGGGAGAGAAGCTTTGAAAAAGGCTGTAGTTTTCGCGAGTGCCTCAATCGAATTTGATACCCTGGGCTTGGGCAACGAAAGGGCAGGCTTCGTGCCAAAAATTTGTGGCACACACAAAAAACACAAGGTGTACATAAGAAGCATTCTCACACCTAATCTGGCGAGTAACAGGGAGAATCCAAGCGTGGAAGGGACACAGTAACGAAAAGCATTCATGAGCTCCAGCTTGTGGAAGACACATCTGTGTGTGCCACGACTTTTGCTATCAAGCCTCGGAGACTGGTGCAGACTGGAGGCCTCGTGGCGACCATCCAGCGCGAGAGATGTTCGACCCTGTCAAGAAATGTCGCCGATGCCGGCGGCCACTAAGTCACGCAGCAGCCACAATGCCCTCAAATTGGATTGGAAGGGCATGAGAGAGACATTTGAAGGGGATAGCACATCTCATCCACCATTCAGAGGACGAGGTTTCTGAAAGGATATGGGCAGGAAGGACTTTGGAAGCTACTAAGAGAGCTTCCCGGCAGCAGGATGTATTACAGGCAGTTTGGGTGTATAATTAC
This sequence comes from Phyllosticta citriasiana, assembly GCF_038021145.1. Taxonomy (NCBI): domain Eukaryota; kingdom Fungi; phylum Ascomycota; class Dothideomycetes; order Botryosphaeriales; family Phyllostictaceae; genus Phyllosticta; species Phyllosticta citriasiana. The sequence continues at coordinate 1,172,445 of NW_027117282.1, read as the reverse complement.
AAGAAAGAAAACGCGGGTCAATCCGCTTGAATCGATTTCCCGATCCCATGTTTTTTTGTGCAGTCCCTTCCCTCCACCGTCCAAAAGCAAAAGACTCTATGACCAAAAACGCTCTAACCGACCCGATGCCGCTCCAGAAAAGCCAAAAACGGAAGGAAATGCCGAAAACAAAGAGAGCGAAATTTTTTAGGAACGTACCTACGCCGCGCTGATTCAAGATTTGTGCTTGATAAATGGAAAAATCGGAATGTGGAAACGAGGCAGAGTCGAATGTCCTCCTTGATAGTGGAGGCAGATCACTCCATCCACAACAGCCACTTGACAGCTCGGCCGGCACCCGTGCCCACGCCTAGAACACCCCTGACCACGACAACAACGAGCCACACCCACCACATGATACCCAGAACCATCCACTCGAGCATGACCCACCCAGCGCGCCGCACCCATCGGAAGCGACGCCTCCTGGCGCGGCCCATGGCCTCGATGCGGTCGACAATCGCCTTGACAGCGAGTGTCGCCTCGGACCCGACTTCGCGCAGAAACGCGTCGGCGTTGTCGGCGCAGTTGTGACATCGCGGCGTCAGCTTGTCTCCGATTTCGATCTGGAGTGCCTCGCAACGGCGCCGTAGCTCGGCTGCGCGGTGCCGCGCGAATGAGTCGGTGGCAGCGAGGAGCGCCTCGTTGTTGCGGGCGAGGCTCGAGGCGAGGATGCGGGCCGCAAGAACATGCTCTTCGCTGGCTGGTAGAGGATACAGTGGAGCGTTGTCGGCGACGGCAGCGGCGTTTACAAGGAATCGGGGAGGAGGATCGTGAACTTGGTGGGCGCGGCGGGCGAGCTCGGCAGCTTTGACGCCGGAACAGAGGAGTAGTGCGCGAACTCGAGCGATTTCGGTACGTGTTGTGAAGAAAGATGCTTTGGGTATGCCCCCAGATGGTCTTCGTTGGTTCTCAGGCTTTTGGTTAGAGATGCTCCACTGGCGATGTCCAATTGAAGGCCGGGCAGCATCGGCTGACGTTGAGGCCTTGACTGATAGTCCGGTGGGTGGGAGGTGGCCTGTCCGTCCGACTCCGCCGGGTACTTCGAGGAGCGCGTTGATGTGGTTCCGGGCCGCGGATGGAGAGCGGGATTGTAACTCTGGATCTTCAGAATGAGCACGAAGGATTTTTTCACGGATTTCCTCGGCAATGTCACCTGGAGACGAAGACCGGGAGCTGATTTTACCAAGATCAAGCCGTGGGGGCGCAAGGTGATCGAAACGGGTTGGCCTTCGGCGATGAACGTAGAGTTTTTCGTCTCCCCTATCAGACTTGTCTCCCTGAGATTGCGAGTTGGCAGATTTGAAGGTTGGCAGCTCCATGTGGTATTTGGACTTGCTGTCTGACGCATCTGACATAGCACCGGTGTCTGTTGTTGTACGAGATGCCGGCTTGGGCCTGGCCAATACTACGGTTCTGGACATGTCATCATCCGAATCGCTGGTAGAGGAATGCTCGCCGTCGCTGGAAGAATCGCTGTCTTCTGGGGGCTTATCCTTTTTAAAGACAAAGTGTCCCACTTTCGAGCCTTCTTGTCGGACGCCCTTGAAGAACCTTGTAACAGCAGATCCAGGATCTTTGTCTTTGGCCTCCCTCCGCTTGCCATCTCTAAGCTCGAAGCTGGAGATGCTGTGGATGCTGTCTGTCGTTTTGTGAGACTTCAACAGCGGCTTGGAATTGGATCGATGGAGCTGTTCCACGCTGAGTCGTCCTGGATCAGTTGGATCTCCGCTGATTTGCCTGCCATGTGTGCTTTCAGATAAGATATCTGAAGGGATTGACTTGTGTTTGGCAGCGCTGGTATCAGTGCGGAAGAATGGTAGTTTTGATCTCCGATGCGGCTTTTGGTCAGGAGATGCAAGTCCACTTGGTGAAGAAGTGCGGTCTAAACTGAGAGTTTGGGATATTGGCGTCAAAGGCGCGGAAGACTCGAACGACGGCCGCTGCTCTAGCGTGGGGTTCTCAGCTGCTGACTTGAGACGCGTCGTGGCCTGTTGCGCAGCAGCCTTTTCACTGCGCTGATCTTGCTCGTGCTCAGGAGCAGTCCTCACGCGTCGAGCGGCCTGGCCAGTACCCCACCTGTCCGGAGAGCTGAAATTTGGAGATGACTGGCTGTCTTGCCTAACCTCATTGTCAATCATGGACTGCATATGGCGCTCGAGTGGACCAATGTTTTCTCCTTGCGAAGGACGTCGCCAGGCTGCCCTCTTGCGCACGTCTCGATCATCATCGGAAGATGATAGACCGGAAGAGCTGTTTGAACGTGATCTGATCCAGCCGAGCTTTCTCCCGCGATCCTGACTTTCATCACGATCTCTGTGAAGGAAATGGCGCTTTTTCCTGCCTCGCGTGCTTCCATTGTCGCTGGTGTCTGTTGTCCTATAGTCCGAGACGTGCCCCGTGGATGACTGTCTTTCCAGACTGATCCTCGCAAAGTCTCGACTGATGCGAGCCTTTTGTAAGCTTGCCCTTTGTTCGGGAAATATTCTGTTGCCATGCCTGTCTTCTATCAGCATCTTGTGGCTATCCTGCTCCATCCACACGGCGTCTGCCAGAAATTCAGACGGTAAAGTGAACCAGTCCATTCGCGGCCTTGGTGCCTTTCCAAGCAGAATACTAGTCTTTTTGCCATCCTCTGGCAATTGTTGTGGCAAATTGGCGAGGCCAGTCCGTTCAAACGGTGGTAAAAGGACGTTTTCCGCGCGACGATATCCATTTTCTTGAGAAGCCTCTTCTACGTCGTCAATCCACTCTCGTACCCTGTCTGAATCTTCGAACTTGTGAACGTCAGGATTCAAAGCATGGCGCTCGCGCGCCCTCAACTTCCTATTGCGGATGAATTGGAGCGGATTGTACCGTCGACCCATTTGATTCGAAGCAGCTCGCGAGGGATTCGGTTTCAGTCCAACAATGGCAGTCCCAGGTATACTAGATGAGCTCAAAGAGGCACTAGTTGCTTCGGCAGGATTCAAAGGCGGCAGAAACTGCAACAGCCGACGGTATTCGCAGGAGAGTTCAATATAAGTGCGTGCCTTTGCTGCTCGTGCAAGCGTTGCATCTGAGAAGGTGTAGTTGTTTTGGATACCGGTCGTCGGGTCCATGACTGTGCCTGGGGTCGATACGGACACATGGCGCGAGGGGGGAGTGCCAACCCTGCCTCCGTTTGGTGACATGTTGCGAGAGATTCGCCGTGGCTGCTGCAGTGCTTGCTTAAGGCTTCCTCCTATGCTATAATTTGCAAAGCTTCCTTGCATAGGGTTATTTTGAATCGAGAATCCAGCCGAAGTTGTCCTACGGCCACTTCCAAGAGCTGGCGCCGGGAGCTGTCCGGCACTAAACTGCCTGCGTCGACTCTCGCTCAGACTGAGGGCCATGTTGACAATCTGGAAAGGGTCGATTCCAGAGTTGGAGCTGTGTTGCTCGTGGCTATCGGAGGGCAGGTCAAAATTGACACCCAGACCCTTGGTCTCCCGTGCAGTGCCTTGCCTACCATCCCCACTCGCATGTATTTCCTGAGAAGCATCGGGTGAGACTGTACTCGGCTCACCACTGGAGGAAGGGAAGCTCCTCGGGGAGGAACTGCGACTGTATTGCCCGGGAGAGCTCTCGTACGATCCTGGACTTTTGCTTTTGCGCCGCTTCTCTATGAAGAGCTTGTCCTTTTCACCAGAGCGACCATGTCTCTTGCGCATGAGCGAGTCGACTCCAGGAAGGATGGGCTCGAGTAGGAATCCTCCAGATCTTCGGGGCGAGCGCTTCCTGAGAGTGCGCTCTTGGGTAGAGGCGAGGTCGGCACCCAACAGCCCCTGTTCGCGCGCGCGACCATTCGCATGGCTTTCTTCGCTTCTGTCCTCTGAAAGTATGGAGCGCAGAGGGCTTTTTCTTCTCTTGGAGGCTCCCGACTCGACGTTTCCAACATTCAGGGCTGAGCGTCTGGAGTGCAGAGTGGCCGAGGAACCGGGCGAGGGTTGCGATGAGGTGGAGCGTCGTAGTTCGCTAGAGGGTGTGGAGCTGGCCGAGGCCATGTTCGGCATGCTACCGCAGGGTCGCGGTAGATGGGTGATGGCAGACGAGCATATCTAGCGCGCAGTAGTGGGTGGAGGAGGAGGAGTCGCGGTGAGCGAGGAGTAGTATAGAGCAGCCCAGGCCGACAGTTCGGCGCAGAGGAGTGGCAGCGGGGGGTCGACCCATGAGGTGCATGTGGCCGGGGGTGAGGGAAACCTGGTCAAGCTCGGCGCTGAAGTCATCAAGCGATCCCAACCCACGCGCACATCACTGGATGGGCCATCGATCAACACGCGCAATTTCTATTCTTTGTTTCTCCCAACTTCGACTGCCCGCGACGCTGACATCAACCGTCGCGACAATGCTTGTTCAACCGCCATGTCTCTCTTCGGTGGTTCGCAGCCACCCCCGCCAACCTCTCCCCCAAGCGCCCACCTAGCCACTTTCGCGTCCAGTCCGCCACCGCAGCCTTCCTCTGAGCCTGCCACCGCGCCAGCTCTGTCGATCGAGCTCGATGAAGTCGACGATGACTCCGGTAGTGATACCGACGACGATGAACGCGACAACAAATTCGCAGGCACTACCTCAGCCTGGAAACGACATGCCGAAAACGAACTTAATCTTCACTCTTCGCTCTCGCACCTTGCGGCCGACGACATATCTCGGCACCTCTACATCGCCCACACGCTCCGACCATGGTTTCGAAGTCCCCCGGCCACCAACATCAAGCCTTATCAGAGTAAACGCCGATGGGGTGGAGCAGGTGCGCAAGAGAACGTCTGGAATCCACCGAGGAAGTGGACTGCATGGCCTTTGAAACCCAGCGAAGTTCCGCGAAAATGGGAGCGGTTTGGCGAAGTCCCTGAGATCGATCCAGAAGACGAATTCACTATTCGCGAAGATGGCTTCTTGAAGTGCAAGCCCAGCAGAGATTTGGAAGAGTTGGTTTTGAGCGTCGCACTGCGCAGGGCCAAAGAGCAGTGGAGTAGTAGAGAAGAAGAACGCACACCAAGACAAATGGAGAGATCCATACGGCAGAGAAGGAAACCAAATGACAAGAATGAAGATTCTGATTCATCCGGTAATGGGCCTCGACATCAATCAAGAGGGCAGGTATCAAGGGACGCAAAATCAGAAACATCTTCGAGTCTACGCCGTCAGTCCACAATAGACCGCGATCGAGCCCTGGGCAATATCAGACCGATAGTCACTACCGACGACGACGCGGCGCAGCAGATCCTTCAGCCCTCTATACGTTCGCTTCTTAACAACCTAGATTCTCTTCTCGCTGCCCTGCATCGTTCAAGGCAAAACCACCTCGATGGTGCCCGTAACACCAAAGCCAAAAAAAAAGGCCCCGAGAAACGAAAAGTGGCAGACACTGATGCTCAAGCCGCTGAAGCAGAGCCTCCGCGAAAGCGAGCCCGAGGTCGGCCTCGGAAAGTTCGTGAATTGGAACCGCCTGATCCTTCCAGCCCTCCAGGCCTAGGTGGACCAAATGAGCTAGATGCGGAGCTTCCGCTGAGTCAAGCCCGTGATCGGCCCTCGAAGGCACAAGAATTGGGACCACTTGAGTCCACACCTGCTCCAAGCCTAGACGAACCCACTGAGCAAGATGCAGGCCCTGTGCAGCGTCCAGCAACGGTCCGGGGTCGTCCGAAAACACTCGGAAGCCGCCGCCTTCCCGGCGAATCCTACTACTTGTTGCGCAAACGCCTTCAAGAAGAGGAGACAGCTGCTGCTGCTACCCCGGTCCCCGAAGAGCCTCCACCCCCCGAGAATCACCACCGCCAGTCTTCGAGCGCTTCCGATTCCAGTGACGGTTCTGCTGTAGATGACGCGACCATAAACGCCAGGCGACCTGGCGGGTCTCGTACCTTCGGCCTCCGTGACTGGAGCGAGATACTGGGTACTGCTGCGCTGATTGGCGCATTTAAGCCGTCTGTTGTTCAACGTGCTGCGCAACGCTGCTCCAACATTTTCAAAGAAGGCATGAAATTCCACACCCTCAATGAAAGAAGTGCGCTTGAGGAAGATCCAGGGAAGGCCGTCGAGTATGTCCCCGGCCTTGTATTACCGCCACTGTTAGACCAGCCCAGTGACATCGAAACTGGAGATCATCATACTGGGGCCACAAATGACGAGGTCTCCGACAACGAAGAAGAGACTAATGCGGGGGATGAGCCCCGGCCTCTTTGGGATGGCATCTCTAAAAGCTGTCCGCATGTTTCGTGTCAGCGTCATGACATGCCTTACCGTTTGCTTCGGCAGCTGATTATGCATGTGAGAATGAAACATGGCTACTCGCTGCCACCGATAACGGACGCCTTCAAAGACAAAGCTACTTCCGATGGCTTTTTGGAGCCGATAAAAGGTCGCTCGGGCTGGCGGACCCGGGATGCGGCGCCGCGAGAAAAGCGTGGAAAAGCTTCCGCTGAAACCAGAAACACGGACACCCGCAGAAACGCAGAGCAGGTGGACGAGCGCGAGCAATCGGGAGTGGAAGGGGCAGATGTGAAGGCGGGGAGCCAGGACGGCAATGTGGATGGTGGAATGGATGAGAGTGATTAAAGCTGAACTGGATGTCAATGGCATTTTGGAAGCATGTTAGCAAGGTATCTAGATGAGGAATGAGTCCGCTATTTGAGATTAAATCGACCGAACGTGATTCAAGCACAAGTTGTTGGCTAGCGGAAGTCGACTTTGTCGACAATCAAAGCATTAGGCGATACCAACGCTTCTTGAGCACAGGTATTGAACTGACTCTCCATTTGCCAGGGGCTCTTTGTACAATCACAATTGACGACACAACCATATTTCAAATAGCCTTCGATCTCCCACTCCCACAAAGAAATCATTTCCATCATTGGTGGTTGCAAGTCACGTGAGGACGCGCCGGCCTGCTTCCTGCCGCGTCGCGCTCTCAGACATCCTCAAAACATCCACATTGATGACTACGCAACCTCCCCATGGATGCCCTTTTGGCCGGACTGAATGAGGCGCAAAAATGTGCTGTATCAAGCCCGGCCTCCGTACTACAGGTTCTGGCCCCACCTGGCTCTGGCAAGACCAAGACCCTCACAGCACGCGTCGCCTTTCTCCTGGGTCAACGAAACATCAAACCATGGAACATCATCGTCTGTACCTTTACTATAAAAGCCGCCCGGGAGATGAAGGAGCGCATCCGCGGTCTGGTGGGCGACGGTACTGAGCAAAAATTGATCCTTGGGACATTTCACTCTGTCGCGCGCCGATTTCTTGTCTACTACGGTCATCACATTGGCATCGAAAAGGGCTTTGGAATAGCTGATAGCTCAGACACGCTAGCGATTCTGAAGCGTATAATCAAACGGCGGCAGTATTCGACAGAGCCAGGCGTGGCTCGATCCAGGATATCGGGACTCAAAGCCAAGAGCATCAGCTGCGACCAGAATGCTGCTGCGAACAAGAGCGTGGAGCAGCAGGAATTCGCCGCCATCTACACCGAGTACGAGGAAACCTTGAAAGGATCCAATCTCCTTGACTACGACGACCTACTCCTCCGTTCCCTGGATCTGTTGCGCCACCGCCCTGAATGTGTCTCCAACATTGAGGCTGTCCTTATAGACGAATTCCAAGACACCAATCATGTCCAGTACGAGCTCATGCGCTTGATGGCGCAGTACAAAAGGAATATCACGATTGTTGGCGATCCTGACCAGAGCATCTACGGATTCAGGTCTGCGGACATCAAGAATCTGAAAACGATGCAGACACAGTACCCAGAGACAATTGTCGTTGTTCTGGAGGAAAACTACCGTTCTGGCGGTGCCATCTTGCAATCTGCTCAGAACGTGATAGAACAGGATTCGAGCCGGCCTGCCAAGGCACTGTTCCCGACCCACTGTGTGGGAGAGATTCCAGTCTTGCGACGCCTTCCATCTGCAGCCGTGGAAGCTCAATGGATTTTGACTGAAATCCAACGAGCGCGGCTACTGACCGGTAAACTCATTGCATTCTCGGACTTTGCCATTCTCTTACGGTCTGCTGCATTGTCCAGACACATCGAATCTGCCCTTGGAAAAGCTGGCGTTCCATACCGCATGGTTGGTGGTCTGAGGTTTTTTGACCGAATGGAGGTCAAGATTGTTCTGGATTACCTCAGAGTCATAGCCAAGCCAGACCACAATGACGCTCTCGTGCGTGTAATCAACGTGCCGCCACGCAAAGTCGGAGAAGTGACTGTCAGGTCCCTTTTGGATGAAGCAGAGGAGGCAAAGGTTCCGCTGTGGAGCGTCATTCTCAAGGCTGTACAAGGCAACAAACGACCAAGGACGAAGCTTGCACCTCAGGCGGAAAAGGGGATTCAAACATTTGTGAACATCATCTTGACTTCACAAAAGAAGCTGTCATCGACCGAGTCGCCCTGTTCTCTTCTTGAGTTGATCAATCACGTTATGAAGAAGCTATCTTTTGCCGAGTTCATCAAGAAGACGCACCCAGAAGACTTTGAAGCACGCTGGGCCAACGTTGAGGAACTCATCGCACAAGCCTCTGATAATGCCACCGAATCAGACAACTCAGCAGTACCAGATGAGACGCTCCCCGAAGTCGAAGGCGTAGAGCAGCGCAGCTTGTCTTCAGCGGAAGACTCGCTGTCTCGCTTTTTGGCCAACGTGGCGCTTTCAACCGAAGTCCAGCAAGAAGAAGGCCATGTCCAGGATCAAATCACCATTTCCACAATCCACGCAGCCAAAGGTCTGGAATGGCCTGTCGTTTTCGTCCCTGCTGTTTATGAAGGATCCATCCCGCACTCCCGAGCTGAAGACCATGACGAAGAGCGTCGTTTGCTCTATGTCGCCATGACGCGAGCTCAGGCTTTGCTCTATCTCAGCTGTCCGATCAAAAGTTCCCAGAGTGAGCAGACTACGCTCTCTCCATTTCTTTCGGATAAGGCACTGAGCAGCTCCTTTGGCTGTCGTGGCCCCAGCTTCACCTATACGGCGACACAAAATCTCGCCCGGATATTGCGCCGGCCTTGTCCAAGCGTAGCAGAGTGTTCGACAGGCAGGGTGTCTGTTGAGCGCGTCGAGGATGACTACTATCCTGAAGATGGAAGCGATCCGGACCCGCAGAGCACGACTTGGGACTTTTACAACAGCAAAAATGGCAACGTACCATCAAAACGCCAGCGGCTCAACGACTACGTCTCCGTGTCCGGTAGCACTGATGGTGCTGAGTGTGTCGGCACCAACGTCACCATGAGCTCGGTGACCTCCTTTTCCATCTCCAATACCAGCATCCCTCCAGGCGGCTCCTCAGGGTTCATGAGTGCCAGCACGCGCATGCAGCAAATGGCATCAGAAGCCGCCGCCGCAGAAGAAGCAGCATCTGCCCAGCGCGCCGAACGCAACCTCCTGCGCACCGTGTCCGCCGAGCTCTCCAAAGACGACAGCCACGGCAGCTACTTTTCCAACTTCAAGCGCAAGGCCGATGTGCCCAATGAGCCTACCTACAAACGCAACCACAATGCTCGCGCTCCTCCGCCCGGTCAAGGCAGCATAACGTCATTCTTTGGGCGGCCCACCGCTGTCAAACCCGTGCGGACAGAGGACGAGCAAGTAGCCGATGCCATTGCATTCGTGCGAGAAAAGAAGATGCGCACGGCGGCGGGGGCAATAGACAAGTCAGGAACGTGGCTGAAGGGCGTGGCAGAGAGGTCAAAAAATCAGACGCAGGACCGCTCCCACCACGGCGCCGCACTGCCTGCACCCAAACTCACCGTTCCTGGCAACAGAAGCGGTGGGACGACGACGGGCAAGGAGAATCAGCATCCCAAACCCCCCTTCGCCAGACCGTCTTTCACATGGGCGAAATCCCTTGCGGCCGCTACTGCTCCCGCGACTTCGAGTACGAGCCCAGCTCCCAGCCTCTCGTCTCATAGAGTGCGCACCGAGCCGCTGCGCGGTCGTCCGCTTCGCCGCGGCATGAGTGGCATTGACTTCGCGGCGCATCAGCATAGCAAGGGCCGCCCATACCCTTTCTACTCGAGTTCGCCGCCGCGCGACATGGCGCAAGGAGAGTGCGACGACGACGACGACGAGCCCGTCGACGTGGCTGGGGAACAGCAGAGTATCTTCGGCGACGAGAAGGGAAATGAGTGCGCCGTATCTGCAACGGACGCCATGCTTGACGTCCAAAGTGAGGAAGGGCCTGACGACGGCGACGACGGCGGCGGCGGCTTCGATGATACGCATGATGCTCTTGCGCCGCCGATGCGCTCGTCGCCGCCTCCGTCGTTGGCAGTCGAAGCAGACGCAGCGGTGGAGGCAGAAGAACGTTCCCCTCCCCTCGCTCTTCACCACCACCACCACCACCACCAACAACAACAACAACAACCACAAAATCACCCCCTATCCACGCACACAACAAGCATCGACGCAGTCAACAACAGCACGTTGGGCTTGCCAGCGGCTACCACCACCGGTGTCGGTGCGGCAAGTAGTCGTCGACCCGGCCGCGTCCTCGGTCTCAGACGCGATGCTGGCGCTCCTGGTACTGGTTGGGTTAATCGCCCGTTTGTTAGGCACAATGTTAGGCCGAGGGAGGGGTGAGCGGGTGCGTGGGTGACAGTGGGAGAGGAAAGGGGAGGGAAGTAGATGAGAGAAGGGCGGTGGTGATAGGGGTGAGGAGGACATCACAAGACTCGCATGCTGCCGCAGTTGAATAGACAGCATATGTAAGGTTGAGCGTTGGAGGTAGCGTGTCTGGGTAATGTATGCTTTAAATCATGTCACATCGCACCGCATCGCATTGCATCGGTCTTCTTAAACCCGGTGTTTGTCTGTGTGCCTTTTCATCTACCTACCATCCAACTTAGACCAGCCCTGCGCAGGGATTCTCCCTCTCTGGCATCGAGGACGCAATCGCAATCACAATGTTCTTTATGATGTCTTCTGCACGAATAAGCAGACAGGCCAATAGCACACGAGGCCTGAGCTGCCACCCTTCCCACCCACCCGTCTGGCCAACATTTGTCTGTACAACCTTTCGAACTGCCGCAGCTTCCTGTCATGTCGCGTCCTGTATCCTATCCACCACCCGATCCGACTCTGAGAAGCTCGTTTATGACCGATATGGGATTCTGTGCAGTGTCAGGGTGTCCTTTCCCTTCTTCCGTCTGCTTCGGTTTGTGTATTGCTGAGTCGAGTCGAGTCGATCGTGCTGGTACAATACAAGCCGTCCCCTTTTCCCGTCATGCCTTTCCGATCAAGATGGTGCATCTTTCGTCATTGCTGGAACCTCGAATCGCGCGTCGTGCCTCGTTCTTGCGACGAGAGAAGAGGCGGCCTGAGGGATGAGACGCATGGTTTGCCTGGTCCATCTGTACAGGTGCCTTCTACAGCGACCTCAGCACCAGTATTGCCGCAATGACGTCGAACAGCTGTCATGGCGCCGTAGCCGACTAAGCTCGGGGGTATGTTGGTATCATGGTAGGTTTGCGGAGAGCTCAGCTGCGCAGGAGAGCCTGGACATCGACGCGCTGGTAAAACGAGACGTGGCCAAAGGGCTCCCAGTATTGGGCCAGACGGTCGTGCGAAATCATGATGAGCTGCGAGGTGATGAATTCATCTGTAGCAACGTGGTCAGCGCGCATTCAATTTACATTCAAAGACGAACTCTCGGGTTGCATAGTGGACGCTTGATTGGAAGTCTGACTTACCATCTCTGAATCCCCGCGCAGCAATGTGGCCTACACTACGAACCACACGCGCGCCACCGAAGATCTTCTCATCGGCGACGCGGATAAGGCCGTCCGGACCTATGTCTGGCGCGATGAAGGTGTACTCGCCGCGCGGGATGTTGGGGTCGCCGGTAATCTTGACAGCCTCGACGCGACCCGAGTATATTGAGGATTCACCGTCGTCTTTGAAATCTGTCACACTGTCCTGGCGCTGGCTCTGTGTACCGTTCGCGGGCGAAGAAGAAGAAGAAGAAGAAGAAGAAGAGGCCGGGGGCCAAGTACTACTTGACTGCGCGTTCGATGGCATGATGTTCGTAACGGATTCCAGGTGGCTGTGGATGCTGGCATAGCTATCTGTGGAGCTGATGCTAGGGTTACGGCGGGCATTGGCAATGGCTCGTTGAGCGCCTCGAGGGAGGGGAGCTGGGTCGTCCGGCTGCATGACAACGAGGAACTCGCAGCCATGGCCGGCGTAGTCACCACACCAGATACCGCGCCACGGCTTTTGCGGCGTGGGAGTGTAGACCTCTTCGTCCAAGGTTGCGAAAGTCGTCACTTCTTCTCCCACACGCGTCGTGTTGCCACCCACGTGCGGATGCTGGTGGAACTCCATCCATTTGCGCAGGCGCCAGGTCGTCTCACTGACTTCGGACAACTGCGACGGCTTGAGTCCTGTGCTTCGGAAGCGATTGCTACTCTCGTTGCGTGTACGCTCGTGGGCAGGGATCGAGATTGGTGGCCACACTTTGGTTGTTGGAGAAATGAGATCTGGGAGACACGGACGGGAAAGCATGAACATGGAATTCAAGCCATGACTGGCTTGACTGTTGTGGACATCCATCAGAAATTCCATCTGAAGACGGGTGCTGGCAGCGTCGCCGTGGGTGTTTGAGTAGGCGTGACTGTCAAGCTTGATGACAGGGCCGGTGGTGTCGAGACGGACGCGAGGAGCAAAAGTGTGAATGATGACTTCGGGATTCCACTCCCACAGCTCAAATGTGTTTTGTCCACGCTCTGCCGTCACGGCGTAGCCCTCGATGGCGTCTCCATGGGGATTGTAGCGGGTGAGCAGGAGCTTGCCCACATGGGTAGAGTCAGAGAACCAGAGCTTGCGGCGGCACACGAACCAGAATGGAAAGTGAGTGGTGTAGAGTTGTCGCCAGGTCGGGTGTGGAGTTTGCCGCAAGTCGGTGGAAGGAGCGCTATTTACAACAAAAGGTTTCCAAAGGTGGTCTTCTCTGGCGTGATTGCACAGCAAGCGGCATGTCTCGGAAGCCCTGGCCAAGTCGACAGGAGACAGAAAGCTGAAAATGTGTTGAATAATTTCGTTTGGAGCTCGGAGCAGAGGAGGAGCGTTCTCATCGGGAGAAGAAGCAACGTCCATGGTGTGATGTCGGAATTTGGATTGGCAGAGCAGCTTCAGACAGACGGCACAGATAAAGCCAGCGGAAGGAGGGGCCGACTCGACGTGTTTTGGTGAAGTGGTTATCCTCTTTGGGGCGTGCCTAAGAGGTCAAGTGACGAGACGGTCTATCCAGTGGGATAGTGGCGATGTGGACCATGTGTTTGGCGATCCGTTTTGGGCGTAGAGGCGGGCAGTCAAGGCGCTTTGGAAGAGCATACAGGCGCAGGCAACGTCGGAGAGGGCTTCGATGAAAGGTGCAAACGGATGTCTATGGGCGTCTTTAAAGGGAGTACGAATGATCAGATGACGCGCGTTCCGATTGGAGGCGGAGAGGTAGGTGGGTGACCAAGTCGCGGGGAGAGTAGCCGAAAGGGCCGTATGCGGTCGCAGGCGGCTTGAACCAAGAAGGCAGGGCGAAGACGGGAGGAGAGGGTATCGGGAAGCTGGAGAAGTGTGCTGAGGTAGTCGCAAAGTCGTGACGAGGAGAGTGCTACGTGAAGGCAATTAGGTAGGTAGGTAGGTAGGTAGCGGTTGCATTGAACTAACGGAAGGCTGGGATGAGCTGTCTTGGTGATTATGACATGAGGACGGCATCAAATGAAACTGGCGGCTTGGCCTGCTACATCCAACTACAATTGGCACTTTAGCCATAGCACTGCCACAGCACAATTTCTTCTGCCAAAGACACAGTTGCAACGCGTCTGTCCAGGGCCATTAGCTTAGCTTAGCTTAGCTTAGCTTAGCTTAGCTTAGTTGGATATTAGACAAGTGGCTGAAAGAGATTCCGGTGTGATGACGAAGTCTAACAAAACGTTCTGAGTAATCGACTTCTATTAGATTGAGAGGTTATTGTTCTAGCTGACTTGGGCTGCTCCAGTCGTCGACAGCTATCTGGCCGCCAAGCCGGCAGATCTTCGGTCCGGCACCGGCTTGGTTGGCTCTTGCGCAGGCTCATGTACTTAGCCGTCATGATTTCACACCTGCACACCTAGCTACTCCTACCATCCGATGACGACTGGTTGCAAGCTCCATCTAGAAGGTCGACGAAGCTGCTCTCTCTCTCTCTCTCTCTCTCTCTACGTAGATGAGATCAAGATGAGCGGGAGATGAGAATGAATGCCTGGTGCGGGACAAAAGTGTTCGCTGGCAGTGGGTGCAAGGAAGCCCCTGCCCGCCGTTTATAGCGTCTCGCGAGGGCGCGTAAGGTCTGGTAGCCGGCGCGTGTCAACACCATACACACATACCTTGGGTGGCTGCGACACTGGAAAGGAAAGGAAAGGAAAGGAAAGGAAAAAAAAAAAAAAAAAAAAAAAAAAAGGGAATCAAAACAATCGAGTCGCAATTTATGCCAGCCAACCGGTGGCGGGATTGAATCTAGGGAGTAGTAGGACAATGGCGTCATGTAGTCTAAATCATCCAATGTCTCTGTCGTGTTGCTGGTGGTGACGCGCCTGCAGGCCGCTCGCTCATTTAATTCGCCGTGTCAGTCAGTGCTGCGAGTAAAATCCTCTCCTACTGTGGATCGCCCTCTCTGACCAGGCAACGCCCACCGACCCGACCCCACCCCACCCGTCTCTTTTCCAACTTTACCTCCACCTTCTCCATCAACCACCTTTCCTTTCCTTTCCTTTTCGTCACTCCATACCCATATAATACCCTCCATGGCTCGTCGCCGTTCCTCTCAGGACAGCGCCGCCTCCGACAACACACGCGGCATCCGACGCAAAAGACGCAGCAGCACGCCCTCCGTCATGGATCCCAACTCGGACTTCCACAGCATCCGCGAGGAATCCAGCGATGCCGAACCTTCCAAGCGCGGCCGCAAGCGCGTCAAACGCGTCTCTCTCACCCAAGAAGAAGAAGAAGAAGAAGAGCTCACTCAGGTCGATCCTCCCGACGCCTCATCCCCTCCCCAACACCGCGACAAGCGCGTTCGCTTCTCAGACCCTGGCCCGCCTCTGCCTCTGCCTCAGGCCACTCCGCTCCACAACTCGAATGCTTCCTCTTCCGCCCCCCAACATTCCACTCCTACTCCCCGCCGAAACCCCGTCCAGGCCTCCCGTTCCAAGCGTCTCTCCCTCCCCGCCAGTCTTTCCGGTGCCATATCCCCCGATGGCAGCCAAATTCAGTTCACTCCCCTGCGAGCCTTGCTCGACGACCGCAAGCGCAGGCGTCTGCGTAGGAGCGGGCTGAGCGAGGAAATGAACAGCATCGAGGAGCACAAGAAAGAGGACAAGCGTGCCCGGCTCGAGCTCCAGCGTCTGCGTCAGCAAATCCGGGAAAAGGACAAGCGTGTCGAAGACCTCTACTTCGAGCTCGAGGTCCAGCGCCAGTTTGCCATCGAGGTCCAAGAAGCGGACAAGGAGAAGGAACAGAACAAAGTCAAGGAACTGGAGCAGCAATTGGACGCCCTAAGGGCTGAAATTGCCGAGCAGCGCGAGCGCCATGACCTGACTACCATTGACGAGGAGGACAATGAAGACTTGGGCACGGGAATGGACATGGACGGAGGTCTATCTGATGATGATGACGACGACGACGACCAAGAGGACAATCATCTGATGCTTGTTGAGCCCGAAGACATCAACCTCAGCCATGACGACGTGCCCCAATTCACTTCTGACGGCATCGACGAAGTCACGTTTGATGAGCAGGCCACCCAAGCCAACGTCCCCGACCCTAGCCATGAGATTCAAATCCAGAAGCTCGAAAACACCATTGCGGAGCTCAACGGACGTGCTTCGGATGCCGAGGTGGCCCTGCGCATTCTCTCCATGGAGATTCAGACCCTTGGATTCACGGAACCAGACGCCAATGCATACGATGCCCTTACCTCCATTCGGTCCACCCTTCAGCATGTTCGCAATGAGATTGAGGCCGTCATGCCAGGTGACCCCTCGACGCAGCTCCACAACGGCGAGTTGCTCTACGCCGTGGTTGAAAAGTTGAGGCTGCTCAAGTCCGACATTGACACAAGGACGGCCGAGCTCCGCGACGAAAAGGATGTCGTTGCCCTCTTGAATAGCCAGAACAAGGGGCTCATTAGCAAGATGGCCGAGTATGAGAATCGTCGCACAACTCTGGAGGGCCAGTGGCACGAACTTGATGTCGTCAATGAGAAAAAGTCCAAGGAAATCATCGAGCTTGAGGAGGAGCTAGATGCGTACAAGACGGCAGTCGATGAACGGGACAAGGAAATCATTGAGCTGGACCAAAAGATTGACGAAATGGAGGTTGAGCTGGAAGACCGCGACAGCACCGTCCAGCGTTTCGACCAGACCATTCTGGATCTCAAGAACGAGGCCTCTTCTCTCCAGTCCTTGATAGAACAGATGAAGAAGGACCACACCGACGCCTTTGCACAGCTCAAGGAGGAGTCTGTTGCTGCCATTGCCGCCCTGAATGAGCGGTTGGCCACAGAAAGGTCCTACCGTGAACAAGCCGAAGCGGACATTGACCAGAAGACTACTTTCATCACCGAACTCGAGGTCAAGGTTGAGCGTGCCGAGACAGAGCTTGAGAACCTCCGGGACGACCTAGAGAGGCTGCGGGAGCTCCAAGAAAAGGAGTCTGCTCAGCGTGAAGCTGCCGAGGAAGAGCTGGAAGACAAGGCGGGCAGCATTCGCGAGTTGGAGCAAAAGGTGGACGTTGCCGAGGAGGAAGTTGAAGAGCTCCGGGGTGAGCTCGAGCGCCTGCGCAACATTGCCGAAGCCGAACGTGAGCAACGTGAGGCCGCCGAGGCAGAGATCGAAGAGAAGGACGATAAAATTGCGGAGATGGAAGACAAGATTCACGAGGCAGGCAAGCAGGCCAACGAGCTCCGCCAGAAACTCTTTGAACTGCAACTCCAGAAGCAAGCCGCCATTGACGAGCTCCAGGAGACTGCTGCGAAGCGCGAAGAGCAATACAACCAAGACATTGCGGCCGAAATCAAGCGTCGCGAAGATGCTGAGCAGGTCTTTGCGGAACGCAACGCTGAAATCGCTGAGCTTCAAGCCCGTCTCGAAGCTATCGAAGAAGACAAGGAGGCTCTCATCGTCGAAAAGGATGACCTCATAGATGAGCTCGAGAGGCGCGTCGATAAGCTCGATGCCGATCTCGCTCAATTGCGTAAGGAGTACGAGACTCTGGCTGCGCAAAAGGCCGAGGAAATCAAAGCGCTCCATGACGATATTGCCATCCTCAACACCGACGTTAACGAAAAGGCTGCTCTTATCTCCAAGCTCCAAGACGAGGCTGCTGAGCGCGAGCGCGCTCACGCTGTTGCCATTCAGGAGTACCAATCCCGTATTGAGACGCTGGCATCTGATAACGAATCGGCTCGCACTACGATTCAAACGTTGGAATCTACGAGGAACTCGCTTGAGGCCCGCGTTGCGGACGAGGCCGAAGCCATGTTGCAGCTCCAAAATCGCCACGCGGACGAGATTGACCAGCTCCGCTCGCGAATCGATTCAAACGAGTCCGAAATCGACCGGCTCAAGCGAGCTGTGGAACTGCGTGAGGAAAAATACACGTCCGACATCAACTCGAAGAATAAGGAACTCGAGACGCTGCAGATGCTGGCCGACGCGCGCCTCTCGACCATCAGCACTCTCGAGACCGCGTTTGACGACCTCAAGAAGCGCTTCCGTGACCAGACTCTGTCCAGTCAAAAGGTCATCGGTCGTCTCACCGACGGCATCCGCGCTGCTGCCAACGAGGCCCAGGACCGCGGCGACTTGTTTGTTGAGGAGGCCGAGCGCGCCATTGGCGAGGTCGACGCTCTGCGCCCGCTGGGCGTCAATGCGGCTAGTGGCAATGATCGTGTCAGGATGCTCAAGAGCGGCGCCAATGCGGCGAAGAAGCCGCGTCGCCAGTGGGACTCGGGCATTGGTGTTGCCGAGGAGGATGAAGACGAGTTGGGCGAGGCCATGATGGGCTGAACGCCATCTACTTTGTCGAAGCGACGCAGTGTTGGGTGACGGCGCGTTGGGTTGAGCTTTTGAGCTCCGACATGGGTTGATTGCTGCGGGTGTTGGATCTACGACTTGGGTTGTTGTCAGAGAGGTGGTGGCCATGGTCTGAGTTGAGCTTGTTGGCTTGTCTTTTTGCTCCCTGCTCTGCACATTACATACCCCACTTCTCCACCGCTCTCAGCCCCCGTCTTCTTTTTTGAAAAGATTATTGACATTGAGAGCCCTGTTTAGCGCGTCATCTGATAACGGGCTACTTTACACCCCCCCTTCACCCCCTAGTTGGAGCGAATTGTGTTTTTGGGTTTCTGGTTCCTTGGTTACGAACAAAATGAACACTGTCCCCTTTCCCCTTCCTCAACCACACATTTTCCTTTCTCAGTGTAATATTCTTTCCTCCTCCAGTCTCCTTTCTTCTATCATTGTCAACGACGACGCACAGACGCCGCAACTGCGTGGTGCAAATTGGTACTTGGAGGCGCGACACTGGACTCTCCCGCAACCCTTTGAGGGTTTTTTGTAGATTGAACCTTTGTCCTTCTCGTTCTTTCTCCCGTGTGTAGTAGCTGTGCTATGGGCTGTGTGCATGTACATTGTGGTGCAAATGGTAAAAGAAAGCGGGTTGTGTGTGTCGCGGGCGGGGCGAACTTGGGTAGGTAGTTGGGTAGATATACGTAGATATAGTCAAGGACGGGCGGGTGCATATACCCGTCGTGATGAAAGAATGCTCCACAGGCGTAACCATAACTACTTCATTGGATAGTGAGTGAATGCTTCCTGGGGAGCGTCTGTACCGATGTCGAGAATGACTTCTTCCTGCACTGAGATCCAGCCCAGCCAGCCACGCAACCACCTCACTCCACCACGGTCGTCTCCCCGTCATCAATCCCTCGAAGCCAGCCAACCTTACGAACATAGCTGCAGTCCCGCCCTTCATCATGCACCTTGGACGATACGATGATGAAGCCTCCCTACTCTGCACGCGCGCACCATGCCACGCGGCCAGCCAGCTGTTCGACTGGCGCAGCGCAGAATCCCAGTGCGACGAGAGACACGAACAGCTTCCCGTCCACTTCCGCCGCCGCCGCCGCCGCCGCCGCCGCCGCCGCCGCCGCAAACCGCAATCTGTCAAGTGCGCCATATCGTCGCCTCTTCCACTTTCACTGCCACAAGCCAGCTCCAGCTCCAGCTGTGTGGAAAGACAGAAAGTCAGACAGACAGACAGACAGACAGGGGCAGTAGTCAAGATTAAATACTTGGACCAGACGGCTAGGCCAGTGCTGACACCAGACGGGTCGAGCGCGAGCGGGCATGTGTGCGATGCTATCATATCACTGGACGGTTGGTTGGTGTCGTGGTGGTGGCGATGTCGTCGCATGGGTGGCGGCATGGGCGTGTGATTGCGCTGCCTCGTCTGCGGGTCTGCTGCTGAGAGCCTGAGACGCTGCCTAGACATGTGGTGGGGTTTGTAAAGTACAGCTGTTGGATGCTAGGACCTGCAGGGGTGGTCATTTGGTTGAGTGAGTCGTTGCGGCTCGAGGCTTGTGTTATCCGTCTTGCTTTGTTTTGCGTGCTTTTTGCAAGTGTGCATGTTCCGAAAACCTAGCTAAACTTTTGATTCTCTTGACATTCATTCCCATGACGCTACGATGCCTCTCTTCTCCGCACAGCAAAGAAGTAGTTGCCCCAGTCCTCACTGCCCTTGACCTCCTTCCAGCCAAAACCCGGGATGTACATGACACCCATGACAGTCGGACGTTCCCAGCCCTCTTGCTTCAAGAACCAACCGCTCAACTCCTCCTTATTGATATACTTGTTCCAGTCATGCGTCCCGCGCGGCACGATGCCCAAGATGTCCTCAGCGATCAGATTCGTCGTCGCCCAACTCGTCCACGTGCGCGCTATGGTCGACATGACGAGCCAGCCGCCGGGTCTCACGTGGGGCATGAGGGTCTGGAGGAAGACGGCCGGCATGGACACGTGCTCGATGACCTCGAAGCATGACACGATGTCGAAGCCGTCGTGCGGCGTCGCCGGCAGCGGCAGCTGCTCGACAGCGATGTTCTTGTACGTCAGCCGGCCCGGCTCCGTGAGCAGCGGGTCCTGCCGCTTGTGCGCCTCGGCGACGGCGAGGACTTCGGGCGTTGGGTCGATGCCGAGCACGCTTTGCGTGGTGCGTTGGCGGGCGGCGCTTTCGGCGAAGATGCCGCCGCCGCAGCCGACGTCGAGGTAGCGGAGGCGCGGAGGGGGAGCGGTCGGTTGCGAGGATAGACAGCGTTGGATGAAGGGGTGTCGCAGCTGGTTCATGAGGTGTAGGATGCGCGATGGGCCGTGGGGGTCCCACCAGCTGGAGGCGAGGTTGTTGAAGTGCGAGACTTCGGACGGGTCGACGGACGAGTGACCATGGCGAGGCGATGCGGAGGTGGAGAATGCGCGGCTTGGTGTAGTGGGAATTCGTGCGTGCTGCGACGTGGCTCGTGAGGTAATGAGTCTCGAATATGGTCGTTGTTGTGAAGTTCTGGACAATGCCTTTTCTAGGTTTTGTGCGGCGCGCGCCGCTCGTCTCGACATGTTTGCGGTCCCTTTCTCGTCGGGGGCTGGGCTCAAGGGAAGGTCGCTTGGTCGGTCATGGTACAGTCGTAGTGGAGGCCAATCGAAGACGGGCAGACGAGGTGTAGGAAATGTAAACGCGTCGGCGAACATTGTCGACGTCATGCGCCACAGCCAGAGAGGCATTTGCAGCCACGCACTAGCCACACGCACACACACACACACACACACACACACAAACACACACACAAACACACACGCCCGTCTTGCCGCCAATGCTCTGCTTTCCTCTGCAACATCTTTCAGACTTTCCATCTTACCCTGCTTGTATCTAATCACCGCAACATGGTAGCCTCGACTGAATAATGTCACGCAACACGTCCGACCGCTCTCCTCCGATGATGTGCATGTTGCACTGCACCTTGTTCACACGAACCCGTCATGATGTCTCCGTCTCGTAATCTCAAGTTTGGTTTCATTTAGGAAAGCGAGTCAATGGTCAATGGTATCAAACGAAGAAAAAAAAAGGCTTCCTCCCGCCTTCAAGCGACTCGGGGCCTTCAAAATCCAAGGTCGTTGCTGCCCTCTCCGTCTTTGAAAAGGTCGATGAAATCTGTCTCGCCGTCTACCAGCTTGCCAAGGTTCAGGCGAGTACTCCACCGTATGTTTCTCGAAAACGCTTGTTCGTTGTAGTCGCTACCGTGGTCCGAAATGTCGCTGAATGTCGCCTTCGAGCCAACCGGGCGATGGTGCTGGAACAGCTGAGGCTGCACTGTCAAACACGTTCGGATCGCACGCTCGTCAACACCATCGCAGAGCGAGCGAAACATCATATCCGTCGTGCCCGTCATCTTCCGGACTCCAAGCTCGTACAACAGACGCCGCGCGCCGGGCAAAGAGATGCCGTAACCCAGGGTGCACGTGTTCATTCGCGCCCGGGACACGACTCGCGTGTGCGCCGGATACTCCTGGATGAGCTCGTCGTTGCCAAATTGCATCTTTATGTGCTGCTTCTCGGGCACCGTCTCGTCGTCTTTGATGACGGCGCGCCCCAGAGGTGCGTTGATGTCGGTTGCGCGAGGGAAGCGGGTACCGCAGTGGCCCAGCCAGAACAAATCCCACCTATCGATGTCGCCATACGGAGAGGTAGAGGGCTCGGTGGTGATCTCTTCGCCGACGACGAAATTCTGTGGAGATTGGCCAGCGGATGGCTGAGGCCAAGTCGGATCCAGATATTGGTGCGATGTGCCTTGCTTGGGCTGGACGAGGAGATGCGCAGCTTTGGCAAAGTCCTGCATCTGCGATTTTATTCGGAGATCCCAATCGGCGTCATCCTCGAGGACTAAGGCCGAAGTAACGTTTTGCTCGACAATCCTGCAAAAAGTCAGCATTAATACAGCGAAGTCTACAGCGACCGCATCCTTCGCTGCATGGACCCCAGAAACGCTGCTGGAAATGGACAACTTTGCAATACTCACATCCGGGCAATGTTCATGTGCGCTCTCCAGTTTCCGAGGCCACCTTTATTAAGATGGACCTCAGCTCCACCTGGCGGGAGTACCTTCTCCTCCACTTCGGTCACTCCGTCAACGTACTCTATTTGCAGCCCAGTGACTGCGGCAGCCAAAGACATGGCATCGCGATGGTCCGACCGCGACGAAAGATTTATCACGAATATTTTTTGAAACTGCCCAAGTGTCAATGGCAGGAGAGCTGGTTGTTACGAGTTGGATTGATCAACTTACGCCAAGAGTTTGGTTGAAGACATCATTGAGAAGACCAGCGCTTGAGCTGGAAGACGACCTGGCCAAGGGTAACGGCGAAAATGTGGTTTCATTAAATCGCAGGAATATGACGACGAGAATGCAGAGGCTGGTTGCCCCAGCCAAGATGCTCCGTGCGTAGCAGCTGTGAGTCGGCATGGTGCATGGCCTGGACTTGAGGTTGACTCCAGGAGCGTTGACAGCTATTTCACCGGCCTGCGAACCCGGCTAGATAAAGATACCGAAGCCTTGACCGTTGAGCGATCAAGCGGATTTTCGCGGTCGGCGCGTGCGTGACAACTGCGCCGCAATAGGAGGAAGCGCTTAAAGTCGATCACCGACCCAATCGCAAAACGAGAATAAGCGGGTAACGACAGAAGCACCACCACGTCAACCGCCTTTGCCATGTTCCGACACACAGGTTGCCATTAGTCGTGACCGACATTGCAATGCTATCTCTCCTCGAGAAGCTTCAAAATCGGACCAGGACTGACCTCAATCATGCAGACAAAACTGCATTGACACTTGGAGACATTGCCTGGACTCATCTTGATTGTGGTAAACAAAGACATTGAAATTTTGATGAGACTG
The DNA here is from genome assembly GCF_038021145.1 of Phyllosticta citriasiana. NCBI lineage: Eukaryota > Fungi > Ascomycota > Dothideomycetes > Botryosphaeriales > Phyllostictaceae > Phyllosticta > Phyllosticta citriasiana. Next base: position 1,149,417 of record NW_027117282.1, on the reverse strand, counting down.
AAAAGACAGCGCGTGCTGACTTGGCAGCCTGTGCCGCATGTAGTGATAGTGGCCAGTGGAGGAGTGCTATGCTCAGCCCCAAAATAACCTCTCTAGCCGCCAGAACAGCATCGTCGTCTTTTGTTTGCGAGTCTGTCTCTTACTTTCCTTGTCCATCTTTGTGTACTTCTGCATGTCCTGGCAGGGCACCAAGGACGCCTTACCATCATTTGTTACTTTCTCAACGCTTGTTTTCATCCAGCCGCCAGTGACGGCAATGTGGATCACTGATCTGAGTTTCGTCCTGCTCAGCCTACTGGTGAGGCTGAGCATCGCTGACGATGATGATATGTTCATCTATCCAACTGCTCCTGGACCCTCAGACAACTTCATTGCGGATCCAGTTTGGGAAATTGGATCTGTCCAGCGAGTTTCTTGGACAACCACCCTGGAAGCGTATTACATCGCACTGTTCCACCAGCAAATCAACCCTGGGTCTGGTATCCAGATCGAAACAGTCCACAGTATGTCCTCCAAAGGCGTGAAGAGCTCAAGACTGACATCTGTTCCAGCACTACACAGCAATGGCTCTGGAGACCAGTATTTCGATTGGACTGTCGACACGTACGACACTAATACAACCGCATCCCCCGTTTTCTTTTTCTGGATCAACCCTGGAAGCGACGATGGATTCACCTCACATTACTTCAATGTCACCAACGAAACGAGGACTGCAGCTGCGACTACCTCATCTGAAAGCGCAAGCGCAACGCGTACTAGCTCTGCTACTAGTCTGAAAGCAGAGGCTACGACCTCCGCAAATCCCACCAGCAGTGCACCAGCGGAGACCCCAGCTACGCCAATAGACGATTCCAATTCAGGTTCAAACTCGAACTCGAATTCGAACTCGAACTCAAATTCAAATTACACTGCTGTCTCTATTGGGCTTGGGGTCGGCCTTGGGGTAGGAGTCCCCCTCATCCTTCTTCTAGGGGTCTGGATTGGATTGAAGGCGATCAAGCAAGGAAGGCTTTTGGAGCGTGGCATTGGATCCAGTACGTCGCTGGCCAATCTTCCCGACAACAAGAGACAGCCCGACCCAGTATTCTATCCGGAAGAGCCGAGGTATCAGCCATGGGGACTGTTCGAAGCTCCGGCAAACCGTTCATCGCTTGATCCCTTTGAGGCCCCAGCAGTTCGCTCACCGGTCGAGCTGCCAGGAGACAAATTTTCCAGATGACAAGAGTTGGAGTTGCGGGAGATTAGATCATTGAAGTTTTCTGAAGCGATTAGAGCATCAGGAGGAGAAAAATGGTTTGTAGAGGGATATGTCATAGTAAAGAAAATGCGATACCCCTGAAATAATTGTATAGTCAGCTAATATTGGCCCTTTGGCGCTCGCATTATTCACTCCTGCCCTGGCGTCTTCTTGAAAGGAGCGATTGGAAGAAGAAACGACAGGATTCGCCGGCCGAATGTAAACGGTCAGGAAAGCAGGATCATGGAAGACTTTCAGCAAAGTAGAGGGGAGCAAAGGTTTGCGATAATCACACGAGCTTCATGGAAATGACGCACATGGACAACGCCTTCGGGCATTTCATGCCCACGCTGTGTCACATGCACTTTGATAATACACGACGGAGGGGATTGGTGTACAAATGATCCATGGCAGTGCTGTGACACCTCTTTCAAGCCACAAGAGGGCGGGCGGCTGCAGATGTTCGTGACCGATGAGCCTCTCGTTCATTCCCCATGTCTATTACCACGGCCTTCCTATCGCATTTTGGAAGTTCCTGACGACCTTCCTCTCCTTGAAGGGTACCCTTTTGCAAAGTTACACCGGCGACCATGTGGTGCGTCTCTTTGGAAGCCTTCGTACTCGTTTTCCTGGCAAGGCTGAGTGTCGCCAACAATAACGAGTTCAAGTGTCCGCCACCAGACGGATCAAACGCGCAATTCGTCATTGGCAACGTCCAGACGATTCGATAGAATACCACGTATAGTCACTACAACATCTCGCTGTGGCAAAATATTGGCGGACATGTCGACGACGGAGTCGCAATACAGCAAGTCTACAACAATACTTTTCCCCTGCAGCGGGTACGAAGCCTTCTCGGTATTGACACAAGCATTAGATACATCAGGTGGTGGCACGGGGATGCATACATTCGACTGGACGGTTCAAACGTACGGCGCATCCACGTCCACGTCCAAGGTCTTCTTCTTCCGTCTCGTTCCCGGCCGCGGCTGGAAATGGAATTTCGAATCGCGCTACTTCGTCGTCAATAGCGCCGCGTCAGCGACGGGCTCTTCAAGGCCCTCAAGAAGCACCTCCACGTCCGACGAACCAACGGGCGGCGCCGCATTATCTGCCTCCACAGATTCAACCTCAGACTCGAGCAGCACGGCCATGAAGGTCGGGCTCGGAGTTGGTCTCGGGGTAGGGATTCCGTTCGTCCTCATCGTCGGAGACTTGGTCGGCATGAAGGTGACCAGACAGCGCAGGTCGTAATATGGGAGTGTTGGGTCCAGTACGCCGTTGGCTCAGCTTGCTGACCAGAAGGACGGTTATGGTCTTACGCCGCCGGTAGGAGAGCCGGCGCGCCGGTCGAATGAGATTTTGGAAGCGTCGGCGGACCGCCCGCCGGTTGAGCTGCCGGGAGATGGGCACACGAGATGAGTGTGCTTGAGGTTCGTGGAGCTGGTGAACGAGATGTTGAGATTTCGTAGAATAACGTGTCTTTGGAAAGGTCGCGCAATACCCATGGAGAAGTCGATAGGCGAAATTTTACGGGTGCACCTAGTTGGTGGATATTTAGTCGAAATTTGGAGATACAGACGTCAATCCGATAGGGTGAAGTAGTGGCTGTAGGCACTTGCGCCCAGATCCTGGATCACGTCCTCGACAAACTGTCGCGTGCATACGGAATTAACAAACGACCTTCCTTGAATTTGGGTGCAAGCGAATGGCCCTTGAGCGGAGTCAACTGCGTCGCAAATTTCTCGAACCAATACCAGAGACGGCGTTAAAACATCGAAGTTGCAATCTCGTCTCATTAGGATCGAAACATTGCATGCGTCTGTGATGGGCGAGCTGTAGTGAAAGCATCAGGCCCTGGTCTCTTCATTGCATGTTGTTGAGCTGCACTGAAGGTTTGGGGTCGGAGTCGGCGTATGCCATCGCGTTGTGAGGAGGAAGGCGCTTTTACTGCCGGTGCACATTTGACCACCGACACTGGAAATTCTCATATCCATGGGGCTTTGGTCAATTATTTTCCTCCCTCCTTCGACCTTCTGCGACCAACACCGCCACTCACCTCTACGCCTGCCGCCGACAACGCACTGCAGCCATGTGGTTCGCCTACTTCTGTTTGATCCTGATGGTGCTTGTGCGCAATGCCATCACCGATGATCCGAGTCCGAACTCCTTCAGTGAACCTGGAGGCCACAACGTGAATAACGACTATTCCACCAACCCACTCATCTTCACCGGAGACTCCATGTTAATTGCATGGACGACAACGTATAACGCGTACGACCTCGAACTGTGGCAGCACATTAACACTTACGCCTCTGCGATGATCTCGACGATAGCTGGTAGTGAGTCTCCCATGCACTTGGAAATTCTACCTGTTCGGGGCTGACATACCTAGCTGCTTCCCGCGGCGTGGGAAACCAACAAAAACATTGGGTAGTGGACGTGGATGATGACACCCTTGCGGGCTCTCCGGTCTTCAACTTCTGGATCAATACCCACAATGAATCAGAGCCAGTCTTCACATCCCACTTCTTCAATATCACCAATGGTTTAAGCACCTCGACTTCACCAGCAACCACGAGCACGTCCTCGGCGACGTCACCAAATATCGCACCCAGCACATCGTTTGGCAGTATCGCAAGTTTTCCGACTGAAACGACGAGCCTTAGTGGGACCATAAGCAAGAACAGTGATGGGGCCTCGGAGCCAACGACCGCGACCATTCATACTCTTACAAGTAGCGCACCAACGGGGACGACCAACGGAACAGACGCATCGAGCGCGGACTCGAAGGAGTTGAGCTTCAGGCTTGGTATGGGACTCGGTCTCGGAGTCCCCATTCTGCTCATCGCAGGGGCTGCCATTGGAGTTGCTGTGGACAGAAGACGCAAATCCTCGAGAGCCAGCACGAAGGCCAGCACGGAATCGGGCACTGCGCTGACGCGAATGCCGGAAGAAAAGAGCCGTCCGAAGCCAGAATCACCCATTATATCTCCCTTCATCGTCTCTCCCGAGGAGCCCGTCTTTTCGCCTGCAGTTTCAGAGCTTTGCGGTCGCGAAATCCACGAGTTGCCCGTGAACGAGTCGAAGGCCGAGCCTGGCTCACTTTGATCTTCCCCTGGATCCTTTGCTCCATCTCTTCGGTCGACTGATAGGCAAGCGACCTCAAAATCAACAAAGGTCATAAAAGGCAAAATGGCAGTGCGAGCAAAGGGACGATTGCGGAGATTGTAACGCTGATTGAGCGGGGACTGGGGGTGCCGAGAAAAACGACAAATTGGCGTGACACAATTAGTTCAATGACAATGGACGGCTGAATGGCAATATGGCCCATGTGAATGCGACGAGGTTTAGGTTAGAGAAATGTCAGTTGAGACGCGACGTTTGGTGTTGACTGGAGGGGTTTGACTCAGCGCTCTAACCGAAAGCAGATTAGCCCACAGTCACCCTCATTTGGCCTGTCCACAACGCGCCATCGACCTTCAAAACTGCATTGATCAAGATCAACTACACCATGGACGAGGACCTTGATGCTCTTTCACCGCGCTCTGAAGGATCCCTTAGCCTTGTGTCCGAGGACCTGGAAGACTTTGATGCTTTTTGGGAAAAGCTTACCGCTGAACTTGACGGCATAGATTCTGCCGGCACCTTTGCCTCCTTTACCTCCTTGGATGTCGACCCCGATTTTGTGGATCCTAAAATTGAAATCAAAAATGGTGGAATCATCAACACTCCGCTTGGGCCCGAAGATGTACAAAATTTGACCGACGCATGCCGGCCATCACCTTTCGGCAAGGGCTCCCAAACCATTGTCGATCCAGCCGTGCGAAGCTCGTGGGAAATGGATGCAGAAGACTTTGCCATCACGAACCCCTTCTGGCACCACGAAATCATCGACATTTGCGACACTGAGATTTGATTGACTCGTATTGTCGAGCTTGTGGGCAGAGCTGTTGTTGGCAACGTTTCCATTGGATTCGAAGCTTTTGTCAAGGCCGCTCACGCCACTTCCTAGCGCTAGAAGGTCTGCTGTTAGTCTGCTTTTGATCAAAGACATGTTCGATGTCCTGCACGAGAAGCTCCATGACGAGGGGCTCGTCGAAGAGCTTTTCAAAAGGCTTCATGTAGAAGCGAAACGGACGGACGTCGATTTCTCTCCAGGCCTGATGATGGATTTCCTTCGCCATGTGGGGAGTCATTGGGAGTCGGTCGGAATCGAAAGGGGTCGACCGCTTCTCTGCAACATCATCGAGTGCTATCTCATGCAGGGGATCGGGAAAGAACGTCGAAAGCCGAATTGGAGTCGGCCGCCAATAAGATGCTCTTGTGGATCATGCTTCTGCAAAGCCACCGACAGCTTTCTTCTCGATCCTAAGAAAACCATGACGAGGCTCAAATTAATGTATTCTGCCCGCAGACATCTCATTGAAAAGCTGGCGACCCAGGAGGCCCCGTCGTTCAAAACTGATCTCGGGAGCAACCCTCTCACTTTTTGCATTCACAAGCTCCCGGATCCAGAGCAACAGGAAGTGCAAAGACTGGAAAGGCGACATGATGAAATCGATGATCAGATGGAGTAATTGAAGTGCGTGTCTCCTTTGCGAGAAATAACAGGAGATCGTTACAATTACTTGGTAAAGAAGAGGGCGCTCTGGTGGGTCAACCGGATACAGGTGGACGCTTTACCCGTCCCCAAAGGCTCACCAGCCTTTCCGACACTGCGCCTGGCTGACTCTGAATTTTCAAACAATTCTACCAGGCCCACTGGCTTTATCTTTCACCATTCAAAACGACACGCCCTTTTCTATTGCAATGGAGTCACATTGAGATAGCCCCGGGAACCCAGGAAAGGGGTGGCGATTGGGACCAATGAAAAGTCTTTTTATGGTAGAGGTCTGTAAGTTACCTAATGTTTCTTTAGGTGGATGTGTCTAATATCCACAGATACCCGATATTGGCGATATCAAGCGACCAGGCCTAGCCGTGATCTTGAGTCTGCTAAAGATGTCGTTGCGCTGGGTGAGCTGCTCCAAAAGGGCCCTCACAGGACTTGAAGCTGGAGACTCGCTTCCATCACGGATTTATGCAGCTTGCCATGCAACGTAGATCATCACGACGGCCAGTGAAGCCTCTTATGGGTCATCTACCGACCATACAGCTGCCTTTTCAATCAGCAATACCCAGATATTTTTGGAAAGGCGTTCGCTTCGAATTACGGCCATAGTCCCAAGAAGTCAGATCCGAATGCCGCACACTTCTGCATGGTCTATTCGATCTCATATCTATACATCGCAGCACCGAATCAGAATAGCATCACACCACCAGAAAGGCGCGGCACTACGAATCTCCACCCAAGCATGCGGGTTGTCGGCTTTCCCATGCCAATCGCCGCGATTCAAACCCTTGATCGGTACCTTTTGGAGTTCGCTCAAGCTTATTGAACAGCTTTTACCTACGTGTCTTCGACACATTCCAATCATTTTCAAAATATCAGCTTACCCTGCGGACATTACGTGAGCCCGATCGTCCATAGTGCCAGTTGTCTTCACACATCTACGAAAGACCCATGTGTGCCCCGCAACGTTTCTGACGTCTGCCCCGCACGTCAAGTCCACAAGCTCCGCAGCCGTGGGAAGACACATTGTTGTGCCCTTGCTACAAAAGGCCCTCATCCATTTTGTTTTGATAAAAGAAGATCGCCTGACTCCTTCACGACTTTGTTGAATTGTTTGAAGCCTCGTTCTTTCACGACCCGATAATGGGTGAGAAACAATACTGCTCTCCACAATGCCTTCGTCCAAGTTCGCCATCGAGGACCACCACCGGTACGCCACAGGCCTGAACTCGTACCATGAGTGTGTCAACCCCATTAAGACCAAACCCCCAAAGCCGTGACTGAATCAAGCAGGTCTGAAGCCATTGCCGGCGCGCTTCCAAAAGTGCAAAATCTCCCCCAGAAGCACCATCTCGGTCTCTATCCAGAACGAATCAGCGGGTCGTCATTCACAGCCAAGCGGGCTGTCAACAAGCAAACATTCATGTGGAGGATCCTACCGTCGGCCGCGCAGTCAAGCTGGACGCCAGTGTCCGACCACCCCCTGAACTCAAATTTCCATACCGACCTGACCTTCCTGCCGGATCAGCTGTCGTGGAAGCCGTTCAAGATCGAGCCAGAATGCAATTTCATTGACGGGCTGAGGGTGATTGGCGGAGCGGGAGACCCGACAGTCAAGAATGGTGTAGCCTACTACTCGTTCAGTTGCGGCGCCGACATGGACGAGCGTAGTGCGTTTTACAGCGCTGATGGCGACTGGCTGATTGGTAAGAATAAGGGAATTTACTCTCTCCCAAGTTTCCTGCTGACTGGCAGCCGCAGTGCCCCAACTTGGCGTCCTCGACATTCAGACGGAGCTGGGCATGTTGCGTGTGCGGCCGCGCGAGATCTGCGTCGTGCCGCGGGGGATCCGATTCCGTGTGACGCTCCCAAGCGGGCAGACCAGAGGCTACGTGATCGAGACATTCTCAGGACACTTCGACGTGCCGGAGCTAGGCGTAATCGGATCACTGGGACTGGCCAACCTGCGCGACTTTGAGATTCCGACGGCGGCCTTCGAAGACACGGACGCCGTGACGACGCTGCTGGTCAAGATGGGCGGCAAAGTCAGCCGCGCGTCGCTCAAGGGCAGCGCGTTCAACGCCGTCGCCTGGCACGGCACGTACTACCCCTTCAAGTACGACCTGTCCAAGTTCATGCCCATGGGCTCGACGCTGTACGACCACCAGGACCCCTCCATCTACACGGTGCTAACGTGCCCGTCGGACAAGCCCGACCACCCGGCCGTCGACTTCATCTACATTGGCCCGCGCTGGATCGTCATGGAGGACACGCTCCACGTGCCCTACTTCCATCGCAACACCATGTCCGAGTTCGCCGCCGTCATCTCCGGCGGCTTCGACACGTCGCCCATCCCCGACGAGCTCGTCGGCATGTGCAATCTGCATAATGGCATGAGCACCCATGGCCCGTCGGCGCCCGTCGTCGAGCACTCGATGACTAGGGACACCAAACCGGAGCGCATCCCGGAAAACCACGTCGCCGTGTTGGTCGAGAGCTGGTGAGGTCTTCCAGCGCAACTTGTCACACAGGGCTCAAGAAGCTGACTGAATGTGCCTTTCTAGTTATCCCATCGGCCTCACCGATTGGGCCCTGAAGCTGGGCGAGCCAGACGTTGGCGGTGACGAGAAGAACGACTTTGGGGGTTACAAGCGCGTCTTCGATGCTTCTCTGGCCCTGAAAGGCAGGATGTCGTAATGGGTGGATTGGGGGTGTGGTTGAATCAAACAGCACTTCTTAGCCTACCAAAAGTTTTGTCAGTCAGTGGTCTCCTCCTTTGTGCTGTATGCTTTGATTATCAGCAGCAGTGGATGAAGGAAGTCACAAAAATTTAAGTTTTCGTTCATGTCGAACAAGAAGAAATTGAGAGAATTCAACCCTCTTTGTCAGGTCGGAGACGGCAAACGCTCACGTCGCCGTGGCAATGGCCGACCCAACCAGCCTGCATCTTCTACTACCAGCACGTGCAACGACTACCAAACCGTGAGCCAACGACGAGGATTGGATCCCTTCCATACCCATCCTTCTCAACCCACCACCGTCAGCGTAGCATTGCCCCTCAAATCCGCGCTCGAAGCGCCCACCCACACAGTGAAATCGCCCGGCTCAACCACATACCGCATACGCTGATCCCACAGCCCCAAATGCTCGATCTTCAGTTCAAACCGCACATCGACCGTCTGGCCCGCCGGCACCCACACTTTTTGGAAGCCGCGCAGCGCCAAGTTAGGCACGACGACCGACGCAACCTGGTCCGCGACGTACAGCTGCGGGACATCAAAGCCGTCAACGTCCGCCGCATTCGTGACAGCAATGGAGACGGTGACGGTATCGTCGGGCCCCGCCGTCGCCGACGAGAGCGAGACGTTGGAGTAGTCGAAGCGGGCGTACGACAGGCCGTGGCCGAAGGGGTACAGCGGGGCCGGGCTGTCGAGGACGTACTGGTGGCCGAAGGTGAGCGTGCCGTTGTCATTGACGGCGCCGGCGTCCGGCGCGTCGCCGCGGCCCGAGTTGAGATAGTCGTAGAAGATGGGCAGCGTGCCGACGCTGCGCGGGATGCCGACTGATAGGCGGCCGCTTGGGTTGTGCGCGCCGTACAGCACGTCGGCCAGTGCGTGGCCTCCTTGCTCCGACGGGTAGAAGTGCTGCACCACTGCTGATGCGTGCTGTGAGATCCAGGGCTCGCTGACGGGTTTGCCCGATGAGAAGACGACGATGGTCGGCTTGCCGGTGTCGATGATGGCGCGGACGAGGGCTCCTTGGGCGCCGACGAGAGCGAGCGAGGAGACGTCCACGTGTTCGCCTGTCGTGGCGTTGAGGCCTTGCCAGAGCTCTGTTTGGTCGCGGGACCAGGTGCCGACGATGACGACGGCTGCGTCGGCGGCTGAGGCTGCTGCTGCTGCTTCAGGGATGCCGGATTCGTCGTTAGACCACGGTTGGCAGCCGAGGGTGTAGCTGATGCTGCCCGTGGAGGCTTCGCGAAGACCGGCCAGGGGCGTGATGCCACGATATTTGGAGTCCTCCACTACGTAGTCTCCGTACTAATCACAAAGTCGATGTCAGAAGGGCAGAAAAAGGGGTTGAAAGCTGACAGGAGAAAGACTCACATTCATGACATCCGCAAACGGGCCAATGAGGGCAACATTGGCCGACTTTTTCAATGGCAAAACTGCGTCCTTGTTCTCCAACAACACAATCGACTCAGCATCCAGCTTCCTCGCGAGATCCAAAGCCTCCTTGGTATGAATCAACGACAAAGTTTGGTTTTCTGGCGCCGCAGGATTTGGGTTCTCAAACAGGCCCATCTTGAACTTGGCCCGCAGCGTCCTAGCCACGGCCGTGTCAACGACAGACAAGTCCAGCTTCCCAGCGGCAACTAGGTCGGGTATCTTTTTGAAGTTGAAGGAACCGCCGCTGTTTGATGTCAAGTGTTAGCTTGGTTCAACAGGAACAAGGACAGGACAAGACGCACCCCATTTCGACGTCGTTGCCAGCTGGAAGGGCCAGCGTGGTGACGGCGTCCGAGTCAATTGGGCTGGCCTGGCACATTTTGAAGGCAGTGCAAAGCCGGTCGGTCCCTCCAGCGTCAGACATGACAAAATACTCGTAGCCCCATTCGTCACGCAGGATCTGCTCTCGAGGTAAGTCTTCGTTCCTCGAACATGGAGCATTCCTCAGTGGCACCCGCTCACCTCAGTCAAAGTGTGGTAGTCCGCCACAGCAGGTACACCATCATACGAATGGTACGCGGACATGACTGACCACGCGTCCGCCTCAATGACAGCGCGGTGAAAAGGAGGCAACCATGTGGTGCGCAGCTCCCTCTCGCCGCCGTGGACAGGAGCCAAATTAAGCCCCTGCTCAGGTGCACTGAAGCCCGCAAAGTGCTTGACCATAGCACTGACGTTACGTGCCTGAAGCGCCTTGACATAGCTGTATCCCATCTCGCCGGCTAGGAAGGGATCTTCGCCGAACGTCTCTTCGACGCGGCCAAAGCGCAGCTCGCGCGCCAGGTCGACGACGGGCGCAAAGACTTGCGTGATGCCGAGTGCCAGCGACTCGGTCGCAATGGTGTCGGCCATTTCTGCAACCAGTTCTGTGTTGAAGGAGCTGGCGTAGCCGATGGGCGAGTTGAAGATGGTGGCATTGAAGTAGGCTACTCCGTGTATGGCCTCGTTTTGTGCCTTGACAGATCCAAGCCATTCAGCAAGCAAGATCGTTTGCAAAAAAGAGCAATCAAATTCCTTACGATTGTGGGGATCCCCAGCGTTGTGTTCTCAGCCAGATAGTCCTGCGCCCTTTTCACGGCATCTGCAATCCAGCGCTGCGGCACGGGGTACCCGGTCCAGAGCTGGCCCGCCTTCCACTCCATGTTTTCTACGAGGCCGCTGAAATTGAAGGCATTCGTTGTCGAGTTGATGAAGTTGGTAATGTCGCCTTGCATCAGCTGCCCTACTTTGTCCTGCAGCGTCATCCGCGACAGCAAATCTGACACGCGATCGTCAATGCTCGCCAACGGGTCTTTGTAAAGAGGCGCCGTCGCATTCGATGTGCTGCGGAGTACATGGCAACTGGCTCCAAGCGGATCCAATGCCAGCGCGAGGGCAGCGAGTGTGACGGTTTCTCGGAGCATTTTGAGGATTGAAATGGATGCTCCAAGGATGGAACCGTGAATTCGGACCACAGCCTCGAATATCCAGAAATTGCCGCCAATTTAAAAGGTACAAGCAGAGTGACGTCGCTTCGAATTTGTTTTCTGCCGCGATGTACATTTCCATTCCTGGCCAGGCCGCTTGAAAGGCCTAGCAGGCATATGGATGGCTTGACCATTTAGCCAAAAGCAACCCGCATACGCGCTGATCGCGTAAAAGCAGAATGCGTCTTTCCACTCTCAACCCGTCGGATGACCGTCGTTCTGTGCAACGTTGGAACCACGAGAGCAGAGCGGCGCGAATGTTGTCATTGGTGGATATTTAGGCGCACGTGCCGCGCGGCGTTGGGCCTGGGTGAGAGGCCGAGGCGGGATGCGGGGAAGAGGTCAAAGGGATGCGCCGAGAATCTGACGGAGCATGAGACTGGGGAGTGAGTGGATGGCCGCAGTGGTATGATGGGTTCGCCGTGCTGTTGATTTGCCCAGGGATTGTGGCTACCGATGCGCTGGATGGGGAAATATTGGAGTCGCTGACCGTGGCGACGACCGGGTAAAATGCGAGAGGATGGAATCGCCGAAGTGCTTGATGATGAATTAATGATATTATTTCTATGGGCTGGATACTTCGGGTTTCGAACTGAGACAAGACTGAACATTTTGCTGCTTCTTCTTGTCAGTGTCTGCGGCAATGGGTTTGTGGTTCAACATCAGCTTGGCGTGCTTTGCGGCCACTGGGTAAGTGTGCTCTCCACTTTCAACCTCGACTGGAATGGCCGACTAAGAATTCGCAGGTCGTTTCTGTTTGGATATGACAGCGGGTGAGAAATGTAGAAAGTCCCAGGTGTCACCAAAGTCTCATGGCAACCAGAGTCATGACCGACGTGATCCAATCGCCGCACTTTTTGAAATTCTTCAACACGACGAAGACTTCCCCCACAATTGGCGCTATCAACTCGACCTTCTCAGGCGGGGCCGTTTTTGGCAGTCTCATGGGCGGACTCACAATGGACAGGCTGGGTAGACGGTTGACCATCATGATCGGAGCCGCCATCGCACTACTCGGCTCCATTTTGCAAAGCGCAGCCCAGAACCTCGCCATGGTTCTCGTAGGTCGCATCCTCGCCGGATGGGCCGTCGGCCTGCTCTCCATGAGTGTTCCCGTGTATCAGGCCGAGTGCGCACACCCCAAGAACCGGGGCTTCATCGTCGGGTTGGCGCAGCAGATGATTGGCGTCGGCTACATCGTGTCGACCTGGGTCGGCTACGGCTCGTCCAAGGTGCCCAGGACTAGCAGTAAGACTGACCCATATCCAGGCCTTGGAACTTACCGTAATAACTCTTACTTAGGTTTTTCGTGGAGATTCCCCCTGGCGTTCCAGGCTCTGCCTTGTGTGATTTTGATCGGTGGCATCATGTTCTTTCCCGAGTCCCCCAGACATCTGATGGAGCATGACCGCGATGACGAAGCGCTGCGTGTGCTGCGCAAGCTGCATTATAACGGACAGAACGACGAGTGGATCCAACAGGAGTTTCGCGAGATCCGAGTCACCGTGGCGGCTGAGAAAGCGATTACCGCTCCGTGGGTGGCGTCCCTCCGGGAGATAGCCTCGAACTGACCTTTTGAAATTAGGGGCTGGCGCGTCATGTTTACTGTTCCTCAGTGGAGAACCCGGCTGATGCACGCCACTTTGTGAGTAATTCCTTCTGTATGTTGAAATGGTTGGAAGTGACTAACCAAAACAGAGTCCAAGTCTTTACACAATTTACAGGGTAAGAATAGCTTACCAAGAGCTCCCTGCAGTTGCTGATTTCCACAGGATCAACGTCATAAATTATTATCAAACAATAATGTACGAGAGCCTAGGCATCACGGGCGACAGGAATCTCCTGGTGACCGGCATCTACAACTGCGTCGGCCCAATAACAAGTTAGCGCAACGTCTCAAAACTTCAGATTGGAAGACTGACCCCAGACCACAGACTTCTTTTTCATTACATTCATTCTGGATAGAGTGGGAAGAAAAAAGGCAAGCTCACCGTTCTTTTCAATATCATGAAAGACTAACAAGGGTTAGCCATTGCTCTTTGGCACCGCCGGCATCACGCTGGCTCTCGTCTGCGAAGCAATCGTCAATTCTCAAAACACCGATGCGCACAGTAGAGGGCTCTCCATTGCCGGCGTCTTCTTCTACTTCCTAGTCACAGTCGTAAGTCTCTCGCCGTCTCGCCAAGAATTCAGCACTCACTCACAGTGGCAGATGTTCTCCCTTTCCTTTGGCAGCATCAGCTGGGTCTACGCGTCCGAAATCATGCCCATGCAAATCCGAGCCCGAGGAAGTGCCTTTGCGACAGGCATCGGCAACTGGCTGGTGGCAACCGTGTGGAATCAGGTCTCGCCTCAGGGCCTGGAGCACATTGGCTGGAAGTTCTATTTTGTGTTCATCTGCTGGAACGTCTGCATCACGTTCCCGACTATTCTGTTCTGGTTTAAGGAGACGAAGACCTTGTCGCTCGAAGAGATTGATCTGCTGTTTGGAGAGCGCGCGTTGGGTAATCTCCCTAAGAACATCGCCGATGCCAAGGGTCCGGTTGAGGAGGTCATTTCGGTGGGAGCGGAGGAGCATGAGCTCGCGAAGAGGGTATAGGTAGGGGTTTGAAAGACTTGGTAATGTTGAAGAAGAGTGCAACGAGAATTGACGGATTACCACAGTGGGCATCGAGACGGAGACACCCTCCCGAAAATGTAGCTGCATACTTTTCGCCATAGTGGCTGCACCTTGGGAGTTGTCATCTGCGGCCACAGTCAAGGTCGGGGCCTGTCGTTCATTGCTCCGGATAGACCCAAGTGGTGTCACTCCTGTCGACACAAGTTGTGCTATGCTGTACTTTGATCTATTAGCAAAATGTGTGATCTCAGACGATCTTGGCCAACATATGGAAAGCAAAGGCGGGAGAGGTGGGTCACTCCCGTTACCCCTGCCCGGTTCTTGCCAAGCCACATGAACTTCCTGAAATGGTTAGCTCTCAGGAGCAAAGTCCACTCCTCGACAAAATCACAGGCAGAGGACTCTGCAAAGATGAAACAGTCACTGATTTGTTTCAACTGCTCCGAAATGGTGATGGTTCACGAGGGACTGCCATGTTGTCAGCATTAACACGCTCAAGACGAAGATGCAAGAGAATCGCCAGTCAACTGATGTATAGTCTACGTGTGCCGTGTTGAGCTTTTGTGCCGCCGCTATTCAAAAGCTCCTCTAGTCTAGTGGTATCTAAGCCTGAACGTGCTGGCCATCGCCAACGGGACGCGGAATGGGCTGCTGCGGCACCGGGACAACCCTCTCACCGCGATGCTTCTTGACGATGCGCTCAATCGAGTCCATGCCTAGCTTGAGAGTCTCCATGCGAGGGCCGTATGACAGACGGACAAAGTGATGGCAAGGCGAGTCGAACAGGTCACGGCGCTTGGCCGGGTTGAGATCAAAGAAGATCCCGGGCACGACAATGACCTTCTCCTTCAAACACTCGTTGAAGAAGTTGAGACCGTCGTTGATGGTCTCGGGAAGAGCAGAGAGGTCCAGCCAGAGGTAAAAGGTCGAGTTGGGCACATCGTCATCAGGGATGCGGAAGCCCATGGTGCGCAGACGACCAATGACATAGTCACGCTTCATCTTGAAATGAGTCTGCAGAGCGCGCATCTCATTCTGCACCTTGTTGGGCTCAAGCATGGCAATAGCCGCCTCCTGGAAGGGGACGTTGGTACCACCATCGAGGTAGGAACCACAAGAGCCAATGGCCTTGATGAATTCCTTGGGACCAACGATCCAAGCCACACGCCAGCCGGGAAGACGGAAGCGCTTGGTCAGACCGTCGATGATCAGGACGTCGTCCTCATCGACATCGACGACGTTGTCGGCCGCAGAGACGACAGTGCCATCGCAGTTGGTCGTGTAGTTGTAACCACCTGCGCGATTAATCAGACTCCTTTCAGGAGAAGGGGCATGCTCTATGCAGGACTACTCGGCTCAAATGTGCCGTTTCGGGCATGTTCGGAGGGCGGTGTACTTACAATAGAACTCGTCCATGATCAGCGTCGCACGGTTACGGCAGATGTCCTGGATCTGCGCGAGCTCCGGGTTGGTGATGACCTGGCCAGTCGGGTTGCGAGGATTTGAGGTTAGAATGACCGAAGTTCCACGGGCGATTTCCTCTGCAATCTTCTCCGGGTGAATGTGGTAGCCGTCGTCGTGGCTGAGAGGGATAGGAATGGAGGAAAAGTTCTTGAAGAGAGACAACATTTCGTTGTAGGCAGTGTAGTCGGGAATGAAGAAGGAAAGGTAGCTGTTGCCCAGGACTGCAGCAATACGGATGAGGCCTGCACGGCCACCGGGAACGATGCAGACGTTCTCCCAAGTGTACTTGCTGCCCCTGCCCTGCCGATGGTGTTCGTTGTAGAGGTTGGCGACAGCCTCGCGCAAAGGCCTGATACCGGCGGTGGGACCATATTCACGTCCAGTCATGGAAATGTCAACGGTCTGGGGGCGTTCGAAGCAGCCCTCGATCTCGTCGTCGACTTCGGGAGCACCCTGGCCCAGATTGGCCCAGGACGTGGGGTCTTCGAGGTAGCCATGCTCGTAGGCTCGCTCCGAGGTCCAGACGACACCGGTGGAGGCACGGGTGGCGTCGAGTCCAGCATGGACCTTGTGGCCGGCGTGGGAGGCACGGAATTGACGGTGGGCGATCGAGTTTGCCTCTGCGGAAAAGTCAGGGTTTGGACATTTGGAGTTTGAGGTTGGTGAAGCATACCAGACTCGGTCTTGCTAGTGGAGAAGCGACGGTCACGGCCAAAAGCCGTGGAACTCAGTCTGCGTTGTGTGGGAGCCATGTTTGCAGGGTTGAAGACGGAGGAAGGGGAGGAGGAGGTCAACAGCCCGCAGAGAGCCAGGCGCAGTTTTTAAAGCAAACGGGTTGAGGCACACGGACAGCGCGAGTTAAACAGGGCGCGCGGCATCAGCCACCGGCACACAGGGCGGCGAAAGCTTGACAGAGCTTGGTGGAGCTTTTCCGGAGCAGTCTTCAGCTTCGGCTGCAGGCTCCTGAAGATCAGTGGCCAGCGCGAATGATTGTTTCATGGTGGACAGAGGCTGAGGCAGAGTTGCAGGGCAGTGGGCGTTGACGGGGGCAATTCGGCGGGCCATCGACTCAGACCTGACGTTTAGGGCCTAGGGCAGCAAACCAAGAGAAAATCTGGAGTCATCTCTGGGGTCGATACGGCCCTTTACAGGCCCTTTACAGGTTGAGCGGCGAGAAGCGTGGGGTGGGGAGCGGAAAAGATGACGAGTCGGAAGCGGGCAGCGGGTGCTTTTATCGCTCAGCTCCACCGGCGTAACGTCAGAGAAATGCGAACCAAAGACAGCCGTCGGATGGAGGCATGACGTGACGACGGGGAGGCGGATAATTATGCGAAAAGGAAGCAGAAAAGTCAAAACACCATGGCTTCCCTGGAGCTGGAGAGCCTTGGCATCCATCCCACGTGTGTGGTAGGGTAAACAGCCGGGCGGGAGATCACCGCATCTCGTCTATCTCCTGGTCACTCGATATCTCTGTCCAGTCTGGACACACCCCCTTGGTGTGTGTTGTGTGTATATTTATATATATATATATACATGTGCATGCATGCATGCATGCACAAGACACCACACCAGTCCGCTCAGTCCTCAACACCACCCTCCTCTCTGCCATGGCCACCCACGCCCTAAACCAAAAAGACGGCACGGCTGATGGTCTCATCTTTCGTCTTCCCCGCACGCAGCCTGACACCACATCTCCAGACCATGCCGTGTCACCGTCTGCCAGTTTTTGGACTTGTTGTTCAAGGGAGCTGAGTCCAGGGGCCACCAGAGCGCGGCGAATCGGGAGCCGCGCGGCTCATCTTCCGCGCAGCCCTTGCTCGCTCGTGTACCACAGACTGGAAACGAGTGGCCACATGATGCGCGAGCCTGCGCCGAGTCCTGGGTACGAGTTTTGAAAAAGTGTCCGCACCGGTCGTCACCTAGTGCCTGTCAGAGTTGTTTGGCTTCATGTCATCACTGTCAGCGGCTTTGTCAAGCTTTGAGAGGATGAGCTGGAGGAACAGTCGTCGTCGAGGTCGTCAGCGTGTCATTGTGGTGGTTGTGGTGGTGGTGGTGGTGGTGGTGGTGCTGCTGCTGCTGCTGCTGCTGCTGCTGCTGCTGTCGGTCGTGTCGGTGGTGGTGCGCGTCGAGGGCCGACAGGGATGCTTCAGGGCACTGTCGTCGGTGGCTCCACCACGGCATGCCGCTCTCCAGGT
This sequence comes from Phyllosticta citriasiana, assembly GCF_038021145.1. NCBI lineage: Eukaryota > Fungi > Ascomycota > Dothideomycetes > Botryosphaeriales > Phyllostictaceae > Phyllosticta > Phyllosticta citriasiana. The sequence continues at coordinate 1,131,591 of NW_027117282.1, read as the reverse complement.
GTCCTTTCCTTTTATTGTCCCCGTTATTGCGACCTCCCGTCGTACCTTGCTATGCCTGCCCATCTCCTTGCGCCCACCCCTTCTCTCAACAACAACACCCAAATACTCCATTCCACCGCTCTCTCAAGCTCCCATCGTCCTCTTCTCTCTATCTCTCTCTCTCCCTCTCTCTTTCTCTCTACCCCCTCTTCGCTCGCTCCGACCCAAGCCAATCTCCACTCCAAATCACTCCTCCGCCTCCTGAACACCGCGCGCCATCATGAAGGGTGGGTCGCATCCAAGCCTTGCGCTCTTCTTGTTCAATCCACGGCCTGTGCTAACTTTTGTTTCTATCTTCAGCCCTCATTCTCGTCGGTGGCTTTGGCACCCGCCTGCGCCCTCTCGTACGTCTCCTGGACCCCGCTGCCGCAATGCGCCAGTTGACCCTTTTTTTGCGCAGACCCTCACGTTGCCGAAACCGCTGGTCGAATTCGCCAACAAGCCCATGATCCTGCACCAGGTCGAGGCCCTGGCTGCCGCAGGTGTCACTGACATTGTCCTCGCCGTCAACTACCGCCCGGAGATCATGACGGCCGCATTGAAAAAGGTCAGCCCTACTACCCCGCGCCCCACTCGTCCACCCATGCCTCTTCTGACCCCCCACCAGTATGAGGAACAGTACAATGTTCGCATAGAATTCTCCGTTGAGAACGAGCCGCTCGGTACGGCTGGTCCCTTGAAGCTCGCCGAAAAGATTCTCGGCAAGGACGATTCGCCCTTCTTCGTCCTCAACTCCGATGTTATTTGCGAATACCCTTTCAAGCAGCTCGCCGACTTCCACAAGGGCCATGGAGAGGAGGGTACTATTGTCGTTACAAAGGTTGAGGAGCCATCCAAGTACGGTGTCGTGGTCCACAAGCCTGGCCACTCCTCGCGCATCGACCGCTTCGTCGAGAAGCCCGTCGAGTTTGTGGGCAACCGCATCAACGCTGGTCTCTACATCCTCAACCCCTCGGTGCTGAACCGCATTGAGCTGCGCCCGACTTCGATTGAACAAGAAATCTTCCCGGCAATTTGCAAAGATGGCCAATTGCACTCGTTCGACCTTGACGGCTTCTGGATGGACGTTGGACAACCCAAGGACTTCTTGTCCGGCACATGCCTCTACCTCTCTTCGCTCGCCAAGAAGGCTTCCAAGGAGCTCACACCCTCCACGGAGCCTTTCGTCTACGGCGGCAACGTGCTCATCGACCCCTCCGCCAAAATTGGCAAGAACTGCCGCATAGGCCCCAATGTCACTATCGGTCCCAACGTCGTTGTCGGTGACGGTGTGCGACTGCAGCGCTGCGTGCTTCTGGCGAGTAGCAAGGTCAAGGACCATGCTTGGATCAAGTCGACCATTGTTGGCTGGAACAGCTCGGTGGGCAAGTGGGCGCGGTTGGAGAACGTGACGGTGTTGGGCGACGACGTGTCGATTGGCGACGAGATCTACGTCAATGGTGGCTCCATTCTGCCGCACAAGTCCATCAAGCAGAATGTGGACGGTAAGCTCTCAGCGACTTTAATCGAACATGACGCACGGACTAACTCGACTCACAGTCCCCGCAATCATCATGTAAAAAGTCGATGCCACAGTGCCCATTCACTGGCGCCGGCAACGAAACCGCCCGACTTGATTCCCCGTTTCTGCGGTTCCGCGCCGGTTGTCACTTTTTCTAGTACCTTTAATACCTTCGCATCATCTCCACTTTTGGGTTTTTCGCAAAGAGGTATTCACATTGTCCTTCTTGCTGCAGCTCAGCCTCTTTCTTCTCCCCTCTCACGCTTTTTCGAGCATCATGGCCGCTGCCGCATTTTTCTCCCTTTCTCCTTCTTCTCTTAGCTTTGTACGTGGTTTGATGACTGAGCCGAATCTGACACACGCATGAGATGGCCTTGTTTTGCCGTCCTGTCCACTTTTTGTTCTTTTTTCTTCCACCTCTTTTTGCGCCGAACAAAAAAGCATGAATTCCTTGGTCGAGGGGTGTTGGCTTGTGGGCCGACTGCTGAGTATGTAGACGTAGGTGGTATTGGTTGGTGGAACGGATGAATTGTTGTCAATCCATTGTTTGCGGACTTGTTGGGGAGCTGGGCCTAAACGTTGCCGGGCCCGCTCCAGGCATGGAAGGCAGCGTAGACGCCGAGTGGTGCGGCGAGGCGCGTGGAATGTATGCGTTTCTCACTACTGGCTTCATCTCGAGCTTGGAAGTGCTCTCTCGGATGTTTATGATGCGCATGTCAGCACGTGTAATCAGACACTTCCATCATCGCTGGTCTCCTGCCTACAATGAAACTATCTGTCCGTCCATGCTTCCCTTCTTGTGGTGCACATTGCATTGTGTGCGAGTGATTTCCCCGAAAGACTCCCTTGGCTGTGGAATGCGCACGTAAACAAACGTGAGAAATAGAGTGCCAAGCAGTAAATTACAATCCTCTTAGGATTCTTCTTAATCGGATTCCGGCTATCTGTCTTCTCTCCATCTGTCTGTCTATTGGGTACTATAATTCCGTTCGTCCATCTGATTATCTCAGTTGGACAGGAAAGAAGGAAAGAAAAAAAAAAAAAAAAAAATTGAAGAGGAGAAAAAAGAAAGGGGAATGATCCAAAACTTTCTACAAAAAACAAGCAAAGCAACTCCGCCGTCCATCATTCAGTCGCTTGCTCTATGCTCCCTCACTCCCCTCCCACGCTTCCCTTTTTTGCGCCTTGCCCTGCCCGCTGCTGAATGTATGAGAGACTTGCTTCGTCTGCTTTTGGTCTCCCTTCCATCACCACTCCGCCGACCCGACGTGGGTGGCGCTGAGCCTCGTGTGCTGTCCAAGATGCCAGATGCTTTTTTTCTTTCCACTGAGTCCGTAGAGAAGTCCTTGTCGTCGTCAACGAGCAGCGCAGCAGTCTGCCTGCCTGCCCGTCCCTCATCCCGTATTAAACCACCCAATCACTCAATCAATCAATCAATCCTCAAAGCGAATGCCATTAAAGGCGTTGGTATCGATCTGGCCGCCGCGGTAGCTGCCGCGCTTGCCCTTGTTCTTCTCCTTGGTGAAGCCCTTGCCGCGCGTGACGATGAGGCGCTCGTGCGCCGCGTTGGCGTAGTCGTACGGCACGTATTTGTTACTAGCAAACTTTGGATCTACGTATTGGTCCTTGGGGATGCGGCTGAAGGGTTCGTTTTGCGCGGCGGCCTTGCGCGCGCGCTTGGCGCTGTTGCTGGGGCCGTCGTCGGACGCGTCGGGGGATGAGGACGAGGGCTCGGGTGATGAGGATGCTTTGCGCTTCTTGGATGCGGGAGCCGGCTTGGGAGAGGCGGAGAGCGTGGCGCTGGAGTCGGAGGATGGGGTTTCTTTGGTAGTCTTCTTCTTAGACGCGGACTTTTTCTTGCTCTTCTTGTCTTGGGAGGAGGAGGAGGTGGAGGAGGAGGAGGAGGAGCTGGAACTTGAGTCGGAGCTGTCGCTGTCACTGTCGTTTGAGCTGTCTGACGAGTCGTCCTTTTCAGATGCCTTCTTGTCCGAGTCCGGGTCTGAGTCCGAATCGCTGTCGCTGTCGGATTCGCTCTTGTCGCTGGCGGACGAGCTCGATGATGAACTGTCAGAGCTGCTGGAGGATGAGGATTTGGCGCTGGCGCTGCTGCTCGACGAGGAGCTGCTAGACGAGCTGCTCGAGCTGGATGCCGAAGCTACGGATTCGGCGTCGGAGTCCGAAGAGTCGCTGTCGCTGGAGTCGGAATCGCTAGATTCGCTGTCGCTGTCCGAACTTCCCTCCTTCTTCACCTTCGTCTTGACCGTCTTCTTGTCGTCCTCAGCGTCGCTCTCACTTTCGCTTTCACTCTCTTCCTTCGTTTCCTTCTTCACTCCTTCGACGAGCTCAATGAGGCTGGGTCTACCCTTGGCTGCGTCTCTCCAGCCCTCTTTGTCGGCATTGGCGTCCTTCTCGAGCTGCTGGGCCGCCTTGTCGAAACCGTGGGTCCGCAGAAATTTGTCGACAAGGTCAAGGACGGCGGCCGGGGCCTTTGGGGCGGCCTTGGGTTTGGTGACCTTGCTCTTTGCCATGGTGGTGATGATGGCAACAGTGAGGGGTGGAGGGGTACTGTAAGGTATCTGGGGGTGGAGGAGAGGCAGACAATGGCAGCGCGTTGGAGGGGAGAGTCCAAAAATTCGACCCAGGATCGGCGTGCCAAGATTCACGCGCCGAGAGAATGGCCGGCTGGGAGCAACCCGGACGGGAGCTGACCCATCGACGGACGGCGGAGGGCACCAGGCAGGGCTCCGCTCCCACCAGGGCTCTGCACTGCACTGCGCTGCGCTGCGCTGCGCTGCGCTGCCGTCGCTCCTCAAGCTGTCTCTCCTCGACTGAGACACGCCGCATCCAGAGTCGCCGCTTGCTTTGACAGATCCTGTCACACTCGCCCGTCCCACAACCTCCCGACCTCCTCATCCTCCCTCCCTCCCCCCCCCAACGACACCTGCTGGCCCCGTCCTCCCCCCCCCCGTTCCCCGCGCCCACCGCAATCGCCAGCGAAGCCACTACTCCCGTTTCACCTCGCCCTCGACTTTCAACGTCGCCGCCTGCGGATGAGATGACCGTTGCGCTGTACGCCTCGCGCTCTTTGGATCATTTCTCGATTCACCCTTGAGCACTTCCTGCTGAAATCCGTTGCAACCTCCCGCCATGAACGGATCCTACGACCACCAGCAGAGCCAGGATGGAAGGGCGCCGCGCTCCGGCTCAGCTGCGCCCACCAGCGGCAGCGGACGAGCCGAAAAGTACGAAGACGAGAAGAGGAGGATAATTGAAAGCTGCTTTTCCAAAATGGACACCAACGGAGCCTGTATGCGGCATGAGGCCGACCCTTGCCCGCTGGACCTGCATGCGCTGACTGCTACAGTATCCGAGTCGTACATTACCCATCTGCGCGTCACTGAAGATGCGGCATACCCCCAGTCCCCGCCACCGCCGACCTCGAATCCAAACAACAAGAAGCCCCGTGTCATCATCGTCGCTGTGCGCAGCTCCGGAAGGGTCAGGATGCACAAGGCTCGCGAAAACTCCAACGGCACTTTCTCGATTGGCAAGACGTGGAACATGGAAGATTTGACCGCCATCGAGTCTTTTGTCAATGCCACGCCAAAGAATCCAGAGGAGGCTCAGAGGAAGGATTGGGCTGGTCCGACGGGCTTCATCGTCACCTTGGCGAAACCGTACTATTGGCAGGCAAACTCACCAAAGGAAAAGGACTTCTTCATCAATAGTTTGGTAAAGATTTACGGCAAGTATACGTCTGGGAAAGTGCCGCGAATGCTCGGTTTCAGTCAGAGGGAGATGGACATGATGGCTCGCCCCCCAGCAAAACCAGCAGCGCCATCCAGCCAGAGTGTACCTCCTGCTCCCATTCCAAAGACCCCATCCAGCCCGAGCTCACGCCCACCTCCTTCACGGTCCGCAGATTCTCCAGGACAAGCGGTCGCCGCTCCACCAAGAGATCGATCCAGGGACTCTCCGCGCCGAAGACCCGTGGCAGCAGGTCGGGAAAGTTCAGAAGCTCGCCGACGAGACCCGTCGCAAGACTCTGCCGAACCAGGACTGCCGCCGCCTTTGCAACCGCGAAGCCGCCCTGGCGCATCAGACGAGAGAGCGTCTTCACAATCAAGGCCGCCCCCCTCACGAGGTGGAGAGACTGCGCCAGGAGTTCCGCCTAGTTGGGAAGCTCGCCAGTTGAGATCTCAGCCTTCAGGAGAAAGAGTGGCCATGAGGGGTCCAAGTGGGGACCAAATGCGTCCTAGGCCAAGCCAGGAGCAATTCAGACCTTCCCCTGGCCCTCCGCCGTCACTGTCGTCATCCGCTCGCCTCACACCGCAGTCCTCTCAGTCCGAATTTTCGCAGATGCAGTCCTCACCTGATCCACCTCAAACAAGGGCACAAATTTCTATACCGGTGCAAAGTCCAGCAAGGCGTGGCTTTACCAAGTCTCCTCTTGATCCTTACTCAAAGTCGACGACTCCCATCGACCCTCCACTCAAATCTCCCGCCAAGAAGTCCTTGGACAACAACCCTGGCGCCTACAGTAGCCCAGCCGAGGCTGCCGTACCAAGTCCTTCTAAGCTTGGCCTGAATGGTAACCGACGAGATCCGACTCCACAAGGATTGCGTCCGGATACCTCTCAGAGCAATCTTTCCAAAAAGGATGAAGCGGTGGACGAGCCTCCCAAGGCAGCACCATCCGAGCGCAAGAGGCCTCCTATATTACCTGCTGTATCGACAGGTAGCACCGCAGATGCACCTCCGAAATCACCTCGTTTTGGCGATGTTCCCCCACCTCTCAAATCACCACGCGCTCCACCTTCACCTATCGTTAAGCCTAGCCCCGTCCTGGCGCCACAGGCCATGCCGGGATCCTTTATAGACACGGAAAAGAGCACGCCGGACCTCATGTCCAAAAAATCCATCCCTGAAATGCCGCCAGCCAAGATCGAGCTGGAAGAGCCCAAGGCCGAGGAAACGTCACCGCAACAAGAGTTCAGTCCAGAGGCCACTCAATCTGAGTCAAGCCCTGACTCTCCACAGCCACAATCGCGCAAGAGCGATGAGTCCGAGGAGGCGAATTCGGCGGCTGGCAATGTGCTGATGAAGAAGAAGCTTGCTTCGGCTGGCTCAGATGGCAAGCCGAAGATGGCTGATGTTTTGCGGCGTGCTGCCAATGCATACGGAGCGTTCAAGCCACGTGCTGGTGGTGCCGCAGAAAAGTTCAAGGCTGCACTCGCGGATGCACCGTCCGAACAGAAACCAGACGGCATAACTGGAGTTTTCAATGCGCCTTCGCTTAACAGAACTGGGACAGATGACAGCATGAGGGCTGAAACGCCAAAGTCGGGTGAACCCGAGACCAAGGATGACGTCAAGAGTCCCGATCACGACGTCCCGTCACCGTCACCAGCGCAAATTCCGGAGTTGCAAATTTCTGCTCCCAATACGGCGGCCAAGGCATACCAGGAATCAGACTCTCGACGAGCATCAAGCCCCGATACTAAGCGTGGAAAGTCACCAGAAGACCTCCGTCGTGCAAGGCGCAGGTCCAACCAGCAAGCCAAATACCTTACGTCTCTTGGCGTGGATGTGGGCATTCTCGATACAAGAGGCCTCGAAGTCGAGTCGATTCTGTCCGACTTTGGATGGGGTAGTACTGGCCTTCAGCCTAAGAAGCTCGAGGCTTTTGAAGCCGAGCTCAAGCGCGAAATCGCCCGCGTCGAGGCAGGGGCCTGGCTCAGCAACCAGGACACCGACTATGACAAGGTCGAAGTAGTGGCCACGATGATGGACAGGGTCATTGCGGAGTGCGACGAGCTCGAGGGTCTGTTGACGCTCTACAATGTAGAGCTAAGCAGCTTGAATGACGACATTGCCTTCATCGAGGCACAGAGTCAGGGTCTCCAAGTCCAGACCGCCAACCAAAAGATTCTACAAGCAGAGCTCCAGAAACTCGTCTCGACAATCTCCATTGACAAACGTCAGCTTGAACCACTGCGCGGAGCTGGAATTGGCAAGCCGGAAGGTCTCGAAGCTATTGAACGCGCGCTGTTGCTTTTGTACAAGGCGATGGTGACGATCGATCCTGCGATCCGTCGCGGTGTGGAGATTGGCGAGAAGATGGGTGGCATGGGAGACAGCGAACTCTCAAACATGAGAGCGTTGCAAGAAAAGAAGCAGAACTACATCCAGGAGAGCGCGTTCTTCCTCCAGCGCTTGCGACAGCACATGGACATGACCTTTGGCGCGGCTTTGTTAAACACGAAGGACGCTATCCAACGGCAAAGCGCTGGCCATTCGACCAAACTGGATCCCGCCACGCACGACTTTGCGCGTAACGCACTTTGGCAATACAGCCCTCTAATGTTGTTCGCCAAGGAAATCGATGGTCAGACTTGGGACGCACTCCTGCGCTCATACCAAGAGCGGTCGAAGCCAATCTACAAGGACGAATTTAGGGGTAACATGATGGCCTGGGCCAAGATGGCTCGCAAGATTACGGGCGACGAACAAGATCTTTTGTTCACCTCTCAAGAAAAGGACACGGAAACTCTGAAGAGCACTACGCGCAAACTAACCGTCAAGCGAAGTGGAACTCTTGCGCGAGGGCTCCGATCGAGTTCTGGAGACAAGGCCAAAAACATGTCGGGCACCTTGTTCCCCTTTGAGGCTTTCAGTGGCGCTCTGGATGAAATGTGTCCGCTCGTCTTCACTGAGCAAAATTTTGTCGTTGAATTTTTCCACGCGACTTCCTCGGAGAACGTTGACTTTGCCGACGCTGTCAACGCCGCACCTCCATACCAGCGAAAGGGCTCCAACTTGTTGGCGAGGCGCATGTTTGAGCCGGATCGCGCAATGGCCAAGCGGGTCATTGAGAGCATGGAGTCGATCTTTGGATGGTGGCAGGGTGAGCTTCAAAATTCTGCTGATGGAGTCGTCGGCAGTGATCCTCTGTAAGTGCGAACTGTGTCTGTTAGGTATGTGTTTAACTAACAAACTTGCAGGCAAGGAGTTGGTATTCTGGCCTCGTTGGACCGCAAGCTTATCGAGCTCGAGGAAACGAACCAAGACTTCCTTACCAAGGTCATGCAGGGTCTTCAGGGCCGCATCTCGACGCAATTCCAACGCTTCGTTGAAACCCAAATTGCGGCCATTGAAGACACCAAAGTCAAGATCAAGAAGAGAAAGGGCGTCATTGCCTTTATCAAGACTTTCCCTCACTTCAGTGCCGCCATTGAGAACATGTTACCGGCTGCAGATGACCCGGAACGTCTCGAAGTCAGGGGTTTGGTCGACGAGGCATACCAGAAGATCAACAAGGCCATGTTCGAGTCTTTGAAGGTCATTGCTAAGGAAAGCCCAACCGCCATGGCTGCACAAGCGCCCGGTGTATCTGGCGTAGGTGCAGACCCCGAAGACAAGGAGGCCCTGAACTACCACATTCTGCATATCGAAAACATGAATCACTACATTGAAGAAGTCGATGAGCGCGGAGATATTATCCTGGGTGAATGGAAGGAGAGGGCACAAGGCGAGATGACTGAGCACATGTCGCTCTACGTCGACGCTGTCATCCGGCGCCCTCTGGGCAAGCTTCTGGTGAGTACACCAAGGACTCGAGATGAAATGAACACCTCTAACGTGCGGTCTAGGATTTCCTTGCGCCAATTCCCGGTCTCCTGCGGGCCATGCCTTCAGGGACGCCACAAAGCGCTCTGGCAGGCCGCCCGTCGCACAGCCGCTCCGTTTGGAAAAAGATGGTCGCATCGTACGATTCGAAAGAAATCCGCAAGGGCATCGAGGCGCTCCGCAAGCGCGTCGAGAAGCACTTTGGCGATGCGGACGACCTAGGCATCAGCCGCGGGCTCGTGACCAAGGTGCTGGGCGAATGCGAAAAGAAATACCAGGAGGTGTGGCAGAACCTGATCGAGGTCAACAATACCATCTACGGTGGTGACGTCGACGTCGGTACCTGGGGAGACGAGATTGGTGGCTCCTTTAGGGGATCCAAGTAATTTAATCATGGGCCGACGCGTGGTCTGGCTGTGGTTTGAAAAAAAAAAAAAAAAAAGGTCGGATGTACGAGAGGCTTTCTTTGTGAACGGCCGATCTTTCTTGGTTTCCACGTCGCGCGCGCGCCCCCAACCATTTTCTTTGCCAAATTATCATCGAGCTAGGTGCTGAGCGGTGTGTCGGCTCTGACTTTTGCTTTCTAACCGTTTTGAACCGCTTTTTCACTGCCCGCTTTCCCGGGCTCCCCCTCCTGTCTCTTTCCATCGTCTCTTCCTCTGCAACGACGATGACGGCATTCGCATCAGCAGCAGCAGCAGCAGCGGAAGAAGAAGAAGCAAGTCTACTCTTTTCGTGTGTTGTTTGGGTACAGCGATATTGGTGGATGCGATGATGGTGATGGAGCGGCGTTGCGTTTTTTGGTCTTGTTTCTTGGTCTTGTTTTCTGATGCTCGTCTCTCAGCGGTGCTTTCTTCCCGTCCCCCTCTACTTGTTGAGGAATCGTAGCAGCTCTTGTTTATATACGTCGTCTTGTCTTTTCTTCTTCTGCATCACGTGGGCTGTGGTAATAGAATTGATTCAAACCTTGCATTCTGTGACTTTGGACCCGTTCGTGTGCTGGATCTTCAGGTCTTGTGTAGACTGACTGCCTTTGGGACAGGCAGTTGACTGAACAAGTTGGACAAGACTGATGTGAAATTTGCACTTCCTTTCGCTCTTCTTTCTAGGCATTTGATTAAATTTTGTGACAGCCTGCATCTGCCTACAGAAATCGAACGCACTCTCAGTCGTTCACATCTAGTCCATGCAACGCGGCTTGCTCGTCAAGCCTTGTAACTCTACCGCTCTGGAAGTTGTTGAAGATAGTCACCTTCCAACTCTCTGCGGCTCCTGCACTGCTGCAAATCTACCAGGTATCGTAAAGCATGCATGCCAAAGTCTACCCACTCCTGTCTTTCGCGACGGAATCAGACTTGGACCCGGCGGCCTCCATCTCGACATTATCGTCGCTCCTCTCCGTCGTCTCCGCGCCACCCTCAAACACGGAAAAAAGGGCCATGTCCCTGTTCGGGAGTAAGTTTCTGCCCTGGACTGACTAAACGGCACTGAACTTACTGCAACTCCAGGTTTGGCAGGAACCACGCGCACAGAAGCAGCGGCACCGCGACGGCAAATCCGACAATCGTGATCTTCTTCATGACCTCCGAGTACTGCGAGAGAGAGAGAGAGAGAGAGAGAGAAAGTCAGCCAAGCCCAACACGCCACACACACACACACACACACACACACACACGCGAGGGAAGGAGCGCCATCCATACCGCCAAAGTAATAGCATCACGCTGCGCCGAGCCCCACTCAGGCAAAGTGCCCGTAATCGAATCATAGACCCGATCAATAACGCTCTGCTCCGTGCCCTCGCCCAGATACCTCCTCAAAAAGACCTTGAACTCATTCGTGTAGATGCCGCCGGCGACGCAGCTGCCGACGGCGGAGCCGAGGAACGAGATGAGCAAGACGAGCGACGAGATCTGGGCCAGTTCGGCGTGCGGCACGACGACCTGCGCCGCGACGAGCGCGATCTGCTGGATGAAGCCCGACCCGATGCCTTGGATTAGCTGGACTATGAAGAGCTCGGCTGTGCTGTTGTGAGCGCCGCGCAGCCGGATCATGGCGCCGTACCCGATGCACCGGACTATGACGCCCAGCATCGTTAGCCATTTGTAGCGCCGCGTCTTGTACATGATGATGCCGGCGATGATGCCGGCCAGGCATTCGGTTACGCCGTTGGTGTATTGCTGCGAGGCGAGGCGGACGGGTCAGCGTTGCCCTCTGGCGTCGTCACTTCCAGTCTGCCTCCTGGGCATCCATCCCCCCTTATTCTTTCGTAGTGCGTGAAAGGCTCCGAACTTACAAGAAACGTCGCATCGCGCGCCGAGTAGTTGTGTGCCACGGTGGCCCAAGCATACAAGTATGTGTGCGTGGCCGAGAAGCCAATCTGATCGACTCCGGCCAGCGTACACGCGAGCACAATCGTCAGGTTCTTGCCGTAGTGCACAGGCACCACCGGGTGCTCGGCCACGTACTTTTCGTACGGCACCAGTGCCACCAGGAGCACCACGCCCAGCGCAATCAGCACGTCGACCCACGGCGTCGACCACTTGCCGGGCGTCGACGCCGCCAGCGTGAAGGGCAGGAGCAGCATGGCGAAGCCACTGCATAGCAGGATCATGCCGCCTAGATCGATGAGAGAGCAGAACTCCCATACGCTGATGTTGACTTTGGGCACGAGGCCGGTCTTTTTGGCTCGCTGTTGGAAGTAGAGAAGCGTCCCGATCAGTGGACCCGTGGCTACTGGCTGGTGTGTTGTCAGTTTGAGAGCTTTGCGATTGCTTTTCAGGATTGAGACCAAGCCTTGGTTTCAAAAGTCGTGGCACAAGTGAACATGGTTTCTGTAACTGGAGCTCATGAATGCTCCCAAGTACGTGGCCAAGGTCACCCTGAATATGTGCTCCTTACTGATGCCTGTTGAGGTGTATCAATGCTCCACATACCTGACTTGGTACTGTGTGTCACTACTTTTGCTACCAAGCCTGGGACGAAGAGCAGATCAGAGCCGGGTGGTCCCTTTTGAGGGGCTCAATGAGGCAAGATCAGTCTTGCAAATACCGCAATCGTCTGCACGGGGGCATTTTACGAAATGAAGACTGGAATGAAAAGCTTACCATGACAATAGCAAACATGCCAATGCCCCACCTCCAACCAATGCCATCAGGCTTGGTGACGTCGTCGACAATGAAAGCCGAGATCCACGGCATGATCAGAAAGGGGGCGAAGGAGATGCCAAGGACGAAGCCACGCCACCTTGGCGACGAGACGTCGGAAAAGACGACCGAGTCCAAGATGTTGGTTCCAGATTGGCCGACCTTGTAGAACATGAAGCCGGCGGCGTACGTGTTGATGTTTTTGGAGGCGGCTGTCAGGACGTAGGAGAGGAGGTAGAAGGTGACGGTGATCAGGTACGTCTCGCCACGCCCGATGACATCGCTGATTTTGGCGACGGGTGGCTTGATGACTGCGCTGACAATGGTGCCGGCCGTGGAGAGCGTGCTCAAGACGGACAGGCTGTTGAAGGCTGATGTGCCGTAGTTTTGGTATGTGTAGACCAAACTGTTGTCGAGTTCGCTGTCTACAGTCAGGGCATTGCATCTAGTTGACCTCCCTTGAGAAATCTTACAAGCCAATCATAATCATGGCAAGGCCGAGCCAAAGACAGTATTTGCCATATTTGCCGTAAAGTGCCTGGACAGCCTCTACTTTGGCAACACCAATCGGCCGGTTTCCGCCATTCTGTTCATGCTCGGCAGGGTCGATTCTGATGTTTGCCTCGACCTTGGCATTGTCGTGATACGAGACGGCATCAGCGCTCGTGCTGTCCGGAGTCGAAGACGTCGGCGACGAAGGCAGCCGTTGGTTCCAAAGACGTTTGAGCATCTTTATGATGGTTGTACACGGCAGACGCCGAAGGGCTGACTGGCTTGACAAGCTTGCGGGAGAGGCTTGCGTTTAAGTCCTCCTGTCGAGCCTCCAAGCCCGCCATCCATGCCCTCTGTCTTACTATCGCGTGTGCCTGGTCAGCATCAAGGATGAGGCGGCTGCCAATATTGCCTCTTTTGTTGCGGAGCCAGTCGATGACACGACCAGAAGTTGGACGATTGGTCACTATTGCATGGGTATCGCTGATAAACTTGCATGCAAATAGTGGGTGAGCTAAGGGTGCAACGGCAGGGATGTGGGGAGTCGAGGTCGGTGATAGCACCACGGCTGACTCTGTATTTGGCCACATGAAGGCGGCGCCATGGGTCCCGCACCAGCAAGAAGTTTGTCCAGATGGTGATTTCCAAGTGTGAGGCGTCGGATCAAGCTCCCTCTCCGCAGTTGCAATGTGGTGTGGAGTGCAGGGGTGGTTCTTCGCCCCGAGCGAATCACCATCGTCATTTGATCTCCAACGTGCATACCCGCGTGGACAAGGTGTTTTCTTTTCCGTTTTTGCTGAGCTGTACTTCCACTCCAAGACCTCCAGCGCGAAAAAATGACTTAGTGACATTTTCATAGTGGCGTTTGCAGTTGTTTGACAAGGGCTAGACGGTACTATGTAGAGGCTTGGTGTAAATCGATGGTACGTCCGTCTTTAAGCTTGACAGCCCCTTGACCGACAGCCATAGTCCAATTTTCATCGCGTATACCGCCAAGCCCAGAATCTGACAGCGTTAGTTAGACGAAGAAGCCTTGCCCAATTGGAGTTGTACATTGAACTTGCCCAGCCTTGAGAAATTTTCCAAAGCTTTTGTGGACCCAAATATGAAGTATTAACCTCGACTTAGTGTGAAGGCGGGCCGGTGAATGATGAAACCGGCCGGAAATGCAGTGTACTGGTCCCTTAGATCCATTGAATTGGCACAAGGCCTGGTGAATGGAAGTGGATCTGTTCTTCTGTGCTTCATAGTCCAAAAGCTATCCTGCTCTTCAAGAACATAGGTTTCAAATTGGAGAGGTGAAAGCTCCAAGGCCTTTTCATCTTGTTCTCGTGTTTCCGCCCGTCAGTGTCCTTCAGCTTCAGCTCAAGATGCCGAACTGCGCCGAAACTGACGACGGAATAGCTGTCCTTTCTCAATTTGGCAGGTGTCAGTTGTAACCACGGCATTTGACTTTTGAACTACGGCAGCTGCCTCGTAGCGCAGAAGAGGGTCTCTTTTCTTCTGTTGCTCGATGCAACATTGTTGTCTGAATTTTAAGTTTGCCAAAAGGCACTGTGGAGGAGGTCAATGACAAAGTAACTCGAGCTGAACTCATTATAGCCACAGATTGGATTGGAGAGATTTTTAGGCACTAGCTTGTTTTCAGCCTTGCAGCAAAAATTCTCCGAAGTCGGTGAAATTAAGAGAAACGTTGCATGTCTGAAGCCGGTAAACAAATGGCAAGTCTCTAGGTACCTGAGCTGGTATATTAGATAGCAGCAATATCTGTGAAGGTATCAGCACAAAGTCAAAGTCTTTCTTTCCCGAAACCTCAATGAAAAAATGAACATGCGCATGACTGAGCTGACGATACTTGAGGACTGTGAAAAGTGCTGACATTCCAAACCACTGCGCCTCGCTTGATGCTGTAAATGCATCTCTATTCGTAGCCGTCGACATCAATCGAAGCTTGCCCTTGCAAGAAATGCTGGAAGTCAGAAATTGAAAGAAGTCGGAACAGTGCGATCCGACCCAACGCGATATATTCTCCGTCAATTGTCACATCGCCATATCGCAGCATCACTTCATCTTATCTTTCTCCAGAATCACCGACATTCCTCGTAATCATTCCAGGCTGGTATCAGTCCACAATGCTGGAGCGCGTTAACCAAAGCGGTGTTGCGGCGTCGCTTACGCCGCTTGGCTGATGTTGGCATCAACATGATTGGACGATGAATGTGAAGATAGAGGCTCTCGTAGCCCGGTGCGGAAATCAGACCGAAGTGTCCAGTATACCAGGCGACAGCTGACGATGGAGGATTCTGCAAAGATGGCATTCCAATCCCGTTCGCCAACACTAAAACGTCTGGATTGGCGCCTATCGCCCAGCGTTGCCGTTCGACCGCCGGACATGCTGAGAACGCGGGCGCGCGGCGTGGGTTTGTTGCAAAGAGGTTGAACTCCCGTCTTTACTGCTCATCCATCGCTCATCCCATCCGGGCACGGTGCCTTGATGCAAGCCCACGCCTGACTGAACGTTGAGTTGCACAGAACTTTGATTATAGCCGGCCAGACAAGCCACATCGCCACGTGGATTCCAGCTCTTCTTGATGTTGACCATCTTCTTCTTGCCAGTGCGAACCAAACAATGCTCAAACATGGGATCGGGATAAGGGTCGTGGATTGATGTCAGATCCAATTGCAGGGCGTGATCTTCGAGGCCTGCGAATATCGACGGAGAATATGGCGACGGACTGGTCAGGGAGTATACAGGAGAACCAACCGAGCGGTTTCGGCGGCTGGAGGACTCATTCCTGGGATGCAGAAAGAGATCCCAGCCACTGTCTCCTGACGATTTCGCTTCACCACCCTTACCTACATTTTCAATGTCTGAGTAGTGGTAGGCTCGGCCTCCCGAGACTCGAAGATCGTAAAATTTGAGCAAGCAGTGTTTTGATCCGCCAACCAAGAGTCTTTCACGCGCCTTTGGAAGTATCGAGTACACTGCGCCGTCCTCGGTGGTGTCCCAATAGCTCGAGACGTACGAAGAAGGCGACCGGATATCGTGCACTCGCACCACGCCGTCATACCACCCGCTGAGGAAAAGGTTGGGGTCATCCCGTTCGGGATCTGAGGCTGAAGGCAAGCCTGAAAGGGGATAAACCGACGAAAGTTTGACATCCGTGCCGTTTGACGTGGACGCAGACGAGGCCTCGACGCTGAATCGTCGAATTGGTTCTTGCGCGAGTCCAGTCGGGGTTATCGCACATAGCCGAATGGGCTCCTGGGAAGGACCAACCCCAACAAGAAGACTCTCTGGAGATAAAAAGCGAGCTGACCATATGCGGGGCACCAACGTGGACTCCGCACCATTATCCGGCAGCAAGTCTATCTCGCTCATAGGCTCAATCTCTGAAGTGTTTCTGCTCTCCCCAGGATAGACTGGATAAAGGGCCAAATCTGAGCGTCCCAGAGCGGCAGCCAGCACAGGCTTGGGCGAAGGAGACGTAGAAACAGCCCTCACAAAACGATTATTCGTATTGTAGATGAATCTTCGCCAAGATGGGACTACATCAAGGTTCAAATGGAGTAGATTCAGCTCCCCATCGGCAGTCCCAACCATGACTGGCTCGACATAGCGGCCAAAAGATGGACTACCTTTTTTTTGCGCTGGTCTAAGAATCTGCATGCATGTGATGTCGTCTCTGCCTTCAATTGACCCAGGTATCTTGAAAACGTGCCAATCGGTCTTGTGATGATAGTGGTCAAAGTAGGTATGCCTGTCTGCCGTTGAACAGCTCTCGTACAAGGCTTCCACTGCTGGTCCAGTCTCTTTTGCCCGTATTACGAGATCCGAGCCCGCACTCCATGCAAGTATTTCTCTCCGACCATGAGAGTCTCCGCCGTTGAACCGTTCGTATGAATCTAGACAAGGTACATAACCCATCGTCTGTCCTCGGGGCTTTTTCCATGACAAAAGTTGCTCTCTTGTGTTAAGCGACATAATGGAGCCCGAAGGCTCAAGGTAGCGCGCCACAATGGCCTTGCGATCAAAGTTTCGGGACAGAGTCGTCAGGGAGTGGGCAATGTTTTCTGCCGGCTGGTCGACTCGAGGGTATGATGGGAATCGAACTCTTAAAAAGGTTTTCCAGCCTTCTTCTCGGACAAAAGCGTTCAGTTGGCGGCATGTCTGCGAAAGGTTGCGCAAATCTTGCGCGCGCTCGACGTGGGTCGCTATGTTCGAGAGAAGCTCTGCTGGGAGGTCGGCCAGCATGGTTGGCTGTTCGAATCCAGATCCAGAATCGTCAGCAACAAGTGTTTGCCCAGGATATGCGCAAGCGAGGAACAGCGACTAAGCAGTCGGCCGCGAAGTGTGGAGGCGAATATCAAGACGTGATGCGCGAATCGTGGACGGCGTGGAAGAGTGGAGTTTTGGAAAGACGCGCAGGCGCGGATCGTTGCAGTTTCGTGAAAGACGGAAGCGCGAAACGACTGTCTGAGGCCTGGTGTCAGGCGTGGATGAACGGCGACCGAAAGACTCTGTACAGGGCACGACATAAGCAGCGGAGAAACGAGTTTGAAGAGAAGGAAGACGCAACAACGGGAAGGACGGGACGGGGCGGATTGACTGGAACGTCATCAGGGCTTATCGATAACCCAGAGACGACCGCGCGAGGGAAAGTAAGGCAACAAGGCGCAAAAGTCATGGCACATTGGGAATCTTAGCTTCTACAAGAAGTAGTATACGAACTCTGCTCATTACCCTTCCTCATAGTCTCTTGGATGCCCCCAAGCGCTTAGGTAAATTTTCTCCTGAATACTCTCTGCCAATATTATTTTGAAGTCTATAACCGCAGCCCGTTCCGTCACCAAGGTAGTTGTGGTCTCTTATGGCCAGGACTTTCTCCTCCCTGCAAGGCACCACTCGATCCTCCCAGCCTCCTACTTTCTCACACAATTTCTTGTATGCTTCTATGCTCCAGTTCGTAACCAACTTTTTCTCCCTCACACTCGCAAGATCTCGAAAATTCTACTCGCAGGACAAGTAGAAGCGGAATATACCATCCTCCGTTTATCTTGATGATCTAAGCACCTGAATGACATCTCCAGTCGCGTCCTCCGGTCGCACGAGACCAGCTCGGCAAGTCTACAGCAAACAGATTTCAAGTTCAGTCTGAATCGCAAACATTTCCAAGCCTTTAATACTCCAATCAACCACTAAAAAGCTTATCCAGCTCGCAACTATCACTGGCCGCAGTCTCGAAAGCCACGCCTTTCCAATGACTTTTACGAACGCAACAGCCTGGCCTTGAAGCTCGCTGACCAACCGCTTGGATCATTTTGAGAGAATGCTGCAGCATTGCGAATGCATTGAAATAAAATGAAAGACATAGCCGGACACGAAGATCACCAGGTAGCTCACGCGTGTAGTGCGCTTCGACTTGGACCACAGCAGATGTCGAAAGAAATAAGGAACTCTGGCTCTACAGCTAGACACAGAGAGGGAGGTATCATCTCTCTCGAAATTACTGTCAGACAGACCTATATTCAGCTGAGTAGGAACGAATGCTCCGTGTCTCACCCAGTGCACTGAAGGTCTAAAAGCAACTACATGAGCACACACTCCACTGCTTTACCCTACTGTGTCTGACAGCTAGGTCGCGTGGATGTGTCTACATATATGATCCAACATTGACTCATCTACGCATGCGCGCCTTAGGTAGCGCCAAAACACATGCTCAAATCTCATGTGCTCACGACTGCCTGCCCTAAGCGCACCACCACGCACGTTCACGTCCATGACTATCACAAGCAAACCAGAGGCACCCTACCTCCCCTCGCAAGCTTCCCCACGAACAACCGAAGAGCTACGTAGGTGGCCCTTGGCACAGCGTGTCCACGTCAACTTCCATTCCCTTCCACCGCCTCCCAGTCCCGCTCCCGTCCGTCCATCCATCCATCCATCCATTCCAACCCATCACCCTGTCAATCCCGCCGTCGGCTCATCCTTCCCGTCCGTTCGTTCGTTCGGTCGCTCCCTTTCCGGAGCCCATGCCCTGCCCTGCCCTGCCCGCACATGGTCGTCTGCTGTCTGCCCGCCCGGCCGTACGTGGGTCTGTCGATCCGCATCGACGCCAACCTCCTTTCAAGCACCTCCTCATAGCAGTGGTACCACATGCGAATGCATTTCCACTTGTATCTACTTCTCTACCCCGTCGACCAGCCCATCCGATAGCAAGGACGACAGTGTCAAATCAGCCCCAGACGCTTCTAGCACGTATGTGCGCACAGTCTACCCACACTTGCATTGTCATCCTTACTCGTCGTCCTTGGACCATGACGTCTGACGTCTAGCGGCCCGGGGGCGGCCGGCCGGGGATGGAGGTGAGCGCGCGGCGGGCTCTGGCTCGTGTTCAAGTGGTCCGCGGGGTACCTCTGATAGCTAACTTCTAGCTATCTATCTACCTACCTATCGCTGATAAGCACGCGCAGGCTGGACTTTGTGATGGCTAGATACGTCTGGCGTGTGGTTCAACCTTTATCCGAGGGAATGAATGATCGATGATGATGGGCTCAAGAAGGTAGGTGCCTACGGCGCCCTAGTGTTGACATGACGCGCATCTGAGGATTGGCGGCCTGGCCATTGGCCATTGGCTGGTTGGTTGGTAGGTTGGATGATGGAAAGCTCAGGACGGCGGAGAGATCGGGGACGGGAGCTGGAAGGACCTACCTACCTACCTTGTGAGTGAGGGGTGTGACTTTTTCCATCTCTCTCTCTCTCTCTCTTCATCTTTTCTAATTCTTCTCTCGTGGTTTCTTTCTTCACACCTATCTACAATTGTCTCCACATCGAACCGTCCATCCCATTCCCCACACACCTCATCTCCTCCACACACACCCACACCTCACCTCCAAAACCACACCACCAATCAGCCAACGCACCATGCTCCCACCAACCTTCCTCCTCCTGCTACTCCCCCTCCTTTTACTCCTCCTCCTCATCCGCCGCCTCGTCTCCCCGGCCACGACCAACAAATCCCTCGCCGCCATGCCCGCCGCGCACCCACTAGCACCCTACACATCAGCCTGGATAACGTACGTGCGATGGCGGGGCCGCGAAATCGCAACGATCCACGCGGCGCACGCGCGGCTGGGCGGCGTCGTGCGGCTGGCGCCCATGGAGGTCAGCGTCAATTGCGTCGAGGGCGGCCTGAAGGAGGTGTATGCTGGCGGTCGGTACGGGAAGAGCGTGTGGTATGCTTTTTTTGCGAATTATAGGTGAGTCGATCATGGGGGGGGGGGGGGGTTTTGCTATTGTCACCACCTGCCTGGGTTGGGGAATACATAGATGGATGGTGGGGACGGAGGAAGGAAGTGAAGATGGGTTTCTGTTGTTGTTGTTGAGTCTACATGGCATCCATGTGCACATTTGATCTGGTTTCCATCTTCCCGCTTACAGACATGGCCATGCTGATGTGATGCCAACGCGCGTAAGTCCAACAGCAACGTCCCGCCCATGTTCGCCATCGTCGACTCGAAGCCGCACACCGCGCGCAAACGCCTGCTCAGCGGCATCTACTCCAAGTCGAGCGTGCAGGCCTCGGCCTCGCTGCGCCACGCCGTCTCGCAAATCGTCTACCAGCGCCTCCTCCCCCAGCTGTCGTCCGCCGCCGCGTCGTCGTCGTCGTCGTCGTCGTCGTCGTCGTCATCTGCGTCAAACGCCCACCACCACGTCGACATGTATTCGCTGCTGTCGGCCCTGACCATGGACATTGTCACGGCCTACATCTTCTCGTTGCCGTTGGCGACCAATTTCACTCAGGACAAGGATTCACGCGACGCGTTTTTGCACTGGTACAATTGTCGCCGGAGCTTTACCGTGTATCATCAGGAGATGCCGCGCTTGACGGGGTGGCTGGAGAGAATTGGCATCAGACTCGTGCCGCGGTGGGTAGACGAGGCGAATGGCAACATCGAGGCCATGGTGTGGGACCTGTGCGAGGGAGCGAGGAAGTGGGTCGAGGGCGTGAGAGCCACCGAAGGAGCGGCAGAGCTGGAGAAGAGGAGAAAAGAGGGCGAGTGGCCAGTTGTGTATGATGGGCTCGTCAGGGCGTTGATCAAGGAGCAGGAGAAGGCAGGCAACAAGAAGGAAAAGGAAGCTATTCTGGAAAAGGGCGAGGCGTTAGAGCCACAGGACGACGCCATGAAGCGCGAAGTTGCCTCGGAGCTTCTCGACCACCTCGCGGCCGGCTTTGATACCAGCAGCATCACGCTGACCTACCTCGCGCACGAGCTGTCGCAGCACCCTTTGCTCCAGGCTCGTCTGCGTGCCGAACTGCGCCAGCTTTCTCCCCCGATGACGCCTGCTTCAGCGCCCTCGCTCCCCTCGCCCAAGGCCCTCGATGCTGCGCCCCTGCTCCACGCCGTCGTGATGGAAACTCTCCGCCTGCATGCCGCTATTCCAGGCCCACAGCCGCGCGTGACGCCCGCTGGCGGCGCGTCGCTGGGCCAGTATGCGAATCTGCCTGCCGGCGTGCGCGTCGCCAGCCAAGCGTGGAGTCTGCATCGCAACGCAGAAGTGTTTCCACAGCCGGAGCAGTGGCTGCCGGAGCGGTGGTTGGACGCCGATGGCAACCTGTTGACGGCCGACGGTACCGATGGCGGCGGCGGCGAGGGCTTCAGGGACATGATGAGGTGGTTTTGGGCGTTTGGGAGCGGCGGGCGCATGTGTATCGGCAGCCACCTGGCCGTCTATCGTACGTGGAAGTTCCTTTTTCTCCTGGATTTGCCTTTTCCTGGGTTCAACTCTCGTCTTTCCGTGGTGCATCGTTTCTTGTTCTGTGGCAGATCTGTGGCACAGTGGGCGGGCGGTTGATGAGGGAGTGGTCTCGACCGCGGTGATCTCTCGATTGACGCCGTTTGCCTGATGCGTCCTCGCACATGGGCGGTCCTGCCGTTTCAAAAGGGCCAGAGAGACGTGGCCCGGATCGGCTGCGTCACGTCATATGCGTGTGATGCGATGCGGCATGGAGGGTGGACGAGATCCCTCATGTTTTCTTTTGTTTTTCGTCTTTACTTTTTCCTTCGAGTCTCGGGCTAATCGGGGCGTTTGCGCAACAGAGATCAAGTGCATTGTCGCGGCCATCTACTCCAACTACGAGACGCGCGTCGTCGACGACTCAGGCATGGAGCAGCAGGACAGCTACACGGCGCCGCCGAAGGGCGAGCGGCCGCTGATTGTGAGGGTTGAGAGGGTGGAATAGTGGTTGCGATAGCCGTCAGTTGTTGGACGGGAAGGGCGGGGTGGTGTAGACGAGGGTTTCCTTGTGCGCCCTCGAGTGTGGCCTGTCGATGGAGGTGAGGGTGCCTGGGTACCGGTATGCGGCCTTCTCTTCTCTCTGCTTGGCGCAGCGGAAATTGGGCGGGCGAGGCAGGCTCATTTTTGGCCGTGTGACGTGAGCATGCTGGCGGTAGTGGGTTTGCAGAGGCTTATCGCTCAATGAGGGAGGGAGGGAGGCAGGCAGGCTGGAGAGGGATGGGTGATTGCATCGTGACTGTGGCACCCAACAAGTGCTGGCTTGGCGGGGCCACTGGCGACGAGAGGATGAGGGCTGGGTGAAGATGGGAGCGGGCGGGGGGGGGGGGGGGAGGAGAAGAGGGAGCGTTGGGGGTGGCGCGCGGTGCCTGGTGGCTGGTTCCTGCATGGAAAGCTACCTAAGGTAGGTTGATGGCAACGTGCGATGGATGGATGCGGTGTGGAGTAAGGTAGGTAGTAGAGAAGGGAGCCGGTGACGATGGTTCCTGATAGTATCGACTTGGTGGGCCCCAGCACAGCCCTGTCCTGGAACAACCCAAAAAAGCAAAGAAAGGGTCCGAGCCAGGAGGAGCTTTTTGTCAAGTCCCACAAACAGACAGACAGACAGACAGACAGACAGACAGACAGACAGACAGACAGACAGACAGCAAGCCGGGTTTGTTAGACGAGACGAGACGACGTAGCACAGACGCCGCCAGATCGGGATGGCAGTGCAGAAAATACGAAGACGCAGTTCCTGGGTTGACTTGGCCCGGGGGTGTTTGCTTTTTTGCGGCGTGCGAGCTCGGTGCCTGCCGAGCTCTGAGTCTGAGAGATGGTGATGGTGATGGTGATGGACGAGATGGATGGATGGATGGATGAATGGATGGATGGATGGATGGGTGGAGATGGATTCGTAGTTTCAGTTTGGATCTGCCGTGGCACTCAATGACAAGACAAACCGGGGCCGCCTGCACCCACGCCGACAAGGATGCCGGAGCGTTGCTGGCTGAACCTTCTTTGCAGCAACACATCCCAGCCTGTCTGTCTGTCTGTCTGTCTGTCTGTCTGTCTGTCTGTCTGTCTGTCTGTCTGTCTGTCTGTCTGTCTGTCTGTCTGTCTGTCTGTCTGTATGTTTGTATGTATGTTTTCTGTCCTATCCTGTCCTATCCTGTCCTGTCCTGTCCTGACGACTGCTGCAGCCAACAGCCGCCAATGCCATCCATGCCCACCACGACTCGACTCGTCTAACTAACTAACTGACTGACTGACTGACTGACTGACTGACTGACTGACTGACTGCATTTGCATTCTTTGGGCCAGCGCTTGAACCAGATTCCCACTTCTCCCTCTTCTCCCACCAAACCCGCGCACATCTCCCGCTCTTCCCCGCTGTCGCCAGCCGTTGACCTCAGATTGAGCCAGGGATTATTGCCCTCTGGAACCTTGCAGTACCTTAACTCGACAATCCTCCTCGCTCTCCACGCCCTCCTCTCTCGACATGGCCAACTCCAACTCCATCGCCTACAACTGACCTGCTGGCCGGCTCTCGTCGCCGTGCCCATGCCCTGCCCTGCCCTGCGTGGGACTCAAGGTATAGGTACCAGGGATGCTGACGTCCCTTACATTGCACTCTCTCTCCCACGCACGCCGCGCTGCTAAAAGTCCCTCTCTCTCTCTCTCTCTCTCTCTCTCTCGGTCTCTCGCTTTTCCAAATACGGCCGTCATCCTCTCTCAACTCTGGTACCGAAAGACCCGTAGCCCATCTGTCGCGTCACGAGCTCCGTCGCCTCAGCTCATCCGGACCGCAGGACTAGCTACGAGACTTGAACCACTGCTTATTTCCACGACTCTTCTTCTTCATCCATCCATCCACGGCTTTGCACCTGTCAACCCACCCGTCGCTCCTGTCCTGTCCTGGCTGCTTTTCCGCTCCGCCCCTTGGTTCTCGCTCCGCCCGTTGGGATCTCCCCCTCCAAATTCGCACGTGTCTGCCGCGCCGACTCTGGTCCTTTCTGATGGTGCCCGCATCCGTCGTCATCACGCACCTAGATCCGCCGCCTCTTGCTCCCACCAAAGGTAGCCAAGGGCCCGGTCCGCCCAAGGCAGCTCCTTCCTCGGCCGCTTACGCAGGAACCGCTACTACATTGCAACCAGCTGCTGGCTCCTCCCGAGCCACCAATATTGATCCCTCGTAGCTCCTCCCGCCGCCGGAATCATCCAGCGTACCATCCCAAATCGGGCCTCGACTCCCCCATCTCTCTTGCTCTCTGTCCTGCTCCCGCCTGTGCTGGCGCCGCAATCGTTCGTTACTGTCTGCCTGCACGCATCCGCCTTCTCAATGCTGAGCTCAACACCGCATCCACAATCGCCTCTTTTCGCCGTCCTCTCCAGTCTTAGCGCCATCAACATCACCCGCCCGCTGCGTCCCCCAAACACCACCTTATCTTGCGCCTCCTCCAACGAGGAAGACTATCGACCAAGGTCACCTCGAGGCAACGGCCATTAATTCTGCTGCGCGCCACCAATCGATACCTCTGGTCGACGCTATCCTCTTTTGGGTCTCCCGACCCTATCATTAGCCAGGCCTTCTCTCAACGTCTTCGCTGCTCTATAAATTGTGTCCCCTTCTTCGGTCCTCTCCCCAAAACCTCGGTCCCATCTTGCAACTGCACCAAGAAACGCCCGACCATCGACGGCCGCGTCGAGAACCACGGATCTTGACCTTCTACAACTTCTATCTAGAAGCCACCTACCCATTGACTTCGTTTTACTCGATAGGCAGGTCTCTGCCACCTGCGTAGACGGCAAACATGATCCACCCACAATACGTGGATCCAATCTACAACGTCCCCACTCCCATGCCAGCTGGCATTTACGGACAGATACACCCCCATCGGATATGCGGCGTACAGATTCAACACGCGCCGCAAGGCCCCTCGAACCATCAGCCTTTCAAGAGGTACGATGAGAACGCCATGCAGAATTCACCAGGTCGAGATGTTCAACCACCCACTGATGATTCTGCCCCTAGTTATGCGGTGGATCTGAGCATACGGCAGCAGCCGAAGGAGGCGTTGGTCATGATTGATGGCAAGGAAAAGAGTAGGCAGCTCACGCAACGACAGAGGACGATGACTGAATTCTGTAGATCGCAAACCCGTCGACCCACCACCCATCGTGCAGTTGACCGTCCAGCAAGCGCACGATCCCCACAGGTAAGTCTCGACTGTTGCCGTGGTCTGACCAGCCGGCTCACCGCAACCTAGCCACTACATGCAGAGCCCATACTTGATCATGATTTGCGATCTGTGGGATCCCGAATTAGAAAAGCCCGCCGACGACAAGGCTCTCTCTGGCACAATATGTTCTTCGTTGCATCGACTCAAGGACATTGACAACAAAGGTACTGTCGCCCCTTTGAAAGCGAAGTGCTCTTTCTGACGGCTTCCAGATGGCGCATTCTTCGTCTTTGGCGACATATCGATCAAAAAGACGGGCGAGTATCGTCTGCGCTTCAGCTTGTTTGATATCCACAAGTGCGTAACCCAGAAGTATGCCACTTGACCCAACTTGACTCCGGTCAATAAGGCGGCGCGTTGACATGGAGCAGACCCAACGCACAATACGAGTACCTCAACTCTGTTGTTTCCGAAAAGTTTCGAGGTTTGTTCCCATGTATGATTTGTAGCGTCTGCGCTGACCGTCAACAGTTGTTTCGCAAAAGGAGTTTCGTGGTTTGGACGAGTCGACATATCTTTCACGCGCGTTTTCAGACCAAGGAGTCCGACTCCGACTCCGCAAAGAGCCTAGGCACGTCATGGGGTAAGCAGAAGCAGCTCCATCTAGCAAAGCCGCTGACATGGGGTCGAACAGGAACCGCAAGCGCTCGCCGCCACAGCAGTCGTTTGACCAGTCAAATCCGTACCAAACCTCAAGCGCGCCACCCAGTGCTACGGCTGCCCAAACGCCGCAATTCTCGTACCAAAGCAACGCGCGCTCGCCTCAACAGACAGGATACGACACGTCATATCCGCCCCCAACACCCAACACCACGACGAGCCATACCGCGCAGTACGGCGGCTACCAAACGCCCAACCCTTACGCCGACCATGCCGACGCGCCGCCCACCAAGCGCCAGCGATACTCGAGCAGCAGCGGGGGTAGCCTTGCCGTGCAGCCGCCCAGCCATAGCGGCCATTGGCCCGGCGGCGACTTCAACTACGGCTACTCGACGTCAAACACGGCGCCATCGTCCAACATGCGCGGCGGCATCTCGACGGCGGCCTCGTCGGCAGCCGCGCTGGCGGCCGCCACCATGGGCAGCTCGGGCGCTGGCGGGTTCCAAAGCGGTGGCCGCTTGCCCGTCCAGGGCTCCATGCAGGGCCAGTCGCCCGAGCAGACGCTCGCGTTGCCGCGGAATACTGATTTCAACTTTGGCGGTACTCAGTCCCTCGAGTCGAGTCAAATGATGTACTTTGGCCATCATGATCCAAGTGGTTACAATCCTGGGACCCGGAGTGCAGGCAGCAGTACTGGAAGGAGAGATTAGGGGCAAAAGTTTTGACGCCTCTTGAATCCTCCTCTTTTCCCTCCCGTCGGTCTTTTCCTTGGGTGTACGCCCAACGTCTTGCTGGCTGCTACTTATCTGTCGGCGTAAGGCGCGAGGTATGTCTGTTCAGTGGGTACGGAACGTTTCGGAGTTTTCTGAGACCGAGACTTTCGACTTTCCATTCCTTTCTCTCTTTCTTCTTTTCATGATCCACTGTATTTTCTTAACTGGTTGCCCCTTGAGTTCCTTCAAAGCAGGCGTCGGCGTCGTCCTTGTCTTTTTACTTCTTCCCGCAAAAGGGGGGACATAGAGAGGCAGGCGGGCTTGGTGCGCGTGAAGGAATGGGAAAAAGTGTCGCGTGGGAGTAGCACTTGCTGCTCGAACCCCTCTCACTCCTGTCTCTGCGACAGTGATAGTTATGGTATTTTTTCGCTAAGAGACCGACTGGGACGGGGTATGAAAGAAGAAGTGTTTTTATGCAGTTGTGGATCAAAAGATAGACCCGTCGACGAGGGGACCTGGTTGTGATGATTGATGGTCTTCCTCGTCGTGTCAGTGGGACAATGTTTGGGTGGGGGGGATAGGAAATTATAGACATGTCATTTTTCCCGCACGCATTTTTGTCCTTTTCTCTCCTTTTTTCCTGACATGGCCGCCTGCTTGTGTGTGTGTCCGTCGCGATGGGCGCTCTATCCGACCACGATCAATGCGTCCTCGAGCAAAGCACCTGCGTACCATGTCCCTCCAAGATATTCGACACGTGAGGTTTGCATGTCGGAAACGCGAGACTCACACTACGCAAAGCAAAGCAAAGCAACAAGTAACCTAGACGCGCGCGGAAGAGGGACAGACGGATAGACAAGAGACAAAAAGAGTCGCCACGTAACCCTTTCACCAGCTACGCGCGTATCCCGCCCGAAAGAAAGGGATGCTTAGCACATCGATCTGACACATTTTCAACCAGTCAATCAACGAATCAATAAATCGGTCAAGGGAAAGGAAGAAAGAAAGAACATAGATAAATTAGTGATAATGAGCTACAGCGACTGCAGTCGGCGGCGCGGGCCGCGTGAGGGTAGAAGATGAAGATACCTCGGGCACCTAGGCTGATTTTGTGGTGTGGTGTGGTGTGGTGTGATGTTGTTTGGTGTGGTTGATTGCGCAAGTTGTCAACATGTCATGGCGTCATGGCGTCGATTCGGCAAGGTAAGGTAGGTTGTTTAGTGGGTGATGGGTGGGGGCGCCGGCGCCCGGGGGCTGTGGGACGGATGGGACGGAGGAGTGTTAGTTGGTGGTAGGGCGGGTGGTCGATGGTGGATGGGTAGTGGGTAGTGGGTAGTGGGTAGTGGTGGGTGGGTGGTAGGGCGCGGGGAGGTCTGGTTGTTTGTGTGTCTCCAGTTGACTTGATTCTGACTTTGGGGTGAAGGCGTCGGTCGGGGTACAGCGCGGCTGACTGACTGACTGACTGACTGACTGCCACTGTGTATGTTGTAAGTGGTGCAATGGAGGGCTGGAGTGAGTGGGAAAAAAAAAAAAAAAAAAGATGATGAAGTGCTAAATAGGAAATGTTTCCCCGGCTGGGCGATTGACTCCACACGCACAAGCTTCAGCGCAACAACCGCTACCAACCAACCCAAGCTGATATATATCATGTCATTCGACAACAACGGGGGAACACTCGTCAAGCAGCCAGTCTTGGATTCTGATTCCAATCATATCTATTTCACACTCACTTTCCATTTCATCCCAACCAGACAGGCCCCTTCCCCCCCCGCAATCTCAATTCTCAATTCTCAATCGCCGTCGGCCTCTTCAAAAACTCAACAATGGCATCCCAGACCTGCTTCGCGTCCTGCACGGGCGCAAAGTGGCTGACATCCTTCAGAATCGCGAGCGTGCTACCCTTGATCAACGAGTTCAGCCGCGGCGCGACGTCCAGATTGACAGCCTCGTCGCGGTCGGCGCCGACGATGGCCACCTTGCCGCCGGGGATGGAGCCGAGCTGCTCGTCGGTGAACTTGGGGTAGTTCGTCTCGAGGTCGACCACTTTCTGCGCGAAGTCGTCGAAGTTTTGCCCCCCGCCTTTGTTGAAGGTCGGGAAGTCGGCGCGGCAGCGGCCTACGAAGTCCTGTGAGATGAGGATGGTGGGTTAGCCGAGTGTTTTTTTTTTTTTTTTTTTTTTTTTTTTGGTTGGTTGTTGGAGAGGGATGAGAGAGAATTCTGACGGCATATATAGGCATCTTGCTAAAGTTGGGGTTGGTGTCGCTGGGGCGCTGGAACCCGGCGAAGATGAAGGCCTTGTGGATTCTCATCTTGATGCCCGGGTCGAGCAGGGCCGCCAGCGTCGCGGCCGCGCCGTCGGACCAGCCAAGCCATATGAAGTCGGGCCCCAGCCCGCGCGACCTGAGCAAGTCGTAGGTTTTCTTCGCGTACATCTCGTACGTGAACGTGTCCTCCTTGCGATAGTCAGACCGGCCGTGTCCGGGCAGGTCTACCAGTATCACGTAGTAGCCGGCGTCGATGGCCAGCTGAGCGACGAGGTTCCAATAGCGGTGGTCCCCCAGGCCTCCGTGCAGGAAGACGAGTGGGATCTCTGGCTTCTTGTTGTACTCGTTCAGCCAGAGATTCACGCCGCCGAGGGGGAAACGCGAGTCGACAAAGCCGTTGAGCTCCTTTGGTGTTGGAGGCAGGAGTTCCCATTTGTTCCGTCTTTTTTCGAGGACCGCTGGTGAAGCATGGGCAATGGCGCAGAGGCCCAGCCAGAAATAGAGGAGCTTCCACATCATGAGGGGTAAGAGGAGGTCGACCGTGATTCCAAAGTGCTCTCTTCGTGAGGGGCCATGATGGCAATCTTATTCTGACTCTTGTTCATCGACAACAGCAGCCATCCCAGGATGCAGTTCGCAGCAGCGCCTCTTAGGCCTTCAGGATACCAGGGGGTTTCCAGCACTGAGCAATGGCCAGTGCACTCTCCCGCATGTATCCGGCCATTTTAGCACCGCAAATATACTCGGCCAAGCTCTTCTGTTCTAATTCAAAAGTTTCGGCTCACGGTTGTCCTGAGTTGTGATCGGAAGGCGGGTGCAGCCGAAGCATAAGATCCAATGCCCCCGGTCACGCGCGTCTGCTTTTAAGGTTTAACCACCGTTGAGCCTTTGTTCAGCAATTGTGGCGCATGAGGCCATAAATCATAAGACCTTTGGCAATGCTGTAGCCCCTCATGGCCCCGGTGCGGATCCCTCGAATGATTTGGGCTGTGGTCCATAGCAAGACTCGCGGTGTTTAGCCACCGAGTAAGGAAAAGGCAAAATTTGTCGTTAGGAATCGAGAACTGAGCAAAGGGCTGTTTTGTCACAGTTTCTTTTCGTCTAATCAGCGGCGATGAGATAAAAGGTAAAGTGACTGTTGTCGTTTCGACTCGTAGTTGACAAGGAAAAAGGTAGTCTGGAGGGTCCTTAGTCTCACTCCAATTATTACCTCCCAAGGTCATATTATCTCCCAGGCAATAAACAAGTGCCAAGCACTTCAGTTTCAAGACACACCTCCTGCTCGTGTCAAGCTGTGTTTTGGTGCGCTCTCAGTTCTGATACCTCATTCTCCCACCACGTACCTCAGAATGAACTTCGAGTAGACAGGTCTTTGTATTGTTGAAAAGTGGCTGCCGCTTACCCAAGGTCGAAAGGAAATTAGCAATTGGCCGAACAAAACGAGGTTGTGACAAAAAAGCATCCGAAAGTTGAAGTTGAAGCAGAATGGCTTGCGCGAGTCGCACAAAGCATAAATAACCGGGCCGTCGTCGACTCAGCGACTTTGGTTGGAACAAGGACGCCCACGCCTACCAGGAAGAGTATTGACAACAACGTGCTACCCAAGAAGACATGTCAAGCTTCTGTCTTCTGTTTAACCACAGTTTCTTTACACGTCTGCTTAGCTGCGTCGCCGGCAACCAGTCGGACCGTCACGGCGCCAATTACAACTTTGCCCTCTCTAACGTCGACGTCCCTCTCGCGACTCGCACCGCGTCGTCAAAGTCTGGCAAATCGTCTGCTCTTGCCGCCGGGCGGCTCCATCTGACGACGCCCTCGGCATCGACGGCAAACGAGCCCGCCGTCTGCCACCGGTTGCCGCTCTCCGTCGGCTTGTTCCAGATTCCCTCTTCCCTGCCGAGCCTGAATGTGGAGTACATGCTTCCCGGGCTCAGGACGTGCCAGTACGACGACACGCCCAGGCCCCACGCCGCGTAGAGGTCGCGCTCGGCGTCGACGACGACTTCGACTGCGCCGCTGCCGCCGACGGCTTCTACCCAGCGCTGCGTTGCGGCGGGCTCGCTCTGCGAGACGGCGATGAAGCGGACATTTGGATGATGTGTGGCGGCGGCGGCGCGGAGCGATTGGAACGTCTTTTCTGCGACTGCGGCGCGCTTGTAAGAATGCTGTCCGTCCTACTATCTACCAGCGGCGCTTGCTGCTGTGGGTTACAACGACAATGGTGGACGCGTACATGGACAACCGCAATGTCTCAGGAAGGTGACGACAGCCGGTTTTGCCTCGGCTCCCGGGAGCGAAAGCTTGTCTGCCGACGGAGCTCTGGAGCCAGTCTCGGGGACGGGGTTCGTCTTTTTGTGCTCGGGCGACAGCCACGACCGTATTTCTTGTTGGAACGTCATGGTAGGTAGATGCTGTGTGTACTGTTGACATGCAACGACATGTATGCTGCTGCTGCGCAAATGTCTTACAAAAAGAGAAGGGCGTTCTTGGACAAAGCCGACGGCGATTGGTGGTGGAGACTCGTCTCCACCTTGCTCGTCAGACGTCACTAGATGGCCCTTTGGTCGTTGCCGTCTTGCCGTAGTCCGCAAGTCGCCACTGACGTTGGAGGAGCTGGTCTAGATCCGGGACGAGCCGCTGCACCATTGGCCTACGATTACCCAAGTTCCTTGCCATCGACGCATTCGTTATGGGGTTTTCCCGGACTCTTTTCCTCGGGGCTAGGTCTGTCATCTAGCCGTCGAGGCTGGGCTACGGAGTCGCGGCATTTAGAACCGCAATCGTACCAAGAAACGGGCCATCTTTGGTCGAGGTTACGGTTGCGATTCTCATTTGCTTTGGCTGCGTTCAACATGACGGAGAACAGCTCTGTCATGACAATCCTCCCATTGTCTTTGAGTAAAGCGCTCTCGCCGTTTTCTGTTCAAATCCATCGCTCCTCATCCCCACCAAACAATCCAGCCCAGCCTTCATTTTCCCCCTGATGGTGCTGCTGCCCCACGTCGTTCGACGCCCAGTCACATACTCCCGTCCCTTCAACATCAGTCATCAGAAAACTGTCCCAATCCACGCCATTCATGCCCGCATCAAAGGTTCCGTAGCTGTCTTCCCACAGCCCCACGTCCGATGCTCCTGGCGTCGGCCCGGGTCCCATCCCTGGGCTCGCAGCCGCGGCATTGAAAGAGGACAGTGGGAAGGACGAATTGCTGGAAAAAGATGCGGGGAAAGCCCACGACTGTTGTCGAACTCGGCTCCGGGGTGTCGCTATTTCGATGGGAGAAGCCGTGGAGGGCGGTGCGGGCACAGGGTGAGGAGAGAAACCAGTGTTGTCGTGATGTGATGGTTGAGTGGTCACGTAGCTGCTACCCATATCGTAAAGTGGAGGAGGCGACGAAGCAAAAGCAGCATCACTGTTTTCCGACATTGCGGGAGCATCAGAGGACGGAACCGAAATGCTTGCGGATGCAGGAGCCATGCTCCGCAGCTTGGTCAGCAGTTCGTGGCGTGCGCGGACGTAGCTGTTCCCCTTCTCGGCCATGCCGCGCAAAACTTCGAGCGCCGCGTCCATGGCTTGTGCATCGCGCGAGCTGCGCGGAAAGGCGAGGTTGATCATGACGAGCACAATCGCCGCGCTGAACAAGTGCTCGCTGTCCATCCAGCCAAAGTTGGCTACCAAGCTTGTCAGATTTCTGCTGTTGCAAATGGGCATGTTGGAAGATTTGTAGACCCACCAACTTGATTTTGCCGCGCAGCCGCTTGCATTATTGCGGTGCTGTCTCTTGCGGCGGCGACACATGCCTTGATGACTTGGATCGTCATGGCTGACAGACCCGTCTGCCAATCCGTCTCTTTTATTCCAGAGACAAGGCGTCGCTGAACGATGCGGAAGAGCAGCGGGCGTGCCGTCATATTCACGCACTGGTAAAAGTGGAGGAAGACGGAGACGGTCTCGCGTTTGATACCGGCGTCGAGATGAGAGCGGTCGAATTGGAGGCTGGCTGGAAGGTCACGCCGCCACCTGTTGAGGTCGTTCATTATGCTGCTGACTGAAGCAACGAGGCTGGAACCTGTTTTGACGCTCTGTCCGGTTTTGCGGTATATGTCTGGTTCGGTCAGATGGTGGTTGCAAAAATCACTGCAGAGATTCGACGGCCAGATGATGTGAAAGTAAACTTACCGTTCATTATCCGGCCAGTGATTCGAGAGAGTTGAGTGTAATGAGACATCACAGTCGCGGGACATATCTCAGATTCATCTGGGAGTCGTGATGGAGGCAAGACGCCAATATCCTCGTCCAGAATGGTGATTGGATTACCTGATTTGGCGCACAGGATTCTTCCACTTGTCAGTACTGCCTTGATGGAATGCTGTCAGCAGAGCTTACCTATCCATAGAATAGACAGACCACCAAAGGCGCCGTCTAAGCTCTCTGGTTGCTTCGTCCAGGTCCGGATCTACCATTTCCTGATGCAACCCAAGAGATATGGCCATTCTCAGGGCCAAACCAATCTGATTGCGCGTCAGTCCTTCTCCTGGATCTGAGAGGCGGTGAAGTCACCAACGTAGAGGAATTATTGGGCATAGTAGAGATGACGGCAAAAGTCATATGGTGGTAACCTCATTTTCCCTGTCAGTGACGGACGACGTTTTGGCCATGCCGCCGGGTTGTATGTGGGATATTGGACCTCGATCTTGAGGTCCTGATCAAGATGAGTCTCGTTTTCGACAAAGTTACGCAGTCGGAGAGCCCAGCTCGTCGCCGAAGAATGACCCAAATAGTCTTTTTCAAGTCAACCAAAAGGAGTTTGAATTGGGTTGCAAATCTTACGTCGTTGGCCAGAGGGAGTAATGGTCAGGTGCGCAAGGCCCTCGGTGAGAGGGTTGTTCTCAAAAGTTTCAGCTTCTCCACTTTCTGGAGCATCTACTGAAGTTGGCGATGGCTCCGCCAAAGGTGTGCTTGTTGGAACAGCGGCAGCTGCCTCTGAGTCAGTCCACAAATTCATCCACCCTCGTAGAAGACTTGCTTTCGTAGGCCTTTAGCCGAGCTTTGAGCTCTAGGAGATATGACTTGCGCACAGCAACTTTTTGCTCTTGCTCAAGATAGTGGCACTTGCTCTCCAAGTTGTGCAGCTTGCAGTACCTGCAGCAAGGCAATTCGCCCGTGCACTTTGTCTTGCGCTTTCGACAGACTTCGCAACTGGTTCGGATTTGTCAGGACAAGTCCTCCATCGACCAAGCACGCAGTAGAGAGATCTCACGCTAAGGAGGTCCGTCTGTATGGATCATTGAACTTTGGGGACTTGCGATTCCGCGAAGAGGACTGCTTTACTGCGGACATGATCGACGAGGTTACTCTGGGGCGCAGGTGGGTCCGTTTGCGGGGGCAACGTGGATTCTAGCGACAAGGACCATCAGAGCAGCGTTGCACCGTGAAAGCCACTGGGTAGCACATCCGATCAGGGTGATTCAGCGGCAAGGCTGAGACTTGAATGGTGGGAGTACATGGCAATTGAAGGTGGAGTCAGCGTTGCCGTTCGCTTGCATGGATGTGGCACAGACGCGCCCCATCGCCGGCCGGCCACCATCTTCCATCCTCTCCTCGACCCCTCACGACACCTCTCGACGTCAGACCTTTCGGCCACTGCATCTGCCATTCCTTGCACCAGGTTTCTGTCTGCTGATCTCGGAATCAGCATCATGTCCGTCTCGGCCATGTATCTGATGAGTCCACCAGCGTTTGTCGGTGGAATGATGCGAAAGAAAGACGACGGCTTATCTCTCGCTTCTCCACGGGTTTGCAATCCGATCAGCAATCTGAACCCAGCAGGCCAGGCTTTGTGATACGCCAGCGGCCTAACCTGGTGTAGCATGGGACGATGCAGATAAAATCATCTGCAAAACACCATGCAATTTGTGCTCGTCAAGTACCCGCGACAGAATCGAAGCCGCTGAGAACCACACCATGGCCGACTCTGGAAAGCTGGATGCCAAACGCCCGCACCAGGATGGCGGAAGCGACACGGAATCTGGAGAAGCCGTGCTACACCTGGATCCCGTCAAGGAGACTAAGCTTTTGGCTAAGCTTGACCTGGCATTCACCCCAATCATAATGCTGGTCTACCTGGTAAGTCAGATGCTTGAGGAACACGACACAACGGGGCTGACCATCGCCAAGAGCTGCTTTTTGGATCGCTCGAACATAGGAAATGTCAAGACTGCCGGCATGCCTGAGGACATTGGCGCCACTTCCGAGCAGTTTTCTACCGCAGTGTCAATATTTTACGCTACCTATGTGGCATTCGAAACTCCCTGGGCTGTACTCCTAAAGAAACTCACTCCACGCATCCTCATGACCAGTCTCTGCGTTGTCTGGTCGCTTGTCACCATCTTCTCTGGCTTCATCACCAACATTGGAGGTCTTTATGCAACAAGACTTGTCCTTGGCGCCTGCGAGGGCGGCCTTTTCCCAGGCCTAAATTTGTACCTGACCATGGTTTACCGGAGAGAGGAACAGGCCAAGCGTGTGGCTTACTTGTTTGTCTGCACTGCAATTGCTGGCGCCTTTGGAAGTTTGCTCGCGTACGGCATTCTACACATGGATGGCATCTCCGGCCTTGCGGGTTGGAAGTGGGTTTATATCATTGAAGGACTTTTCAGCATCATCATCGCTGCTCTCATCTGGTTTGGACTGCCGAACGACCCGTCCAATGCATACTTTCTCAATTCGGAAGAGAAGGAAATGATGCAAATCAGGGCAGTTCAGCGTCAGGCATACATGGGCAGTGAGGAATTTTCATGGGAAGAAGTTAAGATTGCTCTGGTGGACCCCAAAGTCTACGTTAGGTAAGAAAGTAACCCCAAACTTGTTGTTTGAAACCTCCTGTCTGCCACTCAGTGCTAATCTGATTCACAGTGGAGCTATCCAGTTTTGCCAGGACATTCTCCTTTACGGCTTCAGCACCTTCCTGCCTTCAATCATCAAAGGCATGGGCTACAACACTCTCCAATCGCAATACCTCTGCATCCCGGTCTACGTTGTTGGCGGTCTTGCTTTTGTAGCTCTGGCCTTCGTCTCGGACAGGTTGAAAATTCGTGGACCGGTGCGTATGGTTCTGGTTGTAGCTCCAGTCCACAGCTGACACATCCCCAGTTTGTCGCATTTGCGAACTTATTTGGTATCGTCGGCTATGTGCTCTTACTGACCGATGTCTCGGACGGTGTCAAATTTTTCGGCTGCTTTCTCACTGCCATTGCGGTGTACAACGGACCTGGGTTGAACTTGACCTGGCTCAACGTAAATGTATGTCATCCATTACAAGCCCCAGGCAAGGTTTATGGCTGACAAAATCAGGTCGCTCCACACTACAGGCGTGCAACGGCCATTGGGTTCCAACAGACCATTGGAAATACCGCAGGAGTAGTCGCTGGCCAGATCTATCGCACTGCTCCATACCGCCTTGGCAATGCGTAAGACTTCAAATTACCCCTTCCGCTTCATTCCGCTAACTTGTCCATAGATTCTCTCTCGGAGCCATTTGCGTTAGCCAGGCTCTTATTCTTGCCAAGTGGCTCTACATCAAGAAGTGTAACGACGAGAAGCAGAAAATTGCTCACGGCGAAATGGAAGATACGCGAAAAGTCAAGACTGGTGACAGAGCGATCGACTTTGAGTACCATCTTTGAAACACCAGACGCGCCACTTCGAACCGCACTTTGCAGAAGAGTTCGTGCTCGAGGAAGAATTTGTTCCGCCTGCTCGCAATTTCCGACGGGCACTCCGGAAGACAAGCAGCAATGTGGTAAGAATTACGTCTGATTCTTGATTCTCCATATCATATGCTGACGCTCCTTGTCCAGCTTCCCAGACGAAGCTGTTGTGATTTCCGCACCCTTTTTGCTCTGCTCGCTTTTGAAATTCACATTGCATGATGGGGGCTGTCTTGACACGACATACGGCGTCAAGGGATCAAACTACTACACTCTTCATGAATTATATACCCTTCCTCAATCACGACTTTTGGATTACAGCTTCGTCCTTGACATCCAGCACAATCATGTGGCCTGGGGCATGGCCCATAATCGTGCCAGACAGGTTGGCCCTCATCACAGCCTCTTGCGGAGTCACTCCACAGCCAAAAAAGACTGGCACGTTTTCCTCATCTCTCTCTCTCTCTCTTAGAGGCTCGCCGTTCTCCGTGACAGGCGGCTCATCCCAATCCACCTTGTTCACACTGTCAATTCCTAACACCTTGACATCATCCCATCCCCAAGCGACCGGTTCCCCGTGGGTCGTGACATACGGTCTCGTCACGTCCCTCGCCTTCTCGATATCCGCCTTCTTGTATGGCCACATCGATACCAGGTACGTCCCACCGGTAAACGCGCCCGCTGGGCAAAGTCGAATAATCGTTCGATACATGGGGACCACGCGGCCCAAGACCATGTGATGCGGGGGCAGGCCGGCCTCGGTGAGCGCGGTCTTAAAGCAGTATGAGCAGCCGATCAGAAACGCGACGTGGTCTTAGGTCCATTCCTCAACAATGCCTTCGCACTTGCTCTTTACTAGCGGGCCATCTCTGTCATTCACCACGAACTGATAAGCTATGTCCCTTTCCTTCAAAGCAGTGTGACCACCTACTTGTACACCATGAACTGCGGCGCATCTTTCCTGATATCGATCCCTCTCGCCACGCTCTCCCCTGTTACTCCGTCTACCCAACTCTTCAACTCATCGAAAGTGCCGACATCTGCCGACTCGGCGAGTAAAACACAAGGAACTGGATTGCGCTTGCACAGGAGGCGGAAATCAGACGTATAGCACGATAAAAGTACGATGAGGTTGGCTTGCAGGAAGCCGGGCGCAACGCCGGAAGTGTTGAGAATGGCGTTGTCGCGGGCAGCATGGCGAGCAGCGAGGCCGTCTGGAACTGCGGGTGTAGATATCGAGCCCATTGGCGTCGCTGACTTGTCTTGCGGTGGTAGTATTCACGTCCGTGGTCACGAATTGGGTATCGCCAGGATTGATGTGCAGTGGACGCAGTGGTCAATGTGAATGTACTTTTTGCACTCCATCTTATGGTGGGGGTTTTTTTTTTTTTTTCTTTTTTTGCTTTTTATCTTTGACGGCTGTAGTATGCAGGTCTGTCCTGGCTGACCTGTTGGCTGGCAGATACGATCGATAGCGCGGTCGGATAGCTTGGCCGAGACGAGACAACATTCGGCTCGTGGATGATGCTGAGCTTCAACTGGCAGATTGATATTGGTCGATTCTGTCCGGCATGATTTCATGTCGAAGGAATATTTGAAGGTGTCCTTGTGCGTTCCTACACGCGATGTTGGAGTTTGTTCTTTAGCAGTGTCCCTGGCGCTATCACACCGCACGTTAATCGCCAGAAAGAAGATTCGGAAAACTTTGAGCTGATCGGGGACCGTTACGTCCGAGGTTCGATGGACGGTGAACGTCTGGATCGAAGGCACAGGGAGATAGATCATTTTGGAGTAGAAAGAGAAAGAAACTTCGACTTTTCCTGCGTTCAGCGGGGACGAGCGACACATTCGTGACAGTATCCCGGATATCGCCAATCCACGGGAAGCAGGATTCCGGCGCTGACGGCAACGCCACTGTAGGTGTCCAGCAAAGATATTGCGGCTCCTGGATGTGGCGACCGGACTGACGGAGCTGTTCTTCACTACTGTGGCTGCACGCAGGGAACTGTCAGTCACCACCTCTGCACCAAGGGAGAATTCATTACCCGCCATGGAAGACTCAAAATCAATCACAGAGGCAAAATGGCCACCGGACCTGGAATTTTCCTTTCGATCAAGTTGTGGACTTTGCGCCCAATCACAGCGGACTGTGCATGTGTTTTAAGGATAGTCAATTCTGGAAGCCCAATCCCTTGATGAGTCCTTTTCCATCTAATCTCGATTGGCCACCTACTGAAGGCAATCACTCAAAGCAAATGCAGCTGAACAGAAAAAGCATGCCCTTCCGTTGAGTCATCCGCTGGGCTGGTATATCCATCCCATCCCATCGCAAGCTATCGAAACTTCCTACCCAGAAAGCTCAAAGCCACATCGTTTGCCCTGACTATCCTTCGAGATTGTCGAGCACTCCTTCAAATGGCCGATCCCACCACAAACGAAGCAAGCACCGCGAGGGCAACATCGTTTGAAATGGCCCATTTTTTCGCAGTCGAAGCACGCACGAAGCTCAGGTCCACTGCTGTCGATGAAGGAGTTGTAGGCTTCACGGAAGGCGGTGGTGTTGTTTCAGCCATGGTATTTGTGTTCAGTGATGAACGAGATAGAGGCCTTTGCCGTAGTCGACGAGTGTCTGGGTACTGGTCTGAAAGAGGCTACGGTTAGGACATTTCGAAGTCTTGTGGGAGCGAAGGTTGACTGACGATGTTTTAAACAGTCATTTTTTGAAGTAAGACGTGAGAGAAGTAGTGGTCACGGTGGTAAAGACTGCAGAAGGAGGGGAAGCTGGGGAGTCGGTGTCTTCCATGCGGAAACAAAAGAGGAAGCCACGAGTCCTCCTGACCCCCATCATTCCTGCTTCCCAAGCCTCTTCATCCTGACGAAATCATTCATCTTCTCGCGGGTCAAGTAGTGCCTCCTCACATCGTCCGGCTTGACATCGCCCTCAAACGCCGAATTCGTTAGCGGCCTGGCCACCAGGCGAGCGAATTCGCACAGCTCGCGAACCTGCTGGATGGTCAGATCCTCGCCGTCGTCGCGCATGGCTACAACGCTCCCGACGATGCCGTAGTGAGCCTGCCATTGCGGCGGCGGCCAGCCCCAGCTATCGCTCGACATGTCGTGCAGTTCATGCAGCAATAGCGTCGCTTCCGGGTTTGCGTGGTTGGTCTCGTTGTCGCCGTGTTCGCGCATCACGCGACGCAGGTGAAGCGGCATCCCGACGAGCTGTGAGACGTGAGAGGCGTGGTAGGCTTTGGACGAGGGCACGTTTTGGATACTGTGGGAAGATGCGTCGGTCATCGGCAGCACGACGTGCTTGAGCTTGGTCGAGCCGCCGCGCAAGTCGCCTTCGCAGGCAATACGCACGCACTGAACGGTGGTCTTGTCTTCGGTGGCTCGCTCGCTCGTTTGCTTCGACTGGTTGTCATCGTCCTGTTTGTCCGAAGTGTCGTTGTTGAGGACAAGCTTGCGGAAGTCGGCAGCAAGGTCAAAGTTCGACTCGAAACGCGTGGAAGGAAGCAAGTAGCTCCGGTCTCTGTAAATTGGATTGCCAAACGTGATCAAGAAGTCGATAATGTCCAGGTAGTCCGTGGCCTCGATGTCTCCGTAATCTAGCCCATCTGGAGTGAAGCCGGTCTTCTTCGAGAAAATGACGGGGCCCATGAAGTCATGAAAGTTGCGAACGTCAGTCGCCTCACGGACGCTATAGTTGGGATCATAGCGTTCGTAGAAGTTGATTATCAGTGTGTGCTCCAGATCACGGCCGCGGCGGACGTTGCGTTGAAAACCGACGCCGCTGACGGCGTCTTGACGGCAGGCCAAGAAATCAGCGATCGGGCGGGCGGTAGAAAGACGAGACTTTTCTTCATCATCTGGGTCCTTGATGCGTTGCACCTCAAGCCAGACAAGGCGCGGCTTGTCATCGTCGGGTTTGAAAATGATGGCGCGCTTGAAATTGCCCTTGGGCCGCTCAAGCTCTTCGACGACTTGCGAGCAGATGTTTTTGTGGCTCTTCCAATCAGAATTCTGGCAGTCCTTGCTGCAGTAAGCGACGGAGTGGCAGGCACCGCAAAGGCGCCCTTCTGGATTGAGACATATCAGGCAAGGATCCGGCGGTCCTGGTGGTGGAGACTGCTCGTCGGCCATGGTGTAGGCTTGTTGGTGGGGAGATCTAGATTAATGGGTCAAGAGGGTCCAGGTGTGGATTGCGATGTATGAGCGCTGACCGTTGTCAGATGAGAGTAGAAAGGCTTTTATAGCGAGAAGAAATAATGTTGTTGGAACCCACAGCGGGCGAGTGTCGGCTGAAGATGCAGAGAGTTAGAAGAGGTACCTCAGGCGGGAGGTGAGTACCACCGGACTGCTCACGTCCAGAGTTCAGCCGGCGCTGGTGATTTAGACAGATTTGTTCAGCGGTAAGCCAGAATGCAATTCCCTCTGGTAACTAGCAAGAGAGTGCATTTGTTGTAGTGATTGACAAGGAAGGAAGCTCGTAAAATCACGAGGATGCGCTTTCCCTGTCTTGCATTTCCTTGAAAGAATCTTCAAAAATGTCAAGTGTCTGTGAACGCTCTCGAGTACTCTAGAATGACGTCGTGGCAGAAATCTAACAAGTCTATTTGCAGATGCTTTAGTTGAAAATACAGGCCAAACAGCTCAATCACCTCGACCAGCAGCGTCAGTTCCACGCGCTTCGTTCTTCGCTGTTCGGCTTCTGCGCCACCTGGCTCCCCTGATCTGCAGCAACACAATAGGAAGAAAACCTGCAGCGAAGACGATTGCAGCCATGACTCCTCCGGTGGCACTCATGCCCAAGCTTGCAATCATGTCCGGGGCATAGAACGGCACGATAAATCCCCACTGTTTGTCGCATTAGCGCCTGACCTGACGGTTGAAGCTAGAGAAATACTCACTGTGCTGCGAATCAAATTGACAAATACTCCGATGCTTGAAGAGGCTTCAGGATGGCAGTCGACGGCATAGGTGACGAGGACCGTCGTGATGATCTGGTTTCCCACAGCCGATATAGCTATCCCGACAATCGGAGTCACATTCCAGTGCAGGTGTTTGGCGTTCTCAGTCTGCACACCAAAGACGATGAGGCCAACAATCACCAGGAGGAATCCAAAGTAGCTCAGCCACAGCCGATACTCGGGCGCTGGCCTGATTTGACTACTTTTCTTCGTCCTCCTGTTAATCCAAAAGTCGCTGAGGGGGCCTCCCATTTGCTCGCCGATGACGGAGCCAATGATCAGACCCAGAAACTGAAGGCCGATCTGCTGAGGGTTGAAGGCAAACTTCTCGATGAAGATTTGAGGAATTTCCACTGTGAGGAAGATGCTGGCAAATCCAAAGACCATTGCGTATGCGAAGGCGGGGATCATGACAGAGGTGTACTTGGCCAGGCTTGCTGGCTGCAAGAACTCGTACCAGTCGAGTGGCATTGGGTCAAGCCGCTGGAACGTAAGGTATTCCTGCTTGAAGGTACCGCCACTGTGTTCGACGCCTTGGCGGATGTAGCGTGTCTCAGGACCAAAGAAGAAGTAGCCGACGAACTGTACAGCATTGATCTAGGCCGATTAGCTAGGATGCTCCAAAGCCGAGGGTGTTTCCCACATACAATAGTGTATATCCAGAATATCCAGCGGTATCCGACATGGTACGCCACGAATCCCATGATGAACGGTCCGGTTGGTGGGCCAAGAGTGACCATGAGCCTTGGTAAGTCAGTGGCGCTTTCGGAAAAAGCTTGGTTTGACGTACGCCCAAATTCCCATGTACCGACCCCGGTCTTTTTTGAAGAAAGTTTCCACGACAACGCCACTCCCAATCGCGATTGCAGGGCTGATGAAGAAGGCAACCAAGCAGCGACAGGCTGCCATGGCTGCATAGCTGTGGCTCACGGCGCAACCGACATTGCAAACGGCGGACAATAGTGTTGACAGTAGCCAGACAGGTCGTCGCCCATATCGATAGGATATTGGCTTCCAGAAGAGGGGCGCGTAGCCGAGCACCACGATTTGCATCGAAGTCAAATAAGACGCTCTTTGCAAAGTGCAGCCGAGATCTTCTGCTATGG
The DNA here is from genome assembly GCF_038021145.1 of Phyllosticta citriasiana. Taxonomy (NCBI): domain Eukaryota; kingdom Fungi; phylum Ascomycota; class Dothideomycetes; order Botryosphaeriales; family Phyllostictaceae; genus Phyllosticta; species Phyllosticta citriasiana. Next base: position 1,088,908 of record NW_027117282.1, on the reverse strand, counting down.
ACTCGAAGGCTGGAATGATACCTGCAGCCGTGAAGGTCGTCATCATGGCATGGAAGGCGACAAGGAAGAGGTTGGCATTTTTCTGCGAGAATGTGAATCAAGTTTGTCTCATCGAAGGAGGGACCTTGTCCTCGCTTTTACGCCTATGGAACATGCAAAGGACGAGGATTGGGGCATGGAAAGACAAGAAGTTGCCCTTGAATGAAGACGAAATGGTCTTCACAAGCTGATGAAAGAGATTTGGAAATCTTACCTTCCAATCAGGCCAGTTATAGGGATCTGCTGGGTCGTTCGAAGGCAAAGGGTCCAGAGTTAGGGTCCCATGTCGCTGGAGAAGATACTGGCGGTGTTCGTTTGGTAAATGCGAGGCCCCCCCATCTCCGACGTAGGTGGACTGCAAATCCAGCGGCTCTGCGGTTTCGACATCTTTTTCTGAGCCCTCTTTGGGGGAACCCATATTCTCTTGCCTGTAAGCGGCGGCTTTCTCGTCTTCTGCAGTGACAGACATGGCTGCTTTGTAGGAGAAGACGAAAATCTGGATAACGAATACAAATTACGAGACAGAATGAGATGCAAGCAGGGCAGCAAGAAGGTGGGAACCGAGTATGCAAGAGCATTTAAGATAACTATGCAGTGGTCCGGACCTAAAAGCAGTCGAGGGACTGTGCATCACTTCTCCACAAAAATTGTGGCTTACCCCCGCATTCCCCAGACGCCTTCACTCGAGTTGCCGCATCATCAACAAAGACGTGCCTCCTTTATGGCTGGAACTTTCCACCCTTGGCGGATCGCTGCCTCTTCAAGACACATGTCCGCAGCTGTGGCTGCAGGCGGGGAGCCGCCTGGACTCAATTGACACAATGTGCCGTGAAACGTAACCGGTGGTTATTAACGTATCCGCCGACGTATCTGCCAAAGTAGAGCTACCCCGAGGCCGACCAGAAGGAAAGATATCCGAGGAGGTCGACCGAGACCCGAGCTCTTGAGTGCCTGACGCAGCAGGACAGAAACGCCATCTTTAAGTGATGATTAGCTCTTTTCTAATTTGTGGTGGAGCAAGTGATTTGCAGAATACGGTCCTTGGACGCATCATCAAGTGTATTGGCCGGTCTCGCAGAACTGTGGTGTTCGTCTTGGTTAAATGGAGAAAAAGAGCAAAAAACAAGGTGAGGCTACTTTAGGACTTAGGGCTTTGACAACCCCGCACTTGGCAGATGAGCTTGACTCTCATAGCGCTGTCACAATGGTCTTCGGCCAAACCCACGTCCTGATCCGCACGGTCTTATCCGCTTTTCAGTTCCAGGCAAGAGATGGCCGGGGCAAGGCGCAATTGGAGCCATTCGAATTCTCAACAGTGCACGCAATAGGCAGGCCCAAAGTGCTCTCATTGGACGTGCCTGACTTCGTCGTATCTTGAACTGAAAAAGAATTCAGCGATGGCTGTGCCTTGACTCCAAGTCGGCTTGTTCGGTGTTGAATCGAATTCGTGTCTCGGTGTCTTTTAAAGTAGCAACCATCATTATGCCGGTCCCTGAAAAGACTGGATCTTGTCTTGAACCTCGCAACAGGCCAATCAACAAATGCCGCAGTGTAAACCTTGAGGATCACGGTCCATCTTGGACTTTGTCGTCTGCGAGATAGCTTGATTCATGGGTTCTGAACGGTCAGTCTCCAAAGATGAGGGGCGAGGCCGTCAGTTGCGAGATAGAACCGATTTCAGGACATAGAGGCAGCGGGAGTCAATAGTCTGAAGTCGTGGAATCGTCTCTTTCGGGTTTAAGATGAAGCTCGTTAGCTCTATCGTAGCGCGAAAATTGAATGAAGAAGCAGGGCGAAGGCGTGGAAAAAAGCTTGAGGGTCATGGTTGACCATTCGTCCAAAAGAATCGATGAGCATCAAGGGCGAGCAGACGTAACGCCGGCTTCAGAATTGTACCAATCATCTCCATTAGTAGCTTTTCCTTTCTTTGCGCTGACTGAACAAGACATTCATTCATAGCGTCTGGACTGCCTGATCCGCTGTCGGTGATTGGGGTGCTGTCGGAGGTCATGGCCCAACAAATACGCGTCCAGCGGTACCGGGTGTCCTGGTGCTGTCCAAGGTCGAAACATGCGACGGAGATGGCTCGTGTTGTGGAGTAGCTTGTGTTGGAGATGATTCGTTGTGGAGGTTGATCATATCAGATGGGACAAGGAAACAGAGGGAGCTCCTGCCAGGCACGCCGGGAACGCGGTCTGCCAACGTGTCCAAGCTTCGACTCTCAGCAACAACGCAACACACTCCGAAACCTCTCTCCAACAACCGAATCAAACATCATGCGCTTCATCACTCTGATTGCCGCTTTCCTCCCGCTTGTCTTTGCCTTAGACAAGCCTCTTAACATTGAGGTTACTCACGAGGTTGAGTGCAAACGCAAGACTGTGGTCGGAGACGAGGTTGACGTCCATTACCGCGGCACCTTGGAGGACGGCACAGGTACACAAGCAATTCAATTGCATTATCTTGAGTAAGCTGACGCGAGGATCACAGAATTCGATGCTTCCTACAATCGCGGCCAGCCTCTCAGTTTCCCCGTCGGCAGTGGCCGTGTCATCAAAGGATGGGACCAGGGTCTTCTTGACATGTGTCCCGGCGAGAAGAGGAAGTTGACAATCCAGCCTGAGTGGGCATATGGTTCCAAGGGCATTGGACCTATTCCCGGCAACAGCGTTCTCATCTTTGAGACCGAGCTGGTGGGCATCAAAGGAGTCTCCAAAGATGAGTTGTAGACCCATAGGCGGACAAGATCCTATTCACAACCTTGATATACCCGGGGCAATGGCACGAGGGAAGACTTGTATCAATCGAGCAAGCTGGCCCTCCATTGCATCGACAGACTATCGTCAGAAAAGAATATGATCCTGATCTGTTGTTTACTTGGTCTTGACGGATGTCGACCATGCCATCAAGATGGGTGACATTTCTTTGGACACCCACTGTGCCATTAATCGCCTTGTGTGGCTTGTTCCTCCAACGCGACAACCGCGTTGTCGAGCTCCCTGATCCTTTGCCCCACTCTCTGACGGACTTCGTCCGCGACTGAACTGTCTGTGCCCTTGACGACGGATTCGTACTTCTCTTTCAGTTTGTCAAGAGCCTCCCTGGCTGCGGCGCGGTCATCAGCCGCATACACCGTGTTTCCCTCGGTCTCTTCGGCAGCTATCTCGAACTCATCGCGAGCAGTGGCATAACTGCTAATTGGTTAGCGATGATGGTTTCATGCAGATAGATGTTGGAGTTCGGAGTAACTCACAGCTCCTGAATGTCGTCAACGACTTCGTCTGCGGTTCTCTTGCTGCTGAAGCTTTGGATCTGGGCGCCCCGCCGAGCAACGATGGGCTGATGCAGCGGCCGGAAGCCAGTGACAGCTACTCGGGGTGTTTGAAGTTTCGCGCTTGTGCGGTATCGGCGGGCTAAGGGCGAGAAGGCGAAACGCGCTGGTCTCAGGAAGACTGGCGGCAAGATGCGAGCATGCATGACTTGTTCTGGTCTTCAAATGTCGTCTTCTGGGGCAAAACAAAAACAAAACCGTGTTGACAACCGGAAAGCTGGAGCTTCCCGTCCGTGGCTGCTTTGAAACCTCCGGCTGAACGTGGTCGATGACGACGTCGCGAGTCATTTGTCTGGCAATCAATGACTCGCCACCAGCGCCCCACCATCTCGTCTGAGGTCCTGAACCAACCGGTCTTTGGGTATTTCTTCCCTCCCACTCGCCTTCGCCCCGCGATCCCCGTCATGCTCTTTGGCATATCACTGCTCCTGGTATCCGCCACATTCCTGTTCTATCGACACCCGCCCACGGAATCGCTGGCCCACTTCTTCCAAGAACTCTCGAGGCGTTGCACGCATTCAGGGACCGGGAACCAAGAAGCCCTCGACAGACAGATTCGAGATGATTCAAACCACGAACCGCGACTTCCCGCAAACGCTCCCAAGAACATGAACGGGCAAACTGCCGCCGAACCAAAAGACCGCTCTATTGCAAATGATGCCCCAAGGTCGTTGCATCTGCCTAAGATCGAGACCGTCACCAGCGACAAAGGGAGTGAATCTCCCACAACACCCAAGGCGACGGCCCCACCAACGATACCATCCTTCGCCTTGGCCTCAGGAAGCGACTCGGAGGAAACAGATAATGAGGATAAGATGCCACCTCCGCAGTTTCCCGCTGTCAATTCGGCACAACGTGCGTCTGGCTCGGGTATGAAGCCACCTGCATTGAAGCCTCCCACATTGAAGCCGTTGCCAAAACAGACAGCTTCCCAGCTCATGCCTCCACCGCCTCGACTTGCACAGCCTTCTCTTCGGGTTCCTTCCTCTGGACCAGTGCCTAATAGAGGAAGACCGGCTGCACCGAGCTCGAATTCTCTTGGAATTCCATCTACCGCCCCTGTGAAAACACCGAACCCTCGGCAAAAAGTACAACTCACTCCGGGACACTCCCCTCTTGATTGGGCTGCTCTTGTCAAATCCAATTCGAACCTCTCCGGCGTGTCCTCCCTCCAGCGCGTAACCCCATCCATGCTAAAAGCACACAACGGGCGGCGAAACAAACAATCGGGACAAGTCATGCCAGCTTGGTCTGCTTACCATGGCAAGGTCTACAATATTACACCCTATCTGCCCTACCATCCTGGCGGCGAAGGAGAGTTAAGGAGAGCAGCTGGAAAGGACGGGGAGAAGTTGTTCAACGAGGTGCACCCCTGGGTCAACTGGGACAACATGCTGAGTGAATGTGTCGTCGGTATCCTGGTACCTGAACCTCTGGTGGAAGAGAGCACAGGAACGAGTTTGGATGACATGGATTGATTGCATAGGGTTGTGTTCATACGGGCTTTTGTTATCCATGATACCCAAGACAGGCCGCTTCAATGAAATTTTATCAACAGTCACGCTATGAAGTCATCGTCCCTCTGAAATGCGAAGAATTGTTCCTTTGTGAATATGTTTCAGTTTTTTTGCAAATGGACACGGAGCCCTCAGGCGATTTTGCGGTCATGTGATGCGCGTTGGACCCTGGCGCGTTTCGCGTCTGCCTATCGCATTCGCCTGCGCGTCTTCCCCCCCCCCCCCCCCCCCCCCCCCCCCCCCCCCCCCCCGCAACTAACCCTCTTCACCTTCCTCCAACCCGACCGAGTCCCCCAGCTTACCTCCAACGACGCATCTCGATGACAACATAGTCAACTCCATAATGTGGCTCCTCTCGAACGAGGGCCACTTTCTCGGCGGCAAACGCATTTGGTTGTCGCCAGGAACAGAGCACCTCTTTGGCCGCGGCAAGGACCACTCTGGACCCAACTGTTACATCTACCCCGAGCAGAAGAGCTTTTCACGCAAGCACTTGACCATCCAAGTCAAGAAATCAGAGGCAGAAGCAGCTGGGAGGCCGGATCGCAAGTCGGAAGTTGTTCTGAGGGATCTTGGAAGCAAATTTGGAACGGAACTCGATGGCGACAAATTCACAGGTAGCGAAAAGGTGATCGGGGCAAGGACGCAGGGAAAAGAGGTCCATGTCATCAAAATGGGCCAATGCAAAGACTTGTGGCGGTATGTGAACCAACAAGACAACTGGAACTTGGTTGACAATGAACACGCTAGGCTCGAGTGGCATCCTGTCAACATCACCCTCAGCTCCCAAAAAGCCAAGAAGAAGAAGTCACAGCAAGCAAATTCGCAAGACATGCAAGAACACCTCGAACGCTGCGACGTGAAGTTCACCGAGAGATTTCAGCCCCAACACACGACGCATGTCGTCGCAAGCAAGCGCAACACCCCCAAGGGCCTGCAAGCACTGGTCAGCGGAAAATGGATTGTGACATCTGCGTGGCTGGATGCCCTGGAACAACAAGTCTCGAGGCCAGAGGTCGCCCAAGGCGAGGAACAGCAAATCAGTGCTTTGGCTTTGGATTTCGATGCCAGCTGGCCAAATGAAGCTGATTTCATCCCCGACGTTGGGCAAGAGCCGATTCAAAGGGACGCTGCGCTGTTCAAGCCTAACCCTGAGCGTGAAAGCGTTTTCAAAGGATACACATTCGTTTTCACTAACGATACCCAGTACTCGCATCTTGCTCCGGTTATTGAGCAGGGAAGCGGAAAAGCGCTGTCCTATGACATTGATATCGATTCGACGAGGTCAGAGGATGTGGTGCAATACATCAAAAATGTTGCAGGCGAGAGCGGTCTGGGAGAGTTTGAAGACGGAAGCGACGGCAAAGGTGTTGTCTTGGTTCGCCCCAACGATGATGATGAAAAGGCACGTATCTGCCAGACCGCCGATATCATACTGGGACAGAGAAGCATCCGACAGGGCGATTTCCTTGATGCCATCGTCATGAACGATGCTACAGGTCTGAGGAAGCCACTTGAAGAGTCTCTCGGCGGTACGCCTTTCGCGACGCCACAGGAACAGCAACCGCGCGAGACACCAGCACCTTCGGCACCGCCTCCGAGCACCGAGCCACCACCTGAGACTAGAGTTGAGCAGCTCCCGGCAAGGCGTCGCGGATTTCGCCGTGCCATGACAACTTCGCGATTCAAGGGATTTGATACTTTCGACCCTTCTGAATCCTCGGGCTTACCTCCACCGCCAGAAGGTGGCAGATTCAAAACACAAGTTGGCGACTATATCCACGATGAGCCGTCGCCAGTCGAGTCGCAAATGTCAGCTCCATCCCGCCATAATTCCGAAGCCCCAGCGGCAAAGGGTCGAAAAAGGCCGTATCATGGTGATACAGTTGTCGAGTCCACTGAAACTCGAGAGAATATGGTGGACAAGATTCTTCCTGCTTCGGCCGCCATGAAGCGAAGACGAATGGAGCAAGGGCTTCAGACGTCTTATGGAGAGGCAACCCTGATTCCTGATGAAGGACACAAGAGCGCCAAGAAGCCAAGTGCCAAACTCCCCTTCGACTCACGCAAGAAGAAGAAAGTTGAAGACATCAATGTCCAAGAGCTGACCAAGGAGCGACTTCAGAAAGAAGAACAGCAGAGGATAGAAGACGAAGAGGCTCTTCGGGAGGGGCTCCAAGGAATGGACATTGAATCAATAAGGAACCTGGCGCAAGTTGAAGAGATGGAAGTGAAGGCCCGTAAGGACCGGCTGGACACAGGAGATCAGAATGTAGACAGCGGGCGCTGGAAAGCAGAATGGAACGGACGCAAGAATTTCAAGAAATTCCGGAAGCGGAGACGCGGAGACACCAACGAAGAAACTCCTATGCGCGGCCGCAAGGTCATTGTTGGTCTCCAAGAAGTCACACCAAAGGACAACAACATGATCAACGACGACTGGTTTGGCGACCGACCTGACCGCGACAGTTTGAGGCGCAGGGGCAGTCAATCAACAATCCAAAGCTCTCGCAACAGATTGCTGGCGTCTCGAGACGACGACTCTGACGACGATGGCACCTCCTTCCGCCGCAGAGCCCCGCGATCAAACACAGGCGCCTCTCAACGCAGCGGGCCAGTAAATTCGATATCCACGCGCCCGCGAGACGACGCCGAGATGCAAGACGTCGAGCCCGAAGAGATTGCCGGCGAAGCCCGCAACCAGCGCATCGCCTCTATCGCTGCCCAAGACCAGCCCAGAGAGCGCGTCAGGTCCTCTTTCGCCAGCGACAGATCACGGAACACGTCTCAGCGACAAACGCCGGATAGCGGCTCTCAGAGCCAGACGATTATTGGCGACTCGTTGCGTCCTTCGACTGCGATATCGACGGCAAGTTCGAGGGGAAAGAGGCCAGCTATGGGGCCGCCCTATGGATCGAGGGAGCCTTCTAGTAAGCGGAGCGCCGTCGGGAGCGCGCGAACTGCTACTTTGCTCGCGGGTGGAGATGATGACGGTGAAGATAGTGGCGACGAGTTGAGGTTCAGGAGACGGAGAAAGTAGTGGGGTAATGGTTCAGGTGACGTTGCTCAGTGCGTGTTGCTTGGCCAAAATTCGGGGGTGTTTTCAGATAAGCAAGCTTTCACTCTAGCTGCAGGACCAATCAAGTATGGTGTACTTGATAAACATTATGAGAAGCGGCTGACATTGATGTATGTTCAAGCTCTTGAGCTGTCGTCCGCTTCCTGTTGCTTTCAGGTTGAGCTCTTGGAGCATTTGAGCGTCTATGGAACAGAGTGAAAGGGAGCATACTAAGCCCAGTTCACGGAAAACCATTCTTGTGCGTGACACAGCTTTTGCTACCAATCTTTGTAAAAAGCCTTAATGTACCAGGCGCAACCGTAGGAATAAATGAATGCTTTCTAGATCTCTCCACACCCACGGGCCCAAAGAAAAGACAAGAAAGAAGCCGAAAACACAGCCCTACTCCTGATCAGTCATCTCCACATCCTCATCATCATCATCATCATCATCCTCCTCCTCCTCCTCGTCCTCCTCCTCCACCACCTCCCCATCCTCATTCCGCCGCGGCCGCGGCACCGGAAACCACCCGATCTGAACCGGATTAAACCTTTCCCCATCGCCCACCACATCATCCGCCCGAAAAAACCTGATCCAAACCGGATGCACAGCGCACGCCTCGTACGGCAAATACACCGCGACAACCGAGGCCGGATGCGCCTCCACCTCCAACCCGACCTCCCACGCGCGCAGCCGCACATCCAAAATCTCGCACCGCGCCAAAAGCCGCTGCGAGTGCTGGCTCAGCACCTCGTGCGGGACGACGGGGTCCGCGCCGTCGTGGTCGTAGGGCCGCAGCGCGCGGTACACGCGCAGGCGGGCGGGCACGCGGCGCGAGCTCACGTCGAGCGTGGCGACGGGGCCGACGCTTTGCGAGGCGTCGGCGTTGAGGTAGTCGGGCGCGCTGCGCGGGTGCAGGATCAAGGCGAGGAGCATTTCGCTCCGGGTCCGGCCCGCGATGGCGTGCGCTTGGATGTCGGCGCTGTAGTGTGTTGTCCAGCCTCTTTTGCGCCCCGGCTGCATCGAGAGGAATTTGATTTGCGCGCGTGCTTGGCGCGATATGGCGCGGATTTCGTTTAGGTGGTTGTTGTTGTCGGCCATGGCGGCGGCGATGATGGTGGTTGCGTTGGGATGGGATGGGCGTACTTTTGTAGTGGTGCTGCTTGTTGGCTGTCAGTGGCGCTGCTGCGCGGGCACATATACCTTGGTGTTGTGAGACTGCTTTGTCTTGCGCTCTTGTCAAGGGCTTTGGGAAATGGCAGCGTTGCTGTGAAAGAACTCTGCGTAAATGGGAAGAAGTGTCTTTGTTACGTCTCCTTCCGAGGTATCCCATCCCCAAGACCGTTTCGGGAACATGTTGGTTGACAAAGGCGATGACTGAAAAGGTGCAAGTTGGAGCAGTGTTGCAAGACTGAATTGGTTCAATGTCGTTCTATGCTTCCATGGTATCCACGCAGCAGCCATCGTACAACTCCGTACTCAAAGGAGGAAGAAATTGGAAAAGAGCAAAAGGGGGAAGCATGTATGAAGCCTCCGACGCATGAACCGAATGCAGTGAGAAGTAAAAAGTTGGAGCAATCTAGCAGCAGACATGAAGAGCTGTCAACCATCTACGCGCCAGCCTCCTCGACCGCCTCCATGACAGCACGGTACAGCTCACCACCCCTCAACGCCTCATAGATGCGGCTGACAAAGGTGCCAATGGTACGGCGACTATCCTCACCACCCGTCGCCTCGGCACCGCCCACCTCGGCGCCGCCGCGGTAGCCCGGGTAGTCGACCAGGCCGCGCGACATGGCGACGCCGAGCGTGCCGCGCACGCACAAGTAGATGCGCTTGGACGCCACGCCCAAGTACTCGGGCGTGATGCGCACATGGTCTTCGAACATGCGGTCGCGCTGCCCCGTGTACAGCGCGTGCAGCGTCGACGCAATCTGCGCCTCCAGCGTCTCCACTGCCGCCCGCGGCGCGCTGGTTTCGTAGAGGAAAGCGAGGGCGCCTGCGCGCGCAGCGCGAGCTGAACGTGGAAGCAGGTCCATGTTGGTGCTGGCGCTCCAGGTCTCCTTGATTGTGGGCCAGATGGTGGCGATGAGGGCGTCGGCGTTGAAGCCGGTAGATGATGTCTTGTCCGAGGCGAGGGATGCGGCGGCCGAGGTTATGAGCGCGCAAATATCGGTGTGGGCTTTTTGGAGAAAGCGGTATTGCAGGACGCGCAGGTCGAGTGCCTGGCAGAGGGCGAAGATGTACGCGGCGCACATTTGCGAGAGCACTTCGACGGCTTGCAGCGTGTAGCGCGCCGAGATGAGGGCCAGACTGTTGACGGCTTGGTTGTGCAGCTCAGCGCTCTGCACGTGGGAGCTCACTGGGTTGGCAAGATAGGCCAGCTCGCTCATGTAGGCGGCAATGTTGATGTCAATGCCTTTGCAGGTAAAGCTCAAGCTGGGGTCGTCCGCCGCGAGGTTAGGGGGGAGGCCCTTGTTGAGAGCGCAGTTGATGAGCTCGGTACCTTGGGAGAACATGAGTTTGCCGAGCATCTGAAGGCTGAGACGAGTCTTCTCCATGGCGGAGCTCAAGCTGGCAGCTTGAAAGTTACCACCGTGGTGGATCAAGTCGGCGTCGACATCGATCAGGGGGTTATCGGTGGTGGAGTTGAGCTCAACCGAGACTTGTTCGGTAGCAAGCAAGAGGTCCTCAAGCTGAGGGCCAATCCATTGAGATGAGGTCCGGAGAGGGTAACGGTCTTGTGCAAGACCCATGATGTGGTCTTCGCTCTTCTCCCCTTCGAGACCAGAGGCAAGCCGCGAGCCTTGAAGAAAGTTGAAAATATTGGAAGCGGCTTCAAGTTGTCCCCTGTGCGGACGAATGTTGGCAATGAATGGGTTGAAGCATTCAGCGCTGCCACAGAGCGCCTCGACGCAGGTGGCGGTGAGGACCTGCGACAAGAGAGCAAGCTGATTGCTCTCTTGCACTGCAAGTGAAGCAGCCGAGACGGAGGCCGCCGTGCCGTTCAAAAGACCCAAACCTTCCTTTGCGGCGAGGACCACTGGCTGCAACTCGTGAGCCTCGAGAGCTGCCCTGGCATTCATAATGACAGGAGGATTGCCAACGCGGCAGAAGATGTCGGGGTTTCCAGAAATCGCGCCAGCAATGTAAGAGAGGGAAGACAGATCTCCAGATGCAGATATACTACCGCGCAGGGGAACGACGGGGGTAATGTCTTTCTGCAGCAGGTTCACAATCGACTCGATGATGGGCAGAGAGACGCCAGAGTGGCCGCGGATGATGCTATTTACACGCTGCAGCATCAAGCCCTTGACCCAAGCAGTGGGCATGGCGAGGCTACCAAAGTCCTCGAGATGGGTTGGCGCAACCTTTTCTTCGCCAACTCCCAGGTCGGGCACTCCCGTATCAATGGAAGTGAGGATTCCAGACTGTTGATGCTGAACGAGGGCCTGCTGGAGGGACTTGAGGTCCTTCGTTCGAGTGTCTGCACTGCCGCCATAGCCAGTATTGACACCTGTATCGGAGTCAGTGAGTGATGTCACCAGGGGATTGGATAGTCTGACCGTAGACCAAGTCTCCGCGCTCAAGATGCCTCCTTAGCATTTCCACGCTCTTGTCAATTCGTTCTAGGGTCTTGGGGCTCCGATCCAGTTCCGTCGTCGAGCCGTACTTGGCCACAGCAACGAGCGAGGCCACATCCAAGGACTCGCCATCGAGAACGACCGCCGATGCTTTGTTCGTCCTGTTTGCTTGAATCTTGGACCACGCTTTGTGGGTGATGCGGACGTGAGAAGCGGCGGCCATTTCGACGGTACGAGATGGAAGTCTGTGGTCGCCCATGGTGCGTAGAGTTGGGTGGGAAAGTGGGATCGGAATGTCAAGCGGGCAGGAATGGAACCGCTCGGTTTGTTATATGTCAACAGGAGCTAGTAAAGCGAGCTGGACCTCGTCGCAGCCGGTGAGCCGTCAGCCGAAAGCTATGGCTTGAGGGAGTCTGTCGGAGGCGGGCGAGCCAATTGCTGACGGGAGCACTCGGATGGAGGCAGATGAAAGGGACAGAGATAAAACTGAGGTTGACTTTTTGAGATATGGCGCACACGGAGCTGCAAACAGGCCAAAAAGGAAGCAAGTGGGAGCTGATGGTTCTTATCGATGTCTCGGAGGGCCAGACGTTTGTAGAACCAGAGGCTGGATACAGCGGCTCTGAAGCCATGTCAGCTGCCACAATGCATCGAGCCGTTGGAACCGAAAGAACGATGGCCAGCCAGCACGACAAATTGAAGACTTTGGTAGCTCGTGGAAGCGTCAAGACAAAGCGAGCGAGCCATGTTCTCAGACCTGTTGAGAGACGCTTACAGGCGGCTTTCCAGCCGCAGCTGCCGGGGCTGTCAGGCACAGCTGGCGGCGGGCGCATAGCGGCGGGCTTGGTCTGGACGACATGGAGAAGCGAGGGGAGAGAGCCGTGGTTTAGCTAGGCCAAACAGCTAAGTAGTGGTCGTTTGTTCAGTGCATGCAGCGTGCACGCGACTGTTGGCGGAGGCGGTGAACCCTGCAACTCTTCGACCGTGGCACAGGAACGTTCCCATGTGGTCGCACCTCTCTATTCCGATTACTCACGGCTTCTGCTCCACTGGTTCAACTGGCAGACTAGTTCCAATGGCCACACTGATGAGTCTGCCCCAGCCCGACGCAGCCACCAAGCCAGGTCCGCGTCAATGTGCCTCTTTGTTTCACAATTTCGGAGAGCGCAGTGAAAACATGGCGGGGTACGCGCACACACCGAGATCCTGAGCATCCGCTCGTCTGCTCCGCCACGTCCTCTTTGCCTCTTCTCCGCAGGACCCCGCAGACCAACATTGACGTGGGACAGCTGAGAATCGATTCGGGTCGGGCGGCGCTACCTTAGTCGCGTCTCGTTCTGGATGGCTGGAAACGCCGCAGGGACGCCGAGGCGGTCTTGTGGAGAGCCGCGCCAGTCTTTCCATTGTTTTGAGACTACCTCTGCCAGCCCAACCGAAGGACTCTGCGGTGGCAGGGAAGCCGGTCTTCAACGCCAATGCCAGCCATGTGGGAGCTGGTGCCATAAGGCGGAGAAAGTGCCCGCTGTGACGTCAATTTGTCTTTCTAGACTGTTTCTAGCCAGCACGCTTCTGGCCATGTCTTGTGATGCTGAACTCTTACAATCAACTCTTCACCTAAATTCCATTGATCAACATGAGCTGTTGTAGACCTTGAATCTATTCAGTAAGCGGAATCCAGGACCTCAAATTCTCATTCGGCATAATTTGGTATTCGACTATCTTCATCCTCTCTGCGTACTGGCTGTACAGGAGAACTCTAAAACTTACTCCGGGTTTTTAAGGCCTAAGCGGAACTACTCGTGCTTCTTCGTGTCGGTCGTGCCGACGAGTTTCCACAGGTTGAACATGCGCCAGAATATGGAGTCCTAGAACAGGTCAGTCAAGAGCAAGGTCGTTCATCCAAGCTTTCACCCACCAGTAGTCCCTTCGGAAAGAAGCTGGTCGCGAACCATACGACCCACGCCAAGTTGCCCTCCCAAACCCACTTGGGCGGGTTTCGCTTGAGCACCTTGGAAACCACGCTCTTTGCGTATTCCTCGTTCGGCATTGCCCCCTCTTGACTGTGCGTCAAGCGCCTCTGGTACTCCTGCGTAATGGGAATGTAGTACGAGTTTTCGGGCAGCTGTCGCGCATTACGCGCAATGTTGGACTTGATGCCGCCCGTCACAATGGTAACGACCTTGACACCAAAGGGAGCGAGCTCAACGCGGAGGGTGTTGCTGTACTGGTGGAGCGCGGCCTTGGAAGCGTTGTAGATACCTGGATTCGTCAGAATCATGGCTCCAGCGCATAATCCGAAACAACTCACTTCCCAAGACGTATGGCCTGTATCCATGGCGGTCAGCATCCGAATCAACTGAAGAACGTGCGCCATACTTACATTTCAGCAGCCAAGCTTCCAATCTGCACAATCGTGCCTTTGGCCGCGATCAATAGCGGCGCAAACTCCTGGCAAATGTGCATGACGGCAAACACGTTTACCTCGAATGTGTCCCGGATCTGATCCATGTCGGCGTCCAGCGCCGGCATCGTGTAGTTGCGTCCAGCATTATTGACGAGGTAGTCGAGCGTGCCGCCGGTCAACTCTTCGATTTCGCGTCGCACCTGGCGTACCGAGTCGGGCTTGTGGACTTCGAGCGAAACCGTCTCGATGCCGACTTCGGCCAAGTCGGCCAGCGATTCTGCGCGGCGGGCAGAGGCGAAAACGCGAAGGCCTGCGAGGAAGCTGTCGTGAGCGCGAGACGCAGAGACGGACGAGGACGGGCGGTTTGCGGGGTTGCGTACCTTTTCTGTGGAACTCGAGGGCAAGGCTGTGCCCAATGCCTGAGCTGCAGCTGTTGATGTATTAGCCATGGAGGAAGAGGTACGCGATTGGAGGTATGCCAACCCTGTGATTAGGACTGATTTCTTCTGGGCGGCCATGTTGTCTTGTTGAGGGGTGGTGGTGGTGTGACGTGCACCGCGCGGTAGGCAACGTACCTTTTGAATCAAAGAACTGTACCCGCCCCCAAGCATACTAATTTTGTTGAGGCATAACTTCTTTGTTGATGTTTGTTTCACAGTGTCAACCCTTTTGTCCGGCTTCTTGTCGACTTGGTTTCACGATTTCGAGCTCCAGTTGCAAATCTGCAAGAGCTTAAGCGCTGTAGACAGCCAAGCTTCATAGATGATTGATTGAGCTCTTTAAGCTTAAATTTTCTACAAGTTCGTAATTAAATAGAAAAATAGGCACATCAACGCCGAGGATTGCACAAGAAACTGGCAAAAAAGGTAATTCGAAGCTACGGGCAATAGCTCCAAACAAGCAGTTTTTTTTTTTTTTTTTTCTTTTTTTACACAGCCTGCATATGGTCGTCGACGAGACTAAACCCTTTTTGGCACGTTGCAGCACCAGGTCAACTTCAAACGTCTGGCTCGTCCAAAGTTCGACCTAGTTTCGGTCGAGATTTTGGATCGTGTCGGGGCCGAGGGGATCGGTTGGCTTGATCCTCTCACGCGAAGACATTACAAGTCATCTAGACAATCAGCAACCGCCCGGAGATTCAGGGCGTGCTGGGAATGTTCCAGTTACTATACATTTTTCATGCCTTCTCTCTGCCTTGTGGGTATAATTTTTGATGCCAGGAGGTGCCCGAGTTGTTGCCCGAATTTGGCTGATCCGATGCGCTTACCAGCAACCCTTGGTGCGCTTTTGCAAATCTCGGACTCTTCCAGCTCCTAGCAAACTCCTTACTCCTCTCATAGTTGATGTGGACAAACATTAATCCTTCAAGCCTGCTTCCTGGCAAAGCGTGCAAGAGCAGGTCCGTATGCCTCCTTCTCCCTCTCCAGACCAGCCTTGACCCTCTTGTTTTGCTCCTTCAACGCCTGCTGCATCCGCACTCTCTTTTCATCAATGACATTCTTGTTTCCTCTCTTTCTCAAAAACTTTCTCAGCGCACTGTTTTTGCCGCGGCCTCTATTCTTCAGCTTTGCCACTTGGTCCTCAGGCTTTGCATCTAGATCTTTTTCGCGCCTCCGGGTTTCGGCTGAAGCCAGGTCGACGTCACCGATGAAGTTGGGGTTCAGTGAAATCATTTCAGGTTGGAGTTTGTTGAGCAGCGACTTGACCTCCGACTCTTGCCTCTGCTTCACAGTCTCGTACGGGTTCGCTTCGAGGGCATCAAAGTTGGCTTCCCCAGCACCTGGAACGATGATGCTCGAAAAGCCCTTGTCGTGAGAAACGCCCAAGATATCCTCGAACGGACACCACCGCACGCGTTCAATGTGGTTGCCCTCGCCGCCCCATGCCATGTACGGTGACTGCACCTTTTCTTGATCATCGCGCGCCTTGTCGAACAAGCCTTTCCAGATTGAAGTCTGCGTGCCCCAGCCGACGGCTGTGAGGTTCCGGTCTGAGATTGCAATCGATGACGCTGGCTGTCGCACAAAGTAGTTGTTGACTTCGCGGAACATTCGAACATCCCACACTGCCATTTTCATGTCTTGGCCACCCGTGACCATGTATCTCCCTTCCCTATCCATTGCCATTGATCTTACCGGGCCCTTGTGCGCCAGCAATTTGACCAGGGGTTCCGTCGAGTTTGGTGACCACAGACTGACCTGGCCATTTTGGTGCCCGACATGAATGATCGCGTTGTATGGATTTTGCGCCAATGTGGTAGGGGAGCCTTGTCGTGTTGGAAGCTCGGTGACCATTTGGCCGGTCGAAGTATCCGTGTACTTGAGGTACCCAGCGTGTCCAACGGATGCGAGGAGAAAGTGATAGGGCAGGAATTCGAGATGAGTGACGTCAATGTGCTTTTGAAGCTTGTGGATTTCAATTCCTTGAGCGTCGTAAATGTAGACGTATTTTTTTTGTGCCGCGGCGAAGTACTGATTGTTGTGCAGCCACTTGGCGTCTCTGACGGTCTCCCCGAGCTGTAATTCGCAGCCCAACTTCCCATCCCGCCAGTCCATAGTGGCGATATGACCTTTTCTTCCTGCCAGCAGCAAGTCTCGCCCATTTCGCGTGTAATCGCAGGCGTACGGTCCAAGGTCAGTCAATCGCAGCTCGAAGCCTTTTTTTGCAGTCTCCACCGCAACATCTTGCTTAATGACACCCTGCTTAACCTTGTATGTCCTTTCCAGGTCACCTTCGGCCTCGAGAAATCCAGACCGGTTTTCCAACAAAATCTCGGCGTCGTGCGCTTTGAGGGCCGCATCTTTGCGTTTCTGCTCCTGCCGACGGACTTCGGCCCTCAACTTCTTGTCTTTAATATCTCGGGATTTGAAATTGGGTCCCTCGCGTCCGTAGGTCTTTTCGGCGACTTGAAGGCGGACTGCTGCTGCGGCGGCATCTTGATCGGCTGTGGAGGCTTCGGATTTTGACTTTGACTTTTTGGGCGGCGCAAGTTCCTTGCCCTCAGAGGTCGAGGGACGGCCAAGGATATCGGTAGACGCGTGCTTGCTCGATTCGAAAGCTGCTGTCCTTGCCATGTTGGAGTATTCGACTGTTGAGGCTGATGTTGCAGCGCAAAGGCTCAAAAAAGTTCCCGGGCGGAGGACCGAGCGGACTCGCGACGAGGTCCGAGCGTAAGGCTTAGTGACTTGGCACGTTTGTTGTGTTTGTCATTCGGCGGAGCCTCCATGGCGAACATTTCTCAAGAATCATCCTGCCACCGCCACCATCTTCTTCCTTTCCCCCTTCTTTCGAACGATTACGAGCCTCGCCCATCTGCGAGCTCGTCCGACCCCAGTTGGCACCGAATGCACACCGTTACGTGGAGAACCGTCCGTTGCAGACCTAGATTCCCAGCGGCCTTCGTCGCAGGCCAGCGTCGACCGCTTCGCAACAGACCATTCCACCGAACCACTCGAGCGTTAAAATCAGACGACGCTTCCAAAGACTCTGAGGGCGCCGAATCCAACGCGCAAGCATCGGACCCGCCACCGAAAGACGACAATGCCGCGCCGACCGAGGACCAGAATCAACCGGATCCCGCTCCAACAGTCAAGCTGGCGCGAGGAGTTGAGGCTGCAGAAAATAATGCCGAATATTTCAAAGAGCAAATACGAGTCGCCAGAAGAACCATCAAACGGTATTCGAGCGAGCTGAGCAAGGTCAATGGAGTCCACCAGGCTAGCGGCGTACCGCCAGTTCACATACCACCCTGGTTCTTGCGCCTCAATGTTGCGCTTCATGATGAGGAGGCGCAACCAGGTCCGCCTTCTGGCCCAAAACCGGATATCGAAGGAAGTCTGTGTATCAATTCCGTCTCGGAAGAGCAAGAAGAGTTGCTTCGGCTAGCACTGCCAATGCCCCCAAAGCTGTGGGACGCTCTCGAGACCGCTGCAAAAGAAAAGCGAGACCAGAAAGAGACTCCTGGTACTGAGTTCTACTTTGGTGTCTTGCAATTCCTCAACAAGTACTATCGGGATGCTGAAGGCACGAAGACTGGGAATGGTTCTGGACCGGCCAAGTGGAAACTCAACGAAGACCTTGGTGTCCATTTCAGTCTTTACCTGGAAATCATGACCGCAATGGCGGGCAGTCTTCACGCAAAACATCCGGAGAATGGCAATTATTTCCCAGCTGCCAAATCCAACCTTGTTTTGCACTGTCCCGTCGACGGTGGTATTCCTCAACTCGAAGAATTGGTTCAAGACGTTTCCGCCAAGTTGCAGGCTGACTTGGTCACACTTGGTCCTCAGGATATTGCCGAGCTAGTCGGTGACTATGTCGGCGAAGGCTCCGACCAGGCTTCGCAGTCTTTTAGATACCTTGGATATCAGACGCACCGATCACAATTTGAAAACGTCGCGGAAGAGGAGGAATTCAACGACGCAGAAGAGGAAGAAGGCGAAGAAACTCAAGAGCACACGCACCCGATTCCTAGACCAAGAGGCAACGGTAAACGACACGCCTTCATAATCCAGGGCTTCCCGGCGAGAGCTTCATTTTCAGACCTCTTCAAAGCAATGGACGGACGAAAACCGAATGGCTCGATGTCCGGTGACATGCTTGGCCCTGGAATCGGTATTAACCGCGCATCGTCTCCCCAGTGGGATGACATCAAGCTCGACGCCTCTTTGAAAGCTTTGCTTGATGCGCCCTCTACTAAGCGGACAAGACTATCAAACCAAATCCCGGATCCGTCCAGCTCCAGAGCCCAGAGTCAAGACTGCGAGGTGGAACCAATTGCGGCACAAACCGAAGGACAAAAGGACAAGATTGTTGTTGGGCAGACACAATCTTTCCGCTTGATCTTGGACAAGGACCTGCAAAATGTTCCAAAGATACCAGGACCTGGAGAACGAAAGCGCACCGTCATTCTCGTCAAGGACTACAAGGAGCTGAGCACGACTCAGCATGGAGGCCACATTATCGACAAGCTCACTGAGATTGTTCGCAAAAAGAGAGACAACGGCGAGGAAATCATGGTTGTTGGCATCACATCATCCGCAGAACTCTTCCCAGAAGTCTCGCGTGCTGGAGTGCGCCGCATGCAAGCCGAAAACGAGACCGACTATGCACGAACCATTGTGGTGCCTCTTGGTCCCATCACCATTGACTCGCTCGCGTCGCTTGTGGACAGACGAAATGAGACTCATGACGACGGCCTTGACCTACCTAAGAAAGAGTCTTGGCGCATCAGAGACATCAACGTTCGCCACATTTTCGACATGATCGGTCTGCTCGACCCCGATGCGCTGGACCCACTGTACGCCGACGAAGCTCGTCGTCATGACTTCTACGAGAGGACCAAAGCCTCGTACGACGATGAAATCAAAGCCATTGAGCTTTCGGGACCACACCTGTTCCGTCGCGTTCTTGCTTTCCACGAGGTACATCGACTGGCTCAGACCATTGTTGGGTTGCTCAGGGCCACCACTAAGGAACAACACGCCAGCCGCCTCGTCGTTCAACTTGCAATCTTGTTGCTACGGCTCAGCGACGATGTCAAGCTCTCGTGGGCGACAAACGAAAGACTGCTCGAGTCAGCCCGCCTGTCATTCAAGACCATGAATGCCGCAGCAAAGAGCGAAATGCAGTCAACTCTGGATGCAGTGGTCAAGTCTGCAGACAAGACGGAGAAAAAGCTCCTTGCAGGAATCGTCGACCCCAAGGCCATCAAAACGACCTTTGACGATGTTCACGTGCCCGATGAGACCAAGGATGCCCTCAAGACTTTGATATCGCTCTCAATGCAGCGGCCTGACGCCTTCAAATACGGTGTCCTCGCAAACGACAAGATGCCCGGACTCTTACTCTACGGGCCCCCAGGAACGGGCAAGACGCTGCTAGCCAAGGCCGTAGCCAAGGAGTCTGGCGCCACGGTGCTGCAAATCTCAGCGTCGGAGATTTACGAAATGTGGGTGGGCGAGAGCGAGAAGAACGTGCGGGCCGTCTTCAGCCTCGCGCGCAAGCTGTCGCCATGCGTCGTCTTCATCGACGAAGCCGACTCGCTGTTCGGCACGCGGGCGGGCGGCAAGCACAAGGCGCACCAAAAGGACACGCTCAACCAGTTCCTCAAGGAGTGGGACGGCATGAACGACCTCTCCGTCTTCATCATGGTGGCGACCAACCGGCCGTTCGACATGGACGACGCCGTCTTGCGCCGTCTGCCGCGCCGCGTCCTGGTTGACTTGCCGACTGAAAAGGACCGCGAGGCCATTCTGCGCATTCATTTGAAGGGCGAGCAGCTGGATGAGGCGCTCGACCTTGCCAACATTGCCAAGCGCACGCCGTTTTACTCGGGCAGCGATTTGAAGAATCTGTGTGTGGCGGCTGCGCTCAACTGCGTCAAGGAAGAAAACATTGCGGCGATGAAGAAGAAGGAGGAGGCTGCTGCTGCTGCTGCAGACTTGTCGTCGGAGGCATCATCGTCTGCATCTCAAGACGCTTCTTCTGACGCGTCGTCCGCATCAACAACGCCTGCTGAGCAGCAAACCGCGGATCAGTCCTCAGCAGCAGCAGAACCCACCAACTCAACCACCACCACCTCCTCCTCCTCCTCCCCGTCATCCTCCTCCAACCCCAATCCCACCAGCAGCACACAATCCCCATCCCCATCGCCATCACAACCCCAACCCCAATCCCTCTACCCTGCCCGGCGCACCCTCAAACCTCACCACTTCGAAAAGGCCTTTGAAGAAATCGGCGCCAGCATCAGCGAGGACATGTCGAGTCTGATCGCCATCCGCAAGTTCGACGATCAGTTTGGCGATAGTCGCAACAAGAAGAAGAAGAAGAAGAGTGCGTGGGGCTTTCAGATGAGTGAGTGGCAGGCGGGCGAGGAGGCGGTTAGGGTGAGGAAGTAGATAGATGGATGTAGGGGTTGCTGAGGGTGGGAGGGAGGGAGGGGAGGGAGGTTGGTGGTGCGTTGGGGAGAGGACAGCGAGAGGGAGGGAGGGAAGGAAGGAGGGAGGGAGTGAGTGGATGGGATGGGATGGGTAGGCAAGAGAGCAATGAATGCCGGGGCGCGACGCGACATATAGATAGATGGCAGGCTATTTAATGTACTGTAAGTTGGTCACTTGGTCACCTCTTCCCACCCCTCATCTCCCTCGGTTCTCTCCTGCATGCTGGCTGGCTGGCTGGCTGGCTGCGTGCGAAGCCGCATTCGTGAACTCGACACCCCCATCCCATCTTACCTCACTCGACACCTAGCCCAACTCGCTCGCTGGCTGGCTGGCTGGCTGGCTGTCTGGCTGATCGGGTCTCCCAGCGTGCGTGCTGGACGGCCAGCACGGGAGCAAACGAGACGACACGACGACATGGGTTGAGAGGACCGAAGTAGGTAGGTATGTAGGTAAGAAACGCATTTTCGCAGTAGTTATCACTTCGTTGCAGAATGCGGTCTATGTTCTTTTGATTGGGATGAATAGATAGATATACAGGTGGGTAGATAGATTGGTAGGTAAGTAGGTAGGTTACGTACGTACGTAGGTACGTGTAGGTAGGTAGCAAGGAAGTCTATGATTTGCGCATTTTATTTGTTTGTTTGTTTAGTTCGTCGGTATGTGAGGTATTCTGCCATGATTCTTTCTCCGTCCCCATCCGCTTCTTCTGGCGTGAGGTAGGTAGGTAGGTAGATAAATGGTGCCGCCTCTGCGCGCGCTCTTTTGATCCAAGTCCAAATGTGATGTGTTCATCCACTTGTGTGTGTGTGTGTGTGTGTGTGTGTGTATGTATCCAACGTGGCTGGCTCACCTACCACCAAGCTTGCTTGCTTGCTTGCACCCACATGGTGTGTAGTTTTGTTGCTCCTCACCTCTCCTCGTCTTGCACCTCCGCTCCTCGCGCTTCGGGAGATTAGCTGTGGAAACTCACTGCTCACAGCTTCCCACACCTCGCCCTCTCTCACCATAACAAAACATCCACCTCCCCCCTACAAGCCCGCAGCAAGCATGAGCCCATACCCGATCGTCACAACAACACCAAAAGTAAGCACACTCGCGGTGACACCCCTCGTAATAAAATGTCTAACCTTCAAATAGCGATTGCCGACCTCGTTCTCGAGCATAATGGCCGTCATATTGGGGAAGCCGCTGGTCGGCAACCCCATGGCGGCGCTGCACATGAGGACGGAGCCCATGACGAGCAGGTTGGGATGCGGCTCGACCATGGCCTGCCCGACCTCCTTGACGAGCGGCAGCACGATGAGGGCGGCGACTGTGTGGCTGATGAAGGTGGCGACGACGAGGATGAGGGCTGCGAAGACAACGAGCACCCCGTAGAGGCTGAGCTGGTCGACGCGGTCGGTGATGCGCGCGGCGATGGTGGCGAGGAGGCCTGACGACGAGACGGCTTTGCCGAGGGCGAGACCACCGGCCGCTAGGATGATGATGGTCCAGAGGAAGTTGTTGAAGTCTTCTTTGGTTAGGATGCCGGTGCCAAAGAAGAGGGCGAGCGGGATGATGGCTACGACGCCCATGTCGCCGAGGTACGGTTCAAGTTGGTGCGTCACGCACCATAGCACTATGGTAAGCAGCGTCACGCCGCTGATGAAGTACTGAATGCCCGTGAAGCGATCCTTCATGCGCCGGATCGGCACAATGGTCGTGTTGCGCCCCGGTCGGAACGTCGCGAGTAGCAGCACCCAAATGAGCAGCACCGAGATGATGCACACGGGCAGCGCGATGAAGAACCAGATACCCCACCCCGGCTGCGGCGCCATGTTTTGCAGCGCTATGAGGTTCTGAGGCGACGCAATGGGCGAAGCGGCACCGCCAATGTTGGAGCTCAGCGCTATGCCGAGGAGAAGCGCCTTGCTCATGTCCGATTCTGCTGGCAGGTTGCGCAGAATGGGCTGGATGATGGAGAAGCACAGGACGGGAGCGGCCACGTTGGAAATCCACATGCTGGCAAACATGGCGACGAACATGGCTGTCAGGAGAACGGTCCGCGGCCGCGTGCCCGCCTTGGACAAGACAAATGTGGCCATCATCTTGGCTATGTTGTACTTGCTGAGCGCAGCCGCAATGGTAAAGCCGCCAAGCAGAAGCATGATGACGGGCGTCCACATGGCGGCAAAAATGTACGACGCAGCTGCTTTCGAATTGAGGCGCGTATAAGGCGGCGATTCGGCGCGCACTACCCGAAGCACCACTACGAGAAAAGGTACAAGTAGGGAGGTGACGAAAAGGGGAATGGCCTAAAAAGTCAACCTTTGTCCATCAGCCAACAAGATCAACTCACCTCTGTCGCCCACAGCAAACTGACAAAAATCACCAGCGCCAAGCAATTCTGCTGCTCCGGCACGTCCATTATGGGCACCAAGAGCAGCACCAGAAAGATGGCCAAAATTGCAATCAGGGTATAAAACGTCGAGCTGACCAACCAGCGCGGACAAGTATAACGACCAACGGGCGTCTGAATCTCTTTTGTTGCAATCTCTGGGTCGTCGCCCTGCAACCGCGGCTTGCCTTCGGCATCGCGGCCCAGCATCGTCTGTCGGATGCCCAGATTGGCGGCCTGCGCCTTGCGCTCAATGCCAATCATCTCGCGCCACACCGTGTTGCGCTCCCACACAACGTGCTCGCGTAGGTGGAGGCGCAGCTCGCCCTTGGCCGTTGCAACATCGCCCTCGGTGCAAAGGTCCGCGTAAGCCTGCTCCACGCGCGCTAAATTTGCGGAAAGCTTTTCCATGGTCGATTGGCGAAAGGGGTAAGCGGTTTCAACGTTTTTCGAAATGTAGGCGCTCTTGAGGCTGCGGTCCATGATTTTGTCATACTTTTTCAGAACCTTGCTAAAGCCAGTCCGATTGAGCTGGAGATAGGACCGCAGCTCGCAGATGTTGACGTAGAGGCCCACGGTGCGCTTTTTGATGGTAATGATGGAGTCGTAGAGGGCGGAAAAGGACATGTCGTTTTCGTCGTCAAAAGCCAGACTGCGCCGCCTCTTGATGCCATTGGATGATATGGAGCTCCTTCTCACACCATCTTTTGACCGCGTCTTGCGCAGAGCAGCGCTCTCGTCGGCATCCTCGTCGCTCTCGGCCTCGGCGTCCTCGGCGATCGAGTTGCCCATGATGCTTTTCCGCCTCTTGCCAAAACCAAATCCGAAGACGCTAGCCTTGCGCTTTCCCGAGCTTTGCCTTGAAGGTGGCGCGCCGTCCTCGTCGTCCAGATCGAAAGCCTCTTGGGTGTTTAGATAGCGCTCCACCTCGTGCAGGGTTGCCTCGAGCTCGGTAAAGACCTCCATTTCCTTGGCCTCGTAAAAGGCTTTGATCTTTTCCAACTCATGGTCCAGGGCTGTTGTAAATGTCTTGTCGGGGTCATCTGCGGGACTAGCGAGCAGCGGCGACGACTCGGCGTCTGGCAGATCTGGGCCGGCGCGCTGGTTGACCTGCTTTTCGAGCTGGTAGATTCTGGCGACAGTCAGTCAAGACGAAACTGCCACGATCGCCCCAAGCTGCTCCGCCCCGGGCCAAGTGTGGGCTGGCTGGGTTGTGCACGCACAGTTTCTTGAGATTGCTGTAGGCAATGTAGTTGCTGCTCCAGTCGGGGACGGCGTTGAACTGGATGCTGTGGGAAAACTTCATCTCGGCGTCTTCGAGCAGGCGCTCGAGCTTGTCGCGCCGCTTGCGCTCGCGTCGGGAAAGGTGGTGACCGTCTGCAGAGTGCCGGTGGTGGTGGTGGTGGTGTCGGTGTGCGGGTCTGGCTGCGGTGTTCGGTCCGGCGGCGGGGACGAGGTCCTCGAGCTCGACGAGAGCGTTGTGCTGCCAGGGAGGGGGAAGGGCAAAGTCGTCGGTAGGGGGA
The DNA here is from genome assembly GCF_038021145.1 of Phyllosticta citriasiana. Taxonomy (NCBI): domain Eukaryota; kingdom Fungi; phylum Ascomycota; class Dothideomycetes; order Botryosphaeriales; family Phyllostictaceae; genus Phyllosticta; species Phyllosticta citriasiana. The sequence continues at coordinate 1,064,134 of NW_027117282.1, read as the reverse complement.
GGAGGAGGAGGAGGAGGCGCGGAGGAAAAGGACGACAAACGGACAGGGCGTTGGCGGTCCAGAGTCGCGGTTGTTTATAGGAGTGAGCAAGATGTGGACCCCAAGCGTGGGGTGTATGGGTGGGATGAGGTGGAGGGAGCTCGGGCTCGGGCGCGGACGGGAGACGGAGACGATGTTGTAGGATGCGGCGACGGACGTGGGAGGGGGGGGGGGGGGGGGGGGGGAGCAGGCTAGGTCATGCGGACGGGAGTGGTGGTCAGGTCGTCTTGGTCTGGTCTGGTCTGGTCGGGTCGGGTTGGACTGAAATGGATGTCGTCGGGCTTTGGGATGGTGAAAGTAACATGAAGGGTCCTTGGTCCAGCACAACGCGTAGCCTCTCAGCATGCCAACTGCGACGGCTCCGATTGGCCGACGCCGTTCAGCCCCAGCCCGCTCGATACTCAACTCCATGTCCCAGTTGATCCCACGCTCACATTGTAACCTTCACCATGACCGTCCGCACTAGCAGGCACATAGGTGTCCGTACTTCCTGCTGGCACCATGCAGTTTCAGTCATGAGGAAGCCATTTCTTTTTACTATCTGATCTTCCCCAATTGCAGACCGCAGCCGGCCCGCTCCACGCCATTTTCTTTTGCTGCTGCGAAGCCAATAAGAAACTAAAGTCCACCGAGTCCGTTCCATCTCGACGAGGCCGCTCGTCGCCATGGTCCAGCCAAGACTTCCGGCAGCGGGCGAACCCCCAAACCATCCTCTCGCTCCCTGAATCCTCCCGGATGATATCAACAAGAGCCGCACCGTCGCAAAGCGCAAAAACCAGCTCCCGCCTCCCGCATCAAGCGTGACAGCAGCGCATCTCGCTCGCCTTCAGCTCACAGGCAGCGCAACTGCCGAGAACGACAAAGGGCCTGGAGGCAAGGCATAAGACGCTCGTTACCAGTCACCCCAGCCGGGTCCAACCGTCCGCATGTGCACGCTTGCCACTTGTAAGCCTGGGTCTTGAAAGATGCAGCACAGGCGGGCTCGTGCGCCGACGATGTCCCAAACAGCTGGGGCGAATGAACGACCATACCCTCTTTGTCCGGTCCGTCACACCCGCGGGCCTTGTCATGGCGGCCTGCACGCAAGCCTCCGAGTCCGTCCCTCTGCTCGCGGCCAACGGCGGCGCATTGCGCCGACAGCGATTGGCGGGGAGTCCAGAGAAGAGGCATCGGCGGTGGGAGGCGGCCATGATCAAGGGCGGCAGGTGGAGAGGGGCGGGAGGGAGAGGGCGAAAGTCCCGGGGCCAACTGCTTGTCCGCCGTCAAGCCTCTGTTGCCTGCCACTCGTACATTCGAGGGCAGCAGAGGGGGACGGGGAGAAGTGGAGATAACTCAACACCGCTGCTAAAGGAAAAAAAAAAAAAAAAAAAAAAACATGAAACAAAACAGGAGCATACAGCAGAGACGCAAATACTGAACCAAGAAAACTAAAACGCAGTGCTCCTCTTCATCTTGGCATGACACTCGAGTATGTAGACGAGAGGTTTGACAAGAATGTGAATTTGATGGGATATCGATGCGAAAAGACAACCCAAGCGCCAAGTTCCCGCCTGCCAAACGCGATGCCATGCCAAATGTCAAAAAAGCAGAGCGACTAAAGTATAAACACCAGTTTCCAGTGGCGAGACAGAAGCCTCAAACCAGTGGTTCCAAAGGAATGACCTCAGAGGCCGCTCCTCAAGACCTGAGCAATTACGGATCGCAGTGAAACCCGCGCGGCGCACTCGCTGGATAACCCCTCACCGCTCAGATGAATGGATTCTTGCTGCTGTTGCCGTATCCGTAGCTCTTTTCATAGTCAGGGGTTGTCTCCCCAACATAACCGTGACTGCTGCTGCGGCCGTGGTTGTAGGGCGGGCTCACGCTCAAATTGACGGCTCGTGAGGCGCCTACGTTGCCCATCTTCTCGTCGTGGTTGACGTCCGAGACGGATCGGTTCTCGTGCTGCGTGCCGAACGAGGGAAATGGTCGCGGCTGCAGCACGTAGGGCTCCACCTTGGCGTTGTGATATTCGTAAACCGGGGGCGCGACCTCGGGACTGACAGGGCGCGGCGGCGCCGGAGCCCTGCTGGTCGTTGTCATGGCAGGAGCGTCGTGTCCGCGGTAGTAATCGGTCTGGGGATCGACGATGTAAGCTTGGCCACCCTCTGCGCGCGTCTTGCCGCGGCCGGCGAAGACGCTGCAGGCACGAACGATGCCGATGAGGGCGATGATGACCCAGACGAGGACGATGCCGGTGGAGATGAGCGCCTCGGTTTGAATGCCGTCCGCAATCTTGGCCACGAGCTTTTCGACGGTGCCAGAGACCTGGTCGGCGGTTTCGCTGCCAGGAGAGGCGAGGAATGAATCCGTGTCAGAATCGTTGCCGAGTGCCGCCGCGGCTCCCAGAGAAAAGGTGTCATTGGGGAGCGTGGGAAAGTCGACGTGCGCGTGGTCGTGGACCCAGCTAAGACCCTTTTGAACGCTCTCAATCTTGATGCCAATCAAGCAGTTCAAAACTTCCTTGATGGGGTCGTACAGAATGGTACCGCCAAAAGTCGTGTTCAGGGCATCGCTCATCTCGTCGACAAAGACGTTGAGCGTGTTGTTGACGGCCTTGGTGCTGGTGTTGACCCAGCTAAACAGATCGTCGTTGAGATTGTCATTGACCGAGACAATGGCTTTGTTGGTACCGTTGGCCCACGAGGACGAGGCATTGTTGAGCGCAAAAACGACCTTGTCGGCAAAGTCGCCAACCTGCTGCGTCAAAGCTGGGACCTCCTTTTCTATAGTCTTGAGCAGGATGTATTGGCAGAGACAGGCAAAGAGACCTGCAAGCCCCAGGCAAAGAACAAAGAGAGCAGGCATGGACGTGGCGTACGCCACGGCCCAGCGCACGGCCGTCTGACGGCGGGTCGAGCTGAAGCGGTTGGCGATCATGATGCCGAAATCCGAGGTATAAGGCCGGGAGACAATGTAGACGGCGTCCATGGGATCGTTGGGATTTTGGCTAATGAGCGTGGCACGCTGCTGCATCTTCCTCCAGCGCTGAATTTCTCGCCACGCCATGGGAACGCAAACGAGAATGGCGGCGACGACAATGACGGCGATGAAAACCTTTCTGGCCGTAATCTCAATGTCAACAAGTCCATCGAAAAAGTCGTTGATGCCATTGTTCTCGGAGCAGAAGCTGAGTTGTTCCTTGGCAGGGACGGGGAAGAGGGAACGGTCGACCTGGAATGTGCTCGTGTGGTTGTTGATGAGATCCTTGACTTGCTCAAAAGGCCAGCGCAGGGCGGTGTTGGTGAGATTCTTGACGTCGCTAAAGGTCGGGATGGAGTTGTTGAGCTTGTCCAGACCCTCGTCCAAGCCAGAAGGAAGCTGGAGATTCTTGAGCTCGTCGACCTGCTTGGTCAAGTTGAGCTTGGACATGCCACTGCCGCCAAAGATTTCGGGGATGCTGTTGATGCCGTCAATGAGCTTGTTGACCTCGTCCTGAAAGTCGCTGGCGACATTGGAAATGTCGTCTCCAATCGTATCCAGAGTCTTGTTGAGCGCATCGGAAACGTCCTCGGTGACCTGGATGGCAACGTGCAAACCGCTGCGGACAGCAAAGGTGATGAGGCAGAGGTAGGTAGACGTCAACAGGTTGATGTAAAAGACGAAGATTTCTTCCACGGCCGTGACGGTAAGCTCGAGCATGGACATGAGGCCGTCGACAGTCTTGTCAATGCCGGTGGCCGTGAGTTCGTTGACTCCCTGCGCCATGTAGTGGGGCATGGAAGCCATGACGCTGCCGGCGGTCTCGACGCTCGTGCATGCAGAAAGGGCCTCGCGCCTGGCCGAGTCGAGGTTGCTGTTGAGGTCTTTGGTGGCGATGAGAACGCGCACCAGAATGAGAAGGAGTAGGACGGTCCAGCGGTTGATCCAGACCTGCGAAAGCCTAGCTCGAAGGCCGAGGTACGGTGTAAGGTATGGTGCCTGGTTCGGCAAAGGTCTCGGTGCATCCTGCGCAGCGTAGTAGTCCCGCATCTCATGGTCGCCAGCGGAGAGAGATGGAGGTACGCCCGGAAGGGAGGGGTGCTGGTTCGTTGCGGAAGACATGATGATGAAGGAGGGAATTGAAAACGCTTGCCTGAAGCGGTGGTATTAGGAGACTTGCCAACCAGCGGCCAAATTGAATGAGAGTAGTGGTAGTTGGGGTTGTTGTAGAAAAGAAGGTAGTGGTTGAGAGATGGAGGTAGTCTTGAGGAAGAGGTGGAAGTGAAGGTGAAGGTGTATCAAGAATCTAATAGTCGAGGACAAAGGAACCGCGGGGTTCTATTCTAATTACAGAAGACAATGGCGAGTGAAAGATGCGCAGCACATGACTCGAAAGTGAATAAAGAGGTGAAAGAGAAGTGGTGAATAAGCACCGAGTGAAGAGAAAGACGAGAGTTATTTGACGTACCGTGTGGAGGTGCATGGCGGACGCTTGAGGCAGTGGCTTGCTGGAAAGAGTTGAAACAAGGCGCCCGCGCGGGCATGCGGGTTCAGAGACCAGCCAGTCATTCATGTCTCTATTCTGGGGAGTTGAGGATGTTTGGTAGCGCTGGCATCAAAATAGCCGCCCTCGGATGTCGGAACAGGGCTCGACAGCCAACCATTTGTCTGCGGAGCGGCCAGTCTGGCGTCGGCCAGAGGGAGCGATGCAGCAAACGGACAGCGCCAGTGCGAGTGAGGGCACAGGGTTAATTTGCTAAGCGCTGAGGTCGTCGTTGTCGTCTGCTTGCTGGGGCTCCAGACCAGGCCTGTTGGAACGAGGTTGAAGCGTCGTGGGAGCACGACAGCGGGGTGGACCACTCTACCACAAGTGGCGGGGTCGCGGTGCCGGGTGGCGGCCATGACAGCTTCGATCTCTTTCTTTGTTGATTGTCGACCTGGTGTTGAGGGCGCGGGGGCTGATCCGCCGTGACCATGGGGGAGAGGCCACGTTGGAAGAGCCGCCCGCGATGGTGGACAAAAAGTGGGCGCCGAGGGGCTTTAAAGATGGACGTTGACTGTTGACTGTTCCTTGTTTTCGCGCCACCCTAAGGTGAAGCCGGACGTCATGCCGCCGTGTGCAGGTGACCGGGGATGCCGTCTCTTCCATGACCGACCACCAGCACCAAAATCCACGATGCCATGTCTGGTGTTGGTCATTAAGCAAGGGGTGTCTTTTCTCTTTTTCCCTTTTCCCTTTTTGCCCTCTCTTTGCTGTCAAATGACCCAGCGCTTGCTTGCCCTGGCATTTGTACGACGACGTCGCTGATTGGCTGTGCCTTTCATCCCGAAGCTGCAGATCCTTTTGCTGCACCTCAACCGCACCCCAACATGTACATGTAGGTAGACTCCATCTCAGCTGCGTCAGCTACGAATGCGCAATCCATCGCACGGCCAATGTCGCTCTCATGCACCCGCCGTCGTGCTGGCTGTCTAATGACGCCGTTCCTCCAGAGACATGTCTTGCTTCTTTGTCCCGGTCAAGCTCTCGCCCGCTCTTCTCCATCATCGACCTTCGAGCCATTTCTACCCACAAGGCCATGGAATGATTCAAGGTTCATCCAAATTTTCCAAGCCGTGAGACATTTCGACTCAAACCCACTTGGCACTCGGTGACTCCGCGAGTCGAGGTCGCCCGCGACCTGCCTTGCACTGCCCAAGTCGCCTCGTCCATGAGAGCGCCCGTTGGCTGAATACCAGCTTGCGGAACGCCATTCTACCCTGCAAGAGCGTCGTCTGGCGCGCAAAGCCCACTCGCAAAGTATCCATGTGGACCGACGGCCTCGGCATCAATTCCATGTCTTGCAGGCGTGCCTTGTGTGTGCTTACGGCACAAAAGTCATCTCTGCCTAAGAGGTCCCGAGCACATGGCAGTAACAAAAGATTGTATTTGCTTCTTCGTCATTCTTCTTCGAGAAAGGTCCAGGCATCCGTGGATTATCCCCCATGTGAGACCTCGGGGCTATGCCTTTGCGCGAGTCGAGTCTCGACTTGGCTGATGGAGTAGTCCGAAGTCAAGTACCCAGCGCAACAAACCATCACCACCACTATAGAAGGTAGACGTTGAAGCATCCCAATGGCGGTACTGCACTATCCTCTGCTCAAGTATCCAGATGGCTTTTCTATCTTTCCCGTCACCATAACGTTGTCGTGTTTCTCTTGCACGTTGTCGCATTTACCACTTTTGCTCCTTTTTTGACACCACTTACCTCCGGAGCGGGTTTTTCTATATCCGACACCGTTGGCGATAGGAGGCCCGGGCGTAAACACCATATCATTCTGCTCCTCCAAACATTGTCCTTGATTCTTAAACACTTTCGAATTTTTTGGTCCCCTCGGTCTCCTTGATCCTTGAAACAGCGTGGTAAGTCGTGCACAAATCTCATGCATTTTACCTGAGCTGTGTGCTCGCAATTCTCCTGATTTCCTGCTGGCATTTCAACACTTATGTTAACAATCCACGCAACCTGAACGAAAGGTTTGTGTCACGATGGGGTCACCAACCTTAGCCGCAAGCTGTTGGCGCATTGACTTTGCTTGCCAGCTCACTGTTGACACTTGAGGTCCCATCGCTACACAAGAGTTCAACACCATGCTGCCCTTCATCATTGTTCTCTCTTGGAGGACTCAATCATCGACCCAAAAGTGTGTCAGGTTGCGACAAGATCTGTTGCTGACAAGCTGCACAGGAAGAGTTTCAGAGTTGTATTCACGCGTCGGCGTGTTGGTTGTGAGTTGCCTCTTATCCGCCAAAGCGAAAGCGAATCAAAGCGAATTCGCATCGTCACGCTCTGCTGACCCTGGCCCAATAAGAAAATTTGTTCACACCTGTTGCAAGTACTTCTATCCCAACCAGCCTCAGGCTTTGCTTCTTCAAACCAAACCATCTTCGAAGGCTCTCTGTCCTCTGGCATAGGCACACCAAAGCAAGTACAGTACCAGGTAAAAACTGTGGTGGTGGCTGACTTGTGAATTCGAACAGTCATTCGAATTGGCTGCTTTTCAAGACACGACAGCTGACAGTCTCCAAATCGAGGCTACTTCCCAATCCTACCTACCCTTCCCACTCCGACCCACTCCGACTCAGCTCTTTTGCATCAACGAGTTTGATTCACCAAAGGCACACCAAGGTACGTAACCCAAACCAAACCAAAGCTCTCTTCCAGTCTGAGATTATCCCCACTGGCGATGACGTGCAAATCAAACTGATTTTTGAATCATTTGACAGCCTGAAAGCTTCTTTGGGGGTGAAGCTCGAGAACACATTCATCACATCCGACAGCGCATCTCCCCACGTCAATCCTACCACCTGACCACGCACACCTGTCACTTGCCAGAGCACCAGCATCAACTTCTGCTCTGCCGTGTTCAAACCGCGGTGCATCGATCTCGCTTTATCGACAAAGTGTCCCCTCATACCATGGACATGCCCGTCTCCAAGCCGTCGCGCAATCATCCTCAAAGCGGCACCGCGCTTGGATTTGCCATGCCTCCCTCTCCACCCGCTGAAATGACAAACAACTACGACGCCGTCAGGCTCAACCAGTATTTGCCTGAAATCCGCTCTCTCCAGCAGGCCCAGCAAGCCAAATTCTCTCAGCAGACTTCATACCTCGACAATGCCACCCACTTGGAGAAGCAGGGATATGCCGCTTCTGAGCAGGCTTGTGGCCTTCAGAATGGCCCGGGAGCCTTCAATCCGTACGAGGACCAGTACCGCAAATACTCTGCTCCCTCTGAGCAATCCCGTCGGATTCGGAACGGCCCCGCCATTTCCGCCCTTCAACAAGCTCGTCGCATTCCAGATAGCCAGACGCAGTACTCCCAGGATGCCGGCAAACTGCTGGACCATGGCATGCAAGCTGAAGTCGAGAGCGTGACCAAGTCTCTCAACACCTTCAAGATCTCACCGCCGTACAACGAGTCTGCCGACAACAGAAATCATGCTAAGAGCTTTGGCAGTATCGACTACCCCCAGTACTCTGAGCAGCACTTGCGGAGGATCGTGCACCAGCAGACGCCGCAGCGCGGCTATGATCCCATCGCCAGTGGACTCAAGGCGCGTCTGACCCAGATGCATGCTGACGAAGTTGCGTCTATGCCTTGCAAGAATTCGACTCCGACGCAGTCTATCCAGGTTCCCACTCCACAGTCCATGACGACACAGGACTTGCAGCGCTTGCGCCGCTCGCAGGCCACTCAGTACCTGGAAGGCGTTCAGAGTATGCAGGGCACTCAGCCCGTGCCCGGCGCTCAGCAAATCCAGGACCCACAGCACTTTCAGGTCGCCAAGCATGCTGCACACGCCCACGACTTTTCTCATTCTCAAGACTTGAGCTACGCCCGCGACGATACCTATGCCCGCGACGTGTCGTACACCCCGAGTACTCTGAATGTGCAGCTCTCCAAGCATGGCGAGTCCAATCAGACGATCCAGAAGCCCTTTGAGCGTCGTGGGGCTATCGACTTGGGTCGCAACGTGCCACAGTCTGCCCCATTCACGCCCGAGCCGTCTCAATCCGTCGTTACTTACAATTCCGACGAGGTCAACGATACTCAGTATGGAGGTGGTCACACTTCGAGCAGGGTGTGGGTTTCGGACAGATGCCGTCAGGAAGAGCAGTACGAGGTCGCTCAGATTGGTGTCCGTCGCAACTTTCGCAAGTACGACAAGGACATCATGGAGCCCATCAAGGACTTTGGGTCATGGCTTCGACACCAATCTGCCATGCATAACGTCAAGCTCGAGGCGGAAAAGCGCAAAATTGCAGAAATGGAGCAGCGCGCTCTCGTGCGCGAGAAGGACAAGGAAGCTCAGATGGCGGGCGTGCCCTTCTGGGATCTTAGGGACAGACAACCTGGCCACGGCGCTGCACTGGGCATGCCCACAATTTGGTGCCCGGACTGGAAGACGCCAGACCGTCGCGTTGCGGCTTGGCCAACGCTGTCCGAGATGAAGTGGGAGGGAGATGACCGCGCGCGCACTGGCGTCAAGCGCTTCTTGCCTCTTCCTCGCGAGCCCACCAACGGTGCCGTCGCATGGAACCACCTGCCGATGATCCACCAGCAGCCGTTCGACCAGGTCTGGACGATTCCGACTGAGCTCGACATTCTGTACCCCATGCACCAGCTCGACGAGGAGGCCGAGCGCGACAAGTACAGGCTTCTTCCGCCTGATTTGATTGATTCCATCGAGCCTGGTCCGCGCGATGTCTACGGCAAGGGTGATCTCGACCCCAAGCACGCGGTGCAGCCTGAGACGTGAGTTGAATGATCCTCTGTTGGTGATTTGATACGGACTGACAGTATCAGGTACGTCAGCCCCCAGCCTCCGCTACCGCCTCGTCCTCACTTCGTCTACCCTCACAAGATGTGATCAATGCGACCATTCGTCTTGTGGACCCGTCCTTTAACGGAAAATCCCCTCACGATTTCACCCCAAAATCTCATTACCCAGCAAGTGCGTAGGCGACTCTTTCTAACAAGGAGTCTCTAAGCTTGCCATTTCTTTTTCGTTTCCTTGCGTCTCTGCGTTCTGCCTTCTTTCCTGCCTTCTGGCGGTCAGCGTTTCGACTTGCTATTCCTCTTCTTGGACACCGTCCCATGAAAACATGCGACGTGCGACTTCTTTTTTCCTTGGACACGCGATATCCATCATCACCAGACTGGACCCAGACTGGACCTTCCACCCACCGGAATTTTCTTCATTGGTTTCGACTTTCATTGACAGGCGTTCGTTCGTTTTCCGGAGCGATATTCTCACGATGCGCAAACAGCCGTTAACGGCTGCCATGAGGCAAGCCAGCGACTGCTCACACGCTGGCGTTTCTCAGCGGTTTACGACTCACAAAGACATTGCATTGATTATTTGACACGATTGATTCAGCTCACACAGCATGGCGTTGCATGGCACTGCATTTGAGCAGGCAAGGCGAGCCTTGTCAGCTCGCCCTTCCCACCATCACATCATCACAGCATCGGGAGCCCACATTCAGCGTTGTCCACGACACAGCCAACTTTGGCTCGTAAGCTGGACAAAGCGAGCGCGACCGACCTCAAAACAATGGCGTTGGTTTTGTGCCTTTCTTCATCCCTTCACTCCGTAGCAGACACAAACAAAACGGGTTTCCTTGATATCTCCTTTGTCTGTTTGCCGGCTGACAATGAACAATGAACAATGCCCGCGCTGCTGAATGGGCGGCATTGGTTGCGTACTGTATAAGTAGATTGTGCGCGCTGCTTGGTAGGTTCATCAAGCAACCCGGACAACATCGACATCTTAGGCATCCATGGAACAGGTAAGTCCCCCCCAGCTTCGCTGATGAGCAGTAGATCTCGATCGATTCAACGGATGCACGAACGACAGAACGACGGCTACGAAAATGGTGGGAGCGGGAGGGAAGGTCAAGGTAAGTCCCCCACCCCTGAGGTATGCTGACAGTAGCAGGATATTTTCAATCTAGTCTTCAGAGGTATCGGATGAAATCGTTCTTTGGAAGTATGAGTGACGTGAGTCATCTGTGAGTTTGTATCGGATCCCCTTTCCTTTCCTTCCCTCGCTGGAAAGGAGCGTGAGAGCTGACAGAGACCATCGCAGTACAAGTTTCCCGATCGGCCGTTTTGTAGCGACATTTGAGGCGACGCAGCGGGATTTCGGTATTCGCTGTTGAGACGAGAAAGATTCGACGGGTATGAATGGTAGCTGGTGAATGTTTTGTTGGCACCCTTTGTCCCTCCATTTTTTTTTTCTGTCTCTGTACGGTGGGCACGAGCTGACGAGAGACAGGGGCAGCGCCACCTGCAAATCAACGCCGTCCCTCATCCACTTGACGATTTGACTGTCGAAACTCATGTTACTCGAGGCTGCTCTTCTCTACTCTTCAGCCCTTGGAAACGACGAGGTAAGTTCCCTTCCTCTGTAGTCGCGCTGACTTGTAAACAGACTGCGCTGCGCGCTGACAGAGTCATTCGATGTCTTAATCTTCTTTTTTTTTTTTTTTTTTTTCACATCTTTGAGTAGAGACCTGTAAGTTGTTCTACAATGTCGAATAGAAGAGCAATATCAAATCTATCAACGGTTTCGTATGTTCTTCTTCCACTCGTTCGTGTTGATTTCTACCTTGGATGAAATCGAGACACCTTGTCTAAACAAAGAACTTCGTTCATTTCCGCCTTCAGAATTTTGGCTTGCCCCAAGTAGCCAAATACATCCACCCTTTGTCTCTCGCCTTTGTTCAACACATGGACACTTCTTCGCTCGTCCGATATTTGCACCGAGGAAGTTCCTGACAGCTATGTTTCATTGTCCAAGGTTCGAGGACGAGAGTTGTGTCGTGGATTCTCCAAGGCTTTTGGCGACTTCAATCTCTCGCACTTCACAGTGCGACTTGCCATCGACCATGGATTCACTCGCAAGCTTCGCAAATTCGCACGAGACAACGCTACCAGATCCATCATTCAGCATCGGTCCAGATGGGCACCTCCGCCACGACTTCGTCCTCACCCCCGACGTACCCTTCTCGTCATCCAACTACACCGACTGTCTCTACACGACGCGCCAAAGCACGACGCTGCCCCAGCCCATCCGGCACCACCCCATCTGGACCATCCACATCCGCGCGCGCGCCGGCCCCATCGACGTAATGATCCACGAAATGCTCGAGCCAGCCCTCTGGCCATGCAACCCCCACAGCAGCAGCACCGACGCGCCGCAGCAATCCTTCGAGCACCCGCGCGACCTGCTCGCCGCGCGCGCGATGCGTTTCCGCCTCATGAACAGGGTAGCCGGCGAGCCCATGGCCGTCCCCTTCCAGCGCTTCCACGTCGTCGTGCCCCGCCTCGCCGCCCCGCGCGAATGGAATCGCATCTACCGCGTGTTCCTGTACCCGCGCGCGTCGTCGGATGAACAAAGCGGTGTGGCGCGCGCGTTGCCGAACCTCTCGACGGCTGCTGCGCGGCATGCCGAGGCTCTCGTCCGCCGCGGCGCTGTCGTTGCGCCCTCTGCGCGCCTTGCGCCATCTGGCGGCGACAAATACAACGACAGCGACGGCTTTGCCGACTTTCGTGGCGTCCGTCTCCCGCCGTCGACTGTCGCCGTTTGTCGTACCTGGGCTCGCGTCGCAGCCTGGCAGGGAGAGCGCATGAGAAGCGGCGACGCTGCTCTGGACGCGCGGCCGCTTCGTCCACTCGATTGCAATATCGACAAGGCGATGACGGGGAACTGGCATCGTTCTGTGTCGGCAAGGCCGGAGTCGGCGTTCCCGCTGATGTTCGAGGAGGAGGACAATGACAGTAGTCCTTTTTGGGCGGCAGTTGACGCCGTTGCGAGCAGTCACAGTCTGAAGCTGCTTCTCGTGCTTGCGGTGGCGGCGTTTTTGGTGGATATCGTTGCGTATGGCTCGTTCAAAGTCGTCGATGACGTTTTCCCGGCGCTTGTGGAGGGCATGGCGAATTTGCTTGCGACGGTAAGATTGATTTGGGATCTTGTTGTCGAAGTGTTTGCCATCATAGTCTACGTTTTGGATATGAGTGGAGCGATTGCGAGGGCAGTGGTCTCTCATAGCCCGAGTTTTTTAGCGAAAGGTCTTGTGGTTTTTGCTTTTGGATACACGGTGCGATTGCTGACTGTTTCTGCTGTTCCTGCCTTTCTTGCGGAGCGTCTGGTGTCTTGAATCTCAATGACCTTGTTTGTTAGACTGCTGGCCCTGCCGGTTGACTCCTGTTGTTTTGCGATTTTGGGCCTGAGAAAGGTTGTTGGTCGGTGTGAAAGCGTTGGCATAGGAATCAGCGGTTCGCTTCACAGAGTCCTCACTTCACAACACCACAACCCCGAGAGGTGATACGACCTTCCAACGCTTTGGAAACCTGAACTTGACCTTTGACCTTTCTCTCAGCTTCCATCACTTCGCAACTCTCTTTTTCTCCTTGCAAACAGCATCACGCAACGCAACCACAATGACGACGCCTCTCCAAGCCGACTCCATGACGTGCAAGGCAACCTCCAAGACTTCTCTCAGTTCAGCCACACTACCATTCAACTCCCCTCACCTCCGTGCAACGCCACCCAAGGCCCTAATAGGCGGACTCGACCTCCAGATCGAAGAGCACGTCCACCAACAGATCGCCAAAAACGAGGGCGTCCGGTCCAGCTTCACCATCGGCCCCGACGCATCGACGCGCAACGTAGTATACTTCTTCCCAGAGCACGAATTCCTACGAAGCTACCATCCGTTCAGCTACCGCATGCGCGCCTTCTATCACCCAATCGAGCACATCCCGCGCCACAGCCAAGTCTGGACCATCCACACGCGCGTCGAGTGGCCCTACAACGTCGACATCTACGTCGTCGAGGACCTGACGGGCGAGTACCCGCGCCGGCATCCGTCGCCGCCGAAGCAGCAGCAGCCCGAACGCAACAACCGCATCTACTGCGACCTGCCGGATCTCAGAACGGCGCCCGGCGACGCGGACCGTGTGCATTACCTGCCGCTCCTGCGCGACGCGCGCGAAGGTGTGCCCCCGGAAAACGTCGTCGTCCACGTGCCCCCGCTGCGTACGGACGAGGCGAACCGCGTGTACCGCTTCTACCTGTACCCATGGAGCGGCGCGCGGCGCAGCGGCGGCGGCGGCAACGGCAGCAGCATCCACAGCCGCTACCTGCAATACTACGTCGGGCACCACCACCTCGAAAAGCGCGGCGCGTACCCCGAGATGCCGCGCTGCGCCGTCATCGCGCCGGCGAGCGCAGGGGGCACGGTTGCGCATGGCGCCGACGGCTTCGTCGTCGGGCCTCTGACGCGCGCCTATTGCGAAGAGATGGGCAGCGTTGCCGATTGGATCGAGGCGTGCGTGCGCGCGGGCGCCGCGGGCTACGACGCGAGCGACATGCCGGCGCCGGTGGACGAGGAGAGCGAGGACGATTGGGGCCCGCTGCTGGGAGCGGCGCCGGCGATGGGCGCGGTTGGGTCGCGGTCCGTGTCGGATCTGACGATGGTGGTGGAGGAGGAGGAGGAGGAGGAGGAGGAGGAGGATGATGATGATGAGGAAGAGCCGTTTTATCTCGATTTGCTGTTGGCGTCGAGGGAGAGGAGCGCAGACGTGTGCGACGCTCGTTCGTTCTACCTCTCGCGCTTGTTTGCTTTGACGAGGGGCGAGTGGAGGGAGGTCGTGGAGGACGCGTGGGAGGACGAGGAGGCGTACGGTCTCGGACTGCTTTTCGATCCGCGAGAGGAGACGAAGGATCTGGAAGATGAAGATTCGTTTAACTTGAGACGTCTCTTTGAAGAGCCGGAAGAAAATGAGGAGCTGAATGAAGTGGAGAAGGTGTTTTGGGACGGTGTGTATGACGAAGTCTACCAAGCCGACGACGAGTTCTCGGATGATGAGCCGATTGCGAAGCACTTCTGGTTCGCCCTAGACTGAGGTTAAGCGGCGCGATCACGACGATATGCTGCTGGTCGGCAGTTTGATCCCTGCTATCAAGTCATGGACTTTATGCAATTTGTTCGTTGTCGAAGCCGGAATGGTGGCGCCTGGGTCCTCGTTGTTTGGAATATGCAGCTAGAAGGTTGTTTCCCCTGACGCTCTTATACCCAACAATCAAAGAAAGCTCCTTGCATCATCTTCTCAAAGTTGCCATCTATGACAGGCACGCGCGCGAGACCAAAGTCAATATTCTGCAGCGCATCTCTCGCCGCTTGTGGCATGTACTACCAAGCAGCAGTAGGCTGGTATTTACCCCTGACAGCCGTAGTAGCAAGGCCATGGCCGAGCAGCGGATTAACCTGATATTCGAGGAAGCGGTCACCATCGAGGTCGAGCAGAGGGTCATTGCAGTGCTCAACAGGGACATGTGTTCCATCGAGATGCGCCGTCTTGGTCTTGATCCACTCGCCGCTCTTGGTCAGGGCGACGCCGCGGACGGTTGGGCAGTCGTGGTTTGGGCCGCGCAACCAGACGACGGCGGCCTGCCCCTCGTGGCAGTGGCTGATGCTGTGGAAGTACCAGGCGTACATGATGGCGAACTGGTGGCGATGCCATCCAGAGTGCACGTATACCTGCCCTTCCTTGTCGCTGAAGTAGTCCCAGGATTCCTCGTCTAGCGGTGTGAGTCCACATATCTTAAGGTCAGGAATTCATGTGCTGATGGATGCTAATTAATGATGATGAGGCTCTGGAGGACAGAACAAGAGGTCCCACGCTTACCCCGTATTGCCCTCCTCATCTACGACCGGCAGCGGCGCGCAGCCCCCGTCGACAACGACATATAGCCTAAACTTGCGATACAGCTCGCCAGACACGCCCTTTGGCACCGTCTCAGGCAACGGCCGCATCTTGGGACCCGAGTCGAGACCGAGCAGCGCATCATCTTCGGTCTGCGGCCAAACAGGCTTTCCCCAACGAAGTGATCCCCGATGGCCATCCACAGGACGCCACAGAGCGCCGGCACCAGCGAGTCCTGGTTGAGTAGGAAGCTCAGGAACCACATGGAGACGAGGCGGCGGTAGTGGAACCAGAGCGCGACGGTGCTGGCGGCCGGAGGCGGCTCGTGGAAGATGTCTGCCATTTTGGGTGTGCGGATCGCGCGTATGGCTTCGAAGAATACGGCCGAGGATATATGGAAACTGACCTCCAGTTACTCTGCTTCCTATTTACCTTTTTCCCTTAAAGCTCTTTGACCAGGGTCTCTCGTGTCTGCGCGGAGGACCTAGCCTCCGCATCACCTCATCTGTCCGTGGCGACTAAGCATTTCCGTTGTGTATCATTGTGTGACTGTCCATCGGGGCAAGACGATGAGCCGATCATCAAGCCGATCGCCCAGCCAGCCATCCAGCCCCGGGCCGCGTCCAATCACCCTGCATGGACATTCAAAAGTACAGTATAGAGACAGAAAAAGCCAAAACTGATGCGCCGCCCGTAGCGCTGGACCGTCGCTGCAGCCCAACCTAAAATGACTGAACTCCAGAGGCACGCTCACCCTTTCTGCTCGGCCCATTCTTGTTTCGAAAAGCGAAGAGTTGTTTGATGATGGCCGCGGCGTCAGATGCACGCGTGCGCGCTCCTGACTCGAGCACAGGTGTTGCGCGCCTGTTTTACCGCGGGGCGCCTATGTGGCGGGAGGCTGAAGTCTGCTCTCGGAGAGTCAGAGCGGCGCGCTCGAGGCGTCCGATTGGATTGGGCGTCGCGTTAAAGGTGCATTTCGCGGAGGAAGTTGTGGTGAGACGTGGATGGTTCGTGGACAGCGGAGGCCATTGCAGACGCGGAGGTGTTGTGGTTATCTCACAAGTCAGACCCTCTTTGTTCCGGTTTGCGCTATCCAAATTAGGACTAGTGAGTGGCGCTCGGATCCCTAAAGACCCTAAGGACCAATCATGTTGCGCGCAGCGCAAACCTCGAAGAGGGCGCCGCCTTGTGTGGGCGCTAGCCGGATATAGCTTAGATTGAGCCTTGACACTCTAGAGGCCCTAGGGTTGTTTAGTAATCACAACGCCCGAAGCGACACCCGTCTGATTCATGAGATAATGTTGTGGTTTGGATGCGCGCAGGGGTGAGGCGAGTTGCTAAACACCACGGCTGCCAACCACCACCTAATTTCCGCACACGAATACGGATTTCATTTGTCATGTTAAGAGTTTGCCATGCTAGCTCGCTGTCCAGTTGCCTCTTACCTTCGTTTGTTTTGTTTTGACGGACAAGGTTGCCTCGTTGCTGCCATGCGTGGCATTCCTGGAGAAGACGTCTTTTTCCATCAACTGCCGTGGATATCCGCAATGCCTGGTTACAAAACGAGCTTCTAGCGGCCGCAGAGCTACGAAAACAGTCCCGCTGCCTGTTCTCTTTGTCAGTTTGAATCTCGTTTAGTCGTTGCGATGTTTGAATGCTCCCAATATGTGCCCTTGTTCAGTCCCTTACCTAATCCATGTTCTGCTCCTTAATGTCACTTTCGCAGCAAAGTCTTCCTCCCGTTCACTTTACCACTTTCCTCGAATTCTTAAGTACAATCTGGATGCCACCTTACTGTAGCTCCAAGAAAGGCCAAACAGCACAAGTTCCACTAGAAAGAACATCATCCATCACCACCAATCAGCTAAATGCCCCCCCCCATCAAGCTCGCCCAAGCCACAGTCCACTCACCAACTAACTAACAGCCCTATATCCCCCCCCTCACTCTTTTATCATCAAGCTTTTACCATGTAACCCACCCCCACAACCCCAAATGTCAATGGGCAGGAGCACCGAGAGTAACGTCGTTATTCCTGGTGCTCCTCCCCATCCATCTTCCCTTTTGCCTGTTAGTGCACTTACCGAAAGTGGTAACACAGCAAGTGAGCGGGCGGGCACACTGGACAGGAAAGGAAAGTGTTGGCTTCGGCGTTCGAGTCTGCGTGAGCGCAGCTTTGTTTTCTGTTTGGTTGCGCCTCTTTTGTGTGTTGTGTGTGGAAGGGAGTTTCTTGCGCCTGCCTGCGGAGAATTGAGGTGTGCGTGTGCTTCTGGTACGTTGTGGAAGGTGTGGAAGGGCCTAGGTAGATATATACACCGCGAGATCCATGTACCCTTTCTCACCTTACGCGATCCAAAAGCCATTGCGTGGTAGGATCTACGTCGCTAGAGTACCAAAGAGCCGGCCAGAGGCTTGCGATGCTTGGCGCAAAGAAGCATGTCACATCGCCCACGGCGCACGGATTGAGAAAGGTGGACCATTCAGCAATTTGACGGTTTGCGCTACCCAGTCCGTCATAACTCAGGTCTTGCTCGTTCTCATTGAAGAGGACAACATAGCTACTGGTGCTTTTCTCGCCGCCAGTACAGGGAGAAGGGGGTCAGGTTTGTGCATGCTTAAGCTATTAATGATGACGAAGCAAACGTCCGGAACCATTACTGATCAAAAGCCTCCCCTCAAGTCAGCGACAAACACTTGTAACCATGGATCTAGACAAACTTTTCAAGCTCTTCGCCTACACAGGCAAACAAGGACTACCAAATTCAAGACAATACATTCTGAACACACGGGGAGACTAGGAGCCCAGAGAGAACTAAATGACTCGAAAAGGAAATTGGATAGGCCAGACTGACTGACTCATGGCCAAAAATGATGCATGCAATTCGTAAGGTAGCGTGATAAAGTGCAATGATGCTTCTAAGGATTGTGTTACAAGCGTGCAGGCAGGCGAGAAATGGAGGAGCCAGCAAGCAACGAAGAAGTCAATCGTATCGACAGGAATGCGTTCTTCTTCCCTCTCAACCGGCAAACCAAACAGCGACAAAAGGGGATGCAATGTTGGACAACGCCGACCAATCACAGCGTCGAGAAGCTCGCAAAAGCACCGAGTCCCCCTTGAACCAAACCAACGTCACATTTCCCCCTCTTTTCGCGCGCGCACCCGTTTAGTACGGCGAGAAGCTCTGGAAGCCCTCGCTGGAGACGTAATCGGAGCTCGTCTCGTTGCCCACAGTGACGGTAACGTTGAAGTTGGAAATGACGGGGCTCGAGCTAGCACCGTACAAGCTGTACAGCGAAGCGCCGAAGATCTGCTCGCCGGTGGGCGCGTCCTTGGGCAGGAAAATGAGGATGGGGACGTCGTCGGGCTTGTTCGAGTTGCCGGGGCCGAGGTACTGGCTGCCGACGACGCTGCCCAGCGAGTAGCCGTACGAGGCGTCGGGTGCAAGGCCGAAGGCCACGCTGATGTCTTGGACCGATTGGATGTAGTTTTCGCTCGTCATGTTGACGCTGATGAGCTCGCCGGGCGCGATGACGCTGGGGACTTTGACGCCGACGAGGCGGGCGGAGGAGAGGCCGAGGAGGGAGGCGCCGGCGGCGAGGACGGTTTGGAAGCGCATTGTTGCTTGAGTGGTGTGGAAGAGGGGATATGGTATATAGAGGTGGAGGAGGAGCGACAAGATTATCGATTAAGGTTAAATGCTTAAAGAATTGGCCGGACAGAGAAGATATGTACGGAGACGATGAGCAGCAGGTCGAGTTGAGGGGGGGGGGGGGTTTCTGCACGGCGGTCTATATACCTTCGGTGGGTCGAATGATGCAAAGGTTCGTGTTTGGCCAGCCCCTAAACAGAGTGCTCCCCCAGGACCAAGCCGACCTCTCCTTTCTGCACCTTTACCGTCTCTGGATCAGCAGAATGGGTGGCCATGTTGTCATGTAGCGTTACAATACGAGAACGCTCCAGCCACTAGCCAGTCTAACAGCTCTTCCGCCCCGCCTCGAGCCGGGCTTCCTGGCACTGGCAGGCAGACGGCCCGCCGCGCCTGCAGGCGGTTGGTCGCTTGCACAGTGTGCGCCGACAGACTGAATGTAGCGGGAAATGAAGTTTAGGCCTGCCGTGTGTTGCTATTTTCGGGGACGAAATAGAGGCGAGCGGAGGCCGAGTGGTGGCTGGAGGGAGGCATGGGCTGATGGCAGGTCGGTCGGCTAGTTGGTCGGTCGGTCGGTCGGTCGAGTATGTCGAGCAACGTCGTCCTGCAGAGACAACAGAGTGTGTGCTTTGTCTGAGCCTCGTTGCGGCAGTGCTCAACACGCAGCCATGGAATGTCCTGGCTGCGTCTCTCTCTGTCAGCGGCGTTCGCTACACACCACCTTGCCGGCTACCCGTGTCGCCTCTCGTCGCCTCGCTACTCACCTCTTTGGTTGCCAAATACGAGCCTCGTCAATTCTGCCGTCAATAATTCTCTCTCTTTCTTTTTGGCGCGAGCCGCGATGACGGCCGGCACTGACCGACCCGTTGACTGACGTCAAGCGTCACGACACCTCCGGAGCAGAGGCAGGTAGGGTGGGTGGTCGCCCATACTCCGGCTTCGTATTGCTCCTCCTCCTCCTCCTCCTCCTCCTCCTCCTCCATACACCTTCTCTGGCTCGCCACATGCTGGTGGCGTCACGAGACGGCTCGCGAATAAGTAAATGGATTTGTCAAAAAACAAAAAAAAAAAAACTAAAAAAAAAAAAAAAAAAAACTTGCTGGTCGAGCGTTGCGTCACAGGCTGCTGTCGTTTGGTTCTTGTCGTCGAGATGCGAGGTGACGATGAGATGGCGGCTTAGGTCCGGCACGTCTTCATGTGGCGCAGAGACGATGGCAATCAGCGACGTCGGCTGGCCCGCTGTGTCTTGAAAGACGAAGCGCACGCACGCGGGAAGAAGCTGACTATTTGTTTCTGATTCGGGGATCGACCAAGTCGATTTGGCTAGTCTCTTCATCTTTGTTTTCCATGCTGCTGCTCCTCGCCATATGTAATATTTCTTCACCTGGTCGTCGTCTTGATAAGTCGCCGTCGATCAGTCTCAGAAGAAGTCAAGTTGAAGTTCAGATGTATATAGAGGATTTGCTCTCTCATTGGTTGGTTGATTTAAATTTTAACTCGTCACATCAGACCGCCCATCAACTCCCAGTGTTTTACATGGGCAAAAGAACAGAAACGCCTCGACCGACACGACCAACAGCAATTAAGTACTGACAAAGAAGCTCTTCTCGCCTTCTCTCGGCTCGACCTTTGCGCGCCGAATAATCGGATCCGCACAACTAACCCTGATGCGCTCCACAGTCGCCGGGCTCCTCAAATTCAACACATCCTCGACACCCCACTGCTTCCTTGCAGCTTTGAGCGCATCTCTAATAGCAAAGAAGACAGCCGAGCCCATGAAGAGCGGGGGCTCGCCAACGCCACGGCTACGCTGGATGGTGCGCAGATTCTCCCAATTGACGTCCTTGAGCAGGCTGACGTTGAAGACCTGCGGGATGTCGCGGAAGCCGGGGATCTTGTAGGCGCCGGGCCCGCGGGTGAAGATGGAGCCGGACGCGCGGTGCCACAGCATCTCTTCCGTCGTGAAGAGGCCCTGCCCTTGGACGAATGCGCCTTCGATCTGCCCGTAGTCGATGGCTGGGTTGATGCTGCGCCCCACGTCCATCTTGATGTCGGCCCGCCGGCACGTCCAGTCGCCTGTCAGCGTGTCGATTTCTACTTCTGCCATCGTCACGCCTTGCGTGAAATAGAAGTAGGGCATTCCCTTGTTTTCGCCCCACGTGTACCCGATGTCAGGCGTCTTGTAGAAGCCGTTGGCTGAGAGGTTGACTCGGTCAAAGTATGCCGCGTGTGCAATGTCCTTCATTGTGGCGGTGGGCCCTAGTTCCTCGCGATACGGTGCCAGACGCTCGTTGAGCTGCGCGCACGCGTTCCAAATGGCGTATCCGTTGAGATCTGACGAGGCCGACGCAGCGGTGGAGCTGGTGTTGGCGACAGTGTTTGTGGCTGTCTCGGAGATGAGAATGTCCTCCGCTGGCACCTTGAGCGCTTCGGCAGCGATCATAATCATCTTGGTATGCAATCCTTGACCCATTTCTGTTCCACCATGCGCGAGGAGGACGGATCCATCATGGTAGATATGGACCAGAGCACCAGCCTGGTTGAGGAAAAGGGCGGTAAAGGAGATGCCAAATTTGGTCGGGATGATGGATAGGCCGCGCTTGTTCCACTTGTGTATCTGGTTGAACTCATCCACTTCTTTGCGTCTTCGGTCGTACTCTGCCTCGTCCTTGACCTGCTGGTACATGAGCGGCACAAAGTAGTCCTTGAGTTCCTGATTGAAATGCGTAATATCACCCGGGTGATACATGTTGATGCGGCGAAACTCATCGACGGGCATATTGAGGTGGTCTGCAACTTCTTCCATATAGCTCTCTGCAATGAACATGCCTTGAGGACCGCCAAAACCACGGAACGCGGAGTTGGAGACGGTGTTTGTCCGGCAAACCCTGCCCCTGACATGCACATTGGGAATCTTGTAGACTCCGTCGGCGTGCGTACACGCCCTGTCAATGACGGCGGCGCTGAGGTCTTGCGTCCATCCCGCGTTGTTGAAAATGTCGACGTCAAGTGCCTGAATTTTGCCATCTTTGTTGACGCCTACTTTCCACACACCAAGGAAGGGATGACGACCTCCAGTCGTTTGAATATCCTCGTCGCGGTTGAGCATGCAACGGACAGGGCGCTTTGACTTTTTCGCAGCAACGGCAAGAATTCCAGCCAGTTGTATCGACCGCGTTTCCTTGCCTCCGAAGCCGCCACCCATGCGCTTGACCCTCGACACAATCTTATTTGCTCGCACACCCGTGACTTGGGCGACATAAGATTGCGTCTCGGTTGGGTTCTGTGTGCTGCTCCAGACCTCCATCTCGCCATCCTCATGCTTGGGAATGACTACGCAAGCATGAGTTTCCAAGTAAAAGTGCTCCTGTCCGCCCATCCGAGCCACTCCCTCAAAAACGTGGTCACAGTTCTTGAAAGCCTCCTCAGTGTCACCCTTTTTGATGTAACGGAAGTGGTCCATGAAGCTCTGCTGTTCGACAGCTTCCTCGATGGTGAAGATTGCAGGCAACTCCTCATACTCGATTTTCACTGCTCTGGCACCAGCTTCAGCCCGCTTCGCCGAGTCTGCAACGATAAGTCCAATGGGTTGCCCAGCTGTAAAAACCTTGTCAACGGCAAAGAAGACTTCGTCGCAGACTGGAGCACCCCACCAATTTGCCTGGGGGTTCGGCAGGTCCGTATGGTCGACCCAGTCAACGACGCCGGGCATGTCTAATGCGGCGGAGGGGTCGACGCTGAGCAACTTGGCGTGTGCCTTGGTGGAGAGGACCATGCATCCATGGAGCTCATTCTTCTGCAGGGGAATGTCGTCGGTATACTGGGCTTGGCCAGTGACTTGCTTCATTGCGGCAACGTGCGGACGACCCTTGCCCAATACCTGCTGTTCATAGGCAATAGAGGCGTCGTGGTCCTTTTGTCCAGACGATATTTCCCTCTCGATCTCTCCAATGGCGTGGTGGTCGATGTTTGCCTCTTCCTCAGCACTAATCTTTGCCAGAGTCTCGTGGTAGAACTTGTAAAAGAAGCCAAAGGCGAGCGATTTCCGATAAGTGGCCATCCCACCTGGAACACCAAAACGCAGATCAAAGTCTTCCTCAAGAGCACCAAAAGCACCCTCGAGTGTCTGAGGATCTGTCCATTTCTTGCCGAGGAGATACTTCTCTGCTTTCTTGGCCGCAATCGTCGTCGGTGCCATGCCGCCGTAGATCAAGTTAATCTCATCGACCGTATATGCGGCGCTTAGTGACACACGCAAGGCGGCATTGACAATTGCAATGTCGTCGTCCTTTCTCTTTGCCTGCTTGTACGCCCGCACGTACTCACCAGATTCTCTGGCTACAGGTATCCGGATGCTAGCAATGATGGCATCAGCAGGCAGCGCCGTGACTCGGTAGCCCTTGAAGAACTCCGTCATTGGGATTTCTGTAATCTTCTCCAAGCTCTTCGCGACGAGTATGGCGTTGGTGGCAACAAAGACGGGATTGAGATCGGAAATGGGCGATGCTGTGGCCAGGTTACCTGCCGGTGTTCCCACGTTCCTGATTTGCCTGCCAGCGAAATATCTCAATTGCTTGAGAATCGCCGCAAAGGGCTGCCCCTTGACCTCGCCGTAATGCTCAATCGCCTGCGTCGCAATGTCTTCCAGATCGGTCAACACAACGTTTCCTCCAATCTCGATGTGATCATCGTTGAGCGAGAACTGCCGCAATTCGGGTATGTCCCCCACGTATACGGACGCCGTGTACTGCATGTTCTTGAACTTGATTTCAATCTGCGTCTCGGTGCTTCCACCAATGATTTTGGACGACGGATATGCGCTCTTGATTTCCAGAAGCTGCTGCAGAGTGACTGGCCTGAACCATCGCTTCCTCTTGTTTCCAAACGCCAGGGGCCGAAATTGATGTTTGCGCAATGCCGAAGGGAAAATGAGCTGAGTATCTGGGTGGTATTCGATAAATCCGGGCGGGGTGAATCGTTTGATGGGCTGGCTATCGCCATTTTGAATGTTTCCGTTTTCTGCTTCCGCGCCATTCTTGCAGCATCCGCCAGCTCCATTTGTTTTCTCCATGCAGCAGCCTGTGCCTCCATTGGCCGTTGCTTTTCCGCAGCCTCCTCCTTTTACACTGAAGCTTTGTGCTGCATCCAAAATGGGCCTGTAGCCTGTGCAGCGGCACAAGTTTCCGTCAAACGCTTCCTCGACTTCGTGTTCGGACGGTTCGGGATTGTTTCTCAAAAGCGCATACAAGCTCTGCACAAGTTAGAATCTGCTTCAAACACCGAAGAACAAAATTAAACGACTGACCATGACGATTCCCGGCGTGCAAAACCCGCACTGGCTTCCATTCATCTTTGCTATCCGCTCCTGCGTTGGATGCGGCCCGTTTACATCCCCAATGCCTTCCACCGTTATCACGTGTTTGCCGTCGACGCTGACGAGCGGCGCCAGACATGCATTCACGCCGGCATGGTAGATCCTCTTGGTCGTGGGGTTATATTGCGAGACGACAACGGTACAGGCGCCACAGCCGCCCTCTGCGCATCCCAGCTTTGTGCCCGTCAAGCCGATTCCGCGCAGGTATTCCAGCAGTGTGACTTCAGGGTCGGCATCGTCCAGTACTACCTTGGTTCCGTTCAGATAAAAGCGAATCGTGTCGTCGTAGTCTGTTGTCAATGAGGCGAGGGCCTCTATGCTGGTCGCGGGTACAGCGGGGTCAACGAGGCCCGGAGCCATGGTGAATTTGGAGAAAGGGTAGAAGAGAAAGAAGGATAAGAGAGTGAAAGAATAGTATTTATCGCAAGCCTAGCTATGAGTGGCGGGAATGTTGTGGTATATGGGAATCGAGGGCGACCTAGCAACGTAAGTGGAAGGTGTGGAGGAAAACGAGGAAAAGGGTAGAGGAGAAGAAGATGAGAAAAGGAACGGAGAAGGAAAGATCTTGGAGGCGCGAGGAGTCGCTTAAGCGCAGGTCTTATCAAGAGGTTATTTGTCTTTTACGTGCAATGGTAGCGGCTGGAGGTATCGAGGGCGCTGAGCGGCGAGGCCCGACAGGGCGGGGCATGCAAATCCCTGACGCTTTTGTGCGCATGCAGCCGGCCCACGTGAGTCCAAGATGTCAGCAGCCTCTTGGCTGTATCATCACTGGCTAACGCATGCGGTCCTAGTCGACCAAAAGGGTCCAACTTGTCCCTGATGTGATTGCTTTCGATCGTCATGCATATTCCGCTGGCCATAGTACGCGAGCCGGTTTAAAACAAGCGCGAGAAGTCACAACTCCATTTTGTAGCCTATGAAAAGAAGGATGAAGACGACTCCCGGAGTACAAAACAGCCGATTTCCACTATCCCCCCCCCCCCCCCCTGGTCGCCAACCCCTGCCTGAACCAAATCCACCAGCAGCTTTTCCGACCATCCAGCATCGCGTCGGCAAGACGCGCGAGAGCCAGTCTGAATCAAGTTGCCAGTCTGCCACGCTTCCAAAGGAGCCAGGAAAAGAAGATGAAGTCAAGGCAACCGGGAATCGCTGCCGGCGGTTGCTTTTTTGTATTCATTTTATACGAATGCCGGGTGCCAATTACTACGTGGTGTGGAACCATGTCGGAGAAGTAACTTTTTTTGTTTTCGAAATCCGAGGAAGGCAAGACTGGCCATGTTGCATCCACTACGCTCGCCAGCCTTGTCATTACGCTTAAACCCGCTTCAGCTCGGGTGGCATGTTGCAGCCCAGCCTTTGTGGCAGGTGATAGAAGAGAGAAACCAGAAGGCTTGATACCAGAGACGTTCGGGCGCATCAAGAGAGTAGCATCGCGATCATCGCATAGCCATAGCAGTTCAAGTCGTCGATCCAGAAGGACCATCAGATCAAGCATGAGATGCAAAACTCGGTCATGCAAGCTTTGGACGGCGCCGATGGAACGATGTCAGAGTAAGAATCAGAGCATCCGAAAGTCGAGACGGATTCCGGAGAGCAAGCCATACGTATGCAGCATGAGACCATCAGCCATCGTCAAGCACGTGTGCAAGCAACAGTCGAGTGCCAGATGCACTGCGCTTCGGTCCTCTAAGCATCGGTGTCACGGTATCACGACGTCACGCTCTGCCGTCTATGCTCCTGGAGGTTGCTGGCCTGGCGTCTGTCCTTGTTGCTGTTGTTGTGCAATCGCAGCATACCACATGGCCATGTAGTTTTGGTACCCGCCATACATTGCATATGGGTCAGCACCTGCAGCTGCAGCACCGTCGCCTTGTCCGGAGGCTGCGGGTTGTTGCGGTGGCATTCCTGCCGCCGGCTGTTGGACATACGACGGTTGTTGCTGGGGTTGTGAGTAGCGGTCACTATACGGATCGTTGTCACGGCCACGGCCCCTACTACCCACACCGCCGTTCTTTTCACGCTGTCCATGGTCAGAGCTTTGTCAATAAAAATCATAGGAGGGGTCACTGACCACTGTGTCAACCTTTTCCCAGATGGCCTGCTTAGCGTCTTCAATCGCCTGACGCGTACCAACCAGGCCAATCTCACGCTCAATGTCGGCTCCTGACGCTTGGGAGACGTTGATCTTACAACCCGTGGAGTTTTGCATCTCCTTGATCGTTTCCCCACCTGCACGTGTGAGAATTGGACATTTAGACTGCAATGAAGACTTACCTTTGCCGATAATCATGCCCACGGCTTCGGACGGGACCATGATGGTGTCATTGATCTTACCAGGGCCTTGCATGTCAAACTGCGCAGGCCGGTTGTTCTCCTTTGCAGGAGGGCCTGCACGAGTGTCGCTGTCCACAATTTCGAGAATTAGTTCCTTGGCTCTGGCGGCAGCCTCTCTGCTGCCAATGAGGTTGACTGGTCTAAGACCATTCACGCTCTTGTTCTCTCCGACGATGTTGACGTGGCAGCCGCTCTTGTCCTGAAGGTCACGGATCGTTTCTCCTTGGCGTCCGATGATGAGACCAACAGTTCGGTCAGGGACCATTATTTGCACGCTGTTTTCGCCAGAGTGCATAAGGGCAGCGTTGCCCTTGGCGCCTTTGCCTCCTCTTTGAGCGTCTCGCGAAACCTGGCCACCATTCTCGTCGATGATTCGGAAGATTTCCCGCTTTGCGTCGATGCGAGCGCGGGGAGCTCCGGAGATTCTGCACTGGCGTTGTGGTCCACCGGCTTCTGGGCCTGTAATAAATTGAATCCTTGTGCCAGTGTCCTGCTCGATCCGGCGAAGGTTCTCGCCCTGCCTGCCAATGACGAGGCCAACGAGAGACGACTCGATGGTAATGGTCTCGCTGTCGGGCGGCGAGCGGTCCCTGCCGCCGTAGTTGCGTTGAGGAGAAAAGGTGTCGCGGCCACGGCTTGGGGGTGAACGTGATCTGTCACGTACAAAACCGGATCCGGATCTGCGCGGGTCGTCGCGTCGCTCATCGCGGTAGGGGTTGTAGTTGTCGCGGTACGCGTCGCGACGGGGAGGAGAACGCGAGCGCGAACGCGAGTGACGGTAGGGTCGGCCTGCTAGTCTAGGATCATCGCGAGGAGGACCTGGGTTTCAGGGTGAGCTACAAGTTGATGCGCAAGGGTTTGGTCGTCTTACCGACGCTGGATCTGCCGCCGCTGTATGGCTGCAGTCCTTTCTCAGTTGCAATGTTGCGCGCCTTCGCGAGAACGTCTGAGAAGTTGACTGAGCCAGTGCTGACGGGCTTGATGGAGCTCAAATCAACGCTACCAGAGTTTGTGGGTTGGGGAAGTCCATAAGCGGGGACGCCAGCAGGCGGGGTGGGCGGCACGTAGGCTGGCGGATAGGCCTGAGGCAGAGTTGGCGGTGGTTGTTGCTGAGGCGGTTGTGAAGGCGTCTGCGATGGAGTGCTTCCTGTTCGATTGGTAGCGGCTGTCCTGCATGTCAGCTTTCTGGAAAAAGTGAGGCTGGGCTGGCGGATCATCGCACCTAACGCAGCCAGAATCTGCGAAATGTCCGGTTGAGCCGCCATAGCACACGAGTTGCTTTGCCGAGAACTGAAGCAGTGCGGTGCTTGTCGCAAGGGGTGAGAAGGTCGGTCGAAGGCAAAGTCTCAGAGAGCAGAGGAGGTTTTGCGGTCGGGCGAGTGGAGTGTCGGTGGTGGTGAGAAAGACGTTGCGCGACAAGAGGAAAGCTGAACTGAAGAAAGCGATTGGCCGCTAGCGCCAAATTCGGAACTCGCTTGCACGCGCGCCTCTTGGCGTCAGGCAATCCAAAACCACCACCTGGTCAACCATCGTTGGCCACACTCAACTCATCACATTCATCACCAGCCTATCGACACTAAGAGACAAAAAGCAGTAAGCCAGTGCAGCATTTTCCTCAGAAGCAGCCAAACAAGACGCGGACAAAGCGCTTCCAAAACTTGGTTACCACCCACGCGCCATCGCCGCTCACAACAACCTCGCGACAATGGCGCTCTATCATTTTCCCTGCTTCTGCTTGTACACATCTCCTGTTAGACGGATTTCAAAATCCCTGTCCTTCCCTCTGCCCTGCCTCTCCAGCTGCCTCACCAATGGCAACACCTTTTCGCCAAACAATTGGATTTCGTCGTCATAGTGCAAAAAGGCAGTCAAGATGATGTCGATGCCCAAACTCTTGAGCATTACTATCCGGTCGGCGATTTGCTGAGCGGTGCCAATCAATTTGGTCTTGAAGCCATCGTTGTACTGCACCAGGTCGTTGAATTCGCTTCCGGCCCACATGCCCGTTTTGTTAGATGTGCTGGCGCCCGCATTCTGGACTTGTTCTCGGAAAGCTTCGACGGCATCAACGTCTGCCTTGCCTTGGATATCACGCAAGACTTGGATGGCTTCCTCTTCTGTGTCGCGGCAGATGACGAAACCGTTGAGGGCGAACCTCACCTGGCCTTCGCGGCCGTATTTCTTCGCCCTCTCCTTGACATCGGCAATCTGGTCCATGAGGCCCTCGAGCGTGTTTCCATTCATGAAATAGACGTCCGAAACTGCGCCACCATTTTCTCGCGCGTCGTTGCTGTTGCCACCTTGGAAGATGACCGGATGAGGGCGTCCAGGCAGTGACAGTGGCTTCGGCTTCAACGACCAGTCGTTGAACTGATAAAAGTTACCATGGTAACTGAAGCTCTCCTGTGTCCATGCGCCACGGAGACATTCAATGAATTCGCGAGAACGACGGTAGCGCTCAGAATGATCAAGCCACCAATGACCAATCGATTGCATTTCGGCCTTGAACCATCCCGAAACGACATTCACGTCGATGCGACCTTTGCTATAGTGGTCGATGCTGGCAATTTGTTTGGCGGCAAGTGCTGGTTGCCAAGGGCCAGGTAGCAGCGCTGCGATCATGCGAATTCGCGAGGTGCTGTGCAGCAGAGCCTGGCTGAAGCTGACAGACTCGAATTGATTCTCGGCAAGATACCCGGCCATGAAGCGGATCTGCATGAGGGCGTATTCCAAGCCCACACGTTCCGCCGTACGTGCATAACGCTCATTGGACTCGAGGTCCCAGCCAGTCCGTTGGGGAATCTTGGAGACCACTAGGCCACCTGAGACATTTGGAACCCAGTATGCAAATTTGACCCGATCTGGGGCTGAGTTGAGCTGGTCCGCGTAAGCAAACTCATCAGAGCTGGTTTCGACTACTGGTGGGATGCCGTTCGCTGTGGCGTGGTGCGAGTGACCGTTCTCAGAGCCTGGCCGTGTTACGGGGACCACAATTCGCTTTCCACTGACTGCGCCGTTTCTCAATCTGTCCAAGGCAGCATTGATCCCGGCAAGACCACCATCGGCGACCTCTATCTCTGGCAGTTTGAGAGACTGAGAAGCCAACAGGTCCTCCAACCATTCCATCAAAGATTCGCCAATAACAGGCACGTTGTGGAACAACTTGATTGGAACCAAATGTTGCTGAACTTCTGCGCTCTTGAGCTTGGGCAAGCCAGTGTAGCCGAGCAAATGACGGCGCAGGCTACTCTCTGACTTGACCAGGATGTCTTGCAGGATTGCAGCGGACTCTCGGCCAGTCACATCAATGGCGAAACGCAGCTGGTCCCCGGTGATGCTGCGAATGACTTCTGCCGCTCTCTTTTGGTCGAATCGATCTACGAGCATGTCGGCGCCATATTCAAGCAGCTTTTTGCCATTCTTGGCAATGTCTGCAACAGAGACGACGCGCAATCCCGCCATTTTGGCCAGTTGAAGCGCCATGACTCCAGTTGTGGAAGACCCTGTGACGAGTGAGCACTGTCCAACTTGTCAACACGAATGGTGACGAACCTCCCCAAATCACTACCCATTCTCCCTTTTGCGGTCTCTCGTGATGCGGCAAGCTGTCAAACACTTCGGTGTGAATATCTTCAGGGATCTTGCTGCGCTCTACAGCGCGCGCCAGAGCATGCAGATTTGGCCCATTTGGCACGTCGGCGATCAAGTTGCCAAAATCCAAACCAAAAGAAGACCCCAGCCCAATGGCAGCAGCAACGAATGCGACACCAAGCGCGGCTCCATGCTTGACGTTGTACCCCTTGGGGATCCGCGCAACGTTCGAATCAGTCGTCACCACATACTCTTGATAAGCCGCCTTGCGCACGTCTCGGTAATCCGTCGAAGGCCCAAAAACAACGTCCCCACTCTGAATGCGGCTCGACCTGCGAGGCGGCCGGACGACAATGCCAGCAAAATCCCTCCCGTTGACCCAGGGGTACGACGGCTGGCCGAAGCCGTAGTCTGGGCCCTTCCAATCGACAGGGTTGAGTCCAATGGCGAGGACCTGGATGAGGAGCTCGTCATCGCTCTTGAGTGGGGGAATGTCCTTGGCTCGCTCGAGAGAGTACTTTTGTCGCGGACCGTGGAGAACGAGGACATCTTGCTTTGGCGTGTCGAGGCGAAGGAATTCGTCGCCATTGGACGCTCCGTTGGTCTTTTCCGCGTGCCCATTGAGAGCGTGTCGAAGCCCATTTAACGAAGCCCAGCTGGCAGACTGCGAGCCGTTGGGAGTTGTCGGACCCGATCGCAACGACGCGAATGGCGTATCCGGCTTGTGGCCATTTGCAGCAGCAGCTCCATTCACGCCATTGGAACAACCGTTGGTGTGGTCGTTGACATTTTCTCTGCCGCACGCGGGATCCGGACGCAGTCCCAAGAACGGGCCGTTGGAGAGTTGGGAAGGCATGGCAAAAGACGCGAGTTTGAACAAGAGAATCAAGAGAAGACGACAGAGGAGAAAGACTGCCCTAAGTATGTACCAGATGATGACCAGCAAGACCAGAGGAGCAAGGAGTCGGAACATAATCCATGGCGATTGAGAGAAGGGGCTGCGTGGGTTATTCCGATAACTTTCTGCACCCCAAAAAACTCGCGAGCGAAGCCAACTAGGATGACGACAAGCTTGCGGAGCTTGCGAGCTCTGAAAGGCTCATCTTTAGGCTACGAGGTGATGATGGACCCTGATTTCCCGTCTCTCTTAGCTCATGAATCATCCCAGTCGAGAGTTTGGCCTGTTTTGCAACTGCCATTCCACCCCGCAGCCGATTTTCTGACAGCTGCTGGCTTTCAATTGGATCCGAGAGGCTTCGAACTGCTCGTTCACGTTTCATTACTATCCGCCGCCAGAAGCGCTACGCGTCAGGTTGCATCAAGGGCGGGCCATGGGCGGGATACCATCATCTTGCCCCGCGATGTCGTGATGGGATCGCCGCGGGGAACCAAAAGGTAAATGTGCAAACAAGCAAAGCGCCAATGGTGTTGGAAGTGGCACGGGCACGTGAATTTTTTGGCGTGATGGAACCCATCGACACTGATGGATATGGTGAGCACTGTTATCTGGAGCTGGCTGGAGGTTGTAGATCTCTTCTGTTTTGGTGAGTGTTCGGTTGCTTGATTTTCACGTGATGTGGACTAATTCGGTAGGGCTTGGAACAGGGACTTGTCGCTTGCAGCTCGCGTCTACTGGTGTCGAGGGCCCTTCAAGCAAAAATTGAAGGCATTGTTCACCTTGGCTGTAATGCTCTCGCATTGTCGTCATTTGAACGGAGCCAGAAATATCTCTCGGGACTTCACTTCTTTGTTTCCAGCTTGAGTCGTGTATCATGCCGGGACGTGCTCGCCAAGGCCGATGACAACACCCAGTTCATCGAACAAAGCCCGATTCCTTCTCTTCAACGACTGTGGTGTTGTTACTCTCATTGTCCTGAGTGTGGTTTTTTCCTCCTTCAAACAATGTCTTCCTGCAGACAAACGCGCAGCTGATTAAAAACACGAGCTTCTGCAGACATTCAAACCCCAGAAAAACCCATCCTCACAATCATCGAGAGGACAACTTATTCAACCAACATCAGCAAAATGGCGACCGACGGTATCAGGCCCGATTTGAAGGTGACCATTCCGCCTTCCAACGAGCTTCCTTGTGAATGCATGATGTGCACCATCTTGAAGGACCTCACCAAGGAAGAGCAAGGCAACCTTCCCTGTTTGCGACGCATTCCCACCCGCTATCTCGTTGAAAAGGGTATTGTGTCCAGGAGAGGTTTTGAACGCAAACCTCGATCCGAGTACCAGGAGCTTTCGCCGATTGAGCTTCCTGCTGAGCTTCCAGCTGAGCTTCTGGCGAAGCTTCCTGTCGAACTACCTGCAGAAGTACCCAGTCAGCTCCCTGCTGAGTCTTCTACCAAGGCGGTCGCCAAACTCCCCACTGACGTCCCGGTGGAGCTTCCCGCTGATCCTCCTGCCTCACAGCAAGAAGAGGAGCAGATTAATGGAATTCCCCTCAGTGTCGTTCTCGTACTGCGCCAGATCTACAAAGAAACCGAAGGCATCGTTTCTCCAGACGCTAGTCCAATTCAAGATGCAGACGAGCCTTCCACCGCTAGCACCGACACCCGTTCCGATTCCTCCCAAGAGCTACCCGAGCCTAGCATTCGCTTCAGCATCGACAAACTTATAGACGAGGGCAGGCCGCAGGCATGGCCCCATCCCGAATCGGTGCTCATGGTAAGTGATGTCGGAAATGTAGAGCGCAGGCCTACAGTCGTGTCGCCATCCATGGTGCAGCGTGCTGTGCCTCAGGCCGCGTCTGTTGGATTTTCTGAGTACATCGCCTGGTGTCCAAGGTTTGACACGTCGGCGTCTGTTGGTCCGTACAGTCCTGGCTATGGAGACTCCCCCCAGCCCCAATATCAGGCGTACAGTCCCGGTTGTGAAGATTACCCCCAGCCCCAATACCAGGCTTACAATCCCGATTATGAAGCCTTCTCCCCCCAGCCCAAATACCAGGCGTACCGTCATGGTTTGTAGGCTTGTCTGCGGAAGTGTAGATTAGTCGAGGTAAGTCATTCAAAAGGTTTTCACAGTCGAATTTGGTAAGTATTTTCCATATTCATAGCTCTCAATGTGATTTCCTCTGATCAGCTTGCTTCATTTTCCACTTTGTTTTGTCTTTCTTTACCGCTCAACGCTCTTTCCATTTGTCAAATTATCTCGAAACGGCCTTTTGAAAGAGTAACAAAGGAGCATGCCCTATGGGTCTAGCCTGTTTCATCACAACGCAACAAGCTCTTGGATCTCTAGAGGGGTCTCATAAATTAAAAGCAGCACGTCCTCTCATTCTTCAACTCAAAGCCAATACCTTCCAATTTTCATTCAAACACCAGAAACGCATTTTCCACGTCCGAATTTACAACAAGCCATGCCGCGACCAGAAATCACATACGTGGGTATGGTCGAAAATGCAGGAGGCGGCTGGAAAACCAGCTATCGCGTTCAAGTGCATCGGGAGGACAGTCTCTCCAATGCGGATTATAACGGGCCTTTCAGAGGCAGAAACGAATGCCTCCTGGGATTTCGCCTGGACGTCCGGAACGGAATGGCATACGGCTCAGAGCTTCCTTTGAACGACGACGGCCATCAATGCTTCATGCACAACCGACCGCCCAAAATCCGCATCTGGCGGGCGCTCCACTTCTACTCGCCAGAGAATCTTCCTGGGTTGAGCCCCTCCGTATTGACGGCCAATCCCGGCAACGCACTGCCACAATGGGCTCGCGATGAGTGCGAGATGCTCGAATTCGAGATGAGCTATTACGACCGAACCGGCACGCTGTCTAGTTCGGTGAGGCCGTTGGAGCTTTTTATACCGATCGGTGCAGCTGCTCCCGTCATGCTTTGGATCTATAAATTATTGCCGAACTTGGGAAGTAGGGGGGCTCCTGTGATTATCAACTGATAAACTGAGGGGAGGGAGAAACATACCGATGGGGTTTCGCGGGTGGGAGGAAATTCTGGGAGAGAGGATGGGTGCCTCTCTCGAAAATTGGCAATGGCCTTTGTCCAGACTACCCCAGAACGGCCAGATGGGTTGTATGTAGTGAACAAAGCCATCTTTTTTTATCACAGCACTACAAGCACTTGAAAGAAATCAAGGAAAACCACGATAAATACCAACTATTTGCAGCCAAAAGTCACTACCGTTCAGCCGCCAAACCTCGCCCTCAACCCACCATTATCTGTCCTCTCCTCTCGACCCAAAATGACGACCATCGCATACGAAGGCATGCACGACAACGACGGCGGCGGCTGGACAACGCGCTACAACGTCGAAGTCGACACGGACGACACGCTCCTCATAAACCCAGACCTCAACGGCCCATACGCAGGGCGCTACGAGCGCATCGTCAGCATGCTATTCCACAACCGCACCGCACGCACCTACGGCCAGATACCACGCTCAACGCGGCGCGCCGCGCACCGCAGCATCGTTTCGACGCGGCGGCCGCGCACGATCCGCATCTTTCGCGCCCGCGGCCCGTACCAGCGCAATTCGGGCGTGCCGCGGCACCTGGAGGTCTTGCCGTTCGCAGGCCTGCCGCAGTGGGCCCTGGATCTGTGTGAGGTTACTGAGCTGCGGATTAATTACTGGGGGCCGCATTCGCAGTTGAGAACGAGTTCGAGGCCGGTGGAGATTTGGGTTCCGTATCGAAGGAACATGATTGATCACGGTTTTTGGTTTTATTATGTTCCG
Organism: Phyllosticta citriasiana; assembly: GCF_038021145.1. Lineage (NCBI taxonomy): Eukaryota > Fungi > Ascomycota > Dothideomycetes > Botryosphaeriales > Phyllostictaceae > Phyllosticta > Phyllosticta citriasiana. The sequence continues at coordinate 1,029,230 of NW_027117282.1, read as the reverse complement.
GCTGATGGCACGTATGGGGCGGCGGCGAATGGCACGAATGGGCTGGGGGCGACGCGGGATGTGGGCGTGAACATTTTATGAGCGGTGGAGCAATGAGTAGTTCCGGGGTGAGGGATCTATTAGAGGGGTTGGGTCGCGCCTTTGTTTTCACGTAGAAGCGACGTTCTCCGGTGCAGGTACACGCACGGCATTACTCAAATTTGAAGTAGTGGTTGAAACTTAAGCGCTGTCGATGATATTTTCATCTCTATCCTTTATACCCAAAGACGCCGAAACCACAAAATATCTAACTACTCGAAATCACAACTCCACAAAGTCACCCAACAGATACTTGCCCTCCTTCTTATCACTCAAGTACTTGACAACTTTTTCCGTCATAACTGTCGTCTCAAAGCCAAACCACTTGTACGCCGCCTTGCCCGGCAAGCTCTTGCCAAACGTCTTGACGCAAAACGCCGCATCGGCGTAGCGCTCCCAGCCCAGCGGCGCGTACGGCTCAATTACCACGGACGGAATGCCCTGGTGGCGTCTGAGCGTGTCACGCTTGTACGCTACGTCCTGTCTTTCGAACAGGCGCTGGCAGGGGAAACTGACGACACGGGCACGGACACCGCGCTCGCGCAAAGCGGCGGCCACATCTACAGCGAAGCTAAGCTCAGCGCCGACACCGACGAGCGTGACGTCCGCGGCATCATCTTCCTCAATCACGTAGGCGCCCTTGGCGACGCCGTCGCGGCGCGTCTTGGGGGCCAGCTGCGGCACCGTGTGGCGCGAGGTGGACACGATTGTGGGCGTGTTTTTGGCCTCGATGGCGGCGATCCAGGCGCCGGCCGTCTCCTCGCTGTCGGCGGGGCGGATGTATAGCAGGTTGGGCATGGCGCGGTAGAGGGCAGCCAGCTCGATGGGCTGATGCGTGGGCCCGTCTTCGCCCATGCCGATGCTGTCGTGCGTTGCGGCATGGATGATTTGCAGGTGTTGCAGCGCGCCCATGCGCACAGCTGGCGCCGCGTACAGGTAGAAGATGAAAAAGGAGCTGGTGACGGGGATGATGGTGTTGGGTGCGAATGCTGCCAGTCCGTTGCTCACGGCAGCCATGACGTGCTCGCGGACACCGTAGTGGATGTACCGTCCGCGATATGTTCCGTTGATGCCGCAAGTCGTTTTACGGTCTGGGTGTTGGAAGTCTTCCTTGCCTTTCCAACTCATGTTGACGGATGGCGATAGATCTGCCGTGCCAACCATGAAGTTGTTGATCGCTTGTGCGATAGGGTTGAATACCAGGCCCGAAGATGCGCGCGTGGCCGTCAGCTTGTTCGGAAACTCTTTTGGGATGAGGTCTTTCCAGTGTTCCGGCAATTCGCCCTTGACGCGGGCCTTGAATTCAGCTGCAAGTTCTGGGTGAGCCTGGCTGTACTTGTCCACCAGCTCGTTCCATTCCTGGACAAGCTTCTGGCCGCGCGACGGGCACTCGGCAAAGAACTGCTTGACCTGGTCGGTAATGACAAAGTGCTCGTCTGGGTTGAAGCCGTAGGCTGCCTTCATGTTGGCTGTGTCGTCCTTGCCCAGCGCAGCTCCGTGTGCAACCGCAGTGCCAGCTACTGCACTGCCAACTCCAATGACTGTCCTGACATTGATAAAGGTGGGCTTTTCTGTGGACGCTTTTGACTTGTTCAGGGCATTCACGAGGCCCTCTACATCGAAGCACCCGTCGTGGATATCAATCACGTCCCAGCCGCACGCTATCATCTTGGCATTGACGTCCTCGCTGTTGGTCAGGTCCACTGAGCCATCGCAGGTGATTTGGTTGTTGTCGTAAATGACGGTCAGGTTGTTCAGTTTGAGGTGGCCTGCGAGCGAAATGGCTTCCAGGCCAACACCCTCCTGCAAACAAGCATCGCCAATCATGCACCACGTGTGATTCGACACGACATCGTAGCCGGGCCGGTTGTATGTTGCACCCAAGTGCTTTGATGCGATGGCCAAGCCGACAGCGTTCGCAATTCCTTGGCCGAGTGGACCCGTCGTGACTTCGATTCCCTCATGCTCAATCTCAGGGTGTCCCGGGGCAAACGAATCCTCGCGGGTCGAGTGGTACGATTTTAGCTGGTCCAAGGTCATGGCTTTGTATCCGGTAAGATGCAAGAAGCTGTATTGGAATAAACAGGTGTGTCCTGGAAGCCATTAGAATGCCGTCTTCAACTGCCACTATTCTCTCACCGTTTGAAAGCACAAATCGATCGCGGTTAAAATAGTCAGGCGTGTGCGGCGCGTAGCGCATGACGTATTTCCACAGCGCAATTCCAATCGCAGCCATGCCAATGGCACCTCCAGGATGCCCGCCATTGAATTGTTGACACAGGTCCGCAATCAATAATCTGAAGGCCTTGAGAACGTGGTCATGCTCCGGCGACAGCTTTGCGACGGAATTTTTTTCCACCTTGGCTTCTTCCAGGACGCAATCGACCAGAGTCTCTCCGTACGCTGTATGACCGTTGGTTGCGACGCCTGGAGCCATTTCGCAGATATTCAGAAGAAAAGGGAATGGAATGAAGGGTGGAAACAAAGAAGGGCGTAGGCGGAGGTGAAAAGTTGCCAGCTCAAAGCTTTAAGCCCCGAGTACGCAGAGCGGACCGTCTGCAGCGGCGCGTGTGTCCATTATCGCACGCGTCAGACGAGGGCCCAGCTCTCAGAATTTCCTCAACGAGCGCCGCATACAAAGGTCCCAGAGCCCCTCCATGACATTCAAGGGGAATTCGGCGGCTAACCTGCCCAAGGCGGCCAAGTGTGGGCAACGGATTACCGGATTAGGCAAGGAATGGATGGAGGTAAGAATTTCCTCATTGGGGGCCGACTACCCCACACCTTTTTTTTTTCTTGATCTGCGGAGCTCCGCGTTGGCCTGACGCTTGACTTGCTCCGCTGGAGATCTGCAGCTAGGAACGGCGAATAAACGACGGGCGCGTCTGGGGAGGCGCCGCTTTCTTTGCCTGGCCTCCGGGCCCGCCAGCTGTCATCCCCGAGTTCCACACCTCGTAGCGAATCTCCTCCTCGATATGCCATGGGTTCAGGTATGACGGATCTAGACCAAGTGACATCGGACGTGTTTTTTCAGGTGCCCCTCTTTCCTCTCCGTTAGACTATCTCCTTGGCCCCTTGCATGACCTTTTGGATGATCACACACACACAAGATGGCGCTTCCAACAGTGACAACGGACAGCGTTCTCCCAACCGACGGAAACACTATCACGCTTTCAGCAAACACTTCTGTGGTGGAAAAGGCGTCTGACCTCTCCCGCTATGGCAATCCTGCGCTGAAAGCCACGGCGGATCACCAAATCTCGCTGAACGAAGCGCCAATCGAAGAGCCAGGTCCAGGACAAGTCCTATTGCACGTCAAAGCGACTGGAATCTGCGGGTGCGTAGTTCCCACCTCGAAAAGAATCCAGCTGACGGTATGCCAGGTCCGACATTCACTTTTGGAAATCGGGACGCATTGGGTCGCTCGTCTTCGAAGGCGACTGCATCCTCGGCCACGAAGCCGCCGGCATCGTCCTCAAGTGCGGGCCAAACGTGCAGGATTTCAAGCCCGGCGACCGCGTCGCAGTGGAGCCCGGCGTCCCCTGCGATTCTTGCTTCCTCTGTCGCGCCGGGCGATACAACCTCTGCGAAGACGTCCAATTCGCTGGCGTCTATCCGTACAATGGCACGCTCCAACGGTTCAAGGTCCACCCGGCGCGCTGGCTGTACAAGTTGCCGCACAATATGAGCTTTGCAGAGGGCGCATTGCTCGAGCCCTTGTCCGTCGTCATGCACGGCATCGCGACGGCTCCACTGTCGCTCGGTCGTCCGGCGTTAATCTGTGGTGCTGGTCCAATCGGCCTGCTCGCTCTCGCTGCTGCGCGTGCCTCTGGCGCCAACCCTGTCATCATTACCGATCTCGAGCCAAAGCGGCTGGCGTTTGCGAAGGCGTACGTTCCCGCTTCCCAGACGTATCAGATTCGAAAGGACTTGGATGCCAGGCAGAATGCCGAAAGTATCCGACGTTTGTTTGGCGAGACCGAGTACGAGGCCCCCGATACCGTGTTGGAGTGTACGGGCGTAGAGAGCAGCATATGCACTGCAGCTTTTGCGGCAAGAAGAGGCGGAACCGTTTGTGTTATTGGTGTGGGCAGAGAGGTTATGAATAATCTGCCTTTTATGCATTTGAGTCTGGCTGAGGTGAGTACTGCCCAGTTTTTGTTTGGTAAATGCGTTACTTACGGAACAGATCAACTTGAAATTTATCAACCGCTACCGCGATACTTGGCCAGCCGGCATTTCAGCCGTCAGCGGCGGCGTCCTCAATGTCAAGCCTTTAATCTCGCACACGTTTCCACTGGAAAAAGCAAGAGATGCGTTGGAGTTGTGTTCTGACGTCAGTCAAGGAAGCATCAAGGTGCAAGTGGTGGACGAAGTGGACGTCCAAATTTGAGCGCAGCCTTCTTCGGCTTTGGCAACTGAGACGCCTGGATTGCTGCTGTTTTTGTGACTGGTTGTGTAGCATAATGCGAGGGTAATATCAATAAGACACTTGCCAGTTGCAAGTTCATGGTCGCGGGCACGTTGAATAAAGCGAACAGCGTACCTTTTTAAATTGCCATCCCTAACGCCATTTTCAGTCCTATCGTCGCCCCAAAAGAGTTTGCAAAACAACCATTAGTACAAGCACAAAAACCTTCTCGAGTTTCGTAGAATCGTGAAGCCCTCAAACGAGAAAACCGGTCTCAAAAGCTGACAAGCTCGGATCTAATTGGAAGGCGAGCCAGTCGCTCCAGTCACCGCCGAGAAAGTCTCCCTCCAGGGCCTCGAAGTTACTCCCGTTGCTTTTGAATGACTGGTCGGCCATGGTTGTGTCTTGGGGCACACTCGTCGTAGGGAAATTGAGGGGTCCGGAGGTGCTAACGCTTTGTTGCTGAGAAGGAGCGGGGTCAGCGCGGTCGACTGACTGGACTTTTTGCAGAAGCGTGGCCAGTGACTCGGCGTAGAGCGGTCCTGGATGCAAGTCGTCTACGGCTGTAGTGTTCATGATGTGGATGACCTCGTTTAGAAGGCCCACCATGTCGCTTCTGGGCTCGATACTCAAGCCAAGGACCTGGGCCGCATTAGTTTACTGGAGTATGAGGTGTGGCAATGTGTGAGCTACCTTCATTCCAAATACTGCCGAAGTGATGATGTGCTGAAGCAACGTCTCGCTCGCATTGCGGAAGAAGCCAATCCGGTTGAGCTCTACCGTAAGTTCTAGCACCCTGCGAGAACCAGTAGCAATCTGTCAAAGTTAGAATCCAAATGTTTCGGACGCTTTGTATTGTGACGTACGACTTTGACAAGTTCCATGTCCCTGCTCGCTTCGGGCAGGTTGACAGCTGCTGTCGTGTTTGCAGTCAAGGCCGTTCGTTGGTGCTCAGCACAATTCACTGGACCAGGCAGCGTAGCCGACCTCTCAAGTATGGCCTGGATTGCGATGAGGTGGAAATATGAACGGGAGTTGTGGTACATGATCTCAGATTGCAGTCTGAAAGGAACGGGTACTATTGGATTGGACTTGGTAAGTAAAATAGCAAAGCAAGAGTGCCAATTCACCCACTGTTTGGTATGTTTTGCCATCTGGTAAACCAGCTCTCGAGTGACTGGTCGAAATGCGCGATTATGTCGAAGTATCGCTTGTTCGAAATGAAGGCCTTGGTCTGCGACGGCGTAGAATACAGCGTGTTGGTCGCAAGGCGGGCAATCCTAGCGAGCTCGATGACGCAATCCAAGCTTTGATGCACGCCGCGGTCTCTTTCATCCAGATTGATGTGACTGTCAAAGGCTCGAGAGTCGAGCGAAGAAGAGAAAGGATGGTTGAGTGCCGAACTCCTGCCACATCGAAAGGCAGACTCGACTGTGTGGAGGATGAGGAACTTTCGAACACGCAAGAACCTTTCCGGTGTATCTTGGCTTTTGACAGGAAGGGAGTTCACTCCGTCAGGTCCTTCATCGAACAGGCCAATCTCTTGGGCGAGAGTCGATGCGACGCCGAGCAACATCCTTCAAATAAATCAGCAAGATACTAGACGCAATATCGATGTTCGCACCACGACATCTTGTTGGACTGCTTGCTCAACTTGGCAATAAGCGTGCCATGTAACCCCCTCTCAGACTTTTCGAAAAAGTGCTTTCCATGAGCTTGATTCTCGAAGTCGGTGGGAAGGGCTTGCTCGCTCAAATCAGAAAGAAGGTAGAGCGCTTCGAGATGCTGGTCGAATTAGAAAGTGGCGATAATGATCCAAGCGTTTCATACCCAAGTAGTGAGCAACAACAGGCTCTGAATGAACCCAAGTGTCCTCCCAACGACCGCGTCCGCTTCGAGACCCCAAATCACCCGAGACAGGGCCGTTTGGATGTGTCGAAAGAGGGAGTTGTGTGCAATGAGGCGACGAGAGAACGCCGAGTGTCCTGGTAAACTGCCGTATCGACAAGCAATGGCAATGATTGTACAGCATAGAATCGGCTCCTCTTGCAAGAGCGTCCAATGGTTGGCTGGATCCAGATAGTGATCGGAAAGAATTGGATAAAGGGGGTTCATGTGGTTGAAGTAGCTGGAAGACATTAATGGGTATATCTTTGAGCGGGTAAAGAGACACACTATTTGAGTAGATGGATACACTCTGTTGGGTTTAAAATCTTGTCTTTGCAAAGTCGAAAGTGCAGCCAGGTGTTGAAAGACTCTTCGTCCCAATGAGCTAAACATTCTTCGTGGTTTAGCTTCATCTGGCCCGCGGTTGAAGTTGCAAAATCACCTTGCCACTCTGGAGGGGTGCCGTGCATCGGCGGATGATGGTGGTCGGGACCACCCAAAGGAGGAGCAGCAGCACTCTCATAACGAGCGGCAGTGGATAGTAGATGCATGGCATCGACATTGTTCTTCAGCGGCGTATTCATGAGTTGATCTTTGAGTCCGTCTTGGGTCGATAGCTTAAGACCAGTATTTTCGACCGTTGAACCTGTATTAAACTGCCGGTCGTGACTGCCTGTCCGAGCACGCTCCGTAGAAGGCCAAGAACCTGTTGAGGGCGCAGTAGTAGCGGATAGTCCATGGGTTGCAGTGGCGCTGGCACCTGATGCGTTCAGTTCGTTTCAAGGATTGGCCGTTTGGGTGTGCAATATTACCGAGAGGCGTCTGGTCAGGCTCGCTAGAATTGGCGTGCTTCTTTGCCCCTTTGGACGAATACCGGCTCGGACCGAAAACACATTCTCTTCTTGCCCGTCTACACCGAGTACAAGGGGGTTGCTTTTCACAGTGTAAGCATCGCCTAGTGGCTGATCAAAGTGCGGGTGGGCGTAATCTTACCGGATCGTCACAACTACCCAGGTCACATCGACCCTTTTGCTTCTTGCAAGCCTCGCAAGCTTGGTAATTGCGCTTGTATCGCCTGCGTTTACTCATCTGTGAGTGGTCCGCCATGGCACAAGACGGTTCTTGGAGGTGGTTGAAGGAAGTTGAAGGCAGTCGACGGATACTGCCTGGAGCTGCTCGGATAGCGCCGGAAGAGAACACGTGAAACGGCGGACAGATTTTCCGTTTCGGATCAGGCTACATCTGCATTAGTCCGTCGGGGCCGTTTGGTCCGCTTGTTGCACTGTAAAGTCATGCATCATGCTTTTCGGAATAATGTGTAGATCGTCGAGGATGGAGAAAAACGCGTCCTGACGGAAAATATCGCAGCTGCGGGACTCGAAATAATTTCGAGAATTGGAAGGCGAGTCGAGTAGTGTGCTAGTTGAACAGTGAGTAGGAAAATCGAGGGGGAGGCCCCCGCATTACCCCTGGTAACTCATGCCTTGATGCCTGAGATATCACATGTGCTCCCGTCGGAACAACAGCGGGCCGGACGCTCATTGGCTTTTACCTTCCGACGTTCATCCGACGTGCAGTGCTTGAGTTCGGGGGCCTTAAAGTCGTGATATAATCCGGCCTAGATTCCGATTTGCTGGGCTGTGAATCAATTCATTGTTGCTTCTTGATTCATTATCTACTCCATAAGACTATGCGCAGTAATCCATCCTCCGATTTATGTCGTCGTTGTGAAACCACGCTACCCGTCGAGCCAGTCTACTGAGACGCCACCGAGTCTCCAGCGCCACCAGCAAAGATGCGAAGCGGCTTCTTCTCCAAGTAGTATCCAGGATCGTTGAACCTCAGGCCCTTGTCCAGCGATGAAATGGCGTCGATCTCGGCTTGCGACAAGTCAAAGTCAACAACCTGCAAGTTCTGCTTGAGACGGTCGGGGTTGTTGGACTTGGGAATAACAGCAATGCCACGCTGAATGGCCCAGCGCAGGAGTGCTTGGGCTGGTGTGACCTTGTGGGCTTCGGCGACCTTCTTGACGGTGCTGTGGTCGAAAAGCAGCGGCGCGTCCTCGGCGCGCTTGGACTTGAGCTCCAAGAAGCTCTGGGGGCCGAAGCTGGAGTAGGCCGTTACAACAACGCCGTTTTCTTGGGCCAACTTGATAAGCTCGGGCTGCACAAGGTAGGGGTGGTGCTCGATTTGGAGGGAGGAAAGAGGGTGACGGTTGTATGTCAGGAGGTCGTAGATGCTTTGGGCCTGGAAGTTGCTGACACCGATACTCTTGGCGACGCCCTCGTCGACGAGCTGCTCGAGAGCCTCCCACGTCTCGCGAATGGGAACACGCTCAGTCTCAATAGTGCCCGCATCGTCCATCCACCAAGCCTATGCTTGTCAGCCTGGAACACCAGAGTGCCAAAGTCGTCTTACAGGATACTGTCTGATGGAAGGATCGATGTACTTGAGGGCGACGGGCTGCGTGGTGGTCAGCTTCAAGCATTGGAGCAACGGGTTGGGGAGCAGTACGAAGTGGATGAGGTAGAGGTCAATGTATCCGAGACCCCACTGCTCATTTTGCCATTTGGCCATTTTGAGGGCAATGTCCTTTTGGTGGTAGTTATTCCACAGCTTGGTGGTGATGAAGATATCTTCTCTCTTTACAAGGCCGTCTTTGATGGCACGCTTGATACCCTCACCGGCCTCTTTTTCATTCTGGTAGTCGTAAGCACCGTCGAAGAGCCTGTAGCCATCTTTGATTGCCTGAAGAGGTCAGCAGCGGTCGTGAAAAGTTTCGGGAGTCTCACGTTGTAGACGGTGTCGGCGGCGGTTTCTTTGGGAACCTTCCAAAGACCGAAGCCGACCAGCGGCATCTGGTGGCCAGAGGCCAACTTGACGTAATCCTTGGCAGCCATTGTTGTTTCAATAGAGTTTGTAGAGGTTGAGGAACTGATTGAAGATGGGAGGACTGAAACTTAGGGATTGTTTGCAAACAAAAGAGCTGGAGCGGACGCTGACGGGTAAATAGGCAGAATGCCGCCTGGATAATAGACCCCACGCCCCACCATCTATCATCGCGTCAATCGAGTCGAGCAGGTGAGCTTACGCTTGGGCCAAGCGGGGTCGATCGGTCGACGCGGAGCTTTTACCTCTTCCCTCTTTGGCAAACCGAAGGATTGGACATCTGTAGCGCTCTTCTTGAACAAAACGATGCACCGTGATGGACACGCCAAGTTTTTGGAACGGGGCTCGTCTCCAGGGTTTGTTGCAGGAGATGCTGTGGCGCCACCACCCTTTTTTCATCGAATCCCCATTGACAATCGTTGTCGTAAGGTCATCAGTGGCGCTGATGCGGCTTGAACAAGTGCCTTGATGGTGCCAGCACTTACAATTCGTCGCCGTCATGTTCCATCGGAGGTCATTGGCTGGAAGTTTCCGGTCGGTCGACTCACAGGAGCCAGAGTTGCTGGAAGAAAGAAAAGGACATGTCAAACGCCAATGCAACAACTCAAAGTGACGTCACAGGGACGGACATGATCTCCCAAACGAGAGCGGAACATTCCAGCGCCTGTGTTTACTGCTTCGAACGAGCCATGCCCGTGCGCTTCTGCCAGCTGCCTTGACACCTATCGCCCCGAGAACACGAAGACGACGTGCCGAGGACGGTTTAACAAGCGGATCCGACTTTCGGCTCGTGAGAACTTGACCCGGAACCATCAAGGAGTGCGACGATGAAGGCTGGGTATCTTGCAGCCAGCCCGCGACGATTCCCTCTCGGGTTTGGCAATCCTGTCCGTTTGCTCCCTTTGACTCGGCCAGTATGGCAAGTTTTCGCGAAGAACTTCGGTGGTGTAGTGTGGCGAGAGCGCGACGGGACTACTACGCAAGGCGACGACGGGCGTTGAAGAAGCTCTGCCCTGGTGAGTTTATATTGGTTGAAATGTGGCTTTTCCAGGTCCCAAGACGACTTAAGACCAAGAAAGACAAGCTCTCAGGCGAACAGGCCAAGACACGCTTGTCTGCTCATCACGGAGATCTTCCGCTGGAGTCGATCCTCCGCATGTCAGACCAGCGAGTAGTTTGTGGCTACTCTTAGCCCGCGGCTCGTTGGTTGAATTGCTGGCCCAGGGACGACTCGAAGAAGATGGAAAGCGGGAGGAACAAGTTTGCCAGTCCCCAAGATGATGGCAGTCAAGTCCAGCGCTGTTGCGCGTTATTCGTTTCTTTTGCACGTCAATGGAACAGCCAAATCCTTTCTGCTGGTATGTCATCACGGATGGGGTGCGTATTCATTTCATTAAAATTAAGCGGAGTAACTGATGCTCGGGCTCAACAGATACTAATTCTATCCGCCAATCATCTACAAGCTCGACTTGTCTATCTCCCAACCACTGCACAACATGCCGCGGCGAAGATGAGGATCCTTGAGATGTGAGGTCCAGAATCGGGCCGGCAAAATGAGCGCTTCCCGGTGCGTCATATTATGATTCGCAAAATCTCCCTGGGCGCGTCATGTTATGTGGTTCGTATCATGTTCGACTGTTGAATGAGCGCCTCGGTGCGTCACAAATCACGAGGTGTGTATGGCTGTAAGCTGTTGGTGCGACACGTTGCTACCAAATGTAAAGAGACGATCCCGACCGCGTGGACGTAGTCTATAGGACTGTGAGCATTTCTCCTCGTAGACGTGCCCGAAATCTGTTTGCGCCGACAGGGGACTGCGACAGTGCGACTTACGGACAACAGGCTTCTCGAATCGGCATCGTCGGCCGGAGGAATTTCTACTTGATCCAGCGCCTCGACAGATTTGAAGTTCCGAAAGAGGTGAAAGGAGCGAGAGAATCTGCGTGTGGAGTCTGTGGACTTGTTCCAGCTCCTGAAAAAGGTCGAGAGGCGAATGCCGTTGCTGGGGACCCGCCGCCTTGTTTGCGGCACACCGTCACCGGTCCTCTCATTCTTTTGACGTCTCTTTTGGAGCGGCATAACGCGTAATTGTCGATTAGCAGCGCGCCTACTATCCGCCTTGGTGACGACGAGGGTCAGTTTGGTACATGTGCGGCCATCCCAGTGGCAAGTCGCCCTTTATCATGGCACCAGCTATTCAGCTCCCAGCCAAAAGCCGCTTGCTTCTGCTCCCACCCGTTCTATTTTGTAATCTGTGGAGTTGATCACGGGGAGCGTGAATGTCTAGTGTTTCAAGGCTTTTTCCCTTGGCAGCCTAGCTGAGGATATTCTCTAAGACGTATCTTTTGGTATTGGAGATTTTGAAGAACAGCGGCCGACGACAAGCTGCATGCGCAACCTGCAGGCCTAGAACAACCTCCTATTCATCTGCATCTCCAGCCCCATCATGGGATCACGGCGGTCGCTACTCCATGTCCGCCCCACCTTAGTCAGCCTCCGTACACAGCACATTCGAAGGACCGAGTCCAGGCCACCCAGGCGTTCACGACACCCAAGGACAAGTGCCCGAAATTGGCAGTCCAGTTTTTCGTCGACCACAGCGTAAGAAAGAAAAAAACTGCGCGGCTCTGCGGTTCCAGGCGCTGCCCCGTCTCCCCAAGCACCCCTGACGGCTTGAAACTTCAATCAACTGCGCGGCCCCACCCGGCGGTGATCCTGAGGCTTTTCATCCGCTCGATTCGTCGTTGGCTGAGCCCGCGCGCGTCGCACAGCCAAATCATATCGCGGTCCGCAACTCCACAATGGCACCACGATGCATAGATTGAACCCGCCGGATGGCGTTTCACGTCAAGCCACCCGCCGGTCGCCTTGGCGGGCGCCGCTGCGCAGGGGCGTCACCAGTCTCAAAATGCTGGAAACGGACGATGGGTCGATGGTCTGGCCTTCGAGTCCAGATATAAGAGGGAAGAGCCGCTAGTTAGAGAGTCTTGTCAACCAGCCACTACAATCACTACAGTCCTCTCCGCTCGCTCCGTCGCTACTACCGCTCTTTTTTGATACCCGAAAAGTCTTGCAAAATGGTCTCCTTCAAGATCCTCTCCGCTCTCGCCCTCGTTGGCCTCGCCACGGCCACTCTCGAGCCTTGCACCAGCAACACCAAGGGCAAGAAGCCCAGCGTCGACCTCTCCAAGGCTTCTAAGTCCTCGGACGATATCCAGGCTGCTGAGTGCTCCCACAACACCCGTGTCTCCGGTGATCAGACCTTCGCCATCTTCATCACCGACCACTCCAAGGACGAGAACCACGGTGCCCCTTACGGGTGAGCTTGCAATTGATCCCAATTTCAAAGGTACTAGCTTACAAAAGTCGAGAACGTGTTACGCGTTCGAAACTCCAGCTGGTTCAAACTCTTCAATGGTTACCGATGCTGATGCGTGGACTTTCTGGTGGAGGTTCGACTGTCCAATTTCCTACATGTCATAGAATTTCATGAGCTGACTTCCATACAGCAACCAGGGTTCCTCCTCGGGTGTTGGCACTGGCTGCATTAAGGATCCCGAAGACGGAACCTGCGGATGCGAAAATAGCGACGGTGACTTTATCAAAGGGGGAACTGACTGCTCTTAAACGAAGAGTTGCGGATGCTCAAGGATTAGGGGTTGGTGTTTAGGAAGCGGGAAACCCTAAACACCCTAATCCAAAGACCCCCTCCAACTCAAGCGACTTGTAGCTTCTCGGGAAACCCGGCAGGAACATTAGCTGTCGAACGCAGTCTGATTGGAAATGTACGACCTTTTGGCTTTCGAGATGCATCCATACATGGCCTGGCGCCGGAGGACGGAACACATGGACGGTTTTGAGCTTGAATTTGGACATTGTAGAATTACGAAGTGATGAACAGCTGGTCTTGTGCTTCAAACTCTTCTTGCCCAACGTGATTAGAATGGGTGGAGATGCTTAGGAGTTGAAGGGTTGATGAGGCCTAGAGTAAGTTTCGCGTTGACCAAACAGCGTTGTTGCCTGATTAGGCTAGCGCATTCAGTAGGCCGATGCTTATTTTCAGGTCAACCTATCAATACCAGCACTGCACGGAGGAAATGGAAGAGTGCATTGCTCACGGTCTTGTAGAGATCGCATTGATTCTTGCAGATGAGCTGCAATTTTAACGCTGGTAAGTGTTATTTTCGCAACTTGCCAAAATCCCCCTCCACCATTTAGAGCTGACTCGGTACACTACAAGCCATAGACAAGCGTTGTTGCAATCGCGAGATCCTTCAAAATCCTGGGTGGTGATCATCCAGACATCAGAGATGGTTCTGCAGGGCGCAGCCGTGATGCTTGCGAGTGACGACTGCTTTTGTTTGCGCCCGCTTGCTGCAACCATTCCCCTTTGGATCGCTGCCTCCTCAGTCGCTGAATGACGCAGCCAGTCGGCGGCGCACTCCCAGCAACAACACAAAATCCGAGTCCAGCCGCTATATTCATGACGAAACATCTCAACCTTCCCTCGATACAACAAGCGGCTGAACTCGTAAGGCCCATTGCTTGCCAATCTGTTTCTACTTGCTCATTGATTGCGCTTCAGAAATTGCCCATCATAGTCAACTATTTGGCCAAGCACCCTACCGATAGCGTCATGGAAGGCGATGGTAAGATATTTGCTCTCGAAACTTCGAGAAATCTGCTGAAGATTCTAGGTCACGCTCAATCTGCCCACGGCGGTAAAGCCAAGGGCGCTGCCTTGAGCGGCATTCCCGTTGGTAAGCTGCCTGCCCCTAGATCACGACTGTTCCGCTTGCTAACAAAGTCTAGAGCGCCCAAATTTCAATCCGCATGCCACCAATGCGCCTGCCTTTCGCGAGCCTGAGATCCCTTCGACGAACGACACCGTCACCGACGGACCCCACCAGCCCTTTTTCCAGCTCATCCAGTACCCCGAGATGAACAAGACAGTCGGAAAGTTCAACCAGCACACCATCAACATCACCGAGGGTGACTCCTTCGGCACCGTTCCTAGGCCCGTCATCAACACTGCTGACCCCTTGTGGGGCTGTGTCGTCAGCAACGCCGTCTTCAAGGCCTTCCACCAGGGCAGGCCGATCAAGGACATCATCAAGAGCGGCGCTAGAGCTGCTGATATGGTGAATGAGATGATCCGTGATGGAGAGTCTCCGCCAGAGGAGGGCGACTTTCCTGAGGCATGATCGGCCTCGAAATCTGTCGCTCTTGTTTGAGCGCACAGACTGACAGAGGAAGCTCCCCAAGGTGGTTCGATGATTGTGGAGTGGATTTCAAAGATTATTGCACTAGTAGTGAGATACGTGGGAAATTGAATAGAATCAATGGATCTCTTCTCTGACTCTGACAGTCTGTTTTGCTTGTGTCGTGACTTTCCACGTCAAGCTTGCATTAGGCGTGCCGATTAAGACTCTCAATGACAACATATGATCTTGCTGGATAAAGAACCAAGACTGGTGCTAAAAGCTTCTCGTCTCTAGTCTAGCTACCGTAGCAGCACCGAGCGCATCATTGCAGAATTGAGCCGAATCCCATAGTCATTCCCGGAAAAAGCCAGTCTGAAGCAAAACAGAAGCAAAAAAGAGAAAGACAAGGAAGCGCATGAAGGCAATATACGTGAGAGTGAAGACAACCTCTGTACTGGCTCATCGCACGCGAAGAGCGTGATTTGATGCAACCAGTGCCTACAAAGCGCCTGAGCATCGTCCTCCTTTTTTGGAACCAAGAACCGAAGGTGATATGCATTGGAAACTTCTGAGTCGCAAGAACTTTTGGGTGCCTCAAGGGAGGAGGTAATCGTAAGAAATGCAAAAAAACATGAGTCGTTGACAACTCAATTTTTGGCAGGTTTTCCCGCCGGAGAGGTGCTCATTAGAGCTTTCCGTCGCTGATTGCGCTACCTTTGAAGTTCCCTGTCGTCAATTTCTTCCGGGGCATTTCCGTGGTTGACAGTCTTGGGGCGCCATCGGAGTGTCATATGTGTAGCACTGCTTTCCATGTCGCTCTGCTCCTGGTCGGATGGAGCCACGCTTCCAGAATTTAAATGACCCAGATACCAGTGGATGTTTCAGACGTGTGGATGCAGGTCACCGTCAAGACCGATGCCAATCCGTTAGGGCAGAGTTAGAGGGATGCCGTTGTACCCCAGAAAGTAGTTGTTTGGTCCAGGCAAGGGCATCAAGGTGTACTCAAGGATGCATGAGTTCGGGTATTTTTCGAATGCGTCTCGGATCTTTTTCCAACTGTCTACTCCATGGGGGCTGTAGATTTGGAATTCATCGTCGTCTTCCCGATCAATGTCCGTGAAAAGGTGAACGTGGAAGAACTGAACTCTCAGAGAAAGAAAGTCAAGCTGACTGCGAACCTGATCCAGGAATGAATCTCTCCTGTCAAACACATTGGATGTCGTGCGAAAAAGCGAACGCAGCCAGGTAGAACAATCAACCCAACTCTTGCTTAGCATTAGACTATAGCATCCACCATTTGTGGAGACTTTTTGGGCATCTGGGAATTTGGAGGCCAGCACAGTATTCCTTCTATGTCTACTCAGATAGATCTTCTGTTGATCTCGATCCCCGCTGACGTGTTTCATCTCCATTCTACTAGCGGCCAGTAAATTGGTAGCGAGTCGTTGCCACGGGGATCACTTTTCTCGCTACAAAGCCTGACTTGCCCCGTCCGCGTGGAAGCAAGCATGACATACGCGATATCCGGTGATCTCTCTGACAGTGAGGGTGGAGCAGAGAGTTTGGACGCTGTTAACGACAATGACGTTTGGATAGCAAGCGGGGAAGCTTCCATAAACGCATGGATCTCTGAGAGAAGAAATTGATGCAACGTTTGAACTGCACCATTGTGAGGTCTTCGTTGACGATTCGATTGACCTCGAACAAGTTGGGATTATAGGGTATAAGGCCATTCCATCGTTCCTGGAACGGGGCGGCAAACGCCTTCGCGAGCCATCGAAACGCTAGTCTGCGGTCAAAAACATTACATATGACCGAAGCAACGTGGCCACAGACAAAAGTTGCCCGGCTATGTCTTCAAATTTTTCAAACGGTAAGCCCCTGGCAATCAGCTCCTCAATCGTCCTGCTAAATTTTTGAACCGAAAGTGGTCGACGGGCTTCAGGACAGAGGCATGCATCGCCAAAGACTCTGGTTCGATTGTTACGGGACATTTGGCAAGGTCATGCAACCTTGTCTGGACGCGTAAATAAAGGCTAAAAACGCCGTTAGTAACCAAAACTAATCGGAAATGAGCCGATTCGTAGTTTCGTACATGGAGCATTCTCTGAATTGTCCAACCCCGGGTTGGCGGACAATTTCAGGAAGTTGGTACCACTTCCGCTGTGGAATAGCCTGGACTATTGCCGTGCGCATCATCCTGAATCCATCTCTTGTCCAAATATCGCTTGGAAGTTGAGTTTTAGAGAGCCATTTGAAGCAACTTAACAGAGTGAATTTGCAACACGGTACGCTTCTTGAAGGCTGAAATTTGTGCGATCAAAATGAGAATCGAGCATAGCTTTTTCATGATGAGAGCGTTCCCTTGGAACATTCACGATTGTAATACTCCAGATTTCATGGCTTGCTGGCCGCCACCTGTCCCTCTTCTTGTCGCACTTGAGCTCAATGACAATGTGGCGTCCTCCTCTTCTTGCCACTGAAAGCTCCGGATTCGGGTAGAAATGCGAGTCGTCCCCGACAAAACCAGGCCCTGGAATTGCTTTGGACATTGTGGTTGGATGCACTGCGATTTCATTCGCAATTGGGCGGACCCTCAGGAAAAAGTTGGTAGTTGACATTTGATCAGGATCACGTTCACCTCAAATGTGTCAACAAGCAAAGCGAATTTGATGATCGGTACATGATTACCCGCGTCTAAGGTCTTGGTCATCTTTTCTGAGCGTTCTTCTCCACTGCAGGTCGCTCGTTGCGAAGAACCTTGAACTGTTAGCTGAGGTTTCATAGATTCCGGTCAAGAATGGCATACCATTTCCTCCAATAGGCCATTGCAAAATGTTGCTGTGGCAATGTTTACAAACACAGCATACAAGGTCGTCCGGCCTCTGCATCGAATATCACAGTGTCAGCACGTTGCACAGAGGGCAAAAGTGCAAATTGCGCGTTCTGTCTTTTTGCAAACAGTTGCAGAGCATCATTGGCGGCGAACCATGCGCT
Organism: Phyllosticta citriasiana; assembly: GCF_038021145.1. Classification (NCBI taxonomy): domain Eukaryota; kingdom Fungi; phylum Ascomycota; class Dothideomycetes; order Botryosphaeriales; family Phyllostictaceae; genus Phyllosticta; species Phyllosticta citriasiana. The sequence continues at coordinate 1,011,764 of NW_027117282.1, read as the reverse complement.
ATTTGTCTGTCTGTGACACGAATGTCTGTGGCACGAATGCCGGCGAAGATAACGTCTCTCATCGACCTGTCCTCTTCCAGGGCACTGCGGACTCCGTCACCGACAAGACACCACCGTGGCCAAGCCGAAATGCTGACAATGCGTCTCGGGAGCTCCTCGTAATGTTCAGTCTTCTCACCAAGGAGGCCACTGATGACTGCCATGTTGAATGTTCCAAGTGTCAACCCACCCATCGCACTGCTTTTGTGGCAAAGAAGTGGTTGTATTTCATCTTTCCATCTCCGAGAGACGTTTGTGTTCGTAAAGGGTGCCGTAAGTTCCTCTAGAGACGCGCTGGCAGTTGAAAAGTTATCAAAGAGTCGGCCGTGTACCTTTCAGGCACCGTAGAAACAAGCTGAAATGGCTTGATGGTGTTTAACACGCGCAGAGGTTGGACTCCAGCCGGAACCATAGATTCCATGGATTGGTATCGGGGCAGGACAGCGCCTTTGGCCAACATGGGGACTGGTGCAACGAGGTCCATCGCCTCTGGTGCTGCATTTATCGTGAACTCCACGTTCCCAGCATTCATAGTCTCTATGGGGATGGAAATTCTAGAATCTTTGTCAATGCAAAGCTTCAACATAAAGGACCAGAAAGCTCGTACTCGTAGCGCTCCTGCGAACAATTTCTTGCCGTTCCTAACACCGCTGCCGAGAGCTCCAACCGGAAGCGATTGTACCGATAGAAATCTCTCAAACTTGCGAGCAATAGGAACTGATAGTCGCAGGATCCTGTCCTCTATGTCTTTACGATAATGCGAGACCATCTGTCAGCAAGTTTGCACAAGCTAGATGCAATAAGCCGGGCTGCCTCTCGCAAGGGGCAACGGCTCTTGTTGATGTTAAATTTAAACGCCTCCTCTTCACTATTTGGCCGCATTTCGCATGTATTTGCGATCATGATCATCCAAGTTGGTCGGTCAGCGCCAGTCTTCGCGACAATAAATGTCCAACCTCTGAACCAGGGTTTGGAAAGTGCGCGCGTCGCTGATCCACTGCTGCGCTCGCGATGGTGAACTCTTGGGTTGTTGATCATGACCAAAAAACAAAAAGAGCTGGGAATGATGAAAGAGGTCAAGGTATCTCGGGTCCTTCCGTAGCCAAAAAGAGGCGTGGTGACCAGAGAAAGGTAGGGAAGCAGGGAGTGACCTGGAGCGCAGGTTAGTGGGTGACACTGATGAAGTGAGAGAGGTCGGGGACAACAAGTAAAATTTGGGGCTGACACGCCGACCAGATGCGCTTAGTAGGAGAAGTGCAAGCCTACTGCACGTCCAGCAATCAAGCAGCGACCCGACGTAAAAACCACCCAGCGCCGGTGTGCCCACCGCTAGCGCTCGTCCACCATCCATCCACCACCCATCCACCACAACCACGCGCCCACCCCGCCTCAAAACAACAACACCATCATGAATACTCCAGAAGATACCAACACCAATGCCGAATCTGGCCCCTTCTCGGCTGGCGGAAACGCCGAACAATTTCGGAAGGTGCAAGAGAGAGAGGTTCGAAATCTGATGCAACCTTAGAAGACAGAAACAGAAGCTAAGCACACGCGCTAGATCCTCGAGGCACTCTTGGCCGATTATGATGACAAGGCGTTGCGTCTTGTCAAGGAAGCGCTTTTGGATTCTCGGCTCGGCCTGGTTCTACAGGTTTTGGTACGAGGTTCTCGCCGCAGCCATCACTGGCGACGATCCGTGGCCGCACGCTGCCGAGGCCGAAAGGGCATTGGGGTTCCTCGATGACTATGTCTAGGACGTGAGTGGTACAATTCCGATTTCCTGTGGTATGAGGACTGACTAGAGAACAGAATCCATGCGGAAACGAAGAGCATCAGAAGGAGAACTTCGAGAATGTCAAGAGGCTGCATGAGAAGCTCGACAAATAGAGGGAAGGCCTCCGCGAGTACGAGGGGAAGGAAGCTGCGGAGAAGGCTGCCAAGGAGAAGTCTACCACAGAGCAGCCCTGCAGCGTTGGAGAAGTAGAGGCGGCAGAGGAGGCCAAGTCAGAGAAGGAGGAGGATCAGGGCGGTTGGCAGACCACTTTGCATTAGTTCTTCCAAGCCAGCCAGGGATAGAAAGATCAATTCCAGAACGTAAAGACGATTTGAATGACTTAATATGAAGTGGACTAGCATGCTGTCCAGGAAGTCTTCAACTCTGTATCTCTTGTGCCGCAGAAGCACTGGCCGTTGAGCGCCTCTCAACATCTCTCAGTCTGGGCTCGGCGTCACGATGTGTTGAAAAATCAGCCATGATGGTGCAAACCATCCTTCCGCACCGTCGCAGCATTGCGTCGCCGCCGTCATGGATCCGAACCAACCCAGTTATGCGCCCTTTAAGCCGTGGGTCGACCCACAGGCCTTGCAGGACCCTTTCTCAAACGCGGTATGCGGAAACTGGAAGCAAGCAGAAGAGACTGACAGAATCTGACGCAAACAGATTGACATGGCACTCGCAGCCAATGACCTTGCCAGAGCCGCGGCTCTCTGCAGGGAATCGCTGGACTCACGTCTGGAGATCACTCTGGTGTCGGGATTCAGATACGAGGTCATTCTTGCGTCGCTCACAGCCGACGGTGACCCGTGGATGCACTTCGGAAAGGCTGCGCTTTGCCTCTACGAGCTGTGCCAAAATGTCAAAGACGTGCGTGGTGAATGGGCTGGATGACTTTGAGGAGTTGAGACTGATGAGCAAGTAGAGTCCGGAGCCAAATGGAACGCAGCATGAGGTCAATTATCACGGTCTGTTGGTGCTTCGCAACATTCTGGAGCTCCTGCGACGTGATCTAGAGGCCCACGACCAGCGTCAGGAGCTGACTGCGCCCTTGAGAGCCGAGCAAGGCGAACGACAGGCGACGCAGCAGCAGCCTCAGCCCATTTCGCGCGCAGCATTGCAGTTGTACGCCGCCAGCTGTTCCACCGCAACCGCCAATCCAAACGCTGCCGCTGCTGCAGCCACCGCCACATCGGCCAACTTCAACCAGCCTCACTTGCTCCAGACCGATCGACCCACCGACTTGCGCGCGGACTCGGGAGCCTCCATGGACACGGGCAACCCAACTGAGGCTGGCCAGGGCTGGAATACCTGGTAGTAATGGAAGACTCTTGGTAGATAAGGCAGTCTGTATCTGAAATGGTGCTGGGAAAACGGTTAAATGAAAGAAAGATCGGGTACACGGAACGCGGAAGACAGCCCCCTATGCATGACTGTAGTAGCGGACGACAGCTCCCTATGCGCGACTGTATCAGCGGACGACGGATCCTTGTGCGTGACTGGGCTTGCGAACGAACGCTCCTTGGAAGTCACCGCAGTAGCGAACGACCGCTTCCTACATGCGTCTCTACTAACGGACGACAGATCCTTGTGCGTGACTAACTGGAATTGCGAACGGACGCTCCTTGGACGTGACTTTGTGTACTAGCGAACGACGGCTCCCTCTTCGCGTCCGTGATAGCAGACGAAAGCTCCCCAGGTATGACCGCGATTGGAGCCGCCTCGTTCTCGTCAGGCTCAGATGCGTGAAGCTTGTCATCTTGGATCATTGGTCTTATCGAGGACTGTCCAGCAGGATCATCCTCTTCAGCATGTCTGTTGAAGAAGCTTGTCACTGACTTTTGCTTGGGTCCGACCCCTCCCGTACATCGTTGGCAATCGAGGCCGACCAAGCTTGGGATTGGAAACTTCCCAGCGCCGCCACCGCCCTTTTTGCCAGCCATGGCCGACACAGAACGAGCTTGGCCCAAGTGATTCAGACAGAAGGGTCTGCAGGCCGAAGAGTCTGAAGGGAATGAGCCATGGTGGGAAGGAAAATTGACGAAGAGCGAGAGAGATCCGCGGGTGGTGTTGGTGGATAACTGAGGAGCGCCGAACGGGCAACAGTGGTGAACGATTTGGATTTTGGATTTTTTCTTTTTCTTTTTTCCTCTCAAAAAGTGTGCCTCACCTCAACACTCATGGGCGGTTGGTCAAGCACCGACGTCACGCGCCACCGGTGATCAATGCCACATCATCCCCAGGCATAATCGCTCTCCGTTGATCAAGACCGAAGACAGCATCGTTATGGACATGCCTCCACCCAGCCTGGAACAGCCTCATCTGATCAAGCCTCACAAGCGTCACAACACGCCTACGAACAGTGGGTACGGTGGGAGCATCCCTCACACTGCGATTCATCAGGACCGCGCCATTAAGCGCGGAAGCTCTCCCGCTCTTTCTGACCACTAGAAGGTTCTTCAGTGGAATGCCTGCGCAAGATCGCCCTTGAGACAGCTCGCCACTCCCGCGAGCACGCCCGCAGACACCCCGGAATTTGCTCGCTATACGTCTTGTGCTGTCTCCCCCACCCCAAAGCTGAACTTGACCAAGGCGCACCCAAGAAATCTTTCTGTCCCAGCCAGCTCGTTGACCTTGCGCAAGCACACACCCGCCTCGATGTCCGTGACGAGCCACGGTGATTCCGTGGCAAGCAATTAGAAGGAGGGCTCTAGCAATGCATCAAGCCATGATGACGCCGACGACTCCCCGATGCATAAATTTGTTGAGCCCATCTCGCCAATCAAGCGCAGCCCCTCGCTGCTCTCGTCCGCTGAACCAGTCATCAAGACTGACGAAGAGGACGATGAATAAGACGGCGAGGCGACGAACACGACGAGCAGTCCGACAATTCTGGTGACGACAAGTGGTTAAGCCATTTCTTGACCCTTGGATATCGGTGTGACTTTGCGAGTTCAGGGTGTTGGATACTGCTTTGGTGGAGGTTCGGCGCGGTATCTGATGGCGGCTCGGAGGAGCTCTTGATAAAGCAGTGTCTGTATCTGTTGGAGCTTGGGAAAAGAAAGTAGAGTGATAACAAGAAGGATTTGGATAGAAAGATCAGGTAGGCAAAGTAAACCGATGCCAGAAAGCAGACGATAGTTCTTTATGCATGACGACTGTAGCCAATGAAAGCTACTCGGACGCGGCGAGAGTTGCGGATACTGCTCCCTCTCCGCGACTGTAGTAGTGGATGACAGCTCCCCATGTGAGACGGCGGTAGCGAACGACAGCTCCCGCTCTAGCGCGGCGGGCTGCCTGTGGTGACATGCATGCAGGACGCAGTTTGACAAATTGACAGACGCAGCTCTTTGAAATCATGACAACCAAACACCAGAGAAGTAAGAGAAATTGAGTTGACAGATTGACAGAGAAGAAATCGCAAGAAGACGCTACCATGCTAGAGAATCCCTCGCGGAAAGACGCCGTCCACTAAATTCTATACCAAACACCTAATTGTCAAACCAGCGGCCCCAGCTGCCCTGCTTCTTGCGCTCGGCGCCGGCAAACTTGCTCTCCTCGTCCTCCCACACGAGCCTCTCGACGCGCCTCCGTGCCGAAAACGCCCTCGCGAACCGCCAGGCTTCCGTGTCGGCCAGGTTCCACGCCTCGACGGCGTCTTTGACTCTGGCCATTTCCTTAAAGTTGGACGTCACGGCACTCCGCGCCTTGGCAAAGAGCTCCTCCTCGGCGGCGAGCTCGGCCTGCGTGGGCAGAGGGCCTTCGCCAGGGGCCGGCTTGGGAGGAGGCGGGCGGCGCTCGGGGCCGGGGACGGGTGTTTCTGATCGGCCGTCGTCTTCAGGCGAGTCGGGCAGCGCAAAGCCAAATAGCCAGTTGAGGTCCTTTTGCGACTCGCGCTCGGCCGTCAGCCAAATGGAGTGGTGGGAGCCGTGATCCGAGGCGACGGCTTCTTTGAAGTGCGAGATGCGAGTCGACGCGCTCTTTCCGGTTCCCAGCAATTCCTTTGTGACAGAAATGAGCCACAAGTCGCGCTCCTTGACCTCGCGGCGCAAGAATTTGGCGTCGATGGCGTCACGCTGGTAGTTAAGCGACAAAAAAGTGTACGGATGCGGGACAGTGCCGATCGTAAAGAGTTGCGAGTCGTTGCGGTAGATGGGCATTAGTTGGATGCGACGCGAGCTCACATTCGAGACGCAGGGCTTGCATTTGCGGTTCGGCGGGCAGGAGGACGGCATGGGCGAGTCCGGACATTGGGTGAGGTTGCGGGCGAGGTCGACTGCCTCGGCGACGAGCGCTGTCATGTGCGTGGGGACGGGCTTGAGCACGGAAATGCCCTTGTCAAATATGTTTTGCCAAGTGTTGTGCAAGTGCGAGTTCATGAGCTGCGCAAGCGTGTGGAGTCCCTCGGCGCCGTTCTGGTCCAAGACCTTGACCACGTCCTTGTACTTTTCGCCGACAGTCTCCAAATCATATACGGCAATGGCGTCTCCTTCGGGATTGATTGTGAAAAGATCTTTTGGTATCGCGTCAATCATCGTCTTGGCCTTTTGGAGCTCCGGATTATCGAGTGCCGCCTTGATAGCTTTGTTGATGGCATCCTTTTCGCCAACGTAGAGACCGGTGCGGAGGGGCTCAAAACGAGTCAACTTGGGGTACTCTCCGCGACGAAGATAGGTCATAAAGTGATCGTCGTAGGGAGCCATGGGCAGCGTCAGCCAGTTGGCGAGAATGCCGCTGCCCATGTTGCCCCAAGCCAGCCAACGGGCAAATTCCAGCTCCAATCTCTTCAAGTCTGGCGTACCGTCGAGGTCGGCCAGTTGCAGCGTCTTGTACAGGGGGTTGTTTAGGGCCTCAGGCCTGCCCAAGACAATAGGCTTGAAGCCCTGTGCCCACCAAGCTCTTCTCCATTGCAAAAGCAGCTTCTCTTCTGCTTCGCGTATTGCCGGATCTTGCTTGACCTCGCCATCGTAAAAGGTGTAGACTGGGGGCCTGGTGTGCAGGGGCGGCAGCACCGCCCTATTCTCGTCGAGCGTGATCGAGGACGAAAAGGGATTCTTCCATTTCCAGTCGCTAAACCAGGAGTAAGTCCCGCTAGTACTGTTTGGTTGTATCGGCGGCTTGTGGACTGAGACGAAGGGATTGTACGATTGCGGGATCGATATCGAAGGTATCTTGGGGTTCTTGACGGCCTGCGATATTTCCGATACGGTCGGAACGTGGTCGACTTTTGTTGGAGATCCGAAGAGGAACAAGCTGCAGAGGAAGAATACAAGCACAACAAGCACCACCTTGTAGCGGGGAGGGATAAAGATTCCAGGCATGGCGATGAGACGGCGGTTAGGACATTTGTCGGAGGGGTTGAGGTTTGCCCCTTGGTAGATTACGTGGCAACGGCGGGGCCGCGAAGAATGAGTGAATGGTCGCGAACGAGGCCTAGCAAAGACAGGGCAGTGAATCTAGGCGGACTTGGACTTGAGCGATACGAAGCAACAGCTTGATCCGGCGGGAGAGGGACGCGACGTGCGGAGCGCACAACCATCGGTACCTCAGCCCTACGCTGCTTGGCGCGCAGGCAGGGTCCCGCGATTCCGCTTGGGCCGACTTCGGAGTGTGTCCCCAGCTTTTTGGCTGCATCATAGGTAACTCGTCACTCCATTCGAGTCATTCTCTCTTCCCCCCACCACCCAATTCCTCACCATGGCTCTAAACGGAGCTTCAGTGCTGCCGGATCCTGCAGCCGACCTGCATTGGAGCAACTACCGCGGAGGCAAGTCTTTCAAAATCCAGAAAAGAAGCTGGAGTTGACTCAGCGCAGCCATTCACGAAATCTTCGCCGCCAACGCAACAAGACATCCCGAGAGACCATGCGTTGTCGAGACCAAGAGTGCCCATACCCCGGAGAGATCCTTCACTTACAAGCAAATCAATGAGAGCTCGAATCAGCTCGCACACCACTTTCTCGCCCATGGATGTGAGCGTGGAGATGTCGTCATGGTCTACGCCCACCGCGGGTTAGCAGCTTCACCATTGTTGCCGGCATATCTGACGTGATGCAGCGTTGACCTCGTCGTAGCCTACATGGGAGCTCTCAAGGCCGGAGCAACCGTCAGCGTCCTCGACCCGCAATATCCTCCCGACCGTCAAAACATTTACCTTGAAGTTGCCAGCCCAAGATTCCTCGTGCAGATTGAGCGTGCAACGGAAGAAGCAGGCAAGCTGGCAGACACTGTCAGAGATTTTATCAAGAAGAATTTGAGCATCAAAGCCGAAGTACCTGCCCTCAAGCTCAGGGATGACGGCACGCTTGCTGGTGGTGAGGTTGGTGAAAAGGATTGTTTGGAGGCACAAGAGGCTCTCAAGAATCAGTTGCCCGACGTTGTGGTTGGTCCCGACTCGATTCCCACTCTCAGCTTCACCAGTGGCTCCGAGGGAAGGCCCAAGGGTGTTCAAGGACGTCACTTTTCCTTGACCTACTACTTTCCGTGGATGGCAGAGCGGTTCAACTTGTCTGAAAATGACAGGTTCACCATGCTGTCGGGCATTGCCCACGATCCCATTCAGGTATGTCATTCGATTCCGACCAAGACAATTCTAACAATAACAGAGAGACATTTTTACCCCTCTCTTCCTCGGTGCGCAACTTTTGGTTCCCAGCCGGGACGACATTGCACACGAGCTCTTGGCCGAATGGATGCGCAACCACAAGGCTACCGTCACCCACCTGACTCCTGCCATGGGACAGATTCTCGTTGGAGGTGCAACTGCACAATTCCCGTCGCTCCACCACTCCTTTTTCGTGGGCGACATTCTGATCAAGAGAGATGTCCGCCGACTTCAAGAGCTTGCCCCCAACGTACGCGTCGTCAACATGTACGGCACGACTGAGACTCAGCGTGCCGTGTCTTATTTCGAGGTTCCAAGCAAGACGGACGATGCTGAATATCTCGACACTCTTGGTGACGTCATTCCGGCTGGCAAGGGCATGTTGGATGTCCAACTCCTCGTCGTTGATCGCGAGAACAGGAACCGTATCTGCGGTGTTGGAGAACAGGGAGAGCTCTTTACCCGTGCCGGCGGTTTGGCCGAAGGCTACCTTGGCAACGACGAGACGACGGCCAAGCTCAACGAGGCCAAATTCATTACCAACTGGTTTGTCGACCCCAACAAGTGGGTCAGGGAAGACGAAGAAAGAGCTGCTGCCGCTGGTAGGAAGGAGCCCTGGAGGCAATTCTACAAGGGTCCTCGCGACCGGCTTTACAGGACTGGTGACTTGGGACGTTACACTGCCGATGGAAACGTCGAGTGTACGGGTCGCATCGACAATCAGGTGAAGATTCGGGGCTTCCGTATTGAGCTTGGAGAGATTGACACTCACCTGTCACGCCACCCTCTGGTTCGTGAAAACGTTACTCTTGTCCGCAGAAACAAGGATGAGGAGCCTACTCTGGTCAGCTACATTGTGCCCGAGATGAAGCGTTGGTACCAATGGCTGGAAGAAAGAGGTCTCGTCAAGGACGAGTCACCAGACGAGTCGATGGTGGCCATGCTCAAGAAGTTCAAGCCTCTTTCTGAAGATTGCAAGAACCTTCTCAAGACCAAGGTACCGTCATACGCGGTCCCCAGTGTCTTTGTGCCGTTGGTCCGCATGCCTCTGAGTAAGTCGTCCCCAATCTGTCTCGGGCAGACTAACACGTACAGATCCCAACGGAAAAATTGACAAGCCTGCACTTCCCTTCCCCGAGCCCACTGATCTTTTGCTTGCCGCTGGCAGGAGACCCTCGCAAGTTCAAGCCGCCATGACACCCACGCAAAAGGCCCTCGCCGAGATTTGGGGTTCCCTCCTTCCCAACACCTCGGCGCGCATGCTGACTCCCGAATCCAACTTTTTCGAAGAGGGTGGCCACTCTATCCTCGCACAGCAGATGCTCCTCAAGGTCCGTAGACATTGGAAGGGTATTGATGTCCCCATGGGCGTCATCTTCCAGTCCCAGACGCTTGAAGCTTTTGCTGCCGAAATCGATCGTGCTCAGGACCCTGCTGGTCTCTACCTCGACAACGTGCCTGCTCCTGAAGACATTACCGACGAGGCCTACTCTGCTGATGCGCGCGAGCTAGCACAACAACTGCCCAAGTCTATTCCCAGCGCGGAGATTGACTTTTCCCAACCAAAGACCATCTTCCTCACTGGTGCCACGGGTTTCCTCGGATCCTACCTTCTGCGCGACCTCCTCAACCGCAAGCATCAAGTGATTGCTCACGTCCGTGCCAAGGATGCTGCCAGCGGTCTTGACCGCATCATCTCCACGATGCAAGCCTATGGTACCTGGAAGGAAGCATGGCGTCCTCAGCTCGAGGTCGTCACCGGTGACCTGACCAGGCCCAATCTTGGCCTCTCTTCAGAATCATGGGAGCGCGTTGTCAACAATGCCGACGCCATCATCCATAACGGCGCCCTTGTCAACTGGATGCAACCCTACTCGTCTCTGCGTGCACCCAACGTTCTATCCACCATGAACACGATTGCCCTTTGCACGGCTGGCAAGCCCAAGCAGCTGGGTTTCGTGTCTTCGACTTCAACCCTGGACTCGGACCACTACATCCGCCTGTCCAAGGAGTCTGTCGCCGCAGGAGGAACCGGCGTGCAGGAGAGCGACGACCTCGAGGGCTCGCGCAAAGGCCTTGGTACAGGCTACGGCCAAAGCAAGTGGGCATCTGAGTACATTGTCCGGGAAGCAGGCAAGCGTGGTCTCCGCGGAGCCGTCATTAGGCCAGGCTACGTCACTGGTGACCCTGTCAGTGGCACCAGCATTACCGACGACTTTCTGATTCGTCTCTGGAAGGGCTGTCTCCAGCTGGGCGCACGCCCCGATATTTCCAACACGGTCAACCAAGTTCCCGTTACTCATGTTGCGCGTGTCGTCATCGCATCGACCCTGCACCCACCTGTCACGCCCCTCGGCGTCGCCCAAGTCACCAGCCACCCTCGTCTCACATTCAACGAGCTTGTTGGTGCGCTGGAAGTCTACGGCTACCACGTCCCTCAAATCTCGTACGACAAGTGGCGCAACAAGATGGAAGACTACGTTGCCGACGCTGTGCCAGACCGCGAGGAGCACGCTCTCCTCCCCCTGTTTCACTTTGTTACTGGCGACTTGCCCGCCAACACGATTGCGCCCGAGCTCGACGATAGGAACGCCTCCGAGTCGCTACGCAAGGACGCCAAGGTCACTGGCGAGGATTGGAGTGCTGGTGGCAAGGTTGATGTCGAGATCATTGGCAGATATCTTGCTTTCTTGGTCGAGATTGAATTCTTACCGCCGCCGGAGAAGCTAGGTGAGAAGGCGCTGCCCAAGGCGGATTTGGGCGAGGAGAGGAGGAAGGCGCTGGGAAGGATTGGTGGAAGAGGTGGCAGTGCATAGATTGAATCTTGCAATTGGTAGACAAAAGATGCCTGCAAAAGGTTCTAGGAAAAAGTCATGAAATATTGTCAATCATACTCCATTGGCGTCTCTAGTCATCTACATCGACATGTTCATAACGTTTTACTGTGCAAACGCCGTGTACAGCTCCAACTCCTTGCCAGCCTTGTACTCAATCTCAACACCAGCCCGGATGAAAAACAGATAGCCCTCCTTGACCTCGACCTTTCTGCCATCGACAACCAGCTCGCCTTCGCCCTTGGTGCACACGACCATACTTGGGCCATTGACCGGCGCCAGCACTTCCGTCTTGCCCGCCGGCACGCTCGTCTGGAGCATATCAAACTCGCTCATGGGCGGCGCATACACCTTTGAGAAGCCCTTCCTACTTCCCTGATACGGTTCAGCAGGCAAAATAGCCTGCTTCGCATCATGCGGCTTGAACGAAAGCACCGACACAAACGTATCGACATTGTCGCGGTCAGCGCGGGGGCAGAAGCCCGTATTGAGGACGTTGTTCGAGCGGGCCATGCACTCGATGATGTCGCCGGAGAGGTAAGCGTGGATGCCGTCGGCGGGGATGTAGATGCTCTGACCGGGCCTCAGGCGCAGGTAGTTCATGGTGATCAGCGCAACCAGGCTGCCGTTGTCCGTCGCGCCGTACTGGTCGGCTAGCCGCGGCAGCAGCGCTGCGATGTACCCGTGCTGGCCGAAGGCGGAGACGGGCATGGCGCTGAGCTGCGATTCGACGCGTCGGACGACATCTTCGGGCGCTTTGAGCATGCTTTGCACCACCGATTTGAGCGTGGCGTCGGTGAATTCTCCCTTGTGGGATTTGGGCAGGAATTGCCGCAGTGGTTCGAGCTTGAGCAGCGCTTCGATGTCGGCGAGCGGTTTGAAGCCGCAAAAGGCTTCAAAGTCGGTCAAGGCGATTGCGATTTCTGGCTTGTGGTTTGGGTCGGTGAAGCTGGAGGGCTCCTTTTCGTGTAGTTTGGTGGCGAGCTCCTTGTTCTGCGGGTTGTTAGCGATAGGTCTGGTTTGGAGTTGTCTCTTGGGGGCTTACCGGGTGTAGTTGAAGAGGGAGCGCTTTGGCGATGGACAAGACTTTGGGGAGGTAGGGTAGATTCGAGTGACCGAATTTCGACAGGACTTGCATGCCAAGGTAGTGTTCGGGGTTGGTGTTGATCAGGTCTTGCAGGTTCTCTCCAGTCTCGAGAACATATGAGGGTAGGTCAGGATAGGTGCCAAACCACCTACAAAATGTTAGACATGAATATTGATTGGGAAGGGGAAATTTACATTTCTGCGTATGGCTTGCTCTCATCAATCTTGAATTCGGTCCCTGGAGTCTTGGAGGCTATACGGGCAGCAGCAGACTGCGAGCCTAGTTTGCCCCATGGGTACTCGTTGCAATAACACTTGAGTTGAATGACTGACTGAGACATGATGAAGTGATTTGAGATTCGTGTTGGTGAGAGGACAATGTATGTGCAGGGTTATGTGAGTGGATTGGAGGTGAGTTGAGAGTTTGGAAATGTGTTCAAGAAGTAGAGGTAAAGCGATTATATCAACAGTAGCAATGGCACAACGTCATAGTAACGTCGGCCACTCAATCGGCAGGGCTGAGATCAAGCGGGCGAAGCCGGAGAACGCCATGGGCTTTTGGCCATGGCTCGGGCATGGAATTCGTCGACAATCTAGAAATGTCCGATCTGAATGCCCCATGCTGTCATTCTGCGTGTTCTCCAGGATTGACTTGAAAGCGCTCCATCTGTCCGGTTGTGGCGACTCATACTCGACCAAACGACGTGATCGACAGCATAGAGATTCGCTATGGTGTTTCAACAAAATCTCTCGGTGGTAGAAAGTGCATGATGATACTCTTGATGGACGGTAGTTGTGAGTTGATGAAACTCCAGTGTGAATGGTGTCAGTGACGCAAGAGTGCAGGGTCCAGTCCGGCGCGCGCAGACTGGGGGCGTCGGGTTGCGACAACCCCCAACGGCGCGACCTATGGACCTCTTCATCCTCCAATTCCATGAAATTTGCAATCCACGCTTCTCCGGCTCTCTGGCCTTGTCACCACGACTTGACGACCTCAACGTGACATGATGCCCTGAATCGAATTTGCCGCCCTCCTTGCGTGCGCAACCGCCGTGCCGAGACGCTTTCCTCCGCCCAAATCGACATCCTCTCATTTAGCTTCAACCCACGTTGCTCGAGCCTCACCACCGCCATGCATTTCGCCTTTCCTCCGCGCAAGACCTCGCGCCCTCCTCCATACGTCGCCGTCACCAACGCTCGCTCCTCCGGTCCGCTTCTGTCGCGTCGCAAAGCAAAGCAACTCGCCCTCTTTGCGCTATTTGCCCTAGGCGGCTTATATGCCTTACGGTGGCTGTTTAGCAGTCCAGGCAAAAACGAATACATACCGCCCGGTACTCCGCCAGTAGTCCTCGTCACAACATTGGATGCCGACCTGCCCGAGACATTCAAGGACAACATTCGGAAAAACAGGCAGACGTACGCCGACAAGCATGGTATGTCCATGGCCAAAAATTATGAAATGTAGACTCACCGGCCAGGATACACCAGCTTCTTTGCCAATACCTCTGACTACAATGTCGGCGAGTATCCAAGAAGCTGGGCCAAAGTCCCTTCCATTCGACACGCCATGACGACACACCCGCACAGCAACTACTTTTTCTTCCTCGACATTGATACCCTCATCGTCAACAACAAACTGTCTCTGGAGGAACACGTCATGGACAAAAAGCGATTGGAAGACTTGATGATGGTGGGACTACCGGTCGTTCCGCCCGACAGCGTCATCAAGACTTTTGCGCACCTCTCGGGAGACAACATTGACTTGGTCCTTACTCAGGACAAGGATAATCTGTGTCACAACAGCATGATTCTGCGGCGCGGGGATTGGGCCAAGTTCTTTCTGGATGCATGGTATGACCCACTCTACCGCTCATACAACTTTCAAAAGGCCGAGGGACACGCATTGGAGCACATTGTTCAGTAAGTGTGCTTGATCCTCTCTCACTGATCCTCTCTCACTATTAGCACTAACGATGATAGGTGGCACGGCACCATCCTTGCCAAACTCGCCATTGTTCCCCAACGCGTCATCAATTCGTACACGCGTGATGAATTAGGCACAAACGCAGATGGCATGTACCAAGATGAGGACTTTATTGCTTCATTTCCCGGCTGCCTTACCGAGGACAAAAACACTTGCCCGGAGGATATGGCGCCTTGGTTTGCAAAGGCAAATGCACGATAGCCATTGGTGTATTGCAGAGGATCTTTGGCGTTCAGCGAATATATGGGCCGGCATTGGTATGAGCGCGGGAGTTTGGCTTGTTTCATGGCCTCAATAGGTAAAGCCTGGGGCTTTTACCATCTGTATCAAATCTTCATCAACTTTTAGACACCGTGCATGTCTGTAGTAATGGCGCGTTTCCACCTTGTGTGCGGCCACGACTTCGCTATGGTGCTCGGACCACCAGACTGGTGCTCCGAAGGGGACCTCGACGTCGCCATCCGCCAACCGAACAACATCCCTCTCAAGTGTCGCATCAATGCCCTCTTTGGAGAACGCGTCTTCGACAAGTTTGCCGCCGTTGGATCCGTCCATCTTTGAGCGGAATCCCAGATTCAAGGCGCTCTACGACGATCTCTCACAAAATAAACTCAACGCCGACGCGTCCACCAAGAATAGCAAGAAACAGATTCACGTTGAGAGAGCAAGTTCAGTCAGTTCATCGCAGCGCAAAGTCTTGCAATAGGAAACACTGCATTTGTCCGTTTGTTTCGTCTGACGCGTCTTAGGAGGTCAAAACCAAACAAACAAACGCCGCGAAGACCAACATCATTGGCTCGGCACTCGACCATGTCGCTTGGAGAGATGCACGTCTTCCAGAAGAAGTAAAACTTACCCAAACTGCATCCTTCGTATCTATTTTTCTAACATTTGTAGATGCATGAAGTCACCGTGATCGCGGCCGATCAAGTAAATGGACGCATCGACAAGAGCCACCAAGAAATTCTCGAATCCGAATTAGTCTTTTTCAAAGAAAACATCGAGTCAGTATCAGATTTGCTTGAGGATTCCATCACCTCCACTGCTATTCAATTGTGCCGCATCATCGACCCAGGTAAACACCACCGCATCCACAACGAAACATCGCTCATTCGCATCAGACCTTTCTGCAGATGACCCCGACTATTCCGTACTGGATGACCCGCCTAATATTCTTGCTCGCCAGCAGGAAATAGAGGCGCAAAGCTGCTCTCTTGGCACACACCGTGCGCAACTCTCCGACCTCGCAGCATCTATCCTGCAAACTCAAGCCGAGCTGATGGAAGTCATTGTCAAGATTCTGGAGCAGACGGTCCACGGCACTCTGGCACGGTTTCTGCGAGCCAAGGCAGAGCACTTGGCGGCGGTGTCGGAAGGCTTGGAGAAGAAGCTGAGGTTTCACATCCTCCATTGCTGCTTCAGGTGGTCGAGATATCTATTGCTAACACCATGCAGCATCGTCAGTCTGAGCCAAGAGCCCCCAGCATCCCTGCAGATGGCTCTCAAGAAATACAAGGACCACGTGTCGCGCGAGAAGTGGGAGTTGGAGCACCGCGGGGAAATCGCGTCAGACAAACTCAACGCGTTTGACGAGGCCGCCAACGGCCGCGGCGATATGATGAGGCAGATTGCGCAGCGTTACGTCGAGATTGAAGCAGAGATTCAGAAGATCCAGGATGAGATGGCGAAGCTAAATGGACGGTAGGTTGTGATGGGGCTGGATGGACTCGTGGACCCAGGCGTGGCGCCGATCTCTCAAGGCCTTTTCGTTGCACTCATCCCCAAGCAGTAGGGAGTTTGCAGCTTTGCAAATGACGGCCGTCAATTCAAAGGCCGAGGAACAATATACCCGCAACGACAGCAAACAATACACACTGAAAGACAGTAGAAACGAAAGCACTTACACAGTATCCATCAAAGATCCATTCATGAGCTATACTTCCCAAAAGCAACAAACTCATGATCTCATGATTCGACGCCCTAGACGCCGCGAGTCCTGAGGCAGACAGTTGGCAGCACAGTCCTTCTAGTTCCAGCCCATTCTCTTTAACACAACCCCAATATCTCTGTCTCCTCCAGCCCGTTCTCAAATCCTGCCGTACCGCGTAAAGCAACCAGAGCACCGGCACCACCGCAACAGCACATCTCCGTCTCGATGTGTCCAGCACATTCACGGCTCATACCTCTCAACTGGATCACCAACGAGAGCTGAAAAGTCAGACAGCCAGTAAGCGAGCGAGTTGCGTCACGTTGTGGCGCGGCGGTGCGCAAAAAGGCGGAATCCGGCGGCTTGGGGACGATCTAGAATTCTGAAAAGTGCTTTTTGCCTTTGCGGGATTTGCGTCCCCGGCGATCTGGGGAAGGTTCGCGGGATGCTGATTGGCGTGCTGATTGGCTTGTGGAAGGAAAATGTTACGACTTTGGGGGGTTTGTTATTGAAGTGTGAAAAGCAGTTACCGGGGTGAACTAATCTAGTTGAGCATATTGATGCGTAAGCAGCTCCCAATTTTGGTGGATGTCTTTGGTCAGCTGCAGAACATCCTGTGTTTCGAGTGACACTCCGCCACGGTCGTTGTGTCTTTACTCAACACTCGCACGCTATACACCCGTTTGAACGTTGTGGACAGAGCAAACAAGAAAAGTGGCGAGACTCGTCTCTCAATCCCTCCACAAAATCCGGAAATGCTGGAAGCTCGTGATACAAAGGCTGTGGTTGAGCTTGTTTGCTGTACTAACATAAGTGTCTCTTGCTGCAAGGTTTCAAGACGAAGGCGACGCCGACAAAAGCTTATACACATCAGTGTTTATATATGCCGAAGCCGAGTTGGGGCTCTATGCCTCCAAATCTCACCTACTACTTCGACATCGCTTCGCAGTGCTCTGATTCGATGGAGCTAGCAATCGACGTTTGTATGACTAGTCTGCATGCTCCTTGACAGTGGAGAAGAGCGGCAGAATCTCGTTAAACACAGAACGCACTTGCGGTTAGGAGATTCTCAGCAGTCCCGAGTGAGTGATGGTACGAGAGTTTATGCGGGGACGCGCATTAAGAGTTGACAGCACAACATGCATCATGCAAGACTCAGGCTATGCACGGCGAAACGAGTGCACCGTTCTACGGGCCGATCCGGCAAGCGGGGCGCCTTTCGTTCAATTGGGTAGCTCCTCCGCACACTACATACGACATTTCCACCACCTCTCAATCACTGCATTAGCTTGTGGTAGACTTTGCCTTGACGCCTTAAACTTGCCGCCACTATTAAGTTGTTGAACGGGCGAAAGGTGGAGGTGCCGGCTCATGTTTTCGACTGCTACGAGGACAAGAAGCTTGTCGACAGGGATCAAGCTTAGCTTCACTGCAGCAGCATCAGTCCTACTACTCCTCTACGCGAGAGCCATACAGAAGTTGCGCGTTCGAGACTACATGGTACAATGCATAGATGCAAGTGTGCCTTCACTCATTTCTTGAAGAGCGGATCATGAAGACCCGCTGACATTGTAGACTTCAGCGTACTCCGTGTCCTAATCTTTGTACCCGATTCCTTTGATTGCAATCGCCTTGGCAGCTCGGTTCTACAATTGAGAATCCATGTGGGAAAAGGTTTGCAAGTCCGGTTTACTCTGTGGTCTAACACTGATGTCGGTCAATGAAATGATTGGACATTTGAGCCGGGTTGAGTATCTGCGTACCGAGTACACTTCTCCAAATAAGCACTATTGGCTTCATCTACACGTTACTCTTTTTGTGATGTCGTTGCCGTTGGATGCCATTGCTTTTTCCACATTTGTAAGTTGAGTTCTCTCGGAGCATACCTGGAAAGCGACAATCCCAGTCTGGACGAACACTGCAGAGCGCAACTACTAGAGGGTCCTCAATTTACCAGCAACCCCATGGGAAATCGAAGTTTCAACAGATCGTTCCATTTGCCTTGTATGGCTGAGCCCTGGAAAGCCTTTTCGAGCTGTGGAAGGTTCCCCATACCCCCGATTGCCGACCTAGGCAGGCGAATGCGCGGAACTTGCGCCACAACGCTTCAACGTCCACCATCGTTGCTTGTAGTAGCTCTTTCGAGTGGATATGGTATTGGAGCAGTACTCTTATCGCCGAAGTATTGTCATCCGCTTGTAGTCGGCCCAAAAAATCGACCATCTGACCACGAATCTTGAAAATTCCTGGGAGGCTCCACGGGTTGCTGGAAAGAAGGCATCTAGGGGTCTTTCATTAAAAAGGCGAGGGGCAATCGTACTCAACGGAAATAACCCCACTGATCAAATGATGACTTCGACATCTCGGGGGTAAACATCGAGAGTTTGCAAGGACCTTAACACGAAGATTACCTGTCCTAAAATTAGTTGGGCCGCTTAGAAACCTCCCAGTCTAACCCACGATATGCGACTTGTCGGTGGGGTTGAAGCCTTACGGTGTACAAAGTACATCTTTACTTAGCCCCGAGCTTTCGTATCAAGACTCTCGGTTGCAGGTATCGTCATAGATTGGTGCGGCGCTTGCGGAGGTGCGTCGTATTCTGCCATGTCGAGCAAGGGCCGACAAGCAAAAACCCAGGGGCGTTGTGCAGCTAGTGGTGATATATATATGCGCAGTGTGACACTTTCAAATTCGGCACGTCAACCCGCTATTTGTCTCCTCTGTAGCGTCTCTCCACCTTCTTTGGGATCTGTCTATCACTCTCTCAGCTGAGATCTGAGCTCCTGAATTTCCCACCATGCGCCTTCTCAATCTTCTCTCTTTTGGGCTGCTGGGGCTCGCCACAGCTGCACCTCTAAGCTCCCCTAACCTGGATCCGGAGGAGGTTGCCCTTGTAAAGAGACAGCAGCAGAGATCTAGCCAAGCTCCCGATCCAAAGAATCTGTTGCCGTTTGTCATCAGCGATTTCAAGTACAGCGGAACAGCCAATCTTTTTGATGTTGCGTTCAGGGTTTACAACATCAATACCAAAATCATCATTAAGTGTACTGCGAAGTCTTCCGTTCGGTCCGGAGGCGTTTGGTTCAACTGCGACCGTACCACCACGAAGTTCAGGGTGTTCGTGGACATTAACGACTTCAATGGTCAGAATGGAAAAATCACGTTAGAAGTTTTCTGGGTAAGTCAATTCGATCACTCTTCGAGACTATTGCTGACAATTTCTTCAGAAACATATCCCATTCGCCCTGACACAAGCAACGGACGAAATATTCACCAGTTACGGGTATGGTATTTTCGATGTCCAGTGCGTCCCTGGGACCCAACCTGTCACTTTACCAGAAGGGAACCCGCCCGGTGCAATCCAGCCACAGACTACGCCACCAGAAGAGATCCCCATCAACAAGTTGAACACTAATCCGCCACCAAAAACGGATACGGCCAACACAAACGGAGTTACGGATGAAAAGACAAAGCAAGGAGGTGATAGCACTACCACCCCGACAGAAACAAACCCGAACAAGGCAGTCCGCGAGCGAAAGACGAAGAGGGAGACGACCACCAAGCCTCTCGACGAGACCGAGGCTGCCCCTCCTGAGCAAAACCCAACGGCTGGTCCCGAACCCCCGAAGAAGCCCAAGCAGCCGACGCCCCCCAATGAAAACACCAAGCTCACCACGGAGCAGCCGACGACCCCTAACCCCAATGAAAACACCAAGCTCACCACGGAGCAGCCGACGACCCCTAACCCCAATGAAAACACCAAGCTCACCACGGAGCAGCCGACGACCCCTAACCCCAATGAAAACACCAAGCTCACCACGGAGCAGCCCACGACCCCTAACCCCAATGAAAACACCAAGCTCACCACGGAGCAGCCCACGACCCCTAACCCCAATGAAAACACCAAGCTCACCACGGAGCAGCCCACGACCCCCAACCCCAATGAAAACAACAAGCTGCCTCCCCCACCAACCGAGGCGGCCACCTTGCCACCAGACTCTGGCCTCAATCCTTCGGCCTACTTTGTTGAGGTCACTTGCAATGCCTTGGGTATTGTTGATGTTGTTGTGCAGGATGTTATCGAGGGCGATATGCAGCAGGTTCCGTTCTGAACTTGGAGGGGGACGGGCTTGAGATTTTGAGATTTTTCCTTCTTCTTTCGGTACTTGGCTGTGCAAAGTCAGCTGCCAGTTTCGAACGGTTGGGAGATTTAGGTCCCTTTTGGGACTTGGCTATATGTAGCCGTAATGGTAGTTGTAGTGCGGCGCACTGTTGCCTTTACATTATGGAGTACTTCCATCTTGAGCATATCTGTGGGCGCCGGCGCTCAATTCTGGAGAGGATTTTCTATCTGTCTTTTTCATGAAGGTGACTTGTCCGGCATCCTTTCTTCCACTCGGACATTCCTCGCTCACAGTGGTTAGGAATAGGGGTCAGCCATAATAGTCTGCGCTGAAAATAGAGCGTGTTGTTGGCATTGTCCTGGCATATGAATGCTCCCTAATGACCACCGCTAGAGTGTACGGATGCTCCCAGTCAGCGCCCCGTATGTGTATTAGATATTCGTTCTTGTTCAGCCTTTGCTCAATAAAACTTGACGCTTGTCGAAAACTTTGAAGCGGTCAGTGAGGTTAAATAACGCACGATTATGCGCCTCACCCCGAGTGGCGTCACAGGTGAATAGTTGGTAACTGTTTTGATGTCTTTGCACGTACTCTCCCAGAAGAAACCATCAACACACATACATACACTTCACGCAGTCTTCTTTGACAATAACATTTTTGACACTACAAGACGCCTTCTGAAAGTCACCAGCCACGACCGTTCCAGACTTCTCCACGACTGCTCCAGACTCCTGCCCTCGCCCCCATTCACCCAAGGTTCCGCTTGCCAGAAAGCTTGGGTTTTTCTACTCTCTTGAGGTCAACAAGATGCACACAAACACCTACACTTCGACTACACATGACGGTTTTGACTCCTTGCTTCACATACACAGAATGACTCAACATAGCACTGAGCAGGAATCCTCCAAGAGCCCGGTTACAAGCCCCGACCGCACATTCACCACCCACGATGTCGGTTTCCAGCCTCACCTCGACACTATGTCTCAGTACAGCACCGAGCAAGAATCTTCCAAGAGTCCGGTTACCAGCATCGACCACACTACCACCACCCACGATCCCAAATCCCAACCTCACCTAGACATCCTGGCTCACCACGGCACCGGTACCCAGCAGGAATGCTCCCCGAACGAGGACCTCGTCACAACGCTTACCAGACCTCAAAAGCTCGAACTTTTCAAAACGCTGGAGACGTACAGGTCGCCCAAGAACGCTCAGCTCGAGACCTACACGAGCGCCACAACGCTCCAGTGACGACCTTCGTGCCCCTTGAGGGCAAGCGCAGCCCCGGCGATCTTGGCGATGACGAAGTTCTTCCTGGCCATCATGCGCAAAAGCACAAGTACGGTAGACAGAACTGCACGACCAAAAGCCCAGATATTCTCTCCACTCAAGATTTCACTGGCGATTCGCGAGCTTTTTGTCGCGTCTCTGGGCATTTTCACCCAATATACTCGAGCTGATCGTCTCCCCTTCGCGAGCTCGGGCACGGGCTGTTTCTATGGGGGGTTTGAAGGTCAGGATGCTTTTCTCACGGGCAGGTGGCGAGACAGTCAAGTCAAGAAGTGATAGTCAGGAAGACATGTGTTCCGCTCTGCTTATCCATATCCCACAACTAGTGTCTATTCCCCCTTGACACGTCGCCAGTTGAAGCTCGCCATCGCGGATCATGCCGTTAATGACGTCGTAGGCTCTGGCGGCGGTGCGGATTATGAAGGATGTTGGGCTGGGTCTGCATTGATGGTAAGCCCTATTGATGGTGTTGCTAACAGCGTAAAGCTTGGAGGGCTTAATTACATTAACCCTAAGCATAGGAGGAGTGCTGAAGCGGGGCTGTATGATATTGACCCTCTTTATTAAACTCGATGAGCGTCATATCTTGCTCTTGGACTTGAACATATCAGAAAGGGGGTTAGTATTTTATATTGTCTTCAATGCCCTGCTCATGAAGTCAACGGAGCCTGGCTTTGTCAACGTCAGGGGAAGACTTGGATGGACATGGCTCTTACCTGTGACGCTGTTGTGGATTGCTCTTCATGGGTTACACGATACCTGTACACAAGCGCAACGCAATGCCCTGACGCCTGAAGGAACGGGAGAAATATGGCGGGATTCTGCCAAGATCTGCGATGTGAGAGCACAGGGGATGCTGGTAGGTTCTATCGGGGTTGTAAACCATTGCAGACGATGGCCTCAGCATGTAATCGAGGATGCTCGAGTCCAGACGCTCCGCAATTTAGCTTGGATGTCTGTCAGCTAGCCTTCGCGTTTTTCTCGTTCCATGCAACTAATTTCTGACAGCACAACGTCATGGACTCACCAGACCTTGCAGTCAGAAGAACATCAAGTAATGTTGGGACTCTTTTCAACTCAGGGGGAGGCAAGTCCTTGCTCCCATCATTTGGAAATGAAGAGCTCTGTCACTTTGAAGCCCCAACCTCTATTGTTGTAAATTACTCCAAGACTAGAACGCGGTGTTGGTCTAGGGTGCAGCAAGACCAGCCCGCCATTCTCTAAAAGCAATCCGAGCCTCATTTCCGCGGATGTTTCCAAGTCGACTTCCTCGCCTGAAGATACGTGCCGCTCTGAATAGCCTTGTAAATGGCATAAACACCGCCAAGGGGCCAAATATCCAACAGCGGATTTGTCTTCTTATCCGCGCTGACATCAACCTTGACCTTTTCGTAGACGCTCGGCAGCGACGTGGCGCCGTATTTTTGGCGCAGCTCATCGTACCATTTGCGGTCGTAAATCTTCCAAAAGTCTTCCTCGTTGTAATACGTGTGGGCGTAAAACCACTTCATGCCGCCTAGCTCGCGCAGCTTGTGTTCGAGGTCGCGGTTGAGTTCGACGAATGTATTGTGATCGCGAGGTCCTTGTCCCCACAGGCCGACGTTCAGCATGGGCTTGAGCGTCTTCCCGTCTGCTTCGTAGTCCTTTGAGTGCGGGTGGAATGTTGGTAGCGGGTTCTGTTTCAGGGGGCACAGCCAAAGTGGCCAGATGCCGAATCTTTCGTTGGTGTAGTCGATGAACTTTTCTGCGGTCGCAAAGGGCACTGCTAGATCTTGGACGACGTACTGCTTTGACTGCCCGCTGGCATGGAGAGCCGTGTACAGCATGCGCGTGTGGAGAAAGTCGTCCAGCCACCAGCGCGTTGCCTTGTTGAAGGGGAATTTGAAGTAGTCAAACGCTGAGGCTCCTACCCAGAAGCCACCTCTGTCGTATCGAAAAAGATACTCTCCAAGGGGAATGGTTTCTGTGACTGGTTTTCCGCCGCTCTTGCTGATCGACCCTTGGACGTGGAGATAGAACCAGGGGTCCCGTGGTTCGCTAAAGCACTGGACCGAAGTGCCCTCTTTGACCGTGTCCGTCAGGCGGCCAGTGACGATTGCTCCTTGGGTCTTTGAGAAGAGAATCCCGTCGACATACTCAAGTTCGGGATCTTTTATAAGCTGTTGGCATCTTTCGACAGCCTCTGCGGTGCTGGAGGTGGGATGGTACGTCGTCTCCACGTACTTTGCCGCCTTTTGAAGTTGAAGCTCCACAAGAGTCGTCACGCCCAGACTGCCCACTGCACCAGCAGCACCATTGAACAGGTCCGATTTTTCGTCTCTTGAGCAGCGGACGACTTCACCGTTGGCGAGCACGATCTGAGCCCAATTCACCGTCCGGTCAAAGTAGCCATGCTTGAATGAGCTGCTCTCTCCCGCAGTTCCTGCATAACCTCCACCCACAGTGATGCCCGGGAATTCCATGACGACGGGAGGAACAAGCCCATATTTCAGAGTTTCTTCTACGAGCCGATCCATGGGAACGTTAGGCTCGACCAAGGCCGTTTTGGACTCGACATCAACCTTCAGGACGCGATCGAGGCCACTGAGGTCAATGACATTCGGTTTTCTCGTTGGACGGGTGCTGTTCGTGGAACCGTGACTGATGCGAAATTTCAGTCCTTGGTCGTGAAAAGACCGGACCTTTTCAGAGACTTCGGCCACAGCTCTTTCGTGACTTTCAAGAGCCTGGTCCGTCTCCTGAGCAGCCATGAGCATCCGTGAATTTTGCGAGAAATGCCTTGTCGATTGAAGCTGGAAATCAGGAAAGGAAAAAGACTTGGTAGGAAATGTTGAGGCACATGGCGCATGCCACGACCGTCTGGTACAATCTTCGAAGTCGTCAATATCGTGGGCGGTTACCGCTGTGAGCGAGAAGTCATACGCGCCGATGGTCGAATCAGACTGTGTTTGATGGGACGCGAGAGACGCGACCGCGTCAGAACAGCCTTCATCATGGTTACTTGGTTGTCTGCTTGCGGCTGAAAGACGCCCACGACCTCAAAGGCCGCGCAACCGAGACCGCACCCTTGCAGCCGAGGTTGACCCGTCATGCTGCTAGATGGAATATTTGTGAAAATATCCCTGTCACTGCATGGCCAAGCAAGATCGCATTTTGTTGTGCAGCGTCAACGATTGGGATTGGTATTGCAGACGTCTGCATGCGCCATAAACCAGGCACCTGTACCTCTCCATCACCCAAGCCCGATGACCACCGATTTGGTACTTCGAGCGCGACGAATCATCGATAAATGTCGGTAATTGTAATGCAAGTCGGAAGAAGATCACCTTCTATTGAAAGTCACGGGCAAGTCCACTCAAAATGGACCACGGCACAAAGATAGGAACGTATGCCCCACAAGATCCATCCCTTCTGTCTCCTCAACGGTCAGAGTATCTGGTCCGCCGAGTTCGTCGACTCCAAATCCATTTCATTCCACGTGACATCGATGACGATGAAGGACTTCTTGAAGTGCGAATGGGAAACCATGCATTTGCTTACTGCAGAAACATCTTTGCTTGGCGAAGTTGAGAGGCCTGACAAGAGCACAAACCCTGTAGTTTGCCGTGGGCGGCCGACTATAAGGCGTAAGATCTTCATGCACATCCTTGGGGGCTGTGAGGGGTTGTGCATCTGCGAAGAAATATAGCTGTTTCGTCCGCTGCTGTGGTAGAGGGTGATTGTCGTTCGAGATTGTCACTCGAAAACAACCAGTCGGCTCCCGTATGCCCACGCCCTCTCTGGTGGTGCCGTCTGGCGACGCGCCGAATCGTGTATTTCGCGACCATGTCGGGGACTACTCCCTGGCTCTCGACTTTCCTTTTCTTGCTCTTCATCGCGTTCGAAACGACCGTTACACAAGCGTTACACGAAAATGTTCCCAGTGCAGCTGTCAAGACTCCGTCGCGACGACAAGTTTCCAATCCAGCCACTTCAAACTTCATTCGACGAGCTATCCACTCCTCGGTCATTATCGGCAACCATCTCTTCATAGATGGAGGAGAAATCTCGCAATTTGTTGATGGCTATGAGGACCCGCAATGGTCAAGAACAAACAACTACACGCTTTCCATCGACATGAGCTCAGACTGGACCAACTCAAGTGTCGAAATAAAGACCGTACCCAAAGGAGGCTCGCCCATCTTCAATTGGCCTGGGATCTGGCCCGAAAGTGACAACAGTTTTCTTATGTGGGGTGGCTATGTATCCACAAAAGCAGCTAACAAGACTACCCCCGAGAAAGCCGTGTGGAGGTTCACAGCTGACTCGACCGGAACTGGAACATGGGCAAAGGTCGATCCAGGGGATCCAAGAAGTTTCACCGAGTTGACCAGGCCCGCTAATGGAGTTTGCGGCACGTCGAACAATACTGGGTACTACATTGGCGGCTTCCACTCCAACGCATCAGATCCGGATGTGTCGAGCAGCAAGACAGTGCCGCTGACAGGCATGGTGAGGTACAACTGGGAGACGCAGACGTGGAGCAACGTTTCATCGATTCCATACACCAGTCCGTTTGGTACCGCGCTCGGGGGCCAAATGCAGTATATTTCGACATTTGGGACTCAAGGGCTCATGATGCCAATGGGTGGCCTTACATCGTCGTTGAACAGTTGGTCCGAGTCTTCAGGGCAGCTTGCATTGACCAACTTCACGATTTACGACCAGGCCACTGGAGAATGGCACGCGCAACAAACGACTGGAGAAGCTCCGAGTAAGAGAAACCTGTTCTGTGCGGTTGGGGCTCCAGGATCCGGAGGCACGTTCGAGATGTAAGTCGAGACCTAGATTCAGCAGCGATGTCAGGATCTGATTATTGTAGCTTTGTGTATGGGGGCTGGGACGGAAGTTTAGGACTCGCCTACGACGACATCTATATTCTCTCCCTCCCAGGATTCAGGTGGTTCAAGATATCGTCAAGTACGACTGGCACACCAAGATCTTTCCATACCTGCAACAGAGTCGCCAGCCAAATGGTTGTTGTCGGAGGGGTCGACTATTCATTGGGAGTTCCAGAAGACTGGTACGGTAAACTCAGGACCTGTTGCTTTTCCAGGCTGACCAATGTTCCAGGCAAGATCCAGATCCGTGGGACAACGGGCTTGGTGTTTTCGATTTGAACAACCTTGTGTGGCAGTCTTCATACAATGCCAGCGCAGCAGCATATGATACTCCCCAGGTGGTAAAGGAGTGGTACAACATTGGGTAAGTGGTCCAATCTGTTTGGCCCGACGACTGACTAAAGCCACTTCTGTAGCGGACTCAACAACGTCTCCTGGGACAGCACCGCTATGAGGGATCTATTCTTATCAGCAACCACCGATTCTAGCGGAAACACCAACAGCACTCAGGAAAGCTCCCAGGGCTCATCAAACCACGCTGGAGCTATTGCTGGAGGCGTCGTGGGTGGAGTTGCTGGAGTCGCTCTTCTTGCTGGAGTTGCATTCTTTCTGATTCGACGCCGACGAGCTTCCCGCAACCCGTCAGATCCGATACAAGAATACCAGATGGCTGAAAAAGATGCCCAAAACGAATACAACGAGCTTCCGGTCAGACAGCCTGAGATCGGATCGGAGAACTTGGTGCATGAACTACCAGAAGATACAGCGAACATATCCAGATCGAAGAAACCAGGGCCAAGATAATCAAGTGCATATGGAAGAAGTTGCTGTACTTCAATGGATAATCGATACCCCGGTGGATTAAGTACGTTCGTTAGATAGATTCGAAAGGCAGTGTGTCAAAAGAGATGGCAATGCCTGAGCCCAGCCGTATTTTGATGATATCTCTTCTAATAGTAATAGCTGTGGCGAGTGAGAAATTTCTAGGTCCAGACAGGGATTAGAAGTGTTATTGCTTTCGATATCCTTTGCGAGAAAAATGGGCGGATGTCGTGTAACTTTACACGTCGAAAAATACGTAATTTTCCACGCTTGACGTAGCTGGACCCTGCCGGGATCAACCACCTTGCTCGAACTTTCCAACGCAAACACCACCGAGCCTCAACACCACTATCCTCTCGCCGTGGACAAGATGGAGAGCCCTGAGGAGAGTCCAGCGCAACGGCAAGCGCGCTTGCGCCGCGAACGGCGACAGGCAAAGATCAACTCGCAAGGCGCATCACGGCTGGAAGCAATCACGTCGCTGAGCGGACGGCCAGCGCCAGCTCCAGAAGAACGTACGTCTTCTTTGCGCATATCCAAAGCTCCAAGAGATATTGATAATGAACGCAACTAACATCCACCAGCATCATCTGACCCTTCTCCCAAGCCGACCGCACCCCCACCCTCCGTCTCAGCTTCCAGCACCTCAACCACAACGGGCGGCGGCGCCGCGGCCACGCCGACCTCCTCCTCCGCTGAAACCGACGACCCACCCGAAATCGACATTAGCCAGCACTACTATGCGCCCACCAGCCGCCCGGCACGCTCACTGACGCCGTCTACGCCGGCCTCGGGCCAGTTGACGCCGGGCACGCCAGACAATGGCAGCGGCAATCCCAACGACGACCCCATGATGCGGATGATGCAGCAAATGCTACGCGGCGGAGGCCCGCCCGGTATGGACGGTGCAGCAGGTCCTGGTGGCGCCGCCGAGGGAGAGGACCCCATGCTCCAGATGCTACAGCAGATGATGGGCGGAGGAGGCGGCATCCCTGATATGCCGCGCGCAACTGGCGCACCGCAGCAGGGGGAAAACAGCAGCAATGCGGCGTATGTGTGGCGCATCGTGCACGCCCTCATTTCGCTCAGTTTGGCTATCTACATTGCGCTGGGCAGCGCGTTCGACGGCACCAAGGTGGCGCGGGAACACGGCCAGTCTTCTTTCGATGGCGTTGTCGAGATCGGTGGCGTCAACATCGGACAGCGTCTGTTTTGGATGTTTGCGACTGTGGAGGTGGTGCTGCAGAGCACGCGGTTCTTTGTCGAGAAGGGACGACTGCAGCAGGGTGGCTTAATGGGGACGCTGTCGACGATCCTGCCCGAGCCATATGCGGGATATCTGAGGATGGCTGGGAGGTACAGCGTGATATATACCACGGTCGTGGCAGATGCTATGGTTGTAGTGTTTGTCCTGGGAGCTGTGACGTGGTGGAAGGGACTCGTAGCAAACTGAATTGACAGACGGAAACGAATGACGACGTAAAAGCTCAAGGCATGGGATATGGTCTCAAAACGAATGCAATGACCAACACACTCAACAGACCTTTTCAGCCAAAGGCGTGAATAACCCACAGGTCTTCAAAAAAGTGACCAGAGGTCTCGCAAGACAAATCCTTTTCGATACGCCACACATGCCCTTGTTTTGACCCAAAAACCCCACATCCTCACGCACCCTGCTCACTCTGCAACGCAGCAGTAGTCTGCTGCTTCGCGGCCTCCAGCAACTGCTTCTCACGCTTCAGTCGCGCATTAACCTGCAACTGAGCCTCGCGCACCACCTTGCTATGCTCATTCTTCTTGCGAATCTCCTCCGTCTCCTCGAGCTCGACGTCGGTCGGCTTGATTTCCGTGGCGTGCACCGCGTCGGCCAGCTGGCTCCAGATCTCGCCCTCGGCCTTGTACTTCATCTCGATGCGGGTCGGCGCGCGCTTGGCCTCGGGCGCGTAGTTCACGGTCAGGAAGGCGCCTTCGTGCGGCTCTGCTCCGCGGTTCACTTTGATGGGCAGCCACGGGTTGCGGTATTTGATGCGGGGGACGATTTCGCGGAGGAATTTTCTGGGCAGGGAGATGTGTGTTAGTGGGTGTCGTGGAAAGTTGCGGTTGAGGCGGGCGTTTGTCTGGACGTCTGAGGTGGAGCGCCTACTTGGGTCCTCGGTTCCCGCCGTCAATCGATTTTGCCATGCGCAGTCGTATCGAGGCGACGTTGCGTGGGATGGTGGCAGAGCCTGGTCCTATTCGTATCCATAGCAGCTACATGTGGTTGCGCGCGTGAGTGGTCTATTCTTTGCGGCGGAGGTCTTGTGGAGCGTGCCTACTTGCTGTTGAGATATTGTTAGAGAGAGCAGTTCGAGGCCGGCAGGATAGCTGGACTGCTTACTTCCTTCAACTTGAACATGCGCTGTTGGATTGTCGGCATGGTGGGCAATTGGTGTTGTAGACCTCACCAACAACGCGGAGAGCTTGATCAATGACCGTTGGCCGCCGCCGCTTGAGAATTGACGTCGGGAATTTGAAACGCCGATATCTTATCGCGGATGATTATGTAACGTTTCAAGCCAATTGATCAGCAAAATTACAGCGTCCTCGAGCTTCTACGCTGGCAATGTTGGCGAACAGGTGGTTGTTGGACTGTGAACTTTTTTTTTTTTTTTGGAATTGAACAAGTGCCGGACGCCGCATGCAGCCCGCTACCCTGGATCCTCCCATGTCGTTCCGCCGTAGAGTCTCATGACAATAACCGTGACATTATTTACAATGCAAAAAGCGGAGCTTTACTTTCCCATTTCCAATTCCATGAAGAGCCAAATCCCACGTAGAATTTCATTCTACCACTACGCCTACCTCGTTGCCATTGTGAAGACAAATTCTTTAGTGGCCACGGTATCCCGTGTGCTGCGCCGAAAGCTATGGCTTACTGAGCAGCAGGAGGAGCGGCGCCCTGGGGCCTGGCAGCAGGCTGGGCTCTGCGGCTCCTACAATCAAGTCAGCGCATGTTGGCACCATCGGCGAAATACAACGTACATAAAGTTACGGCTGAACATGGAAATGGCGACCATGGGAAGCCAGCTGGGCATCTTGGAGAAAGCCCAAAAGACATAGGCGACGGGAACCTCGACGCCGAATTGAACCAAGAGACCGTTGAAGGGGTGGAAGATGCCCTCGTAGGGTTCAGTCTGCTCAAACTTCTTCTCCGTGTGTAGCTGCGTAATGTTCAACGCAGTGGTGTTGACACGGTTGAGAGGGAT
Organism: Phyllosticta citriasiana; assembly: GCF_038021145.1. NCBI lineage: Eukaryota > Fungi > Ascomycota > Dothideomycetes > Botryosphaeriales > Phyllostictaceae > Phyllosticta > Phyllosticta citriasiana. Next base: position 981,153 of record NW_027117282.1, on the reverse strand, counting down.
GAAGCGCACAGCAGGAGCAGGCGCCGACTGGTCGGGGAGAGGAGCAGGGATTTGGATGTGGACAATGGATGGAGGAGAGGCGGCCCAAGTGTTGCAAAGAATATTCTCCGTCTCGCAATCAATGAAACCGAGGTTGGGCGACTTTGGCGCCGCAGCAAGGACAGGGACGGATTTCTGCAGATGCAATTAGCGCCTGGTCGCTGAAGATTGGGAGACAGGTTGACTTACATTCCATGCCTCGGTGGTGTTGCCGCAGAGCCCAAAGCACGTCTTGTTGCCGCCCGTCACGTAAATCATCCATTCCTGGGGTCCCGCGGCGGCTGCTGAGGCGCTAGAGTTGATGGTCTGGCGCCAGTTCTCGAGCGTCAGGTTGGCGACAGCCTTCTCAGCGACCTTTGAGGCAGCAGCTTCGACGGGGGTGGCAGCGGCGGGGATGGCGGTCGAGACGTAGGACTGAGCCTGGTTGAACCAGCCCTTGACCTTATCGACCAAGGGGACCTGGTCCTCGGCAAGCGCAAGGGCGGGCAAGGCCACGAGGAGAGCGGAAGAGAGGCGCATGGTGGTGGAGGTAGCGATGGAGCAAAGGGACGATGAAGTGCGACGATGCGGTAATCGTGCAGATGCAGGAGGGCGGACCAGGAGTTTTGGAGTAAGATATGTGACAAGGTGAGTGACGCGGAGCCGCAACGGAGACGGGGAGAACGTGGAGTGGGTGAAGATGCCAGGTTGCCCGCAACCACGGGAACCTTGAATTGTGCGCGCGGGAAGCCTCAACTCTCTGCACGTGCACGCGTCTCATGAAACGACACCAGCACATCTCAACCTCACCTTTGTTACCGTACAGTGCCTTTCCCAGGAATCGCCGTCGCCCTCTCGACCATGGCGCCTCGAGCCGTTGACCCGTCATGGCCTCGTCGGCCCAACTGTTTCCCATCTCCTCTCGCGCTGCAGTGTCATCTTTCGTCGAAGACGGCAATTTATCCACTTCCAACTGGGTGTGATAGGATCAATTGAAGCCCACGATGCAATTGACGCGTGCTGTCGCACTGACAGCATTCACAATCACTGCGTCTGCCTCACTGTTGGATAATAGAGCCCCAAGTACTACAGTCCAAGCTCCAGTCGACCCGCGCTGACCATTCCAGGCTCGACCTCGACATCCTCAGCCTCCGCATCCGTCCCCACAGTCACGCTCATCGAGACGAAAATCCGGGGCCAGCTGACGACCATTGAAATCCCCTTGCCCACGGCCGTGGCATCAGCCAACGCAACCGGAACCAGTGCGGCAGCTTCTCCAACCAACAGCCTCGGCCTCGACCCAAGCAAAGACTTCCCCGTCTGCAACGACCGGAATGCAAAGCCCTTTTGCCTCCCCGCCAACAATTCAGACGTCTACTATTTCGAGACTTACTATGTGACCTGGTATTTTCCTCCATCCCGCAGCCAAACTCGCAGAGCTAACTCGACCACCACCACCAGGAACTCGGCCTACTTTCCGGCCACAGCCAACGTGACCATTCTGCTTAACTGGGCCAATGACACGCGCAAGCAGGCCTGGCGGTCCGAGTCAATCGACAACCGCATCGGCGCGACCGCCATCACCATGAAGAAGGAATGGCTGCAGGGCTACACGGCCTACAACCTGACCTTCTTCGCCCAAGTCTTCGACTCGGACGCCGACACGACGGCCACCTACTACGACGGGCCTACCGTGCAGCTCATCTCCAAGCCTCCGCACTACAAGTCGCCTGGCAACACGTCCAAAGCCCCCAACGGCCTGGGTTTGAAGCTTGGCTTGCCGCTGTCCCTCGGCTTCTTCTGCATCATGGTGTTTGGTCTGTTTTTCCTCATGCGTAAGCATCGCAGTATTGGGCTGGGCAACATCATGGGCCGTCGCAGAGGCTACGGTGGTGCCAAATCGCGCAGTCAGCGCCTTGGTTGGCGCAAGAGGGACGACATCTCTTTGCAGGAGAGCGAACTGCTGGGCTTCGAGCGGTATACGGATGACCCTCCGCCTGCGCCGAGATCTTTGAGTGATATTGCGTGGAGCCGTTTGCGTGGGACATCGTCTGCGAGGGACGAGATGGAGAGAGAGGCGCTTTTTGCTGCCGATGCTGACGATGTACGAGATGACTAGCCTGACAGGGAGAAATTCCTGGCCATCTCCTCGTTGAAACAATATAGTCCGCATAGATGTCTGTGTAGATTGGAAGAGAAAAGAAGATTCTAGGATCACAAATGTGTATCTATTTGAGCTCACGAGCATTGATCCCCTAATTCTCTCACTATCATGAGGCTTTTTTTCAACATTCAACTCGATGTCAAAAACAATTTTACTACAACAGGCGTTATCGCAGCATGGGTATCCAAAAGCAGCAACCCGTCCCCTCTCTTCTATTCCCTTCCCTCTCAACCATGCCATCTCGACCCACACCACCTACCCAGCCCACGTGTCCCACCTCTGTACGCCAATCTTCGGCTCCGGACCCGCGAGCGTCGGACTCTTGCCGCGCCGCAGCGCTGCCATGCCAGCCCCGAGCCCAGTCCAGCCGTCCGGACTAGCGCTGCCCACGACGCCAGCAGCCGCCCTTGACATGCCCCAGCTGCTTGCTGCACCACCTGCCGGCGACCCAACGGTGGCCTGCATGCCGCGCGTGAAGCAGCCGTAGTGCACCACCACGTCGTCTGGGTACACGCGGATGGCGCTGTTGCCGAAGCGCTTGCCGCACACGCTGCAGTGCCGGTCCTCGCCCACGACGACGCGCCGATTACGCCCACCGACGCGGTCGACCGAGCCCGTGCCTAGCAGCAGGTCTTTTTCGACCGAGAGCTTCTCGACGGCGCGAAGCTGAGCGACTATGCGCTCAGAGTTACGCACGCTGTTGGCGCTGCGGATGCGGCCGCGGAAGTAGGATTCGAGGTCGGCGATTGGTAGAGATGGCGGGATTAGATCGAGGGTTGATGAAGCTGGGAGACGAGCGCCGTGTCTAGACAGTAAGGAGAGAGCCGGCTCGAAGTTGGGCGTTTGTGGTGGTGGGGGCGTGAGATACAGCGAAAGCAGAGTGTGATATATGGATGGCTCGGCATCTTCAGGGTCTTGATGGAGAAAGGCACTGGGCTTTCCTGTGGCACGTGAAGTCTTTGCGGCTGGATTTGTAATGCTTGAGAGATAGACATGATTGCAGTAGCTGCGTCCACATTAGCCAAGTTCAAAGTAAAGAATCAACAGGCTTACTCTTCCGCTTTTTCATAATCCTTCACTTGGAAAACGTATATCTGAAGAGCTTGCTTGTGTTGGCCCATTTTACTCAGTACAATCGCCCGAGCCTCAAAGAAATGGGGTTCTAAGTCCGTTAGCAATGGCCGCATGAACTTGTCGGAAGGCTTACCATCTTGGGGAAGTGCGCGGAAAACCCTGGCTTTATTGTACTGATTACTGCTCCTGAGAAAAGACTCCACCTTTTCACGCCATTTATCATAATACCCATCCTTTTCGGCAGTATCTGGATTGCTCGTCTTCAAACGATCAAGATACTCATCAATCAGCCGTTGGTGGAACTCGGGCGTCTGATCATTGAGCTCGTGAATGATGTGTTCCAAATATCTAATTGCCAGGTTTTGGTCAATCTTTTGAAGAAACTCGAGGACGCGGTCTCGAGGAAGCGTTTCAGCATTCTCCGTATCGGCGAGGAAAATCTCCATTCCATTTTCAGGGTCTTCCCGGATCGGCCATTCCGCGTATTCGAGGATGAGGTCAATCAGATCTGGCGGGAGTTGCTGCAAGTAGGAAATTGTCCTCTGAGGCCCTTGGAGCGCAGTCGGTACTTCTTCCTCCGCCTCTCCCTTTCCAAACTTTTGCAAAATCTCGAGAGCTTCATGATGCATCTTCTTCCCGTGGAGAAAATCAATCAGGTCCGTATATCTTCCGCTCTCATAAAGTTTCTCTCGTACCACATTCGGCTCACAAAAATTGTCGAGTCGGAAGAGAGGCCCGGCCATTCCAGGACGAGCAAACATGTAAGCGCGGAACAGTGTAGTGTCCGTGATGCGGGCAACCTTGTGCAAGCGCCCTGCCCAGTCAATCTCCTCGTTTGTATCTTCCGGAAGCAATATGAAGGGAGCAAAAGGCGGACGGTAATCTTCTGGACGCTCATCCTTTGGAGGCAAGGGGGTTTTGAGGGTTCCGTCGTAATTGATGAATTTTTGCAGCTGCGCTCGGGTTTGTGCAAGGAAGCCAAATAGAGCCGTGACCGCCAGTGTCAAGTCTTTTCCTTCTGCAAAATGTCAGTCAGATTCTTCTAGGTGCATGGAATCCTTACGCAAAGGTTTATCCTGGCCGTCGACGTTTCGCTCAGCAACCTTCTTTCCCCTGGCACTCGAAACGTCGTTTTCGACCTTGACGGAACGCACTGAAGCAGCATCAGAATCCTTCTTCTGTTCAGAAACTAGCCTTCCAAACATGGCTCTCGTGATGGAATTGGCATTGGTTGCATTCTTCTCAGCTGCCGCATTTTCCTCATCCGTCTTGCCCCCTTCTTCATCCGTCTCGGGCTCACTTTCGCTTTCTTCGATTGAAGAAATTTCTCCAGCAATGAGCTTTGGGAAAAGCGCAATGACTTTCTCAGGTGGAGCCACAGCATCCGAAAAGAGGTCCATGGCGTCCCGATATCGCCGTTGCTCAAAGAGGTTCCGAGCCTTGCGAATTTGTATATCCCTGATGCGACCCTGCTTGTCTTTGAGAAGAGTATCTTCGAGCATATTCAGCAAGCTGACTGCTTCATCAAAGCGATTTTGGGCAACAAGCGCGTCGATTTGGGCCTCGTAATGCAGGGCGCCCATTCGCCAGATGCATCGATCGCTAGCCACCAAGAAGCCCTTGCCGGCGTGTGCTAGGCTTATATTTGGCTGAGGAACGTGCATGAAGCTGGCATTGGGGACCTGCACAATTTGGAGGAGGTTCAACGTGTCGGGATTCCGGACTTCGAGGGCACCTTTGGATGGATGTTGGAGAGCCAACATGTATGGATAGGAATAGCCCAATGCTTCAGGAGCCGAGGTCCAAGGTATTTGACGCTTCTCCAGGGCCTTGCCATTGGTGTCAATGAAGAGACTGTTGACGTCCTTTGCGAGTAGCATTTCCCCATCACCGAGCTTTGTGGCCATTGGCTTCGGTACCCAGCTCCCCATCCCCATGTAGCCCATGCTTGATGACCCGACCGCGCCAAAACGGGCTCCCTGTTGACCGTTGGCATCGCTGAGCGCTCCGGGCTTGACGATATCTGCAACGTCTTGACTTTCAATGTCCACCAGGACAAAACCAGGATCCATTCCAGCCACAATCTTTGTCCCGGTCGCCCATGTCAACGACTTGACTGCGGCTATCAATGTGAGCTCCGCAGTCTCGCTGGAGAGCTCCATGTCCTGCCATGACCAAAGTATGATTCTCCTCTTGACAGCGACAGCAAGACGAGATACGATGGAGGGTATACCAGTTTCGGGGTCTTTGACGATGTTTGAGATTACGGCGAAGCATGTTGCGCCTTTGGTCTTTTCCAGCCGTTCCTGCAGCTCGTACGTTTGTAGGTCGTGGATCGAGACGTAATTGTCGCTCAGAGAGACGAGGATATTGGCTTCTTTAATGATGGCAAGCTGTTGGATCGGTCGCCGCGCGAATTTTTCAACCTCGCGCAAAAGATCTGCAGGTCGTTGCTTGGATTTGGGCGTAACATCTTCAGTGTCTTCGGTGGATTCTGTTGAGGTATTCGGCTCGGGTTCGTCATTAACCTCGTTGATGCGGTAAATGCGCAGGATTCCCGTGTTGAGTCCTACAAGCAGCCTATCACCTAGGAATCGTTTAGTGGGGGCTCCAAATGAGCGGCGGTTGGTTGACTACCGTATGCGAGGATTGACTCGATGCGCGACTTGTCCCGCTGCTTGAGCTCGACAATGGGTCGAGCCGTGAAGGCGGACAGCATGGTCCCACCTTCAACTTGGAGTAGCTTTCCAGCTCAGTCCATAAGAGAAGGGGTGAGAAGTTTGATCCAGGATTAGAGAAGACTGCGCATCGAGACAAGGTGTGTAAGTAAGGAAGATAGATGTAGCTTGTGGTTGGTGACGATGATCGGTCTTGGGGATGCTGGTCGTTGCACGTGCACGTCATCGCCGACAGTGGCCCGTGCGCCAGCTCCCTCCCGGTCCCCCAGCTCTCCTCACAGTACAGCTCGACGTCTCACTCGCACAACGCGAGGTTGACGCACCCTTGGTCTCTCAGATCTCTTCAACAAAAAGTGCAAGTCATCTGCAAACAATCTCGAGTCAATCCACACAATGCGCACCCCTCAAAAAGCCACGAATGACCCGGGAATAAATCAATATTGAGTTGTAAGCGTTGATGGAACTTTGCAGCTGGAATGCACCCGTTCCCTATTAGACCTGGTAGCTCGTACTCGGCACTAAGCACTTATTGATTGAAGCTCTTATTTTCACACAATCTTCCGACTTGGGCTACTTTCTCTCCGCCTACTTGGAGCATCAGTTGAATATGGCGAAGTCTCCGAAATATTCCAAGCCAACGTTGACCATTTTCTTGGGAAATTAAGCTCGCTGACCCCGGAAGCTTCTACTCCTGCCATTCCCACAAAAGTCAAATCAGCTCACACTCACCATAATCGCCAGCTGGGTGCCTCAGGTCATGCCTAATCGACGATGTAAACAAACCTCCTACGTTCGAAGTTGGTCGACTGATTGCCGCTTTGGTCAAGGTCAAGCATGAGCAAAAGGCAACAATGGTGTAAACAAACCTCCTACGTCTGAAGTTGTTCGTATCTCATGCGAGCCTCCTTTCTGATCCACTTACTTTGCTGCCTGGCTTCGTCATTGTTATCTATCATCGACTGTTTCCTTCTCTTGTATTCAGTCCCACCATATTCCAAGCTATTGTAGGTTCATCGATCAGTCTGCATCATGCAAATCTTTGCAATGCAGCGTATTTCCAATCGATACACCGACGCCTACAAAGCCGTCCCTCGGATCAGCCAGCCCGGAGATGCGATCAGCTTGGTCAGCTAGCTCCGACCGACTATCAACATGGTAGCGCGAAGCTATCCAGGAAAGAGTTTGGATGCGGTTCATTCCACGCAACTAGCCGACCCTAGCGCATGGCGATCAGCTTAGCTGCATGACAGCAGTGAAGAAGTGAGACGGGTGCTCGACGACCAGCACTTATTTCCCGCACACTTTTTGCACCACCAGTTCGTCAGCGGGTCTGAGCAAACCCGATGAGAGCAACGCGGCCGAGTTCCGTCCTCTGGAAAGGCGGAACTCGGAGCATTCAAGGCCCTTTACATCATGTATGGTGCTGAAATCAGGGACGGATAGTTGACACCAGTCATCTTCCCTTTCCTATTTGAACTGAGACCCTCGCCCCTGAGACGCCATCAACTTTTTTTGATCCATCACTGCAGAACACCACAGATCCAAGAAGCAAGCTTAAAATGTCTGCCACCGAAGCAACTACCACGACAACAACGACAACTGTCACCTCCCTCACATCAACCTCAACCCCGAAAATCCCTCCCCCGGCGGCCCTCGCCCACTTTGTCCTTCAAACCACGACGGCAAACTTCCCTGCCATGGTTCACTTCTACAAGACGATGCTCTCAGCACAGCAAACATTCGGGACAGACAAAGCAGCTTTCCTGACCTGGGACGACGAACACCATCGTCTAGCCATCTTTGCCTCTGCCGAAGTCACTCCGCATCCACCAAAGACGACCGGGCTCCGGCACGTTGCCTTTACCTACAACACACTCGCCGACCTAGTGGAAGGGTACAAGGGTCGCAAGGCTGCCGGCTTTGAGCCCACCTGGTGCGTCGACCACGGCATGTCGACTAGCATGTATTATGAAGATCCGGATGGCAATGGTATCGAGTGCCAGGTGGACAACATGGCCAAGCTGGACGCCAAGAAGTTTATGGAGACTGAGTCGTTCAGCAAGAACCCGATCGGTGTGGATTATGATCCAGACGAGCTGGTCAAGAGGTTCGAGAGCGGCGAGGAGTGGGTTGGTTTCGCGGAGAGGGCGAGGCGGGGCGAGAGGGAGTTCAATGCGGCCAGGTGAATGACCTGCTTCCGTCGAACCATTTTTCGAGATGGTGGTTCCTCTCCTAGCACCGGTCGACATGATCGTTGTCGTTCTTTCAACACTTGTTTCTGGCATTGCGAAACTGCAATCTCGATTCAATTGCTACAAGCAAAGTTGGGTAGTCATTCACAAGGGCAAAGCAGCGCAAATTCAAGCAGTCTGGCCTTGCCCTGCAGCATCCTTCTGTCCCATCTTGTCCAATTCCGTCTGCGCCTTTGCCATTTCCTCCTGCGACGGCATGTTGACAATCATAAGATACATGACGTCCTACACCAACGATAATTAGCATCAAGCACCCTCTTCCGCCAGTGAAGCAGTAACAACAATAAAAACATACCTGTCTCAACGCCTTCTTGACCGAGCCAATCAGACCAACACGTCTAGGCGGCGGCCTGCGCGCACGCGACCCCGACGCCGCCCTGCTCCTGCCAACCGGCCTTCCGTTTGCAGCGGGGCGAGGAGCCGGGCCTGTGGTAGACGCTTTGCCCGGCGGCGCCGGCGAGGGCGGGGCCTCTCCATTCGCATTCGCATTTTCCGCGGCGCTGCGAGCCCTGCTCTTGTTGTACAAGTCGACGCCGCGGCGGATCAGGCCGCGGTGTTGGATTCGGCCGCCCGAGAGCAGCGTCACGAGGCCACCCTGGTAGGCTGGGTGCGTGGGGTCGCTAAGGGCCGACGCGAACTGCGGGTCCTTGGGGAGGAGCGTCGAGTCGGGGTTTTCTTGCAGCTGCGCGGGAGGTGAGTGTGTTGAAAGAGGGGGGAAGTGGGAAGTGGGAGGGAGTCTTACAAAGACGGCCTGCGCCCGCCTGTCGTAGTACTCCTGCACGAACTTGGAGCCCCGGCGCATCTTCTCCTTGACGTCCTGCTTCTCCTTTGTCTGGCCATCCGCGGCCGCGTCGTCGAGCGCCGGAAAGACCAGCTCGGCCGCCTCGGGCAGCTCCGCCTCGCCGTACGTCTTGCCGCTCGTGGAGCGGAAGTTGCGGCCAAAGTCCTTGGTCTTGGAGCCCGACGCCTGGCCGTACTTCATGATGGCGGCGTTGATGTCGAGCGGCTGCGCGGTAATGGGCCGCTCCGTGTCGCCCTTGAACGAGACGATCATGGCGTAGAGACCGCGCGGCCGGAAGATGGCGTCGTTGGCGCGGTCGAGGAAGTTGTTGGCCGTGTAGCGTGTTTGCAGCATCACGGCTGGCACCATGGCCGCTTGGATGGCTGTGCACACGGCCATGACGGTGATGTCGGGCACGAAGCCCGCGATGGTGGTGCCGACGAAGATGACGTTGAAGACGGGGTGCACTTGGCTCTCGCGGTAGAGGGCCGACAGGAATGACATGAAGGATGCTTCGTCGATGCCAGCAGCGCTCAGCGAGGGCGCGTACGCTCTGATGAAGCCGCGAGCCTTCTCGCGAGGGCGGCGCTGGGGAAGAATGACTGGATAGGGGAGCCGAGCTGCGTCGGACTGTGACGGTGGAGCTGCGAGGTTGTCCATAAGGGTCTGAATGCGCTTGTTGGAGTTCTTTTGCGCCTCCTCGGTCTCAGCATAGGCAGGCGGTTGCTCTTCTGCCGGCACCTCCTCCCACACTTTGTCGGCAGCGTCGTCCAGCTCCCAGACTTCTTCGTCCTCTTCGACCCGGTCTGGGATGATGATGTTGACTGGCTCGCTTTTTTCGTTTGCTTCTCCTGCTGGCACAGCTTGCCCCGTCGATTTAAGGTGCTCGGCTTCCTTTTCAGTGATCTCAATCACTTCTCCTTTCTCTAGAGGTCCTGATGCCAGGGGTTGGGTGGATCCAGCTGTTTTGGACGCTTTGCGGTGGGCCATTGCCTCGGTGGCGAGGCCAACGCCATTGCTGATGAGCTTGACGAGAAGAGGCATTTTTGTTGGAACAGGTGAGAAGACGATCGTTTCCCTTGAGACGAGGCACGAGCTGTCCCTGCCTCCTTATATGATGTCAAGCTGAGCTCCAGAGGCGCGAGCTGAGCTCAAGCTGCCAGCTGCTTCGGTACTAGTCCACTGTGGCCTCTGATCAAATCGGGGTCTGCCTCACGTCAGCGAGTGACATTTGCCAATCAGAAGATAGATTCCAAGTTTGGGACCGAAGATATTTGATGTCTACCACAAAACTTTGACAGCCCAGAGGCTGGACCCTGCGACGCAGCACGCATTGAAAACGCCGTTTCAAAGAGACTGTCCAGCTCCAAGTTACGTGCGATTGGCAGTCACGCGCCTTCAAGTTTTCGGTTGAGTTTTGAGCCATGTGGGCTGGGTGCCATAATCCTCAAGGGCGAATTTGGAGCCCTGTGAGCAGATTGCTGTTACTGGATTGAGGAGGCCTTCTAGACCCAGACAAAGTCCCCCTGGAAACACTCAAAAGGGCGAGCCTGGGTGCAATTCTCCGCTGACGATTGAAAGTCAGAAAGCCGCGATCCGCATTTCCAGAATTTTCACGACTATTAAACTCAAAAACAATAGAAAATGGACTCCTTCTCTGCTCGAAATTGACATCTTTTTTAGCAAGAGCTCCTTCGCAACGGACGACACATGGTTATGAGGTTGAATTCATGTTCGCTGCCCCAGGTGCCAGCGGGCACCAAGGTCCTTTCAGTCTCCACAAACCCTCTGCGTATCCAATGGGGTGCGGCGCGCGTTTCTGAACACTTCAACCACAGTCGAGCTTCTTTTGCCTCTGAGCTGGCGCTCCTTTGCGACATGATGGCCTCCTCGGCCGCGGCGCAGCAGGCTTCCGCAAAGCCGAGTTTTCGACAACCTGGCGGGACAGCGACAGTCGAAAGCTCAAAGTCGTCGCCGTCCTAAAGATTTCAGTTTCAAGCTTTGGTGAACGACCCAGGCGTTTTGACTTACCATGCTGTCACTTTTCCAAGGTATTAGTGCGGCAGTGGCGACGGGGGCGCCTTCGAGAAAGAGTACAGCGCATATCCCGTTGGCCAGTCGCTCGAAAAACTCTTCAGGATTCTCGAACCGCAGCCCTGTTGACAGCGGCTGACCCTTCGGAGGTTTGGCGAATGCGATGTTGATCAGATCGATGACCTGTGTCTGGAGAGTCGTATCGTTCTTCAAGTCTTCCGCTTTGAAGAACTTGATTTCGCGTGTCGTCACCGTCATCTTTGGAATTGCGCCAGGCCACGTGCAGTCTCGTTGTTAGAGTGTGGTGAAGTTTTGAAGCAGCCGCAGCTGACGACTCAATTGTCTCGACAAGGAGATCCTTGAAGTGAGCGGCCAACGAGCCCGCCTGGTTGCGCAATCTCAGTACTTATATTGGATTCGAGCAAGGGTCGAGCCAGGGACTTGAAATAAGAGTCATAGATTGGGGTCAATTATCTCGGGAGGGGCCGAAATGCCAAGATAAGAAAATTCAGGAACAGTCCAACGGAAAGCGTTGTAAGCCCCAAAAAATGGTTTACAATGGATAGGTCATGGTTCAAAGTTTTTGTTTTTGCTTTTCCCAAGTCAAGCTTTGAAATTCGAGTGCTTGCTCCACAGTCGTAGATTCAGAGAACAACGTCCATGTGTATGTAGTTGCAGGAATCCGTCACCAGACCACGAATGAAATGACATACCTTCACCACGGCAGCTCTTGTCCTTCTCTATGCCAAAATTTGCCCGTATCTTCAATCTTTTTGCTCATAAAAACCTTGAACAGTTTTTGAGCAGCCTCATCCGAATTCACAGCATCTTTCAACTGTTCAGAAGTTTGAGGAATAAGGCCGGTCCGCACAATGCCAGGGTGGAGAATGGCGACAACCACACCCTTGTCCTTGAGATCTACTGCCATGCTCCTGCCAATGCTATTCAGCGCTGCTTTCGACGACCGATACGCATACGTGCCGCCACTCGTATTGTCGGCAATGCTGCCCATGCGACTCGACATGAGACCGATGCGGGGGTTCTTGGACTTGAGCAGGTTGGGCAGCAGGGCCTGGGTTACGAACAGCGGACCAAAGGTGTTGACGGAGAAGACGGAGAGGAGGGAATGGTGGTCGACGGTGGTCAGGGAGTCGCGTTCTTTCCGGGCAATGACACCTGGGCCGCAGCCGAGTAAGCATTCGCGACAGGCCGTTCCAGAGGGGGCTGGGAAGATACCGGCGATGTTGAGAAGCAAGTCCAGCGGCCCATCGCCATAGCGGTTTTCTTTGAAGTCGGCCACGGCCTCGGGTGAGGACACGTCTAGCCGCGCCGTCCGGCAACCCAGGCTCTTGAGGTTTTCTCCTTCGCAAATGTCCACAGCGTAGACATCGTAGCCCTGCTTGATCAGAACTTTGGCAAACTCGAAGCCAATGCCAGAGTTTGCGCCTGTGACGAGTGCTGTTGGCATGATTTGCTGGATCGCGCTGGTTGGAGGAGGCATGTTGGGCCAAAGGGACGACGCCAGGACGACAACATGGCGCTGGCAACCTCAGCGGCAATATAAGCCGCTCCCATCAGTCCAGTCTCGTGGCGAGCCCGACAATGGCGGTTTCTTACAAATGTGTTGGTGCGGGGGCTGACGTTTTGACATGGTAGCGGATCTGCGTCCGACGAGGACGACCGCGTGCCGTCCCGTCGCTCACCTCACCTCCAGGCCCAGGCACGCAACCTCCAAGCAAACCACTTTCGTCATATTACACAGCCGCGGTTCCTTTTTCGCCTTCGCCTGCCCGCCTCGTCACAGCACATCCATTTCATTGGAAAGGACTGTCACCCACGCATCATCTCAAGAGCTTGGATTGGAAATCAGGTGGAAAGGTCGCAGCAGGCTAGCACCAAGCATTACCCACGCAGCGCAGCAAACGCTGGTTGACGACAACCTGACTCGACCTTGAGGGCGCGCCGCCCAATCCAATCAGCTACACGACAGAAACTCCGCTGTTTTTCTTTTTTCTTTCTTTTTTTTTCGAGCGTAATCCGCGACCAGCTGGCTATGCGGCTCCTTGCCGCAGGCTTCAACGCCCACGGCCAGCTCTTATCCAACGCAGGCCCAACCATTTCGACATTTACCGAAATCGCCGGCAGTGCGCCCGGCGAGCCCATTGAGGTCTGCTGGGCCGGGTGGTCCGATGTCGTGCTGCGGATTGGGTCTCGCTACCTTTGGCGCGGGCTGTGGGGCGAGATGGAGCTACAGGTCATGGCAACCCAATCTGGCGAGGAAGACGAAGAGGCATTAGAGCCGCTGTCGTTGCATTCCTTCTTTGGGACGCATGATGGCTGTCGTGGTGCCATTACGGGCGAGTCGATGTTGTTCCTGTTGCCAGAGGTCTCGAGATTGAGTGAAGAATCATTGACGTGTACGGCAACTAACCTCAAATGCACATACGTCGCTGTCAATGGCGTCGGCAGAACCGCAGTCGTTGTGCCTCCTGCTTCTGAACTGCACAACACCGAAGCCCCTCCCCCTTCAACATCAACAACAATCCTAGAATTCAGCAGTTTAGACGCCTTCATCACCTACGCCCGTCACTCCTCCCCTTCCCCTTCCCCTCCTCCCTACACCTCCCACACCCTCGCCCATGCCCCTCTCCACGCTCTCCACGCCGGCCAAACATTCCACCTCGCCCACACGACATCATCGCTCTCCTCATGGGCAGCAGAGCCACGACACTCCGCCTCCCTCGGCCGACCAACCGACACCCCAACGCCGTGCACAACGCCCTGCGCCGTCAGCGGTTTCTCACCCACCGACGACGACGACGACGACGACGACGACGGCACCCCCATCACAAAAGCAGCGACCTGTCCAAACGGGCATCTCGCCGCCGCGCTCACGGCCGACGGCAGCGTATACATCTGGGGCAACGCCGCGCCCGATTTTCCCCTCGAGTCCGCCGCGAACGAGACCACCGAGCAGAACCGTCTCGCGCTCTTCGCTGTGGCCGAAGCCGACGGCTGGTACCCCGCCGACGGCCCGCTTCCCGTGTCTATCGACGCGCTGCCGGATGAAGACGTCGTTGACGTGGCGGTGGGTGCGGCGCATGTTATTTTGCTTGAGCGCACGCGCGGCGTGTGGATTGCGGGGAGCAATGATGAGGGGCAGTTGGGTGCGGGGTGTTGGGTTGGGGAAGATGAGGGGGAGGAGAGTGGGGGGAAGAGGGGCAAGGGGAGGCGGTTTTCCAGGGAGTTTCGGAGAGTCGATTTGGGTGCCGCTGAGCGTGAGGGGGGCTTTAGGGTGACGGGCGTGGCGGGTGGGTGGTATGCGACGTTTTTGCTCGTCGAGGATCGGGATTGAATGGAAATTGAGGTTGGTAGGAGAATATGAGGTGAGATGTGCACGTTATGGGGATCGAGAAGAGTCGATGTGGATGAGTTGTGGATGGCTCTATTTGTGATGGCGTCTCAGCATGGCATGACTTGCTTCGGGGCATTTAGATCAAGGCGTGAACAGGCACTCAATTGTGATGATGCATTTTCAACGGCACATGTGGACGCAATTTAGTAGGATCATTTGTTTTTTAGTTTTAGCTTGAATCTCAAACTAACAACCTCTTCTCGTCTTCTGGTATAACAAAGGAAAGTTGTGTCGAGATGTGGACAAAGGAAAATGTTCAAGTGAGTGTGGGTAGGGTAAGGTCGAGTACAATTGCCTGTATGGCACTTCTACTCACCTTCCCCAAGGAAAAAAACAAAGACTCACCTTTCGTCGCTCTCCTTCCACTTACCTGTTCAATCGCGTCTCTCCTTTTCGAGGAACTCAATTCCCAACAGAAGCACCCATCTTGACTCTCCTCCAACCCCTCCTGACCTTGCCACCGACCTGCCTATTAACACGTCCCTTAACCCACCGGCCCAACATGCCGACCTTGACATCGCAAAGGCTCAGCTGCGTCACGCTCCACGCCGCCGCACTGGGGAGGCGGCAGAGAGAAAGCGCATCACAGGCATTGGGAGAGTAAACAGACTTGTACGCGGTCTGGAAGAACGGCGATGAAGAAGGCGGGAGCACGCCAGAAGACGAAGCCGCGCTGGTAAACGACGGCACGAGCGCCAGACGCGCATAGGACGACGCAGTGGGGGGACGCGGCGTGCCCATGGGCGACGAGTGCGCCGAGCAGGTGCTCCACGTGTACGACGTCCAGGCGTCGAAATCAAAAGAGTAGGCTGAGCGCGACGAGAGGCTCGGCGCAGAGGCGCGGCGGTGCAGAGTGCCGCTGGGCGCGCTGCAGGATGAGCTGGGCGAGTCGGTTTCGCTGCCGCTGCTTTGGCTGTAGATGCTGGGCGAGGAAGAGGAGACGGAATCTTGGACCTGCGGCAGGCTGACGGTCGAGTAGTTGCGGAGGTCGCAGTAGTCGGTTTCGTCGTCGGATGTGTACATGCTGCTCTCACTGTGGATGCTGGCGCTTCGCATCCCAGAGATGCCAAAAATGCCCAGGCCGCACTCGTCGTCTGCATCGTGGCCACTGTATGTGCTTTCGGTGCTGTGCAAGGCGGGAGAGTTGCAGTCGCACTTGGAGCGCAAGGACAGTCCCAGACTCAGTGCCCGTAGCCAGTCGCCAGGCGTCGATGCCGTGGATTCCTGCGGCGAGTGCTGCTCGCGTGCTCGACCAAGAAGGTATTTCGCAAAGGCGAGCTGCTCAATGGTGGGGAGCTGGGTCAGGGAAGGACGCAAACTTACTTCGTCGTTGATAAAGTCCAAAAGACTAGTGTCAGTGTCCACGTCCATTGGAGCGCCCACTGAATGAAAGCAAATGCGGACCGAGTCCAAACTTGCTGGGCCCGAGATGGACCCAGAGGTCGAAGAGACAGAGCTGTCGTCGCAGGAAGACTCCGTGGACGTCATCAAGGCGCCGGTGGATAAGTTTCTGCTCGAGATTAGCAATCTGCTGAGTCTGCGACGGAGACCTCTCAAAGCTGCCATGGTGGTCTGCTAGCGTTTTGGAAACGTGGATCAAGGTACTTGTGGAAATTTTGGTAACGAGATGTCGAGCGGCTCGCACTGTCTGATGCTCAGAATACTCTGCTGTTGGTGGTAAGTCGGGCCTGACCTTGTTATTTATTCAGGGCCGGAGAACAGACATCCAGGTGTTGTTAATTGATGAATAGAGACAAAGCCCATTGTGCCCACGCCGCACCATCAACCAAAATATCAACAAATCAAAGAAGCTTGCGTTCAAGACATGGACAACAAAGAAGCTTCCAGAGCATTGTTTGAACAAATCATCAACAGTGGCCAGATAGGAGTCAATGAGCCAGAGCTCTATGATTGGAGCGCCTGGACTTACCACATTCAGTGCGAAGTCAACTCAACACCACACCACTACCTCTTAAACTCTCTTGTCAGCCGCAAGACTTAACTATCCAAATATGCTTTCTCTTCGCGATCTGTCTTCAAGACTTCGGACGAACGGTTGAACAGTCGGACCGAACGGGATTGCGCGCGCGCGGGTCCGAGTTACACCATTTGTATTATTTTGGATCGTAAGAACCATCGAAAGTCAACGAATGAGGCGCAAAATACGCCCGGTACGGTTCGGAGCGGCGTGAGCACGGAGTGGCGTAAACAGCATCCAAGGGCTTTGAGAGCAATGCATAGCTGTGATGCGTGAGAGAGCGCACAAGGTGTTACAACACAGGACCGAAGCGAGGAGGCAGCAGTGTTTTGGGGCAGCCGCGAAGTCGTGGAGACGGAGAAGTAGGCCGGAGATCAGCTGCACTGGAGAAACGCGTGTCGAGCCAGTTGGTTGGTGGTTCTTGTTTGCATCTGTTGCAATGAAGTCATGTTTGCGGGTGGCCTCGGGGGTGGCGGTGATGTTGATTTTCTCCGCAAGAGGACAGGAAGATGGACAAAACGCAAGGAGTGACGAGCAGCGCCTGCGAGGTACCTGTGCTGGACACGCGAGGGCACGTGAGAACAACTTGTTGTACCGAACCTGAAGAGCGCATCATTTCAATAGGTTTTCGGGAAAGGAACCTAGGAGATGTGAGCCTTTGCGAGGTTTCCCGCCCGTTAGAATCTTGGAAAAGTGCTGGAAACAGGTATTGAGAGCCAGACACTGTCAACAAGAAACGGCGTGACGCGAGGCTGTCCCGCAGCACCTGTTGGGCTTGTCAAAGGGCGGCGAGGGCGGATGGGAGTTGTGGGGTTTGGATGACATGGCAGGGTGGTAGCCGGACCACCGGCAGTGGTCGACCACAGTCAGTTGGTTGATGATGCAAGCGAACTGCCTGTTGGAGAAAAGTCGGCTTATCTCAGCCTTTTGTAGAATCCAGCAACCACCTCCCTGAAAAATCAAGGCAATTTTTCTAAATCCCAGCGCTATGCATTGGCAGACTAGAAATCGAGCCCGATTCGTTCCAGTAGAATCTCAACGCCGCAGCCCCTGGTCCGTTTGCCCTGACACGGGCAACATCAAATCCTTCAACCAATGACGCCCTCTTTTGGTCTGCAACGGCAGAGACATGAAAAGGAAATGGGTTACATGAAAGAAAATGACGAATGATGCGAGACAATCATTGGCGTCTTCTGCCACTGCCGAAACCCATCCGCTGCGCGGCAGCAGACCTCTTGGTTGGTCTAGGAGTCTCGACCTCGCTGCCAGACAAGTCCTCTCCTTCTTCGTCGACATCTTCCTCGAGCTCATCCTCAAATTCTTCGTCGCCCGAGTCGTTTTCGGTTTCCTCAGCCTCATCGTCCAGAACATCCTCGTCCTCACTGGCCTCTGACCCATCTTCAGCCTCGGCATTAAAGTTCATGGCACCGTCATCACTGCTCTCAGCCCCGTCGAGCTCGTCGAATTCCTTGACGCTGCGACCATCCGTGATAGCTCCGGCAACCTCGTCATCATCGTCCTCGGATTCATCGTCTTGGCCCTCGACATAAATGACACCCTCCTCATCTTCATCGTCGTCCATCGCGGCGGATTTCTGCATGTTCTTTCTGAGCTCCAATTGAGCCGAGAGCATATCGAGCTTGCCCTTTAATGTGAGCAGAGGCTGTAGACCGCTTGCCCTCTCCTTGATGACGCGGTTTAGACTCGTCAGCTGGCGCATGACCTCCTGTCTGCCGGCAAGGTAGCCACCGTGCGACACTATCGACCATTGCACCCAAACCATGAGGTTTCCGGCACGACCAGGTCTCTTGTGTAGTCTTTCGGCAAGCTTGCGGAGAAGATTTGCAACGAGCGGCGAGGGAAGACGTTCAATGGTAGCTCTGACGCTGTCTAGGTCGTTCATTTCGAAACATGACTCGAGAAGCTCGCGGTCGTTGGTTTTGAGGGCTTGAGTCAGGACAGTGCTCAACGACGTGGCGGAGGGCGCAGACAGGGCGCGGTTGTTGTTTGTGGGCGCTAATGCGCGCGACGGCGCGTTCGAGTCTTCAAAGGTAGCCTCGACGTCGACGACCTCGGGGGCGTTGGCCTGGAGCAGCTCGCCGAATGAGGGAGGTTCGGCGTCTGCTTGCGCAGCGTCATCTCCGTTTTGCATGGCGACATCAGTGGCTCCAGCTTTGGTATCGGCGGCGTCTTGTTCGTCATCGGAGCTCGACAGATCGCTCATGTCTTCCTCGCCGCTCGAAATGGTGACGACGTCTAGAGTAGCATCTTGCATGTCAACATCGGCGCTGCCAACGACAGCCTGCGACTCGTCGGCCTGGGCTCCTCTGGTGCGCTTGGTGCCGTTGACGGCCGCGACGGGGCGCTTGGCGACATTTTGGCCCGAGGGCACGAGAGCGGCGAGGGCGGATTTGGAGGCGGTAGTTTTGGATTGAGGGTCGGAACGTTTCGTCTTCTTGGAGGGGAGGGGGGAGTCGAGATTGGCGGCCTCGGCGTTGCGGCGAGAGGAGAGGGCGGTGGGCATGGCTGGCGAAGGGTGGTGATGGGCGCTGAGGTGGAGGGAGCGGGAGTGGGCCAAAATTTTTGTTGTCGAGACGAGACGTCCAGTCGGCATCGGGGCAGATGCGATTAGATAAGGGCTGGAAGTGGCCGGGAAGGGTTAGGCAGGTTAGGGGAGAGGGTGGCCGTGCACGGCAGCCAGGCGTCAGTGCCGGCACAATAAATGGCTGCTTCTGCCCGGCCAAAGCCGTCCGAGGTTTTTGGTCCCGTCGTCGTCGCGTCCAGTCGTCGCTGCTCGGGCTCCGGACCACTGATTCGCCGCAACCGCAACCGCTACCGCAACCGCAACCACCACCAACCGATTCCACCACTACCGTACCTACCCACCTTACCTTACCTTACCTTGGTCTAGCCCGTTCCGCCCCGACTGCCTACCACCTACCACCTACCACCCACCACCCACCACCTACATCCTGAGCTCCAGTCTGCTTTTGAACACAGTGGCTCTGACGACAGCTCCCTTCAAGCTCCCCCAGCTCAGCTCTACTCAAATCCGCCTTGTCGCGCCATTTGTTGAACCCTGTCGCTGTCGGTCCGCCGTCTCCGCAAGCTCCTTCTGACTTACTGTCCCCGCCGTCGTCCTTTTCGTCGCGCCGCCCTTCACCTTCCTTCCCGGTCCAGGGCATCACCACACGCGGCGCACGTGATCCGCCGCCGCCCTTGGTGTTTCGCTCGGCCCGTATATATTGCCTGCTCGGGGTCTCTGCTCTTCGATTCCTCCCATCCCCCCCGGCTCTGTCCAAAAACAAAGCGCAGTCTCAGGCGTGTCGCAGCTCCGCACAACGCGTCATCCCATTCCTAGCGCGTCCCCAAGCTCCAATTCCACTCGCCCACCGCCACCACTCCTTTTGTCGCTGCTGCAGCCTGGTGGAGCTGGCGCCCAGTCGCGTTATCCACGGGCCTCTCTTTTCGTCGCGTTTGCATGGCCGTCATGACCTCGCCCGCAACGGACAAGCCGTCCTTGGATGCGAAACCCGTTCCATCTGCAGACACGATGGCTTTGGACTCCAACATCAACGGGTGAGTCGGTCCTTGATATTATTTTCCAAAGCGCATATAGTTAATCCATACTTGTCGCATGCAGAAGCGCAAATGATCATGACCCGCTCTTTGATGAAGACCCGACGCCTCACCTCGACTTGCCTGATCCGCCGCTCGCCGACACTACACACGACACCGTCGCCGCGACAAACGGCAACAGCGCCACGAATGGAACATCCCCGGCGCCCGATGCGCTCCATGTGAAAGATTCCTTGCCAGCACCTGCGGGCGACGGCAATGGTGATATTGCGCCCACTGCGCCCATCCTCGCAGAGAATCCGCCCGACGTGCCGCAGACCCTTCCTCCCGCGCCTGACAGCCTCACGACGACAACCCAACCTCCTTCGATCGACCAGCCCACCTCCAACGATCGCAAGGACCTTACAGACGCTACCAGCGCGACCGACGACGTGAAGCCACCTGTCGAGATGGGTGAGCAAGATTCTCAGCCTCCCACCGAGCCTGCGCAATCTGCGCCAGCCGTGGAAACTGCGCCCGCCGACGTCGCGCCTTCTGCGCCGCCCGCGCCACCCGCCGTCGATTCTACTGCACCGACCAACGATGTTGACAGCAAAATGGACATATCTGAGGAAGAGACGGTTGAGGCGCATGCGCCCGCGTCCCAGGAGGTCACACACAAGGAGGAGCCTTCTGAACAGGTGTCTGCCATTCCTTCCACCGAGGTTGCGCCCCAAGCTCCCACGACGGCCGACGCCGGCCACACCAATGTGACCGCCGCCGCGAGTGCAACCCCAATCGCCGGCGGTTCAGACCATCTGATGGAAGATGCGCCTGCAATGACCAAGACCAGGCCGCGCGAAGATGATGAGGACGAAGGCGGTCCGTCCGCGAAGCGCGCAAGAACCGCTGAGGGTACCGCCGAAGCTGAGGCAAAGCCAGCCGATGCGCCTACGCCTGCGGCTGTGCCGACAACCAACGGAAATTCAGCGCAACCGCCCAAGCCAGCAAAAATCGAGACCAATAACGTCGCCGTCCCAACAGAGGCTGCTCCGACCACCCCTGCCATCAGTAATGCGCCGGAGAAGAAGAAGTACGATCAAGCAGAACTTACGCTGGCGCAACACAAGTTCTTGATGGATCGCCTTCGCGGCGCAAAGAAGACCAAGTCGGCCGCGCCTTTTCTTCATCCCGTCGACCCGGTGACACTTAATATTCCTCACTACCCGCAAATAATTCAACATCCAATGGACCTCGGCACGATGGAGTCGAAGCTCAGGGATAAGAAGTATCAGAGTGTCGACGACTTCATGTCCGACTTTTACCTCATGATTGACAACTGCATCACCTTCAATGGAACGGCACACCCCATTGCGCAGACGGCCTGGAATTTGCAAGTGTGGTTTGAGCGGGGAATGCACCTCTTGCCTGCCCGAGACGCTCAGGCTGAGCCCCCCAAGAGAACGAAGAAATCGAGCAATGGTCCGCCCAAGGCTCGTCGCGAATCTCGCGCCCATGTTCCTGCTCATTCTCCCAAAGATTCCAACACGCCGACGGTTACGTATGCTCTGCAAGCAGATGGAACGCCGTTGATTCGTCGCGACTCGACGACCGGTGACGGCCGCCCGAAGCGAGAGATTCACAGACCGCCACCCAAGGATCTCCCATACACTAACCCAAGGCCCAAGAGCAAGAAGTCGCAGCTAGAGCTCAAGTTTTGTGACATGGTCGTCAACGAAATGCTCAAGCCCAAGCATCAGGTCTTTTCCTACCCATTCCTCGCTCCCGTCGATCCGATCGCTTTGAACATTCCCCAGTATTTGAAAATCATTAAAAAGCCCATAGATCTTGGCACGATTGCCAGCAGGCTCAAGCATGGGGAGTACAATGGGGCCAAGGAGGTCAAGGCAGACATTGAGCTCATGTTTGCCAACTGCTTCAAATTCAATCCCGAAGGAGACGAGGTTAACAAAATGGGACACTTGCTCCAGGATCTCTTCAAAAGAACTTGGGAGAAGAAGGCGGATTGGCTGGCGCAGCATGCTCCTGCCTCTGAGCCTGAGTCGGAAGAGGACGAAGAAGAGGAAGAGGAAGAGAGCGATGGCGAAGACGAGGAGGCCATTCGGCAGCGCCAGGCTGAAATTGCCCAGCAAATCATGAAATTGACGCAAGAGCAGCTGGCCTTGCAGAACAAGAAGAAGAGTTCGCCCAAATACAGCGGCAAGAAGAGCGCAAAGAAGGAGAAGGAGAGCAAGCCCAAGAAGGCTTCCAAGCCGGCTCTTCCGCTGAAGCCCAAGAAGAAACAACGTCAGATCACATTTGAAGAGAAGCGTCTCATCTCGGAGACCATCGGCAACTTGGATGAGAATCAGATGGCAAGGGCAGTCCAAATCATCCGGAATGGTGTGCCCTCTCTTCAGGTAAGAACCTCACTCAAAGTTGGTCCCATGGATTCAAGGCTGACATTGATAGGGTGTCAATGACGACGAGCTTGAGCTTGACATTGACACCATCCCTAATGACGTTCTCCATGACCTGCTCAAGTACATCAAGACCGTGGCCCCGGACTCTATCGTTGTCAACCAGCAGCCGGTAGCTCAAGACGACGACTACGAGCCTCCTGCTCGCAAGGCGCAGGCACAACCTAGGAAGAACAAGCCCATGGGCAAACATGAGCAGGAAGCTGCAATTGCGGACATCAAGCAGCGCTTGCAAAACTTTACCAACAGAGGTTCAAGCGATGACGCAAGCCCTGAACCTGCTGGTAAGTTGATTGACGGCCTTGTTTCTCCCGTTTTAACACATTTGGCAGCTCTCCACCGCGATGGCTCTGACGACGACGACTCGAGTGCGTCGGAAAGCGAAGAGGAGTAATCTTCGGATTGTCGATGGCTTCAAAGTTGGCGTTTGAGGCGCAATCATAGACGACATTAGGGACCCTCCCACGTCGGCTTTGCCTCTACTCTATTCTTCCTCGCTTACAGCGGGAACACATCCCTCCCTTGCGTATTCTCCTTCGCTGTACAACAGTCCTCTTGCAAGCCCTTCACTTCCCTTGTGTTTTTCCGCCCCCTTTCTTTCTTTCTAGTTCTTGTCGATAAGGTTGAAGCTTGGGCTCTGCTGGCTAGCGGAGTCGTAGTTGACGATGGATGATTGACGTTTACGAGTGCAAGGGTGGGATTCCGGGAAACAGAAAAGTCTGCTTCTTTCTCTACTAGGATGGAGGCGGTACTGCATGAATTGAAGGCAAAAGAAGTCTTTGGAGGCGGCGTGGGTTGGTTCGCTCGTACGACACCTGACAACTACTCTGGCTCTCGGTTTCCCCCATGCCAGCAGCGAGGTATTGTGCAGCAGGGAACGGTGGAATTGGCGACGGATAAGAAGCTGGGACACAGCACATGGCTTGCCATGAGTCGGCCTGGGCTGAGTTGAAAATTAGAGAGTGGATGAGAAATCAAAGGACCATAACCTGTAAAGAAACCATGTCGTGATGTTGTTGTTCAGACTAGGAGCATTCTTGATGCTGAGGTAAGACTACCGAGCCGCTGGTCTTGGCAGTTGTCGCGCATCGCGTTTCGACGCCCCAGCTTTGAATTTCCCTAAGCTTCAACACACCCAAACCGTCAAGCTCCGTTCCACCGCGCTAGAATATTCCCAGCCACCCTTTCATCGCGTTCTGACTTCCGACTACAACGGTCCAATATCCATCGAAGACCGCCATCGCCATGGCGCCGGTTCAGATCAGCGAAGTCAAGGGCAGCTCGCGAGAGAACCGCACCGCTGCGCATTCGCACATCAAGGGACTTGGATTGAGGACTGACGGCACGGCCGAAAAGAATGGAGGAGGTTTTGTGGGCCAGACAGCATCGCGAGAGGTAAAGGCCATCACCTCAACTACGCAGCTTGCAGCCTGTCGCGAAAACAGCAGCGTTCTGGCATGTTTGCTTATGGAGTAGCGGCTAATGTAGAGTTCTGCCAGGCATGTGGAGTTGTCGTGGATTTGATCAAGGCGAAGAAGATGTCTGGCAGGGCAGTGTTGCTGGCTGGAGGACCCGGCACCGGGAAGACGGCCCTCGCGCAAGCCGTCGCACACGAATTGGGAACCAAGGTCCCGTTCTGCCCCATTGTCGGCAGCGAGATATATTCGGCAGAGGTCAAGAAGACGGAGGCGCTCATGGAGTGCTTCAGAAGAGCGATCGGTACGGTGGTCAAGACTAGCCTGGCAAGGTCTTCAGATGCTGATTCGCAATAGGTCTTCGCGTACGCGAAACAAAAGAAGTCTACGAAGGCGAGGTCACTGAGCTCACGCCAGAGGAAGCCGAGAACCCTCTGGGCGGTTACGGCCGCACCATCTCGCACCTCCTCGTCGTGCTCAAGTCGGCAAAGGGAACCAAGAAGCTGCGGCTGGACCCATCGATCTATGAGGCCATCCAAAAAGAGCGCGTGCGGCTCGGCGACGTCATATACATCGAAGCCAACACGGGAGCCGTCAAGCGTGTGGGCCGCTCAGACGCCTACGCGACCGAATTCGATCTCGAGGCCGAGGAATACGTGCCGGTGCCCAAGGGCGACGTGCACAAGAAGAAGGAGGTGGTGCAGGACGTGACGCTTCATGACCTCGACGTGGCCAACGCGCGGCCGCAGGGAGGCCAGGACATTATGAGCATGATGGGCCAGCTCATGAAGCCGCGCAAGACGGAAATTACCGAGAAGCTGCGCGCCGAGATCAACAAGGTCGTCAACAAGTACATTGACCAGGGCGTCGCAGAGCTAGTCCCGGGCGTTCTCTTCATCGACGAGGTAAGCAAGCCCCCAACATCATGCCCATCAAATCCAATCACCACTGACATCCCCAGGTCCACATGCTCGACCTCGAAACCTTCACCTTCCTCAACCGCGCCCTCGAATCCACCATCTCGCCCATCGTCATTCTCGCCTCCAACCGCGGCCTCTGCCCCATCCGCGGCGCCGAAACCACCCTGCCGCCATCCGCCCACGGCCTGCCGCCCGACCTGCTGGCGCGCCTGCTCATCATCCCCACGCACCCTTACGCGCCCGACGAGGTGCGCCAGATCATCCGCGCGCGCGCCCGCACCGAGGGCCTGCGCATCGTCGAGCCCGCCCTCGATCGCGTCGGCGATGCCGGCGTCAAGGTCAGTCTGCGCTATGCGCTGCAGTTGCTGGCGCCGGCACAGGTGCTTGCGCGCGTGGGCGGCAGGGAGGAGGTCGGAACGGCGGATGTCGAGGAGGCGCAGGATTTATTCTTAGATGCTGGGCGTAGTGCGCAGGGTGTTGCGAGGGGTGGCTTCATCGCTTGAGTCAGGGGGGGAGCTTTGAGCTGGATGAGAAGTAGAAGCGTGGATGATGGAGAGTGGATAGTCGAGATAGATAGCTCCTGCCCTCTCCTTTCCTTTCCTGTTCCTTTCCCCTTTCTATTTTTTCTTCAATATGGATGGTTGTGGGCCATTCCATCGAGGAAGCAGATCAGATGGATGCATGCAGATGGGCGACGGGCTAAAAAGGACCTACACACGGCACCGAAGTATGCCGAGAGAATCCGAAGACACAGACAGACAGATAGCGGAAACGGCGGGAAAAAAGCCGCGCGCACCAATGTTGGTATGGTGGTCGTCAGCGCAGGCGAAGCAGGAGAAGGAGAAGCAGATGGAGATGAAGAGGAAAAAAAAGTTGATGACAATGTCCAACAACGACCTGGACCTGGACCTGAATTCGTGCCGTACGTGTGCATGCATGCTGTCGAGATGAGATGGGTAACGGCTGGTGGGGGCACTGCTCTGGAGACGTGGAGTAAGGTAAGGTAGGTGTCTAGTAGTGTCTATCCATTCAGGACATCAGGAGAAGTGCTGGCCAATGTAAGTACATGTAGGAATGTACATGTGTAGAACGAGGACGGGAAGGCGGAGGAAATCGAGCGCGACGGCAACCGTTGCGGTGGTTGCTAGGTTGTTTGTTGAGGTACAACCATTTTACCATATATATGTACGTTGTGTGACATGGGTGCTCATCAAACCACTCCCTACCCTCCCTACTCAAACCCCACAGACGCCACCTCCCGATACCCAAGACCCCTACCCTCACCCAAATCCTTCGCACCCATCTCACACACGGCGACGCCCTCAACCCTCACCCCCTCGGCCCAAACAAAGCCATCAAACCTCTCTATCAACGGCCTAGCATCGAACTTACCCCTGTCTCTGTCTCTGCCCCTCCCGCCTCGTCCACCATCACCACCGCGTCGCCGCGCGTCCTTGGCGTAAATGGTGTTGACGAGCGTGGCATGCAGACGCAACGCGCGGTCATCTGGCACAAGCAGCTCTGCCGAGGCGAAAGCGTCGCGCACGGCGGTTGCGAAGGCGTAGAGCCGGTTAGTTGGGTCGTGGGGCGCGGCGTAGAGGATTGAGGTGCGCGAGGGGCTTTGCATGGGGTGGAGGCCTTGGAGGGAGAGCGAGAGAGGGGGTTGGTCTGATGGTGGATGATGAGGGTCTGAGTGGGAGGAGAGTTGGGGTTGGTTTGGTGACTCGGACTGAGACTGCGATTGGGATTGGCGGAGGAGCGATGATAGATTCAGACTGTGCAGGAGGGCGAGGGCGCGTGCGATGCTTTCGTCGTCGCGCAGTGACATGACGCCCAGTGTGAGGTGCAGTGTGCCGACAGGGCGGACGGCCGAAGGCGAGAAGGGCGCTGTTGCCGTTCCATGCGTTGTGTTGTCGTCGTTATCAGCTGTCTGCGCTACGCCTCCCCCGTTGTTCTTTTCCGTTGCGTCATCCTTGCTCTTTTCTGCGTCGCCCTGGAGCTCTTTTCCATCAGCATGCTCGGCGTGGGTCGTGGTTGGTTTCGTCTGATCATGCGCTCCCTTACGCTCACCACTTCCCCCCTCTTTCCCCAGCACCTCCCGCCGGAATCGCGCGATCGAGGCTTCAAGCTGCGGTCGTGTCGTTGCCGTCACGAGCGGGATGCACGAGAAATGCGTGAGCGGCGGCTTTTTCTGATTCCCTTTTCCCGAACTCTTCCCACCCCACTTCCCCGAACCCACAGCATTAGAATCTCCTCCTCCAGCCAATGCCGCTGGCCGCTGCTCATTCGCAATATCAGTGCTTTGGGCTGAAGTTGCCGCGGCTGCAGCATCAGTTGGCGCGTTCGATGACGGAATGGGGGCAGCGGAATGGGCCGACGCGAGTGCGTCCGAATCTGTGTTTCCCGAGGTCGCGGTTGTCGAGGGAATGGATGGGCCACCTTTATGGCCGCCTATCTTCGCGCCGCGCCGCGGCATGCCGAGCGACGTCGTCGATGATGATAGGGTAGACTTGGTGGTCGAGTCCGGGTATGAGCGGCGAGACTGCGCGTGGACTTGTGATTCAACTGTCGGGATCGCAAGGCCAGATGTTGGAGATTCCGATTTTCTCTCTGCCCGTGGAGAGGCTGGTCGTAGTTGGAAAAGGTGAGGACGAGACGGTGAAGTAGAAAAAGAGGCCAGACGTGATAAGTATTTTTGGTTGCAAAAAGGACCAGCGCCGCAACATGTGGCGGCCGCAAAACGAGGCATGAGTCACTCGCGTACTTGCCTGAGTGCCTGCCTACAAATAGTGCGGTTGCCCGTTTGGGAAGTCGCCTGGGTTTGGTCTAGTCTTATGTTAGTCGACGACTGCCGTCGAGGCGAAAGTCGAGGGAGCCAGGGCAGCCAGCGCTAGGCTCGGCACGTGAGGTGCTGATCAGGGTCCTCGAAGCGCAATACCTTAAAGGTACTTGGGGTACATACTCAACTGATTGAATGGGCAAGCCAGCTGTCAGGTTACAAGGTTGGGACTCTGCTAACGTCCAGTTTACAGGGTCACAGAGCTCAGATCGGGCGCAGGACGAGGGGCCGGACGGGCACGACCGAGTCGCAGGCCAGCCATGGAGAAGACCCGACTGGAGTAGCAGCCACCCACATATGACACGACACGTGCCGAGGCAAGGGTACCGTTCTCCTTCTGGAGCTTCTGGAAAACGGGAACCCTTTTG
Source organism: Phyllosticta citriasiana (assembly GCF_038021145.1). Classification (NCBI taxonomy): domain Eukaryota; kingdom Fungi; phylum Ascomycota; class Dothideomycetes; order Botryosphaeriales; family Phyllostictaceae; genus Phyllosticta; species Phyllosticta citriasiana. The sequence continues at coordinate 953,179 of NW_027117282.1, read as the reverse complement.
GCTTCTAGAATGCATCACACGATTCATGGTGGAGATTTCGTTGTAGGATTCAAAAGGAGTTTGATGGAAAAAAATAAAAAATAAAATAAAATAGAATTGAGAAGCGGAGCCACCCATGCTATCGCTGCAGAGCCGTAGCCCTTGCAGCAGTTGTCTTTGTTAATAACGAGTTATCCAGAAAACCCATAAGTCATGATTCCAGAGAGACGCAGCCGTTCATCTTCTTCCTCGTCCCAACACAGTCCCACGTCGCTCCAGGGCCCAGCCGAGGGCTCGCGGCGGCAGCAGTAGTCCGGCTTGCTGATGTGACAGGCATACACACGCACTCTTTTCTTCGCCTAAGACGTGTCGTCGTGGTAGAATTTGCGCAACACCTTTTCAACGTCCTTGAACTCCTGCTTGGCCTGCGCAATTGTCTTGGTCAGGCGCTCGAGGCAGACCTTGTCGTCGGGCTCGCTGTGGGTACCCGTCTCGTCCTTGTGCGCACCAAAGTGCTGTATCTTTTCGCAGCTATCCTTGACCTTTGTGAGGCCGAGCGTGGCGGACGAGCCCTTGAGGAAGTGACCGAGCTGGGAGAGCTGGGCGAGGTCCTTTTTTTCACTATCACGCGAGAAGAGGAGATGACGCGTCAGCATGGGGGAAATATGTAGAAAAAGAAGGAAGAAGGGAAAAAAGAAAAAAAAAAAAAAAAAAAAAAAAGAGGTCTTCTTACAGGCTGGATTCCATCTTTTCAAAGGTGCTGTCGGCTTGCTGGAAAAAGTCAAAGACGATGCTCTTGCTAAACTCGCGCTCCTCCTCGTCGTCGTCCATTTCAAGAATCTGCTCAAAGGTTGCCGTATCGATGGCATCGCCAGCTTCGGGCAGGCCGGTGGAGCCCTCCTCGCTCTGTCGGGTCATTGCTGGTCAGCCGTGTAAAACGAACGAGGGCGTGAGGATGGCGGATTGAACGGTCGGGGTCCTACTTTGTCCTCGGGATGATCTGTCGCCCGAGCCATGTCTATGATGTCGTGTAGGATGTGATTCGCGCGTCCTTTGTGCGGGAGGTAGTCGCGTGGCGGGGCGGCGATGGGAACGGCGTCGAGGCGACAGGAGCGGCAGTGGGGTGAGGTCAGCGTCTCTGGAAGCGAGACAAAAGGAAGGATTTTGAATTGGGTGGACGAGTGGGTGGCTGGTTATGGCGCGGGCAGCGAGGCACAAGCCAGCGTAGCGGAAGCTGCTGAGGCACAGGGCAACCAAGGGAGGGAGGGATGGAGGGGGGACGGAGATGGTAGAACCCGAGGCAGAGGCCGGCTGGGCTTAGTAGGTTGGGTGGGTTGGGCTGACTGGCTCTGGCCGCACAAGGGGGAGGGAGGTGGAGAGGGGACGGGACTGGAGCGAAGAAACAAAATGACCGCGCAACGGGCCGACGAAGCGAGCGCGAGGAAAGCTAAGCTAAGGTAGCTACCCTGTTCAGAGGGACGCGAAGGGAAATTTTGTGGTGCCGTCAGGTAGGTAGGTCGAGCGGTGGACCGTGAGGTGAACAATGGCCATGGCTGGGGAGGGGAGGGCAGTGCTTTTGCAGCTGCTGGCCATGGCCCATGGGAGGGAGCGGTGGGGTTGGAGGACGCTGACTCGGCCAGCGCTCACCTTCTTCTGCTCGTCTCTGCCTTTCCAAAGAAATGGATGCAGGCCAAACGGACCAGACCAAAGGCCAAAGCGGTATTGACTTTGGCCATGATATGTGATCCCAGCAGCCCACATAAGGTATGGTCCAGTCGCTGCGTGACGCCATGTCGACATCACCTTCACGGCATATGTGGACTTGCGCTCTGAACAGAACAGAACCAGCAAAGCTCAGCAACCCGAGGCCTCTTGAGCCCGAGCCCCCAGCCGTCGACCTGTTGGTCTTTTCCATGTCGATGCCGTCCAGCAACAATCTAGACCTCCGCTCCAGGCTCATGGTTGATATAGGCCCACGCCATCAGCCCATGCGCCTGACGTCGGGTCCGCGTTGCGCCCCGGCATGGTGACGTATGGGCGCAGGGGTCGCAGAATGGAATACGTGGTACATAGGTAGGTAGGTCGCTGGATGAATTCGGTGTTCCCCGCTTCCGCATCTTCCTGTCTGCGCCCGTTTGGAGATCGTTACCTATTGTCCAGAGTACCTATGTACCTGTACTTGCTTACCACTCGGGGCTGCCGTCACGTTTGCCCTCCACCGCCGACCGGACTCCCGAGCCCCGACCGCCCGGCACCCCCGCCCTCGGCTCAACCCTCTTCTTTGGTCGCTGGCTTCCATTCTTCTTCTCTTCCACTGCATCCATCTGCTGCAGTCAATCAAACTGCATCTCGATCGCTTCTCGAGGTGAGAGCCTCCATCTATTTCCTTTTCGTCCCATCCTGCGTGCAACCACGTGTCTCGTCAATCCCCGCCGTCCCAATCCAGACGCATGCCATCATCACTGCTGCCAAAACAAATCAGCGACGCCCAGAGCCTGCTGGGGAGCACCCTGTCGCCATGCAATTCCATCTTCTTCTCTCTCTTTTTCTCAATGGGCTTCATATGGTTGGCTTTTTCTCTTTTTTTCTTTTCTTTTGTTCCTTTTTCAAGCTTTGCACCCAATAGGCGCCGGCTTGACGATGCGTCGTCATTCACTGTGCGATTCGCGTCTGCATCTTGTCCGTTGAATACGAAGACTTTAACACACTGGCCGGGGTCAAGCCTGCGAGTTTCACAAAGCACCGTCGTTGATCAGAGTTGGCCTACGCTTCACAGAGCGGCCCGCGTGGCAGCTGACTGCCTTTGCACCGTCTTCACCCCTGCATCCTGACCCTGACCCTCCCCAGTCCCTTGGCCCTGGTTTCCTCGATGCCCGCGTCACTCCACAACGGCCGTCGGCTTGTAAAATCAAGTACCGAAAAAACTTGTGCCCCCTCTGCACCCATCCCGGACATATTTCTCCCCTTCTTCTCCGTCGTCACCGCTTCTCAACCGCCACTCCGCAGTAAACACGGCGCTCAATTTGCCAGTTCTGCAGCGCCTCCTGCACGTCTGAAATCCCGGATGACGTCGAGCACAAGGCGCTTACCATCCCTTCTTGGGTATCGCCCAGCACAACTCGGTACTCGACCCATTCCTCTGGAAAGCCTGTAGCCCTCTGAAACGGCGAAACCCGGCATCCCGCGCCACAAGCACGGGAGATGCGCTCTCGGGAGCCAATCTTCCCGCCCACAGCCTTGTACTGCTCCCGATTTCTCCTAGGAAAGAGTCGTTGTCGCCCGAAGCTTGCCTACTTCGGAGCCAAACCCGACCATGCGAACCCCTCCAAGACCTGACCAAGAGATTTGGTCTGCAGCTTTGGCTCTGGTGGTCGTGTTTGCTGGCTTCCATTGGGCGCCACGCGCTTGGTGATCGATTTCTAACCGTTGACCAAGGATTCCAGGCTACCGGTTTCCTCGACTATCCAGTGGGGCCGCATCGATGCTGTCTGCCTCGTGTTTTTTTTTTTTTTTTTTTTTTTTTTTTTTTGGACGCAACAAGATTTAGAGTCAACTCTGGAAGCCATGTCATGGAGACTGTCGAGCAACCAATGGAAATGGCAGTATCAGAAATTGCTTTTTGGTAGGACATTCGAGTACATGGGCTCCTGCACGCGAGAGCTTGGCCTCGGTCACAGCATTTTATCGCCCCGCTCAATGATGAATTTGGCATGCCGGAACTCTCAAAGCCGAGCGTTGAAGGTTAGTCTCAAAATAGGCATGTTTTCCCTCGCTTCTCCGCCTCGCTGCTCTTTTTAAACCCGCAAGAGCGCCTCACACAGCGAATGAAAAAGTTTGGCTCTCGCCTTACTGTGTCTAGCGTCGAAGACTTCGTGTTTCCCGCCCTCCAAACTGTTGAGTACATGCTGACTGATGTTGGACACTTGAGTGAAATCTTCCACAGGCACAATCAGCAGACTTGCGGTTGGCATCCATTCTCGCTCAACCAACGCCGACTGATCAAATGTCACATGTATCAATTATCAATCTTCGCATGAGTTAAAACCTTGAAAGTGAGGATCTGAGAGTCTGATCGTCGATAGAACAACACCATGAATCACCAAGAAGTCACCTCAATTCCCACCGAAAAACGCTGCTGGCGGTCGGCAACTTTCGGCTGGGACCGGGGGGGAGAAACCGATTCTCCGGGACCGACAGATGGTCTGTGCGGAATGGACCCTTCGTGCGGCAGCTTGTGGCAAGTGGAATGACCCTCTTCGGCTCTACGCCACCGATACATTTTCCATCGACCTCTCTATCCACGCGCCCAAACTGTTTTTCTGTTTCACCGCCTCTTTCAAATTGCTTTCGACACCGATCGTCAATCACAACTATCATGCGATCCATCATCAGGCCTCAGCTCTTCTCGCGCCGCTGCTTCACAACCAGCCTGCGCGCACGTTCAATACCACCGTCCTTCCGCACCGCGCCCGGGCCGCAGCGACTCCCCAAAGAAGAACAAGAAATTTTTGAAGAGCTGCAGCGACGCTCCACGGGGGCCTTCAGCACGCCGCGAGCCACACCCGTCGTGAACCAATCACCTCAATCCTCGTCTTCGACCGCCGAACAGACAGCAGGCGGCGACACATTTCAAATCAGCGCCGAAGGCGAGGGAGAGGAGCTACACCCCGATGTCCGGAGAGGAGCGCAGCCGGAGTTTGAGGGTGACGTCAATCCAAAGACGGGAGAAGTGGGTGGTCCCAAGAATGAGCCGCTAAGGTGGGGAGCGCAAGGAGATTGGAGCTTCAATGGCAGGGTCACAGATTTCTAGATGGGATTTGCAAGAGGAGGGTTTCACAAGCTTCAGCATGGAGTCGGCGCGCCAGATAATTTTTGCGTGGCTTGATTGTCTCGGTACGGGCCAAACAACAATCGCGATAGAAGTGTAAAGGGTTTAGAGTGGAGACAGGTTCGCGGGGAGCGAGGTCAGTCTTGCTAACTGTCCTTTGGATCCTACCTTGACACTGTCACCAGCTCTCTGTAACTTCAATCAACAATTTCCTAGCGGCGTTTTCAAGTGCTCACAGTCATAGTATTTCGCAACAAACAAATGAACAGTGTCGAAGGCTCAGCTCTCGTCAGGTCACCAAAAGCCAAACCAGCACGATCCCCGCCAAAACGGAGAACCCTTCTTGAAACGCGCCTTCCGACTAACCAAAACGCCAATCTCTATAATCGACTCGGCCAGGCCGACCGGCCCCCGCTGTGACTGGTCAATTCCAGTGCCGCGCCGGCAGCTAAGGCCCCGTCGAGGACCCTTAATTCTACAAACATATGCTTCGATCGCCTGCACACCACAGCCCACCACTGCCTGCACTGGCTTTGCCTAGCCAGCCCACTACCATCCACATGCTTCCGTCGACGACTGAATCAGGAAGTCAATCATGTATGGCGTCAGCATCTTTATCAACAAACAGCTCCGCAATAGCTTCTCCGCACGACATCTCGATCTAAAATATGCATTGAGGCCACTGCGTAAAAGGCCGTTGAGACAGCTTTCTCCAGTTTTTGCCGTGTCCGCCCATCCGCGCTCCTGAATGCAGCCGGTGCGACTCTTTTGTGTTTATGCTCTGCGTGCTCGATAAGCTTTCCCTTCCGCTGTGCCGACCGCTCCCTTGATATATCGTCTGCAGTGCGTCCAGACTGCTGATCCTGCATGACTTTTTTCACATCTCATTTTTTTGCTTTGGGTGCGTTTGGTTGGAGTGCATCATTGAATGCTTGTCTTGTATAAGTGCCAGGTTTTCCCGCGATACTATCAGATGTGGTAAGCTCGCTCTGGCAGACAGCCAGCGGCCTCGTTATTATGGCGTACAGCAAACGGCAGATTATAACGGCGCTCAGCGTTGTTGTAAGTGTCATCTCAGCTTCAGTGAGGATTAGGCTAACATATTTCTAGTATCTTATTGTTCTCACAGCGCTTGCATGGTGAGCACTCCGTTGAAAAGCGTCTTCAAGCTTGGGCTAACGCAATCATTGCGACAGTTACGCACATACATGCGTTCAACGCTACTCCCTCCCGCTGCCTTCTTCGATTTCAGGGCTACTCATCATTACGCCTGTCCTGACGGGCGTCCTCGTCGACCGTCTCACGCGCATTCGGCCGACGTCGCGTAGCACCGCTCTGACAATCTCGCCCTCCGCCTCCTATGGCACGTTTCCCGGGGCTGGAAATGGAAGAGGCGGAGGTGGCGGTACCATCCCTCGAGCAGTCTTGCAGCTTCTGCCGCGACACTACCTCCGGACGCAGTTGTCCGCTCTTGGGTTGACCGTATTTCTTACAGCCCTGGCGTCTCTCGCCTCGCCGTATTTGACGCAGAACCGTGGACTCACCTGTGCGCTGGACAATGCATGGAAAGACCTGTATCGGGCGGGCCGAGGCGGCGAGATTCAGCTGATTCAGGATGCCTGGGAATGCTGTGGGCTGCACAGTGTGTATGACATGGCCTGGCCATTTGCGAGACACTCGGGCGGCGTCACCGAAAGATCGAGATGTCGGCAGATGTATGGGAGGGAGACTAGTTGCTATGGAGTGTGGGAAGAAGAGGAGCGGAGGACGGCGGGTATTGTGATTGGTGTCACAGCAGGCGTGTGGCTGTGGAAGGTATTTCGACCCCTGAGAAAAAAGAAAAAAAAAAAAAAAACACCTCGATGCCGGTTCGACTGATACATTAACAGATGCTTGTTCTCTTTACTCCTCGACATCGTCCATCGTGGCTCTCTACACATGGCACGCCTTCCCCTGCACCACCGCCGCGAGCCACACAGCAACAAACCCCCTTCATCCCTCGTGCCCTCACTACAGCACCACACACCTCACCCCCACCTCCCACGCCGGAGACCTCTTCAGGCGCTTTCAATTCGTCGACGACGCGGAACATCACCAAGACCAACAAGCCTTTAGTCAATGAAGTTGCCGATAACAGTTCCGTCACTCCTACCAACCGAAACTTCCTCGCCAAATCCCCCTCCCGCAACATCCCCAAACGCGAACGCAACCGGCCCTCGGCCCTCAACATCCCGTACCACGCGGCAACGCCCGACGCCGGCTACGCCAATTCGCCTGGCCCCGAAGTCGGCGACCTCGAGACGTCTTCGCTATACCGCGACACGTCGTCAGACTCGGAAGGCGGCGATTCACAGCACCATGCGCGTTACGACGAGCAGTTCTCCGACGACGAACATGAGCTCTTTGTCAACGGTGTGCCGTCACCCGCTCTGCCGCCCTCCCACCCCAATGTCACAGGAGGCGGTGTCGAAGACGCGACGCCGCGCGGCGACGAGCCGGCACTGGCACAGTACCACCTCCGCCTTGCCAATGCGGCCGCTAACAATAACAACAAAAACAACAATGGCATCAGCAACAGCAGCAGCGACAGCCGGCCCTCCGCATCATCGCAGTTCGGCGTCCAGCACTACCGCCGCTCCCCCACAGCCTTCAAGTTCCCCATGAGCCCATTGAGCACGCGCAGCGAAGACACATCACCGTCCAATCCCACCACGTCCTCGAACACGCCATCTGCCCAGAACTCGCGGCCGCAGAGTCGCGGAGACGGCCAAGCGCAGTCCGACCGCGAAGGTGGTGGTGGTGGTGGTGGTTTTGGTCTATCAAACGGCGGCTTCGGCGGCGGCAGCGACGTCCCCACCACCGACGCCGCCAGCAGTAGTAGCGGCGACGACAGCGTCCAAACCGCCGTCGCCATCGACAACGGCACGCCCGTCCTCAAACCGAGTCCGCGCCGTGGTGTACCTCATGCCCTAGTTGGCGGTCGCAATTTGAGTCCGCGTCCACGCTCACGCCACGCCGTGCTCAATGGCAGCACGGGGATTCCGACGCTTGGGAAGGGTGTTGCGGCAGGGCATCGGAAGAGTTCGAGTAGTGGTGGTATTGATGGTGGTGGTGGTGGTGGTGGTGGGGTGGAGAAACCGCACACGGTTGTGCCGGCTGTGTTGATTACGGAGGTGGGGGATGATGATGACGAGGGTGATGGTGGTGGTGGTGGTGGGGAGGCGAATGGCGAGAGGCCGGCGTCGCGGGAGCGGGTACTTGTCAGAGCTGGAGGGGATGTGGATGACGATTGAGTGAGTGCGTGAGTCGAGAATGACGATTGGTCTAATAAAGGCACGGGTGTTGGGATTGGACCGTGATGTGTCGTGTTGCTCTACTTCTCAGATACCCGACTCGCTAGGGTGTGTTTTCCTCTTCCCGTCTATCTTAGGCGTTGCTCCTTCCCTTTCTCCTTTCTCCTTCCTCTTCTTCCCCTTTTACCCCCCTTTCCCCCACATCCCCTTTCTTCCCTCGTCTCCGCGTCAACAGGCGTGCCCCGCGTCGGCGCAATAGGCTTTTGTCTTTCCTCCGCTTCTTCTTGTACTTTACCGCCGTCCGTCATCTTTCGATTTTCACTCTGACGCGTCATGACGAACGAAGAATCTAGGTAAAATGGAATAAAGACGGCAGACACACCTACTGCAAGGCTCCCAACTGAGGCAGGCTGTGGTATCGTTACTGAGTTGATGTGGAGTGTGGAGGTGATGGCTCAGCGTAGTTGTTTGATGGTGATTGTGGTATCGGAGTTGCTGATAAATGTCAAATGGCTCTTTGGATGCGGGATGTCGCCGTGTGATTTGGGGGTTAGAAGCGTTGTGCGTTGACTTGAGGACGAGGGATGGGGTTCAAGGGCACACAAATGGGAGCGGATGGGAAAGGATACAAGTAGAAAAGGGGTGCTGTGAATACGTTGGGACGTGAGCTCAAAAAGAGAAGAAGAGGAAAGCGGTTTTTGAATTTTCCTGCTCCTCCGTCACCTCGAAATCGTAGACACAGTATATTACAGGGCAAACCCATCCTCCCTCCCCATCCCGCTATGCACCACCCTCTTTCCACTACTTAGCCATTCAACATCCCAACTCAACCATCCCATTCCTTCTTCATCCTGACCCCCCTCGCAACCGTATCTGGCGCCTCGCCCGTCGCCGTGCCCTTGGGCCGCTGCGTCTTGACGGCCTTCATGCTCTGCCGCGGCCGCTCCTTGCGCGGCGCCTTGCGCGGCGCGTTGAGCACGCTGCCCATGAGCGGCCGCCGCACCCCGATGCACTTGCCGTACGGGCTGAAGACATCGATTTGCGGGAACGGGACGATGGGACCGCGGCCGTCGTTGTCGGCGACGGCGGCGGCGGCGGTGTTGGTGATGGTGTTGGTTGGGTTGGGAGATTGGGAGCTGGAGATGTCGTGTTCTGATGTTGCGGTTTCGGCTTGAGGTTGTGGCGAAGGGTCCCCGTCAGCGTTGGCGTCGTCTGGCGATGTTGCGGTTTCGGCTTGGGGTTGTGGTGAGGGGTCCTCATCATCCGCGTTATTCGTGTCGTCTGGCGACATTGCGGTCTCGGTTTGTGGACGTGGCGAAGGGTCCTCGTCTGCGTTGTTGGCGTTTGTCGTCTCTTTTCCTCTCAATTCCGCGTCCGCTGACTTGGATGCACGAATCTCGCCTGTGAATCGCCGCGTCTGCGCCGTCACCTCCACCCATCCCAACCCCTCAATCAGCACATCAACACCCCAAACGATAAATGGCAAGTCATGCGTTTTCCAGCTTGTCACATCTTTGCGCCCGAGCGGGCCCGCCGCCATCTTGGTGACGTCGTGAGACAACGGCACGACGCCCGCACTGCGGATTTGATCGCGCGCCGCTTCATCAGCCCAATTGACGAGGCCCGAACGCGGATTGACGTCGTCGGCACGCTCGCGCGCAATCGCCTTTTCTGTGCTGCTCTTGTGCCATGGCAGCTCGACGAATGGGGTGACGAGGTAAACGAGGTCGGTAGTAGCGGGCGTGATGCGCACAAGACCGCCGCCCAGCACGAGCGACTCGTGCGGCTTGAGTACAATGCGCTCCGCCTTTTGCCGCGACTTGAGCAGCAGCTTGGAGCGGTACTGCGGCGCCACGTATTGGTCCATGCCGGCGCGGTCGAGACCCGGCAGATCGATTAGCTCGCCTCGGCCGCGTGCGAACGGGATGCGGATTGGTGAGGCGGTTGTGCCGGGCAGGTGTGATATCATGGGCATGATGGGGTAGTCGACTTCTTTGCGTGGTGGTGGGAGGAGAGAGGTTTCGGAAAAGAAGAGGTCTTGATCGTCTGTCAATGGTTCATCCGTGTCGATGCTTTCTGGGGTGGCTTCTTCGAGATCTGGGGAGTTTGCTGCTGGCGCTGTTTCTTCGTTTGCTTGTTCTTGGTTACATTCTTCAATACTTTGGGCGTCAAAATCTTTCTCGATTGGTGCCTCTTCTTCAGCATTCTCCGTCTTTTGATTCAACTCATCCGCTGTTGCCTCGTCCACAGAAGTTTCCAAGGCTTGGTCGTCCGCTTGGGCCATCGTGTCCTTGTTATTGAATTCTGATTTGCTTTCCTCCGCCTCTTGCTTCTCTTCCTGCGAAGAAAACTTCTTGTCGTACTCAGAGTCCTTCTCTTCAGGGGCAGACTCCTGCTTCTCTTTTTCGGCTTGCTGACGGAGCTGTCGGACGTCGACATAATCCTTTTCGCCCTTGGGAAAGACAACCTCGAAAAGACTGCTCTTTCCAACATTGACTTTGCCAACGAACCAGTTTGCGCCGCCGCGCTTGAGAATCTTTTGCTTGATGGGTTTCGTCCACCAGCCTCGCTGGGCACTCACGAGATGAACGTTTCCCAGGCGGATATTATCTCTGTACTCCCTGCCTATCTTTTCGCGGAGAACATCGACCATGTACGCCATGAGTCTCCTCGACATGTCCTCCTGCGGTACCAGCAGGTCGGCTCTTGTGATGATGAACTCGACTTTAGAATATTTGCCATCTTGCCATCTTGATCTTGATGCTCTTCGACCGCGCGAACGAAGTGGAGATATATCTAGAGCTCTTGTTATGTCGGGGATCACGGACATGGGAAAATCCGCGGCGTCGATGACATGGTATATGCGGTTGCGCTTATGCGGCGACTCTTGGATCATGGCTCGAATGGCATTTATTGATGGGTGATCGATTGGAACCCCTTCACGATGGTTACTCAACCTATGGCAGCGATAGCACAAGGGCAGTGGCGCCGCTGGTTTTGGCCGAGATTCCTCAGATTCACCGACGCCTAGTTGCTCTCGTAGACTTGGATCGAGATTTGCCACTGCTTCAGCGTAGATGTCGTCCTCGCGCTTTTTTGGTTGGTCGTGCTCTTGGTCATGTTTGAGGTAGGCCTTCACGTGCTTCATGTCGGCAGAATAGTAGCCAGGGAGGTCTTGGGTCACGGTTTGCGATGGTGCACCACAGCCTGGACATGATAGCGGTAGTGCCTCAATGAGTGGCTTTTGAGGCGGCTGAGAGCTTTCTACTGAATTGGTTTGGTCGGCTTGTCGCCTTGGAGTAATGAATGTCGAAAAAGCCCGCACACTTTTGGTGGCTTTCGAACGGGCAACAAACGTCGGCGGTATTCCCAGACGACGTGCAGTAGCAAAAGGGAGTCGGATGCGTGAGAGGCGGCGGAGTGAGGATTGCATGTCGATGGCGGCGGCAGATGGGAAAAATTCCCTGACATGGGCTGCCGGTGGAAACGCGAACGCGTCGGGCAGAACCGGGGCAGGGCAGGGCGGTGAAGGCGGCCCAAGCTCCCAAAGTGGCAGTCCGAGGACGGTAGCACTAACAGTCAGACCCTGGTTAACGTCTTCTGGGGTACCAGGTAAATAACCAACTCAGACCACCATCATCGCATCCACTCTCCCCACTCATCTCCTTCCTTACTTACCTCGACACATCAATTGTCCTTGCATCTTCATCATGATTTCTTCCCGTGCCGCCGTCAGGCACATTGCCGCTCGTCGCATCACCGCCGTCTCCGCCGTCCGCGCAGCTTCGGCCTGGAGCAAGGTGCCTCAAGGTCCTCCTGACGCTATTCTGGGCATCACCGAAGCCTTCAAGGCTGACAGCCACCCGGAGAAGATTAACCTGGGTGCGTCTTGACCATTGCCAAACTCTATCACATTGGAGCTCTGGCCTTCACTTTTGTCTTGGGCGTCAGAGCTAACAATGGTCCAGGAGTCGGCGCCTACCGCGATGACAGCGCCAAACCCTATGTCTTGCCCTCTGTCAAGGCGGCCGAGAAGCACGTCGTCGACTCCAACCTGAACAAGGAGTACGCAGGCATCACCGGTGTCCCCGAGTTCACTGCCGCCGCCGCCCGTCTTGCCTATGGTGAAGACTCGAAGCCTCTCAAGGAAGGCCGTATCGTCATCACCCAGTCCATCTCTGGCACTGGAGCCCTCCGCATTGGCGGCGCTTTCCTCCAGCGTCACTACCCGCACGCCAAGACGATCTACATCCCCACGCCCTCATGGGCCAACCACAATGCCGTCTTCAGCGACTCGGGCCTCAAGGTCGAAAAGTACCGCTACTACAACAAGGACACCATTGGCCTTGACTTTGAGGGAATGATTGAGGATATCAAGAAGATGCCCAAGAACAGCATCGTCCTGCTCCACGCGTGCGCCCACAACCCCACTGGCGTCGACCCTACCCCGGAGCAGTGGAAGGCCATTAGTGACGCCGTCAAGGCCGGCGATCACTTCCCCTTCTTCGACATGGCTTACCAGGGCTTCGCCAGCGGTGACACCGTCAAGGATGCCTTTGCGCTGCGCTACTTCATCGACCAGGGTCACCTACCCGCTCTGTGCCAGTCCTTTGCCAAGAACATGGTATGTTTATTCCAGGGGTAGTCGCAACTTTTCTAACAGTGCTTCAGGGTCTCTATGGTGAGCGTGTCGGTGCCTTCTCTCTCGTCACCGAGTCTGCAGAGGAAAAGAAGCGCGTCGACTCCCAGATCAAGATTCTTGTCCGCCCGCTCTACTCTAACCCTCCCATCCACGGTGCTCGCATTGCTTCGACGGTCCTCAACGATGCTGCGCTCAACAAGCAGTGGCTCGGCGAGGTCAAGGGCATGGCTGACCGCATCATCAAGATGCGCGCCCTGCTCAAGGACAACCTGGAGAAGCTCGGCTCCAAGCACGACTGGAGCCACATCACCAGCCAGATTGGCATGTTTGCCTACACTGGCCTTTCGGCCGAGCAGATGGACAAGCTTGCCAAGGAGCACTCTGTCTACGCGACCAAGGACGGCCGCATCTCCGTCGCTGGCATCACGAGCGGCAACGTCAAGAGACTCGCAGAGGCCATTTACAAGGTTGCTGGTTAAGTACTCCGCTACTTGATTGGATACGGCGTACGGCTTACGGTGGCCCTATTGGCCCAAAAACTTTTTGCACGACTCTAGATGAGATGGATGACACGTAAATAGGCAAATCAGCGAGCAATAATCAGCAAGCGAGCGAGCGCGCGAGAATGGTTCGAGCAAAAACACGAGACTTTGTACCCCGATTTGGTGTGAGTGATTTGAAAATGCAAAGATTTGGACTGGGAGTTTGAGATCTTCTCAAGTGGGCTGTGCCATGCAATCGAAGGCAATGTATTTCATTTGGAAGACTGCAACAGCTCGGTTCAGGGAATCAGCAATTTCATGGCAAGATGGATACGATGGGAAGAACAAACGTCTCCCAATGTCACGCAAGAATGCGTCCTACTGTCCTTCGCTATTCCAATTAAGTGGTTATAGCGTACCAGCGTACGGGTTCAGGTAGGACACACGATCAAGGTACGAGCTTTTCCATGGCATGACTCCATCCGCAGTGTCACTTGTAGACTCGAGTCCGCTCCTTCTTTGTTTAGGATTCATTATGAGCGTCACCTTTTGACCGGCAAGGCAATATCGCGCTTTCCCGTACCACTTGCTCGCAGCCCTTAAAAGCATACATCTCTCCCTTCTTCCATCATCAACACCTTACCTACCACGAGACTCACAATCAACTCTGTTTTCTACACCCTACGCGCACACCGAAAACGAAGAAAGCAACCATGAAGATCTCAACCCTCCTATCCACCACCCTACCCAGCCTATCCCTCGCCCTACCATCGCCCAATTCGCTCCACACAGACAAGAGCAACAACGACCTAAGCCCTCGCCAATTTCCGGATTTCGCACCCAACGGGCCCGAGTTCCGCCTGCAAACGCGCCTGGCGGACCAGAACGACACGACCAAGTCGGCCTACAGCGGGCTGTACCTGTCGACGTACCACACGGGGGCCGGGCTGAGCGACGTCGTCTTCGTGGCCAACGAGACGCTCGGCGCGAAGGCTTTCCTGAATGAGTCGGTGCCGGAGACGGCGCCGGGTGGGCAGTTGGAGTTTGATTTTGGCAACGAGTGAGACACCTTCCTTCACTGTGCATCTTTATTAATTCCTTGTCTTTGTGGAAGCTCTTGTCTGACCGATGATGACCTTGGTGATGGTAGTTTCCCCTGGGGCTTGCGGCTGGGGTATGAGCCGTATGCGAAGTGGTCGACGGTCATTGTTCAGGCTGGCCTCGGTGACCAGGGCTTCGTGTATGGCGAGCAGGGGCTGGTGTACAATTTGACGCAGTTTGCGGGCTGGATGGGTATGTCGACTTTTCGCTCCTCTTTTCTGATCTCTTGCTCCTCTCACAGGCCTTTACTTTACCTTTACGGATCAACCTTCGTCTTCCATCACAGTCCTCGCCGTCACATGCCCTGTCCACTACCTTGCCTTACTCCCTCCTCTTCACATCGGCGCCTCCGCGTCTCACAACGAACAAAAAAATTTTCTCTCGGCCCCCGTTGCCGCAGCCGTTGAGCACTCCCTTCTCTCTCCCTCGCTTCCCCGCGTGTTTGGTAGTCGTCTACAATCCATCGTCACGCACAAAACCTGCATGTATGCATGCACGCATGCGCGCTGCACCATGCTCCCCCTTGTACAACCACCGGACCCTCGTATAGGCGAATTAGCGCGGTCGAGTGCAGGCAAGCACATGACAACCAGTGCTAACAGTGGGACGGTCGTCCCTTGCAGTCTGCGATTGGTGGCACGGCGCGCCGCAGCTCTTCTGGCTCATGAATGTCGTCGGCGCGTACGAGGTTCCGAGCAGTTGTGCTGAGGTGCTGTTGCTGAAGACGGATGTTTGAGGCGCGCTGTTTTTTGATTGACGTGGGTTGAGATTGTTGACAAGGGAGTGGAGAGGAGATGGGACTGGGAATGAGAGAAAGTGGAAGTGTTAATGATTGTTTGTTTGTGGTTTGTACCCACATAGGACCTGTTTATTCTTCCTGTGTGTTTAGCTTTGGTTGCACGTTTATACGAGCCTAATTTGCCGCGCAATGATGGGATGGATGTGCTTTGGGCATTTTTGACTCCCGTTGCTCTGTCTACTATCAGAAGACGCGTGCTTAGATGGACTGACTCTTCGCAATGTCGACTGTTGCGATACTGCGAGCTTTTGACCTGGGTAGATGGAGAGTGCAGTATCAAGTCAAGTAGGATGAAGAAATGGTGAGCGCGCATTGAGAGAGGACGATAAGGTGCCATTCTGCATCGCACACAAACCAATCGCAACTCTTGCACACATAAATCATCAGACTGGAGGAGAAAGGTGGAGCAGAACGACCTGAGAATTAAGATTTTCTTCTCATTCAGTACCTACTGGGCAGCAGCAGCAGCAGCAGCAGCCGCCGCCGACGCCAGGTCGTTGGCATCTACATCCACTCGTCGTCCTCCTTTACTCCCCACTGCTACGGCTCGAGCGATGGTATCTCAACGAACGAAAACGACAGAGTGTGTGACATGACACCTATAGGATGGAAAGGGAAAGAAAGATATATGGAACCAGTATTGCATCGCGCCGTCCGGGACCTGTACGCCGTTGTTGTTTGAGGGTTGTAGTTCGAGGGTCCGTAGGGATGGGAGAGAAGGGAGAGACGTCCTTTGTTTGTGATTATTTTGGTGATGTGCAGTGGTGGTTCGATATGATTATATGTAGGAGGCGTCCATTATGGTACGAGACCTTTGGGTGTTCGTTGTTTTCTCTCTCTTTTTTTTTTTTTTTTTTTTTTTTTTTTAGAGCGAGACTCCACAACGCCTCTCTCAAAGTCGACACTGAAAGCTAAACTCGACGACATCGACCAAGACAGCAGAGCTCATTGTCTTCTCCGTTATAAATCGTCCTTCAGGCAAAAAGATGGCCTCGTCGCTCCCGCTCACTTGGCGATGCCCGTAAGCACCGCGCCAACTACAATGGCCGTGATGACGAGCAAAACGGCACAGATGAGGATGGCCCAAAAGACGGGCTCGATGCAGCCGCAGAAGCGGACTGGGGGGCGTCTGGATCGCCTGTCCTGCCCCTGCTCCCCTCTTTCTGCGTGCCCCGAGTCAAAGTGGTGCCGCTGCTTGTCGTTTCGGTCATATTCGATGGGCGAGAGCGGCGACGCAAAGTACGCCGAGTCGGGCCTGGCGACGGGCGCGATGGTATGCTCGAGAGGAGAAAGGGGGCGTCCAAATGGATTTATTTCTGGCTGTGTTTGGTTGTGTGGGGAACTCGGTGTGTTGTTTGTCCATTCCATTGTGATTTATACCCGTATTGTGTTGACCATGCCCGGCCTGGTTGAGATGGCGGCGTATAGGTCACAATTGAGTTTTGAATCCTTTTCGAGACGGTCTTTTAGAGGTATCCTTTTCGCGTGCAGCAGAGAGGGACACTGAAAGAATGAGTGGGATTCCACGACGAGATGGAGCGGCGTGGTGAGCAATAGGGCAAAAGTTGTGGTACAAAAAGTACCCTCACCAGCCTGGCGGTGGTTCACTGTTAGTTTTCCCCAGTCGAATACGAGAACATAAACGCTGACTATCACAGACGTGGCAGGCGTCGTCTGCAGCTGCTATTTTGGTGCTTTGAACACAGTTATGCTTCATCAGCGATTAACAGTGCCGATTGTTCCAGACGATTTCGGATGCAGCCATTCAGTGGCCAGTTTTAGTCGGCACTCGGAGCCTTGGGGTTGGTCCTGCTCAATGCTTGCCTTCTCATCCTACGTGTCCGACTTCAAATTGTGAAACTATTGACCTTCAGCAAATCTTCAAATGTTCATGTCCTCGGAGATCAGAGAGGCAATTGGTGAGCGCCAAGGCCAGTAGCGAGGCGTCGTCCAATGTCCTCCACCCGTGACCGAGGGCGAAGCTAAATAAGGAATTGCATCAGTCCAAGCTCAAGATTGAGCTTGAAGAGGCAGCACTTCCAGAAGCTTTAGAGTTGGAGTGGACAGGGAGGCCATCGGCTTGATCTCTTTCTGCGACTCGCCGCGCTCAGATTTAGGATGTATCCGGGGCGGAAATCGACGCATGATAAGCTCGTTGCTTTGAGTCCCCGAGTTTCACTTTGGGCATCCCGATCCACGCCGCGAGCGAGTCGCAGAAAGGTTTGTTGGAAGTTGGTTGTTGGTTGAGAGGGGCGGATGGCGGAATGAAAAGGCACCGAGGCATCATGCAGCGCACGGGCCCCATGGGAGGGCTGGAAGTCACGTCTGCCCTTGGTGCGTGAGGCGTTAAGAGTGTATTGAGATTGACTCAAGGTGGTTTAGCTGGTAAAACAGTTTAGAATCCTAAGGGCGCTATGATTAATCTTCACGAAATGGGCTGAGGTAGTAAGACGTGTTTAGTATGAAATTATATTACATGGGTTAGCCCTTATTAGTAGCCCTAAGTAGTGTTAGAAGATAGTAATTTACGTATTTAGTAGGCTTAGACCCGGGGCCCTATAGGCGCCCTCCCCCTAGCCAGCGCGCCAGCCTACCCACCCGTCTGCCCACCCGCAGCACAGGCCTACGCAGCACCACCGCCATGCTTACAAAAGCCGCGCGTGTAATATTCGCCTTACTTGACTAAATACTTGACTAATTTCAATGTTAATAAACTGGTGGTGTTAGTGGTGGTTTCAAGACGGCACTAGTAAGCCAGATTTCACAGGGCTACCGCATCAAACCTCTAGAACTCTCAGCGAAACAAATGCTCTCTAGAGAAAATTGTTTTGAGCTTAACTCACTAAGACAAAACCAAGTTTTTAGATAATACACCTTCCCTGGGAGAAACAGTGCAAGACTTAAAACAATTCCACCTTGCAAGCCGTCTTCGAACTATGTCAGCAGCCGCGAAACTGTTTCATTCCCAAGATTTCATTTCAGCCGACCCCCCCCCCCCCCCCCCCCCCCCCCCCCCCCCCCCCCCCCCCCCCCCCCCCCCCCCCCCCCCCCCCCCCCCCCCGGACGCACCAAGGTCTTATATGCCCGTGTCAGCTACGTGCCTCCATGCACGACAAAATTTCCAAGTCAATCTTTCACGTCGAAGACGCATAATCACACCATGCCCTCGATTCCGCTCCATCCCAAACCGACGCAGCCAAACCGCAACGAAAACCCGCTGCCATCGTTGCTCCAAACTCCTTCAGGCTTGGCAATTCTCGAAATCCAAGGCACAATCAACGTTCAAGAGGGCGAGACGGCGCCCAGACATGGCGGGCAACAGCCCGAGCACACGCCGATTGGAAAGCTGGTCTTCCCGCTCTTCGACCCGCACGCTGACAGCTCCGATACCGCATGGATGAAGCGCGTGCATCTGTATGTGGGCCGGCATCAGCGACTGACGGGCGAGGTGAAGAAGCTGCCGAAGCCGCTGGCGGTGATTCGCCGCAGGACGACTACAGACGACGGTGCTGCCATGGACGTTGATGGCCCAGAAGAGCTGGAGGTGGTGGAAATCGTCAAGTTCAAGGTGCTCTTTTCTCACAGACCTGAGCCTGTCAGTGTGGACTGAGCCTGGCCCAAGCCGCCGCCGGGGAAAATAGCCAGGTCCTGTTGACCAGGCTTGTTTTGGGTACGGTTGTTCAGCTGGCGCGGGGAAACCCCAATTCCCTTGAACGGGCGTTGAAGAGAACAAGCTCGCCTGTCCTGCTGGTCATGTTATTCATGATACATGAAAAGCGACAGAGAGGGGATCTTCCGTCTGGGAGTACTATATTGCAGCCGCATCTACAAGCTCCTTCGTCTACGACGGATAGAGTCCGAGTTTACAACGGAACATCAAGAGTTATTTTCCGCACGACCCACGAGCTTGTCACAGAGAGCCACAAGAGAAAAAGACGCATAAGAAACGCAGGGAACAGCGAGCGTGAACACCCAAAGAGCTATCAATCCAGCCATTGCTCGCCGACGTTCTACTGCCCAATGGCTAGACCAGACGACGAGAGCCGCACCAAGCGCTCCATCTCCAATACGCCTACACGTGCGAAACAAAGTAGAAGAAAACAGTCATCACATTCGCCCGATGCCACGCCGTCTAAACCCTAGATCACAGAACATCATTCTCCAGTCACTCTTGTCTCAGCTCGAACTCTAGCCTCCTCTCTTGCGCAGTGTCGAGCATCGCCACAGCCCGAGTCAACCAGCCAGTCCACAGTCCAGCCCGACTCAGCGCCAACCTCCAACCCAACCTCGTCGTGTCCAGCTCAGCCCGGCGCGAGCAATGGTGAGGGGAGTGGTAGTAGACCATCAGGCATTGCCAGCGCGGTGCAAGGAGGAGGTCAAGCCAACCGGCCAGGCAGTCAGTCAGTCGGGCCGCCGCATCCGCCATCTGCATCCGCTGGATGCGAAGCAGCGAGCAAGAGTAGCAGTCCACGAGGTACTGGGGAGCACGTGGGAGTGTGGCCTGCCTGCCTGCCTGCTTTGGTTCTCGTCTCCAAACAGCTGTGGAGCCATACACTTCACATCATAGAAACATGACAGAAACACCAACGGTCCAATGCCCCCAAAACATCGCTTGGCCCCGCGCGGAAGCACATGTCGACGTTATAGCCAGGGTGTGATTTTAGAACGGACTCAAAAAAGAGGGAGAGAGGGAGAGGCAGGGAAGGGGGGCTGAGAGCGGGGAAGCGGGAGGCGCGCGGCGGGCGGCGGATCAGGCGCAGCCTCACCCAACCAACCCTAAACATACGGTACCTGTCTACCAACACACGAACCCAAGGTAGCCTGAGGCACCACGCACTCTTCTGCAGGGCTCACAGTCCGTCTCTAGTGACCGCTGCCACCGCCGAGGAGCAGGGCAGCGCGAGTTAGGTAATAAATGATCTCACAATATGACCAATTTGCATGGGCAGTATTGCCGGTTCTTCTCCAACACCCAAGTGACATTTGGCATCAAACAACGTGAGCAGGGAGGGTGTGGCATTAAGGCTTTCAGGCGGAAGAAACGTCGAGACGCAGCAGCAGTACTGTAGCAGCAGCAGCAGCAGCCTCCTCGCATCGGTTCCTTCCAGCCTTGGGGTAATGTACATGCAGCTAACTAGGTAATCTATTCCACGCGTGCCGGGGGGGGGGGGGGGGGGGGGGGGGGGGGGAGCAAGCCAGACAGACAGACAGCTTGAGCCAACATGGAAAGAAGTACATACATACATGCAAACATGCGTCTTTGAGTGACAGCAGCGGAGAGCAAGAAGAGACTGGACTGCTGGAAAGAAAATCAACACGTCATTCCCCTCTATCCTGCCCTCCTCTCCTTTCTTGCGACATGGTCGAGCGACAGTACAAGAGGGTTAGGTTGCGTCTGCAGAGGCAGTGAGGCAAAGCAAGCAGGAAAAAGGGTAGCGTACAGAGGAGGGGTCGTCAGACCTGTGAAACAACCGCACAGCGGAGATCGACCTGATCAAACAAACGGTCTCGTCCTTTCGCCCGCTACTAGCTAGGTAGCTAGGTACCTAGCTAGCTACCGGACAGGTCGCGTAGCAAGGAAGCATGCAAGCGACGAGCAGCTGTTGCATATGCTTTTCCCGAATACCACGATTTCTCTTTTGCTCTGCAGGAATTTGGCGCGCTTGCAGTTGGTCTCCCATGAATTTCACTCTCCGTGTCTCTCTCTGGCATCCCCGCCCTCCCTGCTTTCGTCGTCTCCCTTCGTGTCATTCTCCCGTTTCGTCTTTGCAAAAAAACCCATAGTCTCAAAAAGAACAAGAGCAAGAAAGGGGGGGAGACATAAAGATGGAACAATACAAGTTTTCCTTGTGATGGTGGTGATGAGTGTGATGGTGCAGAGTCAAAGCCGTGGCCGGGGGGCTCAACCTGTTCGCTGCAGCAAGACAGAGGGGGAAAAGGAAGGAGAGGGAAACGTTAGTGTGTGATGCATCCAACACGTAACGACATGCCACGCCTCAAGAAAAAACGCCCAACGCAGCGTTCGCGTCCATTCTGCCACCTGATAGTATTTCGGCGTGCTTGACAAAGCGAGGCGTGCGTGCTTGAAGTAGTTGTAATATAGGGAGAGGAAGAAGGAGGATCGTCATTTAGAAAATCGGCCGGCCGTCCAATGCGCATTGAAATTTTTGAGGGACATGCTCCGACTAGGCCTGGACGCCCTTCTTGCTGGCTGGTCTCTCAAAGCTGCCGGTCTTATCCGCAGCGGCGGGCTGGCCGTTGGACTGCGCGGCTTTGCCCTTTGGAGTGGCAGACTCGTCATCCGGGCCACCGCGGGCTTGCTTCAGGCGCTCTTCTGCTGCACGCAGCCGTGCCTCGAGGGCTTCGAGCTCGGCGTTCTTGGTGGCGAGGGTTTGCTGCCTTTTGCGAATGTTGTCAGCCATCGCTGTTGTTGCTCCCTTCTTGCGAGTGTAAATTTTTTGGGCGGGTGCTCGCTTGTTTGTTTGGTCGCCATGCCATGCCAAGGAACGTTTAGGAGAAACGTGTACGTTTGGCACGGCATGATGGTGTGGGATGGGGTTGGGACGGGATGGATACGAAGAATAGGTGGCCTACTTTTGATCGAGATTCTTGTCGACATCGTCAAACTTGCCGTTGAGGTTGAAGATGTCATCGAGAGCGGCGGAGAAGTTCTGGGCCACGGTCCTGCGCAGCAGTTGTTAGCAACAGCTTGGAGCGGGTTCCGGGGGAGGGAGGGTCGCATACGATTGAGGGCGGTTCTTGGGCACCCACTCGCGGTCAGGGCTCGAGCTTGCGCTTTGGTTGTCCATGGCGAGATTCGAGGTTGTAAAAGCGAGAGAGTGGATACCGGCGGGTTGAAAGAGGCGCTCTGGCGGTGGCTCTGACCCGACGGTGGAGGGGATCAGGATCAGGGTCGGGGGAGATGGAAAGCTTGGGCCTGAGGCGGATGGCTGTTGGAGGATGACGTGCGGGCGAGACGAGCAAGGTACGAGGCCTCGGGGCGGGATTGTGTTAAGAACAAGTGAGCGGCTTCAGTGGGCGTTGGTGGTGGGCAGCAAAGGCAGCTTGCGTCGCGTGGAGGTGATGGGCATAGTAACGCGGGTCGGGGGAGAGCGGGAGTCCTTTTGAGTAGGCGGTGGGAGGGAAAAGGAGGTGAGTGAAGTGTTGGGTCATTTCGGCGAGAGGGCCGATCGACGCTGGTCAGGGTCATGTCAGGTTCTTGTTTCGGCCAGCAGCTTCACCACAACATGCATGTTTCGACGATGCTTGCGGAATCTTCGCTCTGCCCTGGCGAGCTTCTCTCGCTTTGCCGACCAGTCCAGATACGGATGCTGACGGCGAGGCTTGCTGCCAGAAGTTGTGGCTCATATGACAAGTTATGGGCTCTAGAGACTCTGCGGGACATGGAGCAGCCAAATAGTGGAGTTTGCCAGAGCTGTAGGGCCATGCAGAATTCCAATTCCGAGAGTCTGTAGGGCTCGGAACCATCCGTCGTGCTCTCGATGTGGCGATTGGAATGGTCGCGGTGCCACGACTTTGCAGGCCTCACCGCCCGGCGGCGGCCTAGTAACGGCGGGGCCGGGGGCTATAGTAATTTTAATAGGGATTATGATGTAAAAATTAAGTTAAAAAGCTACTTATATTATTTTAGTAGTTTACTAATCTAAATACTTATATATATATACTAAATAATTACTAAGCTAAGTAGGTTTACTAAGGTCTAGGTCTATATAACTATATCTTCCCCCTTATAGGGGTACTATACCTAGAGTACTAGGATAGAAGGTTAAGAGTTATAAGTTATACTATAATTAGGGTTTTTTATATTTTTATAAGTTATAGGATTATTAAGTAATAATACTAATATCTACTAACCTATAAGATTTAGCACTATAGGGGGTTAAATTAAGTAGTAATAATAATATATTTAGAGTAGATATTAGATAAAACCTTAGTTTATAAGGTTTTATCTATAGAGGGCTTTATATATATCCTTACTTATATATATAGCCCTATTTAGGTCCTAGTTAGTAGCTACTAGGCCCTACCTTAATCCCTATTCTCTAGTAGGGTCTATAGGTATTAGTATTATACTACCTCTCCCTTTAAAAAGGGCTATCCCTAGTCTATTATAATAAGTTTCTTCTAGGGTTATCTAATATATTAGAGTAGAGTAGCTATCTAGTTAGCTCTAAGTAGCTAGTATAGAGCGGCCTAGGCCTAGTAGCTAGAGTTTATTATATAGATAGGTGTTATAAGCTAGGCTTCCTAATAGGTAGATAGTAATACTTTAGAGAATAAGTTATAAGTAGTTCGTACGAGATAATTATAATAAGATAATAAGGTAAGAAGGTAAGAGATAAGAGGTTAAGAAGGACTAATAGTCTACTTAAGAAGTTAATTATAAGAAATTAAAGATAGCTAGCTACTATTCTATATAACCGCTTATTTATATCCCTTCTAGTAGTTCTTCTAGCCTATATACTCTAAGAAGTAAAAGGAAAGAGAGAGGAAGGTAGTACGAGAGAATAGGAGTTAAGATATAGTCTATTATCTATATAAGTAGGCATTATTTAAGCTAAGATGCCTCTTAAGACTTAACTACTTATTTAGCTACTAGGGCTTATAGGACTTAGTTATTAAATACGTACTTAGAGTCCTATAAGGGTAGAGGTAGCTTATAGCTATAGCTTAGCGATACGGCTTAGCGAGGTAGCTTACTAGTATAGCGCGCCTTTATAGCTTAATGCTATAGCGCGCGGTTATTATATAAGAGCTTTAACACTATAGTAGGCTATTATACTTACGACCTAAGGGTTAGGCTATAATAGTAGGTAGTAGTATTACGCCTAATTCTATTTTCTTTATATTCTTTATTATTAGTTATGTAGTTTATATATAGGCGCCTAGGTAATAGCCTATAGGTATAGAGTTAGTAGCTAGTAGTATATAAATAAGTTTATTAGTCTAGCCTACTACTCTTTCTTCCTTATTATCTACTATCCTCTATAGCTATTCTAGCCCTATCTCTTATAGTAACCTTTATTATAGCCCCTTCCTACCTTATATATAAGGAGGTCTATAGCTACTATAAGGTAGTAGGGCTAATACTACTATACTAACTAACCTAAAAAGGTATAGTAAGTAAGATAGTAGCTATCTCGCTTAGTTAGTCTATATATTAGGGTAGTAGCATGATACTATCTCCTCCTTAGAGGAACGCGTCCTTATATTTAACCCGTTTAGCCGCGAAGTAGACGTAAGTTAGCGCTAAAGGGGAACTAGTCTACTAACGCGTAGGTACTAGGCTAGTTAGGGGATAAGGCCGACTAGTAGGTAGCGTAATAATAGCTATAATAGCTATAGGAACGCGGTATATACCTATAGTAGTAAAAGTACGGTATATACTAGGGCGTACGGATTACGTAAGTACGCCGCTTACTAATATATATACCCCTAAGTAATACCTAAATTTAGCTTATACCTATAAGAGTAGTTTAACTAGGACTTAAACTAATAACCTCTAGGTAGGTATAAATCTTACTTACTCTATAAGGTAGTAGGGCCGATACTACTATACTAACCGACCTAAAAAGGCATAGTAAGCGAGATAGTAGCTATCTTACTTAGTTAGTCTATATATTAGGGTAGTAGTATAACATCTAGTTAGTAGAGTTTTTAGGTTCTTTTTAATACTCTTATAGTAATTAAGGTCTTTTTATAGGTATAATTTAGTAGAAGTAGTCTACTTATATTAGGTTACGGTAGCTAAGTCTATAGGATAGTCTTTAAGGCATGCTTATTCTTATCTAATACTTACTCTTACCTATTACTTCCTATAATCCGTCCTATACTTATTAGGAGATTAAGATATAGGCATATAAGTTAACTCCTTTCTTATAGTAATAATTAGTTATAGTAAGCTAGTCTTATAATAGTAGGATTAAAATACTAATCTAAGCGAGTATATAGGCGGAGAATTAGCGCTTTAAGCCTAATACTTTAACCGTAGGATCTATCTAAGGATGTAAATAGTTAGAGACCGTAATAATACCCCCCTCCTTAGAGCTATATTATCCTAAAACGCCGTTAAATATAATACTAATCTACTATATAAAGGGAATAGTAAGGAAAGGGTATAAGTAGAGGTAGCTACTATAGTTATAACTAGTAGCTTACTTATTAGTAAAGCTATAAGAGATGAGGCGGGCTTAGAACTCCTTATTACTAGGGCACTTATAGAGGATATAGCCTAGGTTAGGGAGGTTCCTAACGCGGATAAAGACTAGGTAGTAGAACTACTTAATAGAGAGGATAAGGCCCTAACTAGACTTATACTTATTAGGTAGCTAGCTAAATAGTAGGATGTTAGCGCTAGTAGAGTAGGTAATATTACTAAAGATAGGAGGGATATAGAGGGTAGCACTAAAGTAGGGGTTACTAGGGTAAGTATTAGGGTAGGTAGTAGGATTAGCCTTATTAGGAGGAGAGGCTAGGTCTATAGGGGTAATAGAAGGAGCTATAGGACCTATAGCGTTAACTAGAGAAGGGGGATTCTTAAGTTTAGTAACACGGTTACGTAAGTTATATAGGTAGTTATTATTAGCATCTATAGCGCGGTAAGATAATGAGGTTATAAGGATTATAGAGTTAGTAGAATAGTAGGTAGAGTATAAGTAGGGTTTAGTAGTTCTAGACTTTATTATAGGTAGGCTTACGTAGTTAGTACGTATTACTAGTAGCCTCCTATTAGTTAGAATCCTAATCTAGCTAGTCTACTTACCTAAGCCTAGCGCTATAGTATCTAGGTATAGGTAGTACTACTAGTAGCTTATTTAGTTAGTACTAGGGCTTATTAGACGTTCTACTACTAGGGTCTACTATTATTTACTTATTATTTAGCGGCGCTTCCTTACCTCTAACCTAAACTTATTAACTAGCTTTAAACTTATTAACGGCCGCTACATCCTTAAACGTAGATACTAGTTCCTATATTAGTCTTATATACCCGGTCTACTTTACTAAGAACTCTTAATAGTTTTAATATTAACGCTTATCTAGTATATACTCTACCTCCTACTCGTTCTCATTATTAATAATAACTATAGGTAGCTAATAATCCGTACGTACCTAGCTTAGTAAGGCGTTATTAGATGCTAGTCGTAGTAGGTCTATGTTAAAGACGTTATAGATAGTACCTAGGACATCTAACTAGTAGGCCTTATTTAAGATAACTTACGTTATAGTATACTTTACTAACTAGTAGTCTAGTTTCCGAATAGAATAGTCCGTAGAGACGTTATAAAGGCTTAGCTAAACTTTATTACCTACCTTATATATAGGTAAGGCGTTATAGTAGTAGTTTACCTACTACTTCTAGGCTATAAGGTAGTAGGGCTAATACTACTATACTAACTAACCTAAAAAGGCATAGTAAGTAAGATAGTAGCTATCTTACTTAGTTAGTCTATATATTAGGGTAGTAGTATAATACTATCTCCTTCTTAGAGGAACGCGTCCTCGCGTTTAACCCGTTTAGCCGTAAAGTAGACGCGAGTTAGCGCTAATAGGGAACTAGTCCGCTAACGCGTAGGTACTAGGCTAGTTAGGGGATAAGGCCGACTAGTAGGTAGTATAATAGAGGCTATAATAGCTATAGGAACGCGGTATATACGTATAGTAGTAAAAGTATAGTACGTACTAGGACGTACGGATCACGTAAGTACGCTGCTTACTAATATACATACCCCTAAGCGATAACCTAAATTTAGCTTATACCTATAAGAGTAGTTTAACTAGGACTTAAACTAATAACCTCTAGGTAGGTATAAATCTCGCTTACTCTATAAGGTAGTAGGGCCGATACTACTATACTAACTAACCTAAAAAGGTATAGTAAGCGAGATAGTAGCTATCTTACTTAGTTAGTCTATATATTAGGGTAGTAGCATGATATAGGCTACCTAGAATATAGTTATCGCGTTTTCTACCTAGGCGGTAGCCTCTTAGATCTTTACTATAATAGTATTACCTTATACTACTAGCGTTTACGGGTTAGTAACGCGCTAGGGGCCTTCTAAGAGTCTTATTTATAAGGAGTTAGCATAATAGCTATACGATAAGAAGAATAGGCTAAGGCCTATAGTAGCTAACATCCTATTATTTAACATAAACTTAATAACTAGTAAGTAGTTAGCCTAATCGTCCTATACTTAGTTAACTAACACGGCTAATATCCGCTTAACCTCCGCGTTTACTCTCTTAGTTTAACCGTCTATTTCTAGGTAGTAACTAGTTAAGAGACGCTACTAAATCTTTAATAGTTTATAGACGCGTTCCTATAAAAGACTTACGAACTACGGACCCTAGTCTAATATAATAGCCTTAGGTAACCCGTAGCACCGGTAGTATATTTATAGGAATAATGTTACTACGGCCTTAGCTATTAGATCATGATAGGGTTCTAGGATTATACCCTTTAATAGCCTATCTATAGTAACTAGTATATAGGTATTCCCCTTACTAGCTATAAGAGGGCCTATAAAATCCATAGATACCTCTTACTACTATTAATCTAGAACTAGGAGTAGTTAGAGTAGTCCTTACTTATAGTCTCTCTAGAATTTAGTCACTCCGTAGACGTTATAATTATGCCTAAACCGCTTTACCTACACGTTATAGTTTAGCTAAAATAACTTAAGATAGTAGAGCTAGGATACTATCTTATTATTACTAGAGTGAATTACCTCTAGAGAGTTATATATTATCTAGAGGATACTAGTTTATAGAGGTTTAGAATCTAGCACCTATAAGTAACTACGCTAATAAAGGTTACCCTTATTATCTACTATTAGGTCGGATATTAATATCTTACTAAGAGAGAGTTCTACTAGTACTATTCTACTCCTACTAAGTACTACTATCTTTAGGGCCTAGTAAGCTCTATCCTCTCCTACTAACTCTCTCTATATATTAGTTATCTATTTAGCCCTAGTATTATTACTACCTAATATAATAGGGTATGCCTATATAGTATCCTCCTCTACTAGTTCTTCCTCCTAAATAGCCTTTATTATTATAAGGCTAGTAGGTAACGGCTTAAGTATTTAGGTAAAGTAGTACTTTAAGCGGCTATTATCCGCGTTAGTAGGTAGGTCTTACTCTCTTTATAATAGCGCGTCTAGTTAGGTATTATCTTTTTCTAGGATGTACGCTATTATGAAGTTATACTAACTTAGCTTCTCTACCTAGTAGACTTAACGCTTATTTAGTCGCTTACTAGTTATAAAGTACTCTAAGTTTTTATAGTCTATCTAGATAGTAAAGTTACTAATACTCCGTAATAGGTAATCCTATTTATCTAGCGCCTTAATAATTACTAGGAGCTCCTTATTATAGATCTTATAGTTTACTTTATATATATTACTCTTCCTTAAGTAGAAGGCGGTTAGCTAGAGGACTCCCTAATCATCGCGTTAGTAAAGGACTCCCCTAGTAGCGTAACCTAATAAGTCTATTACTAATACCGTCTCTCTTTCTATCGCGATAGCTATCGGATGCTAGTAATACGAGCATATATTAAACGCTAGTAACGCGAGTACATTATAACTACGCCCTTACGCGATTACTTAATAAGCCGAAGCTAATTATAACTAAGCCGCGTAAACCGGCTAAGCCGTATAAGCTAGTAGTACCGATAGATAATAAATACTACTAAGGATACATAGCCTACTTAACGGCTAATAAAACTTTACGCGGTAATAAGAAGATTAATTTCTTATCTATTTTAATAACGTAACTAAAGTAGTAATTCGCGTAGTAAAGAGAGAGTTTAGTTCTTATTTTACTTCTTATATAAATATATATAGAAGATAGAAGAGTATATAGCATCTTCTATATTTATAATAATTAAGAAGACTTCACTTAACTTTATCTTTTAACTACTTAACTTTAATTAAGTTCTTTTTAATTTTATATACGGCCGACTAAGTAGATAGCCTCTAGGCGAAAGCCTATATATTAGCCGCTTAATAATTTATAATAGATATAGAAGATTATTCTAGGTATTATCCCCATCCTACTTTTTTATCACCTAAGGGAGGTGTTAGAATACCTAAACTAGGCATACTATATATATAGCCTAAGCCTTATACACGACCGTCTATTATTTAAGAAGGAAATTTAAGTCGTCTTAGTAAGGCGTATTAGTATTATCTAAGGACTAAAGAGCATTAAGTATATATTAACTATAGAAGTCTTTATAAGGCTATAGTATAGCGTGTAAATATTAAGGAGGCATCCTCTCTATACCTACTTATAAGAAAGTAGAAGACTATTCTATATGTAGATAGTATAGCTAAGAATTAAGCCTACGCGACTAGTACTTAAGAGGAGTCTAGTAGTTAATAATAAACACCCTCGTGCGGAGGTACTAAATTACCTTATAAATTAGAGGAAGGAAGAGGATAGGTACTCCCCTTCTTATTATAATCTTTTTACTCCCTATTACCGGTTAAGCTTAATACGTAAGTATAAGAGAAAGGTCTTTTTTACGTAATATAATTTTAGGTTAAAGAAGCTTTTAGGCATATTCTATAGGAAGAAGCTAATAACTATTAATCTAAGATTACTCCTCTCATAAAGTAATAAACCTAGGATATTACTATTTACGTAAAGATATAAATTAAGACTCTTAAATAAGTTATCCTTAACTTAGGAGAAAGAATTTTAAGTTATTAAACTTCGTTACGTGAAGATACTATTAAGTTAATAAGTTTATAGTATTTAGAAGAGAATAGATCCTAGAAGAAGAAGAAATATATACTAAGAGTGCCTAACCTACCTAAATTAATAAACAGCTAAAACCCTACGTATAAGTATTAGCAGCTCCTTATAAATAATAAAATCCGTAGTAATAAGGACCACTTTAAAAGAGGTACTACTATAGATACTAAGGAAGCCATTATAAGTTACATCCTCTCTAGGATATAGGGTGAGGTAGTATAGTATTTAGTACTATTTCTTTATGCCCGCGTAAAGATAGATGATCTAGTCCTTAATACTAACTTATATTACTAGCTTAAGTAAGTATTTAAGAATCTACACTAGTAAAAGGATGTAAAGAAGAAGCTAAAGGACCTTCATTATAAAATTCCTATAGATCTTTAGAAGTTCTAGTTAGAGTTTATATACCTAGCTTTAGAAGCTAACCTTCTATATAAATAATAGAAAGAGGATTTCACTCTTCGTTAGATCCCCTACTATAAACTCATTTAGTAGGAATTAAATAAGATAACTCTATTTCATTTAAAGAATACCTTTAAAAGGCGTACCCTATTACACGAAGTATAATCGAGTACTAAAATAGTTAAAACGTATCTTTATCGTTCTAGGAAGACCGTATAAAGAAATAATAATAGGAATAAGTAGGTAAATCTACTCTTTTAATAGGTAGAAGTTTAAGAGAGTAGCCTTTTTTAAGGTTATTATAGAGATCTACTCCTCACGCGATAATAGAAAATCTAATACATGAAGGAAAAGCGGAACTCTAAGGTAATATTAGACCCTACTATTAATATAGAAAGTTTAGATACCTTATCTAATAGTGCCTAGAAACTAAAGTAAAGATAGTTAATACTATAATAGAAGAAGAAGGAGAAGAGCGTGCGATATTAGAACTATACTCTTCTTTATTAGAAAATAATGAGTCTTAGAGGAAGTCTCCTCCCTAAGATATAAGCTTAGAGCTCTATAAATTACTAATTCGTAGGTAAACGTTTATAACCTTATTAGAGGATACCTATTTACTATATGAACTATAATTATAGCTAGTAGTTACGCTATACCTGTTTATGCCCTAGTTAATACCGGCGTAAATAGATCTAGCTTTATCTATCCTTAACTTCTTCTATAACTTAGGGAATTAGGGATTTAGAAAAGAAAGATTACTAGTAGGAACCTTAAAGTCTCTAGGTTTAACTAACGCATAAATAAGCAACTTAATTTCATTTATTAATTATAATTCCGTTTCTAACATTAGCTAGTTATAACATATGCCTTTATACTAGATATTAGGCGCTACGATATTATTCTAGGTGTTAGAGGCCTAAGAATAAGTCTAGACTGTTCTAGACTCTTCTAGACCTCTTCTATTACTAAGAACTTATTCCTACGGGTTCTTTTAGATTCTAGCCCTTATTCTAGATTATCTTATTACTAAGGCCTAGAATCTTCTAGTCTAGATTAATTAGAAATCGTCTTCTATTAATAGAAGAACCTATTACTAATTACCTAGAGATAGAACTCTCTAGAATCTATAGGTTCTTCTATATAAACACCCTTAGGTAGCCTACTAGTTAGTCCTTTAAGGAAGTTCTCTTATAGTAAAGAATCTACTACATTCTCTACTATAAACCATCTACTATACGGTATATAATAAAGATATTACTTATCTTTATAGAATACCGCTAACAGGTTATGAGCCCGGCTAATAGTAATCTATAGATTACTATATAGCTTGCCTTATAATTTATAAGTAGGATTTTACTTCCTTCCCTACTTATAAGAAAGAATATACTATTCTTTCTATACTAGACCGCTCTTATAAGTAAGGCTTAGTAAGACTATCTCGGTGGATAGCTATTAAGCTAAACTTATAAAGAAGTCTAGGGAAAGCCTACTTATTTATATAAGTAAGGCATTTTTTAGGGTAAGGACTAGTATCCTAAGCCCTATCCTTAGGCTCTTAGCCTATCGAATTTTTCCTAGGACCGTTAGGCCTATATCTACCTAGGATTTTATTCTAGAACCTTCTAGTAGTCTAGAATAACCTTATTTACTACCTATTCTTTACCTTTCTCCGCCTTTCTCCGGATTTCCTCACATTTCTATTAACTACGTTAATATAAGGTGTGGCTACGCGGCCTCTATACCATATTAGGCCTAAGCGTTACCCGTTTACACTAGTTCCCGCTAGTGTCTTAGCACGAGGAACACTAAAACTTCACGATACTTCGAAACGTTTTCGACCCGCATCGACCCGAATACTTTGCTTAGTAAGCAAAGTCGTATACCGTTTTGAAGAGAAAAACTCGGCGGACAAGGATCTGAAATCAGATTCCTTATATCTCTACTCCCGGCTAAGTTATTAGAGAAAACATCGATACTCTAATAATCTCCCCACTTTCTATTAGGTGCATCAGGCCCATTAGCACCTAATAAACTTCGAGACTTCATACACTTATAGTTTTCGCTTAAAACTATAAGTACATAGAGTTTTATACTCTAAAGACCTCTATAAGGTATAAAATCTTTAATATACCTTAAGAAAGAAACATCTTCTACTAGGAAATATGGGAAAAGAATTCCCTAGCATTCCTAAACTTAAAGGCCCTAAGAACTAGGAGTCTTAGCGATCTACTATAAATGATATAGTGATTATAGAAGGGCTAAAAGCCTATCTAGACTCTAAATCTTAACCTAAAGTAGAAGATCCTACCTAGGAGGTTAATAATGCTAGAATAAGGACTTTTATTAGGACCTCTATAGATCCTAAACTTTATTCTAGTATTGCCTATTATAGAACTGTAAGTTCTATGGGAGAAGCCCTTAGAAAAAGATGTAAATCTAAGGGACTTTCATGGGAAGTCTCACACTTTATAAGGCTACTAAGCCTTAAAGATACGGGAGATATTAATACCTAGGTGGCTAATCTATTAGATGAGATAACCCTATTATCTTAGACTAAGATGGCCTTAACGGAGAGGCAGAAACTAGGTGTATTCTTTAGTAATATACCTAGTAGCTATTCTTTATGGAGCGCCGTAGCCCAGCTAGGGCTAAAAGAAGAGACTACTCTAGACCACCTTATAGAGCGTCTAGTAGAAGAGTCTCGGCGCCGAGAACTAGAAGAAGAAAGTAATACTGCCCTTATTACTACAACTAGTAATAAAGGGAAATCTTCTTCTAAAAAGAACGCCTCTACTTATAATAATAAGAGTACTAAGAAGTGCTCTTATTATAAAAAGAATAGCCATCTAGAAAAGGACTGCTATAAAAGAGCTAGGAATTTAAAGGGTAAAGAAAATAATAGTAGTCCTACGGATTTAGAGGATACCCTACACATTACGGGTTATACCTCTTATTTTACCGCGGGTCCCGGCCTAAATGACTAGATTCTAGACACCGGCGCTATAGCCCATATGTCTAGACATAAAGATCTCTTTACTTCTTTAAAAGAAGTAAATTTACCTATAAAACTAGGTAAAGGAGAGATCTATGCTAAAGGAATAGGCACTATACCTATTACCTTTAAGTACGCTAATAGAAGGATAAATCTAACCCTTCTAGACGCTCTCTATATCCCCGATTTATCTGTAAATCTTATCTCTATATCTAGGCTATATACACATGGTATATATCTAGATATAAAGAACTTAAGACTTATAGATAAAAGAGAGCAGATATATGCTAAAGTTTTACTTTAAAATAACCTATTCATTCTACCTAAGGTAGAATCTGCTATAAATCACTCATATATAGTAGATTTAAACCTATGGCATAATAGGTTAGGGCATATAAACTTAGAAGCTCTTAGGGCACTACTACCTATTAAGGGTAGTAAAATAGACTGTTCTATATGCCCTTTAGCTAAATCTAAGCGTACTATATCTACTATACTAGTAGCGGTCTCTAAACCCTATAAGAAGATAGGTCTAGATGTCGTAGGACCTATTACTCCTAAGGGAATAGGGGAATACACCTACTATATAGCCTTTATAGACTATTATAGTAGGTTTACATGGGTATTCCCCCTATTTACTAAAGGAGAAGCCTATAATAAGATAGTTTACTATCTTAAACTTATAGAGCCGCATGGTAAAGTCCAGTCTTTAAGGCTAGATAATGGCCTAGAATATAGGGGAACTCAGCTAGATTTACTAGCTGAAAATAAAGGAATAACTCTAGAAAAGAGTTCTCCTTATAGCCTAGAGCAAAACGGGCTTATAGAGAGGATACATGGGTTAATAGATACTATTACCCGTTGCCTTCTCTTAAATTCTAAGGTCCCCCTTACCTTCTAGCTAGAGGCTATTAAAACCGCCACTTATATTCTAAACCGGACCCCTAAAAAGTCCCTAGAGGGTATTTCGCCTCTAGCCCGGCTAAATATAGCTAAGGGCAGGTCTCCTACTATAAATCTCTCTTATATAAAGACTTTCGGAAGTAAAGTCTTTATAAACATCCCTAGAGAAAAGCGTACTATATCCTCTAAGTATTCTCCACGCTCTAGGCCTAGTATATTATTAGGCTTTAAGGGGGAGCATATTTATAGATGCTAGGATATAGAAAAACAAGCTATTATACGCACTAGGGATGTTACCTTTAAAGAGGATGAATTTCCTTCTCCCTATACTAAAACTATAGAAGATGAGGAAGATATAGACTATACTAAGCCTATATTTCCTTCTTCTATAACTAGCCCTCCTAATAGACTAAGATCTAGGTCTATAACTACTATAGATACTAGTAGGGAGGAGCCTAGGAGAAGTAAGCGCCTTAGAGAAAAATCCTCTAAGGAATCTACTACTATAGAGGCTACTATTAATAGCCCTATAGAAGAAGTACCTCATCCTCTTAGAGAGACCTTTAAAGAGGTTAGAATCCCTAGTAGTAGCAGCTATGTTACTATAGAAGGCCTAAGTAATATAGAGAAAGATATCTCTTATTACTTACTCTATAGTAATAGGGAACCTACTACTACTAAAGAAGATGCCTGCAGAAGCCTTAACTAAGGTACTTATAAAGGCTCTCTTTACTAAATTCCTCTCTATTACCCTACGTAATAAGTTAGGGGGAGTGTTAGAGGCCTAAGAATAAGTCTAGACTATTCTAGACTCTTCTAGACCTCTTCTATTACTAAGAACTTATTCCTACGGGTTCTTTCAGATTCTAGCCCTTATTCTAGATTGTCTTATTACTAAGGCCTAGAATCTTCTAGTCTAGATTAATTAGAAATCGTCTTCTATTAATAGAAGAACCTATTACTAATTACCTAGAGATAGAACTCTCTAGAATCTATAGGTTCTTCTATATATACACCCTTAGGTAGCCTACTAGTTAGTCCTTTAAGGAAGTTCTCTTATAGTAAAGAATCTACTACATTCTCTACTATAAACCATCTACCATACGGTATATAATAAAGATATTACTTATCTTTATAGAATACCGCTAATAGAATTAAACCTAGATCTTAGTAGACCCCCCTAAGGATAATAAAATTCTTAGAGGCAAATAGGTCTATAAGATTAAAACTAATAATAAGGGAAATATTACCCGCTATAAGGCTAGATGGGTAGTATAAGGCTAAAATTAGGAGTATAGTATAAACTATAAAGAGACTTTTAGTCCTATAGTCTCACCTATAGTTTTACGCCTACTACTAAGCCTTTCTGCCTATTTAGACCTAGAAATCGTATATATAGACGTCGAAACCGCCTTCCTAAATAGGAAAATAAATGAAGACGTCTATGTACATTAACCTACAGGCTTTAAGCTTAATAATAAAGTCTATAAATTAAAGAAAGCTCTCTATGGCCTAAAATAAGCCCCTAGGGCATAGGCAGCCTGTTTTAGCCACTTCTTAGAAGAGAACGGCTATAAATAGCTTCTATCTAAGGCCTGCTTATATACTAAGACCTTTAAAGAAGGCTTATTTATATAGGTCTTAGTGTACGTAGACGATATCCTACTTTTTAGTAAGGATATATCTATTATTAATTCTTTTAAAGAATTAATAAGGTCTAGGTTTACTATTAAGGACCTAGGACCTATTTCCTATTATTTAGGAATTCAAGTCACCCGGGATAGGTCTAAAAAGACTATATCTTTATCATAGGAAGGCTATCTTTCTAAAGTCTTAGAGACTTTCTCTCTAAGCTCTATTACGCCTTCTAAGACTCCTTATCTATATAAGGAGCTTCCTAGACCACCCGCGGACTATTAGGCTAGTAAAGACCTTATTAAAGAGTATAGATCTTTAATAGGCTCTCTTCTATATGCTATAGTCTATACTAGGCCTAATATAGCTTATATACTAGCTTCTTTAAGCTAGTATTTAAGCTGCCCTCTAGTAGAGCACCTTAGAGCTGCTTAAAGAGTCTTATCCTATCTAAAAGGAACTAAAGATTATACTATTACCTATAAGGGTACTAGTTTTAATCTAGAATCCTACTCCGACTCTAACTTAGGGAATAAGCTTAATAGACATTCTCTAGCAGCTTATATTATTTACTCTACTAATGGGCCTATAGCCTAGAAGGCTAGTAGACTAACCTATGTCTCTATTTCTACTATGGAGGCAGAATACATAGGTTATAGTATACTAGCTAAGGTTATCCTTTATATTAAAGGATTTTTAGAAGAGTTAGGTTATAAAGACCTTATACCTACTCCTATAGTCCTTAAAGGGGATAACATACCGGCTATAGCTACTACGGAAGATGCTACTAAAAAGTCTAAGAATATAGACATAAGGTATTACTTCTTAAGGTAGCTAGTTAAGGAAAATCTTATAAGATTCTCCTATATCTCTACTAAAGAGATGCCTATAGACGCCTTAACTAAGGTACTTACTAAGGCTCTCTTTACTAAATTCCTCTCTATTACCCTACGTAATAAGTTAGGGGGAGTGTTAGAGGCCTAAGAATAAGTCTAGACTATTCTAGACTCTTCTAGACCTCTTCTATTACTAAGAACTTATTCCTACGGGTTCTTTCAGATTCTAGCCCTTATTCTAGATTGTCTTATTACTAAGGCCTAGAATCTTCTAGTCTAGATTAATTAGAAATCGTCTTCTATTAATAGAAGAACCTATTACTAATTACCTAGAGATAGAACTCTCTAGAATCTATAGGTTCTTCTATATAAACACCCTTAGGTAGCCTACTAGTTAGTCCTTTAAGGAAGTTCTCTTATAGTAAAGAATCTACTATATTCTCTACTATAAACCATCTACCATACGGTATATAATAAAGATATTACCTATCTTTATAGAATACCGCTAATATTACGAATCGTTAAGCGGCTAATATATAGGCTTTCGCCTAAAGGCTATCTACTTAGTCGGACGTATATGAAATTAAAAGAACTTAATTAAAGTTAAGTAGAGAAGAGATAAAGTTAAGTGAAGTCTTATTAATTATTATAAATATAGAAGATGCTATGTACTCTTCTATCTTCTATATGTATTTATATAGGAAGTAAAATAAGAACTAAACTCTCTCTTTACTACGTGAATTACCACTTTAGTTATGTTATTAAAATAGATGAGAAATTAATCTTCTTATTACCGTACGAAGTTTCGTTAGCCGTTAAGTAGGCTATGTATCCTTAGTAGTATTTATTATCTATTAGCACCGCTAGCTTACACGGCTTAGCTAGTTTACGCGGCTTAGTTATAATTATCTTCGGCTTATTAAGTGATCGCGTAAGGGCGTAGTTATAATATGCTTATATTACTAGCGTCTAATAGCTATTATATTACGTCTAATAGCCGCGTCTAATAGCTATTATAACATTCCCCCCCTAATAGGAAGCCTAAGTTAGCTTATTAGGTGCTTACGCGGATAACTAACTAGCGTTATTTTAGTAAGGGCGTAAAGTATAGGACTACTAGGTATATCTTATTATTAGGGTTATAGTTTAACTAACCTTCTTTACTACTACCCTTTCTATAATAACTAATCTTCCTTACATTAACTTTTCCTATAATAATAATCCCCTATCATTACATCTTCCCTCTCTTACTTAAGTAATAATAGTAAGTCATCGCGTTTATAGTGAGTCCTTAGTTTAAAACGCTTAACTAATTATCGCGTAATAGTATCTAATTAATCTCATTACTTAAAGCACCTTAAAGGCAATATAACGCCTTAAGAGGATGCTAAGGCTACTTAGAATCATTATATAATACATTACGCGTAATTAGCCGATTATTAGTATATCTAGAGTTTTAAAAAGGTGAAGTGAAGCTAACTAGGCTAGGTATAGTACCTAGCTCCTAAGAGCTAGTATATATCGCTATTCTACCTATAGATCCTTACGTGAATGTTACGCACGCTAATACGCCTACTACGCCTACTTTACCCTTATATACGCGTTCTAGCAGCCGTTACGCTAACGCGCTATTAAGTATACCTTTATATAAGGGTAATAATAGTAGCATCATTCATCTAGCCGCTTTACCTATAGAATTACTAACATAACCTTTAGATTAGGACTTAGAGGTAGATGCTTCTAATAAGATTATAGTCTTCATCCCGCGTAAGGCCTTTAAAAAACTTACTAAGGTATATATTACTACTTACTTATCTTCATGTAATGGCTAACTTATTATAGAAATCCCTTAGCGGTAATGAAACTAGCTAATATATAATACGTATGTTAGGCCTTAGTAACTTAGCTTATTATGCTATCATCCTAGTTTCTAAGGACTATTTTAACATTATATCTATAGAATCTTATAGCTCTTCACGTGATGCTTACTTAATTTAATACATAGGTATTAATTAAGCTACTAGTTATACTAAGTGCTAGGATAATCTCTCTACTTACATCTTCTATAGTTACTATAAGTTACTAGGTTTCTTATAGGGTTATTACGCGAACTACATCTAGGGTACTAGTAACCTTAACTATACCGTAAGTGACCTTACTAGTACTTATCCTCCTAATTAATATAAAAGATGTAAGGATGAGATATAGCCTAGAGAGTACCTTACTCTTCACCGCGTAATAGATAACTAGGTTAATAACTTTCTCTAGGGCTCTATTAAAGGTGTAATGAGGCCTAAACTTAAGAAGTCGGCTCTAATTCCTACTAAAGAGGAGGAAGAGGAGTAGGGGTATAAAAGATAAGGAATAAAATTAAAATAGGGAATAGGATAGATAAGGATAAATTAGTTTATATAGATAAGGGTTATTTACTATAGTGTTAGAGGATTCTCTTTACTAGAGTATAGGCGGGTTAGTTATCTAATTACGTTTCTTCCCATAATTCTTATTAGAGGAAGGCTCTTTTTCACTTTTCTAGGTTCTTTAGTAGTCTAGGGGTAGAAGGATTAGTAGTATAGAAGTCCTCTACTTTTTAGGGGGCCCTAATAAAAGAACTTACTATATACTACTTATTATCTTAATTATATCCTACCCATTAAACCTAATACTTTAAAGTTCCGTAAGTAATCTTACTTACGCGGATAAAGTTAACTTCCTATTCTTACTAGTTATTAATAATCTTAGGTTTTAGTTCCGTGTATCTCTATTATAGTAATAGGTCTATAGCTACTTTACATAGGTAATTAGCGTAGAAAAGGTTTATTACCTTCATGCTTTCTAGAAGATCTAGTTCGTACGAATGATCTTTCATTCTAGTAACCTTAAATAGTCCTGCGTTAGGAGCGTCTAATTTTAGATTTAGCCGGTTCGTTATCTAGCTAGTCTTCTTAATGTAAATAAAGTCTCTAATGTTAAAGTTAGGTATATAATAGTATTTATTAGCTTATTAGTAGTTCTTTTCTTATAATTATTAAATTAATTTATAGGCGTACTTATAGGCCTCTTATCTTCTTTTTTAGAGAGACTAAGCTATAGACTATACTCTACCTTCTAGTAAAGTAATTATCATTATATAAGCAGTCTAGTCATAATATATATATAGTAAGAAGCTAAGATCTATTTTAGCTAGTATGAGATCTATAGCCTTATATAGAAGGGTAGCCTAAGCTAGGTCCATTAATAGTAGAAGGTTAGACTAGTTATTTTAATAGTAATTAATAAAGGGTTATAGTTAGCGTATAAGAACCTAATTAACTATCTTAGTAATTCCGTTTATCTAAGAGTAATAGGCTAAATTAAAGTATTATTTAATACTAGTTAACTTATATAGCTCCTACGTAAAGGCTAAAATGAACTAAGAACCTTAATCTAATAGTATACTTTTAGGATTTCTAAAAATTTAGTAGACGTAATTATAAAAAAGTTAAGATACTCCTTTAGCATTAATTTTCTTCATGTAAGGTAAACTAAAGGTTCTTTAGGATAACCGGTCTATAATAATAAGGATATAATTAAATTCCTTTTAGTCTTACGGTATCTCTTTAAAATCTATAGCTAGGTATTACTAGGGACGGTTAGGAATTAGTAGAGGATGTAGAAGGCTAGGTATCTTATTAGTAAATTTATAGTTCTAGTAGTAAATATAGTAGTTTCGGCTATATCTCTTAATTATATAAGTCTAGCCGGGCTAGTAATAGTATTACTATACTAGCTTTCGCATTTTATTAATTCTAGGATGGGTAGTAATGTAAGTAGTATATATTACTTTAATTATTCTTACGCGAAGGTTATTCTAGTTAGGAATAACTAATACGCTATAGTAAAGAAGTAATCCATCCTATAACTTCTAATATAATTCGTTTTCCGGTTAAAGACGGGCTATTTCCCTCTATAGTTTAAGATCTAGGTTTTCTCTATTTACATAGAGGAGCTCATTAAGGAAAATTATTAGTGGAGAAACTTCCGGCTCTATCATCATAAGTAGGACTACCTAGGAAGTAGGAATAAGATACTACTCTTATATAGCCTTTAATTTCTCTTTTTAAGTCTTAAGTTACTCTTACTTTCTTATAAGAATATCTATAATAATATTTTCCTTTCCTAGTTAGTAGGTAAACTAAACTTAGTACTTAGTGAGTTACTTAGCCTATCTTACTTATCGTACGGATA
The DNA here is from genome assembly GCF_038021145.1 of Phyllosticta citriasiana. NCBI lineage: Eukaryota > Fungi > Ascomycota > Dothideomycetes > Botryosphaeriales > Phyllostictaceae > Phyllosticta > Phyllosticta citriasiana. The sequence goes on along the minus strand of NW_027117282.1, from coordinate 912,273 downwards.
ATTAGCGCTTAGAAGTAAAGTGTTCTAATGCTTAATAGTCTATAATTATAAGAAAAGGTTTATAAAGGCCTATAAGCATAGATCTCTATTCCTCTAGTCCTTACATAATAGCTAGGAGTTCTTTATTAGGTATTCTATAGCAGAGTTCGGTGTCTAATATTACCTTAGAATAAAAGGATACCGGTTTCTATTCATAATCTTTTTAATATTATAATAGAACTCCTATAACTACTCCGTTACTTATATCTATTTCCGTATAAGTATCTAAAGTTAGATTATAGTTTATAAGTAGTAATTTACTATATATTAGTTTCTTAAGGTTTCTAAAAGATTCTTCCTTAACTAGTCTAAGTTATTACTACTTTACTTTTAAACATAGTTTCTCTAGTAGCCGGCTAATTCGTCTATAGTTAGGAAGGAATCTTTAATAAAAGTTATAGAATCCTAAGAAAGACTAAAGAGATTAAAGGGTTATAGGTAATTACTAGGTATGAATAGGTTTAATTTTTTACGGGTCTATTAATATACCCTTAGTAGAGATGATATATCCTAGAAATTTCATGCGAGTAGTTAAGAACTTACTCTTTTTTATATTAGCTTATAGTCCCCCTCTATGTAATTATTATAGAACTTTAATAACGTGTTAAGTATAATCATACGGGTTTTTAGAAATAATAAGAATATCATCTATAAAAGTGATAATGAAATCATCTAAATAGTTAAATAGAACTTAGTTAATAAAATGTTAAAAAGTAGTAGGCCTATTACTTAGCCTAAAAGGTAAAACGCGGTATTTAAATAATCTATATCTTATATAGAAGGTAGTATATTCTTTAGACTACTTTTAAAGGCGGATTTAATAGAAAGCTTATTAAATATCTAGTTTTATGTAGACCTTTCCCTTACCTACTCTCTATAAGAGTTCTAAGATAAGAGGTAAAGGATATAAGTCCTTCTTTATCTAATTATTTAACCGTTAGTAGTTAATATAAATTTACTAACCACCTCCGGGTTTTTTTACTACTACTACTAGAGAGGCGTAGGGTATATAGCTCTTAGTAATAAATCCTTTCTTTAAGTTCTCTTAGATATATTCCTTTACTATAGCTAGCTATTCTAGGGATATCCTATAGAGGGGACTTATTAGTAAGCGTAGAGAATCCTTATATATAAGAGAAATTTAATAATTAACTCCCGTATGATAGGGTAGTAGCTAATTAGATTCTTATTTTAAAAAGACATCACGGTAGTTTTTATACTTAGAGGGTAAATAATTATTAAGGTATTCATTAAAAGCTTCATCTTTATTAGCTTTATTAATATCATTAAGTATAATAGAATAGAGGTTTACTACTTCCGTTAGTATTTTTATAGGTAGGTTAATTTCTATAAGAAAGGTAAAAAAGGTTTCTTAATTATTAACTTTAATATTATTAGAGATGTATATTAAAGAAACTAATTAGTTTATCCGTAGATCTTTACTTCGTGTAGATAATTTTAGAACTTTTAAAAGATTTAAAAAAGAAATTCAGTCTAGAGGATCTAACTAAATAAGTTATTAGTTATAGTAATCTAGAAGAATATGATAATATGTAAGGAACTAGCAGCCTAGAATAATATTATAGCGCCTAATATCTAGTATGAAGGTGTATATTATAACTAGCTAATATTAGAAACGGAATTATAATTAATAAATAAAATTAAGTTACTTATTTATGCGTTAGTTAAACCTAGAGACTTTAAGGTTCCTGCTAGTAATCTTTCTTTTCTTAATCCCTAATTCCCTAAGTTATAGAAGAAGTTAAGGATGAATAAAGCTAGATCTATTTATACTAGTATTAACTAGGGCATAAATAGGTATAGTATAACTACTAGCTATATTATAGTTTACACGGTAAATAGGTATCCTCTAATAAGGTTATAAATATTCACCTATAAATTAGTAATTTATAGAGCTCTAAGCTTATATCTTAGGGAGGAGACTTCCCCTAAGACTTATTATTTTCTAATAAAGAAGAGTACGGTTCTAATATTACATACTCTTCTCCTTCTTCTTCTATTATAGTATTAACTATCTTTACTTTAGTTTCTAGGCACTATTAGATAAGGTGTCTAAACTTTCCGTATTAATAGTAGGGTCTAATATTACCTTAGAGTTCCGCTTTTCCTTTATGTATTAGATTTTCTATTATCGCGTGAGGAGTAGGTCTCTATAATAATCTTAAAAAAGGCTACTCTCTTAAACTTCTACCTATTAAAAGAGTAGATTTACCTACTTATTCCTATTATTATTTCTTTACGCGGTCTTCCTAGGACGATAAAGATATATTTCTACTATTTTAATACTTAATCATACTTTATATAATAGGGTATGCCTTTTAAAGGTATTCTTTAAATAAGATGGAGTCATCTTATTTAATTCCTACTAAATAAGTTTATAGTAGGGGATCTAATAAAGAGTAAAAATCCTCTTTCTATTATTCGTGCGGAAGATTAGCCTCTAAAGCTAGGTATATAAACTCTAACTAGAACTTCTAAAGATCTATAGGAATTTTATAATAAAGGTCCTTTAGCTTCTTCTTTACATCCTTTTACTAATACGGATTCTTAAATACTTACTTAAGCTAGTAATATAAGTTAGTATTAAGAACTAGATCATCTATCTTTATATAAGCATATAAAAATAGTACTAGATACTATGCTACCTCACCCTATATCCTTAAGAGGATGTAACTTATAATAGCTTTCTTAGTATCTATAGTAGTACCTCTTTTAAAGTAGTCTTTATTACTACGGATTTTATTATTTATAAGTAGCTACTAATACTTATACGTAGGGTTTTAGCCGTTTATTAATTCGGGTAGGTTAGGCACTCTTAGTATGTATTTCTTTTTCTTCTAGGATCTATTCTCTTCTAAATACTATGAACTTATTAACTTAATAGTGTCTTTATGTAATATTATTTAATGACTTATAATTCTTTCCGCTAAGTTAAGGATAACTTATTTAAGAGTCTTAATTTATATCTTTATATAAATAGTAATATCCTATGTTTATCCCTTTATAAGGGGGGTAATCTTAGATTAATAGTTATTAGCTTCTTCTAGTAGAATATGCCTAAAAGCTTCTTTAACCTAAAATTATATTATATAAAAAAGACCTTTCTCTTATACTTACGTATTAAGCTTAACCGGTAATAGGGAGTAAAAAGATTATAATAAGAAGGGGAATACCTATCCTCTTCCTTCCTTAGATTTATAAGGTAATTTAGTACCTTCGCGTGAGGGTATTTATTATTAACTACTAGACTCCTCTTAAGTACTAGTTACGTAGGCTTAATTCTTAGCTATACTATCTACGCATAGAATAGTCTTCTACTTTCTCATAAGTAGGTATAGGGAGGATACCTCCTTAATATTTACATACTATACTATAGCCTTATAAAGACTTCTATAGTTAATATATACTTAATGCTCTTTAGTCTTTAGATAATACTAATGCACCTTACTAAGATAACTTAAATTACCTTCTTAAATAATAGGCGGTCATGTATAAGGCTTAAGCTATATATATAGTATGCCTAGTTTAGGTATTCTAATACCTCCCTTAGGTGATAAAAAAGTAGGATGGGGATAATACCTAGAATAATCTTCTATATCTATCATAAATTATTAAGCGACTAATATATAGGCTTTCACCTAAAGGCTATCTACTTAGTTAGATGTATATAAAATTAAAAGAACTTAATTAAAGTTAAGTAGAGAAGAGATAAAGTTAAGTAAAGTCTTATTAATTATTATAAATATAGAAGATGCTATGTACTCTTCTATCTTCTATATATATTTATATAGGAAGTGAAATGAGAACTAAACTCTCTCTTTACTACGCGAATTACTACTTTAGTTATGTTATTAAAATAGATAAGAAATTAATCTTCTTATTACCGCGTGAAGTTTTATTAGCTATTAAGTAGGCTATGTATTCTTAGTAGTATTTATTATCTATTAGTACCGCCGGCTTATACGGCTTAGCCGGTTTACGCGGCTTAGTTATAATTATCTTCGGCTTATTAAGTGATCGCGTAAGGGCGTAGTTATAATATGCTTACGTTACTAGCATCTAATAGCTATTACGTTATATCTAATAGCCGCGTCTAATAGCTATTATGACAGCTAACATTATTTAATAAGGCTCTTATAGATTTACTCCCTCCTAACTAACTAGGAATTAACTATAAGATTAAGCTAAATAAGCTACCTAATAGGAAGGACCTAGACCCCTCCTAGGGACTACTATACGGAATGAGCTATAAGGAGTTACTTATCCTACGTAAGACGTTATATAAGCTCCTAGAGAAGGGGTTTATACGCGTAAGTAGCTCTCTAGCTACGGCTCTAGTACTATTTATAAAAAAACCTAGTAGAGGATTAAGGTTTTATTATGATTACTAAGCTCTTAACGCCCTAATAAGGAAGGACTATTATCTACTCCTACTAATTATAGAAATATTAGCCTAGATTAGATGAGCGCGCTAGTTTACTAAGCTAGATATAGTCTTAGCATTCTACTACGTTTATATTACTAAAGGAGATGAATGGCTAATAGCCTTCCATACCTAATTTAGACTATTTAAGTAGTTAGTAACGCTATTTAGTCTTACTAACACTCCTAGTACCTTTTAATAGTATATTAACTAGGTACTAAGAGAGTTCCTAGATGATTACGCTTTAGCCTACGTTAATAATGTTCTAATCTTTATAGAGGGATCCTAGAAGGAGCATTACTACTAGGTTAAGATAGTAATAGATTACTTACTTATAGTAGGCCTCTACATTAACATTAGGAAGTATGAGTTTAAGGTCTAATTAATAAAATACCTTAGCTACATTATTAAGGCCGGATAAGGAGTATATATCGACCCGTCTAAGGTTAAGGTAGTAAAGAACTAGGCTAGACTAACTACTATTAAGGCTATATAAGGCTTCTTAGGCTTTACTAACTTTTATTATTATTTTATTAGTAGTTTCTTAGAGATTATAGAACCTCTTATTAGGCTTACGCGAAAAAATAAGGAGTTTAGATAGGATAATAAGACTAAGAGCGCGTTTAAGAGGTTAAAGCTAGTATTTATTAAGGCGCCTATACTAATACAGTTTAATCTAGAAAGAGAGATAGTATTAGTAATAGACTTATTAGGTTACGCTACTAGGGGAGTCCTTTACTAACGTAATAATTAGGGAGTCCTCCGGCCGACCGCCTTCTACTTAAGAAAGAGTAACATATATAAAGTGAACTATAAGATCCATAATAAGGAGCTCCTAGTAATTATTAAGGTACTAGACGAATAGGATTACCTATTAAGGAGTGTTAGTAACTTTACTATCTAGACGGACTATAAAAACTTAGAGTACTTCATAACTAGTAAGTAACTAAATAAGCATTAAGTCTACTAGGTAGAGAAGCTTAGCTAGTATAACTTCATAATAGTATACATCCTAGGGAAGGATAACGCTTAACTAGATATACTATTATAAAGAGAGTAAGACCTACCTACTAACGCGGACGATAGCTGCTTAAAGTACTACTTTACCTAAATACTTAAGTTATCGCCTACTAGCCTTATAATAATGAAGGCTAGTTAAGAAGAAGAACTAGTAGAGGAGGATACTACATAGGCATACCCTATCATATTAGGTAGTAATAATACTAGGGGTAAATAGATAACTAATATATAGAGAGAGTTAGTAGGAGAGGATAGAGCTTACTAGGCCCTAAAAATAGTAGTACTTAGTAGGAGTAGAATAATACTAGTAGAGCTCTCCCTTAGTAAGATATTAATATCTAACTTAATAGTAGATGATAAGGGTAACCTTTATTAGCGTAGTTACTTATAGGTGCTAGATTCTAAACCCCTATAAACTAGTATCCTCTAGATAATATATAACTCTCTAGAGGTAATCCACCCTAGTAATAATAAGATAGTATCCTAGCTCTACTATCTTAAGTTATTTTAGCTAAACTATAACACGTAGGTAAAGTGATTTAGGTATAATTATAATGTCTACGGAGCGACTAAATTCTAGAGAGACTATAAGTAAGGACTACTCTAACTACTCCTAGTCCTAAATTAATAGTAGTAAGAGGTATCTATAGATTTTATAGGCCCTCTTATAGCTAGTAAGGGGAATACCTACATACTAGTCATTATGGATAGGCTATTAAAAGGTATAGTCCTAGAACTCTATCATAACCTAATAGCTAAAGCTATAGTAGTATTATTCCTATAAACGTACTACTAGTGCTACGGGTTACCTAATGCTATTATATTAGACTAGGGTCTATAGTTTATAAGTCTTTTATAGGAATACGTCTATAAACTATTAAATATTTAGCGGCGTCTCTTAACGGGTTACTACCTAGAGATAGACGGTTAGACTAAGAGAGTAAATGTAGAGGTAGAGCGGATATTAGCCGCGTTAGTTAACTAAGCATAGAATGACTAGGCTAACTACTTACTAGTTATTAAGTTCGCGTTAAATAATAGGATGTTAGCTACTATAGGCCTTAGCCCATTCTTCTTATCGTACGGTTATTACGCTAACTCCTTATAAATAAGACTCTTAGAAGTCCCCTAGCATGTTACTAACCCGTAAATACTAGTAGCGTAAGGTAATACCATCATAATAAAGATCTAAGAGGCTACTACTTAGGTAGAAAATATAATAACTACATCCTAGGTAGCCTAGGAGCGGTAGGTAAACTACTATTATAACACCTTACCTACGTATAAAGTAGGTAATAAAGTTTAGTTAAGCCTCTATAATGTATCTATAGACCGTCCTATTTAGAAGCTAGATTACTAGTTAGTAAAGTATACTATAACATAAGTTATTTTAAATAAGGCCTACTAGTTAGATATACTAGGTACTATCTATAACATCTTTAATATAGACCTACTACGACTAGCATCTAATAACGCCTTACTAAGCTAGGTATATACGGATTATTAGCCGCCTATAGTCGTTATTAATAATAAGAACGAGTGGGAGGTAGAATATATACTAGATAAGCGTTAGCGTTAAAACCGCTAAGAGTTCCTAGTAAAGTAGACCGGGTATATAAGACTAATATAGGAACTAGTATCTACGTTTAAAGATATAGCAGCCGTTAATAAGTTTAAAGCTAGTTAATGAGTTTAGGTTAGAAGTAAGGGAGCGCCACTAAATAATAAGTAAATAATAGTGGACCCTAGTAGCGGAACGTCTAATAAGTGATAGTACTATCTAAATAAGCTACTAGTAGTACTACCTATGCCTAGGCGCTATAGCGCTAGGCTTAAGTAAGTAAACTAGCTAGATTATAACTCTAACTAATAGGGGGCTACTAGTAACACGTACTAACTACATAAGCCCGCCTATAATAATCCTCTTCATAAGGTCTAGAACTACTAAACCCTACTCGCGCTCTACTTACCGTTCTATTAACTCTATAATCTTTATAACTATACTATCTTATAACCTCATTATCTTACCGCACTATGGACGCTAATAATAACTACTTACGTAACTTATATAACCGCGTCGCCGAGCTTAAGAATCCCCCTCCTCTAATTAATACTATAGATCCTATAGACCTAGCCCCTCCTCCTAATAAGGCTAACCCTACCGCCCGCCCTAACGCTTACCCTAGTAACCCTTACTTTAGTGCTACTCTCTATATCCCTCCTATCTTTAGTAATATTAAAGACCTCCTTAGCATTAAGCTCCGCGGTTACTACTTTTATATCATATTAGGCTCTAGTTAGGACGACCTTAATAACTCTATCTATAACATTATTACTACTACTAGTAGTATAATCCTCCCCTTCCCTAACTTTAGTAATACTAAGGATAAAGAGGAGGACTACTTAGGTCTATTCCCTCCTAGCTCTATCTAGTATTAGATTATTATAGATAAGGTTACTATTAGTCTTACCCCTTATAACGCCCTACCCATGCCTAGTTATAACGCGTACTAGATCTTACCTACTAAGCTATATATACTTATTACTATTAGTATTACTAAGCTGCCCTAAGGCTAGCACCGTTTAATCTATACCCCACCCCTATTCCCTTACCTTAGTATTAACGAGCGCTTTACGGTCTAGTAGGGCTACCTATTACCTAGCTACGTTACTAACTACTACGTCTACTTATAGTAGATCCGCGGTAATAAGCTAGAGCATAACGTATTCATTATTTACTACCCTAACGCCTACCTCTTTCTATCCCTCTCCCTTAGTAATATAATTAAGGCTATAGGTAGCCTTATCCTTAACTACCCTAGTAGCCTACCTAACCGTAAGACCTAGTTCCTTACCTACTCTACTAGTACTAACATCCTACTATTTAGCTAGCCGTCTAATAAGTATAAGTCTAGCTAGGGTCTTATCCTCCCTATTAAGTAGTTCTACCGCCTAGTCTTCGTCCATATTAGGAACCTCTCTAACCCGGGCTATATCCTCTATAAGTGCCCTAGTAACGAAGAATTCTAGGCCCGCCTTATCTCTCCCGGCTTTACTAACGAGTAAGCTACTATAGTAACCCTAGTAGCTACCTTAGCCTACACCCTTTCCTTACCGTTCCTTTTTTTTTATATAGTAGATTAGCGCTACATTTAACGGCGTAAAGGGGGGAGTATTATTACGGTTTCTAACCGTTTACATCCTCGGATAGATCCTACGGTTAAAGTATTAGGCTTAAAGTACTAATTCTCCGTACATACTCGCTTAGATTAGTACTTTAATCCTACCGTTATAAGACTAGCTCACTACGACTAATTATTACTATAAAAAAGGAGTTAACTTATATATCTACGTCTTAATCTCCTAACACTATAAACCTAATAATAAGATATATCTAGTAGTCCTATACTTTACGCCCTTACTAAAATAGCGCTAGTTAGTTATCCGCGTAAGTACCTAATAAGCTAACTTAGGCTTCCTATTAGGGGGGGAATATCGTAATAGCTATTAGATACTAGTAACATAAGTATATATTAGACGCTAGTAATATAAGTACATCATAACTACGCCCTTACGCGATTACTTAATAAGCCGAAGCTAATTATAACTAAGCCGCGTAAACCGGCTAAGCCGTATAAGCCGGCGGTGCTAATAGATAATAAATACTACTAAGGATACATAGCCTACTTAACGGCTAACGAAACTTTACGCGGTAATAAGAAGATTAATTTCTCATCTATTTTAATAACGTAACTAAAGTAGTAATTTACGTAGTAAAGAGAGAGTTTAGTTCTCATTTCACTTCTTATATAAATATATATAGAAGATAGAAGAGTATATAGTATCTTCTATATTTATAATAATTAAGAAGACTTTACTTAACTTCATCTTTTAACTACTTAACTTTAATTAAGTTCTTTTTAATTTTATATATATCCGACTAAGTAGATAGCCTCTAGGCGAAAGCCTATATATTAGCCGCTTAACGATTCGTGATACTTTCTAGGTTAAACTATATTAGTATAGGCGCTTTAATAAATACTAGCTTTAACCTCTTAAACGCGCTCTTAGTCTTATTATCCTATCTAAACTCCTTATTCTTCTATGTAAGCCTAATAAGAGGTTCCGCGATCTCTAAGAAACTACTAATAAAATGATAATAAAAGTTAGTAAAGCCTAAGAAGCCTTATATAGCCTTAATAGTAGTTAGTCTAGCCTAGTTCTTTACTACCTTAACCTTTAATAGGTCTATATATACTCCTTATCTAGCCTTAATAATATAGCTAAGATATTTTATTAATTAGACCTTAAACTTATACTTCCTAATATTAATATAGAGGCCTACCGCGAGTAAGCGGTCTATTAACATCTTAACCTAGTAATAATACTCCTTCTAGGATCCCTCCATAAAGATTAGGACGTTATTAACGGAGGCTAAAGCGTAATCATCTAGGAACTCCCTTAGTACCTAGTTAATATACCGTTAAAAGGTACTAGGAGTATTAGTAAGGCTAAATAGCGTTACTAACTACTTAAATAGTCTAAATCGGGTATAGAAGGCCGTTAGCTACTTATCTCCCTTAGTAATATAAACGCGGTAGAATGCTAAGACTATATCTAGCTTAGTAAACTAGCGTGCTTATCTAATCCGGGCTAACATCTCCGTAATTAGTAGGAGTAGATAATAGTCCTTCCTTATTAGGGTGTTAAGAGCCTAGTAATCGTAATAAAACCTTAATTATCTACTAGGTTTCTTTATAAATAGTACTAGAGCCGCGGCTAGAGAGCTACTTACGTATATAAACCCCTTCTCTAGGAGCTCATATAACGTCTTATATAAGATGAGTAACTCCTTACGGCTTATTCCGTATAGTAGTCCCTAGGGGGGGTCTAGGTCCTTCCTATTAGGTAGCTTATTTAGCTTAATCTTATAGTTAATTCCTAGTTAGTTAGAAGGGAGTAAATCCGTAAGGGCCTTATTAAATAACGGTAGGTACTTATTACTAATCTACTTAGGTAGACGGTAATAGATCTTATTACTACTAATAACTAGCTTCATTACTAAAGCCTTATTAATATTAGTAAGACTTACTATAAACACGTATCCTTTCTACTATTTAGCTACTAATTAGGTAAGTAGTTAGTACGCTAGAGTAGAGATAGCCTAAGTAAAATAGACTCTATCCTTAACCTCTAATCTTCCCTCCTCCTATACTATTAGGCTGGTATCCTTAAACGTAAGGCTCCTAGCTAATAGGTCTAGTAGGACCCTCTCTTAGCGGAGCTATAGTACTCCTATTAGTAGCTTAATACTATTAGGGAGTTAGGGTACTATATAGATAAGAATTATCCTTAAGTATCCTCCTAAATTAAGTAAAAACTCTATTACTATCTTTACTAACTATCCTAAGCTCTTTAGACTAAGTATTAGTATAGGCGTAATTTTATAGACTAGGAGGTTTATATATATTATAAACTAGGAGGTTACTATTACGTATAGCTTACTCCCTAAGTTAATAAGTATTCTAGTATAGTTATAATACTATAACTAAGGTAGGGCCTAGGGAACTCTAACTAGGACCTAAAGGGGGCCGTACTAGGACCTAAAGAGGGCCGTGCGTATTAGTAAGGATATATAAACGCCCTAAGAGATAAAACCTTATAAACTAAGGTTTTATCTAATATCTATACTAAATATATTATTATTATTTACACTCGATTCGACTCCCTACGGTGCTAAATCTTACATTTAAAACCTTTAACTACTACGGCTAGTTAAATTAAAAATAGCTCCTATAACTTATTTAGGAAGCGTTAACCTAGAGGCTAGCTCTCTAGCTATAAACTAGCTAGTTAGAGGCTAAGAGGCTACTAACTAGAGGATAGTCCTCCCTCTAGTTAATAAAGACGCTTATATTAAAATCTAGTCCCTAAACGATAGTAAGAGCTAGCTCTTAGCTACTCTAACACCGAATCCGCACGTTACGACTATTAATAATAAGATTACGGCGCTCTTAGTAACGCTTAACTCCGTAAACGCGGAGGAGCTTACTAATATATACTAATAGGTTTAGAGGCTTTAGGAGATTAAACGAAGTCTCTTAGGGCTACCTATTATAACCCTAGTCGGGCCTAACTCGTAATCTAATTTATAAGCTCCCTATTATAACCCTCTTAGCTCCCTTATTAAGGCCCCTACGCCTAAGCTTATAAGCTTAGAGGTAAAGGATATAGACTCCTAGTTTTAGGCCCTAAATAATACGTTTAAGACATATAGCGCCTCTAAAGATTTAGGGTGTTAGTTACGATAGGCTACCTAGAGGTTAGCTATTAGTAAGGTAAACCTACGTAATAAGGTATTTAACGTCCTTAACTTAAAAATAGACTCCCTAGTCTACTTTAAAGACTTCTATACGTTTATTATAGACTAGATCTAGGACCCTAATATATAGAGGTTTAAGATATATACGAAGTTCTTTAACATAACCTAAATAAAGAGGTAAGAGTTTAAAAGCCTATAGTCTATACTAGAAGCTAAGGAGCGACGTCTTAAGTTTAAGATTATTAATAAGGAGCACCGTATTACATACTAGTTCTTATAGGTATTCATAATCTTACGTACTAAGCTAACTAAGATAAGTACTAAGAGTTATATAAAGACTAAGCGTAATATATTTACTAAAGTTAAGAAGGTAGAGGAGCTCCTAGGGTAGGTATCCCTAAAGGGCGACCCTAAAGGGGCGCCTAAAAGGGGCCGGTTTAAACCCGGCTTAGTATCCCCCTAGGGGCTAAGGCCTAAGAAGAAATATAAGGGCTCCCTATCTAGGGGCACGGCTAATAAAGTAACCTACTAAGGGAGTAGGCTAAAGAACTATTAGACTAGTAATTAGTACTAGAAGAGTAGTACTCCCTAGCTAAGGAGAGACTAACCGCTACTAACTAATAAAAAGTCGGAAAAAGGCATGCCCTAGTTATATACCTAAGAGTATCTTAGTAACTAGGGCAGGAGAATTAATAAAGAGACTATTAAGTAATATATAACTTATTAGTAGTTCGTATTATATGTAATATAGCTACTAGAACGCACTCCCTAACGGCTCTTATTAATAACGGCGCTACCCTAAACCTAGTTTAGAGGTTAGTAGCTTAGGATAAGGGCCTAGTCCCTACCTAAGAGCTACCTAGTTACCGTCTAAACGCTACCTTAGCTAATAGGTCTCCTCTTACCTTAGGACCGGCCTATTAGCTTACTATAACTATATAAGATAATTAAGGTCGGAGCTAAGCCGTAGGCCTCTAACTATTCTAGGAGAGCTAAGATATAGTATTTAAACTTATCCTTAGCCTAGAATAGATTTCTAAGGCTAAATGCTATTTTAAGTACTTCTAGGGACGTAGGCTATCTTTCTTCTAGGCTAACCTAGACTATAAACCTATAATTAAATAAGTATTATTAGAGGAATTAAGAAAAGAGGTTAGTCCTAAGGGATATATCTATAGTACCTAGACCTACGGGTCTACGATATAATAACCTTAGTAGGTTAGCTACCTAGGTCCTAATAGGACCCTATAGGGCATATAATTACTAGTAACTACTAGTTACCCTAATAAAGATGGTTACGCTCTATACCTAGTAGCCTATATAGATACTAGTAGGAGCCTAATCTAGGGCCTCCTAGAGTAATATACTAAATTTAATAACGTCTTTAATAGCGATCTTACCGGTATATTAGCCTAGAACTTAGTATATAACCACGTAATTAATCTTAAGGATAGTAGAGTACTACTATAGTTACCTATATATAATCTATCTAAGAGAGAATTAAGTATCCTTAGAGAGTACCTAGAAAAGGCGCTATACCTTAGATGGATTAGACTAAGTAAGTCGCCTATAGGGGCCCTAATCCTCTTTATACCTAAGGCTAATAGGACCCTATACCTTTACATAGACTACTAGGGACTTAATAAGGTTACTATTAAGAACTACTACCCCTTACCTCTTATTAGGGAGCTAATAGACCGCGTATTAGGGGCTACTATATATATAATGTTAGACCTCCGTGATGCCTACTATAGACTCCGGATTAAGGCGGGAGATAAGTAGAAGACGGCCTTTAAGACGCGGTATAGCTACGATAAGTATCTAGTTATGCCTTTTAGGCTAGCTAACGCTCCTACGTCTTTCTAAGCGTATATCTACTAAGCTATAGCCGGGCTCCTAGACTCTATCTACATTATCTACCTAGATAACATTCTTATATACTCCTAAAATAAGGTAGACTATGTATAGTACGTAAAGTAAATCTTATAACATCTATAGAAATAGAAACTATACGCTAAAATCTCGAAGTACGCATTCTATATAAAACGCGTTAAGTTCCTAGGGTTCATAATTACCCCTACTAGCATCTAAATAGACGCTAAGAGGGTCTAGACTATTAAAGAATAGCTAGAACTATAAAGCTATAAGGATATCTAAGTATTCCTAGGCTTTACTAACTTCTATTACTAGTTTATCTAGAACTACTCCGCGCTAACCTAACCCCTATATAAACTCCTATAGGAGGCTAGTTAGGCCCTAGCTAGTACCTTATTAGACGCTACGGAAGTAAAGAAGAAAAAGACTAGAAAGGGGCCTATAAGGTAGTACTAACCCTAGTACTAGCTAGAGGTCGCCTAGATAGCCTTTAAGTAGCTATAAGTAGCCTTCCTAGAAGGCCCTCTACTATAGTACTATGATCTAAAGCGCCTACTAACCCTAATTACGGACGCATCTAACTATATATACGTAGGAATACTCCTATAGCTAACTATTAGTAGTAATAGGGCTACCTATTAGCACCTAATTACCTACTACTTACATAAATTTATTACTATAGAGGTGCGGTACGATACCTACGATAAAGAATTACTTATAATTATAGAGTGCTTTAAGACGTAGTAGTACTACCTAGTATATATGCCTACCCTAACGCGAGTCCTTACGGATTATAATAACCTCCGCTATTTTATAGATACTAAACGCCTAACCGCGAGGTAGGCTAGGTATATAGAGTTATTAGCGGAATTTAACTTTAAGATTAGCTATAAACCTAGCTTAAGTAACCCTACTAATAGTTTATCCCGCCGCCCTAACTACGTAAGGGGCTTTAAAGAAGTAGATAAATAGCTAGTATTAGATATACTATTACCTACTCTATAATAGAAGCTCTAAGTAAAAGACTATAAGGAGTTACTAGGTACTACTATACCCCTAGTTACTAGCTAGACGGACGCGTTATGGTACCTACTTAAAGCGGAGGTACTAGTAAAGCTACCCTTAAAATAAGTCTAATAACATAATACCCCCTTATAGCATCCTTACTTACTAGTATTAGCTTAGTACTAAGTCTAACGCCTTACTAAGAAGTAGTAGCAGCTACTCTTAGTAAAACGGTATATACTAACCCCCCTAAGTCCCTCCTCTAGCTACTTCTAGATAGCTAGAGGAAGGACCCTCTATCTTAGGAGGTCTATATAGACGGCGTAATAGGGGTAGATAGTACTAGAGAGGGGTATTCTATAGACCCCTAAGGTCTTATCCGCCGGAATAGTAAAGTATAGGTACCTAATAGCACCCTACTATGCGGTGAGATCTTCATACGGAATTATAATAACCTAGTAGGTAGATACTTTAGTATTAAACGCACGATAGAGGTTATTAGCCGTAAATACTAGTAGCTAACGCTAGCTAAAGACGTAACCATGTATATAGGAGACTATAATGCCTACTAGTAAAATAAGCTATAGTAGTATAAGCTATATAGGCTCCTTAAACCGGTCTAAAGACCTATAATGCCCTAGTAACATTTTATAATAGATTTTACTACGGACCTTCTAGCCTCCTAGGACCTATTAGGACGTAAATATAATACTATCCTAGTCCTAGTAGATAGGTTTATGAAATACGTATAGTATTTTCCTATATAAATAACTATAAGCATAGATAGCTTAGGTACTCTTATCTAGCGTAAGGTTATTATAGTAACTAGGTGCCTAATTAATATTATCTCGGACTAGGGTAGCCTCTTTATAAGTAACTACTAGAGCGTATTCTACTACTACTTAAGGATTATCTAAAAGTTAAGTATAGCGTTCTACCTATAGACTAATAGGTAGATAGAGCGCTAAAACTAGGAGCTAGAGGCGTACTTACGTATATATATTAACTATAAATAATTAGACTAGGCCTTATACCTACGTAAGGCGGCCTTTACCTATAATAGTAAAGTCTACTTAATAACTAATTTCGCTCTAATATACCTAGCCTACGGCTAGGTACATAATCTCCCTATTAGCATGCTAGACGCTATACCCTAGATAGGGGGAGGAACTAATAGGGCTACTATAGGGCACCTAATTAATAATAAAGGAGTTACTATATACCCTAATATTATAGTACTAACGGACTCTAAGTAAGCTTAGTAGGTAGAGAGCTACATCTACTAGCTAACTAAAACATATAAGGAGGCTAAGGAGCGTATAGAGCGCGCCTAAGTACTCTAGGCTAAGTATACTAACCGTTACTAATCGGATAAATAATTTAATATAGGAGAAAGAGTGCTTCTTTTATTAAAGAATATCTACACTAAACGTCTAATAAAGAAGTTAGACGCCTACTATCTAGGCCCTTTCCCTATTATCTAACGATATAGTAGGCTAATATATAAATTAGACCTCCTACTAAGTATAGTAAGGATCTACCTAACATTCTACGTCTCCCTACTAGAACCCTATTAGGGCCTAGTAGATGCTAAACCCTACCCTATTAAGATTAACGATAAGGGTAACGAGTACTAGGAAGTAGAAACTATTATTAACTATAAACTTACCCCTAGAGGAGTATAGTACTATGTTAAGTAGGTAGGCTATAGGAATGAATTTATTAAATAGATATATAAGGACGGCCTAGATAACTACTAAGAAATAATAGACGCGTATAAGTCTACCTATAATGTTTTAAAAAACCCGGCTAAACATAAGTAGATAGTACCTAAAGGGGTAACTAATAGGCTAGCCCTAGTAGGCCCTATAAAGTAAGGATAAGAACGACTCCTAGGGTCCTAAAATAAACCTAAAGAGGTAATAGTAGTAGTAGGGAGCCCCCTTAGGACCCTAATAGACCCTAATAACACCCTATAGGAACTAGGAGATAACTTAGGCGGCGGTCTAAGTAATAATATAGATATATTAACTTAAAAAAAAGGAGTATAGGAAGGATTCTAGGGAGTAATAGGTAAGAGTAAGCGCTAGATAGGAATAAGCATGTCTTAGAAACTATCCTATAGACTTAGCCTAATATAAGTAGACTACTTCTACTAACTATACCCGTAAAAGACCTTAATTACCGGAAAGGTATTAAAAAGGACCTAATAACTCTACTAACTATACTCTATACGGGAACTAGGGATAATAGGAACGCCTAACTAGTATAAATAGATCCTATAGAAAAGAAAATCTAGCTTAGCTACTATAGTAAAGGGCGTTATAACGGGTAGGCGTAATATATATATATAATAGCCATAACTACTCTAACTCCTTATTTATAATAATATTAGTAGGCTTATTAGGGCTAAAGAGGCCGCTAGTATTCTACTATAGGTTAGCTAATAGGAACCTAAATAGAGTTATAAATAGTAATAACTTACCTTCTAATACTCCTACGTAGCGCGGTAACTTACCTAATAATAATAACCTAACTCTACTAGTATAACCCCCTTACTCTTTATGCTATTACCTATAGCCTTAGTATAGTTCTAAGCTATATACTCTAGCGTGTTTAAATAGCCGAACTAGGAAGCTAAGGGATACATAAATATATCTTACTAGGCTAGAGTAGTAGTATCGTATATATCCTTATCTAAAAGTCTATAAGTATAATCTAGCTTAGTATCGCGATAGCTATCGGATACTAGTAACGTAAGTATATATTAGATGCTAGTAACGCGAGCACATTATAACTACGCCCTTACGCGATTACTTAATAAGCCGAAGCTAATTATAACTAAGCCGCGTAAACCGGCTAAGCCGTATAAGCTAGTAGTACTAATAGATAATAAACACTACTAAGGATATATAGCCTACTTAACGGCTAACGAAACTTTACGCGGTAATAAGAAGATTAATTTCTTATCTATTTTAATAATGTAACTAAAGTAGTAATTTACGTAGTAAAGAGAGAGTTTAGTTCTTATTTCACTTCTTATATAAATACATATAGAAGATAGAAGAGTATATAGCATCTTCTATATTTATAATAATTAAGAAGACTTTACTTAACTTCATCTTTTAACTACTTAACTTTAATTAAGTTCTTTTTAATTTCATATACGTCTAACTAAGTAGATAGCCTCTAGGTGAAAGCCTATATATTAGCCGCTTAATAATTTATAATAGATATAGAAGATTATTCTAGGTATTATCCCCGTCCTACTTTTTTATTACCTAAGGGAGGTATTAGAATACCTAAACTAGGCATACTATATATATAGCCTAAGCCTTATATATAACCGTCTATTATTTAAGAAGGAAATTTAAGTCATCTTAGTAAGGCGTATTAGTATTATCTAAGGAATAAAGAGTATTAAGTACATATTAACTATGGAAGTCTTTATAAGGCTATAGTATAGTATATAAATATTAAGGAGGCGTCCTCTCTGTACCTACTTATAAGAAAGTAGAAGACTATTCTATATACGGATAGTATAGCTAAGAATTAAGCCCACGTAACTAGTACTTAAGAGGAGTCTAGTAGTTAATAATAAATACCCTCACGCGGAGGTACTAAATTACCTTATAAATTAAAGGAAGGAAGAGGATAGGTACTCCCCTTCTTATTATAATCTTTTTACTCCCTATTACTAGTTAAGCTTAATATGTAAGTATAAGAGAAAGGTCTTTTTTACGTAATATAATTTTAGGTTAAAGAAGCTTTTAGGTATATTCTACTAGAAGAAGCTAATAACTATTAATCTAAGATTACTCCTCTTATAAAGGGATAAACCTAGGATATTACTATTTACGTAAAGATATAAATTAAGACTTTTAAATAAGTTATCCTTAACTTAGCGGAAAGGATTATAAGTTATTAAACTTTATCGCGCGAAGATACTATTAAGTTAATAAGTTTATAGTATTTAGAAGAGAATAGATTCTAGAAGAAAAAGAAATATATACTAAGAGTGCCTAACCTACCTAAATTAATAAACAGCTAAAACCCTATATATAAGTATTAGCGGCTCCTTATAAATAATAAAATCTATAGTAATAAGGACCACTTTAAAAGAGGTACTACTATAGATACTAAGGAGGCTATTATAAGTTACATCCTCTCTAGGATATAGGGTAAGGTAGTATAGTATTTAGTACTATTTCTTTATGCCCGCGTAAAGATAGATAATCTAGTCCTTAATACTAACTTATATTACTAGCTTAAGTAAGTATTTAAGAATCCGCACTAGTGAAAGGATATAAAGAAGAAGCTAAAGGACCTTTATTATAAAATTCCTATAGATCTTTAGAAGTTCTAGTTAGAGTTTATATACCTAGCTTTAGAAGCTAACCTTCCGTATAAATAATAGAAAGAGGATTTTCACTCTTTATTAGATCCCCTACTATAAACTCATTTAGTAGGAATTAAATAAGATAACTCTATTTCATTTAAAGAATACCTTTAAAAGGCGTACCCTATTACATAAAGTATAATTAAGTACTAAAACGGTTAAAACGTATCTTTATCATTCTAGGAAGACTATATAAAGAAATAATAATAGGAATAAGTAGGTAAATCCACTCTTTTAATAGGTAGAAGTTTAAGAGAGTAGCCTTTTTTAAGGTTATTATAGAGATCTACTCCTTACGTGATAATAGAAAATCTAATACATAAAGGAAAAGCGGAACTCTAAGGTAATATTAGACCCTACTATTAATATAGAAAGTTTAGATACCTTATCTAATAGTACCTAGAAACTAAAGTAAAGATAGTTAATACTATAATAGAAGAAGAAGGAGAAGAGTATACGATATTAGAACTATACTCTTCTTTATTAGAAAATAATAAGTCTTAGAGGAAGTCTCCTCCCTAAGATATAAGCTTAGAGCTCTATAAATTACTAATTCGTAGGTAAATGTTTATAACCTTATTAGAGGATACCTATTTACTATATGAACTATAATTATAGCTAGTAGTCATGCTATACCTATTTATGCCCTAGTTAATACTAGCGTAAATAGATCTAGCTTTATCTATCCTTAACTTCTTCTATAACTTAGGGA
Organism: Phyllosticta citriasiana; assembly: GCF_038021145.1. Lineage (NCBI taxonomy): Eukaryota > Fungi > Ascomycota > Dothideomycetes > Botryosphaeriales > Phyllostictaceae > Phyllosticta > Phyllosticta citriasiana. The sequence continues at coordinate 892,457 of NW_027117282.1, read as the reverse complement.
ATTAGGGATTTAGAAAAGAAAGATTACTAGTAGGAACCTTAAAGTCTCTAGGTTTAACTAACGCATAAATAAGTAACTTAATTTCGTTTATTAATTATAATTCTATTTCTAACATTAGCTAGTTATAATATATGCCTTTATACTAGATATTAGGCACTATAATATTATTCTAGGCCGCTAGTTCCTTACATATTATTATATTCTTCCGGATTACCGTAACTAATAACTTATTTAGTTAGATCCTCTAGACTAAATTTCTTTTTTAAATCTTTTAAACGTTCTAAAATTATCTATATGAAGTAAAGTTTTATGGATAAACTAATTAATTTCTTTAATATACATCTCTAATAATATTAAAGTAAATAATTAAGAAACCTTTTTCACTTCTCTTATAGAAATTAACCTACCTATAAAAATACTAACGGAAGTAGTAGATCTTTATTCTATTATACTAGATGATATTAATGAAGCTAATAAAGATGAAGCCTTTAATAAATACCTTAATAATCATTTACCCTCTAAGTATAAGAACTACCGTGATGTCTTTTTAAAATAAGAGTCTAACTAGCTACTACCTTCTTATACGGGAGTTAATTATTAAATTTCTCTTACGTATAAGGATTCTCCGCGCCTACTAATAAGTCCCCTCTATAGAATGTCTCTTAAATAGCTTACCGTAGTAAAGGAATACGTCTAAGAGAATTTAAAGAAAGGATTTATTACTAAGAGTTATACACCCTATACCTCTCTAGTATTAGTAGTAAAAAAACCCGGAGGTGGTTAGCGAATTTATATTAACTACTAACGGTTAAATAATTAGATAAAGAAGGACTTATATCCTTTACCTCTTATCTTAGAACTCTTATAGAGAGTAGGTAAAGGAAAGGTCTACATAAAACTAGACATTTAATAAGCTTTCTATTAAATCTAACTTTAAGAATAGTCTAAGGAATATACTACCTTCCGCATAAGATACGGACTATTTAAATACTACATTTTACCTTTTAGGCTAAGTAATAGGCCTGCTACTTTTTAACGTTTTATTAACTAAGTTCTATTTAACTATTTAGATGATTTCGTTATCGCTTTTATGGATGATATTCTTATTGTTTCTAAAAACCCGTACGATTATACTTAACACGTTATTAAAGTTCTATAATAATTATGTAAAGCGGGACTATAAGCCGATATAAAAAAGAGTAAGTTTTTAACTACTTATACGAAATTCTTAGGATATATTATCTCTACTAAGGGTATATTAATAGACCCGTAAAAAATTAAACCTATTTATACCTAGTAATTACTTATAACCCTCTAATCTCTTTAGTCTTTCTTAGGATTCTATAACTTCTATTAGAGATTCCTTCCTAACTATAGATGAATTAGCTAGCTACTAGAAAAACTATATTTAAGAGTAAAGTAGTAATAACTTAGGCTAGTTAAGGAAGAATCTTTTAGGAACCTTAAGAAACTAATATATAGTAAAGCACTATTAGTAAACTATAATCTAACTTTAGATACTTACATAGAAATAGACATAAGTAATAGAGTAGTTACGGGAGTTCTATCGTAATATTAAGAAAATTATAAATAGAAACCGGTATTCTTTTATTCTAAGATAATGTTAGATACTAAACTCCGCTACGGAATACCTAATAAAGAACTCCTAGCTATTATGTAAGGACTAGAGGAATAGAGATCTATGCTTATAGTGTTACGGTTTCTAACTATTTATATCCTTAGATAGATCCTACGGTTAAAGTATTAGGCTTAAAGTGCCGATTCTCCGTATATACTTACTTAGATTAGTACTTTAATCCTACCGTCGTGAGACTAGCTCACTATAACTAATTATTACTATGAAAAAGGAGTTAACTTACGTATCTATATCTTAATCTCCTAACATTTAATTAGTTATCTATAGACGATAGAGTAGTAGTAGCTAGACGATTAGGCCGCCTAGTAGGCAGCCTTATAGTAGTAGTAGTAGGGGTCACCCCTAGATGAGCAGGCCTACCTTATAGAATAGGCGTACTAATAGTAGTAGGAAGCGCTCTATATGTAATAGTAGAACTAGTAGCTATACTACTAACCGACTACCGGTCTATTAGATCCTAACATTATTTAGTTACTATAGTAATGGATGGCCTACTAGGCTAATAAGAAGGAGCGTAAACGCTAAGTAGGTAAACTAACTAAGATCTTACTAGAGATACCCGTTTATAAGGGTAATAGGGATAGGCTAGACGCATAGATAGATATAGTTTATAATAAGATAAGCCTAGACTATACTAACTACATACTAAAGACTTAGTTATTTACTATCTAGGCTAAACTTAGCGGTAAAGCCGCCTACTAAATAACGCCCTAGTTTAAATAATATAGGGATGATCCTAGCATGACCTTTAAGTAACTACTTATATACCTAGAGCTAATCTATAGCAATCCTTACTAAGTAGTAAACGCGTAACGCTAGATATATACATTATGCTAGTAGGGAGCACTATTCTAGGAGTTTTTTACTAAGTTTAATTAGGTCTTATAGTTAGCTAGGGGCGATAAGTAGCCGGATTTAGCTAAGATTAGCCTCCTAGAGAACGCACTAAGCCGTAAACTATTAGCCTAGATAGTAGGGTTAGCCTTAGGAGGAGAGTCTTAGAACTAGTATATAGCCCTTCTTACCTAAGTTAGTAATTCCATAGAGAGACTTAGAAATAATAATAGTAGCACGCGTAACGGCGGTTACTAGGCTAACGGCCGATTCTATAAAGGTAGGTTAATAGGTTAGGCCCCTAGTAGTACTATAATAATACTATAAGGACGGTTAAATTAAATAAGTACCGCCCCTAAGGCTATAGAATAGGACCCTACTAGTCTAGCCTACTTAGCCGTCTAGCATGCTAAGTAGGTATTAGATGTAGAAGTAAGCTAATAATATATATCTAAGCTCTATCTATGTTATAGTAGTAACGCTTACTTTATTAGTAAGTGCCTATATAAGTCTACTCGTTCTCCCTAGGCTATAGTAGTCTAGCCGTTACTAGAGGATAAGACTAAAGATGTTAAGGAGCCTAAATTAGGAAATAAGGAACTCCGGCTATAGTCGCGGTCCGGAGTAAAGTTATAAACTAGAGGAGGTTAAACGGTAGGATTATAGTCTATTAGCGTAAGGCTAAGCGGTATATAAGGGGTAAATCCCTACTAGTATTAGTACTAGTTAATTAAGCATCCTATACTAGAACTCTTATTAATTTAGGGAGTAAACTATACGTAATAGTAACCTCCTAGTTTATAACGCGTATGAACCTCCTAGTCTATAAAATTACGCCCATGCTAATACTTAGACTAAAGAGCTTAGAATAGTTAGTAAAGACGGTAATAGAGTTTACGCTTAATTTAGGAGGATACTTAAGGATAATCCTTACCTATATAGTACCCTAACTCCCTAATAGTATTAAGTTACTAATAGGAGCACTATAGCTCCGCTAAGAGAGGGTCCTACTAGACCTATTAGCTAGGAGCCTTACATTTAAAGATACCGGCCTAACGGTATAGGAGGAGGGAAGATTAGAGGTTAAGGATAGAGTCTACTTTACTTAGGCTATCTCTACCCTAGCGTACTAACTACTTACCTAATTAGTAGCTAAATAGCGGAAAGGATATATATTTATAGTAAGTCTTACTAATATTAATAAGGCCTTAGTAATAAAGCTAGTTATTAGTAGTAATAAGATCCGTTACCGTCTACCTAAGTAGATTAGTAATAAGTACTTACTATTATTTAATAAGGCTCTCGTAGATTTACTCCCTCCTAACTAACTAGGAATTAACTATAAGATTAAGCTAAATAAGCTGCCTAATAGGAAGGACCTAGACCCCCCCTAGGGACTACTATACGGAATAAGCCGTAAGAAGTTACTTATCCTATATAAGATGTTATATGAGCTCCTAGAGAAGGGGTTTATATGTGTAAGTAGCTCTCTAGCCGTAGCTCTAGTACTATTTATGAAAAAACCTAGTAGAGGATTAAGGTTTTATTATAATTACTAAGCTCTTAACGCCCTAATAAGGAAGGACTATTATCTACTCCCGCTAATTACGGAAATGTTAGCCTAGATTAGATAAGCATGCTAGTTTACTAAGCTAGATGTAGTCTTAGCCTTCTACCGCGTTTATATTACTAAAGGAGATAAATAGCTAATAGCCTTCTATACCTAATTTAGACTATTTAAGTAGTTAGTAACACTATTCAGTCTTACTAACGCTCCTAGTACCTTTTAATAGTATATTAACTAGGTACTAAGAGAGTTCCTAGATAATTATGCTTTAGCCTACGTTAATAATATTCTAATCTTTATAGAGGGATTCTAGAAGGAGCATCACTACTAGGTTAAGATAGTAATAGATTACTTACTTATAGTAGGCCTCTATATTAATATTAGGAAGTATGAGTTTAAGGTCTAATTAATAAAATACCTTAGCTACATTATTAAGGCCGGATAAGGAGTACGTATAGACCCGTCTAAGGTTAAGGTAGTAAAGAACTAGGCTAGACTAACTACTATTAAGGCTATATAAGGCTTCTTAGGCTTTACTAACTTTTATTATTATTTTATTAGCGGTTTCTTAGATATTATAGAACCTCTCATTAGGCTTATATGAAAAAATAAGGAGTTTAGATAGGATAATAAGACTAAGAGCACGTTTAAGAGGTTAAAGCTAGTATTTATTAAGGCGCCTATACTAATATAGTTTAATCTAGAAAGAGAGATGGTATTAGTAATAGACTTATTAGGTTATACTACTAGGGGAGTCCTTTACTAATGTAATGATTAGGGAGTCCTCTAGCTAACTACCTTCTACTTAAGAAAGAGTAACATACATGAAGCGAACTATAAGATCTATAATAAGGAGCTCCTAGTAATTATAAAGGTACTAGACGAATAGGATTACCTATTAAGGAGTGTTAGTAACTTCACTATCTAGATAGACTATAAAAACTTAGAGTACTTTATAACTAGTAAGTGACTAAATAAGCGTTAAGTCTACTAGGTAGAGAAGCTTAGCCGGTATAACTTCATGATAGCGTACATCCTAGGGAAGGATAACGCTTAACTAGATGTACTATTATAAAGAGAGTAAGACCTACCTACTAACGCGGATAATAGCCGCTTAAAGTACCGCTTTACCTAAATACTTAAGTCGTTACCTACTAGCCTCATAATAATAAAGGCTAGTTAAGAAGAAGAACTAGTAGAGGAGGATGCCGTATAGGCGTACCCTATTACGTTAGGCGGTGATAATACCGGGGGTAAATAGATAACTAACATATAGAGAGAGTTAGTAGGAGAGGACGGAGCTTACTAGGCCCTAAAAATAGTAGTACTTAGTAGGAGTAGAATAATACTAGTAGAGCTCTCCCTTAGTAAGATATTAATATCTAACTTAATAGTAGATGATAAGGGTAACCTTCATTAGTGTAGTTACTTATAGGTGCTAGATTCTAAACCCCTATAAACTAGTATCCTCTAGATAATACATAACTCTCTAGAGGTAATCTACCCTAGTAATAATAAGATAGTATCCTAGCTCTACCGTCTTAAGTTATTTTAGCCGAACTATAATATATGGGTAAAGTAATTTAGGCGTAATTATGACGTCTATAGAGTGACTAAATTCTAGAGAGACTATAAGTAAGGACTACTCTAACTACTCCTAGTCCTAAATTAATAGTAGTAAGAGGTATCTATAGATTTTATAGGCCCTCTTATAGCTAGTAAGGGGAACACCTATATACTAGTCATTATAGATAGGCTATTAAAAGGCGTAATCCTAGAACCCTATTATGACCTAATAGCTAAAGCTATAGTAGCATTATTCCTATAAATATACTACTAGCACTACGGGTTACCTAATGCTATTATATTAGACTAGGGCCTATAGTTTATAAGTCTTTTATGGGAACGCGTCTATAAACTATTAAATATTTAGCGGCGTCTCTTAACGGGTTACTACCTAGAGACGGACGGTTAGACTAAGAGAGTAAACGCGGAGGTAGAGTAGATATTAGCTACGTTAGTTAACTAAGTATAGGATAACTAGGCTAACTACTTACTAGTTATTAAGTTTACATTAAATAATAGGATGTTAGCTACTATAGGCCTTAGCCCGTTCTTCTTATTACACGGTTATTACGCTAACCCCTTATAAATAAGACTCTTAGAAGTCCCCTAGCGCGTTACTAACCCGTAAATACTAGTAGCATGAGGTAATACCATTATAATAAAGATCTAAGAGGCTACTACTTAGGTGGAAAACGCGATAACTATATCCTAGGTAGCCTAGAAGTAGTAGGTAAACCGCTATTATAATGCCTTACCTATGTATAAAGTAGGTAATAAAGTTTAGTTAAGCCTCTATAATGTATCTATAGACTATCCTATTTAGAAGCTAGATTACTAGTTAGTAAAGTACACTATAATATAAGTTATTTTAAATAAGGCCTACTAGTTAGATGTACTAGGCACTATCTATAACATCTTTAATATAGACCTACTATAACCGGCATCTAATAACGCCTTACTAAGCTAGGCATGTATAGACTATTAGCTACCTATAGTCGTTATTAATAATAAGAACGAGTAGGAGGTAGAATATATACTAGATAAGCGTTAGCGTTAAAACCGCTAAGAGTTCCTAGTAAAGTAGACCGGGTATATAAGACTAATATAGGAACTAGCGTCTACATTTAAAGATATAGTAGCCGTTAATAAGTTTAAAGCTAGTTAATAAGTTTAGGTTAGAAGTAAGGGAGCGCTACTAAATAATAAGTAAATAATAGTAGACCCTAGTAGCGGAACATCTAATAAGTGATAGCACCATCTAAATAAGCTACTAGTAGTACTACCTATACCTAGGCGCTATAGTACTAGGCTTAAGTAAGTAAACTAGCTAGATTATAACTCTAACTAATAGGGGGCTACTAGTAACACGTACTAACTATATAAGCCTACCCATAATGATCCTCTTTATGAGGTCTAGAACTACTAAACCCTGCTTATACTCTACTTACCGTTTAATTAACTCCATAATCTTTATAACCGTACTACCTTATAACCTTATTATCTTACCACACCATGGACGCTAATAATAACTACTTACGTAACTTACGTAACCGCGTTACTAAGCTTAAGAATCCCCCTCCTCCTAATAAGGCTAACCCTACCGCCTACCCTAATACTTACCCTAGTAACCCTTACTTTAGCGCTACTCTCTACATCCCTCTAATCTTTAGTAATATTAAAGACCTCCTTAGCGTTAAGCTCCGCGGTTACTACTTTTATATTATATTAGGCTCTAGTTAGGATAACCTTAATAACTCTATCTATAATATTATTACTACTACTAGTAGTATGATCCTCCCCTTCCCTAACTTTAGTAATACTAAGGATGAAGAGGAGGACTACTTAGGTCTATTCCCTCCTAGCTCTATCTAGCATTAGATTATTATAGATGAGGTTATTATTAGTCTTACCCCTTATAACGCCCTACCTATACCTAGTTATAATACGCGCTAGATCTTACCCGCTAAGCTATATATACTTATTACTATTAGCATTACTAAGCTGCCCTAAGGCTAGCGCTATTTAATCTATACCCTACCCCTATTCCCTTACCTTAGTATTAATAAGCGCTTTACGGTCTAGTAGGGCTACCTATTACCTAGCCGCGTTACTAACTACTACGTCCGCTCATAGTAGATCTACGGTAATAAGCTAGAGCATAATGTGTTCATTATTTACTACCCTAATGCCTACCTCTTTCTATCCCTCTCCCTTAGTAATATAATTAAGGCTATAGGTAGTCTTATCCTTAACCGCCCTAGCGGCCTACCTAACCGTAAGACCTAGTTCCTTACCTACTCTACTAGTACTAATATCCTGCTATTTAGCTAGCTACCTAATAAGTATAAGTCTAGCTAGGGTCTTATCCTCCCTATTAAGTAGTTCCGCTACCTAGTCTTTATCCGTATTAGGAACCTCCCTAACCCGGGCTATATCCTCTATAAGTGCCCTAGTAATAAAGAATTCTAGGCCTGCCTCATCTCTCGCGGCTTTACTAATAAGTAAGCCGCTATAGTAACCCTAGTAGCTACCTTAGCCTACACCCTTTCCTTACTATTCCTTTTTTTTTTTACATAGTGGATTAGCGCTACATTTAACGGCGTAAAGGGGGGGGTATTATTATAGTTTCTAACTATTTATATCCTTAGATGGATCCTACGGTTAAAGTATTAGGCTTAAAGTGCCGATTCTCCGTATATACTTACTTAGATTAGTACTTTAATCCTACCGTCGTGAGACTAGCTTACTACGACTAATTATTACTATGAAAAAGGAGTTAACTTACGTGTCTACGTCTTAATCTCCTAACATATAGGCCTTTATAAACCTTTTCTCGTAATTATAGACTATTAAGCATTAGAACACTTTACTTCTAAGCGCTAATTATCTATATAATAAGTAAGATGGGCTAAGTAACTTACTAAGTACTAAGTCCGGTTTACCTACTAACTAGGAAAGGAAAACATCATTATAGATGTTCTTATAAGAAAGTAAGAGCAACTTAAGACTTAAAAAGAGAAAGTAAAGGCCGTATAAGAGTAGTATCTCATTCCTACTTCCTAGGTAGTCCTACTTATAATGATGGAGCCGGAAGTTTCTCTAATAATAATTTTTCTTAACGAACTCCTCTACGCGAATAGAGAAAACCTAGATCTTAAACTATAGAGAGAAATAGCCCGTCTTTAACCGGAAAATAAATCATATTAGAAGCTATAGGATGGATTACTTCTTTACTATAGCGCATTAGTTATTCCTAACTAGGATAACCTTTACGCGAGAATAATTAAAGTAATACATACTACTTACATTACTACCTATCCTAGAATTAATAAAATGTGAAAGCTATTACGGTAATACTATTACTAGCCTAGCTAGACTTACATAATTAAGAGATATAGCTGAAACTACTATATTTACCGCTAGAACTATGAATTTACTAATAAGATACCTAGCCTTCTATATCCCCTACTAATTCCTAACCGTCCCTAGTAATACCTAGCTATAGATTTTAAAGAGATGCCGTAAGACTAAAAGGAATTTAATTATATCCTTATTATCATAGACTAGTTATCCTAAAGAACCTTTAGTTTACCTTATATGAAGAAAATTAACGCTAAAGGAGTATCTTAACTTTTTTACGATTACGTCTACTAAATTTTCGGAAATCCTAAAAGTATACTATTAGATTAAGGTCCTTAGTTCATTTTAGCCTTCGTGTAGGAGCTATATAAGTTAACTAGTATTAAATAACACTTTAATTTAGCCTATTACTCTTAGATAAACGGAATTACTAAGATAGTAAATTAGGTCCTTATACGCTAACTACGACCCTTTATTAATTACTACTAAAATAACTAGTCTAATCTTCTACTATTAATAGATTTAGCTTAGGCTACCCTCCTATATAAGGCTATAGGTCTTATACTAGTAGAAGTAGACCTTAGCTTTATACCACGTATATATTATAACTAGACTACTTATATAATAATAACTACTTTACCTAAAGGCAGAACACAGTCTATAGCTTAGTCTCTCTAAAAAAGAAGATAAGAAGCCTATAAGTACGCCTATAAATTAATTTACTAATCGTAAGAAAAGAACTACTAATAAGCTAATAAATACTATTATATACCTAACTTTAACATTAGAGACTTTATTTACATTAAGAAGACTAGCTAGATAATAGACCGACTAAATCTTAAATTAGACGCTCCTAATGTAGGACTATTTAAGATTACTAGAATGAAAGGACATTCGTACGAATTAGATCTTCTAAAAAGCATGAAGGTTATAAACCTTTTCTATACTAATTACCTACGTAAAGTAGCTATAGACCTATTACTATAATAGAGATATACTAAGCTAGAACCCGAGGTTATTAATAACTAGTAAGAATAGGAAGTTAACTTTATCCGCGTAAGTAAGGTTACTTACGGAATTTTAAGGTATTAGGTCTAATAGGTAGGATATAATTAAGATAATAAGTAGTATGTAGTAAGATCTTTCATTAGGGCCCCCTAAAAAGTAGAGGACTTCTATACTACTAATCCTTCTACCCCTAGACTACTAAAGAACCTAGAAAAGTGGAAAAGAGCCTTCCTCTAATAAGAATTATAGGAAGAAACGTAATTAGATAACTAACCCGCCTATACTCTAGTAAAGAGAATCCTTTAATGCTATAGTAAATAACCCTTATCTATATAAACCTATTTATTCTTATCTATCCTATTTTCCTATTTTAATTTTATTCCTTATCTTTTATACCCTTACTCCTCTTCCTCCTCTTTAGTAGGAACTAGAGCTAACTTCTTAAGTTTAGGCCTCATTACACCTTTAATAGAGCCCTAGAGAAAGTTATTAACCTAGTTATCTATTACGCGGTGAAGAGTAAGGTACTCTCTAGGCTATATCTCATCCTTACACCTTTTATATTAATTAGGAGGATGAGTACTAGTAAGGTCACTTATAGTATAGTTAAGGTTACTAGTGCCCTAGATATAGTTCGCGTAATAACCCTATAAGAAACCTAGTAACTTACGGTAACTATAGAAGACGTAAGTAGAGAGATTATCCTAGTACTTAGTATAACTAGTAGCCTAATTAATACCTATATATTAGATTAAGTAAGCATCACATGAAGAACTATAAGATTCTATAGATATAATGTTAAAATAATCCTTAGAAACTAGGATGATAGCATAATGAGCTAAGTTACTAAGGCCTAGTATATATATCGCGCGTTAGCTAGTTTCATTACCGCTAAGGGATTTCTATAATAAGTTAGCCATTATATAAGGATAAGTAAGTAGTAATATACACCTTAGTAAGTTTTTTAAAGGCCTTACGCGGGATGAAGACTATAATCTCATTAGAAGCATCTACCTCTAAGTCCTAATCTAAAGGTTCTACTAGTAATTTCGTAGGTAAAGTAGCTAGATAAATAATGCTACTATTATCACTTTTATGCGAAGGTATACTTAGTAGTACGCCGACGTGACGGCTACTAGAACGCATATACGAAGGTAAAGTAGGTAAATTAGCTTATATAACGTTTTTATAAGGATTTATAGATAGAATAGTAATGTACGCTAGCTCTTAGGAGCTAGGTACTATACCTAGACTAGTTAGCTTCACTTTACCTTTTTAAAACTCCGGATATATAAATGATTAGCTAATTATGCGTAATATCTTATACGACGGTCCTAAGTTACCTTAGCATCCTCTTAAGGCATCGTATTGCCTTTAGGGTGCTTAGAGTAATAAAGTTAATTAGATACTATCGCGCGATAATTAGTTAAGCGTTTTTAGACCTACTATAAACGGGAGGACTTACTATTATTACTAGAGCTAGTTACTTAAGTAAGAGATAGGCTAAGAGTAATAGGAAGATATAATAATAGAAGTAAGGTCTATTATTATTATTAAGGTAGTAGTAAAGAAGGTTAGTTAAACTATAAACCTAATAATAAGATATACCTAGTAGTCCTATACTTTACGCCCTTACCGAAATAGCGCTAGTTAGTTATCTATATAAGCACCTAATAAGCTAACTTAGGCTTCCTATTAGGGGGGGAATATCGTAATAGCTATTAGACGCTAGTAACGTAAGCATATATTAGATGCTAGTAACGTAAGTACATTATAACTACGCCCTTACGCGATTACTTAATAAGCTAAAGCTAATTATAACTAAGCTACGTAAACCGGCTAAGCCGTATAAGCTAGTAGTACTAATAGATAATAAATACTACTAAGGATATATAGCCTACTTAACGGCTAATAAAACTTTACGCGGTAATAAGAAGATTAATTTCTTATCTATTTTAATAACGTAACTAAAGTAGTAATTTACGTAGTAAAGAGAGAGTTTAGTTCTTATTTTACTTCTTATATAAATACATATAGAAGATAGAAGAGTATATAGCATCTTCTATATTTATAATAATTAAGAAGACTTCACTTAACTTCATCTTTTAACTACTTAACTTTAATTAAGTTCTTTTTAATTTTATATACGTCCGACTAAGTAGATAGCCTCTAGGTAAAAGCCTACATATTAGCCGCTTAACGATTCGTGACACTTAGCCTTATAATAGGCCGCTAGTAGAGGAGTAGTAGCTATACTACTAGTAGATACGAGAAGGGGAGACGAATAAGACGCCTAAGTCTAAGACTAGGTCTAGTAATAAGACTCTAACTCATTATATACTATAGTATAGTAAGCGTAGTTAATTAAGTACTTACGCTCCTCTAGTATAATGTTAACCGTGCGGCGAAAATGCTTATTAATCTACTAATAACCGGTTAGTAACATGCCTAAGTAGTAACTAAAAGGCATACCTATTTATACTAATTAGCTATAGTAGTATAGTATATATACTTACTACTCCTACCTATTAGCGCCTTATAACCGATAAATAACATGTAGATCTAGGCCTAAACGATTAAAGGGTCCCTAGAATAGTTAGCTATAGCTATTTAGGAAATTAGCCCTAATAACTTACTATAAGTAAGCCTACAGCTCATAACTACTAGATAATAACATGCTAGTATCGCCCCTAGGAGAGCTACTAGGCGCCTTATATTTATAAGGAGAGGTCTATAGCTTTATAATAGGAGCTAAAGGGTTACCTAGTAGCACCCTAGACTAGTAGTAAATATATTACGTATAAGTAGGATGATCTAATAGCGGCTAAGGCTAGAAATAAACCGGGTAGCTATAAACCTCATTATATATAAGATAGTAGGGGGGGGGGCTATAGTAAGAGTTATATAAAGGTAATAGATAAAAAAGATAGATAGTAGGTAAGATAAGTAACCCTATTTATACGCTACTAGCTACTAACTCCGCACCTATAAGCTAATACCTAGGCGCTTACATGTAAGCTATAAGCCTAATAATAAAGTAGATAACTCTATAGACTTAAATAAAGAAACTCTATCACTATATAATAATGCTTAGAACTATAATAACGCTAATTACTAGCTAGAACATGCCTAATAGCATAACTACACCCTTAGGCTAGATAATATAATAACCTAATAGGTAATACTACCGCCTAACTCTATACTACTTAGCACTCTAAGACGGCTACTTACTAATAGTCTAAGGATAGCCCTTTTAGAGGGGGGGATAGTATAATGCTATAACTAAGGCGGAGCCTAGAGAACTCTAACTAGGACCTAAAGAGGGCTATACGTATTAGTAAGGACATATAAACGCCCTAAGAGACGAAACCTTAGTTTATAAGGTTTCGTCTAATATCTATACTAAATATATTATTATTATTCACACTCGATTCGACTTTCTACGGTGCTAAATCTCATAATAGGATGCTTAATTAACTAGCGCTAATACTAGTAGGGATTTACCCCTTATATACTACTTAGCCTTACGCTAATAGACTATAATCCTACTATTTAACATCCTCTAGTTTATAACTTTACTCCGGACTATAACTATAGCTAGAGCTCCTTATTTCCTAATTTAGGCTCCTTAACATCTTTAATCTCGTTCTCTAGTAATAGCTAGACTACTATAGCCTAGGGAGGATGAGTAGGCTTATATAGGTACTTACTAATAAAGTAAGCGTTACTACTATAACGTAGATAGAGCTTAGATATACGTTATTAGCTTACCTCTAAGTCTAAGACCTACTTAGCACGCTAGATAGCTAAGTAGGCTAGGCTAGTAGGCTCCTATTCTATAGCCTTAGGGGTAGTACTTATTTAGTTTAATCATCCTTACGGCGTTATTATAGTGCTACTAGAGGCCTAACCTATTAACCTACCCTTATAGAATCGGCTATTAGCCTAGTAACTACCGTTATACGTACTACTATTATTATTTCTAAGTCTTTCTATAGAATTACTAACTTAGGTAAGGAGGGCTATATACTAGTCCTAAGACTCTCCTTCTAAGGCTAACCCTACTATCTAGGCTAATAGTTTATAGCTTAGCGCGTTCTCTAGGAGACTAATCTTAGCTAAATCTAGCTACTTATTACCCCTAGCTAACTATAAGACCTAATTAAACTTAGTAAAAAACTCTTAGAATAGTGCTCCCTACTAGTATAACATATATATCTAGCGCTACGCACTTAGTAAGGATTACTATAGATTAGCTCTAAATATATAAGTAGTTATTTAAAGGTTATACTAGGATTATCCCTATGTTATTTAAACTAGGGCGTTATTTAGTAGGCGGCTTTACTACTAAGTTTAGCCTAGATAGTAAATAACTAGGTCTTTAGCGCGTAGTTAGTATAGTCTAGGCTTATCTTATTACGAACTATATCTATCTATATATCTAGTCCGTCCCTAACACCTTTATAAATAGGCATCTCTAGTAAGATCTTAGTTAGTTTACCTACTTAGCGCTTATACTCCTTCTTATTAGCCTAATAGGCTATCTACTACTATAGTAACTAGATAATATCGGGGTTTAGTAGACTAGTAGTCGGTTAGTAGTATAGCTACTAATTCTACTATTACGTATAAAGCGCTTCCTACTACTATTAGTACGCCTATTCTATAAGGTAGGCCTACTCGTCTAGGGGTAGCCCCTACTACTACTATAAGGCTACCTATTATGCGGCCTAATCGTCTTACTACTATAAGGCCGCCTATTAGGCGGCCTAATTATCTTACTACTACTACTCTATTATTTCTTAACGACTAATTAAATATTAGGAGATTAAGATATAGGTATATAAGTTAACTCCTTTCTTATAGTAATAATTAGTTATAGTAAGCTAGTCTTATAACGGTAGGATTAAAGTACTAATCTAAGTAAGTATATATAGAGAATTAGTACTTTAAGCCTAACGCTTTAACTATAGGATCTATCTAAGGATATAAATACTTAGAAACCGTAATAATAGGAGCTATTTTTAATTTAACTAGCTACGGTAGTTAAAGGTTTTAAATGTAATATTTAGTACTATAGGGAGTTAAATTAAGTAGTAATAATAAT
Organism: Phyllosticta citriasiana; assembly: GCF_038021145.1. NCBI lineage: Eukaryota > Fungi > Ascomycota > Dothideomycetes > Botryosphaeriales > Phyllostictaceae > Phyllosticta > Phyllosticta citriasiana. Next base: position 877,358 of record NW_027117282.1, on the reverse strand, counting down.
GTATTTAGAGTAGATATTAGATAAAACCTTAGTTTATAAGGTTTTATCTATAGAGGGCTTTTTATATATCCTTACTTATATACGACCCTATTTAGGTCCTAGTTAGTAGCTACTAGGCCCTACCTTAATTCCTAATCTCTAGTAGGGTCTATAGGCGTTAGTATTATAGGAATATATTCTTATATTTAACCTATTTAGCTATAAAGTAGATATAAGTTAGTACTAATAGAAAAACTATCTACTAACGCGTAGATACTAGGCTAGTTAGAGAATAAGACTAACTAGTAGGTAGTAATAATACTATAGTAGCTATAGGAACATAGTATATATATATAGTAGTAAAAAGCATAATATATACTAGGTATATAGATTATATAAGTATACTACTAACTAATATACATACCTCTAAGTAATAACCTAAATTTAGCTTATACCTATAAGAGTAGTTTAACTAGGACTTAAACTATTAACCTCTAGGTAGGTATAAATCTTACTTACTCTATAAGGTAGTAGGACTAATACTACTATACTAGCTAACCTAAAAAGGTATAGTAAGTAAGATAGTAGCTATCTCACTTAATTAGTCTATATACTAGGGTAGCGGCATGATAAGTCGTCTTAGCGCGATTCTGCCTTAAGTTGTGGTCTAGTCCGGATGCCTTAGCACAGCAGGTAGTCCCGTCAGGGCCTGTCGCAAACGCCATCCACAACCACAGCACAGGCACAGCATAGCACAGCACAGCACACGACTCCATCGCCACACCCTACCGCTCATCGTCCTCCATCGTCAGTCACACTTTGCGCTGAGCGCTGCGAGTCCCTTCTCTCTCCTTCCGTCCGCTCCCTCTTGTCCTAGTCAGCCGCCCTTTCTTTCGTCCTGCGCGCCCTGCCGTCCGACTTACCAGATCATGCTCAATAGTCCACCACCCTGGCTCCCATCACCGACCGCTTTTTGCCCCGTTTGCTGCACGACGGGGGTATGAGCAGCCTGACCGCCCAGTACACGCCGCTTGAGTCGCTTTTGCTGTTCCAGTCCCTCGCTTGCCTCGGCGTCGAATCCCACGTCTTTGGCAGAATTTCCGACCAGCTACAAAACAATAAACTTATAATCCAAGCCGACTCCTACGATAAGGATCGTCTGTCTCCGGATGCCTTGAGGGATTTTTACCTTGGACTTTTGAAGGACGAGATCAAGCACGAGCAAATCAATGCCAATGACGCTGAAGCTCCGATCCAAAATGGTGACAGCCCGGCCACGAGGAAGCGCAAGGCTCCAAGCCCCATCATGCCCACTGTCGAAGAGGCTGTCAAGCATGCTCACCTGCTTCCACAATTAATCGAGAAGCTCTACACAAGATATAGGCGCCAAGTCGTGGAAGACATACGCGAGGATGAGCGCATGTATGACATACTGAGCAGGGAGTTGGAAGAGTTTGTTCGTGGAGAACGAGATGGGCAGCTTATTCGAGATCGAGAAATCAAAAGCGCAAAAGAGGTCCCGCAAAACACTCCGCCCGTCTCCAATTCGCCTGCTGCTAGTGCAGATGTTGTCACGCAGGATGCGCCGCCGACTGTCAAGCCTACTCCACAACTTTCGCAGTCAAGTCCTCCGGGAAGTCAACCTCAATCACCTGCACTTTCTCAGTCGAGCCAACCACCCCACGAACACCACAGGCGCTCCTCTGCCAAGATTGAATCCCTCATTAACCCACCATCCAACGGTCCCCAAAATGATGGCGCGTCTCCCGGAAAGAAGTCGGTTCCGTCGCCATTGCAAACTTCATACCCTCCTCTCTCACAACCTCCACATCACAGGACACTGTCTGGATCTTTGCCGCCCAGCGCGAGACTTCCGCCTCCTGCGCCTTCACCAGTCTACCATTCGTCTCCCTATGGACCACCCGGGCCTCCTGCTCCCCAAACTACACCCGTGTCCGCGTCTTCTCCCAGCTCGACACCTCAGACAGCTATGCCCAATGCTACGAGGCCTCCTGGAGCTCCAATTCTTCCGCCGCCTGCGAATATGCAGTTCTCGGCTCCTCCCGTCCAAGTGCCCTCTATGGTAGAAAATAATGGACCCTTTCGACCACCTTCTGGCTCCCCTCACCAGTATCCACGCCCTCTCCCACCCGGACCTGGCCCTGGACCACACGGACCACCGCATGCTCCCCGTTCTCCTGCCACGCATCAACCTACTCCACCGCACTCTGGGCAACATGTTCCGCCACAGGGGCCCTTTTATCCACAGTATCCAGCTCAGCCTCAGTTTCCTCCGCAGCCTCATCTACAACACCATGCCTACTATCACCATCCTGGGCCCAGACAACCGGGCGGTATCATGCTTCCCCCCTTTCAAGTGGCAGCTCAGGATCCAGTCCGGGCGCATCAAAGGCAGATGCAAGAGCAGCAACGCGAGCAACAGGCGGCGAGCCAACATACACCACGAACCGCAAGGTCTCCGAGGGCTCACGTGGCGGCGCCTACTCCTGCGAGACCTCCACCCGCCATTCATCATCCGCAACCCGCACAGCCCATGTTGCCTCTTCCAAACCCCTCGACCAGACCACCGTTTCCAATCCACCGGCCACCGCCTCTTCGCCTCCACACGGCGGTTGGCTCATGGAAGAAGACGCTTCCGCCGCTTGGCAACGGCTCTCCGAAAGAAAACCTCGCTCCTGTCAGCCCCATCAGCCCCCCGTCGTCGCCAGAACTTCCGCCAGCGACGACGCCTGCTTCTGCCACGAGGTCAAAGCGCCCAGTAAAGTCAAAGGAGATGCCAGCTCCTGATGTAGAGACGCCTTTGCCTGGGAGAGGGACTCGAAAAGGCGGGAAGCGCGGTGCCAGGGGCGCCAGCGTTGCGTCATCTACCGTCACTGGATCTGCCCGTGGAAGGACACGCAGCCAATCGATTGCATCTCATGCGGAAGAGCCTTCGGCGAGTGTAAAGCCTGAACCAAGCACGCCTGCGGAAACCATCGAAACCGATGCCCAGTCGACCACGGAGGCGACCCCTACTTCCGGGGGACGCCGCACGCGGCGACGGGCCGGCACGCTACAGTCTGTGGCTGAACAGCCTACAGGTACGGCCAACAACAAACGAAAGCGTGATCAACGAGAGGAATCTGAAACCCCTAGGCCCGAAGTTGAGGACGAAGTGAACATGGCCTCGCCGGCGCCGCCAACCTTTGTAGTTGCTTCCAGGAACTTTTCTCGCATGAGCGCACCTGTTTTGAACGACATTTCTTCTCACAAGCATGCTAGCCTCTTCTCAACCCCTGTCAAGGCCAAGGATGCCGAAGGTTACTACGACATTATTCGCCGTCCACAGGATCTCAAGTCTATCCGGGCAGCCATTCAAAACGGGTCGCGGGCCGTAACGGCGGCTACCGCGTCCAATGCAGATACGCCACTTGGTAATTCCCCGAGTCAGGGACCCTCGACTCCCACCCATTTTTCCTCCTCGAGCACACACATTACTTTGCCCATATCTGAAGATCTGGTGCCACCCAAGGGCATCGTCAATAGCGCTCAACTCGAGAAGGAGCTCATGCGCATGTTTGCAAACGCAGTCATGTTTAATAGTGGAGCAGATGGCGTAGTGAAGGACGCGGTTGAAATGGCCACAGACGTCGAGGCCAGTGTTGCAAACTGGCGGGCGGCCGAGAGACCAAGCGCCTTGGTGGACGGCCCCACTTCCGGAGTTCCTGAGGACGGAGATGGAGAAGGCGGTGGCAAAAGGAGGAAGTTGTAGGGTGGCAAAGGGTGGTGTCGTATTGGTGAGCAACATGCAAAAGCCATGATAGAACAGCATAAACTAGTTGACCATTAGGCAACCAGCTCCTGGTGTCTGTCCGAAATCAAAGCACACAATGACAAGCCATTCGACATGTGTCGGCGTAAAACTGCCAAGTGAAGCACTCACAACACGGTGTCTGGGACTAACTGCCCGAATCGTGTAGTACACCGCCGACTCTGCTGCATCTTGTGATGAGATCCACCCAACTCGCAACAAATCAAACCCCGGAGCTCGGACTTTCCGAGGATATAATTCCAGGTACGCACGGGCGGTTGCATGTACCCCGCGAAACGAGAAAGAAAAGGACACTCCCCACAACAGGCGCGCAACATCCGGGGTAAGCACTCGGCAGACCCTCGCGCGCCATTACCCCGAGGACAACGACGCACTGCAACGCGCCCTTGCACGCTACCTACTTCCCCAGACTCGGGCGTCTTACCCCAGAATAGCTCGGAAAGGAAAACCGGCAGCGAGCCCGTGACGGGCATCACAGCGGCATCTTTTCTGGAGCACCACTCGCACACCAGCAGCCAGCCCTCTCTTGCCTCGCGAGGGTTCGTGCTAGACCCGCTTCTGGGAAGGATTGGCCGCGTGCTTGACGCCCTCGCCCGTGGTTCTAGACGACGCGCTTCTCCTCGGGGGTAAACCTAGCGAGGGCGGCCACCGGGACCACTTCTGCTGGGGGAAGCGAATGTGCGTCGGTCGTCTGCCAGTACGTACAAGCAGGAATAAGTGTTTGCTGTGACGTCCAGTCTGTTATCGCCGTCGTTGACGCCTGACCTCCCCTTCCTTTATCTTATTTCTTCCTTCATCTCGCTCTTCTCTTCTGGCTTGTTTTGTTGTCTACGAACTTTGTTTGCTGAGATTGAGCGAACGAGCAAGATGGCCATTTTCAAACGACGCGCTTTGCAGACGGACGACCATGCCGTGACCCAGGCCGGCCAGTTGACGCTGAAGCAGAGTTTGCTACCCAATCTACTCGGTGAGTCTTGTCTTGCCCTCAAGGAACCAGGGAAACTCATCAGAAGGGGTACATGCCAAGCAATCACTGACACCACTCTTCGTTGTCCCGCACAGTGACCATTCTATTCTTCCTCTGGGGATTTGCCTACGGTCTTTTGGATGTCCTGAATTCGCATTTCCAGGCTGGCCTCAACATCACAGCGAGCGAGGCCTCTGGGGTAAGGCCAATCTCCTCCCAGCCCTCCCCCTTGTCAGCCCGATATCATCATCACCTTTTCCTACAATCAACTAAACCATTTGCGTAGTTATCAGCCGCATATTTTGGAGCGTACTTTATTATGCCGCTGACTATATCGGGTTGGATTCTACGTCGGTTTGGTTTCCGTGTCACTTTCATGACTGGTGCGTTTTCTTCTCGCGAAGGGTCCCGAAGTCCTCGAGCTAAAACCCTTCAGGTCTCGCTATTCTGGCTGTCGGATGTCTTCTTTTCTGGCCGTCTGGCGTTAAGAGATCGTTTGGCGGATTCTGTGGCTCCATGTTCGTTGTCGGGGCCGGTCTATCTACGCTCGAGACCGGTGCCGATAGCTTTCTGGCCATTTGCGGACCTCCACGCTACTCGGAGATCCGTCTCAATCTGGCTCAGGGTGTGCAGGGTATTGGATCTTTTGCTGCACCCCTACTTGCATCACGCGTCTTCTTTGCAGATGCAAACGACGAGGTAAGACATCTGGTTCTATTTGGCTTATCGGGAATGCTAACAACGCGTAGTCATCTCTCGACAATGTTCAATGGGTCTACCTCGGCGTCGCGGGCTTCGTGGCTCTCCTGATCATCCTCTTCTTTTTCGCACCGATGCCCGAAGTCACAGATGCCGATATGGAGGTGCAAGAGCAGGAGATTGAGGAGCATGAACAAAAGTCGTTTTGGAAGCAGTACAACCTGTTCTTTGGAGTCTGGGGACAGTTTTGCTATGTGGGAGCTCAAGTGGCGCTCGCCAATTACTTCATCAGCTTCTGCCAGGAGGCAGGATACTCCAGTGCAACTTCTTGTGAGTTTTATTCGACATGTCTGGAGATGTTTGGTACTGAAAAATTCTAGCCAACCTCCTCGCTGCTGGACAAGGCGTTTTCGCTGCCATGCGCTTTGTCGGGAGTGGCCTTATGACCATCCGCTTCTTCAAGCCGCGCTACATGCTGGCAGTCTTCCTGACTCTCTGTTTCGTCTTTGGAATTGCATCGGTCAAGACCACCGGGTCTACTAGCGTTGCGATGCTGATTCTCGTCCTCGCTTTTGAGAGTGTAAGTGCTCACTCACGAGCTGCCCCTTGACGGCCCCTCCAACATGTCTCATGCTTACACGCGCTCTAGATCTGCTTCGCTACCACCTTCACCCTCGGCCTCCGCGGTCTCGGCAGGCACACCAAGCGCGGCGGTAGCTGTCTTGTCGCAGCTACATCTGGTGGCGCTGCCATCCCGCCCATTTGTGGTGCCGTGGCCACAAAGACGGGGAGCTTTCACACGGCGATGGCAGTCCCATCGGCCTTTTACGTTGCAGCATTGGTCTTTCCCTTTTACGTAAATTTTTTCAACGCAGCAAATGCCGACTCTCACCGTGACTCGAACGTCAACGTCCAACAGACGGATGAAGATGGGGAGAAGGGGTTGGACAAGGACTTTGAGTTGGAAGGAAAGGGTCCAGTACAGAGGGTCGAGGGGGCTTAGGGCTGCGGCCTGGGGCGGATTTTCTTCACGGCTGTGTAACATCCAGTCGTCTTATGACCTATTCAAAGATTTCTTCACGATTCAGAATTCAAAGGGCGAGGTTGAGGGCAGTCGAGACAGCGTGAAGATGTGGATCTTGCAACATGCACCGTGCCTGTGGGGCTTGTGGGTTGTGGAGAGGTGAACCGCGCACACTTCGATCTGGAGGCTTAGTCCTCGACTCGAGTCGTACAGCCAGACCAGACAAGAAATAGGCATTCGGCAAAAGCAAAGACAAACATTTGACTTAATTGGAAAAAGTTTCGGCACGACGAACCCTAGAGGGTCTCGGCGACGAGCGATTCCTGAAGGTATGTTCTCGACTCGGGTTCACAGACATGTCTTACGCGGCCGAGAAAGAGGAGACCGACTGCTGGCTTCAGCCGTGTCGTATCTCGACTTGAGCAGCTTGAGCGCGCATGGAAATGACTGGGCTGATCGGCTCGGCCAAGGGATCGCCATCAAGGGGCAGCACACCGACTCTGGACAGTGCGAGCGGATAGGCGTCCAGGTCGAGATGGATGGACCTTGTCTGAGGAGAAACTGGCTGGCCATGAATGTTTCCCGTTATAGCGGTCGGTGGTGGTTGAGGGATGGATCTCTTTCGGGGAGGGCGGACAGGGGTTGTTGGTGTTGCGCCATGACGTTTTGCCCGTCTCACGCTTCCCGTCACCTGCGACTCCACGACCAACTTGACCATCGCCCGCCATGGAAGCGGCCGCTCTAGACGCCGCACCCTAGTCCTGTTGTTTGCATCGTCTCCCGTCGAAACAAGAAAAAAACAATCCCGTCAAAGTGGCGCCTCCAGGCCCTCACCGGAAACCCCACGCCCGCAACACCTCCTCGCTCCTCCGTTCCCTTTTTCCTCAATTACGCCAGCGCGCTCGCCAACAACTCTTCTCCATCCGCCACGAGACCCTCCCGTCGCTGCGACACTCGGCCCAGGCCAGCATCTGGCGCTATATAGTCCGCCGCCAGCAGCTCGCCGCGAAACGAAACAGCACCCGGACGACCAAGCTCGACCCCAGCAGCAGTCGCATCCTCGCGCTTCTCCGGAACACGTACGCCCGGGTCCTCGCTGGTGCTCCGCCAAAGAAACATGCGCATCCACGACCGACCAAGCCAGCCAACAAAGACAAAAGCATGAGCGCACTCGGCGCCGGGCGGTTCTACACCGCCAACTCCTATGACGACGACAATGGAAGCGAGGGTGGTCTGCGCCCCGACGGCTCGCGCGAGCCCGGTGCCCGCAGGAAGAAGCTGGCCGGCTACCTCAAGGCTGCGAATGAGCTGCGCCAGGCTTACCAGCAGACCTATACCAACGGGTGGAGGAGCGGGGGGGACAGGGGCGACTGGGTCGAGTCAGACGACACTCCAGGTGCCTTTCCCGACGCAACAATCGTGCGGAGTGGAGATGAGGAAATGGTGCTTTTCCCAAGCTACGCTAGGACACATGTCAAGCGGAAGGTGAGTTTAGCGTCGTTGTCCACATGGCATCCGCATGGCAGAATTTGACATTAGCAGCGAGCACCGCCACCGGCCGATGCATGTGGCAACGACGCCGAATATTGGAGACAGGAATTCGAGCGACACGAAGACGACAATGCTATCGTGGATGTGGATGTAAGAGGCTGGATATACTATCCTCACAAAGGGCAAATGAACAGAAAACACCGGCTTTTTGTGGGAGTGGCTCGACAGCTCGTTGGTCTGCCAGCAGCTCCCGGCAAGTCTAGCAAACCGAATAGCAGGTCGCCCAGCCCGCACGCTTCTGAGCGCGTCAGTCTCCAGGACCGGAACGACAAGCGAGAAGAAGAATTTGTGGAAAATGAGGCCCTCAACATCCTCAAGAAGGGGGAGAAAGAGGCGTCAATCGCTGGGAGAGGAAACTACAGCGAAAATCCATCTAGGTCATCCGATGTCGACAGCCTCTACAGCATCAGATCTCGCGAACCTTCGCCAAACCGGCGCCGCTCAAATGACACGATGGACGAGGAGCCAATCGTCACGGCTCTCCAAAAGCGAGATTCGTGGAAGGAGCCCCAAAAGATGAATGCCGCCGAGTTGGCCATGGCAAACTCGCATTTGATGTCGAGGCTCAAACCATTTTTAGCAATGCCGTTAGCAAACACTCCCATTTCAATCTTTTTCTACAACGACAAGATTTCTCGACAGCGTACGATTTACACAGACGCTGCCGGCCACTTTACCACCCGGGCCGCCCTCAACTTCGTTCCTACCCATATTCGCATCATGGTATCCGAAAATCTGTCTACCACGGCCGAGGTCCTCGTCACCGAGCCTAGAGGCATCAGTCTCATTAGCGACATTGACGACACCATCAAACACTCGGCAATTTCCGCGGGTGCTCGAGAGATTTTCCGCAATGCTTTCATCAGGGAACTCGGAGATCTCACGATTGAAGGCGTGCGCGAGTGGTACGGGGCTCTTTACGAAAAAGGAGTCAAGTTTCATTACGTGTCGAATTCGCCGTGGCAAATATACCCTGTCATCTCTCAGTTCTTCAAAATGGCTGGTCTACCTCCAGGATCCTTCCACCTCAAACAATACAGCGGAATGCTACAAGGCATCTTCGAGCCTGTCGCTGAAAGGAAAAAAGCGACACTCGAGAGACTGGCCAGGGACTTCCCGCAACGCTCCTTCATTCTCGTTGGAGACAGCGGCGAGGCTGACCTGGAGGTTTACACCGATTTTGTCCTCGACAATCCGGGGAGGGTGCTTGCTGTTTTCATACGCGATGTGACGACCAAGCCTCAGAAGGGGTTCTTTGATCCTTCAGTGAGCCCATTGGGTGGCAGCGGCAGCAAGACGCCAAAGAGAAGGCCCAGGATGAGTAGGCGGTCGACGCGCTCATCTGCAGCATCAGAGGACGATCCAGAACTACGCGCTGCCATAGCAGCGTCTCTCCGAGATCTCGAGGAGTCTCAGTGTCGTGACAAGCCAACTATGTGGAGTCCTGGACACAGCCCTGGAAGCAGCGTCGGCGATCGTGCAGACACGAGACCACCTCTGCCGCGCAGACCGACAGACCCTACGGCAGTCGAGGCACACGGAATGGAATCACCCATCGGCAACTTGATCGAATTTTCTGACGATGAAGACACTATATCCTCTTCCGGGAGGACAACGCCACTCAGCAAAACGCCGACGGACCTCGAAACGATTGCAGAAGCACCACTGCATCGGCGCAACGCCGTTCGCGGAAGGACTACGCCTACAATTGGACATCGATTTGCCCCACCAGTTCCTCCCAAGAAGCCATTGAAACTCAGAAGCACCTCTCAGGACTCGTCGTTGAACAGCGAGCGCCGACCATCAACGGCTTCCTCCGTAGGTAAATCGCCACCGCCAATCAGGAGACCATCAACGTCAGTAAAGACGACCAATCTTCCAAAGTCTCGGAGTCCGCTAGCACAGTCTCCTCAAGTTCCAGAGTCGCCTGATGAGAAGACGCAAAAAACTCCACCGGCCCCTCCACCCAGACGCACGTGCACTGGCGATGTTTGTAACAATACGAGCTCCATGGCCATGGCCGCAAACAAAGTGTCGCAAGCTTACAACAGCCTTCCGCAAGCGAGCGCAATTTGGGAAGGTTCAGGCCAAAACCCAAGCGAAGCTAGATCCGCTAGCACTAGCTCGACGTTGCCCGGCAACCCCGATGGCGTCAAGAAAGCACCACCACCGCCACCGCGACGAACAACCTCACCATCTCCAGCCGACATCGGAAAAGAGGGGATCAGTCGCACACCAACGTTCCCCACGTCGGCTCCCAACAATGCTAGGTTCCACAACGCCAATGGCAGTGCCGGCCAAAGACCAGCGACGGCGAACGCGTCAAGCAGCTCACTCAACTTGAAGCCGCCGCAGTCTACATCCTCCTTTCCCACTTCAGCCCCAGGCTCGGCAACACCAGTCAATGGCGGAGGCAGTGGCAACAAGCGAGAGGAGCTGTGGCGCAAACGCTGGGCCAAGGCAGAACAAACTCTTAGCGACAATGGTGTTTTGCTCCGCAGTTGGCGTGTAGGCGCAGATGTGATGGACGAATCAATGCAGCTCGTCGAAGAAGCTCTGCGTAAGCAGCAGCTGTTGGAGAGAAGCGATAGCAAGGGCAACGCGCTTAAGTTGAATCGTGCCAGAGCCTTTCGCGAAGATTGAGACATCAAGTCAATGACAGTGTGTAAATTCCCGGGCTCCGAGATGGATGATTGTACAGGACCAGGGTACAGGCGAATGAAATTCCGGAGTTTTTCTTGGGATGGACTCTAAGAAGGTTGAATCGGAGCAGGGATGCCACCATGAAATTGCGGAGTTTTGGTGGGCTGCTGCTATATATGGAGGATGGTTTTCTGGTGTTTGGTGGAGGCGTCAGGTACAGACGGTATCAATTAGAGGAGAGCGTGGCGTCCGGGGTTCATGGCTGTCGGCGGGGACAGAGAGGCGGAAGCTTGCTCAGAGTTACCTACTTAGGATCCACGGGCCATGGACATGTGAGAAACCCGAAACCATGCTGAGCCCCCGTGAGTGAGCGCGATCGCCGCTGGCGGGAGCGGGAGACCATCTGGACCTGGAGCTTTTTGGTCCGACGGATGTTAAACTTTGGCCCTCGCCCATGGACAATATTTTGAGCCCTTGACTCGCGCCACAAACTACCTAGTTTCCTTTGCCGTCTTCGTCACACGTCACCTCTGCCTTCCCCATCTCACTCCTCTGATCAGTTCTCTTCTTTCTCGTCCCATGCCTCAGTCGGTTCCTACTCAACCGCCCAAGTCGGCCCTCTCGTGGTACGAGACTGCAAGCGAAGCATCATCGCGCCGTCACAGTCGCCGCCATGGCATTGCGGAAGCCATTCGTTCCTCCATTGGTGCGTCGACGCACCTGGGAATCGAAGATCGACGTCCGCATGGGGACAGCAGAACGTCGGGGCTGACGACGCCTCAACTGCTCTATGGACAAGTCTGGCCGGAGCCTCCGCAGGCCGATCACTTCAACAGCGAGCGGGCCTCGATGCGATTGCTCAACTCGCCGCTGGCCAAGCTTGCGAATGAGAGGCTGAACTCGACGACCCCAGGGACCAGTTCGGATGGGCCTCTTGCCGTGAAAAAGGCACCCGCGGGACCAGTGGGAATCAGAGACCGAATATCACACTTCACCTGGGCCTGGTTCACCATTACCATTAGCACTGGAGGGTTGGCAGTTCTGCTCCACGAGCAACCGCATCAATTTGACGGCCTGATCACGATTGGGAAAGTGGTCTACATTTTAAACCTCGTCCTTTTCGTCGCTTTTTCTTCTCTCCTCACAACACGCTTCAGATTGAACGGCAAGTCATTTTGGACGTCTTTGACGTCGTCATCAGAACTGTTCTTCATACCAACCTTTTTCCTGTCCATTGCCGTAATCATAGCTGGAATGCCGTTCTATGGACTTTCTAGCACGGGCACCTGGCTCCTCACAACCACACGCGTCCTCTTCTGGCTCTACGGGTCGCTGGTCCTCGTCCTGTCACTGCTCCTGTTCCTCCTTATCACGACATTCGCTGCGCCAGCATCGAAGCTGAACCCACTGACGTCGGCCTCACCCGCCTGGCTGCTCCCCATCCTCCCCGTCCTGCTCACCGGCACAGTCGCCTCCCTCATCGCGCCGACGCAACCGGCGGAGCACCGGCTCTCCATCATCGTCGCAGGCATCACCTTCCAAGGGCTCGGCTACACCATGGCGATACTCCTCCACACACTGGTCCTCATCCGCCTTTTCGCCAGCGGCCTCCCGGCGCCATCCCAACGCCCCTCCCTCTTCATCCTCGCCGCCGTGCCCGCCTTCACGGCCGCGGCGCTCATCGCCAACGCCCGCGCCCTCCCAGGCTCGAAAGGCGCCTACCTATCAGCGCACCCGGGCGCCGTCGACGCCCTCGCCGCCTTCGCCCTCTGGGCCGCCATCTTCCTGTGGCTGCTGGCGGCGTGGTTCTTCCTGTTCGCCGCCACCGCGACGCTGCTGACCCTCTCCGCGCGCCCATCCTACCGCCACTCGTGGTGGGCCATGGTGTTCCCGAACGTCGGCTTCGCCGTTGCGACGGCCGAGGTGGCGCGCGAGCTGCAGAGCGCCGCTATCGCGTGGGTTGCGTCGGCCATCACGCTCGTCGTCGTAGTTGCGTGGTTGGCGCTGGCGGGCTTGGTTGTGAGGGCTGTTTGGAAGGGCGAGGTGCTTTGGCCCGGCAGAGACGAGGATGTCGATGAGGATCAGCGCGAGGTGGCGGCTGCCGGCCCGGTGGACTCGAGTGTCAAGGCTTGTTGATGCGGGGTTTGTTGCTTCGTTCCGGGGTTGGGAGTGGCTCATCATTCCTTCCAGTGCCTCCCATGCATCCCATCCTACCAATCATCAGAGCAAACCTAATTGCATTGTGCAACTGCATCCCCGGCTGCCTCTCCTCAACCGTCCTACCATTTTGCCCCTGGTCTGTCATGTCACCCATGCCCCTCAACACTCGTAATACAGTTACAGACACACTCACACACCGTCATCCACAGATGTCCGCAAATACAGGCGTCTGTGCGACGCAGACAACACCAACTACCCCTTTGTTGGCTGAGAGCATGCTTGACAGCAAAAAAGCAAAAGACTCTCAGATGACTCGAGAGATGTATATGTACCGCGTCGGATAGCAGTGTGTGTATGTGTGGGATGCGTCATCGAGAAGTGAAAGATGAACTCTCTTTCCTTCTATTGCTTTCCACGGTGGGCAGTTGGATATGGACGGTTTTGCAGCAAGACCGAGGAAAAGGGGAGAAGCGAAAGAGTTGGGGAGATGAAGGAAAGAGCGGTCTGTCTGTGTGCCCATGAAAGAGGGGAAATGTGCACGTGTGTACGGAACATACGCGACGTGTTATCGTTGTGCACGACAGATGGTTGTGTGGCGTGGGACGAAAAAGAATGACTAGCTCGACACTTTTCCCCCCTTTTTTTCCTTGCATTGCGACAACACAGGCGCACAGGCACAGGTAATAGCCACACATTAATGCGAAAGTGAGGGAGAGCCATTAATGTTTACAATAAGCTGTATATCAACGTCTAAAAGGCGAGAAAAGTGGACAGTTTCCAAATATATCTTTGTGCTCTGTTCTATCCACCAACGACAACAATATCGATACATGAAGAAGACATCCGCATATGATACAATCGACCACCCCCACCAACCCCTCCCTATTCCTACCCCATCCCTCCAATCCAACACTAACCACTCAGACCTTACAAGAAGGCGAGACCGGCAACGGCAACGCCAGCAAGCGCAACCATGGCGCCCTTGACGCCAACAACACCGGCAGCAGCGCCAGTGAACTGGAGCGGGGTGCTGCGAGCCGGAGTCGGGGTAGCGACGAGGCCAGCCTTGAGCGACGTGGCCGAGACGGCGGGCGGCGCAGGCGCGTAGATGCCGGCCGACGAGGGGACGGCCTTGAAAGTAGACGACGAGACGACGGCCGCGACGTCGGAGCCTGAGCAATCATCATCGTCAGTGTCCGAGTCCGATGAATCTGAGTCGTCCGAATCGGATGACGAGGACGAGTCGCTGCAATAGTCTTCGTCGTCCCCATTGTTTGCGACGGGAGAGGGAGAGGCGGGATGAGGAGGAATGGGCATGGACATGGACATGGACATGGACATACCGGGCTTGACGGCCGGAACCGGGACACCGCTAGCGGAGACGGCGGGAGCACCGGCGCTAGGAACGACGACGGGAGCGGGCGTGATGGCAGACGTGGGAGCGACGACGATGGCGGCGACGCCCGAGCTCGAGGCCGCAGGGGGAGCGGCGTAGCCGGGGGCAATGGCACCGCCAGTGGACGAAGCGACAATGTTGTCGGCGACGGGGGCAGAGGTTGCACCGGCGCCGTAGCCGGGCAGGAAGCTGGGCGAGTACGTGGCCGTGCCAGAGTATGCCGGGCAGCCCGGGACCGTGGTCTTGGGGGGAGCGCGTCCGCCACCGCAGTCGAGAGCCTCGCAGATCTCGCCGGTGCCAGGGACGTACCAGATGATGGAGGCTCCACCGTAGGCCACGGTGCTGCTCGAGGTGCAGCCGGAAAGATCGGTCTTTGCGAGGGCGCCGGTGGCGAGGATGGCCGTGGCCAGGAGAGCGGGCTTGGAGAAAGACATGGTGTTGATTGTGATTATGGTTTTAAAATCTTCAAGTCTTGTGATCCAGGGAGATAATGAGCGATGCGTTGGAGAGCAAAGAGCGGCGTATTAAAAAGATGGAAACCAAAAAAATGAATGGCTTGGTAAACCGGTGCTGTGGTGGAAACCTGGGTCGTAAGGACTGAGACGACTGCAGAAGGAGAAGCTCATGTTGCCGGCCTTGGCCTGGTGGTCTTTATACCTCGTGGATGCTCTTCTTTCTGTGGCATGGCTAGGTGGAGGCTCATTTCACCATCTCACCTCAGCGGCTCGTGCGGTGTCTTCGGTCGCCTGCCAGGCACATCAATGCAAGCACCCGCAGTGCGCCACAATCCATCGCGCTCCAAACACTTCTTGATTGGGCGTTTGTGTGGCTCTAGCGAGAGAATTGAGAAAGTTTAGCCTGTTTGAGTTGCAGCCTGGTATTGACGCCCACTTGACGGACCTAGACCGCCGGACATAGATCCAGGGGTGAACGCCACCGGGCGGCTGTTGGCTTCGTAAATGGTGCGATTCCGAAAGCGGACACGAAGGTTTAGTGCATTCTCAAGAGGCCGAAACTTGGAAAGAGACAGGTTGGAGACATGGAGGAGAACAACGTGGTGAAGGTGAGAGGGCAAGTGTTGCAGTCGAGTGTTGACAGGCTTGGGCAATGGCTGGCCCATGCCAAAAATATCAAGGTTGGTGTTAAGCTTACCCGAGGATCCGGTGCCGTACCGCTGCCCCTGCATCCCGCATCGCACCACCCCGGCATTCTCCGCCATTTCATGCTGTGGCTTCCACGCTCTTGCTCCCATCTTCAACGGTCAGTCTCAAGCTCCGCCATGACAATTTCGAGAGTCCCTTTTTTCCCTTGTTGAAACACCAACTTGACGACATTGACGCTTTCCAAAGACGCCGTTGAGCAGCCCTTTTTGCGCCCAGGGGTGCCGTGCTGTCATAGGGATGGGCCAACCCTATTCAGACTTGGACAAACCTCCCTTGGATGATGCATATGATACATGACTTCCCCAAAACTCCAGGAATCAGATGTCAGATCGCTCTGTCCAATGCTCTTGCTTTCAGTCCACTTGTCTTGTCCGTCTATACAAGCCATGCCTTCATCCAATCATTCTCTTTTCAAATGACATATGACTCTCTCTCTTCTCCAGAGCCAGTTCCTAGTCCATCGGAGCCTGTGTTGGCGCCATAGACCCTGATTGGTACGACAACCTCGAAACTTTCGACATTAATCTTCTCTGCGGCTGCCAGGATAGTCCCACGTTCGTCCTTGGCCACCTCCTCCAATAGGTCGCTACCCATGGCCATTGCCTTGACGCCAATTTCTTCTCGAAGATTCACTGGAGCACCGAGAATGTCCATCATGCTTGATCTCGGAGTGACAAACTCGAACCGCAGCTTCCATTCCAGACTCACGCCGCTGGTGACAAACTCCGGGCTGGCGTTTGGCGGCACCGTTGGCGCAAAAGCCACCCGTCTTGAGTACAATGTATTCTCTGCAAAACTGGCGTGGGTTTTCCGAGTAGCACGGTGTATACTTGCAGCGCTGCGGAGTGCTATCGCCGGGTCAACTCTCTCGCTAGATTCGAGCGAGACGGCGACGGCAAAAACGGGGACGTCGTTTTGTGCAAAGTCAATTACCAAAGATATTGTTTCACCAAGGCGGTAAGCGGGGCGGGCCAATTTGATGACTGCAACGTTGCGACCGTTTCGGGCAATGGAAAAGCGATTCGGAGATTTGTTGGAGGTGGTTGCTGAGCTGAGGTTTGACCGAAGAATGGCGAAATCGATTGCTTCCTTCATCGAAGTGGCCGGTGAATCTTCGACAGTGGACCGCCGTCGGCCTTGCTGGTTGGGGAATGCAGTTGGAGAGAGCAGACCACCACGCGCTGTCTGCTGGGCCGTCTCGAGGAGATTATTCACATACGCGTCAAACTCTTCAAGGGCCTCGCTTGTTTCCCCGAGTGTCTTTTTTCCGTTCGACAAACTTCCATTGCCACTCGGTTTCGAGTCGCCGATAGTCAGTACCGTTGCTTGGTCACGCAGGTAGACGTAGGGAGACATTAGATCATGACCGAGAATCTCGCCGCGATCTTTAAAACGATGATTAGAAACATGATGGTCAAAATCTGGGATTACTTACTGGTGACGCTCCCAAAGACCCGGAAAGGAACATTGACGCTCCTCACGGCTTGCGCTGCTGTTCCTGGTCTTTGCGTACCAATGCTCAAGTGGTAGTTGACTTTTATCGCTCTTCCCTTGTGTGTCGGCGGCAATCCTCTCGGAAGGGTAAAAGTATACTTGAAGCTCTTGCTTTCCCCTGGAGCCAACTTCAAATCCACAAAAAGAATGCTTTGTGGCGTGCTGAGTAGTGGGACGGCTTTGGAGCTGGCAAGCGCTCTCATCTCCCTGATACTGCTCGGCTCACCTCCTCCTAGCAGCCCACCAAGAGACTCGCCAATGTTTGACCAACCCAAGGCGCCGAAGAGTCCCGAGTCTCTCTTCTTCTCGATGCCAACGACGCCGCCGCTACCTTGCCCTCCCATGATACCTTTCCGTTTTACTTCTTCAAACGGGGCTTGATTTACAAGCGAGCCATCCAACACAAAAGATCCAATCAGTTGTGCATACCCCATCATGAGAACTTCTGGTTTGGTGGGCCTCGGAGGATGCCGCTGGCTCGGTGCACCGAGTTTGGAAACTTGTCGGTCGCTGGCCGACTTTGCCAGCAATCGAACGGAGGGTTTCGACGCATACTCGGACATGAGAGTTTCAGTAGAATTGTTGCTAATCGTGTAGAATTCGCCGCTGCTCCTTGTGCTTCCTCCATTCATGCTCGACCCTGAAAGTATTCGAGCTACCGGAGAGGGTTGTAATTTGTCGCGAGACATGGTCGCCTGATCTGGACTTGTGCAAAGAGGTGCCCCAAAAGCAGATCGAACTTGGAGCGCCCCCGTACTTGCGTCTTGGTAGACCTCCTCCGCTGGCGAGACTTCCAGCGCCGGACTCATTTCTCCTGTACGCGGAGATTGTTGAGGTGAAGGCGGCGACGGTGGAAACTTGAAGTTTCCAAGTGAAACTTTTCGACTGGAGGATTGGCTGGGCGTCCCCAAGGGAGGCGTGCTTTGTTTCGATGTTCGTCGGCCCGGTCGAGTTGGCAAAGATGTGTCTGTTTGGGATCGATTTAAAGAGGGCGGAGAAGTGGAAGTCGGGAATGGAGAAGGCTGTAAAGATCTGGAGCCTGAGCCTTGACATCTGTTAGCGGTGCTCTCCTATGACCATGGCAAACATACCCGCTGGCTTTGCAACTGTGCCTTCCTTGCCGGTGATGACTTGTAAACTGGCACTCCTCCGGTGGAGTTTGCCAGGTCTATTCGGAAGACCGACGACGCCGTTGCCATTGGTCGCTCCGCTCCTCTCACTACGCAACGACATGATGGATAAAGACCTCCCATGTTGTCCGGCCGGAGACGTTGAAGTCCCATCAAACGCGGCAGTCAAAGGTGAAGGAAGCTTTGCGCCGGAAGCAAACTGCGGAGCACTCTGGCTCAAAGCAGGTCTATGACCACGTCCTCTTGCCACGGCTGCTGGGGAAGCAGCGCCAGAGTCCCCTGGAGACGGTTGTGCCGAGACATGGTGGAACGATGGCGGATTGCGACTCGCATGCGCAGGAACCGACGAGAGGACGGAGGGCGCCACTGAGTGAGCAGCGCTGTGTGCGACGGACGGGGCGCGAGGAGCAGGCTGGGCTTTCGGGCGAGTTCGCTGGGGGTCTCCGGGGAGCAGAGGGTGCCTGGGGTCGGCGGCGGACAGGCGTGCGGGCGAGCGGTCGGACAAGGTGGTCGAGACGTTTTTGAAAATTATGGTGCAGGTGACGTCTTCGCCGGCGAAAACGCAGGACTCGTCGAAGCTCACGGAGACGCGGATTGGGGTGGTTGAGGAGGGCATTGCGGAGATGGGTGAGCTCCGCGCACGGGAGCTCTACAGGTCATGAGAGGGCGGGGGATGACCGGCCATGCGGGCAAGACATTGTCGGCGACGGGAACTGGATCAAGTCTCGAATGCTGAGCTGCGCTGTGAGCGATGAGAAGGGAAGAGAAAAGCGGACGGATGTCAAGACAGAACCGGCGGCTTAAGCTGCAGGTGCTTTGGCAGCCAGGCCTGTGCCAAGCGCCGTCTTGGATTGCGGCACTGGGCATCCATGCCCATTGATCTCTACATAGAAAGCTAGATATCTGATCACTCTATCCTACCCACAAAGCTGCTCCCCTTGGGACGATCCGACGCGTCTTCATCCCACGCGTACCCCGCCTCCTTAGGTCGACGACCACTTTTGCCCTTTTTCCAAGGCGCTGGACCGTGGCTCACCCCCATTTCTCTCCACTTCTTCGGAGGCCTCACGCCCGTGTCGGACAGCTTCTTCCAAACCCGCTCTCCTCGCCTTTCCCACCGTTCCCTTTTGTCGGCCATTTCCTCGTCGCTTGGCTGAAACTTTGACTTGAGAATTCGACGGACTGCCTCCGAACTGATTTTGAACCGGTTGGCCAGAACACTGGTGTTGAAAGCCTGGGGATCCGTCTTATGAAGTTCGCGAATGCCTATCACTGCGTCCGGAGACACGCGTTTGGCAGGACGCCATGATGCTCCTTCAAACTTCCTGTTCAATGCATCCTTCTGTACCTTCCAGTCTGGCTTCGTATCCTCCTCCCTCTGATTCCATGCTAGCTTGTCGCCAGCTTTCCCTTTGTTTTGTGTATTCACACCCCGGCTCTTCGCACTCTTCACAGGCGTGGGTTCCTTCACTTTTTCCCGTTTTTCTTTAGATACGAGCGGTTTTCGCGCCATGTGCAGCTGCATCTCCAGTGGTTGCAGTTGTGCCTTGGCATCTTCCTCGGAGATTGTGCCCATGACCAATTTGGCGATGATGTCTTCCCTCTTGTGATGTGCATCCTCGACTATTTGTGGCTGCACTTCTGGTTCGCGGATTTGGGTGCTACCAGGCCTTCTGCCGGTCAATTTGAACAACTTATCGTCGACGGATGAGCCTTCATGCGACAATTCCAGGTCTTCTCGTATCTCTTCTAGAGTAGGCTCGGCATCAGGCTCAGGAGTTGTCGGTAACGAGGGCTCGTTCTCGTGATTGGGTTCGGTGTCGCGCGTTGGAGATGCGTTGCTGATCGCTCCAGAATCCGCGTCTTTTGCTGCTCTGAGCACGTGCTGGGTGCTGAATGGCGCGGGCGACCTGATCCAATTCCGTTGTGCTTGCGGAGGGGCGAATCGTAGAGGAACGCGAGCGCGAGTAGAAAACCCGGGAAGGGACTGGACCGAGGTGGAGAGTATGCGGCGACTGGAAGCAGCGCAAGCCATTTTTCACGTAAGAGCGCCGGATGGGCAAGCTGCAGAGGTGGTGTGTAAGGAATGGTGAGGGTGCTGTGACTTTTTTCAAGTCGCGGACGACGCGACACGGTTTGCCTCTGATTCGTGCACTCACTGCATCTCGGCTGATTGGCTCCGTTCGATCCATGTTACCCACTCGACTGAACACCTCAACTCTACAATACAATGCTATCCTGATGCAGCGCTATTGCCTGAGAACATCAAGGACGCTGGATGCTATTCTGAAATTGACATAGGTCCCGAGCGCAATCGCTCCCCCGGCATAGAGCAACCACCTCAAATTCCTCCATTCAACGCTGCCGCCATACCGCAGCTTCGCCCTCCCCGACTGACCCATCTCGGTCAAGATGCCGTACTCGGGCACATGCCTGAGTTCGAAATTGGCCATGCGGCCTTCCAGACCAAATTTGCTATTAACAATCAAATCCCACATCAGGCGGCGGACAACGGTGATCTTTTTCTTGTCCCACGATGGCACCGCGCGGTTCATGTAGTGCATGACCATGAGGAAGAAACACTGACCCGCCATGAGTGCCCAGTAGTACAGTGATGGTTGCGGCAGACCGAGCCGGTCGCAGAGCTCGTTGCCATTGAGCCAACGGGCCGACGCAATCAGCATGTCTGCGCTGGCATAAGTGGGCGGCTGGTGCTCTAGCGATCTGATGATGTTGTTTGCCAGAATCTTGGACGTCTCCGACGGATCGACCTCGTACAAAAGGAGTGTCTCCATGACCGCTTTCGCCTTGGACGGCGTCGAAAAAGGCTCCGTCGGACATCCGACCAGATACCCAATGTACCGCCACAGGGCAATGTAGTCGAGGATCTCTTGCTCACGAAGAAAGATGCCCTGCCGCGGAAAGCTGAGCCAGATTAGAGTCGCCGAAAAGGTGCCAATTGTTGCGATGCTGTCAAGGTCGTTGACGGGAACGCCCCATTCCTCGACACTGTAGTAATCCGGTCGGGTTTCGGCGAGCTTCATGATGCGCATCCGGACGGCGGCGTGGAGCAAGCGCACGCGAATGCTGCTGGCGAATCCTTCGCCACCGGGCTGTATGCTTTCTAGACTCTTGGTGCACTGCAAAATGTGCTGCGTCGTCTCGAACAACCGTCTTCGCGCTACTTGGACGCCAAAGCCGCCTGTTCGTGCGAGGACCTCGACAACTCTTGCCGCGCCCATGCCACCAAGGAGGGACTGGTAGCACAGACCCGTCAAAGCAGCGCCTCCATATCTGTAAAAGACCTCCTGGCCGCGTGCTATCTGGTCCCAGTCAACCCAGTCCGGCACGGAGTTGACTTCACGCCACAGCTTTCCAAGTGTCTCGTCGTCGCCGGCATGGTCTCGCAGCAGTGCATACAAGTCTCGATGTTGTGGCTCTTGCTCGTTTGGGTTCGCAGGGTTGCGATCGTTACCCGGCGACCTGTTCACTTCCTCTGGTGCCTCGTCGGGCTTGTCGATGACGGTGCAAGCGGTCCTTTTCCGGCGCAAGACACTTGCATGAGGAGGCGAAATTTCGTTGAGACGCTTGAGTGCTTCTTCGCCGAGGACATCGTATGAGTATCTCAACGGAATCGCTTGTTCCAAGGTGAGATGGTCTGGAGTCAGTTCAAAGGTGTAGCCCCAGCACCTGGCCACCACATTAGCCACTTGGCCGCAGGTACGTACCTTTTGAGTACTTACGATTGAGTATTTGCTGTTCGGCGCCGAAATGGGTTAGGCCACGCCATGATGCTGTCGAGAGGCAGAGGAGCGCAGCACGCGGTTGAGGAAGCGTATGCTGTGGAAGAAATTCAACGCATTCCAGGCGCGAAACAGGGTAGAAAGAAGGAAGATGTGAGTATACATATATATATACATCGACGTCAATGACGCGCATGATCAATCGCGAGTCGGGCGCCTTCTCTAACCGGGATGACGAGTCGTCTCGTCTCGTCTCGGCTTCAGACGCCGCTGGGCCGCTAAGTCGCATTAGGCGCAGCACACAACGGGAAGCTTGATTCGACGACGGCTCGGGTCGAAAGAGCTCTGATTGGAGAATGTCTACCTACCCATTCGAGCTTCGTTCGTTGTTGCCACCCGTCCTGGTTGCGAGGTACAGTACATCTGCGTGTATCGTTGTCATCATCCATTGGCGAGTCGCTCTACCTTATCCCCACATCTCGCCGAGTCTGGTAAGATCAAGCCCAACGTTGTAACGCAAGCCCAGAGCTTGTATTGACAAAGCAGCTCTTTTCTTCACTTCGTCTGGTGGTCTCCTTCTAGTAGACACTGATTGATTGGCTTGACTCGCAAGTTGCTGTCGGACTTACTTACTATCAAGTCTGCTCTTCTGCCTGGCTCTTTCCTTGTTGCAGTGCCACCTTCTCCATTGTGCAAGTTACAACGAGTAGCGAGTCCGTTAGCAAAGAGCAAGAAACTTTCATCCGGCGCAAAGCATCGAGGCACAACACATTCCTGATGCAGCCAAAAGCCTGCAGTCGCAAACCCGTTGCGGAGCACAACTCAGACAGTGACGGAAATCTTACAAAATCAATGTTCCTGTCTGAGCCACGGCATTGTTTCTGCAGCGTCGACTGAAGAATACGACTGTCTCGAGATGCCGTCGCTTGCTCTGTCTTAGTTCAGCCTCAACAGTTCTGTCGCCTCCTCCCCAGACGACCAGACCTACAAATAGAGAATAGATCTCGACAATCTTTGGACCAGAAAATCACCACTCCCACCACAACTCTGTCAATCCACCCGCACAACACAACCATGAACGACATTCTGATCATCGTCGGTATCCTCCTCTGTCTAGTAGCTGGAGCCGTCGTCGAATTCGTATGCGCCCGCATCATAGCAGAGCACACGCCATGCTACTATGTTGTCAATACAGAAGAACAATTTTTTGCTCCGTCGATCGCATCTCCATCAATACCACACCTCGCCTGCACCCAAATCCTGCAACTTCATTTCAATCATGCACCTCTACCCCCTGTACCCAAATACAACGACACAACCGTCCGTCCCCGCTCCTCCTCATCCAAACATGCCAACCGCACCACCACCCGGCCAAATCAAACTACAATTCCAACTCGCCTTTTCTCTCAAAGAGCTCTTCTCCTTCCTCGTCTTCGTCTCCATCGGTTCCTTGCTGTTGCTCTTGATACTCGCCGGCGCGATAGAAACAATTGAACAAAGATGGACAGGCGCTCGACGGCAGCAGCGCCACCACCACCACCACCACGCTTTCGGTCGACGCAACGTTCGACAGGTTATACCGTCATTTTTGGAGTGGATTCGGCTTTGAATGCACGCGCAGAACGGCGAGCTCGAGCTTGTTTTTGAGGGGCTTTGAGGTGTGATGGGGAGGGGCTAGGGGGGTTCAGGGGGTCGTTGGTTGGCTTCGGCACGTAGAGATGATCATGGGTTTCTGGCAAGAGAGAAATGGAATTCAAAGAGAGGAAGCAATTCCCTGCTTTGTCACGCAATTCTGCGGTTGCGACGAAGCCTGTAAGTTGGAGAACCGCATTGGTGCGCGAAAGGGGGTGTTTGCTCAAGCCTCAGATCGCGCTAGAAGATTCACTGATTGCTCGGAGTGGCCGTCGGGGCTGTCTTCAATGCTCCTTGCGTAGACATCTACGAGGGACGTCAGTTGCCGCCAAGTCAAAGCCAAAGTACGTACCGGCGTGTCTGGATAGAGCCGTAGCAACCCCTATTTCTGCTCCTGATTGGACCACGCTAGTCCCAGTTTAAGTCATCAGAAAAGCATTTGAAGGTGCTTTCGGCTTCGATATTACCATTGTGGACGAAAAGTTGAAAGAAAAACATCGACGGGTAGAGTTGACGCTCATTGGGACAAATCTCCGAGACGATATCATTTTTCCTCAGACGGGACTTGCCACCCATCGCCCGCGGGCAGACAAGACGCTCGGAAGTCGGCCATGGTCGTTCGTACCGTATTGGACAAGCTTAAGGAGAACATGCACCTACCTTAGAGCAGTATAACATCAAGATCCAGTGTTCGTTGCCTGATATCAAAAGCCGAACTCCGTCGGCTTTGAGTAGGATGTCTGAGTAATGGACCTAGATTTCATGCTGTCCATGATAAGAAGGCAGAGTCTCGGAGTGCAAGTCCCGAGCGGAGCGGCATTTGGCAGCTCGTCTCGCGGCGTCGTTCCTGTAAGATTGACATAGGCATGCAACTGTGGTTTTGCCAATGGACACTTCGAATGCTCACGCTGACAGGGAATGCGCCTGCAACGTTTCGAGGCACATGCCATTGCAGGGATCAATGCAGCTGCTGGTATTAAGCATATATGTCTCTTCTCTACTGTAGTGCGCGGCAGGTCACAGTGGCAGACTTCTCGCTTCCCATTCGTCATGCCACAGCCTGCGCAAAAAGCCCAGGCTCATGCCGGCGGCCTTGCCTTTGTAGCCGCTTGTTCTGGTCTGTAAACCAAGTGCCTGACTGTTCTTGGCACATGTCAGATTGGACGTTAAACTCGTTAGAGCACTAGGCAAACAGCTTTCGAAATTGAGCGAGCGACGACTTCCTACATCCATGCACTCCGCCGACTGTCTGTAATGGGCTACATCAATCAGAAAGAACAGTGGAACATGTGTGAATCTGTTTGGCTACCATTTCTTATCGCACTGGCGCGGCATCGTGTTTTATCCTGATTGACGCGCAATGACTCGACGAAACCATCAGATCAAGTATTGCCGGGCGGTGTAAGTGGAGACGCCGGCCCTTCTCCCTGCTTGGCTTCGTCACCCGCAAGTCAACTTCTTCTCCGAGACTTTCGAATTCTAAGCTTTCGAAGGCTTGGATTCAACCCACGCGTCAATATCCTCCGCAATCTCTTCCAGGACAGGCCCAACGAGCATCATGGCGACATCTTGTTGTTTCTCATCCTTCGCCAAACGCCACTGCAAACCCCACTTCTCGTCTTCGAGCTTTTGTTTGCGTCCGCGCAAGCACTCAACCTCGGTGGTGAGCGCTGCGACGTGCACATGCAGCATCTGCTCCTTGCTTTCAAAGGCTGCAAGCAGACTCCTCAGATTGGAGATCTCATTCTTACTGGCGGCAGCAAGCGTCTCCAAATGCCGGCTTCGCTCTGTCAAAATGCGGCTTGTGCTTTCGACCTGGGCAACATGGACACTCGCGTCCTCAGCGTAAGCGTTTTTGCTGGCGGAGCCCTGTTGTGATTGTAGATTGGAAATGCTCTTTCGAGTCGTTGAGAGTTGCTTGCAGAGCAGGCCATTTGCTTCTCTCATCGCATTGTAATTCTTTTCGAGCTCCGTGTGTCGTTTTTCTGCAGACTGTCGCATTTCCAAGGACTGTCTTGAAAGCTGGCCATGTGCCTCTCTTTTTGAGGTAAGTTGTTTTTCGAGCTCCATGCATCGATGTGCGGTCTTCAAATTTGTCCGTGCAAGCAGCTTCTTGAGTTGGAGACTCCTTTCTTCAAACACACGGCAGCTTGCCGCAAGAACCTCAGTGTCCTTCGCCTGTCTGTTTTGGCGCTCGATTCCGCAGTGTTTGTCGTTGCTAGCCGCATAGTTGACACTGCTCTGCGATTGGACCTGGAAATTTTGGGTCTGCACAGCTGCGGGGACGAAGGAGATTGACGGGGTTGCCGCTGGCGGGCTGTTTGGAAAGACTGCCGCTTCACCCCCACATCGATCCTCAACAATGACAAAGGATGCGTCTTGAGGTAACATGGCTGTCGTCGATGTCGCCGGAGCTTGATGCTGAACATCATCCAGGCGGGAAACAAATGATGCTTGGCAGGATCAGCATTCGCGCAAACGCACCACTGCCATGTTGAAGCAGACTTCAAATGACCCTTAAGAGGAAAACACCGGCTTTGAAAGACTTGTTGAATCGGAAATAACGCCTGTGGCGTCCGAGGCATCGAAGAAGCGCTTCCAGGTGGAGACTGAGTGGTTTGCACCTGACCTCTTGAAGGACGTCCCATAATTAGGGGTTTTGAATCGGCAATGATGGAAGAGTCGAATCGAATTCAATGGAGCAGCTAAGTATGCTCAACTTTGCTGTTGTACCTGGTCGACTTGGTGGTAGTATAGATATGGACCGAAAAAGATGCTTCTTAAAGGAGCTGTGATGAGTTCTGACCGAAAGTTTAAACCACGTAGACATCCGGGCACTTAAAAGGCGTTCTGTACATGCCATGTTAGCCCGCAGCTTGGAGCACACTGCTGTGGTCGTCAATCAACGCGTCGCAGGTCGACGCATCGACACTAGCAAATGGCAGGCAGCATGTAAACCTTGTTCAAGAACCTCAACACCCTGACAAAAACGCGCCAATGGCAGCCGAGCCGAGACATTTTCCGCCATGGAAGAGAATGAAAGTCATCAGAGACCGACTTTCCTTGACCACGATGTCAGGACACAGAACGCGGTGACCCGGGGGCTAGAGCAAGCGTTCCCTATCAGTGCCGTGTGGCTCGCCCTGAAGCTTGTTGGACCTGGATATGCTGCTGCTTCTGCTGCCTTGACTGACTGGTGACTGGCTAGAAGTCTTTTGGATTGCGGTTTTTGCATACCTAATGGCATGTTTTACTCTAGGTGCTTGAGCGATGAAAAGGGTGGTTGAATGCGTTGTTTGACGGGTGACAAGATTTGTAATGGACTATTGACTAATTGTTTATCTATTGATAACTACCAATGACTATGGAAGCCAACGTCAAGACGTCCTTGCCAAGATGCTAGAGTAGAGTTTGGTAGCTCTTTGCTTGCGATTTGATGGGCAGGACGGGCGCGGTACATAAAGGGATGGATGGGAGTAGGATGTGTCGTCGACTGATGCCGCGGAGGGCGGATGGGCATCGGGCATAATGTAAGGATGATCACCAGGGCATTCATTCCGCATCGAATGACAGCCCAGCATCCCTGCTGAGCTGCCAGACACAGCATGCACATACCAGGTCAAGAGCAGACGAAGGGGAGCGGGGCAAAGTTTGCGCACTTACCTGGTACATTGTGCGGCATATCACGCGAACAGGAAGCGCTTTTCTAAGAAGACTCGATTTAACATTTTTGAGGTTCTTATCGCATGACAAGCAAAAGCAGACTAACCTTTGAGAAACTCCACCCCAGTCCGTAGAACGGCCAAGCTCCAGGGCAATGCCATTGTGGAAGACGTTGAATCTTGCCTTACTCCAGGCGAATACCCGCCGCGCGATTCTTCCTGGCCGTCGCGTCCATGGCCGTGTTCATGCTAGTGTGCTGACTCGAGTCCAAACTGCTCATGGCCTCGCGCTTCTTCTCTTCCTCAATCTTCTTGAGGCGCTTCTCCGTCTTTTGCTTGCCGGACCCCTTGCCGTGGAACTGGTGGCTGAGGTGCTTGAAAGCTTCCTTTTGGTTCATGTGGCGACCGAATTCGTCCACGTATTTGAGATCGACATTGGGTTTGTATTCCTTGTTGAAGATTTCAGCCATGCGTTTCGACTCGATGCGGTCGCGGTCTTGGTTGGCCTTTTGGGCGAGGGCCTCACGCTCTCGCGCAGACATGTGTTCCATGCGTCCGCTGCGGCGATCACGCTCACGTTGCAACTTGGCGCGCTGCTCCGCTTCGACCATGGCCTTGTTGCGCTCTGCAATGAAGCGCTGGTGCCCAACAAAATTTTCGTTGAGTTCCTGTCCATTTGAATCCTTGACCTGGCCACGCTGGCGGAGGAGCTTGAGTGTAGCGCCAACACCACGCTCAACAATTTCTTCTTCGTCCAGACCTGTGGTAGTGATGTCGGCAACTGCAGAGGCACTACGCTCTGCCCGCGCCTGACGCTCCGCCTCGTCTTCAACTTCGGCATAAGATTGCTCCATGTTGGTGTCGCCCTCGTCGTCAATCTCATTGGGCTCGGAAGCACGGCGAGTTGGTTGAGCAGACTTGCTGCGTTGGCGTTGTGGACGCTCGGCAGGGCCTTGGAGATTGGCGACAAACTCAGTGGTTTCATCAATGACGAGACCCGGCTCTTCCTCTGGGGTCTCGGTGCTATCCACAACGCCAGGGGTAGCCGAGGCCTCCTCACGAATCTGCCGAGCAAGATCTTCAGGCTTGACCTTTTTCCGCTTTTTCAAGGCCTGTCTTCTCTGAAGTGCCAGCTGTGCTTGCAAATCCTCGTCGTCGACGAAATTGTCATCAGAAATTTTCTTGGGCGCGGGCTTGCTCTCGGGCAGATCAACTTCCATGGCACCAGCGTCAGGCGCCTCAGGAGTCGGAAAGATGTCGTCGTCGTCCAGTGCTTTTTTCCTTGACTTCTTTTCCTTCTTTTTCTTGGGCTTCTTCACCTTGACTTGGGACGGGTCGACATAGTCCGAGGCAGGAGTGGATTCGTCTTTGAGTAGGTCGAGACTAATTTTGATGGACCGAGACGGGCCAGTGGCGTCACCAGCCGCGCTCCTCTCTGCCTCTTCCTTTGTGCGTCCTTGCCCGTCCAACGTGAAGAGTTTCCGTTTCTTGCCGTCAATCTCTTCATCGTACTGGGCGAGAATAGTTCCCTGAGCGTCGTCGTCGAGGTTGTTTGGATCGTACGCCCTCTTCCTCTTCTTCGACTCGAGTCGTTCATTCACTTTTTCGGTATCACGAATGTTGACAGCCTCAAGCTCGTCTCCAGCCTCCTCATCGTCGACAGCAGCATCTTTGAGCGTCAAAATATGCTCCTCGCCTTCTCCAAATTGGTCCAACTCGTGGCCAACCTTAACGCCAGCGAGGTCGGCCGCAGTGTACTCGGCCTGAGCCTGGGCCTCTCGCTCCGCCAACTCCTGCTCCAGCTTCTTCAACTTTTCAATCTTCTTCTGCCGCTTCTTTTGTCCTGCAAGCCACGTCTTGGCATCGACATCGTCCCCGTCTCCAAGTCCTTTGCCTTCGAGCTGCGCGAAGCGCTGGGCCTGCTCACGCGCCTTTTTGACAGCCTCCTTGCGCGCAGTTGCCTTGGCCTTAGCCTCTTGCTCGGCAAGGTGATTGTTCCAATTTCCGTAGCTGGCCTCAGTGCGCGTCTCAAGAGTGCTGGCGGGCTCTTCGTCCGAGTCGGAGCCTTTCGATTCTTGGAAGACGGGGCCTGATGGCGCTTCCTGGCCAGGGACCGGGAGCGGCTTCATGCCCATGGCCACGCGAATCTTGTTCGCCTCCTCGATTGAGATGGCGTCGGCCATGGTTGCGATGTGGTTGTTTGATGTTGGAAATGGAGGTGACGGTGAGGAGGTGAGATGTGGTGATGAGAGAAGGTGGTGGCGGTTGAGCGGCGAGGGCCGGCAGACACACAACATACCCAAAGGCGATGCCAAGCCTTCTTCACCGCCTTCGTCCAGCGCCCGGGCCGGACTGAGCGGCGCACGGGCCATATCGCCGCGACATAAAATTTCGTCGCGTCTCGTCGTTTCCTCTTTACCAAAACAAGGACCTGTGTCCAGCATCTCCTGCACGCTTTCGGGCGTTTGCGGTTGAGGAGCTGCGACAGTTCGGCTGGCCATGCTCTGGGGCGTTTTCTGTTCCTCATAGCAGCCGACAGGTCTGAGATTGAAGCATCGCTCGTCTGAATCGTTCCCTTCGGGTTGAGCGCCTAGGCCGAGTGTTTGCGGGCTCCATATTCCTAATCTTGGCATTGAGTCCTCTTCGGAGGGTCGTCGTTTAGACGGTGAGGCCGGGACTAACCATGGATTGCCAACATCCTCAAGATAGTTTTTGAAATTGAGCGTCTTATAATATACACATCCCCCATGATCCCGACCCCAAAACCTCAACGTGGTTAGAGAATCAACGCCGTCAACGCATCCGTCCTTGCTTTCGACTAGTTTTCGAGCCTCAAGCCTTTGATTGCTTGACCATCCCATGCCCGCCCAGTTCCTTGACCTCCACCAACATTCAAGCCTTCTTCGACTTCATAATCTCCGTCTTCTGGACCTTGATCTCCTCCTCGTCTGCCAGCTCCACTTCCCCATCCTTGAGATCCAGTTCCTTATCAAACTCCTGAATCTGCTTCTTCATCTCCGTCGGGGTGACCTTTTGACCTTGCATGTTCTTCAACTCCTCGTACATGGTTGTCGTCGGCAGACCCAGCAGTTTCCTTTCCTTCTCGAACCGCTTTTTGACGACATCCGTTTGCATGATGCGCCATCTCAATGCCCATCCACCCATGCCCAATTGCTTTATGCGCTCCGCCTTCTCGCCGAGGAGGTATTCGTCGAGACCGCCGACCTTGCGGATGGTGCGCAGCACGCGGTGCGAAACCTTGACCCTGATGAGCCGGGCGAGCGATTGGGAGCGCAGCCGCAGCCTCTCGAGGTTTGGCCGCCACTTTCGGCGTGTCTTTTGCTCGTACTCTTCCGAAACCTTGTTGCCGAATTGGATGCGTGTGCCGCCGTAGAGTCCAAAGTTGGATTGCTTGTACCAGTATGCTTGGCCGTATGGGTAGGCAGGGACTTGGGCGTGGTCGTGGGCCAGCCGGTTGCGTGTCGACCGCGCGAAGAAAGGTGTCGATGTGCTGAAGGTCCGCGCCTGTTGCGCTACGCATTGGAGGGAGCGGTGGAGCGCCATGGCGGATTCAGGCGATTTGACTGCCGCCCTGTGACTTTGAGGGAAGGAGATTGACGTGGAGGCGCGTGAAGAGTAGATTGGGGATGTCGATTATCCTCCGCCCGACATGAAGCACTGGCCGGTGGTTTTGCGTCGTTCCGACTGCTGTGGCTGGACTGTGGCTTGCTCGCTGCGCGACTCAGCCACTAGCCCTCTGACGTCGTGCCGGACCGTCCAATTCTCAAATTCCAACGCGGTCGCCATCACAATCTCGACGCTTCAACCTTACACGAAAATGGCTTACGCTTACCGGATCGTTCCCGTGCCCGTCTTGTGGCTCTTCACTGGAGGCATTGGCGTCCTCAGCGGCATTGTTTTTGGCGGCATGTGGCTTGCAAAGCAAGTCGGCCAAGAAGCATATGCGAGAGGCCTCTTAGCAGGGAGAATGGAGGAGCAGGTCAAAGGCAAGCGCGACAAAGATGAAGAATCAGAAGAGTCGGATTCGGAAGATGAGTCTGAGTTTGAAGCGCAAGAGCTGGATCCCTTCAATGACCGCAACGAAGAGTGCAAGCTTATCCTGGTCGTACGCACTGATTTGAAGATGGGTCAAGGTAGGCAGACCTCTCGCACACTATCACCACAATATGCTAACACCTCACAGGTAAAGTTGCTGCTCAGTGCGGCCACGCCACTCTGGCCTGCTACAAAGCTTTCCTACGAACCGCCCCCAACTCGCCCGTACTTAAGCGCTGGGAACACTACGGACAAATGAAGGTGGCCCTAAAGTGCACGAGCGAGGATGAGATGCAAATGTTGCAGGCTCAAGCTCTCAGCCTGGGTCTCTGTGCTCAGATCATCCACGACGCTGGTCGAACCCAGATTGCTGCTGGAAGTGCGACGGTGCTTGGTATTGGACCGGGTCCTGTCAGTGTGATAAACCAAGTCACTGGCGGCCTGAAGCTTCTGTGAGACGTTGGAGATACCCGATGACATGAGTGCATTGCGAAGGCGTTGTGGGAAAAGACAAAGAGCTTTGGTATATCATGGCACAGTCAAAAGGTAGTCTTCTGGTGAGTGGTTGTTCCGCTCCTTTGTTGCTCTAATGCTCTGCAAGCATAGAAATTCTGGCATTTTGCTGACTTGGACAGAATTGAAGTTGTAATCTCATGGCTGGCTGTTGTCTCACCCTTCAGTGATCAGAAAGTGGACTTTGCCGAGAAGCAAGACAGTCTGATGCTCGAGCAGCCGTTGTCCTGAATTTCTTGATGCAGGTCGTGGTCTCAGACACTACAGCAATCTGAGTCTGTCCAGTTTCAATGTGTCCAGGTCCCTGAATTTCAGCCAATGGTGCGCTACTGGTCTAAGAAGCGGCTAATGAATACTGACCGGTATATCTATCCACTGCACCAGAACACCAAAGCTCTTCTCCATTCCCACCACCGAAATTCAGAAGCAGCCAAGATGATCGACATCAGCAACCTCGATTTCATATCCTTCAAAAGTCTTCTATATGGAGCCGGAGTCTCCTTCTTCCTCGTTGTCATATCTACACTGATCTGAATCGATAATATGGAGTTCGAGGACGACGACCAGAGAGAATTTTAGAAACTTTTCAGGCTGGTTAGCGGTCGGCAGTCACCTACGTAAGAGGAAGCAAACGGCACATTTTCAATTATGTGGCAGGGC
Organism: Phyllosticta citriasiana; assembly: GCF_038021145.1. Lineage (NCBI taxonomy): Eukaryota > Fungi > Ascomycota > Dothideomycetes > Botryosphaeriales > Phyllostictaceae > Phyllosticta > Phyllosticta citriasiana. Next base: position 845,054 of record NW_027117282.1, on the reverse strand, counting down.
AAGAAACATACATGATTTGAACGACTACACGCGAAGGCGGCGACATGACTATCCAGTTGGATACAGAAGACGGAAGAGCGAACCCTGCATTGCCTGGACTGTACGAGAACTGCTGACTGTGCATGTCTCAGACCTTACGACCAAGACAAGAAAAGAAGAGTAGACGCCTCCACCGCTTTCACCTTTCTCTTGATCAAGTAGCTGATAAATATCGACAAGTATCTTCGTCCTCAACATTATCAACCAGAACACGCAAACTCTTCTCCTCCCCATCTCCTTTACTACCCAGCAAAGACAGCAACAGCAACGGCAACAAATGCAAGAGACGTAAGCACCATCGTTTTCAGGCCGCCTCAAAATGTCAGCGCCGCTCTCCTCGGGCTACTCGCGCTCGTGCTCTTCTTCGCGTTGATCAGGCGCAAGGGAACCGCGACAGCTGAACACGAGCGGGAGAAGACTCAGCAACCTGACGTTCAGTTGCACATGTGCGCCTTTCACTGTACCTGCCGTGACAAACACGGCCAGCAAAACAAACACAAGCAGCAGAAAAAGTAAAACAATCAGCAAACTCCTCAGAAGAACAAGAACCACCCCGAACCACCCAGAGCAGCACTGGCAGCAGAGGGCTCCGCAAGAGGAACTCAAGCCCTTGAATCAGACCCGCTAATCACCCTCCAACCACACAACCACTTATCTCCAAGAGCGCACGGCGTCGCTCCCGTTGCGCCCAACGCGCCCGTCGCTTTGCTGCCGGGAGTCAAGCCCTCCACCGGGTTGACCAGTCTGGAGGGACAGAGACCGACAGCGATGCTGACGATGATTAAAGAAGCGATGGAGGGAAAGGCCTGCGTGCCACCATCTTGGGGTAAGAAGAAGGCATGGTCACTTTCATAAAGTTTTAGGTAGCATGCAAGAAGAAATGGGATGGGCACGCACTGTGATTGGGATTGTGAAAGGGGAGGGGAGCCAAAGGGAGGAAGGGGGCTGAGGGACGACGCGCTTTTCCTCACTACTCGGGTACTTTTGAAGGGTTTCACTTGGGAGAGCCACCGCTGTTTTCAGCATGCAATCGCTTTTCCCCAATACACATATACGGTAGTCAGCATCACATTTCAATCCCAGTTGTCATTGCGAATCGATGGTAAGATCTCCACCATACCACGCTCCATGCGATCTATTCAGCGTTGCCCCTATCCCCAAAACACACGTTTCCCCGCTCCAGAAACCAAAACGTGACCAGCAAGTAGCAAATGCAACAACGCCAGACATACGATTGCGCCCCAGCCATGCAACCATTCGGTCCTGTTAAAACACCACCGCAAAAATTGAGCCTCGCAGCCAAAGATGTACCATACCGTTACGTGCCTGACCTAGAAGCAACCAACCCAAACCAACGCCCCACCATCCGACCAAAAATGCTCGATAAGCAGGCGACAAAAGACAAGCAAACAACCGCCTACACCCTCCTCTTGATGCGCCCAATCTTTTTCTTCTCCCTCTCCCGCACGCACTCCTCTCGCCCCTCAAAGCTCGCCCACTCCGCCTTCGTCTTGACCCTAATCCCCCTTGGCCCACCCGGGCCCCTCTGCCCGCCCACACCACCATCGCCTCCAGGCCTCTCCAACTCGATAAAATCGGCAGCCGCATCCTTGGGGCCGCGGGCCGAGAACGTCGGGCTCGGCACGTCAGGCAAGCTGTGCCGTTCGAGATCGGGGTCATCATCGTCATCGAGGGACCAGCGCGAATTCAAGTTCTTGGCCGACGCGTTGTCCTGTTCGAGGAACCAGGGCGGCGTGTTGCGGCGCGGACGCGAGCGGGAGCGGCTGCGACTATCGCCGCCGCTATCACCGTTGCCGCCGTTGTTGTGATACGGCGGGCCGCCGCCGGCGTACTTGTTGCCGCCGTGGTAGTAGTATTTGTGGGCGGCCGGGTTGGTCTTGAGTTTGGATTTTGAGCGGTGGGAGCGCGAGGAAGGGCTGGCGAAGCCGAGGGCGTGCAGGCCGCGCATCAGGATGGGCCGCAGGGGGGGCAGGCAGGCGCAGATGATGGCGAGGGCAACTTCGATGGCGGACCACATGGCGGGCGCTTGATTGCGCGAGATGGTGTCGTTGCGCTTGAAGCTTACTGCGACGGCGTGGAGGCGCACGATGGAAATGATGCAACTCCTGGTGACGAGGTCAGCTTGCTCGAAATCGGATCCAAAAGTGGAGGCTGGCCCGTTGGTACGTACAGTCCGCCGATGCTAAAGGCGACGAGCAGCGCTATGTATTGGTTCTTGGAGACTTGCAGCTTGTTGAGCGCGGGGATGGGTATCAAAATTATGACTAAATCGGTGCTGATGTTGAAGCCAGCATTGACATAGTTGGAGATGATGGGGTTGATGCAGTGGCCTTGGATGCTGCGGTTCCAGAATGCTTCGACGGGTATGCAGACAAAGATGCCGACCAAGATTGCTTGGAGCGTGTACACAATCACAAAGGCCATGGTGAGCCATGTGAGCCGCCTGGTGCGTCGGTCGAGGAAGATGCGCAGATATTGCGTGAGGATCGAGAGTTTGGAAAGTCCCAGCGCTATCATGTGCACCCACACCGACGCCCAAAAGTACTGGAGTACCGACGAGAGGTTGTGAGGGGTCAGCTCTTCGGCGTGGTAGCCCATGCCATTTTTCGCCTCTGAGTATTGTCAGCCGTGAGTTACGAGCAACAGTTGAGAGTCACTTGCGTAAATGTATCAAGACAACCAGAGGTATTAGTGAAATCCACGCGACTACAACGAGCGCATCGTCAAACCCAAGTCCGCAAGTGACTCGATATCGCACGCCAATCTTGAGACACACAAACAAGAGCGACAGGAAAAGGTTAGCATAGGCCACAACGACTGCCTTCAAAGCCCCTGGGGCAATCTGCATTGTAAATCCGACTGCAGACGAGAAATCGACACGGGGAACTCGAGAAAGGCATGGGTGGTTCGAGTGGAGTCGGAAAAAAGGTGTACTGGGAAAGTCACAGGCAGAGAGTTGGTCCAGCTGCTTCTTGTGCCATCTGCAGCGCCTCAGCAATCATAAGCGCGGCAGCAAAACACAAGTCCTTGCGATAGACCCGACAAGCTTCCCCAGATCAACATGCGACAGCCCGGTGACCGCGAATGAAACATCGACCTTGTCCCTGCAGGCGCTGGTGAACGCATTGATGACTGCAGGAGCGAGGTGTGGTGGTTTGCAACAATATCCACATGGAACTGGGGCGCTGATCAAGCAATGTTATCAATTCTCAACGTCGATAGAGCTTTCCAACTCCGAATCCGAAGACACGTCGGAACCAGTCTTTCTTGGTAGGTTGACGTTGGGCTAAGGTTAAGGGAGAAACAAAGTAAGCTTACCTTGCGAAAGTCAAACAGTCCCGGGTAGGAGACGGGACCGAGTCTTGAGCCCGAGACGAACAGAGCGCCCGGTTTGACAAGGCAAACCATCTTAAAGCAGCAGTGAAGCCACAAGGATTCCGCGCCGTTCTGTTGGCTAGGCCAAGCAGCCACAGTTAAACGCACAGCCAAGTGCGGCTGAAGGCCACTTGAATACGTCAATTGCGGACGCAGCTGAGATAAGCGACAGCCTCTGGAGTACGTCCAGGTAGCAAAAATACCTCATCGCGCACAAGAAGTTTGCTTCGAATGATGCTCCTGCACCCTCTTGACCGGCGGTTCAGCAACAGGTCATGTGCTGATACCAACACTCTCGGCAGCCTTGGCTGGTGCGACAAAGTGCTGTAGGGGTGACACTTGCTGCGATGTCAATGCCTCTGCAAAAGTGCGGGGACTTGGGGTCGGCGGCTTTGAGGGAGAAAGCCGTTGTGTATCCCATGTGCTGACATTTAGTACATGCCGAGATTGAACCCCATACACCTGTTCCATGAATCTGGAATCGACAGCCGCTGTGATTTCGAGTCATTATTGCCGAAACATTCATGGAGTTGCGCACGGTGGACTATTAGACCGATGGTAGGCTGTTAGTCGATTTGGCAGCTGACGGAGGGTCAGTTGGTACCGATACCGCGCAGCTGGTGGTCAATGCAAGCGATCCGTGGCTATTCTTGGTATTTGAAGACTGCGGGGAGATCTGGAGCTGCCCAACCTTGGAGTTGAAGTCATGATTGGGTTGAGGTTTCGCGCAGCCATGGCACCACTATGTAGCCTCGAGTTTCAGCTACGAGGCGCGCTCCCGCCCGCATGATCAACAGCCCGCCGCACAGCGCAAGCCTCACATGAGGCTAGATCCATGTTTCCAGAATTGCCATGACGCATTTTCGGCTGAGTAACGACTTAGAATCGGTGGGCGGCATTGGTAATCCGTTGAGTGATGAAGTCAAACGGGCTCGTTGGCTGGTGATGGCTCTTGCTGGAGAATCATGTTCGCTGTATTTAAGCTCAAGGCGTGCCGATCCCGATGGGACCCGGTCCAGGACTTTGATGCCAGTGCACTGCCAGTACCTGGTTGGTCATGCTTACCAGAAGCGTTCATTCCGATGGAAGTGCTGTCGTCCTCACAAAAGACAAAGCTTAGGTTATTCATGGGATAATGGGTGGGGGCGAATTCGGAAGTGCTAATGGACAAGTAGAAGTCGTATTTTGGTGAGGATCTGGATTAGGGGGCTTGGGTGCCCACCTTGCTCAACACCACTAGCGTACATATGCAACGTCGGCGAGTATACCCAGGCGTCTGCTCCCTCTCGACTCCCTTTCTTCTTCTCTTCACTCACCTGGTTGCGATAGACCTAAGCTCAAGATTTTGGCAGTTTCCGCGCGCTGCGGGCCGGCATTGCATAGTTGTCTCTCTTCGGGGAGTCGGGTGATGCAATTCTTGATTGCTGCTCCCTCTGAACGAGCCGTGTCTCTTATAATGCCCTTATATCTGCTTTTCATTCATGTTTCCGGCTTGCGTGGGACGTGGAAATGAGCCGTCATCGCTGTTGAGGAATGCACACTTTTTTTCTGCCGCCTTGTCTTTCAAAGCAATGTCTATTGATGGAGCTTCGGACCCTTGGAGAACCACCAGTCGCACTCCTTCCTCGCCCACTCGTCTTCGACCATCTGCGTCGTGACGCCAACACCAGTGCCTCCAGCTTGCTCGTCGTTGCCAAACCCAAATATCATCTTCTTTTCCGCCTTGCCCTTCTCGTACGGCAGCCACTTTGCACGGTCCGGTCCCATGCCCTTTAGCGCGTTGGGGTCGCCCTTTTGCGTAATGAAGCTCGTCCAGTACGCGTGGACCTCACCGGCAAGCTTTTCCTGGAAAGGCGACGCCTTGCGAGGTCCAGGCGAGTACGTCTCGTAGACGTACTGGCTTCCGTGGTTGGCGCCTTCCAGAACCGTCTGGTTCACAGCCCAGTGGTACAGGTAGACTGGCTCATCCTGGCCAGCCGACGCGTGCAAGGCCGTTGAGTGCACAGGACACACGTATGCGTAGTGAGCATAGGCAGCTTCGGCGCGCTTGTACTGCTTGCCCACGCTAATAGGGCGCGTGTCCAGGTACGGCGACGCGCTGTCCTTGGACGGGTCGGGGTACAACTTCTCCAGCTCTTGAATATCCTTGCCTGAAAAATTGGGAAACAGCGTCTTGAAGTACTGCGGGAACTCTTCAGGCTTGTCCAAAGAAGTCGGCACATACGAGGCAGCCTCGTTGGTAGTGAATCCGGTGAGAATCGGAATTTTGTGCCACATGCCCGTCTCCCATGCCTCAGTCGGCCGCCTCTTCAGTATCTTGCCGTCAATAGTAGGCTGGAATGCCCACCGAAGAGACGGGTTGTACTCGTCGAAAACGGCAAAGGACGCTTGGATGACCTTATCGGCCGGTGCCTCGCGCAGACACTCCAAGACGGACTCTTCGGCGACATCGCCACAACCGGCCAGCTTGACATACTTTTCAAACTGGTCCTCGTGCAGAGGGACGGTAGGCCTGTACACCGCACGCGCCGTTGTTCCTCCAGACTCGATGATGGCGCGTTGGAAAAAGGGCTCGTCCATGTTCATGATCATGTGACCAATGGAGTGTGCGCCAGCGCTGAGACCAAAGACGGTGACATCCTCGGGATCACCGCCAAACTCGCCGATGTTCTCCCGGAACCAGTTGAAGAAAAAGATCATGTCGCGCAGTCCGAGGTTCAAAAGACCTTCCTTTTCCGTAACGTGCGAAGGGAGGAATCCCAAGGCTCCGATGCGGTATTGGAAGCTGACGCCAATGAAAGGGCTCTCAGACCAGCCCACCATCGATGGTAGATCCGTCATGTGCGCATAGCCGCGGTTGAAGGCGCCTCCGTGGACGTAGAGGGCGACTGGAAGCTTCGCGGTGCTGTCGACGCCGGCAGGACGGAAAACGTTGACGACCAAGCAGTCTTCGTCATAAGGCGGAGTCATGCCACGTAACGACTTTCCAGGACATACAGGGCCGTACTCTGCAGCATCAAAGGTCCGGTTTGACTTTGGCAGCGGCTCCAATGGCTTGAATCTCCTGGACCCGGCAGCATTTTGGGAATAGGGAAAGCCACGGAAGGCTTCTATGGGATGAGGCCAGTCTCCATCGAGCGTCGTGCCGACGACTTTGCCTTGAGACAAAGAGACGGCGGGCCGGTCAGTCTGCGCAGAAAAGGGGAGATAACTGCGAGTCGATGGTGAGTAGAGTGTCGCGTCGCGCCTAGAGGTCTAACGTACGGGGCGAGAAACGGAACATGAAGCTCCAAGGTGTGAGCTAGCGCAAGAATGACCGAGAGCGCCAAAACTAGCGCTGAACTCCGTACAAAGGCCATGGCAAAACAAACAACTTCAATGGAAAAGCCCTACAAACTCCTCCCCATGGACACGATTTCGCTTCGTTATATACGCTCCACGCAAATGCCCCTGCAGCCCCGCAGTGGATGCTGTTCGGGTGCTTTACGTCGGCTTGGACCCAATGGCGGTGAACTCGGCATCAAGAGCCACGCCCCGAAGACCTCAAGTGCAACACCCGCCGCCAAAGCCTGGGACTCTGATCGCATTCTGCCCTTGCTCAGATCCCAAAAGACACCCGGCTTCAAAAGTGACGCCGGTTCAGGTACGCCAGTCGAGACGGCGATGTCAGTCGACCCGTCGGCGAATATCGTGACCATCCGATCTTATCCAAGCCAAGACCGCATTATCAAGTCCGTGTGTACACATATCAGTACGAGAAGGAACGCGTCGCTCGACTTCTTTCTCTAGACTAGGATTCAAGCTATCTGCAACTATCAGGTGGCTTATCACGCTGTGCTTGGTGGCGATTTGAGCATCAATAAGTAGTCTAGGTGCATCAAGATGGATTTCATCGACCTTCGTCCCGATTCACACCTTCAGGAACCGCTCTTCCATTGTTTCAAATTGCCATGGCTTCTGAAAAGCACATGGACGGCACCTACGAGGCCGACATGGCGACTGCCAAGCCAGACCTCGAAAAGTCTCTGTCGATTACCCAGAAATCGGTGGGAGAGGGGGAGATCGTCGAGCTTGACCAAAGCGAGGTGTTTCTTCGTGAGAATGGCTACGATTGGGGTCAAGTCGAGACTATTCTCGAAGACAAGCAGAAAATGAAGTCGCTGTACCGCAAGGTTGACAAGCTTCTGCTGCCCCTGCTGTGCGGCACCTACGTGCTACAGTACATTGACAAGTCGACGACCTCTTACGGCGCAGTATTTGATCTGCTCACTGAAACAAACATGGATGGAGATCAATACTCTTGGACTGCAAGCATCTTTTATTTTGGTAAGTCCAAGCGCAAAGCAGATGTGACGGGGTCTAACAGCCGTTCAGGCTATCTGTTTTGGGAATATCCCGCCAGTTACCTGGCACAGCACTACAGGACCGGCAAGGTTGTAGCTGGCACTATTATTGGCTGGGCCAGCGTCCTGATGCTGACCGCGGCATGCGAGAGCTTTGGGACAATCGCCGTTTGCCGATTCTTCCTAGGATGCTTCGAGGCACCAATCACGCCCTGCTTCATGTTGATCGTCTCCATGTGGTATACCAGAGATCAACAGCCCTTCAGAACAGGTTGTTTCTACTGTTGCAATGGAGTTGGCTCTTGCGTAAGTTTTCCTCAATGAGCCAACACGACAATCTACTAACTTTTCATTCGTAGCTCGGCGGTATCTTCTGCTACGGTATCGGCCAAATCGACTCCTTCCCTGTCTACAAAGCCATCTTTCTCATCTGCGGTGGAATGACATTCCTCTGGGGTCTTGTTGTCATGTGGTTCCTCCCTGACAGCCCCATGACGGCAAAGGGGTTCACTTTGGAAGAAAAGGCAGCTCTGCTTGGCGTTGGCCGGAGAAACCAAACGGGCAGTCTGAACAGGACCATCAAGCCAAATCAGATCAAGGAGACATTCACGGACCTGCAAGTCTGGATTCTATTCTTCTTCACCCTCCTGAATGAGCTCATCAATGGCGGTGTTGCAAACGTGAGTCTTTCCCCAAGCATTCGTTTCGAGCCGTACTTATTTTGTCCAGTTTGGCAAGCTCATCATCAAGGGCCTGGTCTCAGATCCCTTGTCAACAACGGCCCTCGGAATTCCGCAAGGCGGTTTCCAAGTCCTATTTGTCCTGTCTGGTGGCTTCTTTGCCTCATACTTCAAAAACTCGCGCACCACAATCATGGCCGTATACCTGCTTCCAACCATTGCCGGATCTTGCATGCTGTGGAAGGTTCCCAGGGACAACAAGATTGGAAGTCTCTTCGGTTACTACATTGTTAGCACCATCACTTCCTTTTGTCAACGGTTGCTAATCTCAGCAGGTCGGAGCCTACGTAGCCTCGCTCACAATCGCGCTCCAAATGCCCGCAACCAACATTGGAGGCTACACCAAACGCGTGACAGCGACAGCGTTCGTCTTCCTAGCCTACTGCATCGGCAACATTGTCGGCCCGCACGCCTTCCTCGACTCCGAAGCCCCCATCTACGAAACTGGCATCAAGTTGATTCTATGCTGTGCCTGCATCCAATTTGCGCTCGCCGTATTCCTGCGCTTCTGGCTCACGAAGCGGAACAAGGAGCGCGACGCCAAAGCTGCGGCAGCAGGGACCAACGGCGCGGCGGAGGACGAGCCGCTGTGGGACAAGACGGATTTCGAGGTGCGTTCATCATCACCGTGGCCTTGTCAGACATGTCGTGTGCCTGGTTCACTTTACTGACGCTCCTTGCTTAGAACCCGGCATTTCGTTACTCCCTATAGGGCCCGCGGGGATGCTGAGACACGTTATTTCTCTCCCTCGTTACGCAAGGCCATGTCTTTCCCCTTCTTTCCTGATATTCTAGATATGTACAATGTGACGCATTTGACGATCCTGCAAAAGAAATTGGTGGGCTTCTTTCTCAAAGCGTGTTGGGCTGCTTGAAGAGCATTCGCTGCGTGTGTGACAAGGTGCGACTTTCCCATGCAGGTTTCACGGGTGCATGCAGGCAGAGAGCCCGATACTTCCCATAAATACCACTCCCATCCGACAGTCTGCATGTAAGGGCGTCTGACACCTGTCAGGCCTCTCATCAATGCTGGCGTTTTGCTTCCAGGAAATATGGCACCGCGCAAATACTCACTGGCGGCAATTGCCTCGTTGCTTAGGAAGAAGAAGCCTGTGGCAAAGGACAAGATTCTTGTGTAAGTCTCCCTTGAGATCGCGGGGCCCAGCTGACAAGCCGACAGACTGGGCGCTGGAGAGCCTGTGGGAGAAGCAGTGCTGGCCACCATTGTCCAAAAGCACGCCAAAGACACCAGCATCGTCGCCGCCGTATCAACGCGTCGCGAATCGACAAACCTAATGCGACGCCATCCCAGCATCCGCACAACCATCGGCAATGTCGAGAGCCCAGCCTTTCTCGAAACCGCTGCGCAAATGGCCGACATAGTCATCAGTAAGACAAGTCCCAATGCTCCTAAATGACAACTAGAAGGTTCTGAGGGGTTTTGATGTTCTGAATAGATACACACGCATCGCCCAGCACGAGCGCCGCGACCGCCGCCGCGCACCTCGTCCACGTCCTCTCTTACAACGCGCGCCCCCACACCTTCTACATCCATACCAGCAGCGTCGCCGTCCTACACACGCCGCCCAGCGACCCGGCGGCCCCGCGCAACGAGACCGCCGCCATCGCCGCCGCCACCACGGCGGCTGTGAAGAAAGCCCGCGAGGAGGCGCAGCCGCCGAAGCAGAAGAAAGAGACGCAAGTGAGCGTGCACAGGGTCTGGAATGACGTCGCCGACATTGACGAGATTTGCGCGCGGCCGGCGGGCAGTGGATATGCGCGTGTCGATGCTGCTGTGCGAGACGCGGTAAGGGCGGCGGAGAAAAGGAGTGCGAAGAGGAGGAAGGGTGGGCAGCGTGTCAGGCTGGCCATCGTGGCACCTGGCATTGTGTATGGGAGTGCTGCATCAGCGTCGTTGTCATCGTCGTCGTCCGCCGCTGGTTCAAGATCACCACGGGAGATTTTGGAAAATGTTGGAGGGAGAGTTGAGAAAGAGGTGGGCGTTGTGCATGTGGATGACTTGGTGCAGCTATATCTGCGCTTGGTGGAGAAGGCGCTTCTTGGGCCTGCTGGGAAGACGGATGTTGAAGAGAAGGAGAAGGAGAGGCCGTGGGAGGCGCGTGAGTGGGCTTGGGAGGAGTGTTGGGGGTTACATGCCTTTTACTTTGCGGTTGCAGAGTATATGAGTATTGGGGAGTTGGGAAGTGCACGCAGGAAGAGCAGTCGAGTAATTGGACAAGATGATTGCTGTGAAAGGCAAGAGAGTGGTCGTTTGGCGGAAGAGAAGGATAGTGATGCTGTTCTTGAGGCACGATGCTTCAGTGAGCGAGCGAGGTGGATTCTTGGGTGGGTGCTACATGAAGGGCATACTTTCCAGTTGCAGACCTAAATGCTCAACTCAAGGAAGCTCATCTAGATGCTTTCGCGTGGGTGTTTGGCTTGCCTAATTAACTCTCATGTATTGCGTCAGAGCAATTGTCGTGCCGTGTTTTCCGGACAGCATCAGTGCATTATTGTTGAGCCTACTTTTGGCAATGCTTGCGACGTCGAAATTCGGCGACTATTGTGACACCCCTGTTCGGTCAGAAAACCAGGCCCCGAAATTACCCCTTTGGGCGGATGGATTCAACCCGGGGTTTTGCCGCGCCCTTGCAGTTTTTTCCAGCACCGTTTCTTCAGGGTAAAACAAAGACATGTTCTTTTCTTTGTCCTGATATAGAAATCAGGTCTAAGCGATGCTCTCTACGAACGATATCGAGGAGCGATGGCGGGCTTCGGAGCGGGGAGAGCGCTATTCACATGCAGCTGCAGCTGTCAGTCTCGGCATCTCAGCTGAGAGGCCGGAGACCCACATCAGCGCTATGTGTAAGCGATAACGCGAACACAGACCCTGAGGGTCCCGCATCCTACTTCTCCATGCCGGATCGTCCTCGGACTCGTTCAAATCTCCGTCGTCATTGACCGCACTCATTCGCCAGCTTTCGCTGGCCGAGCACTTTCGCCATGTCTCTCGTCGAGTTCACCAACTTCATGAACAATGCCGCAGCGTTGGAAAAGCTCCTCAAGCTGCTGCAGGGCTTTGCGCAGCTCGGCATGAGCGTCTTCGCCTCGGCCCAGCTCGTCGAGACGAGCGCGTTGCTCCGCAAGCATTTTGCGCTTGGTCGACGCTACTTTCGCGTCTTCAAATGGATTGATTGCGCACTGGCAGCTTCGGCTGTCCTCTGCGGTGATGCCAGTGGCGGCAAAGAAGGAGTCCTTGCCATGCTCAATGTGGCCAAGTGGAGCTATTTAGGCATGTTTCTCTTCAGTGAAGCACTCACCCTTGTACGCTGCCAATTTACAATCGCCGCTCTCCCGATGGCGTTCGCTAGGCTGACTGTTTGTAGTTGGATGCTATGGATCTTGTAAAGTTTGAGTGGACACCAATGATCTTCGCCGAAGCCATGCGCTTTTGGTTCTACTCTATTTCTTGTGGGCTGGTTCTTATTGGCTATGACTTGTACCTGAATCACAGAGACATGGTTCGCACGGAAAAGGAATACCGTCTTATTGAAATGTCACCCGATGACTCCCCGGAAAGCATATGCAACGGGACATCGAAGGAAGCGGACGGAAGCGCCAAATCTAAACACCAAGATCAGAAGCACGGGAAAGAAGAGTTGAAGCAAGATTGGATTCCAAAGGATGCGCAATTATCCGCAAAAGAACGGCAACTTGAGCAAGCAAAGGCCCGCCGTCGATCTCTTCTGCGCCAACTGTTCGCCAACGCTTGTGATCTCCTCACGCCTGGTTCAATCGTCAAATATACCCCTGCCCATCCCGTTCTGGTAGCCATCACAAGCATCATGAGCTCTTTCATATCATCACAAGACTTGTGGATGCAAATCAACAAATGAAAACAAGGAAAGCGGTCTGATTTTCTACTTTTCTGCATCGCACCCAGATCCTACAGCCTGGCTCTACTCAATTTCTCACAATTGACACCATCGCATCGCTCAACGACGCAGAGGGACTCTAGATAATGTGGGCTGGCTTCATGACTGTCAACTCAATCTCCTCAAACTGCTCGGCAGGCCTGGGGTGACGGGAAGAGCCAGCGCGGGTGTCGCTCGACTCCGCCATCGCGCGAATCCGCTCGAACGAATGGACCCTTGGAAACGCACTGGACCGCCTTGTCTTTGAATGTCTAGGCGAACTTACACCGTTGCTAGAAGACAGTCCCACCACGACAGGCTCAGGCTGCGTCAAAGGAACAGCTTCCTCAAGCGCTCGCGGCGTGCGGTACAGACGTGCACCAGGTTGAGCCCGCCACTCGGGTATGAAGCTCCTTGCGCTTGGTGTAGTGAAAAAGTGGATGATGCTGCTCAGAATGGAAATGGCCATGAAGAGAATGATGACCAAGGTCACGACGAAGACGGGCCCATAGTCAGGGTGTTCGGCGTCCTCTGCGCGTTCAACGAGCTTGGAGAGCGCCGCCATTGTGTCTGATGTTTGACCTGTCGTAAATAATACGACGCGCCAGGGGGTTATTTGGGTTAAGTGCATTTCGGATCTCTAGACGTTGGCAGCGTTGATGTTTGTTGGCATTGTTTTAACTTTTTTTTTTTTTCCTTCCTTTTCTCCTCTTTGTTTTTGAACAATGAGCAGGATCGTTGGGCGAAGTTGAGACGACACAAAAAATCATAAGTACAGGAAAATAAAGAAGTCAAATCACGGGTAGTGATGCTGTTCGATCTTCGCTGGCGTTAGATGGGTTGTCCAGCTCTAGCGGGGCTTGGACGTTGGTTTAAGAAGGAGCCGGTGGTTTGCAAATGCAGATTCTCGGGATGAAACAATGGCCTCGACGGATCAGCCTCAAAGTGCGTCCCTTTGCAGATTCATTGTTTTTAGACAAATGGCTTTGTCCGTGTTGGTCAGCGACTTGATCTTCGCCGGGAAGTTTCGAGTTGGGATCATCGGCCGGGCGGCCAGGACTTTGAATTTGATGCTTAAAGTTGAAAGTTGACATGCACAGGGACAAGGTTGGACTCGCGACGAGGACCTTGGAGATGCGGAAGCTACCGCGTCTGTTAAAAGGCTGTCGTGTTCCAGATTTTGTCCGTTCTTGCGCCGCCCTTGACCCCTCTCCGCCTCTGCACCCCAGGACTGGACAGCCCTCAGCTCGTACCGTTCCCCACGATGCTCCGCCTGCATTGCTACGATCTTCAGTGTTACCCTCCCCGCTTTGCCCATTATCCGACAAGCTCTTCACGCCCATATGGCAGATGGCCGCCCCAAGAAGCTACAACGCGCCTCACGGGCCTGTAAGACCGCTGACCCTGCATTGCTGCTCTACTAATTGACTTTTTCCAGGTGATTTCTGTCACAAACGCAGCATCATGGCAAGCCCAGCGAGATTGACATTCGCCGTTGCCAGAATTGCGTCGATTTCGACATAGCCTGCACCTACACGCGTCCATGGCGTCGAGCAAGAGGGCCTACCGCCGGTCTCAGTGGGAGCAATGCGTCGCCCGAAGCCACTGGGAATTGACAGAGCAGCGTCCAGTTTTCGCGCAACACGCAAAACACGCAGACCCCATCACAAACCCAACCCCAAAAGAGCCCGAGTCTCCCTCTCGCAAGCCCAGCCCGGCCAACCGAAGCGCAATCAACGACACGTCCTGAGACTGCTCACACCAATCGCACTACCAGAGGGAGGCCAGAGGATCGCCATTTAACGGCCTTTACGACCGATCCGCTTGGAGAAGCCTGGAAAGCCTTTGCTTTGGCATCCCCCTCGACGCTCGTTGCTTTTTCAGAGCTATACTTTGACGCCATATACCCGATATACCCGTTGTTTCACAAACAGACGTTTTTGGAAAAGGTGCGCCGCCGCGAGTACCTCCATGAACGAGGATTTTACGCTTCGACGATGGCCGCCTGTGCCTTGGTGGCAGCGCGCGCAAGAGATGATGCTTTGGTACCTGGGTCCGACAATAGGGTGCCCGAAGTCGAGATTCCGCCAGAGACGTTTTACGCGGCTGCGAAAGACTCGATCCCAAAGGACTTTACTGCCGCCTCAGGGTTGCACTACTCGAGGGCGTGCGCTTTGCTTGCCATTGGAAGCATTCAGTTGGGCAAGATTGATGCTATGCATGAGTATCAGGGTCGATATTTTACGCTCGTTGCGCTCCAGCGGTTCTACGACGAAGCGTCATGGCCAAAAGACATCTCCCTCATAGAACGAGAAGAGCGACGCAGACTCTTCTGGTCCACTTACACGCTTGACGTCTATTCTTCCATTATTTGGAACGGCCAGCTGTACTCGCGCGAAGCACATGTGCACGTGGGATATCCAACAGAAGCCGACGACGACCACTTGGAAGAAGCACCGGTCGGGCTCCAAGATCCTACGTGTTGGATGCACGGCTGGAACTTTACCATTGATATTTATCGGGTCATGGAGCATGCCATAAACCGCCTCCGCTCCCACCGGAACGTCAACATGTCGTTGCGGCCAGTCCAGACCTTCTTTAATCCAGAATCTTTCTCCGCCGCTGGCTTGCTGCAAGCCGTGTTTGACATGTGCAATCGACTGCCGCCCTTATTCAAGGAAATTCGTCCAATGACCGGAGATCAAAAGAAAGATATCTTTGGGTTTCAGACTGCCAATGCTCAGGCCACAGTCCAATTACTCCGAATGGCTCTCTTCTCCATTGAAGACCATTCTGACATTGAGCAAAAGTGCAACGTCGCAGCAGAGCTTCTGGCGGTCTTCCAAAGTGTGCCAAAAGCATATTTGAAAGTGATAAGCACGCCCTTGGTCAGTCATTCATCTGTGTCTCTGCTCGCTGCTGCTAACGTGGGATTAGATTTATCATTTGGGCGGCATTGGAACTATTCTGGGGTCTGTCATTGAAAACGCGCTCTCAGAAGCATCTTACCAGCGCGTTCGAGGCATGCTGTACGTCAACCTGATGTGATCATGGAGCGAAGAAGAAAGGGCCAACTAACACATCCTCATCTAGTCTGTCCATGGTCGATCTCCTTGAGAACCTTGAATCAGTCTTGACCCGCAAAGGCGGCATAAGCCGTGGTCTGCGGCTCCAGGTCGACCGCATCGACGACTATATGCGCTGCCAGCGTGCGCAGCTCGTACCCAGTTTCCAAAACACGATTGCAGACATTACGGGCGCAGTGCCGGCTCCGCAACACTTTCTCCCGTCGAACGGAGTTGGGCATGTTCCTCGATCGGAGATCCAGCTGCCGCCGGAGTTGCTCGAGGATTGGCCGTGGGCCGGGGACTTTTCCCAGCAGGACTATGGTCCGTTCCCTTTCGGTTTTGATTGAGAATGAGTGTGCGGCACCTTGCCTTTGGTAGCTGGCGATCTTTCGTCCCGGATTTCTCAGAGAGTCCCGCTGGATGAGTCTCTTGCTGGAGGCGACAGACCAAACGGCAGAGCTTTCCCATACATCCTACGCGCTGTGACCTTAGCCTGCTAGGCCTTCGATCTTCGACTTGATTCAAGTCTGTCCGATTCGGCATGTTCTTCGGTTCCTTGTCGGCTTGCTGGTCTGCGATACTGGCCATGTCCTCGTGGCTGAAAGAGAAAGAGAAGGACTCATCTCGTTAAGGCTGATGCTTATGGAGACTGGTGGAAATGAAAGGGTGTGGAAAGATGACCCAAGGTTGGAAGTCAGCGTCGCTTTGGCACAATGTATAGCGAGCAAGGCGACCGGAGGCTCCGTGGTTCTCGCTGCCATCCTTGTTACCAAGCAACGGATCCAATCAGTCCGACATCACAGGCAAACCGGGAGGTAGTATCCGAATCCCAGAGAGTGCGTGTCGATAGTTCTTGCTGTGGAATTGCTAGCTTCCGAGGCCGAAAATCGTGGAAAATCAGGCGACAATGAAGATACTAGCAACAAGAACCTTCAACTTTTCCTGTTCAGTAAATACACCGGTCCTTTTCTGACGTACTCAATATGTCATGTCCTCGTCGACTCCAAGGGAAGGTGGCTATGAAGCAATATCCAAACGGTCGGCATGCAGATTCAGACAGCCTCATTGCAACGTCGACGCGTGGCTCCATACACAAAGCCGTCACACAGTAGCTGTGTTATCTTCACAGCCACAGTAACCAAAGAGTAGATGCATGATGGCGTCTCGGCAGAAACAGGAACGAGCAGAGATCGACAGGCCAAGTTCTGCAGCATCATCGACAACAGAGCCCAAGTGTTGTATTTTTAGCAAAATGCCTTGACTGCGCTATTACGCTTGATCCTCTCGGCAGCGTGAAGAAGAGGCTCACACCCAGGACATCAGGTCACGATGGAAGGAGTGCGGCGGCGCCATTGGTGCTGCCAGGCTGGATGTCCACCTGTGGTCTTCAGCATCGCCTCCAAGCAACGGCCCGTTTGTCTTGTCATAGACCCGGGACCGTTGACATGGCATGGCGAGATCCTGAATGGAGATTTGCTCGGGGTGTTTTTCGTCGCGAGACAGAAAGAAGGTTGAGGCTTGGGTGCTCAGCGCCATGACTTTGAAGCCAAAAAGCACGGCAAGGATCACGGAGAACAACACGAAGATTGCGATAGTGCCCGTCAACCATGACGTCCAGAGCTTTACAGGTGCTAGCAAAGTCAAATAACATGGCATCATTGTGGGCGGTGAGCGATATCAGACCTCCAGGCAGCAGCCGGACGCGGGAAAGAAGCAAGTTTCCTCGACGACTCTGCCTCGACGCCACCAAGCACCGGCGGCCATCGCATCGCCTCAGTGCCGAGCTCCATGTCACCGAGGAAAGATTGCCTCCTTGCGCGAGCTGAGAGAGTAAGGTACTGCCTTGATGAATCTCGTGAACGACGCGAAGCAGCGCTCATGAGCCCTTCCCCGTCTGTCGAGACTCAAGATACTAAGCTTTCTCTGCGCATGATGGCGCCGCCTTGTCTCCCGCTTGCTTGTGATCGTTTTTGACGCGCAAGCCACTGCTGCTGTGAAGTTTGATTGGGTGATTGTTCTGCTGATGGTGTTGAGGCAATGCGTCGACAGTTGACGTGGATCCTAGGCAGCTGCATGTCGAAGTGGATGGATGGATGGATGGATTGATGGAGCGCGCTCAATGTGAGTTCAAACAGAGTAGTGCGAGACTTTCGGGTCGATTCGACCTACCTTGGCGACGATTTGTGAAATCAGGTAGTGCAAGACATTTTCCGACAAAATACCTCGACCACGCTCGCCACCACTTGGTTCCCGTCCGTCATCCACCAAGCAAGCCAGGCACGTCTGCGCCCCCGCCGCGCCGCACCAACCAGCTGCGGCGCCGCCGGTCAGGTAAGCGGATCAGAGCAACGAGGTAAGGTAAATACCGCCAAGATGAGCAAAGCGGGCGGCGGGCCGGGGAGCAGGCTCTGCGCTGGTCGACAAGGCGGGCGGGGTTGGCTTGGCGGAGCATCTGTGCTAGTTGGGCTCTTGGGGGACGGAGGCTTTGCGGGAGACTTGTGGAGCGCCTTGGAGAGGGAGTGGAGGCGTTGTTGGGGAGTGTATGGGCTGTGTGAGACGCCTTGTGGGCGAGTGGTCGATGAATCTGGAGAGGGGTGGGCTGCTCAGGGGGTTTTTCCTCACAGGGGGTTTGCTTTTGGGTCGAGTGTGAGGGGGGAGTCGACGCGATTTGTTGCACCAGGCACAGAGATACCGGCAACATCGAGAAGACTGTCTGAAGTCATGGATGGCATTCGTCCGTCGAACTAGAGTCGACAAATGTTTCATTCCAGCCAGTCTTGACTCTGTTTATGTCGGCAAACCTGTTCGGTTGTCGGTTGGAAACAAACTATACAGCGGCGGACAGCCTCTGCGCCACAGCTAAGTTGGCCCGTCTGCTCGGCTTGTCTGCACCTCTCCCACAGACGTTCGCATTGCCAATCCGACAACGGCTCTGCGCAGGCTCCGGAAGGCCCATCCCATCCCATCCCATCTCATGACCCCGCGGCAGCTGTCGTCTTCTCAGCCTACATCATCTGTCAGATGCCCCTGATCGGCGCTGGACAGGGACCGCCTTTGCTCCGCAATGTGCTGCCAAACGCCTTACTCCGTCACCTCATCCTCGTGTCCCTCCACCGCAGTACGGCGGAGCGAGCACAAAGCGTCGCTCTCGGCTTGCCTTGTCGTTGGCGGAATGACGATCCCGCCCATAACCGGGTCTGCCACTTGACAGTCGAATCCGCATCGCCCTCGGTACATTCAACAAGTGATTACCTTCTTTTCCTCCGCCCAGCCCAAGACAAAGCCTCCCCAAGAGATCGCCTATCGGCCCGTACCTGGTCGAATCCCCGTCCAGGAACTGGTCGGGCGGCCAGCCAACCAGCCAGGCCCAGCAATACTAACCCCAGATACTGGCTGCGCGTTGATTGTCGCTGGCTGGCGTCGCCAAACTGACTTGACGTGACCTGACTTCATTCAACAGATGGGGCATGCCGGGACGACGCGTCCGTCATGGAGGCGCAGCAGCAGCAGGCCAGCAGCAGCAATGCACCGCCGGGGGCGCGCAGCGCAGTGAGCCGGACAAGCAGAGGCGCGGCTGCGGTCGATGAGGCAGCAGTTTTTCTTTCGGGCTGGTTGGCTCGTCGGTGCTCGTTAGGCGCAAAGGCTAACCCAAGAGCTTTGGTGTGTCGGTGTTGATCTCGCAATGATCGTGATCTGGCATTGGAAGTTTGGTCCTTCTCGGCGAAGTCGCTGGACGGGTTATATATGTGTCGTCGTGGACGCCGTTGGTGGTCAGACTCGTTATACCACTGGACTTGATCCCTCACGACGACCACCATCATCATCAATTGCGACCATTGAAAGAAGGCCTTCGACATTGACTCAATCGCTGCCTGAGGTTACCTCAAAACAACACCGTCGCTCGCTCCATCTCAATCGACTCTACACCATTCAATCGCTCCGTTAGTTATTTCACCCCGCCGGTCAAACCAACAACATGCGTTCCGCACTCGCAGTCCTCTCGCTCTTCGCTCTCATGCGCTTTGGTCTCGCGGACTTTGACTGGGACGACGTCCCGGGAAACTGCCGCAGCCAATGCGAGCCAGTCGATACCATTTTCACCGACTGCGCACGAGAAGTCGGAATAGACGTATCCGTCGACTTCTTCCGCAACGGCACGCTGGACCTTGACAACGACGGACGTCCGGATAGGGATGAAATTCCCGGCCCCGACGACGACGACGGCCCAGGGCGTGGCGATGACAATGACCGCGACGACAATGACCGCGATGACAACCGGGATGACAACCGCGACAACGACCGCGACAACGACCGCGACAACGACCGCGACGATGATCCGGCTGTTGAGCAGAGATACGTTGATTGCGTGTGCAACAAGCAAAACGCGAGGACCGATTTTCCAAACTGCTCCGACTGTCTCATCCGAAACAACTACAGAGACACAGGTAAGTAACGTCTGAATTTGGCTGAGCAAGGCTCCAGATAAGCTGACATGGGAATACAGAGGTGGGAGACTTTGTTCGCGCTTGCCGATTTCCTGGAGCGACTGGCGTGGCTCCCAACACCACGGCGAGCCCCACAGCCACCCTCACAACGACCAATGCTGCTGGCAGTACCATCTTGAGTACTCTGGCTCCCACGTCGACCAACATCACCGGGACTGGCGTCAACAACAACCAGCCAGCCCAGGTGACGGGAGCTGCGTCCAAGCTCGGTGCTGCTCAAAACGTCCTCATGGCTGCTGCGCTCGCGGGGTTGCCTGCCGCTGCATTCCTCTAATCGTATTCGTGACAGGCGCATAGACCGGGAGCTCTCGAGTGGAACGGGGAGGGAATACTGGTGGTCGGGAATCCCTCATGGACCAGAATGACTCGATGATTGCATTTGCTTTGGTTCTCCCTGTGTTGATAGTAATGGTTTTCGAGGATTGGTGGGCGGAGCGAAGGGTACTGGCACCACGGTCCCAGTCGGCTGCATGTAACGACGAGTAGTCAACGGCTTTTCGGTTTTTTTTTTATGTATATCGAGGCATCTTTCGGAAAGAGAATCGCGTAATTCGAGCCGATTCTCCTTAATTGGTCTGCTCCTTTCAGTTGTTTAGCCCCGTGAGACCTTGCTCTTCTTGCCCATAAACCAGGCCATCCATGATTTGAACCGCAGACAGACGACAACATGAAGAGGATGGAAATATATGAAGTTTGGAGCAGGAGAGCGCAAGAAGTAGGAATCGAAGGCTTTGGAAGACGTTGGTGGTTTGTCGGGCGATACCGGTGTCGCAGTGGCGTCACTGGCGGGCAGTGGACAGGAAGCTTGGGCCACCCATTCGGGCAGCCCGTCACGTTGCGTCGTCCGAAATTTTGGAACTGCAAGCACGTCTACACCACCACACACCACCTCTCAAATCCACCTGGCCGAGCCAATCCATCTCACACACGACCTCATAATGCTGTCCCGGTCCGTCTTCCGTGCGTCGCGCGTCGCAAACCTTTCCTCGCCGCTCCGCTCCACGCGCACAGCTGCTACGCCTGTGCTCCGCGCCTCCGCCGCCGTGCCCTCGAGGATAGGTGGCGCGCGGTGGTACTCGGAGGAGACGAAGAAGGAGGATGGTGAAAAGAAGGAGGGCGGTGAAAAAAGCGAGATTGATGTGTGCAAGGAACAGCTGGAAGCCAAGGGCAAGGAGGTTCTCGACCTCAAGGTGCGTTGATGCATCATCGACAGCGGTTGTCCATGATTGCCAATGAGCTAGAAGACAATCGACTCGCAGCACAAGAGACGAGAGAACATCACGGTGCAGCGGACTATCTCACAATGAGCAGACTTGCTGACCTTGCCGCCACCACCAACAGGACAAGTACCTGCGCTCCGTCGCCGAATTCCGCAACCTGCAAGAGCGTACCAAGCGCGAAGTAGCCGCCGCGCGGGACTTTGCCATCCAAAAGTTTGCCCGCGACCTGGTCGAGTCGGTTGACAACCTGGACCGCGCGCTGCAAACTGTCCCGGCGGACAAGGTCACGGCCCCCGACGCCAACAAGGACCTGGTTGTGTTGCACGACGGGCTCAAGATGACGGACAAGATCCTGCTCGACACGCTCAAGAAGCACGGCCTCGAGCGCTTCGACCCGTCGCCCGCCCTCGAGAAGTTTGACCCCAACATCCACGAGGCCGTTTTCCAGACGCCCATGCCGGACAAGGAGGACGGCGTGTGCTTCCACACGCAGCAGAAGGGCTTCATGCTCAACGGCCGCGTTCTGAGGGTGAGCTACTTCCGCTCGCGGCGACAGTCGCAATCTGATTCAACGCTAATACGAATTTTCAACCATAGGCCGCCAAGGTTGGCGTCGTCAAGAACGCATAAACCCGCACACGCGCTGCGCCAATGACACGTAGTGACAAGAACAGCAAGTGAGAGAAAAAGCAACCAGCGCCAACGTAGAATGCTGTATACCAAGACTCACCCCTCATTTCTCCCCACCTCAATTGTACAATCTCAACATCATACCAACGAAGTTTTCTCAATCTCTCATACCACCTCGCCCCGATCATCCATCTTATCGCCGCTTACTCCTTTTGATATTTTTGAAGAGCTCCCGGTCTTTCCGTCTGTCTGCTCGCAAGCCGCCAGCAGCAGCAGCAGACCGCACTAGACAGACGCGGGGTGCAAAAGCAGGCATGGCGTTGTATCCGATGTTCCCTCGTCCATCCATTTTCTTCACTGCTTGTACGATTATTTGGGGTTCCTGGCGCTACTGGACTGTACAGCACACAAACTTTTTTCTGGATCGGCAGGAGACTGGCTGCCTGCCTGCCTGTCTACCTGCGCTCAAATGGCATCGCAGCAGCAGCAGCAGCAGCAGCCTTTCTCTACTCTTTACCTATTTACATCTCCCCTCTCTCTCTCACACACAATTCCTCTCTCACTTTCTCCCTCCCCTCTCCTCTCATCTCTGACAAGAAGACAAAACGAAAGATGCGCGCGCCTCTTCCTTCAGCTCACTCATAGCTAGTTGGCTGGCGTATCGAGGCGGCGTTGCAAGATGCGGAATGGAGCGGCCTTGGATTGTCGCGATGCTTGGTTGTCAGTGTTGTTGATGTTGTCGTTGTCGTTGTGGCTGTGAAAAAGCAGACGGACAGAGAGCAACCAAGCGCTTTGCACGAAAGGGCGGGGCGTTGCGCTTGTGGCGACCGACATGTGCCTGGCTTTATGAGTTCATGTGGGGTATAAACCGCCTACGGGCGCCTGAATGCAAAAAAAAAAAAAAAAAAAAAAAAAACCCGGATTCACAAACTGGACTAAAGACAATGATGCTATTGTGTATGCTGCCATCTTGCATGGTCAAGCTCAACTTCAAACTTTGGCACCGCAATCATGTCAAAGTCTTTTGATTTGTAATTTTTTGAAAAGATGATGGTATCGAGCTCTGAATAATTCGACGTGGTTGGCAGGGCACCACTTTTTACCTGTCTGCTCTTCTTTTTGTCTTTTTGTCACCGCTTACCACTCGCCCAATCATGAATGCATGACGCGAGTCGAAGAGAGAGGGCAAAGAGAAGAGGAAGGATGAAAAAAAAAAAAAAAAAAAAAAAGGGGGAAATTTCTAGCAGACCCAAAACCCCAAATCCGCTTCTCGTTTTCGAAACTCAACCCAACCGCACCCCAGCCCGCCATATGCATGCTCAATGTCTGAAAGAAGAGAGAAAGGCACTTTTCAATTCGTCTTGATCGAATTCTTCGGTCAAAGACGACACAAAACTCCACTTTCACTCCACAAAACGCCTTGGTCGTCAAATCTCTGAAACCGCTGCTTCGGAGATGCATTAGAGTAGGTAGATTTTTGTGCCATTGCTCACAATGGCAACAGCGGTGTGGCACTCTTCGATGTAGTCGGAGTTCGCCGAATGACGCTGCCATGAACGATTGGATCCAGCGCAAGAATCTTCGTGGTAGAGCTCCAGTGGTCAAATATGCGTCCTAGCCTTCTCCACAGTCGTCCTTTGGATGCTGTTTTGGTTTTTTCTTTCCGCAAGAATTTTTCGCTCGAGGTAGTGAGCAACGGCAACACAAGCGAGGTAGACGAAGTGGGTGAATGGTGACTGTCGATCGAGGTGATGGCTGTATTGCGCAAATCGTCTAGCCCGCTGTTCGCTAGTAGAGTATCGTGCGCGCATGACCTCAGTATGGTGGCGGTTGTCCGTACGGCTGTGCACCAAAGGGCGTGGCTGCGCCGGCCCACACGCTTCCGCCTCCGCCTCCGTAGGGAGTTGTGAAACCTTGATCCATTCCACCACCATAAGCAGTTCCGCCGCCATTCAGGTCCGGTGTGCGGCCGCCAAAGGGGTCCATGCCGCCCATGTTCCGGTCCGGGCCGCCAGTCAGCTCGTCAATAACAGCGGCGAGCTTCTGCTGGAGGACCTTGACGCCTTGCTGCATAATGACGTCCGGGTCGAGGCCGCCGACCGTCTCGACGTTGAAGTAGAATTGGTTGGGGGCGGCATCGTAGTTGAAGACTTCGCCTTCTTGCGGTGGGTCACCCTCGAAATTGGCGTTGTGACTGATGGGCCTATGAGACTGGTTAGCCGAGCACGACACGGTGGAGCAGTCAGAGAATCTCACCATTCTTTGGCCGCATCCTCTTCGAACCAGTAGTCGAGGTGGCGCAGCTTGTTGTACGGGTCATATTCAAAGCTGATGGCGGCCGTTGGGGCCCACTTGGCGTGTTCCTTTGCAATGCCCTTCTTCGCGATGCACTTCATGCGCAGTTCTTGCCCCTTGCGCAGCTTGCAGATGATGCTGCCCTTTTGTTCTGGGTCCGTGATGACGGGCCGGCCAACCAGATCATTGGCGGCGCGGCTGATGACGGTCAAGTCCCGAGCGTAGACGGTCATGACCTCATCAGAAGTGCAGCGCGCGGAAAGGATGAGCGAGATGCTGCATTGATCGCAGTACTGCTCACAGTCGCAGTCACGGGTGTAGTTGACGTCTTCGCAGCCCTTGGCGCTGAGCGGGATCAATCCGAGGCGATGGCAGATGAACTCGTCGGCCAGAACCGAGGTGTTGCGCTCGACCTCGACCAAGTCGATGGCCATGGTGGGGATCTCGGCGAGCATGACGCGCCGCAGGGAGTTGGCGAAGGCGAGGTCTACGTTCTTGAGCACAAAATCGACTGATCTGTCGTCCGCCTAGGGAGCTACATGTCAGCGATGCTGGCAGGAACAGTTGCGGAATGTGCAAAGCATACATCCCGAATCTTGACCTGAATGCCATCAACGGCATCCATGCCCAGCATGTCGTAGTCCATGTTTGCGACTGCGTCTGGCGGCGCGTAAGGGAGGTGGCTGTGGTAATTCGGCGAGTCCGAGAGGCGCAGGTGAGGCAATGACACTGAGATTGACGGGGGGGCTGATGGAGAGTCCAGGCTGTGAGTGAGGTGGATTGAAATGGAGTTGAGCGATTCACATCGCAGACGCGGTGAGGTCCGCGCGCCGCGAGCAGGCCCCCGAGACTTTGTCATCACAGCCACACCCATGCGCCACAGTGGCTGCATTCCAGTGGGTGTGGGCCGCCAAACCCCACGTTGGCTCGCGGCCGTTGAACGCGCCGCCACCTTTCATCACATCAACCGAACATTAGTTGCCAGCTAGATATGTGACTATTGTTGCAGTCACATGCTTAGTGTTCCAGCAGAGAGACGACCTACTTCAACACCGCAAATACTATCCACAATCGACTCTGACTGACTGCCTCCCCTTCCATGCACGTCCAACAAAGTCTTTGGCCGGTCCGTGTAAGGTTTCCCGGTCAGATGCTTTGTAATGGCGACCCCACTGCTGTAGACCAAAAGAGGAGGCGATATGAAGTCACGATTATCTCGTTTTGCCCTTTCCCCTTGCCCATCAATCTCCTCGCCGCGTCGTGAATCTACAAGCCCAAGCACCATCATGGCCGACACTCAGCAAGTCCAGCAATGGCAGACCCAGCAGGATGGTCTGGAAAAGCTCTATATGACCACTTCTGGACTTTCCAAGCCTGGAAAGGACGAGGTTTTGGTCGAGGTTGGGGCCGTGTCCCTCAATTTTCGTGACACTGAAGGTAGAGTGCTTGCTGTAATCAAAAGGAGTTCTGAATGCGCTTCTGACATGCGACGCCAGTCGCCATGGGTCTTTACAAGCACCACAAGACCATCGAAGACCTGCCGCCAAAGCCCCTCGTTCCTGGGTCAGACATGTGCGGTGTCATCGTCGCGGTCGGCGAAGGTCCAGCCACGGTGAACTGGAAGGTTGGCGATCGCGTGCTGTCGACTTTTAATCAGACGCACACGACTGGCCAGGTCAAGTCCCATCACATGGCGCATGGTCTTGGTCTGCCGCTAGACGGCGTGCTGCAGACTCACCGTGTTTTCCCGAGCTGTGGACTTGTCAAAGTCCCCGATTACATGACAGACCAAGAGGCAGCGTGCCTGCCGATTGCCGCCTTGACCGCTTGGATGTCCATCAACGGCATGCGCCCGCTGGGTCAGTCTGGTGGAAGGGACGAGGTGGTGCTGTTGCAAGGCACTGGAGGAGTTTCAATCAACGGCCTGCAAATCGCAAAGGCTAGCGGTGCTAAAGGTATGTGAGCAACCAACGGCCGTCGTGTCGGAGCATGACGTCAGGCATGTCTGAGACTTCCTGAGTCCATGCCAAACTTTTACTTTCGCGAACCCTAAACGGCAGGCGGAAGGATGCCGTGCAGAGATTAGGAAGTTGACGGATCGCAGTGATTGTGACTTCGTCTTCGGACCAAAAGTTGCAAAAGGCCAAAGCGCTGGGGGCGGACTACCTCATCAACTACCGCACGAATCCTGAATGGCAAGATGAAGTCATGAAGTTCACCAATGGCGAAGGCGCCGACATCATCCTCGAATGCGGCGGAGCGCAAACGCTGCGCAAGTCATTTGATTCCATCGCCTTTGGTGGCCTAATCAACAGCATCGGCTATCTCTCTGGCAAGGAAGACGCGCCGGGCGACCGCACCAATGTCAACCTGTTGGCGCTGCGGAGAAATGTGACTCTCAAGGGAATTTTGAACGGACCGCGAGACAGGTTCGACGAGATGTGCGACTTTTACCGTCAACACGAGCTGCACCCGGTGATCGACAAGGTGTTCCCGTTTGAGCAGGCCAAGGATGCGCTCCAGTACCTCTTTAGCGGCGGCCACTTTGGCAAGGTTGTGGTTCAGGTCAAGAAGGCCTAGCCCAAAGCGGGGATGCGGAGAAGCTGTCAGTAGGGCAAATGCGATCAAGGCATAAGCAAAAGATCCCCTGATGTCCCGTGTGGTCGAAGTGATGATGCATGTGCAAGTGAGGATCGAGACCTGGAGTAAGCACACCTCAGTGGCTCTGGCAGGTCGGACGACATGGACGAATGCGTGGTGTACCAAGAAGGCTTCGGGGGGGGCGCAGCCGTGGTGGAGGCGGCCAAGACGGTGGACGAGAGGATCGGAGAGCCGTCGACGGTGAAACGCAAAGAAAAATGCAAAGAAAGAAAGAAGAAAAAAAAAAAAAAAAAAAAAGGCTGGGCTATCGGCGTCTGCCACTCAGGCTGTCTGCCCATCGGGCGCTGGGCTGTGCTGGAGTAGCGTGGGTCGGGAATGCGCGTGCGGTGGAGGAGAGAGGAAGAGAGAGATGCTGCGCCACCTAGCCGACCCGACACTCTACCTGCCTTCCCTGTCCGCATCCGCGCCTACTTATTGACCTTTGATCCTCCACTCCTCTTCCTCTGCCGTCCACCATCCAGCACTCCTCTCTTCTCACGCACCCAGACTTCTCCCATACTCCTCCTCCTCCTCCTCCTCCTCCTCCTCCTCCTCTTCCTCCTCCTCCTCCACCGCAACCATGAACGCCAACATGTCGCAAAAAAACGCCCCCCAGTCGCCCCCTCGCTCCAGAGCGTCCTCCACATCATCTCTCACTTCGCCCAAGAACCGCCGCACCCCGAAGCTCTCCATCGATCTCTCAGACCTCCCTCGGTTGATTACGCCTTCGCCGCCCTCCAACACGCTCCTGATTACCGTAAGCCGACGCCGTCTTCACAATCCCGCTCCGCCTCCGCCACTGACACTCCGCCAGAACCTCCAAGAACCATCCATCTTCCACCCGTCCAACCTGGTCACCATCCGCGAACTGATCAACTCCTACGCCCCTGTCCACACATGGGCTCCCCTGCGCTCGTTTCGCCGCATTGTCGTGTCCTTCTTTGACGTTTCGGCTGCCATTACGATAAAGCAAAAACTGGACGGAGAGATCATCATGGGTGACCGCATTCGCGTTTACTTTGGCACCCACACCCCACTGAACCCGGCGGACCAACACTTGCCGCTGCCCAAGAGCGACAAGCTCTTCTTCATCAGCCCTCCGCCGAGCCCGCCTCACGGTTGGGAGGTGCGGGAGGAAGACCCTCCAAACAAGGAGGTGCACGCCGAGGACCTGGCTGCGGCGCTAGCAAAACTACACGCCAAGCATGACATACCCGCTTCTCCCACAGACACCGACCTTGACGGCAGGAGCCCAACGAGCCCGAGCGTCAGGAGAGCGCGGAGCGGTAGTGCAACCATTGTCTACCACCCTGAGGACCACGGAGACAGCCCGCATTTGCCTGCCATTGCTGTCGAGGACACCACGGCCAGTCCCGCCGAAATGACCCCTGTCCACGAAGAGGACATTGACCACCCCAAGTTTGTCCACACTCAGCGTCCCCCAGTAGAGCTCATGCAGGGCGCATAATTCTCCGGCACTTTTTTTTCTCCACGATCACCTTCATCATGTCGCATAGAATTTTCAGATGGTTACGGTAATGGGTTTGGGCCAGCGCATTTGGATTGAGCATGGCGTGCACAGGTTTTCTATTGGGTTACAGGCCTCGCAGGCCATTGGGAAGAGGGTTTCCGGCAGGTCAGTGCTGAGCCAGCCGCTTAAGGTTTTTTGAAAGCAGTCTACCCATACATCAGCTGTAAAGCTCATCAAAAAAATCAAGACTTGCCATTTCATCCTGTCTCTCTTATTCAGACTGCGCGCTACTTTCATTGTCAGTCTTGCCAAGCGTTGGGAGGTGAAGACGAGTATGCTGCCTAGCCAAACGCACCGCTAGACGCAAGCTTCAACTATTCCAGGTGCCCAAAGGTACCAAGAATGGTCAGTCGCAGGGTTGCAGGTGTCCGTCGGATAGCGCTCAAACGCACGCCGTGGTAAGTGTGGCAGATAAAGCGCGCTACACATGGGTAAATGCACCACTCCCTCCCCACCGCCGACACCTTTGGGCATCGCTATCCAGCTGGCATCCGTAGTCCCGCTCAAGCTGCTACAGAGACTGTTTGCGGCCTCGGACAGCACCTCGGGCTCCTAGTCAGCCCGAGCAGTCTGCTCGCTCTGTCTTGTGAGACTTGAGCCACCGTCCTCTTACACCTCTCTTCTCAGCAACCAACCCGACACACGCATTCAACATATTCATTGATTTGAAAGAGCATTGACAGCGGCGGAACAGGCTATTTTCAGCCAAACGTCTCGAAACCTACAGGTCCGCGACCAAGACTGCCTTGAGAAGCCGAGCAACCTGCCAACCACGGGTCCGCATAAACACCAACGACCGCCATGTCCGGCTCGCTCCTCAAACTGTTCCGCGACAAGTGGAACCCGCCGACCAACCCGCGCACGTCGTTCAATGGCGCCACGATCCTCATCACAGGCTCCAACACAGGGCTCGGGCTCGAGGCGGCCATCAAGTTCGCCAAGCTGGGAGCTTCGCACATCATCCTGGGGGTGCGGTCGCCGACCAAGGGGTCAGCGGCAGCGACGACGATTGCGAAGCGGTCACGACGAGCCAAGGATCCGAGCCTGACCATCTCGGTGTGGCCGCTGGACATGCTGAGCCACGCGAGCGTGTACGCGTTTGCGGAGCGGGCGGCGGGCCTGGAGCGGCTGGACGCGGCGGTGCTCAACGCGGGCGTGTACAAGGCGAGCCACAGCGTCAGCGCCCAGGGGTGGGAGGAGACGCTTCAGGTCAACGTCGTGTCGACGGTGCTGTTGGCGCTGCTGCTGCTGCCGACGCTGGCGCGCTCCAAGCGGCCCGGCGACCGCGCGCCCGTCCTCGAAATCGTCTCGTCGGGCATGCACAAGGTCGCGCTGCTGCGCGAGGGCGTCTGGGAGTGCGATCGCCCCCTCGACGCCTGCAACGGCCCAAAGGAGTACCATTTCCAGCTCCAGTACAACATCTCCAAGCTCTTCGTCATGGCCTGCTTGCAGTCGATTGCCCGCCTTCGCCGCTTCACGGGCAGCCCTGCGGCCGCAGCCTCGTCGCCGTCCGACAGTGATAGCAGCGGCAGCACCAAGGCCGTCGCCGATGGCCCCGACGGCGACGTCGTTGTCACATCCTGCTGCCCCGGCCTTTGCAAGAGCGCTCTGGGACGCGATTTTTCTGGCTTCCTCATGGTGCGCATCGTGCGCGGACTCTTCTTCGCCCTTTTCGCGCGGTCCACTGAACAGGGCTCGCGCTCGCTGGTCAGCGGCGTGACGCTGGGAAAGGAGGCCAATGGCCAGTTTTGGCAGCATGACAAGTTTCAGGAGTAAGTGTTGCGGTGGTGTGACTTGGCAGTTCTTCTAGTACTGACTACTGACTTTCTCAAAGGGTTTCGCCGTACTTGCTGGGCGAAAAGGGCGAGGCGTTCAAGCAAAGGGTGTGGGCTGAGATTTTGGATTCCCTGCGCAAGGACGTCCCCGAGGTGCTCGAGATTGCGAGACCCAAGGTCGCATGATCACAACAGGGAGCCCTCTGAGGTAAAATCGAGAGGGCTAGTCCAAAGAGCACGACTGGTGGTGCATGGGAAGGCGTGGGAAACGACAGGGAGTGCAACTCTTTTTACGCCTATCTGTTTGTTCGTGTTCGCATCTCGCCTTTCTCCTTTTGTGCTTGTCTTCGATTCTTTCAAAGTTCTTCAGGGGCAGTTTGGATGACAGAACAGCGGAGCTGTGCATGTAATGCATCTGGTTCTCCTAGGCGCATCGCTCAGAGTAATAATGTTGCAAGTTCCTCTTTGCAGGGCAGTGGTGGCAGCGTCGCAAAGGTCTCTGGAGAGCACCGTTTGAAAAGTGCTGGGCGCGGGACGAGCTGACTGTCACCTAAGACAGGGTGTTGCGGAAGTAATGCAGTTGCTTGAATTGATCTCTCAGTATAAGAAACCTGACCAGTACGATGGCCAAGAAAGGAGGGTATATAGCTGAATCAATCCAAACGATGGCAAAAAAGGAGTGAAAGAGGAGAGACAATCAGGATAAGCGAAGGTCTCCCACCCCCTAGGCAAAACCACGCAGCACTATCCTACCTCACAACAATAGCAGAATAAACATCAACATCCTGCTGATACGAAGCCAGCTTCACACGCGCCTTCACCCCACCAACATACCTAAACTTCTTGCTAACAAAACCACCATTCTGCTCGTCCGCGGCACCCACCCTCTGAATCTCGGCATTGAGACCATCCGGCAGGACGATTTGGTCCGGCGCCTTGGGCGACTTGACACCCCTTGCAAACAGCGCCGCGTCCCAGATCCTCGACACGACCTGGACGGTGCGGCCGCGTTCAATCCCCCGCACGTCGCCGCCCCCGATTCCGCCAGGATGTGGACGAGGCGCGGGATGCTGACGCATGCTGCTTTCCCGCCGGAGCCGGGCGCTGGGAAGTTGTTCATTTCGCCGAGGAAGCGGGGGACGCAGATGAGTGAGCCGGAGGGTTGTTTCGTTGTCTGGATGTGAAAGAGTGAGGAACCACTTTGTCCGCATGTGTGTGGGGGAGCTCTTTGCTCAGGGGTCGTTGCTCGCTGTGACAGAGTGCGCGTGCCGGTCATGGGCACCACACATGTCCAGAAGAGCTTGTTCCCTCCTGCTCCGGCGCACCAGGCTTCGCAGAAGACGTAGGGTGGATCGCACGTGTATGGGAACACCCCTCTTTTGACCAAGTCGGGAGCTGTTTCCATGCTGATGTCTGTTTGGGTACTCGAATTTGGCGCTGGGGAGACTTCGTTGTCTAGGAAGGGGTTCTTTTAAAAGGGGTGTCCGCTTGTAAACGGCAGTAGGATGAGAAAGATGATGATGGTGGACATCATATTGAAAAACATTCGGGTCCAAAGGTGTCTTGTGGAGTTAGATGATTCAGTTAATAGCATCCACCTCCAAGGTGACCCATTTTGCAAAGAGATATACCTTCAAGAAGCACATCCTGCAAGACTGGACTGCCTCAGTCCTCTGGTCCCTGTCAACCATCTGATTCGAAAGGAAAGGTAAGATAAGGAACATTGAGATCAATAGACCAGTGACCTCACAAGAAAACTAAGATACACGCCAAAGAGATCACAACATTGGTCTCATATGGTCAGGCATCTAGAATGTGGCTTGCTGTGCCGCCTTTGGTGATAGGCGTGCATTGCCAATCTGCCCTGTTTCGATTTGGCGGAGAGACACAGAACTACGTATTGATGAACCGACGAGTTGATGAGCATTTAGTAGATGGAAGTGAGATGGGGGGAGCGGGGAAAGTAGGTAGTCGAGCAGCAGTGACTTTGATCGACGCCACATTTCGTGATACGTTTCGCAGCACAACTTTATATGTACAGCGAAAGCGACCACCAATCTTCATGCACTTATCGGGGAAAGAGTGCGGTAGAAAGACAGGAGAGACACAAGAGACAGAGCGGACCAAGGCACGTAAAGACGAAAAGCTCCTCGGAGATCGCCTTGTGCAGCAGGTGCTTCTGGCCAGGGGGAGTCGAGCAAAGAGTACGGCTTGGACCCCAACCACAGTTTTATTGAATTACAGTCGACTCCATGTCGCAGAAATTCCATCTCTTCGCTTGCTCGCAATGCTGTCACCTTCAGTCATGCAGCTTGCCTCAAAATGCTGCTAATACAGTCCAGTGGCCTTCCTTGCCAAGGGGGTATCTAAAGTAGAAGAAGGGAAAAACAATACATGCCCCAAACCAACAAGCAAGAATGAAGAAGAAGAAAACCCATTAAAACTGCTTTTGATAACGCTGCCAGTTAGTCAAAACCCCAAACTTTGTCTCCGATGTTGACGGCGGGTCCAACGTATCTGAAGGAAGTCGCCCCCTGCCGCGGAGACTCTACCGCTCGAATTATACATCGTATCTGACAACTTTGGGCGCACGTTGGTACCAAGCCTCTCTCAAACTCGCATTCACAATGTCCATACCACCACAAAAGCCCTTGTCCTCGTCAGGCATGAGTGCTCTTGCCGGCCGCTCAGGCAAGATGTCGTCGTGGCTGGGCGCCAATTGAAGACTCATATCGGAAGGGTTCGTGGGGTGGCGAAACAGAGAAGGATGGTCTTCGTCGTGAGGATAATTATGTTGGTGGTGGTCCGCCGATGCGGCGGCAGCGGCGCCCGAGACCAAGAAATCGTCCATCAAAATGGTAGTTTCGCCTTCGGATCTGTCGGCGCCGCTGCGCTCTCCGTCCGTCTTGTTAGTAATCGCATGCGACGAGTGATCGAGCGAGTTCAGCGTCGTACCCCTCGAGAGGGACAAGTTGGACAAGTGTCGGAAAAGGGGGACGGACTTTTTGGTTGACGGCGCCGTGTGGTGAGTGCCGTGGCGGTGCGTTCCCCCTCTGCCCCTGCGGTCTGGCGTTTCTTCTGATTTCAGCGTCGTGCGGTTGAAGGCAAAGGGGAACAGCTTGACTAGCACGGGCTTGATGCACGGTAGGCACGCGCATGCCACGCCAAGATTCGTCTCGATGGCCACCAGGATGTAGTTCCACACCCCGTCCCAGTAGAAATCCTTGCTCTTAAAGTATACCGAGTAGTACCACATGCGCACCAGGCCGGCAATGCAAACACTGTCCAAGGTAAGCCCATGAGCTGACCGCGCCCCTAACAGCGCGGCTTCACTTACATCAGACCGAAGCTGAATAGCCCTACCAAACCCAGACGCTTGTCTCGAGGCAACTTCATACCCCAAAGAAACCGGATAGGCCACAAGAATATTACAAAGTCAGAAGCGGTGTTGAGGCTGGCCGTCGTGAGGAGGAAGGCTCTCTGATTTATGCATTGTCTGTGAATCTTGACGCCCGAGGAGCTTCCACTTGCAGTCGAACACTTTGCAAACTGGTGGACTTGCGGTATAAGAGTAGCAATACCCCAAGCGACCGAAAACGCAATGGCGACTTTGCAAAATATCTGATTATCTCTGCGCAGCGGAAACACCCTCACGTAATTTGCGCAGACGGAGACTTTGGTCAGAGCGACGCCAATGGGGTAGCATATTTCGAAGCCGAGATTGACCTGCGAGCAAAATATCTCAGCTTTCTTGCGTGTCTAAGAGAAAAGTTGTTGGTGCTTGTTTACATCGAGTGCTTTTTTAGTGGTTGGTGGCCACACGTCCCACAGATGCCGCGCAGTTCCCAATTCATGGACTGCGTAGTTGGAAACGCCGAAGATGGCAATGAAGCAGGCCTAAGAGCATATTGAAATCAGCACTTGGACGCGCAGGCTTGAATTTAGACTTACCCACGCCGGCAATATGAGCCAGTCATCCCAAGTGAGGACCTGTCTGAGCGCCCCTCGGCAGTAAAAGCGAGCTATGACCGCCGCCGTCATGAGTATGGCAAACGGCGTCTCGACGCCAGTCAAAAGACCGGCGCGACTGGGCGGATCGACATAATTCGGCTTGGGATACTTGGGCACCTCCGTCATCATGCGGATTCAATGACCACTGATGGAGAAGGTTTGTCTGTTCCCGCCCAAGCCAGCAAGAAGAGACGCTATCTGGCGCTCTTCTTAGACGAATGGGACTCGTCTTCCGGTGCTGCTTCTGCTGCTTCTGCTCTTTAGTAAGCGGTGATGCCGACTCATTTTAAGCTTTGGTGAAGCTTGGGATGTGCCAACCGACCTCCCCACACCCATGGAATGGCTGTTCTTTTAAAGCCATGCTACGTCAGGCCGGCAGTTTGACCTGATTTGCACGCCTTGAGCTGCGCCATTGGCTGCGCTGCTAGGATATCAGCAATTGGGCGTCCGGTGTGCCCCTCGCTAAGTCCTTTATACTCCATTCTTCTGGGCCTTGGGGTATACCAAATTTGGTGTTGTAGCCGCGGTTTGTCGGCCCGCCTGCAGGACCATCATGATCCGCATCCCCGATTTTCCCGCTTGCACCGGTGGTTTTGCCAATGGCAAATCAAAGGATTCGGCAACCTTGCCAGCAGATTTTTCCGGAAAAATCGCGTCTCCAGCTCTTGAGGTCCATAAATGAGGTTACTGTTCAAACATGTTGTGTCCCTGTTTTTGCGAAAAGGCTGCAACGTGGTAAAAGCGACAGTGGTTGCTTCCACAAACAACCAGCCTTCAATGCAGCAGTTCGTTCGCCTGGAACAGATTTCCTCTGAACGCTGACATCTTGCCAGTGGATAGTGTCGTGACCAACGGCTGCAGGGGCTGCTGGCCCGACGTAACTGGACACGCCCGAAGTGGATATCCTTACCGGATGCTGAAGAAAGAAATGGCTTTCCAGGCATGATCCCAGCAAAGGAACGTATCCAACGCGGAACACAACAAGGTTCCCACGCATATCAACTGATGTGCGAGAGGGGATCTGTACCAGGAAAGAAGAGCGCGTGTTGACGCAGGGAGCTCCATCATCCAATTGACTTCGGCGGATGGCTGCGCAAGAGCGGTGCGCAAGAGCGGTGCGCGGGAACGAAAACCAACCGACCTTGATGTAAAACAGATGGCATCTGCAAGCTCAACAAATCAGCCGTCGCAGAAGGGAGCCGCGTCAAAGTCGCGTGTTTGGGAGCTGAACCTTTACGCTTTGGACGGACATGAATCTCCGGATCCGAGCATTCCAATCACTGGTTAGGTCGATGGGAAGTGCCTTGATCAATATATTTTGATCAATTGCAAGCCCAGCTGAAGAGGGAACGCAGGCAAAAGCGGTTAGCATCCTCAAGAAACACCAGACTACGAGCTCTTCACGCTCTGCCGGCGTTTAGGGTTCGGCATCGTGGGTGATGTCGCACAGGACACTTTGTATCCTTCCGGAACCTTCTTTGACATTAAGTACGCTCGGAGTTCTTAGAAGGCCGCTGAGTGCAGGGATTTTGAAGATCATGGAGGATTGGCGCCATCAATTCTTGGAACGGAAAGAGGCCCCAAGAGATCAGATTCGTCTCAAAAGCGGCGAACATCGATCCCGTCTCTTCAGTCTGTTCGGCGAGGCGTAAACTTAGTCTCACCTCTCGCACATCCAAGTCGATCGGACATAGCGTGCGAGATGTGCAGTTGGGCTTTCTAGGGCTTTTCTCCATGGACAGTTGATTCTGTGAGTTCATAGGCGCGCGAGTGGCACGGAGGCTGAAGGTTTTGAAGCCAAAACCACGTACCCTTGCCAAGGTGTTTGGCCCAAGGCGACAGGCCTGGAACTCGTTGGCTGCAATCGCCCCTTGGTGGTTTGGGAGTGTTTTGCTCATGAAACCTGAGCGGCCAAACCTAAAAAAAATTAGGCGCGTACAAAGGGTCCAGTTGGCGCCTACATTATTGTGCTTCGATGCAAACTGTCAAGACATTGCAAAAGCAATGATGAAGCATGCTCCAGATATGTCAGTGAGGATTGGCTCAGACGCTGTGGGCAGCAGAGCCGAGGGCCTGCGCGCCAATGTAGACGATGGGTGTGGGCGCGTCGACAAGTTTCAGCGTCGGACCTTGGCTTGGGAAAGCAATGCTGCGAAAGCTATCGGAAGGCGAGTAGAGCTCCAGTGAAGCTCGGCTTCGGAGTCGTCGAGGCTGAGAAGCGCTGTAGATCTGTTTGGCGTGCACGCCTCCTTTGCCAATCACCCGCGAAAGACCACCTGTTTCAAAGCGCTTCCTTCGACAGGCAGCAGACGGTGTCTGGTTGCGGGTTTCTGGGCGAGTCCGCAGAAATTCGATAGCGACGAGTGGCTTTGTGTAGACAAGCGTCTTTCTCGTGTAGGACATGATGTAGAATCTTGGGCCACAGCTAGAAGCATTGACTGAAAAGGAAATGCTTAGTTCATGTGATGTGTAGCGGCAAGCGCCGACGGCCGGTGAGCGACTGGGCTGTCAGGCACTGCCCCGTTTGGTAGCGTTTTTCGAATCCTTTGCCTAGCTCAACTTGTCCAAGTCGTGGAACGGCAATTCAGACGACCGGTCAGGGCTACTGGTCAACAACGTTAGCGCCAGGTGTTTAAGTAGTCTGCCTAGTCGTGTGTCTCTGTCTCAAATTGAACATCTTTCGCTGATTTCCCAGCTCTTCACTCACTCACTCACTCCTTTTCCTTACAACTGCGCAGTCATGTCTCTCCCCTCTCGTTATGAAATCAGAAGACTCGCCCCAGAGCACCTTGACTGGGCCAAGGCAATTGTTGCCCACAGCAACATGTTCCACTCGCCAGTCTGGCCCGTGATATTTCCAGGCAGAAAGACCAAACGCACCTATGCTCTCTTTCGAAGCATCGACTACCTGTGTCGGCACGGCATCTCATCGGGCTTCTCATACGGCGTCTTTGACAAACTGTACGCCTTCAAAAACCCCGATTCCATACCCAACGGTGGGCGGCTATACTGGGACGAACGAGACGTCGAGGCAGACGGGGTGGACCTGCTGGAGCAAATGGACTTTCCCCTCGTGTCGGTGGCCATCTCGTACGACAGCATAAACCCACTGGACAAGAACAAGATGAAGCCGCTCGTCGACATACTACCGCCGTACGCGCTCATGTGCCAAGAGCTCGAGCTCCTGGACCGGCGAGACCCACGTTCGTGGAAGGCGACGGGGCCCAAGCAGGTTCTTTTCCGCTGCGCGACGGCCACGCGGGTTGAATATGAGGCGCAAGGCCTGATGTGGACGCTCTCGCAGTGCGTCATGAAGGTCGCCGCGTCAAAGGGGTTTCGCGGCATTCAGATCGAATGCTCGCATGACGCAGTGACCAAGGCGTGGAGCAACCCGCCGGCACCGTTCAAGGGCAGGGTGGTGGCCAAGTTCAGTACGACAATGTACGAAGAGATGGACGAGCGGGGGCGCAAAATCAACCCCTTCTACCCGGCAAAGCAGACAATGACGAGGGTATACGTCGCGCTGTGAGACGTCGGAGGGAATGTCGAGAAGGGCAAAAAGAATAGAAGAATCGACTTGTTAACGTCTCGCGTGGCGTCTCACTCCCGACGTGAGATACGGCGGAAGGGAATGACAATGCCGACACCGATGTTGTTATTGTTGATGCTGCAAAATTCCAAATATCAGCAGAGTACATGATGGATGATGGATGATGGACATGTGAAAGCCATGCACGCACGCTCTGCTGGATCGGATCGTCCCATGCGCCACAACCGAGCTTGCGCCACCAAGCCTGGGCAGCGGAGCCACAGCAGGCGAAAAAGTTCCCAAACTCCATGCTATCTCCGATGCCACCAACCACCACCACACCACGACTCTGCCTGCTATTCCTCCTCGTCAAACCTTCCACCACCATGCCGCCCTCGCAAACCTGCGGCGTCTGCGCCGACCAGCCTCCCAAATACAAGTGCCCTTCATGTGAGCTGCGATAGTGAGTCTCAACTGCGCAGACAGGCAACAAAACACACAGCACAACCGCAGCAAGAAGGCTAACCAGAGTGCCCGCGCGGGTCGTGATGCTGCAGCTGCTCCATCGCCTGCTACAAGGCGCACAAAACCACGACGCATGCAGATGCAGACGCAGCCGCAGGCCCAGGCCCAGCCTCTTCCTCTTCCGCACCCACAACCACGGCCGCCAACCCGTCGCCAAATCCTACGACCACCGCTGCTCCAACCACCTCTTCTTCCACCCTCTCCGCGCAACCAGCCTCCTCCTCCAACTCTCCACACGCACCCCTCCTGACGCACCCCTCCCTCGCCGCCCTCTTCACACGCTACCCCGCCCTGCGCCACCGACTCCAACGCATCTACGCGTCGACGCAGGGGCCGGACGCGTCAACGCTCGCCGACGCCGCCGCCGATCACCAAAATCTCCATCACCACCACCATCGAGGCGGGCGCGGAAGGGGACGGGGCCGCGGCCGCGGACGTGGAGGACGGGGAGGCGCTGGTGCTGGTGCTGGTGGATACCGCGGCGGGCAGTGGAAGCAGGAGGTGGCGGATCGCGCGGCGGTGAAGCAGCTGATGCGCATGCGGGCGTGGGAGGGCGAGGTGGGCGAGGGCGTGAGGGAGTTTGTGGCGTTGGTTGCGCTGGTTAGGAGGGGTGGAGGAGGAGGAGGAGGAGGAGGAGGAGAGGCGAGGGATGATTGATCGGGTGTGATGAAGTGATTGGAGTGAGACATATGGTTAAGGTATGCCGGAGGCGTGGATGGCGAAGACGACCTTACAGCGGACTGGGATTACGTTGACAGAGATGATATGTGTGTGGCTAGATGGGACGATTGTGGTTTAAGAATGATACCCCCAAGAGCTTAACATGAGCAATTGCAAATGAGTACGAGGCAAAAAGGAATATCGCATTGAAAGTGATAGTCAGCAGTCCATACACCCATCCACATCACCCCTAACCCCCCGAAAAGAGCCGCATTTCACAATATTCTGCGCGCTCGATTCCATCCATTCCCTTGCCTTTTGCAATCCCTGAATCACCGCAAAGAAAGCTCCTCGTGCTTCGAACATCCACGACTCGTTCGCCATGTTGATCGTCGTCGGGCCAAACAGATCAATGCCCCGGCCCCGACCACCGCTTCTGTGGCCACTGATTATGGTCCATCCGCTCTCTTGTTCTTCAGATGTTCTCTTCGCGATTAAGGAGTGGCGTCTGTCGCCATCGCCGCTGCTGTTGTCGCTGATCCCGCGTCCACCTGTCCACAAACTTCTCCTACTCTTCTCTTCTTCGTTCGTCTATGCTTGCTGCAATGGAAGCATCAAGGCCGCGATCCTCGCTAGCAGCCGCACGCGCCGGGCATAGAAGACCGTCGATCAAACCACGCAGTGGCAGCGCGTTTGGGTCGAAAAGCTAAGTTGTTTTGGTTTAGAAGAGCGCCTCGCCGCTCTGCTCGCCCTCGAAGCCGTGGGTCTGCAGCTTGGCGCGGCGCCGCTTGTCGCGCTTTTTGCGCTCCTCCTGCTCCTGCTTTTGCAGCGCAAACACCTTGTCGACGGGCGCTTGCTCGAAGGGTTCGGGGATGTAGTCGTCCTTGTCGAGGTCCTGTTTGCGGTGTTGCACTCGAGGTCAGCAGGCCACTCTTGTATCTATAGTCGTCGAAACGCTGTTCCATGTTTGCGGTTGTTGATTTGTTGAGTGGGCTGGTATGTGGCGGGAGGGAGATACGTACGATTTCTCCTAGCAGCAAGACGTTCTCGCCACGCACAAGGAAGATGCCGCGCTGAATGTCGGCGTACAGGTTCTGCACGTAGATGCGCTCGATCGTGTCCTGGAGGACGAGGTTCGCTAGTGCGGTGCGTCGGCGTCAGCAAAACAATGAT
This sequence comes from Phyllosticta citriasiana, assembly GCF_038021145.1. Taxonomy (NCBI): domain Eukaryota; kingdom Fungi; phylum Ascomycota; class Dothideomycetes; order Botryosphaeriales; family Phyllostictaceae; genus Phyllosticta; species Phyllosticta citriasiana. Next base: position 805,060 of record NW_027117282.1, on the reverse strand, counting down.
GATGCGTCTTGCTCTTCCTGCGCCGCTCCAAAATCCGCGCCCTACATACCGAATTGATCCCAGCTTCTAAGCACACCGATCAATTTGCGCCCGTCGCGCAGCGACACCATCAGCTTCTCTGCATCACGTACAACAGGTCAGCCCTTGTCCCAAAGTGCCCGTTTCGCCGGAGCTGAAGCGAATCGACCTCGCTGCCATTTTGCCTCGTTGCTCTCTTGCTGTGGCCAATTGGTCTGCTCCTGGGTCTCACTGACTGTCGGTCAAGTCCAGCAGCTGCGCAGCAGTCGTAAACATCTGCGGCGGCAGCTGCGGCACGGTCATGGTCGGCGGCGGCGGTGGGCCGCCCGGCTGTTGTTGCGGCGTCGGGGCGCCGGACGTTTGTTGTTGAGGCGGTTGGGGCGTGCCACCTGGAGCAGGCGAAGCGTCGTGGAGGGTGAGGTTCTCCATGGCGATGTGTTGGTTCTGGATCGGAAGGGTTCGGTCGAGCGTGTGATGAGTCGGTCGCCAGGTTTGCTAGCGGGGAAGGATTCGAGGTGGAGACGGGTTTTCAAGGAGAGTCCATGACCGCTGCTGGAGGATTGTTGAAGGTTGAAGGGGGCGCCCGTCGCTGGAGATTGTAGTGGTGACTGGTTGGTTGCGCGCAATCGCTTGGTGGTGTTGTGGCAGAGGGCAGTACCTATGGCGGTTCGGTTGACGTTATTGGACTAAAACGGACAGCGGTGAGTCGGCCCGCCGCCACTAGCAGAGTCTGTGCGCAGGAGAGAGCGGTCTGAGAGCCAACACCCAAGGCACTTGGTTCGCTTGAGTGCACTGGACAGTAGAGGGGAGGAGACCGCAACGTGTACATACTCAGTCCTTCCTTTCCATTTCTCATGCCGTCTGACCCTTCCGCCTCTAAATTTCACAGTGCGAGCAGAAATGGACCAGTTTTACTAGTAAGTGTTGATTGTCCACAGCTCGAAAGTGCTCTTGGAAACTCCAACTGACCCAAGAATCGAACAAAGCAAAGAGTAGAAAACGCCGTCCCCTGACATGCAGTGCCCCGCATCTGATGCCCGTCGTACTTCATGAGGGTATCACAAGTCGAAGCGTCAGTCAGTTACCTTTGCCTGCACGTCACCGTTGCCCCGTCCCGGAAGCCCGCTCTTTTCTTAAGCCAAGACTGCCTCTCCGCGGTTATACCAATCCGCCTCTATAACCCAGCCTGAAATGGATATCTCTTGATGCCAGAAAATCCCAAAGAACTCCAGGCCTATGCAGGGCCTAACAAGAAGAATGAAGAAACAAAATGAAACATGGGCTTGTCGTGCCCGTTCAGTGACCATGCTTCTCGGCATGCTTCACGTACATTTTCTTTGTGGGGGCCGGCTTCTCGTCGGTCATGTGGAGCATCCTAGCCTGGTTCATCATGCCCTCGATCCATTCAAGCTTCTCCTCGGAAAGGTCGTGCTTTTTGGTGTTGGGGCCTGCTAGGCCAACTTCAGAGCCCGCCCAGGACTTCTGCGAACTAACAGAATTTCCAAAATCTTCTCTTCCCATGAGGCTGTAATTTGACATGGCGCTCCCAGGCCGGGATCTGGATGCAGGCGTGTTGCTGTTGCCGGTCGCAGGGTTGCCGGTCCCAGGGGTACCGAGGTACTTTGACTTGTTGGATCCGGCATTGCTGTGTGAACTGGTTGGTCTGACGCCTTCAGGCGTGTGCTCCACCCCAAGAATCTCAAATTTGCTGTCAGAGACGACGCGTCGGCTGTGGTGCTCGACGTATTGCCGCAGGTATTCGCCCAGGTCAGCCCATCCGCCTCCAACACGGACCATGACTCTCTCGCCATTTGGTCCGACGCGACGGACAAACAACTTGATTGGCTTATCCTGACCGGGCTGGATAAGGTGGTAAAGTTTGATACCAGAATCTCGCTGGAAAGAACGTGCGTTGCCAGAGCCGTGTTCAGGCTTGACAGGAGACAAAATCATCGAGGGCGTACTTGGTTTGCGGGACATACGCAAGGATGAAGGAGGCCGAGAACCAGCGCGAGATCCCGAGAATGTGCGAACTGACCTGGATGCCCAGTCCGTGGGCGAATTGTCTCCACTGGAAGAAAGATGAATCGGTGCATGGACCGAGGTAATGATTTTGCGAATTTGAGCCTCCAAATCCTGCGTAGCGCTAGATTGTCTCCGGTGTTGGTTCTTTCGAGAAAGACGGAAGGTTGATTCTATCGGAGACAATGAGCCCCTTTCAAAGACTTTGGAGTCGTCGTCCGAATCGCGGCCGGCGGACATGGCAGCAGTTTGCCGACCCTTTGCACCTCGCTTCAACATTGCAGAGTTGAGAGGAGGACGAGGTCTCGTGTTCCGTCCTGGAAGAGCGCGGATGGACGGAGAATCGTCAGGGGTACCAACGCTCGAATTCGACCGCATCGAACGGACCGAGCGATAATTACTCCCAATGTCACGTTCCGGCGTCGTCCCAGCCGAGAGAACATTGTCACCTGCGTCTGAGGATGTCACAGTTTCGGCTTTTCTTGCAGCACTCTCGCCCACCATCCCTTCGGCTGGGCTCTCTTCAGTAGCAAGCTCAGCCTTGGTCTGTTGCCGTCCGCTTTCAGGAGATGTCGGGGTTGAAGGCGCGGAAGACTCGACATTCGCTGGGGAATCGCCACTTTCCTGCTGCTTGAAAAGAGGTTCGGCAAGGCTGAAAGCCCTGCGAGTTTGAGCAGGTTCGTCAGATTCCTTTATGCTTGAGCTCTTTGCGCTGTCCTCGGATTCCTCTGCTTCGTCACTGTCAATGGCGTCGGGGTTCAAGGTGAAGACACGAGAAGGTTTTGTCGGTGTGCCTTCGATGGTTTCGAGTCGGATCTTTGGCGCAAGCTTGAAAGGTGAGATGTGCAGTTGCGGGACAGAGCTTGACCGGTTCCGCTGATGCCCCTGGTCATGTTTCCCTGAGGGAGAATCAAGTCCAAACATAGTGCTGGACCTGTTGATACCCGGTGCAGGTTCCCCGGTTCGGTCCGAAAGGTTGGGTGAATCGTTTGATGTTACGGATAACAAGGTGAAAGGGCTGTCCTCGGGCGACAAGAAAATACTGTCTCTTGGGCTGGTTAACCGGGTTTCTCCAAACGGTACGGGCTGATCCGCGCCGCGAGCCGAAGTTGGACGCGTCAGTTTCTCGGGCGGCCGAGACATGAGCATGTCGGCTTCGAAGATTCGGCGTTGAGCGTCAGAGCACCATTTTCCGTATTCGCCCTCGAGTTCTTCGAAGTCGTCTATCCAATGGTCCGGGAGCGTGTCATTCATGTCTTCAAGAGAATCGAGCATTCGGTCAAGTTTCTGCCCTAGACTCCTGACTTGAGTTTCCAGCACACTGCGAATCGTCTCGGCGGCTTCTTTCCACTCGGCCAGAGCCTTTTGTGATGGCTCCAGTTCATTTGGAGGAATCAAAGAATCCCAACCCAGACGCAGTGCCTTTTTAGCCTCTTTTAGGCCGCCCAGGAACTTGGGAACGTCGCGCAATACGGCGACCCTCATGGTCCACGTGCGCGTCAATTGGTTGAGGTAGGACAGACACGGAAGAGCTTGTAACATGGTATGGGTTACGACGTAGGAAAAGTCGTCTAGCAAATGCAATTCGGCGCGCTTCTTTCCTTCGGACGGCGCCGACTGCCAGCGGTCCATGGGATACATGTCGAGTATGTGTCCTTTCAGCTCGTCCATGTTGAGATCGTCCAATTCGTCTTTTATCTGGTCGAGCCTCTCCCCGTATGCCTGGACACGCGCGGCGGGTAGCGAGCCCCAATACGCAGCGCGGACGCCATTTGACCCCGACGAATCCTCTGCTATCCCGTCCAGCCGAGGAGGTGGCTCCTCAAACGTTTCCGGCCAGGTCCATTGTTCCAATTCGGCACACCACGACTTGATCTTGTGAGTAGCCGAGGCAACTCGAACCCCCAAGTCCTTTTCGGCGGGAGAAGCGTTGGAAAGCGATGCGAGGAGGGTCTGGTCGTTGGGGCCGCTGGTGGAAGAGTCGAAGCCCTCGGTAAAAGCTTTGAGGGTGGCCGAGGGCGAAATGGGCCATGCGGCGTCGAAGGCGCTCACATTCCGGCGACGATCGCGCGTGGGCGAAGGCGAGGGAGCATCGCCGACCTTCCTGCGGTCGAGAACGGGTGCCGAGAGGGACAGGGCGCTGGGGGGGCGGGAGGTCATTGCGGAGGTGCGGAGGAATGATCAACTCAGCATTGAGATAGCTGAGGCAGTGTGTGGACTGGAGGAAAAAGGCGGGGAGTCGTGTGTTTACAGGGCGGGACGGAGTGGGTGGGATGGTAGCAGATGGGGAACGCGTCGCGCAGGTGGTGGAGGGTTCCGGGCCAGGATGTTCGTTATTTCACAGGATGGTTCCTGTAATTATTGGATCTGAGACCACCCGGGCAGCTCGCAAATGAGAGCGGCGATGATGATGATTGGCGCCGGTGATGAGCCGCCCGAGGCGTGTGCCTGGGTCTTCCGCCGCGCCCTCTTTTGTTTCCAACCGCGAGACACGTCAAAACAATGGCATTAATCCCCTTCCGTCCGCCCCTCGTTGACACCTCACCACGTTCGCTGTTCGCAGCATACTGCCCCTCGCGAGCGATCCGCGCATCAGCTCCACGCACCAAAAGGGGGCCAGGTGGATCTTCAGCCCTGCAGAGGCGATCGCGGAGGCTGAAGAAGCTAGAGAGACAGTCTCGCTTGCCCATTTCTTTTTTAAGCGTTATTGATTCTTCTTATCTTGACCTCGTTCACTCGCCTACCTAGGTAAGCTACGCCCCACGGTCACCCCGGCATCCACTTAGTGCCTTGCCTTGTCCTTGGCCAGCCGTTCCGAGCGAGCGAGCGCTTCAACCCTGGGATCTTCAAATCAGCGCCATAGTTACTGAAGATTCCCCACGCTCGGGTCGCTTACCTCTGCAGCGTGCCGAAACCCTCAATTAAACACGAGGTGATCCACTGCCACCAGAGCCCGCTAAGGACCGGCACATTGTACTTTTCCAGCTTACGCGCCAGCACCACGCTCTCGAGGAGATGGCACACAACCATGCCCCAGAGCACGATTGGCTGCACCGCAGCCGTGAAGGCGGCAAACGCCGGCGCGTAGCTCAACACGTTGTCATAAATGTAAGATCCCGGCAGTGCGTTGGTGCGCCTCGACACGACGATGAAAGACAGGCTGCAGACTGTGAAGACGAGCGCGTGCAGTCCGCGAGGGCGCGTGTATCTCTTGACAGTGACGTCGCTCCTGCCCAGGCCTTCCAGCGCGTCCTTATCCAGCTTGACCAAACGCTCGCGAGCCTCGCGCCATGACTTCATTGGAGGGTCCAGGGGGATGATGTGGTGCTTGCCAGCCGCTGCGATGGTCATGGATTCCAACGAAATGTCCGCGAGACGAGCGTTTCGGGCCTCGAAGGACGAGACGCTGCAAAAGTGTTCAAGGTAACGGCAAACCTTGACAGCTCAGCCACGGCGACGCTGGACAGGTCAGATGGTGGAGGAAAGGCATACCGAGTCATGGTGGTCCGCGCTCATGTGCGAGAGAATGCGCTGCTTGGCGGCAGCATCTTGCGACTGCGTGTCGGCCATTGCGGGTGGTTGGCGAAGATGCTGAAGCCTTCCCTTCACCGGAAACCCACGGGCGAAGTCGATGAGGTGGCTAGCCGCTGTCGGGCGCAAAAGTCGTGGCCATGGCACGCGTCTTGCCAAAAAAAAAAAAAAAGCAAGGCCCATTTCGAGCGATTTCGAGCGACCACTCGTCCAACTTCTCTCCGTCCTTCTTTTCACACTGCAATCACTTATTCTATTCGGGGAGCCGGCTCGTCCGTGTGCAAGCTCCCGCGCTCGCAGGGACCAAGATCCGAGCGATCTCCCGGAGGACAGACAGTGATCCCGTGAAGTCGCGTCCTGGAACAAGCACCAACGCGACGGCGACACTGGCTGCGACAACGGGACGAATTCCGAGGTCATGCGGAGAGTGCTGCCAGCCCCTTTTGATCAGTGACACATTGCATCTCTGATCTCAGCTACTCGGAATCGACGCTTTGCCACCAGGTGCAACGGTCAGTTGGGCGTAGCACCAGTGACATGAACATGTTTGCTAGCTCCGTCTTCCCGGCCCCCCTCCCGTGGGAGCTCCCTCCCGCCCGTCCTCAGGCTCCCGCCGCGCCGGTATTACTGCTGTGTGAGAACTTGACATGATGGACAAGGGTCCCGCGTCTTGGCCTGGAGGGCTTACTTGTTCGAGCACAGTTTACGGAATGCTCTCGTCATGTCTGCAGCGCCAACCATCATGATCGATCCTGTCAGCCGTCTCCACTAGGCTGAGACGCGCACCCTGCCCCCGACATTGAATCATAGCTAGCCGAAAAGGCACCAAAGACGTTGCGCATGACGCTCCGCCGTCTGCCAAAACTTGGAACGGCGCACGGATTCCCGCAGCGGGTCCGGTAGCACCGCGCCGCCGAGGTGAGAGATCGAGACCTTTTTTCCCCACCGCCATCAACCCTGCCTTTCCACCTGCTGGCTTGCGTCAGAGGCTCTCATGCACTTTTTGCTCTGTCCTGCAGGGGTCTCAATGGCCATGAGCGCAAACCTGCTGCTGAGGCACCAAGCATCTTTTTCCCCCCCCCCGCAGCCCCCCGTCATTTCCTTTTTACAATCTTTCGTACCTGAAGTCTACCTCTTTTCACATCTCCTCCAAACATCTCTTCCTCCTCCTCCTCCTCCTCCTCCTTCAACAGCAAACAGTCTCTTTGACCAAGACACCTCAAAGATAAAAGACCCAACCACACATCAATCAACACCAAGACCATCATGGCGGACAAGACCGAAGAAACCCAAGCCTCTGCCGGCGCTCAAGGACAGGCCTCTGGTTCCGGTTCCATTGGAGCCCAGGGATCGAGCAAGACGGCCGAGAGGAAGAAGCCGCAGAAGCTCGGTAAGAAGCAGTCCGAGCCACAGCAACAGCCTACGCCTGAAGAGTCGCCCGAATCTGATGACGGCGACAAAGACGACGAGCCAGAGCCGGAGCCTCGCCAGCAATCACGGCGCCGCCAGTCGCGCGGACGAGGCCGTCGAAACGTTCCCGACAGCGACACCGAGTCAGTCCCTCGCTCTGATGTGTCTGCCACTGGAGGTCGTCGCAACCGCCAGCGCCAGAGGCAACGGGGCAAGCAGGGCGGAGGTCCGCTCGACGGCATCTCCGAGGGCCTGCCCGGCGGGGACCTTGTCAACGGCGCCGGCGACATGGTGCAAAACACGGCCGGCAACGCCGTCAACCAGGTCGGCAACACGGCTGGCCAGGCGCTGGGCGGACTCACGGGCGGCGGCGGCAAGGAAGAGGAAGGCGGCGATGATGGCAAGGGTGAGCAGCTGCGGCTGCGTCTTGAGCTCAACCTGGACATTGAAGTGCAGCTCAAGGCAAAGATCCACGGTGACCTCACGCTTGGCTTGCTGTAAGTAGTGGTAGACCCTCGACGCATATCATCGCTCGATCATTTGCTGACAGGAGTTTAGGAACTAAGAAGGGGCGGCGCATGTTGAAGGAGCGGGACGGGGTGGCAGCGCCGGTAGCTTGCAGATTGGGTGCATGTCGTTTTCGTCGGTTTTTGCCATGTTTTATTTTTCTTGGCGAATTTCTCGCTTTTCTCCGTAGCAGCTAATATTCTGGGCATGGAGGAGCGTCACGATTGCACGTCAGACATGGGACGATTTTTCTTTGGCGCACGGGATGCAGCTGGATTGGCTTCCATAGTTGTATGTTAACACGACCGAAATACGCTTGTCTTAGCTCTTGCAATGGACTCTTCGACGGTGACAAAGGAAGTGGGCGGCTGCAGTGTGACTTGGAGGAGTGAGGTTGGACAGGCGGATGCGCGGCCGTGGCAGCATCCTTGCTGGCTTCTCGAAGCGCTGCGCGGTGGGCTGCGGGGCGATGGCTGGCAAGGAAGGAAACCCCAGCCATGATATGATGATGCTGGTCTCTTTCGTCACCGGCCGCTCCTCCGTCGGGGACGGGACGCCTGAATCATTGAGTCAACCAGGATGCCCGCTCCTGTAGCCACCCACCATTGACGTCACGCTCGAAACGGCCGTCGGACTGCGGGCTGTTCTGCAGTGCAGGGCAGCTATCAGGTTCTGGCTGCTTTTCGCCTCCTGCTCTGGCCAGACCGCCGTCACTGAAGTCCGGTCTCTCCCCCTGTCGACCTGGTTAGCCTTGGTGTCATCCATTTCTCTTCTGCCATTGTGCTCCCGCGTCTCACCACACCCTGCACCCTCTCCGCTTTCTTCCTTTCTTTGCTCCGCCCTACCTGCTTTGCCTCCTCCCCTCGCAACTACTACTACTACTACTACTACTACTACTACTACTACTACTACTACTACTACTACTACTACTACTCCTCCTCCTCTCCTGTCTCTCGCACTTCTTCTCCCAGAGAAGAAAACCATACGGTCGTACCATCCGGACCATCGACAACCTACCCCTTTTTCTCCAACAAGACCCTTCAGCCAAAATGTCCGACTCTGAGAGCGACCACCGCGAGGTGCCCGCTCAGCGCACCATGATGCAACAAGAAAAGGCCATGAACAAGTACAAGCAAGACCGCCGCGAAGCAGGCCTGCAGTCGAACCGGTCGCGGTCAGCATCGCGGCGGGCGCGGCGCCAGCGCATTCAAAAGGCCATCTCAGAGGGCAAATACATGAAGACCAACAGCCTCGAGGCGCTCGAGGAGGCCGACGCCAATGGCGAGCTGCAAAACATGGGCATGTTCGAGCGCATCGGGCCCGACAGCACGTCCATGGACGGGCCCGTCACCCAAGCCCGCGCCATGCGCGGCGAGATTCCCATGCGCGGCACCAACCCAAACCAGCCGTACCGCATGGAGCCGCAGCAGCAGAAGAGCAGCCTCGACGACACCGACGGCCTCAAGCTCAAGGTCGAGGCCAACCTCGACGTCGAGATTGAGCTCAAGGCCAGCTTGAGAGGTGATTTGACGCTTAGTCTCTTGTAAGTTGTTCCCCCAACCCCCCCTTTTGCACTCCTCTTCCCCCCGCGCGTACGCAAACCCCCCCCCCCCCCCCCCCCCCCCCTTCTCCCTGCTTCGTCTGTATTGTGTTGTCATGCATGATTGACGCACGATTCCCATTCTCTTGTGGTCTTTCCAGCGAGTAGAAAAGCGAGAGACGAAAAAGACGGAGAAAAAAAAAAAAAAAAAAAAAAGAGACAAGTTCAGAACAAAAGCGCGCGCTCTTCCTCCTCTTCACCTGACAGCCTTTCGGCTGATTTGTTTTCGTCGTCATCCAGAGAATAACCAGCAATGCTCCTCTGTAGTGCGTGATCGACATCAACCAAAGCACGAGCCGACACCACTACTACCTCTTCTTCCCCCCTTGTTCGAAGAGCAAAAAGAGTCGGTCGGTCAGTCAATTGGTTGGTCAGTCGGTCGGCCCAGTCAGCCAGTCTTGTCGTCTTTGCCTGTTGCTGCTACTGCTACTGCTAGTCAATGTTTTTCCCGCTGCTGCTGCTGCTGCTGCTGCTTTTTGCTGGCTTCGTGGCCTCTTTTGTCTCTGACTAGCAGTAGCTCCCACCTCCTTGCCTGACCAACTGACTGGCTGCCTGGCTGGCTGCCTGGCTGTCTGCCTACTACTACTGGCTTTTTTTGTGCGCTCAAGGGGAGAAAGAAGATTACGAAACGCACTTGACTCTTCGACTGATCATCGTCATCGTCGTCATCGTCGCGAGCTATAGGGGGGCCCCCCAAACCGAGTGGAATTTTGCTTTTTTTTTTTTTTTTTTTCCCTTGTCAAGTCGGTGGAACCAAAGAAAGAAGATGGAAATGCCCCGTTGATGTCCTCATGACGTTTTTTTGTTTTGTTTTTCCTTTTTCGCTTCTTGGTTATCATTTCTCGCCCCTCCCGATTTTTCTCTGTTTACAGCTCTCGAATGGATGGATGGATGGTTGGTTGGTTGGACGGATCTTGGTGTTCCAGAATAATAACCGTCTTCCTTGTCCTCCCATCCATCATCCTTTGTCTTCCGTCTTAAAACAGCACTGTTGTCAGTACCGCCGCCTCAACCACCACCAAATCACCAAAATCCGGGGATCCAGGAATCCAGGGACAGGCACTGAGACTGCGCGCGAGGGCAGCCAAATTCAGTCAGTCAGTCAGTCGGTCAGTCACCTGGTGCCTGTCTGTCTATCTGTCTTTCTCCTGCCCGGCCTGTCTCACCAGCCAACCCATCACTCACTTTCCCTTTCCCTCAACCAACACAAGCATCAGCACATTCACCATCGTCATCATTATAAGTTCTGTCGCGTTTCGGCGTTTCGGTCTTCCGGTCACACTTCCTTTCCAGCTGCAGCACAACACCATCCATCAGCACGACCAACTGTACCTAGGTAAATCAAAAGCACACCATCACACATTGTTGGCTCTTTTGTTCTTGTGGTGCCGTTCTCCTTGGTCCTGTTGATTGAAGGGTAGGTCATGCGTGCGTGTGGTTTAGTTGAGGTACCTAGGTTGCGAGCAAAGGGCTTGCTTGCTTGGGTCCAAGATCATGGTCGAAGAGCCGCGGGGTGGTTGTAAGTGGGTGGGACGGAAGGAGAGAGAGAGAGAGGGAAGGGGGCAGATGCTTCTTCTGAACACGGGTCAGTCGACAGTCAAGCCGAACTTAATCGCCACCTACCACATCGACTCGCCGAAGAAGGTAGGCAACTCACCTTTTGGCCTGCTTGCTCCACTTCCCACCCTTGGTTTCTCGTCTCCTTGGCTGGTTTCCTTTCTCTTGGTTCTCCCTTTCTTTCGCGTCATCGCACATCCACACTGTGACTTACTCATGCATCCACCAACAGACACACCTACTTCCAGTCCCTCCCTTCCTCCCACTCCCCTCACCCAAGCGAAGCAGCACTCCGGCAAACTGACTTCACCGCATCATCATCGCACGAAAGGAAGCCAAACCAGACCAGACCCAACCCAAGCCACCCCACCCCATCCAACAACGGCGACAACCGAAAAAGACCAATCGACAAAGCCAGACACAAACAGACCGACCGACCGACCGACCGACAGATGCGCACTTCAAAAAAAGGACGGAAACGAGACACTGAGCGAGCGAGCGACTGACGACGACGGTATGAGAGGTGAGCGAGGTGAGCGAGGTGAGAGGTGAGAGGTGAGGTGAGGTCGAGATTGAGTGTGCGCGCCAAAACCTGTCGACCGGGGCGCGCCAGGCCCACCACCACCCACCAGCGGTACGTACATAGGTGGTGACAGTGCGGTGTGACGCGGGGAGGGAGCCCAAGCGCTGGCTGGTGTACCGGTGCTGCTTCGTACGACCACACCATTGCACCACACACCACACACCACAACCCACACCACGCTTCGCGTGACTATCTAGGTAGTTAGCTTGTAACCACTATATTCGTAACGAGGGACCCGCCAGACAGGAAAGGGGTGGAGCACGCGCCGCGCGCTCCCCCACAGATGGTTAGGTATGTAGGTTTGTGCGCATGTACGGACGGGCCGGCCGGCCGGCGTACACGACTGACTGACTGCCCGCCTGCCTGCGCTTCGGGCGTGCCGACGGGAGGGAGGCGGCACTTCATCCCTTGCATGCTGTCCGGCGCCGGTACGTACCGCTCCACACACACACACACACACACAGCAGCCACCCTCCAAGCGTTCAGTTGGTACCTGGCTAGGTCACGCGTGGCGGCTGTCAGGCGCAAAGTGCGTGTACCTTATTTGGACGTCTGTTGTTGGTTGGTTGGTTGGTTGGTAGATCAGTCTCTCGTCGAGCTACTTTCATCCCTTTCCTCGCTTTGTCGCTCGCACGCGTCAGCAGACAGACTGGTCATGTTTGTATCGTCGTCAATTCTGAGCGAAACAAGCGCATGACCTTTGTTTTTTGCGATGGGACTGACTGACTGCCTCGAACCCATGTCAAGATACGGTAGCAATACAGGACAGGATAGTCAAACAACAGTCCCTCCCGTCTTTCGCTCTTTCTTGTTCCCTGCATCTCAAAAGAGTCCTGTCTGTCTACCTATCGTCTGAAGCGACCGTTGCATTAACATCGAGGCCTCGTCCATGTCTTTCATGATCCAAATGGCCTCGCTGAAATCCCGGAACAGATTGAGTGGCAGTGCTGCCGCGTACACCGCGCGTGCCCATTCTCGTCTTTTGGAGGAGTAAACCCGGTCCAATGGCGAACGGAGAGAGAGCGGTGCGAGACCGAGCTTCGACAGGACGGTGTAGACGGCGGCCAAGGCGAGTGCTTTGGGAGAAAAGTTCCACAGTGTCGGATGGTTGCAGCTGTTAGGTCGTGAGTTGATTAGCTTGCTGGCAGATGACGGTCTGGTTCGAGACGGGGAGCGCTGATATTTTGAGAAAGGAGCTCGACGGTAGACGAGACAGCACGAACGCATCCAGACTTAGCTTGCGAACTTGCTGTCCCATGGCCGTCTTCATAATGCCGGTATTTTGACCGTGATTGTCCATGGATTCCACCGATTGCACCCCTGCTAGTCTCAATGCTTGATCGAAGAAATCTTCGTCAAACAAGACTGGTGTGTCCGTGTGCACATCGTAGGCCAACGCTCTCATCACGATCGACTCGGCGGCATCGACGGCGTTGCGTAGAGAGAGGAATATGGAGCCATTAACGAGAGGTGAAGACGAGTACACGGCAGCCCAAGGTGGGGTGGGGCCTTGCTGTCCGGGACGTAATATGCGCCATGCCCCGATGAGCATCTGAGGGAGCTTATTGGGCACGCCAGTCATTTTGGCTGCGAGGTAGAGACAGGTCAGGGCGATGGTCTGCCGCACGCGTCACTTCACTTCCAAACTTGTCCTTTGGAGTGAGAGAATAGCGACACGTACGTGATCGTCAAGGTATGGCACTGGATGGCCTGTCGCATAAAATTTGAAGCGTCTTACGTAGGCTTTGGCGAGAGCAAGAATTTCGTGGTCCCTGTCCATGCATGGCGCTTGAGGTCAGATGAGGTTGTGTAGGCTCCGCTTTCTGTCAAGGTGCCACTGACAGACTAAGGAGAGAAGAAAGTTCCGATATCATAAAGTCAGCACAGGGAAGTGGGTGTATGGGTTTCGCGTTATGGTCGGCCATGATGGCGACGAGAAGATCAAGTGTATGAAATGGAAGAAAGCTGTGGGCTAGGCGATGGTGAAGTCCAATGTTGAACTACTTGTCATTGGACTGAGATGATGACAGAAGTCTGATGGATAATAGAGTGAACTGTGTCCCTACCATGCCGTCAAATACGTCGGGCAGTAGCAAACGGGACGAGCAAGTGGTCCGTGCACGAACTTTCATGCTGCGCGTCGTCTCGTTTAGCACCGCGTCCCCTCTACCTCCAGCCTTTCCGTCGTCGACAAATTGTCTGCCTCGCTTTCTGGCAGTTATGCACATCGTCTCTCCCTGTCCTGCTCGTCTGACAGCCACAGACATTGTTGCGTGGTTCAAGGTGCGTCCAGTATGACGAGCGCAACAAGTGGGAGTTCGCCGCGAATCGACGGCCATGCATCTTCCCGTCCCTCGGGCTCGACAACTCCTGCAACGCCCCAGTCGTCTGCAGGATCCCTGAAGAGTGCCATCACCGACGTCTCGAGCCCCTTTTCGACAATGCTATACCTTCCACTCGGTTGTGTCTTGGCTACAGTACCATTGGACCTCGATATATCTCATGGTGACGACTGGACCGAGCTGGATGCGGCTCGCCTAGCCTCAACGCAATGGGATCTTGATAGTCATCTTCGCAAGCATCTCCTCCAACTGCTCGACGCAAGGTGGATTCGAGCCGAAGCTTCCCGTCACATGCTATGCGTGCATCAGCAAGCAACGAATATTGCTATCATTCGCCTTTGGCTTCTGCCTCACGATGTTGGCCACGCAACTATCAACCGCGGCGCCAGAAAAATCCAGATGGCCCTGGAGCAGGTCGTTCAGACGGTAACCATTTCGACGGGCGTGTGGCACAATATCTCGATTGACTGCACAGAAAAATTTGATCCCTGGGCGCATCCGGACGAGTCTTCCCTCTTTTACTTATTCAACACCCTGCCTTCACCTGCGCCGTCACCTGACAAAGTTGAGAACTTGTATTCCAAAGCAGCGATGCAAGACCTTTTAGACTCAAGACCAGAAGGTCTCAAGTCAAGACTCCACCCCTTCCAGGCACGAGCAGCTGCAATGATGCTGCAGCGTGAAGCATCCGATGAGCTCTATTTGGACCCCCGTCTGGAGAAGAGGCGAGCGCCAAATGGACAATCTTTTTACTATTGTCCTCGTACCATGGAGTTTCTTCACGCTCCAAGATACTACTCTTCTCAAAAATCTGGTGTTCTGGCCGAGTTGATGGGCTCTGGAAAAACGATTGTCGCTCTGAGTCTTGTTTTGGCTACGAAGAACCACGTTCCTGCCATACCCCCACAATACCAAAAAATTCCAGTGCGGAACAACGTTGGGACTCTTTTAGAGATGGCGGCTAGCGCGGCAGGTCGTCATGCAATCCCATGGAAGAACTTGCTGGCTTCTCATACAGCAGAAACTGGCGAATTCCTCACTGTGTGCGAGAACCAACTGCAACTCAATCCTCCGAGATACGAGATTCCATCAGAGCCCATAAGATTCAATAGGAGTACGACAACACCAGCTCCGCGGAGGCTTCGTATGTGCAGCACAACCATCATCGTCGTACCTTCGAATCTACTACATCAATGGAGTTCTGAACTGCAGAAGCACGTTGAAGAAGATGCTCTGAAAGTTCTCACTATGGACCGTCCCACAAAACAGCTACCGCCGGCCGATGAACTCGCCAAGTTCGACTTGATCTTGTTCAGTAGAAATCGCTTTACAGCAGAGATCCGAGACGGATATGATGCTCAAGGACGAAAATCAGGCGACTACAAGACTCCACCAATCTGTAACTGCCCCTATATTGGTTCCAGCCGAGTTCGAGATTGCGTATGTTTTAAAGAGTCCGACGTCTATGTATCGCCCTTACGGCACTTGCATTTCCTGAGGATCATGATTGATGAGGGGCACTCCTTTTCATCCTGCAATTCCAACGCTGTTCAGGTGGCCCAGAGGCTGGTACTTGCAGAACGACGTTGGATTATATCCGGTACGCCAGCAAAAGATGACTTGCTCAGTGTGGAGGTGGATTTAGCTTCACAAGCCAAATCCACATCAACGATGGAAGAAGACATGCAAGTTCTTCGCGAGGCGGCGCTAGAGAGACGAAAACGTTTTGATGGTGAAGAATCAAATAGTGCTGCAAAAACCTTGGGCACACTCGCCACTCACTTCCTTCAAGTTCGTCCCTGGTCCGAAGGAGCCGATTGGATCGAGCACGTTTACCGACATGAGGATTCAAGGAAGCGCACCATGTCGGCCTTTTCCGAATGCATGGGAAAGACCTTGGCGCAACTACTGATCAAGACACAGCCAGCAGACATGGAGCGCGACGTGGTCTTGCCCCCCTTGAAGCATTCCGTGGTTCGCTTGCAACCAAGCTTCTTTGACAAGGTGACAGCCAACCTCTTCGTTTTTCTTCTCACAAACAATGCTGTGACGTCTGAGCGGACTGACGTCGACTACCTGTTCCATCCAAAGAGCCAGGCGTCGAAAAATCGGTTGATTACTAACCTTCGGTTGAGCAATTTCTTCTGGTCTGGCTGGCGAGACACAGACATTGGCAATGCCGTTGAGATCGGTTGCAAATACCTACTTAAGGAGGACATCAACTGTTCGCCTGAAGATAGGGGGACTCTGGAGGCATGCATCAAGTTTGCTGAAGAGTTCGTCCTTCGCTCTGAAAACTGGAAGGCCATGAGCAGGACACATGAAATTGGTCTCTTTGTAGATCACTGGCCAGAGAATTCGCCCACTTGGGCCCTTGCAAAGGATCCCCCAGAACTTTACGGTGCCACATTACTCCATCAGGCCCAAAGTCATGTGAATTCTCGGTTGAACGAGAATCCACTGGAGGAATTGGAGGCCACTGGTACGGCTGCGGTCAATTTAATCCTCGCACAGTCCCAGGACTTGGAGCCTGGAGCTGGAAATGAAAAGGAGCTGATTAAGGGCATGCCCGCTTCTGGCATTCATGCTGAACTGTCGGTTGAAAGGGTACGGAAAGGAGCTGTGATAAAGAAAACCACACGTCCGCAGAAGGAGAAGAGCGCTGGCAAGGCGTCGACGAAGAGCAAGGCTGCGAAGACGCCAGTCAAGGGTGGACGGGCGAAGACCAACAAGTGAGTATTTGCACCTTTGGTTCATTTGCGAGGTTACTGATCCATTCAGAAAATCCGAAACAGAGCCAGCGCCCCCCACACCACGAAAAAAGCTGGACAATGGCATCGTTTTGCCATCAGATCATCCTCTGGCCCTCACTCGGATCATCGGCACAGTCTCTGCGAAACTCAGTTATCTCCTTGATCAAATTTTGCTGCACCACCAGGAAGAAAAGATTCTCGTATTCTACGACGGAGACAACACGGCATACTACATTGCCCAGTGCCTGGATATCTTGCACATCAAGCACGAAATTTACGCCAAGGGCATATCGAACGACCACCGCTCAAAATACATTGTCGCCTTTGCACAAGAACCAAGCCTACGGGTTCTACTCATGGACATCCGTCTCGGTGCGCTAGGTCTTAACGCCAACTCGGCCTCGCGCGTCTATTTCATCAACCCAGTCTGCCGGCCGAGTATCGAGGCGCAGGCAGTCAAGCGTGCTCACCGCATTGGCCAGACAAAGCCTGTGCACGTTGAGACCCTCATCCTCAGCGGTACGATTGAAGAAGCAATGTTCGAGCGCTCAAAGGCAATGACTAGGACCGAGCACCTGGAAGCCAAAACGCTGGAAGATGACGTCCAAATCACGGACATCATCCAAAACGCCAAGCTCTTGACCATCACTCCCGACGAGGCCAGAGGCGACCGGCAAATCGCACCGCTACGCGTACCGCAACAACTCTTCGGCCGCCCTGGTCGCATGGCTGCTGTCGGAAGCCCACCCCGTCCCAAGAGGCCACGGCCGCAAGATAGGCCAGATGACATCCCGAAGCGTCAGAGGACCCATCCGACCAGCTCAGATGGCTTGTTTGGCACTCCGGCCGTTGCGGAGCCTCCGCACGGCGGCACCCTGGCGCGCGAGCTGCAGGCCTTGCGGGATAATCATTCAGGTGCAGCGCCAAACGGAAGCACTTCGAGGTCGACGGCAACGGCGACGCTTCCTTCCGAGTTGCCAGCTGAGCCGTCGATGG
This sequence comes from Phyllosticta citriasiana, assembly GCF_038021145.1. Classification (NCBI taxonomy): domain Eukaryota; kingdom Fungi; phylum Ascomycota; class Dothideomycetes; order Botryosphaeriales; family Phyllostictaceae; genus Phyllosticta; species Phyllosticta citriasiana. The sequence goes on along the minus strand of NW_027117282.1, from coordinate 787,741 downwards.
CGGAAACGCAGGCCCAAGTTGACAGTCAGTTGTGGGATGAACAGATGGAGCAGAGGAGGAGAAGTAGTCTGTTTAGCAACGGTGCTGGCGGGAGATGAGGTTAAGAGGCGTATCTTGTCGGACTTTGGAGTCTGGTTCTTCTTTTTTTTTTTCGCACTGCGTCACCTCTCGCAATGCTTTTTAATGGCGTATTTGGATGGCTGGTATCGCATGTGCGTTCAGGACTTCATGACCACCGGCCGTTGGTGCACTTCTAATGATATCCCTCCTCTCTTTATGCGTTTCGTCGATCAGACTCCCGGCTTGGCTTGTACTGGAGGTCATGGCGTGGCACACATGCCAATTAGCCTTTCGCGCCTCGTGGTAATCAGGCAGGGAGTAGAGCAATCAAATGCCCCCTCCAATGGCGTGGGAGAGGCTCGTTGAATCATATCCAAGCAGCATTCGAGCGGTGCCCCAGCACGAAAATGGAGAAAGAGACAAAGATGAAAAAGTACTTCTCCATTTTCTCTCAACCACGAGCCTTGAAAGAGTAAAGAATTGCATAAGAATCAGCAGACTAAGTAAGCAGCACTATGGTATGGTATTTTCCACCAAGACGCAGCCCATCCGTCCATCCACCGTTGCACCACCCCATCCCATCCCAGCCAATGCGCAAAAAGCAGTTGAAAAACGTCACTGGCAGACAGACTACCTACCTGTGGAGTGATGACGGAGAGAGAAAGAGAAAGAGAAAGAAAGGAGGAGAGACGGGTGAGAGAGAAAATGCTGATAAACGCCCATGACGCCCTTGCCCAAACCCTAACCCACCCACCCAGCCTACCAGCCCTTCATAAACCCCACAAAGCCCGCCCACGCATCTCACAAGGCCTACCCTACCTTAGCGACCCGGCGCAGCCACGGTCTCCACCGAAGCACCACCCAAGCCGCGCCACCTAGATAGTCAGGCATCCGGGTCGTCCTCGCCGAGCGCGTCGACATCGTCGCCCTCGGCATCTTCATCTTCTTCGTCCAGCTCAGCGACGGCCTCGATGATCGTCTTGCCTTTTCCTTTGCCCTTGCCTTTACCCTTGCCTATGCCTTTGCCTCCTTTGCCGCGACCGCTGCCTCGGCGCGACGACGACCCGCCTCTGCTCAGCACGGCCGTCGACGACTCGGCGTCTTCCATGTCGTCGTCTGCGTTGTCATCGTCGTCTGCGTCTGCTTCTGCGTCGTCGTCGTCGTCGTCGGAGGAGGACGAGGACTCGTCTTTTGGATGCGCGTCTGCCTCTTCTCCTAGCCCGTTGAGCAGTTCCATCTCGCCGAGCTTGCTGCGCGTGCGCCGCACCGTTGTTGGCGGCGCGGGTCGCCCACTGCTTCGCGTGCCATGGCCTGCGAGTGGCGTTTCTGGCTGTGCAGCCGATGAGCGTGTCGACGTACGGATGGGCGTGCCGGTTCGTCGGGCTGTGGCGGACGAGGAAGAGAAGGGACGGCCGCGCTTGCGAGCCGCGGCTCCGGGGATGGGCGGAAAGACTTCGAAGCGGGTGGGAGGGATGACTGAGGTGGTGGCATTTGGAGCGGGTGTCGCAGCGGCGACGGAGGGTGCGGGTTGATTTTGGGGTCCATGATGAAAGCCATTGGTCTTGGGGGTGGACGGATTCGATCTGTTGGTCGTTGCCAGAGGTTCGGCAGCGTTGCTGGTGGCAGCTGTGGCTGCAGAGCTGCGACGACGCAGCGGTGTTGTAGGCCGATGTTGTGCTTGTGGACTGCGGGGTCTGGGATCTGCGGCTTGTGTGGATGGCTCTCCTTCGTCTTCTTGCTTTGCGGGAACCTGCTCAGCATCTTCATTTTCTTCCGGAGGGTGCCCATTCGTTTGTGGGGGTTGTGATGATTCCTTCTTTGCGATTTCTTGCTGAACGCCTTCCTCGGGAGCAACCTTGTCTTCCCCTTCACCGTCGCGTTGTGCAACAGTATGGAGAGGTGGACCTTCATCGTAGTGAGCCAGGTTGTTGCGTCCCATGACATACGGTGTCCAAACGAGGCAATCGGGCTTGATCTGCGGGTACTTTTTGGCCTCAAACTTTTCAATGTAATGCTTGTAGTAGTCAAAGTCCAGTCTGAGCGCGTATTGCTTCGTCACAGGATCTCTGACAAGAGCGCGCAAACCCTCGAGTGCAGATACGATATCGTCAGGTGTCATTCCGGTTCGTTCGGATAATTGCGTGATGCTGATGGGGCCCTTTTGGTTGATCAGGTTATAGCACAATATCAACCGCCAATAGCTCCTATACGAAACCAGACCCATGTCGGAGAGAGGCTTTTCAGGTGAGCCAGTCTTCTTCTCGACCCGAGTCAAAAGGTAGGAAAATTCGATTAGCATGTGCCCAAAGCCTTTTCGCTGGTGGATGGGGAGAACCAGAATGCAGGAGACGTTGTTAAGACTGCTTGGACGCTTTTCTTTTGAAAAGTAGCCAACGAAATGACAGCCATACTCGTCAGTTTCGGCCATTACATAAAATAAAAAGGGCTCGACGTCGTAGTACAATGTCTTAGAGCCGAGGAAAAGCTTTGCTAGTAGGCAGAGATTTTGACAGTAGACGGGATTTTTTCGCCCGTCGACTTCGAAGAATGAAAAACGTCCGTCGCGGTATATCTCGTCGCCCGGCGGGTGTTTTGCTGGGCATTTGAGCTGCATGATGTTAGCAGATTCATATATAGACCATTTTTCGACATCAATTACCTTGTGCCGCCACGCAACGTAGTCAGAGTTCATATATTTGAGACAAAATTCGCAAATGTATAGAACCTTGTTCCGGCTGTATTCTTCAGGGTACGGCGCTGCATGCCAAGTATCAATCTCGTAGCCTCCGAAACTGATGCACTTGATCTTGCTGGGCGGCCCAGACACTTTTGGGGTGCGAGAATGGTCGTGGCCAGAACCCGTCGCTGTCTTCTTCTTCCAATCGTCCTCGGCTTTGAGTCGCGCATCTTCGAACCGCTTGCGATCTGCTGCTTGGGGAAAGGTTTTACTGGTATCAGCTTCCGCTTCCGAGAGGATACCGCCATAAGGCTTTGATTTTGAGTCGTCAGCATCGCGATCGGGAAAGCCGAAGAACTGATGAAAATTGTTGTGCAAGGCCGGGTAGTGCGAGACCTCGGGTTCTTCAACTGCAGCAGCGGCGGCCCTCTCAGCTCGTCTGGCACGGTCGCGTGCTCGCCTCTTCTTTTGCTTGAGTGTTGAGCTCAAGACGTCTCGGAGCTTGATGGTGTCGAGGTTAGTGAACGCTATCACTAGCGAATTCTTGGTAGCTTTCATGATGAGGGCACCAGGACGGTCTACCTTCTGCGACGTGGAGCGTCTTGGTCTCGTACGCCGAGAGGTCCGGACGGCCTGGGAACCTTCCTCTTCTGAGTCTTCTCGTGCCTCTCCATCCGTAGTCATTGCTCTTTGGGAGTTGACGGCTGCGGCAGCCACGGACGAGCCCTCATCATCTTCCCCAACCTCAGATGCAGTCTGAATCTGAGAGGATCGCCGCCGTTTTCTCGTAGAGCGCACTGGCAATGCCTGCTCTTCAGAATCTGCCTTGCGCTTGCGCAGGGCGCGAGAACCATCCATGGGATCATCTGGGTGGATAAGTGTGTTGAATACGGAGTGAGAGTCTGGTTTATTGGTCCCACGAGATGTGGGCAACAAGTCTCTAGTGAGCTTGGGCGCTGAAGAACGTCTCCGGGGAGCAGCTTTGGGTGTCTCTTCTTCGTCCGCCTGCAAGCCATTTTCCGTGCAGGCGGTGCAGCGCCAATTCTCAGCATCTACAAAGGGTGAGTCAATGCTCGGTTGAATAAAGCGGCCGAGTTGGGAGTGAGCACAGGGCTTGGCTTACCATCATCCGTCTTAAGAGAGTTAGCGTCCCGGGCACACTGCCGATGAGCTGCGAACAAAACATCAGCATCCAACTCTTTCACAACCAGGCTCGCACTCACAATTGTCCCCACACACTGCGCACGAAAGGTATTCTTCAAACTCCTCACTCGGGTCGTGCTCCTCGTCTTGTCCGCAAAACCTGTTTCCGACAGATCAGCATCAGGCCCACCCCAGGTAACAGACATGCATGTTTAGACTTACACACAGCGGTTCGGATCCATGATTTCAGCATCAGCTTCTTCTGCAGTGTCGCTCTGGCCCTCCCAATCGTTTCCGGCGTCTGATTCGGACTCGCTCTCCGGGTCTGCTTCGCTCGCACTACTCTTGGCATCTTCTGATGAGGAGTCGATTTCGGCGTCTTCATCGTTCTCTTCCGCATCCAATTCTTGCCCAGCTTGTATCTTGACAGCCCCAACCGGTTCGCCGGCGTCTTCCTCGTTGTCAACCTCCTCACCTTCGGCATCCTCGTCCTCGCCTTCTGCATCGATGTCCATGCTTTGCTCCTCGACATTGCTCAGATCCTGCCCTGCCAGCGGCGCCGGTTGTATCATGTCCACGTCTTCCTCGTGCTCGGCATCCACATCGCTGTCGTCTCCGCCAGCGTTGTTGCCTGGTGCCTGGCCTAACAGCCTACTCGGCTCGGCGGCCATGGCGTATGACAAGACCGAGGCCAATTTGGAAGCAAGAAAATCCAGATTTAGATATTGAAGTCCGAGAGTTGCGCGTGAAATGAGTATTTGACACGTCTTGTTGCCCGTACATGCAGAGGTGGGCGTCGCGCAGTGGCCAAGTCGCGTGTCCGCACGGGTGGATTGTTGGCTATGCGCCCCAACACACGAGTCTGTAGCGTCGTTTAGGCATATACCGGCGTGGACGAGGGCATTGGCGGATGTTGGGGGAGGTGGGTGAGGTTGTCGGCGCTGGTGCGTGGCTGGATCGACTGCGGAGAAGCCGCGGGCGCGACGCGTTGATCTCGGGACGGCGTCGCGGTTTCGTAGCGATTTCTGCGACCGAGCAAATAGCTTGTGAGCTGGCGACACCAAATCCGTCGCCTGCCGGTGGTGAGAGCGTTGTTGGCGATTGTATTGCCCCTTGGTTTGCTCTCTGTCACGGAGAGGGCTCGCTCACTTCCCAAGCGGCAGCGAGCGCACAGACCATCACCCCAAGTGCTGGACCGCAGCTCGTAGCCGTTGGCTAACTACCCACACACAACACCCTCCCGCTCCATCGCATCCAGTGCTCCTATCCGATTCTCTCCCACAATGGGCGTTCCCTTTGAGGCTCTGCTGCCGTATGGCATTATTATTGGCGTACGTACACCCGACAATGGCCCCAACACCCAATGGAAGCTCACGCCATTGCAGATGTTCGGCCTTACCAGCTTCGGCCTGGGCCAGGTGCGGAGGATCCAGAACGGTGGTAAGAACTGGAGATATGGTGTTGACAAATGGGACAAGGTCTGTCATCCCGCTGGTCACTCGCAAAGACTGAGGATGTAAGCTAATTCTCCGTAGCAAAGTATGTCGCTCCGAACCCCTTCGGCGATTGACGGCCTGCTAAGTGACGACAGTGATGCGCCGCGATAAGCGTTTGACGGGCTACCACAGAGGCCAAGCCGACAGGCCTCACGCTCCCTCTGGCTTCGAGCTCAACAACCCGTGGCATGTAGGTTTGCAGATGGTCTACTTGCAAGGTACGGAGAGGTTGACACACGGTGCAGCTCGAGCCCGGCTACACTGGCTGTTGAACAGTGCGGGGAACACTTCCAGATCCACTACAGTCATGGCAGACGCTCTCAATGCAATCAGCGGCCGTTCATCTACGTATAATTCAAGAGCTTTACTTGATTTCCGTCACCAAGCCCTTGATTCCGTCTTGCTCGCTCTTGGTCAATGCTATGCCAAACACCTTGTCCAGAGCCCCCAACCGGTCCTCTTCGCTCTTGAAGACTTGCTGCGACTCCACCCTCCCGTGAATGCACATGGTCAACTCGTTCTGAAGGATCATGGCGCCAATGAGTTCCGGGTTTTCCGGGGAATCTATGACCATCTTGCTGCAAATGACCGTCTGTGTGAACCAACTTCTGGGACTTGTGCTTGTGTAATAGTTGATGAGCTGAAAGTCTTGGTGCAGCCATTCCATTTCGCTGAAGCAATACAAATCTTGCCACGCGCTGTCGTGGTTCCGGCGGTACTGGTACACCCAAAGCCGCTGGTTTGGATCCGTGTTGCCTTCGATGTTCTTCCAGGCCAGGCGCATATGAGCTGGAGCAATTTGGGCAGAAGTGGTCTCGCTCGTATTCTTGTCGACGCGCATTGGACGTGTTGGTCCATTTGGACCGAAGCCCACATCGACAACGTGGTTGTAAAGGCCTATCGTGACCAGACAGATAGCATGGCACCTGGACCAGCATTAGACTTGGCTGTAGGGTCGGATCACGGCAATACGAACCATGCGCTGAAGGGCCTGTCTTCAGCCTCCTTGACTCGCGCTCCGCTGAGATAGACGTTGTAGCCCAGCGATCTCAGAACGATGCTCAACAGAAGGTTATTTTCGAGACTCGAGCCGCCACGACCGGGACTGAGGATCTGCTTTGCAAAGAGCTCTTCTCCGTCCAAGGATATCTGTCGGTAGGTCGAGTAATGGAGGCTGATGTTTTCCATGGGAATGGTCGACAAGCTGTGCCTCTGCAAAACGCCCAGGAAATCGAGCTTATCGGCCGGGCTCAGAGGATTTACATCGTATATCCGCATGTTTTCTTCCAGACAGATTCGGTCGTAGTACTGGCGGATCTGGTGGTACGAGTACCGCGGAGCTTCCATTGCGGCGACAAAGGCAGACTCGCGATGCCAAAGATTTTGGTTGGCGGAGTCATGACGTTTAAGAGCACTCTTCCTCATGGTGGTTTCAGACACGGGTGCTTGTCAAATGATAGGTTCCCTCTGGCTGGGACGAGATCTCTCAAGTAGTGGGCGAGTCATGGGAGGTGGAGATGGATTGAACAACGAGATGCGGAGAAGCGAAGAAAACTATGAAGCGCAGTTCCCGAGCGGGCTACGTGGGGCCATGCACGGCTGGTCGCATTGTTACTGGAGAAAACTGCGGTGAGAGCCGTCAATTGACCGCGACGGCTGATGGCTGTGAGCATGTGCAGAGGGGAGGAAGGGGTCCCTGGGCGGGAAGGCCGATGAGGGAGGGTTGAAGGGCGACTGGCGGCTCAGCTGCATGGCCAAAGGCAGGCAGAGAATGAGGGGGGTTGGCAGAGGATGGAGATGTGTTTAGCCCGTGACTACTACTTAGCAGCTAGCGGCTCGAGATTTGGTGTTGAGGGGCTCCTTTTTCTGAAGCAGTGGCGATGGCGACTGAGCATCTCCGAGGGGCGGCCGCCAAGCCCAAAGCGGACGAGATCGTCCCTGTCACAATCTATCAACCCCAAGCCCAAGCCCCTAGGTAGGTATGAACCCAAAATACGTACAGTACAGCTCTTGCGTTCCATCATACGCTTTTTCATCCCCGCCATGCTCTGAACCCCAGCCCGCCGTCCAAGACCGCTGAACCCAACTGATGCCTCTCGTTTGATCTACCCGCCAATCCCTCCGTTCTCTTCTCCTCTCGTCGCTCTCTATTGCTCTTCGCGCGTCGCAATGCAGCGAATGTCTGAAAGCCAGGAATTTGCCCTGAGTCCACCGCCTCCTTTGAACTACGGCTTCCCCGCCCCTGGTACCTACACGGCCGCCTCTCTCGACTCTCCAACTCTCGGTGGTGGTTCGTCCGTCTACAGCAATGGTCGCAGCCTACCACCTCCGCCCCGCGATGTGTTGCAGGAGAACTACAGGAGCGCCGTCGCCGACGCCCAACCAGACAACGCGACCCCCCAACAAACGAAGCCGCGCACATCTCCCGCCCTTAATCTCAACGATGTCGTTCACGTTCACCTCTTGGTCGAGACGGCCGTCGGAGACAGCATGGGATACGACGTCTTGTCCATCGACGAGATGGAAGCGTTGAAAAAGGAGCGCGCCTCCCTGGCTTCGCGCATGGAGGCTGTTGGTCAAAAGCTGGCATTGGAATCCAAGGTCCGCGACGCCGCTCAGTCTCTCAATCGACTATACTCGTCAAAGAGACGCCGCGGGTCCAGCGGAAGTTTTGAAAAGCTTCACTCAAGGAACATGAGCAAAGCCAGCCAGACAAGCAATGGCCAAGTCAATCCAGACTCCTTGTCCAAAAGCGAATCGGAACTCGCTGCAAGCGCAAAGAAATGCGACGACCTCACACGCGATCTTTGGACCATGGAGAGGCGCGCCAGAGAAATAGAAATGCAGTTGCTTAGGCATACCGCGGGAATTTTGCAATTGACTTATAAAGGACCGACGAAACTCGGAGACAATCAACGGTCACTGCTCCAGAATATTTCCCAGGCGGCGCGTCCGGATAGTCCGGCTAGCTCGTACACCTATGAGCATGCCAGCGCAAGAAGTCCAGCAAGGATTGAAGACAGGAATGGCTTCGATGAGCGAAGTTTCTATCGGTCGCCAGAGAATCTGGATCGATTAGTCGATGCACTGAGAAATGGAAAAGCTCTGTCAACCAAGGCCGATTCTCTCGGAGGTGCCATCTCGGAGGTTGACAACGAAACCCTTCAATCTGTGGAGAACCGGCTCGAGGATCTTAGTGACCGTCTTCGGCAGCTGATAATTCGGGCGAACCCCGAAGCTAACAAAGAATATGATGCTGCTCCCAAACATTCGACGGAAGCCAGTCCCGCGGAACGCGCTGCCAATATTGCGCAAAAGCTCGACTATCTTGACCAAGGATTGCGCGATGTTGAGGCGGAGCAGAGCAAAATGCGGCAAAACCTCCAAGAAGATAAAACGCTCGAAGCTCCTCCGGAGCAACTTGAGCTCATCAACAAACTGCTCTACCAGATAGTCTGTGCCTCGAGGCAAGAGTATGATGAGGAGTACCCTGCTCCACCGATTGGAAATGGTGTTCAACACCAATTCTCTTACATGGAGGGCGTGATAGCGGCAATTGACCAGGCTCAAAAGGCGCTTCGGGCCGAGCTCTCCTTGGCATCAAGAGGCGGAGGAGATGACATGAACGACGCCGCGAGGTACGAGAGCGTCTTGCAAGAGCTATGGACTACAATTGTGAATGGAGAGGAAGACTACAGACAGCGCAAGGCTCAGCGACGCCGGATGCTCGAGGCAGAGCCAGAGCACAACGCCGCTGAGCTGGATGAGCTGTCGCCCGACGAAGACGCCTTGCCCGAGAAGTTTTCCATTCATCTATTTACTTCTGAAGTTTCCCACATCTACCGCAAATCCCAGAGCCTCAAGGAGAAGAACTCCATTCTTCGCCGCCAAATCCGACAACAGCGCGATCTCAACGAAAAGTCAGATGCCGAAAAGGAAGAAGAGTTCATGCGGCTGCGTGGCGAGATCGAGCGCCTCCGCGACGCATTGCACAGTAATTCCAGCGACAAAGAGGCCATTCAGGAGCAAGAAGAAGCGCAGCGTGCATCGCAAGAGCAAATCGCCCAACTCGAGGAACGTCTCGAACAAGCCCTTGAACAGGCGCGCGCTTCCGTCACCGACGCTCAAACCCAAGTGGCAGAAGCCGAAGCACATGTGGCAGAACTCTCAGCCTCCCTCGAAGAGTCTCAAGCCGCGCGCGAGCAAGCTGAGCGCACAGCCAAGGAGAAGAGCGATGAACTGCAACAGAGAGAGAGGGAGCTACGGGAGCTGGAAGGCGATGTCGTACGTCTCCAAACCGAGGTGACGGTAGCACGCGCCGAGCTGGATGAGGCCTACGGTACTCGATCCCAGCGAGCGGCCGCTAATCCAGAGGTCGAAGCACAGCTGGAGGCTCTAAGCGTTAAGAACGTCGAGATGGCCGAAGAGGTGGCTCGTCTTCAGCAAGAGTCAGCAGCCGCGCAGCTACAGATGCGCGAGGTGACCGATCGGGAGAGGAGGCTCCGCGAGGAGTTGCGCGACACCATAACCGAATTCGAAGAGCTCACCAGGGCCCACGTGGAAACGGAGAAGGAGCGCGAAGGCTTGGAAGGTGTCATCGACGGGCTCAGAGAAAAGGCCGAACAGCTCGAGGCGCAGCTAAACGAAGAGAAGATGCGCTGGATGGGCATGGGGAGTCCAGGCGCTGGTTCTGGCGGGCCAGTGCAGGACACGACAAGCACGCGCGTCATGAGAGACGAATTCAAGAGGATGATGAGAGAGGAGAGAGCCGAGGCATTCAAGGCGTTGAGAGTAAGTTGAAATTCCGATAGAAATATCGAACCATGGCTGACTGTCGTGTGTAGGGTGAGCAGGAAGAGCGCAAGCGCCTGGAGCAAATCATCCGCGCGTTGAAGAGAGAGCAGCTCCCCACCGCGACCCGCAAGCCGAGCTTGCAAACTCAAAATCTGACAGTCGCCTGATCGTCTTGCTATGCCTATCAACAACTGCTGAAAAGAGGAAAGAGAAAAGTCGCTTCTTAATCGCTTGATTGCGCCGCCCGCTTTTGTCTATCCGAGCACGCGCCATTTGATCCTTCTTATATCTACTTAACTTTTCGACTTGGATTTAGGGTTTTCTGGTGTTTGGAGCGCGTTTGCGGTTTTTGATTTCGCATTCTTCCCCCCCCCCTCTTTGCTGCCGCGTAATACCGAAGCGCCTTGTTGAGTCTTTAAGTCTGGAAAATCAGTTCAATACCTCTTGTTTTCGGTCTCTTCCGTTGTCGTTTCTCTAGCTGCTTCTCTGTCGTTTTGGTGTTTCGATGGGTGGAAACCTTTTAAGGAGCGCGGGGAGTCTTCAACTGTCTACTCTTGATCCGACCTATCTTTGGGTCGGTTGTGTGAAATAACAAAGTTCATTGTACTGTCACTGTACTTTTGCCAACGCCTTCGCTTTGGCCGAAGTTTGTGTCAATGCTTGTTCAATTGTTTATACATTCCTTTGCTATTTCTGTCTCCATTCTCCTTCGGCTCCTATTTTCATTCCTTTTGTCATTCTACTCATACCGTTGCACTGACCCGCTGCTCTGCCGCACCAATAGCCTTGATGATGGCTATGAGAGCGGCCGACATATCTGCTCCCATGGCCGTCGACGTTCTCAAAGTTGTCGGGACGGCGGTCGCGGCTGGCGCACTTGTCGGCGCGAATGTAAACCTGGGTTGGCTCGATGACGATGTCGACCGCAAGCTACTCAAGCTCGTCGTCGAGGAAGAGGAAGAGGAGGCTGTTGAGGAGGAGGACGACGACGAAGACGAGGTCGAAGCCGAGCCTAAAAAAGTCGACGTGCTCAGCGAGGAGGTCGAAGAAGTGCTCGAGGTCGACGAAGAAGAAGAAGTCGTCGTTGTGGTGGAAGTCAAAGTTGTGCTCGTTGTCGTCGGCCGCGAGGGCACAGTCACTCCACCTTTGATTGTCAACGCCTGCCGGTTGACCAGCAGCAGCGCGTCAAACACCTCCAGCGCTGCCAGCTGTGGTCCCAGCCCGGACATGCCGTCGAAGTTTCCCGTGTTCCAGCGGAAGCCGCAATTCAGCTGGCCAGGACCCTTACACGCATCCGCTGCCCCGTTCGCCGACGCCGTGATTAATGGCTTGATGGTGTCCAACGTGTCGGGCACGATAACTGTCGTCTTGGCCAGCCAGCGCGACAGGTACGCCTTGAATGACATCTGGTCGGTGTTGCACATGCCGTTCGATTCGCACGCCGCCTCATACATGGCATCGCCGTGCTGAGCAAGGGTGATACCAGGGCGATTGAAAAAGGAGCGCGCAGCGTGCGAAACGAGAGTATCAACCCTCTCCTTCCACCCGCCCGCCTTGGCCGGATCGCTCGAGGCCGTTAAGTTGTACATGGCAGCCGCGCCGTACAGGTACAAGGCATTGTTGTAGGTCCACTGGACGAGGTTGACGTCGGTGCAATTGGTGCCCACGTTGGCGCCGTCGTACACGGCGTACGAGTTGGCGCGATCGACGAAGCCGACTCCAACGCTCCAGTCCCACAGCTTGGCCGCCCAAATCGCGTACGTGCCGGCGGCGTCGTTGTTGTATAGCGCCAGCCGCGCCGCCACTTGGAATAGCGCGCTGGCCGACACGGTGTTTTTGTAATTGTAGCCCTTATTTTCGGGGTACACTTGCCACCGCAGGCCCCCATTACAAGAGGAGGTGTCCCACCGCGCTATCTGCGCGTCGAAGACGTTGGCGGCTAAAGTGGCGTAGCCGTGCGAAGGGTTGCTGAGGGTGGGAAAGGATTGCTCGGCGGCCGACAGCGCGGAGAGGGCCCAAAAGGCTTGGTCATCGTTGCCCTGAGCGCACCCTTGTCAATCTCCAATGGGCCATTCCTGGACTGCGCACGAAAATAAGGAATGGGGAAGTCGGAAATCGGAGGCTCGCCGTTGGACATCGCGACAACCAACACCAACACGACAGCGAACCGCAAAAACAGAGAGAAAGAGAGACCGCAGTACTCACAAATTCCTTGCGCCACTCGTCTCGCGTGAAGCTATTCTCCGGCCCCGCCTGCGCCTCAAACGCCCGCTGGATCAACTGGTTATACTGCGCGTCGCCCGTGTACGCCCAGTAGTCGACCAATCCGCCCCACACGGCGCCCGCCTCCCACCAGTAAATCGGCTTCGGCCAGGTCCCGACCAAGTACTCGGCCGTGCCCGCCGCCCCGAACGTGTAACTGGATATGATGCCCTTGGCGGCCGTATTGGCGGCGGCTTTGATCGACGCGGCGTCGGCGGCGTTGAGCGAGATGGCGGCGGTCAGAGGGGCCAGCAGGGCGAGCAGGAGCGTCGTCATAGTCGTCGTCGTCGTCGTCGTTGTGGCAAGTGCTCCTCGCAGCATGGTGGGAGAACTTTTTTGTGGGAGAAAAGGGAGCATGGTAGACGGGTATTGTTATGTTTATTTTTAACTTTGGGTCTGCAGGCGGGAAGGAAAAGCGTTTGTTGTGGCGGCGGCGGGTAAACGGTGTGGTGTTTACCCCAGGGAGAGCACACAGTGGCGTCAACCGAGGAGGCGAGGTTGAGGGAAGGAAGTAAGGAAGGAAGCAGTAATTGGACAAAAGACAACGAAACAGGTGAACAAGGGACCAGGTCGTGGAATGAATGGCATAGTGAGCGGGCGACACATGGACTTGCAGCGACCAAAACGGTGCGCGAGCTGAGATTATAATAGGTGCTCCTCCTTGTATGTGGTAGCTAGGCAGGAGAAGGAGGAGGTGGAGGAAACAAGGTGGGCAGCTGATCAAAAGAATCCACCAGCCAGGCCTGTGGCTACCTAGGTGAAGGCAGGAATGAGACGTGTGATGGAGGGTACCACAAAGCTACGTATGCATTCTTCATGTATAGTCTGCGACCTGACGTCGCCATGTGGCCCAACCGAATCATCCAACGCGGCACGTATTCGGGGACAGGGACTCGGACGCAACGTGGAAGCAAAGCAAGCCCAGGCGATGAACCGATGAGACGTTGAGTGGAACCCCGGGCCGCATGTTCCAAAACGAGTGTGAATGTGATATTAAACCGCCCGCCCACTCGCCCGCCTACCAAGCGCTTGGGTGGCGGCGTTTGACTGCGTCCTCAGAAACTCGTCCTTCCCCACGGGGTATAGCTGCCCTCATGCATGGCGCGCGGGCCGCGCGCTTGACGTGAACCTTAACTTCCACATCCCAACACATCTGTACCAATCACGCATAGCATTCCCACTTTCGTCCCTCACACCTTTTCCGTGGCCTGGACGTGCTCTTTGCGCGCCACACCCTTCTCTCCGCCAACGCCTTCTGCCGACGATGACCCTGCCGCCGCGAGCGTCCGCATCCCCGTGGCCTTTTCCCTGCGGATCCGCTTGCTGATCTGGATTGGGCTCTCGCCTGGCGTCGTGTACAGTATGTCCATCTCTTCCAGTGTCAGATTCGCCGTCTCGGGATAGCAGAAGTAGACAAGAGGAACGAAGGCCAGGTTGGTGCACATGAAGATCAGGTACGCCTCCCACTGCAGACGGTTGATGATGACCTGCAGCTTTCGTTAGAATCGACTCGGCCATCGCTGATCGACAACGTGCTTACCGGAGTGATCATCACAATGACAAAGTTCCACAGCCAGTTGGACGAGATGCCAATGGCTGTTCCACGCGCACGTGCTCGGAGCGGCAAGATTTCAGGCACGTATACCCAGCTGGATTGTGTCAGCGCAGCCGCGGGATGATGAATGGCAGGAATACTCACGGGATGCAGTTGACGCTGGCTCCGAAAATGAACATGTACAGGAAAAAGAAAGCGACACTGGCAGACGACGTTGCCGTGCCCACGCTGCTGCCCTTGAAACTCAGCAACACGGCCACCAGCATCATGCAGATGCCGAGTCCAAAGCTACCGATCATCATAGGGCGTCGTCGACCCAGCTTGTCTGCGCCCAGCGCCGGGACAATGGAACCAAGCGGGAACATGATCTGCGTGACGCCGGCTATCAGGAGCGACATGTTTCGAGTCATGCCGACATTCGACTCGAGGACGGTGGGAAGGTAGTACCTGGGAGTGGATGTCAGCGATGATATGCATCAACCAGGCCAGCGGGGCGTGTTTTTGGGGATCGAAATCTCCTGCACGCCCTGCCTTTTCAAACCACTCCACTATCAACACTTACACGACAAGATTGATTCCTCCGACTTGGTTCATGAACTGCATGCCATAGGCAAGCAACACGCGCTTTCCCGTCTGGACTTCGTCTTGCGCAAAGATGTGCAGCCAACTCTTCTGGCCCTCGCCTTCGAGAGCAATGGCCTGCAGAATCTCGTCTCTCTCCTGGATGACCGACTCATCTTCGGGCTGCTTGTCATATACGTCGCAGAGCACCTTGGTGGCTTCTTCATCTCTGCCTTTGTTGAACAAGTCGCGAGGCGAGTCGGGCAGTCCAAAGACTAGGACAATGACGATTATGGCAAAGATGACCTGGCACGCGATCGGCAGCCTCCAAGCAATGGGTCCGCCAACAAAGTTCATGCCATAGTCGAACCAGTACGCTTGAATCCGTCAGCCAAATGACATGGACAATTGCGGCCAAACTTACCGGTAACGATTCCGACACCGACAAAAAGGGGCTCACTGCAGACCAGGCGACCTCTGTTGTGTGCGTGTGAGAGCTCGGCTTGGTACATGGGCACAGTCGATGTCTCGATGCCTGTGCCAATGCCGGTGACGAAGCGGGCAACGATCATTTGTGCTTGGGAAAATGCGCTAGCCTGGAGTGCGGCGCCAATCTGCAGCAGTCAGCATCCATTGCTGGTCCACAAGGATGATCGACCTACAATGACCCAAGCCATGGCAATCCACATGGCCCTGCGTCGTCCCATGGCCTCGCCAAAGGCAAAGGCAACGATACATCCCGCGAAGCAGCCCAGGTTGTACACTGCAACGACAATACCGAGGGTTGTGTCATCAGGGTGTCCAACAATGTCCAGGAAGTCTTCGTTGCCAACAATTCCACTAAAGACTCCTTGGTCATAACCTGCAGCGCGTCAGCCAGTGTCAAACGACGGAAATAAAGGAAACTCACCAAAGAGGATAAAGGCCATGGAGCACCCAGCGGTAATGGCCAACTGCAGCTTGAAGCCGCGCCCAAACATGTCAATCTGCATCGTGAGAGCTGGGACCTGCTAAAACCTCAAAAGCCAACTGTGGAAAGGGGAGGCGTGGGACGGCGCAAACACCAAGAGGCTCGGGGGAAATGGCCATATATCACGATAAAAAGGAAGCAGACAGCATCGCCGGCGCAGGACCCAGGCAGTTCTCTCCAACGTCATTCGCTCCGCTCGCTACTAGATGATCCGATGCCACCACCACAAGCCGCAGCCAGGCCATGCCAGGCATGCCGTTGGCCTGTTGAGGGGGTTGGGTGTAAGGACGAGACTCGCAGCCGTGATTTCCCCGTGTCTTGTGCAACCTGGCGGAGCAGTGGTCCCCAGAACAGAGGCGCCATGGAGAGTGGTGATGGCGCACCGGCCAATGGGAGGGCGCCGTCGCATTTTGCCTGAATTGCGGGGGAAAGATGGACGTTGCTTGGCGGCTCACTGGCGACCGTCTCTCCACCGGACAGGCGTGTAGCCTAGGTACATGTATGTAACTGGCATGATGTGAGAGTGACATCCGACGTCGACCCGCGAGCGGCGGACGTCCGATCCTGCAGCCACGGCCAAGGGAGGAGGCGGCCTTGGTGTTGACGCCGACGGGCAAGGGCGAGGGAGATGTGGTGTGGTGTGGTGAAGCTCCATGTCTGTGTCTGTGGGGTAAGGGCCGAACAGTGGACCCTGGCCGGCTTCCCCCGTTTCTGGGGCAGGGTGGTCTTTTCTGGGGATCCGCCATGGGGAACTAACTGTCAGCGCTTTGTTAGGATCCTGCTTCTGGCGACTGCACGCGCCGGCACCCAACGGCGACACTTTCGTACTCACTAAGTCTTGCGCTTTTGACGACTGGGCGACTGTGGATATTCAATTCGTCTTGAACACCCTTCAACCTGTTGCGACGCTGCGACTTGCTGACTGGCTGCTTTTCGAAAGGAGTAGAACTCACGGATCAACTCACACTGACATTTCGTTTGGCTCCCTTAACCCTCCGACTTTCGCAGTTGCCATGAGGTTTATGGGACAGATTGAACGGTACGCGCGAAAGGCGACTCATTTTCTCAGATTTCAGCTTAGTCTTCTGGGGAAAATGGCCAGAGAATGCACGGTCTGACAGTTTTTTGTTCGCTGGATTTCTGTCAAGTCAACTGGTCTCAATCAAGGTGTTTAACTCATCGAGACAGTACGTTACCTGCTCTTTCACCTTTTGAATCTATCTCGCGGTTGGGAACCCGAGACATGAACGGATCAAGCGACGAAGCTTGCATTTTTGGTTGATGGACACGAACGCTGATAATGGAACTCAACAGCTTTCTCTTTTCCACCTTCTACCAGCAGAAGTCGAGGAGTGGTACAGGAGAGATGAGCAAAGTTGCCTCGCCATCACTGTCGATGTCATTCTACATTGGTTGCTCAATCATCACCTCGCTGAAAGCTCATCTCGACAGCACAACTCTCTCACTTGGTGGATGGCATGCCTGAGAACAACCCGGCAGGTGACTCTGGCCAAAAGAGAAAAGGAACCGAAAGCCACAAGTCGGAGAGTTCAACGTCGGCACCGATAGCCAAACTTTTGCTTCCCAACCGTTGGGCTGAAGGGCGTGTGGGTGGTTTCCTTCGCGCTATGCCCTCTCGCCGGGTAACCTTCGGGGGAAGCTTGACTAGCGGCCTTACAACAACTGGAACCGTCTCACTTTCTCTACGTCAAACACGATCAAGAATTGCTTTTTCTCTTCAAACTTATCGCCTGTATGGTCATGTTT
The DNA here is from genome assembly GCF_038021145.1 of Phyllosticta citriasiana. Lineage (NCBI taxonomy): Eukaryota > Fungi > Ascomycota > Dothideomycetes > Botryosphaeriales > Phyllostictaceae > Phyllosticta > Phyllosticta citriasiana. The sequence goes on along the minus strand of NW_027117282.1, from coordinate 770,456 downwards.
TGATCATCCCGTTTGGCGCCCTTTCGCGTGCTTTTGACGTTCCTTGTTGACACCTAGGCGCCATGTGGCCACCCACCACCTCTTCGGCCGTCAACATGATTGATATCAGAGTCAATTGATGCAAATACTGCTGCCTCCACGCCAAGGGTGGCTCTGAAGCCTTGATTGGTCTTGGAATATGCCCGTCTCCCGTCTCCCACATGCCAAACAGGCACCACTTGGGGAGAAGATTCGAGCACAATTTTGACAGTCTTCGGCAGTCAACCGCAGAGCCTCACGCCACCATTCAGGACCGAAGAAAAACGACTGCCTGGCCTGAAAACAAGCCAGACACAGTTGCCTGGAAAGAGATGGAAATTCTACGGCCGTACAATGAGCGCCCTTGGTGGCGGTGCGGGTGGCTGACACCGACCGAGGTTTGGAGCAACAAGCTTCGACTGCCGCGCCATCCCCGCGCCAGACCCTGCTTTCTGACATCAGAGGCCCCTAATCGCTCCTTGTTCGGCCGTAGGGCTCGTCTTTGCTTCTACTTCGAGCTCATTTGCTCCCCAGCGCGTCCAGTCTGGGGATGCCTTGCCATGAGCCGCCAACTCTTCACCTGAGCACTGTTGGAGATTGCTGATCCATGACGACCGAGGCAGCCCAAAGACGGCAGGCGTCACATGTGCTGCGACACAACAGATACTTCATCTCGACAATTCGCAAACACCTCTACCATGTGTCAGCTCAATCGCCCATTCCCTCGCCCATCATGGCTCTCGACTTACCGCTCCCGATCCTGCTCGTCTTGCTCTCCGCGCCCCAGGCGCTCTTGGTGAAAGCTCTCATTCCAGAGCAAAATCTACGGGTTCCCATCACTCCAATTGTTTTGGGTCTGATTGCCATCAATTTCGGAGTATGGGCTTTTTACAGAGTCGCCATATACCCTTTCTTCTTCAGCCCTTTCCGCCATTTGCCTCAGCCTAAGGAGGTGAGTTTTGAGTGGCCCTGCGTTTGCTTCTCGAGCTGATTTTGGCAGGGTGGATATCCCATCATCAATCAAGGGCTGGTGATTATGAAGAAGCCCCCCGGGGCCGAGTTTCTTAAATGGATGAGGAACATACCCAACGAAGGCCTCATCATGTTCAGGGGCATATTGAACATGGAAAGACTTGTACCCACGGACCCCAAGTATCTCTCGGAAATCCTCGTGCACAAGTCGTACGACTTTGAAAAGCCAGGCCGCGCGCGACGCTTCCTGCGAATAATCCTCGGCGACGGCCTCATCATTGTCGAAGGCGACGAACACCGCTTCCAGCGCAAGAGCTTGATGCCCTTCTTCAGCTATCGCAACATCAAGGATCTCTATGGCATCTTTTTTGCCAAGTCGGGCCAATTTATGGATTGTCTCTCCCAGGAGATTGACGAGAACTCCAAGAAGACGGAGAAGGACGCCGGTGCTGTCGTCGAGATCAACCACTGGTCGACCAAAGTCACGCTCGACATCATCGGTGTTGCTGCTCTCGGCCGCGACTTCAACTCGCTTAGGAACACTGATGACCCCGTGGTGCCACTGTACGAAGAGATTCTGGAGCCAACAGCGGAGAAGGCGCTCTTTTTCACGCTACACTTGATCGGCTTCGAGAAGATTGTGCGCCTGCTGCCGTGGAAGATCAACGAGCGTCTTGACTATACAACGAGCAGTCTGCGTAAACTGTACAGACAGTTCCTCGCTGACAAGAAGGAGAAGGTCAAGCTCGACACCGAGGGCATGCAAAAGGACATTCTCTCCGTCATCATGCGCAGTAATCAGTTTGGCGATGAACTGCTCATTGATGAGCTGTTGACTTTCCTCGCTGCTGGGTGAGTCCAATTCAATGATATTACCCATGCTCTGTCATGATGCTCACAGACAAACCAGTCATGAAACCACGTCGTCAGCCTTCACATGGGCAACCTACCTGCTCGCCAAAAACCCGTCAGCACAAACCAAGCTGCGCAACGAAGTGAAGACGCACCTAGCCGAGGAGCTCGCAAACCCCGACGATCAAGAATCAATGGCCCTCGCCGACAAGCTCGAGTCACTCCCCTACCTCAACGCTGTCTGCAACGAAGTGCTACGCCTGTACCCAACGGTACCCGTGACGATCCGCGACGCAGTACGCGACACGACCATCGCGGACCAATTCATCCCCAAAGGCACGCAGCTGATCCTCTCGCCATGGGCCATCAACCGGTCGCCGCGGCTCTGGGGCGCCGACAGCGAAACCTTCAAGCCCGACCGCTGGATCGACGCCAACGGCAAGGCCAACAACCACGGCGGCGCCAGCTCCAATTACTGCCAGCTCACCTTCTTGCACGGCCCCCGCAGCTGCATCGGGCAGCGCTTTGCCCAGAGCGAGTTGCGTGCCCTGCTGGCTAGCTTTGTGGGCCGCTTTGAGTGGGATTTGGCCATGCCGGAGGATCAGGTCATTCCGGCGGGCGTCATCACGACGAAGCCGAAGCATGGGATGAAGCTCAAGGTTCGCAAGGTGTTGCCGGCTTGAATGAGGGCTCGGATTTGCTGCCTGTTGCCGTCCGTGTGTCTCGTCGTGGAGTTGAATTGTAGAGAGGCAGGAAGGAAGGAAGGAGTTGTGGGGACTGTAGGAGAAAGAAATACACCTTCGCTTTTTTGTACACGCTACGCTTTCCACATGAGGATTGGGTTGTTGGGCTACCTGCTAGATTACCCCTGGGCGTCGTCGTCTATGTTCTCCATTACTATTTTTGGTACATGGTGCTTTTGAAGAAGCTGTCTAAGATTCCAATGCTTGCATGTGTGCACTCGGTCTGCTCGTCTAGTCTCTTCGTCAACCGTCGTGACTCCTGTGAATGATGGTGCACAAAATGGATGAAGTCATCTCTCTACTGGCCTGGCATGGACAAAGAAGGAGGGCGAGGCGAACATCTGATGTCCCAAGTGTATGCACCGGAACCGCACGAACCGACGCTTTTTCTGCACCTGGTTGCGTACTAGGAAGGGGGTTTCGACGGATCCTCGCCAAGCCAACCCCTGTCAAACCCCTCCCCACGAACCACCCCCTAACCGCCGTCTCCCATCATCTACATATTTTTTACACGACCAGATCCTCATCGTCCTCATCCTCACCCACCGCCTCCGCCGTCCCAAAAATCACACTCTCCAACGCCCCCCTCTCACCACTATCTCGCACCATCCCCCTAAAAACGGCCCCGTCTCCCTCCCTCATCATGAGCTCAAGCGGGGTGCCAAACTCGACGACACGGCCCTCGCTGAGCACCAAGATGCGATCGAAATCGACGATGGTGCTCAGCCGGTGCGCGATGACGAGCAGCGTGCTGTTGTCGAATTGCTCGCGCACGCTGCGCTGGATGCGCTCGTCCGTCGCTTTGTCGACGGCTGATGTCGCTTCGTCGAGCATCATGATCTTCGGCTGTGCGATGATGGCGCGGGCCAGGCAGAGGAGTTGGCGTTGGCCTTGGGAGAGGTTGGACCCGCCTTCGGAGATGGTTGTGCTGAGTGAGGCGAAGGGGTTGGCGTTCGTGTTGGTGTTGTTGGCGTTGCTGTTGGCGCCGCTGCCGCTGCCGCTGCTCTGATCGGGCTCGCAGGCAAAGTCGGCGGCCGAAACCAAATGCACGCGCTGCAGCGCCTCGCGCAACTCATCGTCGGCGTGTTCGCCGAAGGGATCGAGGTTGGAGCGCACGGTGCCGGAGAAGAGGACGGGGTCCTGCGGGATGATGGCAAGGCGCGAGCGGACGTCGTGCAGGCGCAGGGCAGCAATATCGAGGCCATCAATGTGAATGCTGCCCTCGCGGGCCTCGAGGAAGCGGAACAGGGCCAGCGTCAGCGACGACTTGCCGGCGCCGGTGCGGCCCACGACGCCGACGCGCTCGTTCGGCCGCACGCTGAAGCTGACGCCCTTGAGCACCGGCGGCAGGTCGGCCGCGTAGCTGACGACCAGGTTGGACACTTCGAGGCGTCCCTCCGATGGCCAGGCGGCGGGCGCGGGCGCCCCGCCTTGGTCTTCGGTGTCGATTCCCGATGAGTATTCGATGACGCGCTCGACGGCGTTCATGGCCAGCTCGACGATGGCGTATTGCCGCAGCATCCAGACAACGGCCATCGAGTATTCGAGCGTGAAGCCGAGCGCGAAGCCGGCCAGCGCAGCGTCGATGCTCTTGAGCGAGACGATCAACGTCGCCATGGACAGCGAGAAGACAGCGCCGATGACGCCCAGTCGGTACGTGAGCCACCGGTTGAAGGCCCACATGTAGTATATGGTTTGTCCGTGTCGATCAATCAGGTTGAACATGTTTTCAATGTAGTCGGACGCCTTGCCAAAGGCACGGATGGTGCTGAGGCCGGAGAGCGATGCTCCAAAGAGCTCGAACATGGGGCTCTTGGCCAGACTCTCGAGACGCTTGGTTTCGCGCGCGCCGACGAGGTAGAAAAGGGCGTAGCGCAGGCACAGAGCAAGCAGGATGATGGCGAACAGGATCATGACTGGTGTGACCATCATGCTGTAGAAAAGTCAGCCGCAGCCCTTGACAAAATAACGGCAGTATCGTTGTCAGGGGTAAAATGAACAGACGAAAGAGTATTTCAGCCTCTCGAAAGCATCTCAAAATGAAGGGTCAACAAGCAGACAGTGGCAAAAAGCGACTTACCCGGCAACAATGATGCCCACCACGAGGAGCATATGGAAAAGCATAAACGAGAACCCACTAGCCTGCTCCATATCGACGGCATTGAAGTCGGCGGTGAAGCGATTGAGGATGCGACCGGTGGGCACCGTATCAAGCCAGCGCATAGGGGCGCGCAGGACAGCATACACCAAGTCGTCAAACAGCTTCCTGCTGGCGCGGATGGAGCCGCAAAAGACGACATAGTAGCGGATGGTGCCAAAAAGCGAGATGCTGACCGAAATGATCATATAGACACCCACGTAAAAGTTTGTGTCGCGCGTCAGGGCCTGCGAGTGGTAAGGGGCCCGGACGGGATGTTGGAGGAGGCGTGCGACCAAGCCGGTCGAGGACTCTTGCGTCTTGTACTGTCCCGTCCAGATGGTGAGCCACCACGAGCGGCCGAGAATGAGTGCTTGGATGACGCAAAATGCCAGCACGATGCCGGCCCAGAACCAGTATCCGCCGCCAGCCTTGACGTAGTGTCTGTAAACGGACAGTAGCACCTTGCCCTTCATCTTCGTCTCTTCCTCTGTGAACTTTTTGGGCGGCTCACTGGGTCCGGCAGCGTCGAGATGCACGTGGTGGCCGCCATCGTCGATGAGGGCGGACCGCTCGCTAACTCTAGATGCACGTCTGATCCGGCCGATACCATTACCAATGCCGTTTTCCAACGCGGCGGAAAGGCTGCCTCGTCGGACAGCTGAGCTTCGCCGCCTGCGCGGCGACATGTAGCCATTGCCACCGTCAAGCAGGGGCGACTCGTCCGTGAAATCTTCATCTTCAAGCTCTCCTTCGAGAATCTCTCCCAGCCCCCCGTTTTCCCGTAGTTCTGCGACCAACCCGGCGTGTTCAACCCGGCCTTCGCCGAGGAGCACTTCGAAGCTGGTCCGTGGCAGGCAAAGCGAGACATGGTGCGTGACGAGGATGCGCGTCCGTCCGTAGCCCAGCTCGCCCGACAGCGCGTGTTCGAAGATGTGGCGGCCAACGTGGGCGTCGACGGCGCTGAAAATGTCGTCCATGAGGAGGATCCCAGCACGAGAGTAAAGAGCGCGAGCAAGGGTGATGCGCCATTTCTGACCACCACTGAGATTGATTCCCTGGGCGCCAATTTCCGTGCTGTCTCCGTCCGAAAGCAACTTCAGATCTGGGTCCAAAGCACATGCTTGGATGACCTTTTTGTAGCGCTTCTCATCAAAGGGCAGGCCGAAAAGAATGTTGTCGCGGAAAGTGTGGTTCTCAATCCACGGCTGCTGGCTGACAAAGGCAATGGCCGATGGGATAATCCAGTTTGACGGGTTGGCCTTATGGTCGTAGCGCTTCTCAACGGGCAGGGCTTGCGGAACGACTATGGACCCAGAGAGCACGTCAACCTCCCCGAGAATTGCCTTGAGCAGGAGAGTCTTGCCGCTGCCAGTGCGGCCGGAGATGACGCTGAGCTTGCCTGTCGGAAAAGCAAAGTCGAGATCCCGCAAAACGAACGACTCTTCGTTCTTCTCCGAGTCGGAAGGCCACGCGACGTTGGCGTGCTTGAAGGAAATTTCGTCGCCAGGGATGGTGTTTGAAGGTTTCTCAGGAGCGTTGAGATATTCCTCGATCCGCTTGATAGAAACAAAAGCGTCGATACCCATGGCGATGACTTCGGGGACAAAGGCGAGCGTGCCTTCAATCTGACCAAGAATGCCGATCGTGGTAAAAGCTATCGACGGGTAGAGATGCTTGTAGACGACAGCATGAACGGCCAAAGTCACTGCCGAGAGCATGTAGGGTCCAAAGATCCAGCAGAAAATGAGAAACGTGTCAGAGACAAAGACTCTCCAGACAATCTTGAGCTCAGTCTCTCTGTACTCCTGAATCTTCCTTTGCCACTGCTGCTCCAGCGCACTGAACTTGATTTGGCGAATGCCAGTCAATGCCTCATTCAAGACGGCCAGCTTCTTGTCACGGGCGGACATGAGGTCGTTTTGGGCGCTGGCGTACCGCTGGGCAAAGTAGGAGTTGAGCGGCAGTACGCAAATCTGAGCCGCGATACCAGCGAGGAGTGCCTCCCACCTTGCAGGGTCAGAACTATTTTCTCATTCTGGAATGGGAGGCGTCACTTACCCTACGAGCTTGTAGATGAAGATGAAGGCCAACGTCAGCTTAATCACAGCGCTCCAGACGACGGCCTGATAGGTGCTGAAGTCCGCGATTCTCTTCGAATCAACACCAACGAGATTAATTGTACCCTGCTGCGTCTGCTTGAGCGCGTCTTCTTCCTCATCTTCATCGTCATTCTCTCCACCAGGTTCTTCCTTCTCTTCATCTGCGTCCTTCCTCACGCCCTTAGTCTCCTTCCTGCGCATGCTCTTTGCAAAAATCAGCGCGCTCAACTGCACGCGGATCGGCACATTCAGTCTGCCGTAGCTCAGCCACCAGCGCCAGTTGTCGATGTGATTATCCACCAGCACCGCAACACCGAGTCCCACGACCCACAGACTCGCTGCCACCGTCACGTTTGCACCGGCATCGCGCGCCTCGAGCAGCTGCAGTAGCCTGTACATGGCAAATTGGGGTGCCATGAACGTGATGCCCGACGTCGCAGCGATAATGTACTGCATGGTGAAAGCGGGCATATGCGCGCGGATGATGTTTTTCCAAAGACGGCCCGTGTACTTGGACGCCACGAAGGCATCGTGCAGGTCGCGGGAGCGGGCGTGGCTGTCGAGGGTCGGCAGATCAGACTGATTCAGGAAGCCCTGCTTTGAGGCAAAAGAGAGGAGCGGCGTTAACCAGCCGTACGTGTGGCGCGAGTAGGCAGAGCTGCTACGCGCAGTGTCGACTGGGCGGCCTTTGTGTTCGACATGAGGTCGCCGTGGGACCAGTGTGCAGAGTATCAAGCCGAGGAGTGCTAGGGCCACGCGTGCTATTGAGAGGCCTAGGAGACTTTTGGGGAGCGTTCGAAAGTTGTCAACGTAGCAGAATACGGCGAGCGAGATGAGGTATGTGGCGGCGTTGGTGATTGCCAAGCTGTATCTCCGCAAAGGCTCTTTTTCTACTAGTAATTCGATGGATTGGGCATTGAGAGGCAACTGGCCACAGTCAGATGTTGTGGATCTACCATTTATGTAGAAGTAGAGAGGGGCTCAATGGAAGGGTTGCAACAAGAAGGGGCAGGACTTGAGCTGCTGGATGCCGACTATATTGAAAACCGTCTACCCAACAACCTGGAGCCCGCAGTAATCCAAAGGGTTCACTGATCTCTGAGCTGCTTCAAAATGGGCCAATTCGAAGATATCCTACTTGCTTCTGAACATGAGGATGGATCCAAACCTTTTTCAAAAGGAAGCATGCAGATGCTCAACATCTTCTTCCAAAGCCACTGATGTCTATGTTGCATCGATCCGGAGCCATCGGAGACTCTGGAGCCAAATGAAAAAAGGAAAAGAAACGCGGAAGAAGAAAAACATTGAAGACTAAAGAGAACTAACTCACCCACAAGCCCGCTCCTACCCACTGCATGGCGCACAGCAGCCCCTTCTCCTGGTACCCCAACACACCAACGACGGCCCTCGCCACCGCCACCGCGAAGCCAGCGACAGCAACGCCCGTCAACAGCGCCAGCCTCACCTTGACTGCACACCCGTACCTAGCCACAGCATCGGGCGTAGCAACGCCGTCAACGTCGGCATAGGCAGCCTTGCCCGCAGCGACGGCACGCGCGTCGGGCGACGGCGCTTCCAGCTTGGGGGCACGGCGGCGCAGGCGAAACGTCTGCGCAATGCTAATGGCGGCATTGACGGAGACAAGAGCGAGTGCTGCGGTGACGATTGCGAGGGGCAGTTTGGATGATGATCTTGAACCGGAGCCGGACGATTGCAGAGATTGGAAAGGCGTTTGCTGTTGCTGGGCGGAGAACAGGTCGGGGGGTGTGTTTGCGTCGGCACGAGAAGAGGTCGTCGTCTGGAGAAGCAGAGCGCGGGCGAATGGGGCGAACGGGAAAAACGGCGCCGCCATGGTGGTCGCGATGGGGAGAGAGGGGGTTTGGTCAGGTCGGCTGAAGGCGCGCGCACGCTGCCGGGGTCAAGCTCGAGGATCGTCTTGTCCGAGTATGAAAGTGGTCAATAAAATTTTCTCTGGACGGTTTGCTGAGCGGCGGTGTGGGTATTTCAAGGTTGGAAAATAGTCATGGCGCGCATGTGACGCATGAAATGGCTGGACCAGACGACAGCACGAAACGGACGAGAGGGGGAGGAGGAGGAGGAGGAGGAGAAGAAGAAGAAGAAGAAGAAGAAGAAGAAGAAGAAGAAGAAGAAGAAGAAGAAGAAGAAGAATGGCAAGAGGAGCAGAATGGAGGGCAAGTGAAGACTGGACGAGACAAGCTTGGTCCACATAAAGCGGCGATGATTTCCTATGACTCTCCCTGCTTATCAAATCCCCATCAGCGGTCCAGACGCACATCAGCTGCAAGCACTGATTATCTCGCGTCTGCGGTGTGGATGGCGCGTATCGGGTGAAGCTCACTGCTGGAAACTTTTTGGGAAGAGCCAGAGTCAACGGTGGCCAAAAGCCGTCACCGCTTGATGGATTCATGAAAAGAAAGCCAAAAAGTGGTTTTCAAAGCACCAACGGCCATGGCCGGAAGAGGGGGCATGCGAGCTACGCGGCCGGGTTGCCCTTGTCCGCCATGCACACTATGCTCCCCTCGGGCCTACTGCTTATCTGGACGGATCCCTTTGCTTGGGAACGAGGGTCCGGAGAGGCCCGACTGCATCCAGAACAATCATCTTGTCAATTTTGAACCAATTCTGATCGCAAACGAACTGACGTGCGGCCGACTCTGCCTCAAATCGTACACATGCGAAAGGAAAACACTTGAAATGCCTGCGACTCCTTCCCAACTCCACGTCCCCCCATCATTAGAACAAAGAGAAACCTTCGCGACCATCCGTCCGTCCGTCCATCAACCCAAGGGTATATTCGACATTACTGCTTCCGCGGATCACATGGACCATTTCTCCTCATACCTCCCCTTAGACAGCAACGCTCCTCTCCTCCTCCCGCCCTCTTTGCTCGCTGGTAATCGTGCTCGGCGCATCCTCTTCGTCCTCCTCGTCCTCATAGCTGTCGCGCGCCGCATGCTCCGACGCCGGCACCCAGAGCCCCGATTCGCGGCCCTCGAGCGGCTGGTCCTGCCCCGAGAGGTCAAGGCCTTCGCCGTTGGATCGTCGAGCTCGCGAATGGCGGCGCTGTGAAAGGGTGCGGGAACGAGTAGAGAGGTTGGACTTGACGACCGCATTCTGTTCAACCCAGCTCGTCAGGGCGTCCTCACAGTCTTGGATAATGCTATGCTCATTATTAGCATCTTCACTTGCATCTTCCTCATTGTCGTTTCCAGACTTACGCTTTGCTAGCTTCGTAGCCGTCGTATGCGGGCCTGGTCTCGCCCGGAGTCACAGGAGTGTCGTCGACGAGCTCCAACAGATGCTTGCCGTAGCCTGCAATGATGGCAAGCTTCTCGCAGTGCTCACGCAGAGCGTCAAACTGGTAGGTGAAGGCGGCCTTCAACTTCTCGCGAGTAATGTTCGACAGCTGCGCTTCAGCAACAAGCGACTCGGCTTCGGCGCGAACCAGCTCTTGTTCAAGGACGACAATGCGTGGAGAGTTGGGCTCCTTGTACTTCAATTGGGCAATCTGGTCCGTGATTTTCTGCTTCCCTGTTCCCATCTGTCAGCCCATCTGCATCCAGTCGCTCGTCGAGCCCAAGTGTAACGAAATGACGTACTGTCACGGCTAGGCTGAACCGAAGCCTCAATGTTGCGAATGCTCTTGATAGTCACACGGTATTGGTCGTAGCGGTCGATGAATTGGTCCTCAAGCTCGCCGATTTCGTAAATGAGGACACCAAGCTTGTCTGTAACGTCCGACACGTCGTCGTCGCAGCCTTCTCCCCAGATGGACAGTTGTTGCTGCGCGCCACCACGGATCAGCGCCCGCGCTTTGTACACAAGTTATTCGCCAGGTCTGCACTTACAGCAACCTCCATGCGCTCGCGACTGACGAGCTCCATGCTGCGCATGACGTTCTTCTCCATCTTGACCAGTTGCGACAGCTTCTTGGCCAGATCGGGGCCGAATGCGCCGGCCGTCTTGTGGCGGAACGAGTGCCCTGGAAAAACCCATGTTAGCCACATTCATGTCTTTGTCGCACTTTTGTCCTCCATCCGTGCAGCATGTTCCGGGGAGTCGCGTGTGGTCACTGAGGGGTTCGCGAGGCCAGCGACGCTGATCCCCCGACTATCACGGATCTCCCGGACTCGCGACGGATGGTGGCGGCGGAGACGCACCGATGTTTGCCCTGCCAAAGAAGCGACCAGACTTGGTGGACGAGGTAGGCGGCGGCGGGTTCTGGATTTGCGACGCCGTGGGGGCGCGCGACTGGCGCAGCGAATAGGTGCGGTGCATGGCGGTGGTTGACGGGCGCAATGTAGACGGATGGGTCGAATGGTCAAGTTGTTGGAGGTGCGAGTGGGGTAGGAAGACTGGCAGAGGATGGAGGTGTGCAAGAAGATCTTCGCGGGGATGGTTGTTGTTTTGTAGATGTAGCGATCAAGGCGACGGGAGTCTTGGAACCGGAAAGGGCGAGACCTGAGCTGACCTAGGTTCCATTTAGTTGTGCTATGACGAGGCCTCAGCCAGTGATGTCATGCCGGTGCCGGTGCCGGTGCCGGTGCCGGTGCCGTTCCTCCGGTGCGGCCCTTCCGCTCTCCACACAATCGCCGCCCATCGCGTCGCGTTTCTACACCAACGCAGCTCTAAACTGTCAAACACGTCGACCTGTTGCACTTGTTTTTCCGACATTACTCACAATCCTCCCGCCAAGCTACGCCAAAGACGCCCTGCCAAAGGATTACACTTCCGTCACTCACACGCCATCGTGTTGACAGCTGCAAGGGTCCAAAAAAACGACGGCGCACCACGACCGAGAGGAGCTAGTTTACATGTACAGCGGCCTGGAGCTCGCACTCGTCAAAAGCCTCGCGCCGCCAGAGCGACATCTAGCGGTACCACCTGTGTCATTGGTGAGCCGCCTCGCCCACTGCCCGCGGGCTGACCGTGTCACCACCACCCTTTGTGGGTTGGAAAAAGCTGCGCCAACACATGCCCAACCTACGCCACCGTGCATGGGCAGTTTAATTACTGCTATTCGCGCCTGGAGGCCCTCTTTTGCTGCGCTTCTCCCTTTTCTCGATTAAATACGTAGAGCGGTTCTTTGTCCACGTCTTTTAGCAGCACGTAGCGTCTCCAAAGCCATGGGATCGTCTTCGCTATTTGGTAGCGCATGTGCCGCCGCGTAGGCACCTCGACTGCTCCTTGTTAGCCAGTCATCCCCAAAGAACGGCCGCTGGAAACCTTACATATGGCGTTGAGTTCTTCCAGCGTCCGCTGCTTGGTCTCGGGAACCCAAAGAAATATCATCACAAACGCGACGACATTGAGTCCCGCAAATAGCCCCAATGCGCCGGTCGGCGTGAGCGCAGAGCTCATTTTGGGATAGACGAGTGCGAGAATCCCCGCCCAAAATAGGTTTGTCGCGACGGCAAAACTCATGCCGACCTCTGATGTCGAATTAGCATGCTTGCGAAGATTTCTTTGGCAGAACCAAGGGCAAAATGTCGTGGTACAATTGCAAGGGGATATTTATTCCTTGCTGTAGGAGTAGGGAGCTGTTGCAGACAAGAACTAGGTTGTGTGCCACGATTTCGATACCGAATCTTGGTACCCCGGGCTCTGAACACTTACCACGATGAGAGAGAGGGAAAGCTTCTGCGCAATACGTGAATGGGACGGGTCCTGCGAATCCTCAGCACGTCTCCTCTCGAGCACTGATGCACAACGTACCTTCACCAGGTGAATAGAACGCTGCAAACAAAAAGATGAACAAAGTCACCGCGCCGAGTTGGCTTTGGCCGTCGGGAATCTTGAAGCAAAACGCCGCCCCGAGCAACGTGAGCGCCATTCCCGGAAAAGTCACGAGCAGCAGCGTGCGGCGTCCCAGTGTATCGATGCGATGGACGGCGGGCAGTGCAAAGCTGACACGGACGCATTAGTATGCTCGCTGTGATGGGTTGGGAGCCGGCGCGACGGACACAAAGTTTACCAGGCCGAAACCCCAGGAGACGAGCAGCGCCGTGCGGGCGTCGTGGCTCTTGTAGTCGGTTGACGACTCGGGCGTGAAGAAAATAGAAGCGCCGTAGAAGGACATGATCTAGCGTTGGTCTCGTCAGTGTTTTCAGGAGCCGAGGATTGGGGGCCTGCGGATTCTCACATTGATGCCGCACATCTGCTGGGCAATCATGACCGTGTGCGCGGCCAGCGTGGCCTGCCGGACACGGTCGATGGTAAAAAGCTGTACGAAGCGCTGGATGTACTGGCCAGCCTTGTGCAAGTCGCGCCCGACTGGCGTGCGTTCTCTGTAATGCAGATTCTCCAGCGGAGCGCCTCGCTCTGCCATGACGCGCGTCTCCATTTCGATCTGCACGTGCATATAGTAAAAATCTCGGGCGGCTTGAACTTCGACGTTGCGCAGCCGCTTGAGCGAGCGATAGGCTGCGGCGTAGCACTTGTTTTTGATGTACCAACGGGGCGACTCAGGAGCGTACCAAACGAGGACGAGTAGCGGGACAGCGGGGATGAAGGCGCTGCCAAGTTGCAGTCTCCAACCAATATCTCCGATCTGGTAGACCGCCAGGTTTGCGGAGAAGCCTCTGGGAGAGGGTTTCAGCCAAAAAATTTTACGCGATTGGAGAAGGGCGAGCTCACAAGAAGATACCCAAGGCAACCCAAAATTGCCAGGCACACAAAAAACTACCGCGGAAGAAACTTGGCGCATTTTCTGCTGCATAGACGGGGACCGTAGATGCCTTGCTTCCCATGCCGATTCCAAGCAGAAGACGACAGATGAAGAGTTGCGGCCAAGTCTGACAAAAGGCGGCGCCGATGACAGAACCAAAGCAGAAGACAGTGGCGAAGAATATCGTTCCTCGTCGGCCTACGTAGTTGTTAAGTGGATCTGAAAGCCAACATCCCCTGAAAATGTCAGTATTGTAAGTCATCTGAAGCTTTGGGTGCAGTCGACTCACAATACTGCGGCTGCAAAGTATGGCCCTGCGTTTACCAGTCCGATCAACCAGTCGTTTTCGAAACTGACCCCCATCTCACCAGGCCAGGCGAGATTGGCTCCCGATGAACCTGTCTGGTCCTGCATAACTTGTCAGGGGTACGCCGTTTGATCAGTGTTGGGTCTCGTCATACCCAGCCCCTGGAGAAATTGGTCAGATGGAGCAAACAAAGTGGGGACCCAAAATAAGGATGACAAAAGACGAATATAATGGGACAGGGACAGAACATGTTGGGACTGCAGCCAAAACTCGCAGCAGACACGAGACAAAATGTGTGAATAGTGAGAATCAATGTTGCCAAAGGAGTGCGGAAAGGAATCATCCAGCTCCGAATCATTCCACGCATACGAAGACACAAATTCTGGGAAGCTCAGTCAATAGGGACTGTTCAACCGCCCCAGACGAATTAGTGCAGAGAGTAATCAAATAAGTTTGCACAGCAACCTTAGCAGCGATCAATGTGTGCTCTTGCCAGAGTAAGAGGCAGCAAACCTTCACATCTTTTGTAGAACCGAGTTGAATATTCATTTAGCTGATGAATAACAGAGAAAGAGTACTTACTGCAAAGCCGCCGCAATTGAAGTACATCCAATGGTCAGCCAGAGATCACGCGGCTGCTTCCACAGTTTTGTCTGCTCATCGCGTAGAGCTTGCTTCTCCTTTTCCGTCAGGCCTTCGATCGCCTCGAAGAGCCTGGGGTTCTGCGCTATGCGGGCTCCATTCTGTAGCAGCTCGAGGTTGATCACGTCAGTTAGGCCGTATTTATCCCTGAAGACTACTACGTCTTCTTCGAGTTCTTCGGGTGTTCGGCCGTCAAGCGGATTGTCGATGCTATTGCATGTGGAGTCTGGTTAGTAAAAGAATGAAATGGCCAGATATCAGCTGTGTCCAGCTCTATTGTGGTGAAGGAACAAGATCAGGGCGGCGCGGCTTGGGGTAATAGTATCCACAAGGCAGAGGCGCTTCCTCCAAAGAGTAAAATGCCTGCATAGAGGCAAGTCGACAAACCACCGATCGAGAAACCAAGCATCTGCCTTTACTTGAGGAGAGATTGAGCTTTTACATGATGACGTGAAATACTTCGAACGAAGTGGAGGAGCGGGCAACTGTTCTCTAGTTGCATGGGGAGAAAAAGACGCAAAAAAACCAATCGGAGGGAGTGAGTTATTCGTCCAACTACCCCAAATGCAAGTCAAAAGTACCAATTCTGTAAGGGACCAAGAAGCACAGGGACAGACAGGGCTTGGTTGATAACAGTTGACTACACTCACTAGACTTGGATGTCTGCCCCGGGATCGTCGAATCGACTCTCGTGCACGGCCCCGTTCCCAGGCTGCTGGTAGGCGCATAAGCCGATAAGTACAGTAGCGGCAGTTGTGACGCTAGCGTCAGGAGGACTCACCGATGGCCATACTTGAAGCTCGAAGGGCCGACTCATTGTTCGACTGCGCACACAGCAGCGAGAAATCTCATGGAGGGTCAAAAGGCGCCAATGCCGGAAGAGAGGGGGAGCGGACAAGGAAAGAAGTCGGCGAATGGATGGGGGTGTTCATTGAAGAATGGGAGGAACGCTGACATGGAGAGTTGGGCAACTCGTCTCTATGGCCCTCGACACTTTCAGCCTCGCCAAGGACAGCTGAGGGTGGCTGCATGTTCATCTGTAAGAGCCTGTCACCCTGGTACGCCTGGGGTAGAATGCGGAGGGGCGCGCATCGGGCCAAGCACTCGAAGGATTCCGGTAGAACGTCTTTGCTCCAAGCAACCTGTCATTTGTCGCTTTCAACTTTCTCAAGAAACTCCTGGGGTGCAAGGCTTCGGGACATGTGTCCTCTTTCCCAGCTTGCGCTAGCAGGTTGCGCCAAATTTCTTCATGACGGGGCCAACGGGGTTCTGGGGGCGCGAGACTTGTTTGTGGCGAGGGGACGTCGTGCACGGCGTCTGCATTGGACGAAGTTGCCCTAGTAGATTTCCCCAAAGGCGTTGACCCAACGCTGACAGCAGCAAATGGTGGTTCCCCGCGATCAAACAAATGGGTCTGCGCCTCCACATGAATGGGCAGGCCGGCCTGCGTGACCATTAGCCAGAGCGTGTTGCGCAGGGAGAAGCGGCCAGTTTTGTTTTATTGCTGGACGGGCGTGGCACGCGAGCTGGTGTCCGCGGTGAGGAATGCGTTGGCATCAAAGTGCCAGGCGACCTACTTAGGGCATCTCGTGACACGGACTCGCTTCCAGAGCTGGAGTGACGGACGCGCGTGCGAGCCGCATCACTGTGCATCATTGGCTGCCTGGCCTGGCCAGCAGAATCAGGCAACTGTCGCCTAAACGACGGTGACTGTAGCTCCGGTAAGCCCTGGGCTGTCTCTTCCTTTTGCCATCAGCGGCGCAGGTCCACGTTAGCATAGCCGTTGCCGCATACAGACACACACACACACACACACACACACACAGACGTCGAGTGGAGGCTCAGCTGTTCCTGGTGCCATGATAGCCCTCCGCACCTCTCTCCACATTCTCCAGACCATCCCGTCTTTCCCCAGACTGACTGTTCGGAGGACCAAGCGTTCGTTCCGTTGATTGCCTCACATCATCTTTGCGATATGGATCCACTATCAGTCCTCGCTAGCACCGCTCAGATAGCCTCGCTATGCGGCTCTCTTATCAACACCTTGGGCCGCTTTGTCGACGATTCCAAGCATGTGGATACGACCATCGAAAGCATGCTGATTGAAATCAGGATGCTTCGGGATGTCTCTCAGCTAGTCCACTCCACTATGCGCGCTCAGTCCCTGGACGAGCTCGACGAATACTGGAGAAATGTCAAAACGCTGCTTGGCCGCTGCGACAAGACTTTAAAGAAACTCAACTCCGTGCTTGCGAATATTTCGGCTCGACATGGACTTGGAAGAATGCCCATAATGCAGCTTCACCTCAATATGAAGTCGCACACTGTTGCCATCTTGAGGAGACACATCAAGTCTCACACGCATGCGTTACAGGTTTTGCTGCAGCTGGTCCATTTGTAAGTCTTCACCGACTTTTTGAGTGTTAGATGTTAGTTGTACCGACCTTTGGGAGCTCTGAATAAACGACACGCTAGACGTACTGGACGGGAATGCTGACCATACTTGTAGAATGACAGCGGCGCAGAATCATGGAACCATTAGGTTCGAGCTTGAAGAACTGAAGGCTCGCATTCAAGACGTCAAAAATTCCTTGTCCTCCCGAGAGCCGACCAGCCAGTTTGACAGCCAAGACGTCGATTTGAGCCAGAAGGACATCCAAGAAGAGGAACGTGTGGTTGCAGACTTTGAGAAGTTCATGGAGTCTGCCGAAGCCGCAAGCGAAATTGCGAGTATGAATGCAAGCGCATGTGCCAGTGTGAAGCCGGCTTCGTCCATTAGATCCGATAGTAGGTCAACGCAAGAAAGAAAAACTTCGACGAGGACCTGGAGAGATGACCTGTGGGAACTGGATGGAATGCCATTGGAAGAAAAGCTCCGCAATTTTCAGCAAGAACTCAGTTTGACGCCGGATAGTCCAGACTCTGATTCTGACCCGGACCCCGACTACGAGGACCACTTCCCTGCCAACGTAAATGCAAGACTTGTAGAGAGATT
This sequence comes from Phyllosticta citriasiana, assembly GCF_038021145.1. Taxonomy (NCBI): domain Eukaryota; kingdom Fungi; phylum Ascomycota; class Dothideomycetes; order Botryosphaeriales; family Phyllostictaceae; genus Phyllosticta; species Phyllosticta citriasiana. The sequence goes on along the minus strand of NW_027117282.1, from coordinate 753,000 downwards.
TCGGATAGCTGCTCGAGACGAGTTGCAGGCGGGGAACTTTAACAGAGCGGAGAACTCTTTGATGAAGATGATTGAGCATCTTGAGGAAGGGGAGAGGAAGCACGGCAAACCCTTTGACAGGATCAAAGTACGAGAGCAGCTGGCAGAAGTTCACTACAAACAGGGAAAACTGGATGATGCAAAGGACATTTACAAGGGGCTCATTGCCGCTCGTTCAGACGAAAGAGGAAAGTCTGATCGAGATAAACAACGAAGACTCCCCGGATGCTCGGACGAGGACGAAAAGACGCAAGAAATAATTCAACGACAGCTTGACGAATGCAGGTGGTACTACTGGCTTTCGAGAATTTACTTGCTCCAGCATGATCTGAAGCACGCAGTCCGGTATGCCAAGAGGTCGTTCATCGGACAGGTCGATTTACTTGAGAAAGAGGATCCATTCTTGTTCGAATCCATCCGACTGCTCGTGCAGATATTTCAACAGCAAGGCGAGCACATCATGGCCGGCAGCTTCCGCGATATGTACCTTGGAGACAACCCCGAAGCTGGACTGGCGCGAAAGCCAAGCGAAGCCACTGCGTCCAGCCGACGGAGTAGTCATAGCAGCGGCATGGAGTCCTTGCTGTCCGCAGGATTCGATCCTCAGTCACCAGACTTTTCGCCCCAAAACGCGCTGGAGCATTCGATTGTCGAGAATGACGATCGTGTTGTACCAGCCGTACTCCACACTATTTTGGACAAGAGAATCCAGAGGAGCCTCGCAATCGAAGCCTTTGACAAAGCAGTCATTTACAAACGATCGGAAATCGCTTACTTGCTTGCGGACCGAGTTGGTAAAGATTCACGGCTTCCTGACGGTGCCACTCCCCTGATTCGCGCTGTCCAAACATCCAACGAAGATCTCGTCCAAATTCTTTTGCTGCGAGGAGCAGATCCAGAAATCAGATGCTTCCAGGGGATGACTCCTCTGATGCATGCTGTGGAGTGCAGTAACGAGTCCATCGCAGCGATTCTAATCAGCAAGAAGGCCCATGTGGATGCACCGACTTGGGGTTGGACGCCTCTGCAAAGGGCTGCGGATCGACGGCACCCTGGACTAGTGAAGCTGCTCCTCGAGAATGATGCCAACACCGAAACTCGGGGGCCGAGAACTTGGTCTCCGGATTCAAGACTTGGAGACTGCAGCTACACTCCACTCTTGATTGCTGCTCGCAGCGGTTCGCCATCGGTCGTCCGATCGCTTTTGGAGAACGAGGCGGATATTGATGCGCGAACGTCGACAGGAGCGACTCCGCTCATGTACGCCGCTGAAGAGGGACACGCAGAGGTGGTTGACCTGCTAGTCACCGTCCATGCGCCTGTCGATGCTGTGGATCGTGCCGGCAACACAGCTTTGCATCGAGCAGTCAACAAGAATTGCAACCAGGATGTTATTTCGATTCTTTCCAGCAAAGACGGCGTAGTCAACATGGGAAACAAGGCAAGCGAAACAGCCCTCCACATTGCGGCAGGAAAGGCTGGCGACTCAGGTATTATAGGCGTTCTGTTGAATCTCCGGGGCGACCTCGAAGCAAAAGATTGTGCTGGACGTACTCCTCTTCATGTGGCCATCGAGAAGAGACTGCAGGCAAACGTCGAGATCCTTTTGCAGAGAGGAGCAGATCTTGGAGCCAAGGACAATCTTGGGCGAGACGCAAAGAAGGTCGCGGAAAGGAGCAGTCAGGAAGTCAGAGGGGCCGTCAAGAGGCATGCAAAAGGAGAGAAACGGCATGCATCGACAACCGTGCTGGGAGTAGCGAACCGCCGTGCGTCGGAACAGTCAACAAGCGACGGAGACCGCAGCTCCATCCGCCATGGACGCAATTCGTCACTATCCACGACCGGGTCCGCCTATTCGTTTCTGTCGAGATTGTCGTAGTAGTCGCTGGATCTCGTGTAGTGGTCCTTGGAGTTGTATCGTTCTGAGCATGGATCTTTGAAGTTGTCCGCACAATCGAGCGAGTTCTGGAGTTAGCAGGACAAAGGCATTTTGGCGGTACCTTTCAGCGGGCGTATTTGTTTTGGCCCTGGCAGAAGTCGTATTGGTGGATTCTGTGGTGTTGTTGTGATTACCAATCGGATCGGAGTATAGATTTATCCAGACTTTTTCCGCTCCTCATCCCCGGGACCCCTTGGTGGCTGGCGCTGGCGGTGAACAGGATGGCCCATGGTCAGACGCCGCTTAGATCACCAACGGTGCTGTCCCCTCAGGCAAGCCGCTGGCTGCTGTCTTGACCTCTTTGCCCTACGCAAGCCTCACCTCGTGTGTTCTTCAATCCGCTGTCTGCAACCTGTCGCATGTCCCGACTGCGCAAGCGTCAATCTACCTACTCAGTCCGCGCGAACAACCTGTGCCCTCGACCGCTCCATCGTCACCCAAAATGCCTAAGGCCTCGGAAGTTGTGTACTACCTGCTCCACACGCAGGAGCTGCGGGCCATAATCCAATGGTGCGCACAACCTCCGTTGCCCACTTATGACCGTTGTGCAAACTGATCCAGGGTGTAGGAAGATTTGGCACAACCCTGTCCACGAGCGCGATGAAACCAAAGAGTCCGCGTCGCTTAGCAGGTGTTTCCACTTTCTCGACAAGACGAGCCGCAGCTTCGCAGCCGTTATCAAGGAGCTTCACCCAGAGCTCTTGGTGCCCGTCTGCCTCTTCTACCTCGTTCTCCGCGGCCTCGACACCATTGAAGATGACATGACGATTGATCTGCCGACAAAGGAGCCTCTCCTTCGCGACTTCGACAAAATTCTGGAAAGGGACGGCTGGACCTTCAATGGCAATGGACCCGACGAGAAGGACAGGGAATTGCTCACAGAGTTCAACGTCGTGGTTGAAGAATTCAAGAGAATCAAGCCGGCATACCGCGCCATTATCAAGGACATTACCAAGAAGATGGGCGATGGCATGGCCGACTATGCGAACAACGCCGAGCACAACATCAATGGTGTCAACACCGTCAAGGACTACGAGCTATACTGCCACTATGTGGCCGGTCTAGTTGGAGAGGGTCTCACAAAGCTGTTTGTCGAGGCCGGTCTGGCGAATCAGCAGCTTCTGGTCCGCCACGATCTCCACGAGTCGATGGGCCAATTCTTGCAGCAGGTCAACATCATCAGAGATATCAAGGAGGATCTCGATGACAAGCGGAGATTTTGGCCCAAAGAAATCTGGTCCAAGCACGTCGAAAAGTTTGAAGACCTGTTCAAGCCCGAGAACAAGGAGGCCGCTCTCAACTGCAACTCCGAAATGGTCTTGACGGCGCTTCGCAGGGCGCCGGACTGCCTCTACTACTTGGCTGGGTTGAGGGATCAAAGCGTGTTCAACTTTGCCGCCATCCCGCAATCCATGGCAATTGCAACGCTTGACCTCTGCTTCCGTAACTACCAGGTCTTCGAGAGAAATATCAAAATCACCAAGGGACAGGCATGTCGCTTGATGATTGAATCGACTCAGAACCTCCAGCTCGTCTGTGAGATATTCAAGCGATTTTCGCGCTCCATCCTCAAGAAGAACGACCCCAAGGACCCCAACTTTCTCGAAATTAGCATTGCCTGTGGAAAGGTGAGCCCTGGACTACACCAATGGCTCTTGAACGATCGACTGATTATGTTGAATAGATTGAGCAATTCGTCGAAACGGTCTTCCCGACGCAGACGGCAACAAACAAGAAGATGAAGGCTGTATTGAGTCCCGAAGAAGAAGCGAAGCAAAAGGCGGAGAGGGAAGAAGCGAAATGGGACGTGATCTACATGGCAATTGCCGTATTCTGCACGCTTACCCTTGTCACGGGGATAATGGTGGGTTTAAAATTTTCCTCCCCCTCCGAACCTCGACACTCCCTAACACGTCCACAGATTCTGGTCGCTTGGATGGCCGGCGCACGATTCGATATTGCCTTCCAAAGTCTGAAGCAGGGTATCTTCAAAGCGCCTGCACCTGGCTCGGCGTCAGCCTCGCAAGCTGTTGCTGAATACGACCATCAAGAGCTCTAATGGCACAGAGTATCTATGATGACTGGACGGCTCATGCACTTGATATCCCTCGGCCTTCGGAACAGATAATAAGGGACTCATCCGGCGCGGTGCCGGTGGATCGCAGGCTCGCTTTCACTGGCAGCCCCTTTTTCCTTCTCAAATGCCCATGGCGAAGCAATGTAAAGGCAGACATTGGCGAGCCAGGTAGATGTACTAATGCAAAAGTGTACGATTCGAACGAGACTGCTGCAGGCTGTGGGACTCGTAGCACGGATGTCAAATTACAATCATGCTGCTCAATAGCTCTGATTGTGCCGAGAAGTGCTGAAATCGACATACATTACCCGGCATCGGGGACTGCTGACCATGGGCTCCGTCAAGGGCAAGGGAGCGCATGTCAGCTGGTGCGGTACACATCTATAGCCACTCGAATGAAGACAAGATTGCATCCACGATTTTGCCATCAGCCACGTGAAGGTCCCAAGGCGGTGTGCGATGGCGGGTGCCAAGGCCGCACAGCACCGGCTGCGGTGCACCTTTCAATTGTCGCGACAGAGACTCTCGCGATTGCCCGTCCGTGGCTGACTTTTCGTGCACAACCAAAGCAAGCACGGCCGCGCATCACCTCAATCCAAGACCACGTCCCAGTCCCAGCCTCTCCTGGCCCCGACCACTACATCCTCCTCGACCTCCACGACCCTATTGCTCTCGCTCAACCCTCGCCCGCAGCCACATCCGTGAGCATTTTCGAATCCTGCAGCCCTGCCCGCTAGCATCACTGCTGGTCTGGTCTGGCTTGTCCTTGAAGCACCACTGAGCCAGGCCTAGGTTCCTGCTCCCACGCACTACGTTCGCGCCGCGTGAAACCTGACCCGAACCGAAAAAACGAAACCCCCACGCTACATCCGTCATGGCTGCAACTGTTGACTCTGCCGCGGCTACTGCCCCGAACCCACAAGAGCCCGTTCCTCTCGACACCATCCCCATCTCACCCGAAGGAGCCATGGAGAACGGAACAAAGGAAGAGGGCACCAATGGCCAGACGGCTCACGGCGATGAGACCGTCACCGTCTTCCACGATCCCAACAACTTCAATGTCAAGCATCCTTTGATGAATGCCTGGACCTTGTGGTTCACCAAGCCGCCGAGCGGAAAGGTGAGCGCATATCGCAAAAGCGCATCTTTGGGCAGCTGCTGATGACTTATCGTAGGGTGACAACTGGAATGAGTTGCTCAAGGAGGTCATTTCGTTCGATTCCGTCGAGGAGTTCTGGGGCATCTACGTGAGTACTCCGTTTCCGCTGCATCTTAAGGGTCGCTACTGACAAAGGTCCCTTTTCAGAACAACATCACCCCGACGTCACAGCTTGCCCTCAAGTCTGACTACCACCTCTTCAAGAAAGGCGTCCGCCCCGAGTGGGAAGACCCTCAGAACAAGCACGGTGGCAAGTGGTCCTTCTCTTTCCGCGACAAGAAGCTCATCGACATCGACGCACTCTGGCTGCATGTCATGCTCGCCGCCATTGGCGAGACCCTGGAGGACGACGGCGATGGCGAGGTCATGGGTGTCGTCGTCAACGTGCGCAAGGGCTTCTATCGTATCGGTCTGTGGACTCGCACTGTTGGCAAGCCGTTCCCCGGTGGCGGTGATGGCAACAATGCTGGCGGAAAGGGTAGGACCTTTGATCAGGGCAAGGAGGTCTTGTCGAAGATTGGCCAGCGCTTCAAGGAGGCCCTCGGCTTGAAAGACACGGATCAGGTCGAATTTTCTGGCCACACGGACAGCGCTCACTCTGGCAGTACCAGGGCCAAGGCCAAGTTTGTTGTCTGAGTGTCCAGCACCTTCTCTTTTTTACGACTTCTGGAAATTTCGTTTCCACACGAGCAGGCTTGCATATTCTCCATTCTACGGTGGAGACAGCCTTATTCAATGTGGGCATCAAAAGTTGGGTTTCATGCCCGATAGACGGTTACTTTTCATGACATGCGGATGAGGACATCAGTCAACGGAAGGTGAAACAGGTGGCCCTTCCTGATGTCCTAGTATACTCTGGGGAGGCATGATTTTCACGGCAGGTTTTATTGAAGCATGGCGTTTGCAAGACACAGCAAGGATTTTCGGGGACAGCGCTGGGTTGTAGCTACATAGCTGGAATATCCCAAAAGTAGGGTTCTAGAGGAGCCTTGACAAGACGCAGCGTCTTCTCAGATTGTGCTTGTGTAAGACTCAACAAGCCACAGCTGCGCATCACATGCGTTGGATTGTGGCTTGTCGCTATCGGGTGTCGCTTTTTGGCTGCGGTGCGAGTTCAATCGTCATCACTTGCTAGGGTCCGCAAGGCGGCAGAATCCCGGCGCTCCATCTCGACCACCGACCTGAACTTCTTCCCCACGACCAACTAAACCTCTCAAGACACCTCGTTAACCTGCTCGCCATTTTCTGATACCCCTCAAGACCTATCCGCTATGGTTGTCGACACGACCTACTACGACGCGCTCCAGGTCGCACCCACCGCGACCGACATTGAAATCAAAAAGGCCTATCGCAAGCTTGCGATCAAGCTCCACCCAGGCAAGCTTGCTTCGCCGACTCGCGCTCCATGCGAACAAGACATCTAACTATCTGCTCTAGACAAGAACCCGGGCGACGAGTCTGCGCATGAGAAATTTCAAGCCGTAAGCCTACTTAGCCAACTTCTACACCTGTTTCCACTCTAAAACGCCCGGTTCAGATCGGTGAAGCCTACCAAGTCCTCTCCGACAAGGAACTTAGAAAGCAATATGACCAGTTTGGTAAAGAAGGTGCTGTTCCGCACAGCGGGTTCGGTATGTTGATACAAGGCCACGTCATTGTCGCAAGGACGCTGTCTAACTCAGATCACAGAGGACCCGGCGGAATTTTTTGGCATGATATTCGGTGGCGAAGCCTTCCATGATTGGTAAGATGATGCATTCGCAGAGCTCTGGAGCGTCTCACTGACGTGGCGTAGGATTGGCGAAATATCACTGATGAAAGACCTCACCCACACTATGGACATCACAATGAAGGAAATGGAGGAAGAGCAGGCGGCGGCGGCGGCTGGTGCATCGAACGAATCGGAAAAGGCTGCGGAAGCTACACAATCCACGTCGACCGCCGAGGCTGCGCCCGCGCCGGGAGTAACAACCGAACATCCTTCTGCGGAGAAATCTACGTCCACTGAGGCTCCATCCGTCACCGCTGCCACGACAACGACGACGACAGAAGATGCTCCATCGCCAGCGACATCGGGCACGAGCACCCCTCGGCCAAAGGGCATTCCGATGCGCCCAGCCATCATGGACAGATCCGAAGAAGATGCGAGAATGGAGGCCGCGGGCGTGTCCCAACAGGAAAAAGAACTTCGTGCCAAGGAAAAGAAGAAGGGCGGCCTTACCAAGGAGCAACGTGAGCAGCTCGCGGCGTACGAGCAAGAACGCAAAAAGGTCCGGGACGAGCGAGTCAACATGCTCTCCAAAAAGCTGGTTGACCGCATCAGTGTATGGACTGAGACTGATAAGTCAACTGAAGTCACAAACTCCTTCAAGGAGCAGATGCGACTTGAGGTGGAGAATCTCAAGATGGAGAGTTTCGGCCTGGAGATTTTGCATGCCATCGGTCAGGTGTATCTGTCCAAAGGAAGCAATTTTCTCAAGAGCCAAAAATTCTTGGGCATCGGTGGATTCTTTGGCCGACTGAAAGACAAGGGCCAGCTGGCCAAGGAGACCTGGGGAACGATCAGCACCGCCATCGACGCACAGATGAGCATGGAGGAAATGGCCAAGGCTGAGGAGCGGGGCGGCGATGACTGGACCGATGAGAAGAAGGCAGAGTACGAGAAGCTTGTCACCGGCAAAATCCTCGCGGCCGCTTGGCGAGGAAGCAAGTTCGAGATTCAGAGCGTGCTGCGCGACGTGTGTGACAAAGTCCTGGGCGACAAGGCCATCAGGCTGGAAAAGCGCATGGAGAGGGCGCAGGCGCTCATCATCATTGGCGACCTTTTCTCCAAGGTTAGTGTTGCCTTCCAGTCTATCGAAATCTTGCGCTTGTTGCTAACCTGATCTTACGCAGGCCGAACGCGACCCAGAAGAAGAGGGGGACTTTATGGCGTTCGAGCAGCTCATGGCTGAGGCCGCGGCGAAGAAGGAGGACAAGAAGAAGAAAAAGTCCAAGCACGGACATTCCGAGGAGCAGCACAAGACTGAGGAATCCTCGGCTTCCAAGACTACCGCCTGAACGAAGTAGCGCGTCCCTGAAGTCTACATCATCTACCCACTCGTACGGTTGAGGCGTCCCTCGCGCCGAGTAAAGGTTGTCGATGGGAAGCGGTTGTCCATAGTGGACTGGTGATTCCCCTTCTTCTTGGTTCCTGATAATGGGGCGGTCACAAAGGCGGGAATGCAGATTGGTGGCATTTTGCCTGCGCAAGAGTCTTGCACTCAGGTATGGTATAAAGGTGCTCTGCAACGAGTACCACGGATAGTGACTTTCACGTCATTTAGCAGCAGGACAGCGAATTGGAATGGTCGGATGCTTCTTTCATCGGTAGAGTGCCCTCTTCTTCGTTTGATTTCCTACCCCGCATCCAATCACACTCATGACGATTCCTTCATCACTAGCAATCCCGTGTAGGCTAAACAACCGACCTATCGTTTCTCTTCTCCAGCTTCTGCTTGGTTTGACGCATGTGTCTCGATTCGAAATGGAGGCAACCGGTCATGGCTTGCTGCCATTCACTTTGAAGGCTAGACCAATCGCTGCTGCTGATAAACGAGAATTCGACCGCGGTGCTGGTTACTGGCACCTGGGTCTTGTCATCACGCCCCACGTCGACTGATTGATAGAGTAGGTTGACTTACCGCAACCGTAGTCTCTATCTATTTTCTCCTTTGAGCCCCTTTGACTGCTTCCAAAGCACCAACATCCTCTTTCCTCGGTTTACCCATCACAACCCCATTTCTTCCTAATCCTCTAGGCTGAACAGCAATACTAAGTTACACACCTTAGCCGGGCGGTCCGGGCCTTGGACCGTCCTAGACTTCTGTTTACCCTTTTTACCGTTGATTGTTCTCTCGCCTTCGACATTCGTTCCTTTCGCAAGCCTACCCAAAAGCCAAACGCAGACCGGTTTGCTCTTCGTCATCTAACGCCCTTCAGGCAAGTCACCCCGCGGAAGTTGTCGCTAAGCATAGAAATAAGCATGGCTCAGCAGAGTTCATATTTAGCATCGGCATTAGATCGGCGCCTTCTCTCTACACTGATTGCTCAGTTTTGTATTCTACCTCTTCCCGGGGCACTCCGGGGTGCGGAGGGCTGGGAAACCTTCCCCGGTTGGTCTGGCCTGCAAGTGCTTTTAAGCTCTGTAGGGCTGTTGTCGGTGGCGGACGACCGGCTGCCTGGCTGGCCGTCCCACACCGCATTGCAGCCGCGGCGTAACGCGCCGGTCCGGGAGGCTAGCTTAACAGTCCAAGGCAGAATGATGTCGCATGCCGGAGCCGATTGAAGACTTGAGATTGCTCTGCTTATTTGTGGTGAGCGTGTTTTATTGTTTTTATCAAGAGGCTTGGACGCTGATATCCATCCACCTTTCTAGCTACACCCTCGACAGCCCTTTTCCCCTGGTCGTTGCATTCGTCAACGTGACGAGGCATCGCAGATGATGTTTCGCTAGTGGTGATGGTGTTTAAGTTCAAGTAATCCTTACTTAACCCTGGCTCAAGATGACCTCGCTTCTTAAGGCGTATTTACTTTATTTTCCGCGCTTAGGGTTCAATTTCCGTCTCCAATGCTGCTTAAATCGTCTAAATTTGCTTACAATTGCAGACTGTGTATTAATCATGGCGCTTCCGTTCTAAAAACAACAGTGACTATGCTTCCCGGTTTCCGGTCGGCTCGCGTCTGGGCTACCCAAGACAGTAAGCCCATTAAAGGTTATGCGCAGACAGTGATGCAGACCGTCTGCCAGATGCAAGCCAACGCGAAATGCAAAGTTTACTCAGACGACATTCCGGAATTCCCTTTGTCCTTTGTCATTCCGCGACGACAAAGGCTGCGGAGACATAGCGACGTCGGGGAAATCCATACCAGTTACCACCACCGTTTCTCCACGCTAAACCCCATTTCCCGGTGCAAACATCAAATACCACCAAAGCGCCTCATCAGCCCACTATGCTCTGAGACACCATTTGCCGACGTCCATGCAATGAGGCCCCTCATACCTTGGCCCACCTCCGCGATGGGGATGACCGGAAGACCGACGAGAATCACCACCGGCACGACTCAAGCCTCGCCCAAACGGGGGCATTTTGATAACCCAATCAAGCGCACCGCCACGCGCCCGAGATGACGCAAGAGTTTCCGACAGAGTCTAAGTAGCGTCCTAAATGGGTGGTGCTTGGCAAGGCTAATTATGTATGCTCACATGCGTAAGAGCCACCACCGCATGCATAGACTTGCACGAAAGACTAACTTGCCTATTCTTGCACAGGGCTTCGAGAAGAACGGAAGAACGTTGAAGGAGCCGCTTAAGCGCGCGGGTCGTGCTCACATACGCGGACACGAGGATGAAGTGTTGCGTTTGCGCGCGCGGGGCTTTGGATGGCAGGGCAGGCGGGCACAAAGGGGGGGGGGGGGGGGGGGGGGGGGGGGGGGGTGTTGCACCGTTTCCTCCACGTACGTCCGACCAGTCGCTGTCCCTCCCTCTTCGCCTCAGCTTACCTTCCTTACCCTCAGCGCACCTACCTATACCTACCTGGTACCCACCCCTCTGCCATTTACTCGTTTATACTTGGTGTAAACAAGAAAACAAACATAATTGCCCAGAAACCAGAAAAGACCACGAACGCATTATTTATGGAAAAGCGTTAAAGTAATTTTCGCAAAAGAGAAAGAAAAGCCAATAAATCTTCCCGAACAGGCAGGAGCAAGACGAGCGATTGCTCGGTTGCTCGCTCGGACACGCCGTTTGCCTGTATCCGGCCGCATTTAGGCTTCGTGATGCCGCGTCGCCGGACGGCGGCGCTTGGACGGGGTCAATTTGCGGTCATCCAACGGGAGGCTTGGGATGCGTGAATGACAGACTGACTGGATGGATAAATTGGGAAATATTGGTGCTAGCAGGAGAAGACGGAGCACGAGGACAGCTGCATTTACGGTGCGGTGTGTACACGAGAACAGGAGCGGGACGAGGCGGCAGGACTGGAGGAGAAGGGGCAGCAGTAGCAACAACAACAGCAGCAGCAGGAGGAGACAGCTTTACTGCCTGCCTGCCTGGCTTCGTCAGCGCTGCTAAATGGGAGGAGAAAAGCACGATTGCAAAGCCCCCGCTCCACTAAGGCAGTAGTAGGTAGACAGACAGGCGTGGTGGTGGCTGAGGTAGCATAATTCCTTCTCGTCGTCGTGGTCGTCGTCGTCTTGTTCTTGGTCTTCTGCAATATGCTTGAATTTTTCTTTTTTTGGCGCAAATTATTGACGAACGCCCATGCCTATTACCTGAGCGGGTAAATTCAAGACAGCTAAGTTTGGGGTTCGAGGCCTTCGTCTGCAGTCGAGAGGAACGAAAGTGGTGGCTGCGATGCCCGTGCCCCGTGCATGCGAGGAGGCGTTATTGGATGCCAGAGGTGCTTGTTTTGTCGTGACTTTCAGCTTGGTCGTTGCCGAGAGATAAGGCGGGCGAGTGAGCGAGTCTGCATCCTGCCTCATGGAGCAGCTGGGGGAAGTACATAAATGCTGTACAGGCCCCTCGACATTTCGGTATCAGCACCAGAGACAACAGTTCTCAGCCCAGCATCCTCAGATCCATTTCTTGATAGTCAAGTAATCTTGCCTCATCTACATCGCCAAAATGCGCTCTGCAATCACGACTCTGTTCACAGCCTTCCTCCTCCTCTTCTTCGGTACCACCACATCGGCCTACAAGTACCGCAAGTTCCCCTACACCGTCGCGTGTGAAGGCAACCGTCGCGACGTCAATCGATGGGAGCTGCAGAAGGGAGCCCGCGACGCCATCAGGGGAGACAGGAGGCGTTACCCCGTGTATTTCGAGGCAAAGGACTCCGACAAAGCCGGCAATTGCAAGGACCTGCCATGGCCGATGTACAAGGTATGCTATTTTCCATGACTCCACCTTCTCTTCGTTGTTGTTGTTGTTAGAGCCTTTGAGGCTAATCCGTCAAACAGTGGGATATTGGCGTCAATGACTTGATCATCTACTACGCTTTCGAGGTGCCAACCAACACCCTTTGGCACTGCAGCATCGAGGTCGACGAGACCAAGGAGGTTGATATCGAGCACTACTTCAATTGCGCGAACAACTACGAGCGTCACACGTGGGGTGCGGACGAGCCGCCGTCGTTCGATGAGGGGGTGGACGACGGCGAGCAATGGCACCGGAGGACCAGGAGGGGCTAAGGGAAGTTCTACAAGATGGAAACCTCTTGACCGCGTTGCATCTTGGATCTTGGGTGGCTATAGACGGGTTTGGGGGCATGACATTCGACACGGGGGATTTGACTCCACATGTAACCGACGAGTAGGAAAATCATAAAAAATCAAACGGAGTTTTCAAGTCGACAGAGCTCTCCTACCAACCCACACCGCCTAAATTTGGTGGTATCAACGTGATCCGAATGTTGGTGCTCCTGAGGTTCAGATTGCCCACAGTACGTAGTCTCGTCAGATTGCACTCAGTGGCAGATGACCAGGTGAAGCTTTTCGCTCTTGCAAGCAATGAAATCTAACGTATCTCAACACCGAACTGCCTTACAAGCCGGTCTTTTATCATGTTATGCAACTCGAAAACCTCACCGCGGGTCAGCGTTCTCTCCAAGCTGCGGTAGACGATCCGGTAGGTCATGCTTTTCCTCATCTTCTTTGGATGCATGAACTCATCGGTCAGCGTCACCTTCTCTACCATGTCTCCAGCCAACTGGCGCACAACCTCCATGACGTCGTTCTCGTGCACTGGCGTCGAGTTTGCGGGGCTCATTAACCCGCCGGCAGCGCTGGGGGCCGATGATGACTCCACGGTGTCAGGCAGCCAAAAAGAGAGGTCGCGCTCAGCCGCGGGGTACTTGGAGAAGGGAGAGAAGCGAGTGATGCCCCAATCCCTGCCGAGCTCGCCGATGGACGGCGCAATCTTGGCGGGGTCGGGCTGCTTGAACTGGTCGAGGAAGCGAGGGTCTTTGCTCCAGAAGAGGCGTATATCCGGGATTGAGTAGAGCAGCATGGCGATGCGCTCGATGCCGACGCCAAAGGCCCACCCCAGCCGCGATGGCACACCCGCGTTGTTGAGCACCGGTTGTTGTACTATGCCACAGCCCAGCACCTCTAACCACTCGCCGCGCCACTCTACTTCAAGCTCCCACGACGGCGACGTGAAGGGGAAGTAAGCCTCTACCCAGCGGACGTGTAAAGGTTCGTCGTCTTCGCTGCTGGCTTCAGCGGGATCTGACGCGCCTGAGTCGTTGAGTTTGGCCGCGGCCTTGCGCGCCTGCGTGAAGATTTCAACAACGACATTTTCGAGACTACGTTTGAGATGCGTGGCGATGGCCTCGACTTCTTCTTCGCTGTGCTCCTTTTGGAGAGGATTTCGCTCGGGATGGTGGGAAGGGTTAGGGTCTATGACCTTCATGTCGTGCTTGGGCAGTTTGGCGACGTCTGACCAGATGAGGTCGGCCAAGCTCTTGTGGCCTTGCAGGTTGTTGCGGTCCCATGTCATGGCGCCCTCCATTTGGTGAAAGATGGGGTAGTGGCTGCGGTCCACGGCATCTCGGCGGTAGACGTCAGCAGTGATGAGGTAGCCAGGGGACATGTTGGCGTGGAAGATGTCTACTTGATGCGCCGACGTATGCGTACGCAGGACAGTCTCCTTGTTGATGTAGTAGGTGTCGCTGCGGTTGCGGCCCGGATGGTCAGCGGGAAATCCGAGCGAATCAAAGTTTTGCTTCACGCTGACCACCGGGAAAAGGCCATTGTGTGTTTGAAAGCCAGGGAAACGTGACTCAATGAGCTGGCGGGTAATGGAGATGGGATGTGCCGGCTCAAGATGTAGGCACCGGCCAACTGCGCGGGTTATCGTTGGTGGCGTGTTGAACCATTCGTCGGTCTCATATTCTCTGCCATCGATGATGATGGTCTTGGGAGCTGGGGACGCGTCAGAGCAAGTAACCGGTGGATTGCAGACAGAATTCTCGGTGTGAAGTAGTTTTGCTGACATCGGGCGTTTCTCAAAACTTCCACGGTATGTTCTGATGCCCCAAAGCTGTCTGTATTGCGCAGCAGAGACGCTCAGAAGTTTATGGTGAAGACTGCTTGAAAGCAAAACCAAAAATTGCTGAAGAGAAACAGAAAAAAAAAAAAAAAAAAGGGGGATAAGAGAGAACGCAATGCTCTCTGTCAAAGTATTCATCCAGAGCATTCGATACAAAATTCGAGGATTACAGCATGCCGTGAAGTGAGATATGTTTGGTCAACAAATGGACTCGCGGAAATGGTAAGAAATGATGACCAGAGTGGACAAACAGAAAAAGCTCCTACCTGTGCAAGAGTAGCGGCACGGTGCCGCAGACTGTCGGACCCTAAAAGCGGTCTTGGTCGGTCTCAATGGCCTTGAGCCTGTTCGGGTGAAGAGGTGCTGAAGACCGACGGGCAACCTCATGATGGTGCAGCGTGTATCCAAGAGGTCGAGCCGACGTCAGACGGTCGGCAGGTGGAACAAAAGGCCGGTCCTTTTTCTGCCGCCGGCCCTCAAATGTCCTTGCCGTGTCGCACGGCGGCTGAGTGCGAAGACGGCGGCAACTGTCGTACGACTTCGAAAAATCCTGGCTGACATGATTGGCCGTTGGACTCGAGGCCCATAATGCCATGTCGGCGGAACTCTCTGCTGCCCTCAGATCAATTCTCTTAATCCACTCCCCGTCCCCCTTTTCCCTCTCCACTCATCCTCGGCGCTGAATTGGCAGTCGAGGCCCGGCATGCGATCGTGCTTATAGCGTCAAGCATGTCCGCGACCGCAGCAAACGAGCTGAGAATGGTCCAGCCAAAGCAGAACACCCAGACGAAGGGGCCTATAAAATACCCCTTCTGGTTCGGTGGCTCAGCTTCGAGCTTTGCGGCATGCGTCACGCATCCGCTGGACTTGGGTAAGACGCGCCCTCCCTCTGGACCCTGATCCGACATTTGGAAATGCTAATTGAACGCGCAGTCAAGGTTCGCTCTCCCGCCAAATTTCTGTACCGTGATAAGACGAGCTTACGCCATTTTTTAAGGTCCGCCTGCAAACGCAACCGCCGGGCCAGCGCCTCAACATGGTGCAGATGTTTGTCCACGTCGCCAAAAATAATGGGATCACGGGCTTATATCGAGGGGTACGTCTAAACACTCGGGCGTGGTGGCAAGTTATGGAGCCATTGTTTTACGGCCTCCGCAAATCGGCATGTTGAAACGATGCCGGGGAAGAATGACAGCTGCCAACCCAGCCATCATGACTGGCTCCGTGGCTCTGACTCCACGCTGGTCGCCTCATTCGGACCCATCAGTAACTGACTGTGTCTAGCTTTCCGCGTCCCTTCTTCGCCAGATAACCTACTCCACCACTCGTTTTGGCGTGTACGAGCAGATCAAGACATATCTCACAACGCCCAACTCCGCCCCCTCGATGCCTACACTCATTGCTATTGCCTCGACCTCCGGCTTCATGGGCGGCATAGCGGGAAACCCGGCCGACGTGTTAAACGTGCGCATGCAGCACGACGCGGCACTGCCGCCAAACGCGCGGCGCAACTACAAAAACGCCATTGACGGGCTGATCCGAATGACGCGCGAGGAGGGCGCAGCATCACTGTTCCGCGGCGTGTGGCCCAACAGCATGCGCGCGGTGCTGATGACTGCGTCGCAGTTGGCCAGCTACGACGGCTTCAAGCGCCTCATTCTCGAGTACACGCCGCTGCAGGACGGGCTGGGCACGCACTTTGCGGCGTCGTTTGCCGCCGGCTTCGTCGCCACCACCGTCTGCTCTCCTGTCGATGTCATCAAGACCCGCGTCATGAGCGCCCACGGCGAGAGCAAGAGTTTGACCAAGCTGCTCGTCGACATCAACCGGATCGAGGGCTTTGGCTGGATGTTTAGAGGCTGGGTTCCCAGCTTCATCCGTCTTGGTCCCCATACCATCGCTACATTTTTGTTTTTGGAGCAGCACAAGAAGCTGTACAGGAAACTCAAGGATTTGGACAATTGAGTCCGTACAGCTGGATTGATGTTACGATCGAGCATGGTGTGGGTTTCGGTAAGTGGCACCCCGGATAGATCATGGTCAGTGCGCTTTCTGGGGACATTTCATCTGGGCCTGGCCTTAATTTTCCTCGGTTTGACGCGGATCATTACTGGAGTTTTGGGGACTTCGATTTCTGTAATTGTGTAGCACTGCCTGTGTTTTGCATCTGGCTGTCTGGCGCGCATTTGCAGGGCGTTGGGGTATAGAATGTTTTTGCTGGGCTAGTCCGTTCCGTGAAACCCACTTTGAACAGTGCTCACCGTCTCTTGGTTGCAAGTTTCAATCTCTCCACAATCACTTCATTTTCATACACGTCTGGATATAAACCTCCCCACACCCGTGTGCACATCCGGAAGCGCGACTGGCGAAGGTTGATGCATTGGAGTAACCTCGTTCCATGATTCTACGCCGCCCTCAACCAATCCACTGTATGCCCATGTCTTCGTTGAGACCCGGTATCGAAAACATCTGCTTTTTTGGCCCCGAACCGCGCCGCAGCAGACGATTGTGTCTTTTGGTGCCCATTGTCCTCCTCGACGACCGTTTACTTCCTGAGCGAAGAAGCCCTCCTCTTCTTGGCCTCGTCGTGGGCAGCCTTGGCCTCGACAACGCGGTTGTGGAGGAGCTTGGCGTACTCGGACTAGAATATAGTCAGTATCTGTTGTATTTCTGCGCGAATTGATTCCACGTACAGCAGCGTCCTTTTGCTTCTCAGCGTTGCGGCGCTTGAGTGCGATCCGGTGGCGCTTGTGCTGGAGGCGCTGGGGAGTGACCAGGCGCTGGATCTTGGGAGCCTTGGTGTAGGGCTTCTTGCCCTCACCCTTGGGCTGGACCTCGCGGCGGATGACGAACTTGCGGACCTAATTTTCAAAAACGCGGTACATCAGACTCGATTCACACAAAAACCGTGAACCGGCGAAGAACGAATAAGGGAGGGAAACCCACATCGTCTTCCTTGCTGAGACCAAACATGCGGCGGATCTTGGTGGCGCGCTTGGGACCAAGGCGCTTGGGGTGGACGACGTCGGTCAGGCCGGGGATGTCGTTCTCGCCCTGCTTGACGATGGAGACGGCGAGGACAGCGAGGTCCATGCCGACGATGCAGCCGCGAACCGACTTCCTCTTGCGCTCACCAGTGCGGCGAGGGCGGTAGCAGGAGTGGCCCTCGCCGAGGAGGAGCCTGACACGGGTAGGGTGCATGACACCCTGCTTCATCGGGAAACCCTGCTTGTCGTTGCCGCCGGTGATCTTGAGGACGTAGCCCTTGAACTCGTCGCCAACGCTGTCGCCGGGAACCTCTTGACCCATGCGGCGGTCCATGAAGACGCGGAGCTTGCGCTCATCTTCGATTTCGATGAGCTTCTGAGTGCCGTTGGCCGGGTAGGAGATGTTGAGCTTCATCTTGACGGCTCTCGCGGTGAGGTCAAGACTCGATTGGCCGGGTGGATTGTCGTCGCGGGTCGTCGAGAAGGTGTTGCAAAAGCGACGAATTCTTTGCCGTGGGCCTCGCTAACGGAGCGGCGAAACGGCGGGACCGGCGCACGGACCGTTGTCCAGCGGGCGGTGTGGGCGGCAGAATTCCGTCCCGCGCATGCGGGCAACTGAAGCACGGATTTTGTCGCTCTTTGGCCCAAAAGTCGACGACACCACCGCAGCTCCACCATCCAGGTGCGCCAGTCTCTAAGCTGACGTCCGGAAACGCTCAACATGGCCACCAACTCGATCAAGCTGCTCACCGGCAACAGCCACCCTTCGCTGGCCAAACTCGTAGCCGACAGGTACTTCCCTCCTTCTTGCTGCCGCACCTCTCGCACTGACTGTTTGACCCGCGTAGACTCGGCATTGAGCTCACCAAGATTCTGGTGCTCCAGTACTCCAACCAGGAGACTTCTGTCACGATTGGAGAGTCTGTGCGCGACGAAGATGGTATTCATTAGCCCTTCTACGCTGTCTCTGCTGCCCCAGCTGTGCTCAGTCCTGCACGACCTAGCGTTTTGTACGGAAATGGACAGACTAACGACGCCAAGTCTTCATTCTCCAATCCACTGCCCCCGGCGACATCAACGACGGTCTGATGGAGCTCCTCATCATGATCAACGCGTGCAAGACGGCTTCGGCACGCCGCATCACCGCCGTCATACCAAATTTCCCATACGCCCGCCAGGACAAGAAGGACAAGTCCCGCGCCCCCATTACGGCCAAACTCATGGCGAACATGCTCCAGACTGCTGGCTGTAACCATGTAATCACAATGGATCTGCACGCGTCCCAAATCCAAGGTTTCTTCAACGTCCCTGTTGACAACCTGTATGCCGAGCCTAGCACTCTCCGTTGGATTCGGGAAAACCTTCCAGTCAAGGACTGCGTCATTGTCAGTCCTGATGCCGGTGGCGCGAAAAGGGCAACCAGCATCGCTGACGGATTGGACTTGGGCTTCGCTTTGATTCACAAGGAGCGCGCTAGGCCAAACGAGGTCTCGAAAATGGTGCTTGTCGGAGACGTCACTGGCAAGTGCGCAATCATTGTAGATGACATGGCAGACACCTGCGGTACCCTGGTAAAGGCTGCGGATGTCTTGATTCAGCACGGCGCAAAGTCCGCGATTGCTATCGTGACGCACGGCATCCTCAGCGGAAACGCTATCGAGGCTCTCAACAACAGCAAGCTGGAGAAGCTTGTGGTTTCCAACACTGTGCCGCATGAAGAAAAGAAGCTCATCTGCCCCAGGATTGAGACCATCGACATAAGCCCGACGGTAAGTAAAAGGTCATTGTATAAACGAGTGGCATGCGCTAACAGAAACTAGCTTGCTGAAGCTTGCCGTCGTACTCACAACGGAGAGTCTGTATCTTTCCTCTTCAAGCACGCTCCGGTGGACTAAAGTGAGGCATTTCCGGGCGCCAGCTGAAATGGTTTGCATTGGGAGGTTGAAATGATTTTTCTCATGGGCGTACGGCGTGGGTTATGAAGCGCGTCCTTACGGAAGGGATTGATCAAAGCCCGGGCCTTTTGCGCATGGGGCAAGGTACATATGAAAGTACATGAATTAAGACAAGGCTACAGCATAGGGATATTCTGAACAGGAGCGAGCCAATCATAGGCGAGTCGACCCAATTGCACCAGCATCTACCTATCGCACAGACGCCTCCTCGTGATGCACGCTGAAGCTCCCCTTGCGCTCGACCTCCTCGATTCTGCGCTCCAAGTCGCGCGTCTCGACGGTTGCGTAGTCCATCGTCGGCACAAAGTACGGCGCGTTCGTGAACAGGTAGTTCATCTCTTCGAGCGGGCGGCGGGCCGTCTCGGGCAGTATCGCCCAGAAGAAAACCGCGTTGGTGAAGTTGCAGACCTGGATTCAGACGGATCAGCTGGTGCGTCCTGGAGGTTTTGATTTGACGTGGCACAGCGGGGGGCCGAAAGAAATGGTGCTCGTTGGGCACATTTGTGGCAGCAGACGACTGCTCCCGACCCTCATCCGGCATGGTGAGTGCATTACCCCTGGTGCAGCCACGGCGCCGGGGGTTTTCTTTTATTCCCCCCCCTCCCCCCTTTTTTAATTTTTTTTGGTTTTTTTTTTTTTTTTTTCCACACGCCAACTTACCACAAAGAGAATGTAGAACTTGTATCCGACAGCCGAGAGAGCCTTTGGCGTAACCTGGCCAATCATGGTATTGAACGCGAAAGAAACCATGGTCGCAATAGAGACGCCTTTGCTGCGCGTGCGGGTGTCGAAAATCTCAGCAGGAACTTTTCACGGTCAGCACAACAGCACTCTCGCATAATCTTGGAATGGGCCACCAAAAGACTCACTGATCCAGGAAAGAGGCCCACACGTGCAGCTGAACGAGAAGTTGTAGAGCCACGTCATGGCGATGAAGCCCCAACTCGCGCCGTCATTGCCCGTCGCCCCTGGTGGGAATTTGGCTAGCAGCGTCGTGGCGATGATGAAGGTGACGCAGTTGCCCAGATTGCCAAAGATCAACGGCCAGCGGCGTCCGGTGCGGTCAATGAAGAGGATGGTGAAAAACTGAGCCACGAGGGCAATGACCGAGTTGATGGCCTGGTACTTGAGCGTGTCGTCGCCAGCAATGCCAATCTGCTTGTAAATGTCGACCGAGTAGTACTGGATGGCCGAGACGCCTGTCATCTGGACCGAGGCTTGGAGAGAGACGGCGATGAAGAGACGGCGGAAGCACGACTTGTTGGTGAAGAGCTCGGTGTACGACTTGGCCTCGTGCTCGTGCTCGACGGTGATGGCCTCCTGGATCTGCTCAAACTCGGCGCGCACCCACACGTCGTCTTGGTTGCCGTGCGCGTGCAGCTTGGCCAGCGTGCGCAGCCCGTCGTCCGGTCTGCCGTGGTCAATTAACCAGCGAGGTGATTCGGGGAACAGCAGGATCAGCATGGCCAAAAGACCGGCCGGCACGACTTGGATTCCCAGCGATACGCGCCATTGCCGGTTGTCCGTTTCGGAGAAGCCGATGTACGTGCCGTAGCTGATCCAGGAGGCGGCCAGAGCACCGATGCCCAGCATGAATTGCTGCAATGCAGTCACGCGGCCGCGGATTGAGGGGTGGGCCAGTTCGGCCTGGTACAAGGGGATCACCATGACGAGAAAGCCAACCCTGGGGAGACTGTCAGTCAGTAACCCCCTGAATCACAACCTGTCTGACACAATATCACGCACCCTACGCCGGCCAGGCAGCGCCCAGAATACAGGTAGTCGATATTCTGAGCACCGGTCTGCAGGCCACCACCGAGGATGAAGATGAGCGAGCCAATCAAGATGGTCAGCTTTCGACCCAGGTAGTCGCCCGTTGGGCCGGCGAACATGGCGCCAAAAAAGGCACCGCCCGTGAAGACGGACACGACGGCGCCCGTCTTGTCGTCATCGTCGCCGAACTTGGTGATGAAGGATCCGCTGGCAATGACTTCGGCGATGACACCTGAGAGACTGGTTTCAGCAGAGGTTTGGCGTGCCGGTAGCAACTGATGTCAAAGTACCCAGGTCGTATCCGTAGAGGACGGAGCCTAGCGACGCGAAGACGCAGACGAGAAACTGCCCGACGGTCAGTCTGATGCGACGAGGCCAGCGTCTGCTCCAGCTTTGCTTTGATCGCATACCTGGTACCATTTGGGCGGCAAAGCCATGGCTAAAAGCACTGTATCCAGGGATCAACAGCAGCAGTGCGATTATTTTGAAATAAAAATGGCGGGTGGAGTTGAGAGCGCAGCAACACCACAAGTTCAGGCGCAAAGGTACTTTGAATCTACCGCACAAAGGAGACGTTATTTTTATACATTTTCCCCCCAAATGCCAGCGCTTCTCCGCATCATCACGAAAGCCACCACCCCCGGCCCAGGAAAAACTCGCCCACCGCGCCTAAATGGGCCATCCTTCCAAGGGCGCCTCTCTGATTCTTTGTCTCGAGACAAAAAGAGAGAAGGCTTCGCTTGCTGGCTGCCCAGCGTGCGTGATGCAATCCTTCGACAGCGAGCGCCTCGAGTCGCTTGCCCGCCAAAGAGCTCGTGACAAGGCGGCCGCGGTGGACAAGGTGACGGACAGGTGATTGGAGACAAAACAGCACAGCAGTCTTCTCGGCTGGCCCATTGGGGCGGCCAGAGGATCTCGCTACTGGGCCGCGCAGCGGCTTTGTGCAAATGCCAACCCCGATCCTGGGACGGAGCTGTTCTGTGTGCGCGTGTGCCGCTTGCCTACCCCGTCCGTGTGGTGGGCGTGGGCGTGGGCGGCAGCCATGTTGACAAGGGTTGATGGGGGGGGGGGGGGGGGGGGGGGGGGGTTTCTCCGCCAATCTGGTTGCGTTGTTTTGCGGGGACCCCAGAAAGTCTACTTGCTGACTTATTGACGCACGCCCTTTGTCCTGTGGGGAGGCTCTGGGGTGATTTCCGTCTGGCGCTCTGCGCTTTTCTGTGGGCAGTTTGTGAGTGAGATGGCTCTGGGACGTGGCTCACGTGAGTTGGGTGGTGATGTGTGAGGTGGTCGGATAAACACCTCATGGCCCAGTCACTTGTTTTTATCAAACAGCGCTGCGCGTGTGGTCTGCGTGGCTGCTGTCGAGGCTGTCTTCGAGGCTTGCGACCGAGGGCCAGAACAAACATAATCATTCAGCTGCTCCGTATGTTCGCTTGTCTGAGAAGACGGAATACCACCAATCTCACTTACTGCCAAAAGCACTTTAATACTTCTCACCCGCGCTCAGTTCATGACACGAATTTTTCTTGTCTCTCGACCGAACCTTCTTTTCTGCGAGGAACGAGCCTCGTATGCTCAACATAGTCACATCTGACATGGGCAGACAGCATCAGCCTTAGCCTCATGGCCGTGTCGTACCGTACCGCACGATAGTGCAATCATCGTCCGCGTCTCCTGATGAGGCTGGATTCGACCCGAGGCACCCTGTCTGTCGTCATCCCGTCTGAGACGACAAACAAGAGGTCGGGCCAAGGCTTCTTTTTCACCAAGCCCGATGTCCCATCTACTGCGCCACCGCTCGTCTGCCTATCGGTTTATTTGTTCGACGCCGGACACGACGGGGCTGAAGCGGGAGGTGACTCGTTGGGTCGCAGCCTTGGCCGAATTCATCTTCGGTCTTCGTTTTCGCCCGCCATCATGGCTGTGGACGGCGATACGCGCAGGCACATGGCGACGAGCTTGACACTGACAGGCAGACGAACGGAGGGGCAGATAACGCAGCTTACTCTTGTTTTCTTCCCTGCGGCGTTGTGCCCGCATCTCTGTCTAATGGCAAGTGCGCACGGCATTCACGGTCCAAATGGTGATCAGCCTGGTGATTGCGAGTAACTCTACCCCGCAGACTGTGCTCCATGCTCCGACTGCCTGACAGGCTACTGCTCGCTGCGCCTTGTCCATGGCGACCAACGGCCTTGGAGCGGCATAACGGCGCAAAAGGAAAATAATGACGGTGAGTTTTCCGCGCGCATAGACGGACGGCTCAGAAGTGCGCAAGCGGAGGAGAAGGAGTGATGAAGGAACAACGAGGGCTATTATCTAGCGGAGGACAAGATGGAGGAAAATATGGATCTTTTTTTTTTTTTTTTGTGCTTCGCCACAACAGGCGGATGCTTGGCACTGCAGTGTCTTGGACGGTCATCAATCAAACAGCGGCGGGGGTACAAACAGAGGACGTCTCGGTAGCCACCGACCTACCCGTTGCATCATGATGGTCGTTTGGCGCGGCGGATGGCGAAGCTTGGCCGAGGGTGAGTAGCGGGACTTGGCGATGGGCTGGGATGCAGCAGCTTAATAAATTGCCCGAGAACGTGGAGAGGTGACAGGTACGCGAACGTCGGCTCGGCACTGAGCAGCTGGTATTGTAGCCGGAGGACGCAGGGCAGTTCCCACATGGCTGGTGGTGGTGGTGGTGGTGATGGTGATGGTGGTGTTTTGGACTCGTGGATGTTCGTGTTTCGCCGTGGGAGAATCGTAACATGTGTGTCGTGTCGTGTCGTGTCGTGTCGTGTCGTGTCGCCGTGGGAGAGGCAGAGAGCGGAGGTGTCCTGGCTGGCTTCCATTGACTGCACAGCCCCCTCGCGCCCCGCCAAGAAATACCTCAACACCACCAACGTCACGTCCCCATTGGCTACCTACGTCGCCCAGCGGGCCCAATGTGCTTCCGTTGTCCAACTCCCAGTCCTGGTCTGGACGGCCTGCCGGTCTTCTTCCCCTCCCGCTTCTCCTCCCCCATTCTCTCCTCCATCATCACCGGACCTACGCTCCTCATCTGCAAAGCCTCGCTGCAAGTCACCACGCCGCTCTCCGCCCACTGCAGCGGCCTTGCACCGCCTCCCGTTGTACCTCTCGATTCGGAATTCCACCTGACGGCTGTTCATCTCACTCATCCCCATCTCCTCCCGCTTCGATCCGCCCCGGCTCCGTGACTGACTGACTGACTGACCGACCGACCGTAACCACAATTCGCATTGGTTTTTCTGCAGCCATCAGCCATGGGTATGTGACCTTGCATTCGTCCAGCCCGCACGCCATCCCGCCTCTCCTCTTTGTCCTCCTCCTCCGACATCATCCAACACATTAGGCTCGTCTTGGCACCCTTCTTCCTGCTGGGACCCTGCCTGTCGCTTGGGATTCAACTTATCCACTCTCTCATCGATCCTCCCCTGCCCATTCAACTCAATCCCCCTTTTCCCTTTTTTCCCCCCCCCCCCAACCATCACTGTACTACATCAAGGGCCCCAGCGCCCTGCATTCTTCGACACGCTCCGAGCCCTAGCCAAGCTTTGGGAAATGCTGATGTCCATTGGCCCTCCGCCACAGTCTATTACAAAGGTTTCCTGCAAAAATTCCACCGCCGCCACTCCTCCAAGTACGGCTCCCTCAGCCCTTCAAACACTGAGAACATGTCGCCGCCAGCCCACGCCAACGGCGGCAACTCCAACAGCCATCATCACACCCCCGGCGAGAACGGCACTGCCTCCATCGTTTCCGAGGTCACTCCCTTGATTGCAAACAACTTGGCTCACAGCTCATCCGCCAACCACCACGAACCCGAACCCTGGGGTCATCATGATCGTCGCGCTTACGTGCGCTACTCCGGCCTCGTCTCCTACACCACCTGGCAGGTGTTGGCTAGTAACTACGTCAATGTGCTGCTCGTCTTCGTGCCGCTGGGCATAATCGCAGGCGCCCTTGGCTGGTCTCCATCCGCCGTCTTTTGTCTTGTACGCTTGCGCCATCCCAAGTTGCGACTCCATCGCTTACGTGTGCGCAGAACTTTGTCGCCATTATCCCCCTTGCTGCCCTGTTGAGTTTTGCGACGGAAGAGCTTTCGGCCAAGCTGGGACAGACGATTGGTGGTTTGATGAACGCGACCTTTGGAAATGCCGTTGAACTGATCGTGAGTTTGCGCACTGATAGGAATGATCATTTTCTTTTTCTGACTGGTGCGCGCGCACAGGTTTCCATTGTGGCCTTGAAGAATGGCGAGATTCGAATCGTGCAGTCTAGCATGCTGGGCTCTATCCTCTCCAACAGCCTCCTCGTCCTCGGATGCTGCTTCCTCGCAGGCGGAATTAGTCGCAGCGAGCAAGCATTCAACGAAACCGTCGCCTCGACCATGTCATCTTTGATGGCGGTGGCTTGCGCCTCGCTCATCATTCCTGCCACGCTTTACTCGGTCCTGCCTGGATCTGACAAGGAGAGCGAACAGCACATCCTCGTCCTGTCGCACGGGACTGCCATCATCCTGTTGCTTCTCTACATTCTATACCTGTGGTTCCAGCTCAAGTCGCACGCCCAGCTGTTCGCCGAGGTCGAGGCGCCGCCTGACAGCGAGGATGCCAACCATGAAGAGGGACCAGAGGGCAAGACGCTGGGCCCCGTGGCAGCCGCTTTTACATTGGTCGTCATCACCGTTGCCGTTGCTGTTTGCGCAGAGTACCTGGTCGACAGCATCGACAGCATCGTTCAGACTGCGCACATTTCCAAGACGTTCATCGGTCTCATTCTGCTTCCCATTGTTGGCAATGCGGCAGAGCACGTCACGGCGGTAGTTGTGGCATACAAGAGCAAAATGGACTTGGCCATCAACGTTGCGATCGGCTCGAGCATGCAGATTGCGCTGTTTGTGACGCCTGCGCTAGTCTTGCTCGGCTGGATCATGGGCATCCCGATGACGCTGCACTTCCAGACGTTTGAGACGGTCGTCTTCTTCGTCAGTGTGCTGGTTATGAACTACTTGATTCAAGACGGCAAGAGCAACTATCTCGAGGGTGCAATGTGCATTGGAACGTGAGTATCTCCCTTTTCATTTCTTGTCCTGCATCTGCAATACTGTCTGCTGCATGCATGCATGTCTTGGGCACGGCGTCAAGATTGAAACAACGCACTGACACGAACTTAGGTATATCATCATCGCCGTCGCCTTTTACGTTTACCCAGACAACGCCGGCGACATTACCGGCCTGGCCAAGTCCGGCTTTGCGTAGACGCTTACTACGATTTTGCCCGGAAAACGCCGAGCAAGGCCAGATCCCGAGCAGCAGCGGTATACTAGGTAGCATGTCACCTAGCCTGGCAGCAAAAATGGAAAATGGGGTTCCGCTGCAGCACTCTCTGGCCTTTCGTCGACGTCTTTCCGTGGGAAAGCCCTCCGCGGGCTTCCGCTCGATTGTCGCCTCTGAGCGCGCAAATCCTACAGTGCGATTAGTTTCTTCCCATGTTGTTGATAGAGCCTTTCCTAGTTTTACGACGGCAGTCACAGTTTGCGTTGTGCGTGTGCGAGCGTGTTGGTGGCGTCTGTGGCGCTTGTATTTCTAGTCCATTTCATTTGTCCGTCTGTCTGCGTCTCCCATCAAACTTGTCATTGGACAAGAAGCTCTCATCTTGAAGGAGTCTGCCGGCTTGGTCATCAATTCCCCTGTCCTACACAGATGTCTGTCTGTCTCTCTTGGACCTCCTTCCCTATGTCCTCGGCTTTTCTATTGTACCCCTTTTTGACGGCTGAACAAGTAACCTGGCTGGCTTGGATTCATTGCTTGCGTTGGGGTGCGGTGTCTGCGTCTTTCATTGGACAAAGCAGTTGGAGTGGGTTGGAAAGATGCGGATGTTTGGATTGTATATACGAGAATCCTGGGGCTGTTCATTCACACCAGTGGGAGGACGGCGACATGAACGGCGAGGTTTTAGAGCGGAGAGGGGGAAAATTGGGGATGATGTTGGACGCAGTGGCAGCGTTGTGGCGCAAGAGACTGTTCCAAGATGCGTGCTGCTTGCGGGAGAGCGTAGTGATAATGAATCAACGTAGCTCAAGCTCTCTGACTGAGAAAAACTCTGACGTGCATGAGCTGTCATGGTGAACACGAAGCCTTCAAAGGGTTTTCCCTGCCTGTATTTGCTCGTGTTGGAAATGTCTGGCGCAGGTTTCGGGGATGACTCTACTGCGCCGTCGGTCGCTGTGCGCCGGCTCCGCCCGGAGACTGACAACTGGGTCCGTCCGACGTGCTCCGTGACTCCGTCCGACCATCTAGACCAATTACAAACACTGACTCGGTCTTTCTCTTTTCTGTTGGTCAACGTTTGTAGAACGTTCTCCGCTTGTTCGTCTGCTGACGAGAGGCAGTATCTCTGCGGAGCGAGTGCAACCCTCGACAATCTCGGATGTATTTTGGAACAATGTTACATGGAGAAGATACTTCAACCAGGAACAGAATCGTCAAGTGTGGGCTGGCACCAGGCGCTGTAGCCGCAGGTTATGGCACTGAGGTGGGCGTGGAAGAGGCCCGGCACCCGGGAGTGATGTGAGGTGCTTGTGCACGGACCCTCTCCGGTTGGCGTCCCGCAGCAAGCTTCCATTCCCTCGACGCTTTCCCAATCCACCTACCTCATCTCACAACTGAACCCAAGCTTTCCCACCACCCACTCCGACATAATCACTGTCCAAGACCATTGCAGGAACAACCAAATCTATTGTCCGACAGAACTGTCACCATGTCCCTCAAGTAAGTATCGTACCTTGGCTTGCGCTGCGCCTCCACCTCAACCGTTCGCTTGCATCCTTGCCCGCCGGCAGCTTTTAGTTGGCCCTGCTCTTGGGACTCGCACAATCTTCACCTGCCTGTACTGGGATGCTCAGCTAGAATGTTCTTGTGCTGACAAGGTCAGTTGGGTTATGCTCGCCGAGCCAGACGGCTTCGCTCTTCTACCGGGAGAGCAACACCTTTGGAAATCGTCGCCGCGCGCCGCCCTGTCGCTCCAGTCGAAGAACAAATTCCCTGGCCACGAGCCCTTCTCCCTGTCCAGCGGCGCTGGCACAGTATACCTCACCAACCAGCGCGTCGTCTACCTCCCAGCCAAACCCACCGAGCAACTACAGTCCTTTGCAGCCTTTATCCTCAACCTCCGCGACACGCACGTCGTGACACCGCTTTGGGGCGCCAACTACTGGCTCGCTCTTGTACGACCCGTCCCCGGAGGCAATATTCCCCCTCAACACAGCGAGCTTGAGCTCAAGCTCACGTTCAAGGACGGTGGCGCATACGACTTTACCACAACGTTCGGACGCATCAAGGAGCGCCTGCAGCAAGCCGTGGACGTTGCGCGCGAGAGTGGCCGCTACACAGAAAGCGACAGCCTGCGCGGACCTGGTGCCTTTGGCGGTGTCAACCTCGAAGCCGTGCACCTCGACCAACTGCCCGCATACGAACCTCCACCCCCAGTCGATGCGCCATCCGCTCTCTCGGCAGCACATCCAGCGCCGCCAGCTGCATCGAACGTGGACGCTGGCAGAGATAGTGGACTGGGCACCAGCAGCCCGGACAGTGTGGCTGCTGCGGCACCCAAGCCTGCGGACAACTACGAGCCTCCGGCAGAACCTCCGCCGGATTACGAGGAAGTGCAGAGGGAGAGTGTTGCAGATGAGTTGGAGCGGAGGTTAAGGAATGAGGAGAGTGGGCGGTAAAGTGCCGCATCTCGTGGGCTCGAGGCGGCATTCGCATTCGTCTTTTCTGGAATATACCTGGGTCATATTTTTGTCTTTGATTTTCCTATCTTGTCTTTTTCTCTCAGACATCCTTTGTCCGCCTACCCATCAATGCTTGATGGGTGCCCTGCAGACATTTTTATTTTGGCATCAATCGGGAGTTGGAGCCTGCTGGAGGATGGATAGGAGAAGCGTGGCGTTTGATTTGGCAGCGAATTCTGGGAAAAGAGGTAGACGTCGTTGCAGCCGGCAGACAACCACTCAGTGAAGAGGTTGTTGAGTGTATGAGGACGGCCCTACTTTCAGGAAAGCAAAGCTTTACGACTTGGACTTCATCCCGAATCAAGCCAAAGTGACAGAGTCAGCTGGCTGGGGCGCCGTGACGCAATGCTGCGCCTCTCGTCCACTGACTGGTCCGCCCCAGGGAGATCTTCATGTGAAGGACCCTTAGTCATCCGGCATCCGAGGCCCCTAACCACATGCGGCGAGCCTCGGTCTGATCAGCCCAGCTCGACAACCAACCTCATCCTTCGCCCGTACGCTTCTTTTGCTCTCCAGAAGCCACTCTGCTCACCGGTTGATCGATCTCTCCCACCTGCATCTCCCTCCGAGTTCCTCTAATTTTTCGAATACAATGGCCAACCAAACCGGCAGCAACCGCAAGGGTATGTATATTCGTCAGCGGGGAGCTTGAGCTCCACGGGATGCGAGTGATGAGCGGATATATGCTGATGCGCGATGTAGCACAGGAGCGCCTTACCCAAGTCTCCGGCCACCTTTCTTCCAGTCCCATGGGCAAGCAGGCCATTTTGGAAAAGAACCCCGATGATGTAAGTGTGCCATCTTCCCCAGGCATCAACACCACCCGGCGAAGCAGAAAACTGACTCGACGCACAAGATTGTCGTGACGTGCGCGCTGCGCACACCCATTACCAAGGGCGGCCGCGGCGGCTTCAAGGACACGCAAGCTTCCGACCTCTTGTACGGCGCCTTCAAGAACCTCATTGCGCGCTCCAAGATCGACCCCAAGGTTGTCGAGGATATTGCCGTTGGCACGGTGCTTGCGCCTGGCGGCGGTGCCACCGAGTTCCGTGCAGCGGCCATTGCGGCTGGCTTCCCGACAACGAGCGCAGTCAAGAGCTTGAACAGGCAATGTAGCAGTGGGCTGCAGGCATGCGTTGACATTGCGAATGCGATCCGAAGCGGCATGATTGAAGTGGGTGTCGGTGCGGGCGTGGAGAGCATGAGCACTCAATACGGGTGAGTATTTCCTCTGCCTCATGTTGCTCTTGATGGTGTGGACTGACGCAGAGTAGACCGCAAGCCGTGACCGAGTTCTCCGAACTGCTCAACAGCATCCCCGAATCCAAAAACTGCACCGTGCCCATGGGCGTACTGTCGGAAGCCATGGCCAAGGACAAAAAGATCCCGCGGTCCAAGCAAGACGCCTTCGCCGCGGCGTCGTATCAAAAGGCCGTCGACGCGCAAAAGAAGGGTCTCTTTGACAATGAAATCGCGCCCCTGGACAACATCCTCTTCGTCGACCCCAAGACGGACGAGGAGCGCCGCATCACCGTGTCGCGCGACGACGGCGTGCGCGAGGGCATGACGCCCGAGTCGCTGGCCAAGATCAAGCCGGCCTTTGCCAAAGACGGAAGCATCCACGCGGGCAACGCGTCGCAAATCAGCGACGGGGCGGCGGCGGTGCTGCTGATGAAGCGCAGCACGGCGGCCAAGCTGGGCCAGCCCATCCTGGGCAAGTTTGTGCAGGCGTCGGTCGTGGGCGTGCCGCCGCTGCTCATGGGCGTCGGCCCCGCCGCCGCCATCCCCGTGGCCCTGGCCAAGACGGGCCTGTCGACAGGTGATGTCGACGTCTACGAGATTAACGAGGCGTTTGCCTCGCAGTGCCTCTTTTGCGTTGAGGAGCTCGGCATCGATGTCAACAAGGTCAATCCCAAGGGTGGCGCCATTGCCTTTGGGCACCCGCTTGGCTGCACTGGCGCCAGGCAGGTCTCGACACTGCTGTACGAATTGAAGCGCCGTGGTGAGAAGATTGGCGTCACTAGCATGTGTATCGGCACGGGTATGGGCATGGCGGCTGTGTGGGTCGCTGAATAGAGCGAGCGGATGGTTCTGGTCTAATTTGCTTCATCGTGGATATGAATGGCATACGCATTGGGAGACTTTCCCTCGTTTTGACTGGATTCTCTCTCTGTGACCTCGATGACCTTCCTGTGTGACTAGAAAGACAACTTAGCGGCAGGAGGACATCGGCGTGTGGAGGACGTTGAATACATACGGACCGCGTCTCCCCTTGCCGTGCTGTCATTGGAGTAGAATGTGTGTTTCACGGGGAGCAGCATTGCAATGTTCAGATTGTGGCTGCATGCAACGGGTGGGCTAGAAAGCATTCGTTCACACCCGTCCGTATCACCACGACGACGACGCACAGACTCTTCCAGAATTCGTGGCTTCGTTTTCAATCAGTCATGTCCATCACATCAAAATCTTCACGTGACAACAAGTGCGCATCCACCCACCAGCAGCAAGCAATGCCCACGCACTCATGGATATATGTGCAGGGACAAACGAGGCACCAATTGCGGAGCTCGCGAAGGGTGTGCGAGAGCCAGCCACATCAGCCAGGCACAAGGTGATGGAAGGCCAAGCTTCATTCAAACATACGCGCCGACGCCCTCGCCCTCGCCCGCCAGCGGATCCGGGTCATACAGCCCCGTCTCATCCTCATACTTGACCCACTCGTCCAGCAAAGCCTTGAGGATGCGTTTTTTGTTGGACTCTTCTTCACTGGCCCCTTCTCCCTCGTCCGTAACCCCCTCGTCGTCGTCGTCGTCGTCGTCGTCAAACCCTCCTCCCCGCCCCGCCCGTGCAAGAACATTGATTTCGCCTGGGTCCGCTTCGATGTCGAACAGTTCCCATTGCCCGCTGCCGAGTGGCGCGGGGATGTAGACGGCTTTGTGGCGGCCGCGGCGGATGGCGCGTTGGCCGAAGAGCTCCCATCCGGTTGTTATGGATGCGGAGTTTGGGCCGTGTGGTGGGTGGATTGTGGGGGTTTCTTCTTGTTCTTCTGTTTGTGGGTTTGACGATGGGGGCGCCGCGGTGGAAGAGGAGGAGGAAGACGGTTGGGACTGGGACTGGGACTGGGGGTGGTGGGAGTGGAACAAGGCCAGAGAGCGCAGGTACGGCACCCACGAGACGCCGCGCGGGGCGACGATGTCGCGGTCGCGGAAGCGCGAGGGGAAGGGGTGCGGGATGCGCGCGAGCTCGAGGAACGTGGGCAGGATGTCCATGACGGTGGTGAAGTCGTGCGAGACGATGTAATTCGCTCTCCTCCCCTCACGCTCAGGGGTAGATTCAGGGGGCGGCGCAAGCAGCGGCGGAAAGCGCACAATAGCCGGACAACGGATGCCGCCCTCGGTAGCCCAGGCCTTGAAGCCGCGCGACGGCGCCGTGCCCGCGGCGGCCCAGCGCGGCCCATACCACACAAACGACGACGCGTTGCCGATGTTGTCGAGCGAGTTGTCGTAGAAGCGCCGGATGCACTCGACCAGCGGAGTGCCCGCCATCATGGGCAGGCTCTCCAGCAGCTTGCCCTCGGCCCCGTTGTCCGAGCAAAACAGCACAAACGTGTTGTCCAGCTCGTCCGTCGCTTCGAGCTGTTGGATCACGCGTGCCAGGTGCAGGTCGATAAGGTCCACCATTGCTGCGTACGTCTCCATGCGCCGCGCCGACTCGGCGCGCTCTTGCGGGTTCATCTCGTCCCACTCCTTTTCCACCGCGCCGACCATGGGCGCGGGCGTCACGTCTTGTGGGACCAGGCCGCGCGCTTGGAGAGCTGCGAGGCGTGCTGCCCGCAGCGCTTCTGGGCCGGCGTCGTACTTGCCGCGATACTTGGCAATCGTCTCCTGCGGCGCATGGAGAGGCCAATGGGGTGACATTTGTCCCAGGTATGCGAAGAAAGGCTTCTCCTTTTCATCTTCGTTGCGGTCTTGCAAAAATTCTATCAACTTGTCGCAAAAGGTGGTGGTGGAGTAAAAGTCGGCGGGGAGGTCCTTTTTGCGGTCGAGGAACTTGTCATTGAGCATCCACAGGCCGTCCCCATTGACTGACGGCGACTGGAAAGGGTGGTCTCCCAGTTGCGGCTCATTGTTATAATGGTTTCCAGCGCCGGCGAGGTACGTGAAACTTTTGTCGAAGCCTCGCGCGTGCGGCGACAGTTCCTTTTTGAGTCCAAGATGCCTGGGAGTGTCCGTCAGCCTGGGACCATTCCGGACGGAACCGAAATATATTCCTCACCACTTCCCACTCAGAATTGTGTGGTAACCATTGTCCTGCAGTATCTCGGGAAGAGCTGCAACGCGGAAGTTGAGATAGCCCTCGTATCCGGGCCGGCCATGGTATTCGGGTCTCGTCTTTGTGAACTCTGCCATCTGGCCGAGTCCCGCGATGTGATTGTCAGTGCCCGAAAGCAGCATAGCGCGTGTTGGCGAGCAGGCCGACGCCGTGTGGAAGCCAGTCATGGTGACGCCCTCGCCGGCCAGCCGGTCCAGCGTGGGCGTGGGAATCTCGCCACCATACGGACCCGTGTCGCTGAATCCCAGGTCGTCGGCGATGACGACGAGGAAGTTTGGTCGCTTGGCAGCCATGGCAAGTGTGGCTAGTTAGGATCGCTCAGCTAGCCAACGGTAGCGGACCGCGAGAGCGTTGGGGTTGCTAGACGGGTCCGATTAAGGTTGCATCCAAAGATGCGGCTGAAAGGTCGTCGCTGTGTCCAGTGGCGTGCTGAGGAGGGGAATAGCGTGTTGCTCTGCTCTGCAGTAGCAAGTGTAGCGACACTGTGGCCTCGATATTGGAATGCTCCAGCCTGACACCACCTTGGCTTCCAAGATTTCCTGATCTGGCTAATCCCTGCGACGATCGAGCATCGGTGCCATCAACTGGAAGCTTGAGCAAATGACGTTGCTCGTATCGAGGCGTGTCCGTAGATGTTGTAGCGCAAAGCAAGGGAGACGTTTTGGCAGGTCTTCTGCAGCCTCGTACCCTGCGACAAAAACTGAGACGGCATCTGCTAGGCCAGGTGCGTGGCCAATTAGCTTATCGCAAAACAAGTCCCCAGATGCATGTCAAAGCGGACTGGTCCCGGGCCAGGATGCTAAGGCTATTCAAACATGATCAAAATATCGATACCTCGTCTCTTGAGCCGTCCGACGCTAGGCGCTGGAGGTTCAATTGTCAGATTTTGGGATCTTCTTGAATACAGAGGCATTGATCTTCGTGTTCTCTCGATTTCTATTCCACGTTATTTGGACTCTTTATACGGTATATCCAACTTTTTGTTGTCGTCTTTCGGTATTTGCATCAATGCTCAGTCTCTGCGAGCACGACTACTGAACCTCATATGAGATTCTGCTGGTGCCCTTGCTTCTGCTGATCTTGCGCACTACGATCTTTCCACATAGCTTCGTAGACGCGACATGTGTTCCGCCGCAGGGGTATGCGCCGGCGCCCACAATGTCAACGGCTCGCAGAAGCTCGCCTTCAGGAGCTGTCATGGTTGCCGGCATAAAGACGCATTTCTCCCGCATCTCATTTTCGGTCCACCAGAAGACTTTGACGGGTAGGTCCTGCTCCAGCATGGCGTTGACTTTTGCTTGTATAGCATCCTTGTACTTGCCGTCAATGGTACCCTCGAACTCGACGTGCGCTGCTCCCGGGTAGTGCTGAGCTTTGCGGTCTTGAATTCGCAAATCGGGAGTCTCTTCCGCAACGGCGCGCACAGCGAGGCTCACAATATGACCGGCATCGTGAATGCGCGAATGGAGGTTGCGAAGGTCAACGTCGATGTTCTGATGGACAACATCGCCCGGGCGGAAGATGCCGTCGGAAAAGCGGCCAAAGTGCAAGACCCTTCCGTCGGTTGCTGCGGGCAGCACTGCAGAGACGGCAAAAGAGACGCGGCCCTCGTCGCGCATCATGGTACCCGTGTCGCTGGGCTGCCCACCTCCTTTGACGTAGAAAATGGTCTCAGCCGTCTCGACCACCCATTCGTCCACGGGACTTCCTTTGGTTGGCGGTTTGTCATTGTCTGGCAGCTCAGAAACGCGCGACACGGCTAGAATTCGCGTCGTGTGAGCCGTCAGCGTGTCATCATGCTGGTAGAGCAACTTGGTCTGTTGCTGAGTGCCGAGAGAAGGTCCCTGACCGTCTTTGATTACGATTTCAGTCTTTGAGGATCGGCTGGGGGAGCGCGTACCATTTCCAGAGACGGTTATTGTTCTCCGCCACGTAGCGTTACGATGACGTCGAATATCGTGGCTCGCAGTCGACCTGACTCTGCGGCTGGGCCGCGGACCGGGGTTTCGTCTGTGATTTTCGCGTGTTTCCGCTCAAAACCGTCTTCTTACGTCCGGTGGCGGGCGTCGCGTCGTCGTGCGGCTGTTTGTGAAGTCGTCGGTTTGTATGTAAAGGATCGGAGGGTTCGGATTTCCCCAAGGGAGTCACAATTCGCCTGTCGTTCTCCGCAGGCCTGGTCTTGGCCCGCCATAATGGTTCAATCGGTACCAATTAGGTTGCCGGCACTTCTGAGGCGCTGCTCGCGGGTGGTGGAATGAGAAGTCGTGCCTGTCTGCGGGCCGCCGGTTATATGGAACATCCCTGGTAAAAGCCCCCAGCAGCGGCCGTTCCCTTTTGCTGGCCCTATGCATTCTCAATTAGGGGCTGCGCACGCCCCTTACGCAACAATTTCTGCCTTGTGGAGATCGGGCACCCGGTCTCTAGAATCTCTACGCCCTTCTACAAGCGAGCCGATCAAGGCGTGCTCCACTTTCGGCACTGCTAGTGGCAACTCGCCATGGCCGTGATGACCTAACTCGCCGTCTCCGCAACAGACAAAACAACACCTTCGCCCCGTTGCTACTCAATCCAGAGACCATCATGGGTTCCATAGCTCAACCTGCCCGCGGTGCCGCGTCGGCACTCTTCACCCCGCTCGATGTCGCCAACGGCAAAATCCAGTTGAAGCACCGCGCTGTCATGGCCCCTTTGACCCGCAACAGGGGCGTTCCTCTGAATGCTGACAGCCCCAACCGCATATGGTACCCAGGTGACTTGATGGCGGAGCACTACCGCCAAAGGACGACGGATGGTGGCCTATTGATCAGCGAGGGCATTCCCCCTAGCATGGAGGTACGAACTACTCGCCATCTATTTCCACCATGTTGATGTTGACCATCTTTCTGAAAAGAGCAATGGCATGCCCGGAGTTCCTGGCCTTTGGCTTCCTGAGCAGGCCGACGGATGGAAAAAAGTCACCCAGGCAGTGCATGGCGCTGGCGGTCACATCTACGCTCAATTGTGGCATGCAGGCCGGACCACCATCGAGCCCATCAGCGGTATGAAGCCTGTCGCTCCGTCGGCTGTCGTCTGGGATGATCCGGAGGAGTGCTATCCATACCCAGCTCCTGGGTCCGACAAGCAAGCCAAGTTTGTTGATCATCCGCCGATCGAGTTGACGGTGGACCACATCAAGAGAACCATTGCAGACTTTGTCCAGGCCGCAAAGAACGCCATCGCAGCCGGTTTTGACGGCGTCGAGGTCCACGGAGCCAACGGTTATCTTGTTGAAGAATTCCTTCTTTCCAACGTCAACAAGCGGACGGATGAGTACGGCGGTTCGCCTCAGAAGAGATGCAAGTTTGTCCTCGAGCTTATGGATGAGCTTGCCAAGGCGATTGGTCAAGAGAACCTCGCCATCAGGCTGTCGCCTTTTGGTGCTTTCAACCAAGCTCGCGGAACTGAGCGCCTCGAAACTTGGGGGCACCTCTGCAGAGAGTTGAAGAAGAACCACCCCGCTCTGTCATACGTCAGCTTCATTGAGCCGGTAAGCTCCCACGGAACGCACTTGTTGGACCAGTGGCTGATGCGTCAACAGAGGTTCGAACAAATCTTCGCGACGGCGGAAAAGGAAAAGATGCTCCAAGAGTGGGGTGTTGCAGACATTGACCTCTCGGTATTCCGCGAAATCTTCAACGCTGGTCCCAAGCCAACGCCGTTTTTCTCGGCCGGCGGCTGGAATGACACCAACAGCTGGGGCGTTATTGAGTCTGGACGCTACGACGCGCTCATCTACGGCCGCTTCTTTACGAGCAACCCTGATCTCGTGGAGCGCCTGAAAAAGGGGCTCCCCCTGAGAGGATACGACCGCGCCAGGTTTTACGGTCCATTCCCAGATAACGAGGTTGGGTATACAGACTACCCGACGTGGGAAGAAGAGGTTGCAAAGGCCGAGAAGGAAGGGAGGCGAATCCTGATTGAGGAGACTGAGGATGGTGGCAAGAGGATCAAGGGCATTGCGGAGAAGACAGGAAGCGGAGGCCCAACGTTGTGCTTGTGAGCGACTTTTTGCATCCAATGGCACGTAGTAATGTACAAAGCGATTCGTTGTGGCATCTTGGCACGCGATTGTGCTGGTGTCTCGATCTGCGCGCGGCAACGCGGACTTCCTTGGCCAAAAGTGGGACGTCATGGGTGGTGCAATCCATGGATGGTCGGCAACCAAGGAACGCGGTGACAGCAACACGAGACTGACGGCGGGGAAGCTGCGACCTTGGGTGGATAAGCGGCAAGTGATGTTCAGGCACGCAGGATCTGATCGAGGAGCACATGTCCAGAGGGCAGAGGGTGTTTGTCGTCCGTCTCCATCGTCAGCTGAAAATCCGGGGAAAGCTCCGCCCGGGCAGGTCCCGCTCGGGCTCGGACGTGTGGTGCGGTGCGGAGCGGTGTTGCTGTCGCGGGCCGCGGCCGTCAGTTACCTCAGTCGCCCGTTACTAGGCGACATGACACTTAAAGGTTGGCGTGTAAGCTCGTCGAAACACTGGCTGCGAAAAAAAGAAAGGAATCAAAAAGTGTTGTAAGCGACCAGAGACGGCGGATCCTTGATTCTTGCTGGGTTGGTTGGTTGTCTTGCAACACCAAGTCCGTGTCCCTGTGTCCGAGCTTCCTTCCCTTCCGCGCTTCTGTTCCCACTCCCTCCACACTTTAACAACAAATCATCCACCCTTTCTGTCTGACCGCTCGCTGCTATCCTCCTCTCCCAGAATTGCGCCCATCTTCCACAAAGCCGTCCCGCCGGGGAAGAGGCATCATGGGCGTCATGGCTGATCGCCGCGGAGCCTCTTGGGGCGGCGTACAGCTGCGCACAATATCTCTCATCACCGTCAGTTCCCCCGTTGCCAGTGCCAGATGCCAATGCTAATGTAACTGCAGTTGACCTTTCAAAACTCGGCCCTTATTCTTGTATGTTATTCCCCTTGGGCTCTCTTGCACATGTGGATTAACAAGCTTCAGATTATGCACTACTCGCGCATCATGCCTCTCGTTGGCCCACGTCGATACTTTACCAGCACCGCCGTCTTCCTGAACGAGGTCCTCAAGCTATGCATTTCCCTCACAATGGCGCTATACGAAATATCTTCACAGCTGCCAGCCACATCACCCGCCACGACTCTCTTCAGCGCCTTAACATCGGCCGTTTTTGCGGGCGACAGCTGGAAAATGGCCGTGCCAGCACTCCTATACACCCTACAAAACACTCTCCAATACGTTGCCGTTAGCAATCTGGACGCCGCTACTTTCCAGGTCACCTATCAACTCAAGATTTTGACAACGGCCATCTTCAGCGTCATGCTGCTCGGGCGGAGTCTGTGCTTGCGCAAATGGCTCAGCTTGGTTCTCCTCATGGTTGGGGTTGCAGTGGTACAGATGCCTTCTGGTCGCACTGCACCAAGCATGGAAAGCCTGCGCGAGGAAAGCAATCGCCTGTTTTGGCCTCGCAGCATCGAGGAGTTGCGCGATCTCGGATCCGACACCGCGAAACAGTTGATGCGCCGCACAACCCATGGTTTGACAAAGAGGAGCGCAACATACGAAGGGATCGACGAAGATGTGGCGCGGCTCAACCCGCAGCTCAATGCGTCTCTAGGACTGCTCGCCGTCGTTGCTGCCTGCGTTCTGTCTGGCCTGGCCGGCGTCTACTTCGAAAAAATCCTCAAGGAGAGCCACACGCAGGCGAGCCTATGGATACGAAACGTGCAACTCTCCTTCTACTCGCTCTTCCCAGCCTTGTTTCTCGGCGTCATGTTTAATGACGGCGAAGACATTGCCAAGTTTGGCTTCTTCATTGGCTACTCTTGGGTAGTGTGGCTGGCCATTGGCATGCAGGCAATCGGCGGCGTCGTCGTTGCATTGGTTGTTTCCTACGCCGACAACATTGCCAAGAACTTTGCAACCAGCTTCAGCATCATCATGTCTTGCCTTGCGAGCGTGTGGTTTTTCAATTTTAGTATCACCAAGCATGTAAGTTTGCACCTTGTCTCGCCTGTATGGCAGCCTCGGCACCTTGGCTTCTGACGCATTTTCGCCTGCATGCAGTACGTCATCGGAACATCCATTGTTCTCTTCAGCACCTGGTTGTACAGCAAAAATGACGGTCATGGCCGCGCAGGCCCGCCTCCGCCAATCGCCATAGCGGGATACGAAAAGACGATTGTTGATCGCGACAATGGCTACTTTGACGTCACCCCTGGCACAGCGGCCCAGCAATCCAAGCAACATCTCAAAACTCCCAGTCGAAGCGACATGGGGCTCAGCACGAGCAGACCAACTACCCCGACTATGGAGCGCCAGGTCTACCACGGAAAAAGGGATGATTGAAGATGCCGTGCATGTGCAGATACGGTCCTCGGTGGCGGAGAGATGTAAATGGATGAGGCAACTCAGAACAAATGCACCCGTGGCAATCGGCTAATGGTCATTGCTTGTGTAACTACTGGGCTTGGTCAAAAGAGATGTGGCTCTTGATCCTACGGTGGAGCCAATTAAGGCACCAAAATCCGAGGTAAGCTGCGGGGGCACCGTGTGTTACAGGCTGTGGCAGTGGGTTGGTGTGGCTCTGTTCAAGCGCGTCACTGGTTGGCGTTTTGATTTGTAGCAGCATTCCATGTCACAGACCCGAGGTCTTCAGACCGTGTTGGGGGGGAAGGGATTGGAAAGAGCGCGAGCTGTCGGAAGGGACTGATAGAATACTGACAGGCGTTGGTTTCGGACGGGCTGGGACCAACGGCGCAGGTCTGCATGATGGGGCGGTGGAGTTTCCACGCCGACCAAGTAGACGACCTAAGAATTCAATGTCATGACGACCGGGTCATCTCCAGTCTGCAGTGCTGCACTGTTGCTGTGTGTGAGAGACGACGTATGGCTACACCGGGAGCTGAGCTCGAGAAAGATTTCCAGATTGGGAAGTCACTGCCTGCAGTCGGGCCCTCTTCCCGCCTGCTTCTTTTCCTTCGGATCAATCTTGACTCTTCCTCCCACAGCCCCACCTCTCAAAAACAAAATCTCGACACTCGCATCTCGTTGAAACGCCTCTCTCTCTCAAGCGATCCAACGTTTCCAGAGACCTCACTGCCCTACATTCTCTCTCATGTCAGGCGCTACAGACTCCATGCCACAGGTAGAGTGAATGCAATGGACATTGAAGATGACTCCGACTTCTTCGCCATGCTCGAAAATATGCCGTACCACGATCCGCCTGAACAGCGCTACTCCATACATCGCACGCAGCCGTCCTGCAATGACAACTACGGCCACGCCAACATCCATCTTTCCCGCTCCAATTCTGGGTTCCGCCGCGAGCCAGGTTATTTCGGGCAGGAAGGCGTTGCCTACGATGACTTTGGTGAGTGAGATGGCAAGAATCCTTTGATGATGGCACGTCAAAGTCTTACTTGAGCAGATAGAGCTTTGCTAAGCGCAGCACAAAGCGATCGCAGTCGAATGGCGCAGGAGGGGAGGGCAAGACTTTCACTCCCGCCTACGAGCGGATCATTTGCATTGGGTGAGAAGGAGCCTCAGCTGGGGAGCGAAGACCACTACGAGACAGCACCGGAACCATCTCGACACATTGGCTTCTGTGAGTGGGTCATCAAGCTGGTCGATTGTTGCTAACATAATTCCTACTCAGCTCAATCTGCCTACCAGCACTCCCCAGAGATGAAAATAAACTCTTCGGACGTACCATCAAGCCCGGCTTTGCGCGCGAGCCAGCGGAAGCAAGCTCAGCCCTCACTCTCTGATCAGTGGATGCCAAGTGGCGATGGTCATCTTGTCCCTCGAGATCCAGATTCCAGGCAAGTCCATACAACGTCAAGACCAAAGGCATCGACGAAAACCCCTCCTCCGACCGTCCAGGGCATCCAGCTCATCTCCACCCGCGAGCTTCCCGACCGTTTCCGCACAATATTTCCGTTTCCGTTGTTCAATGCCATCCAATCAAAAATTTTCGAGACCATATACAAGACGAGTGACAATTTCGTGATTAGTGCTCCTACAGGAAGCGGCAAGACAGTAATCTTTGAACTTGCAATTCTCCGGCTGATGATGAGCTTTCCCGATGGTTCTTTCAAGGGAGTCTACCAAGCTCCAACAAAGGCTCTCTGCTCTGAGAGGCAAAGAGACTGGCGGAAGAAATTTGAGCCGCTCGGCCTAAAAGTCGAGGAGCTCACTGGAGATACTAGCCAGGACAACACTCGCGAAGTGCAAACAGCAGACATCATCGTCACGACTCCTGAAAAATGGGACAGCACGACCCGCAAATGGAAAGACCATGCAAAGCTCATGCAGCTTGTCAAACTTTTTCTCATCGATGAAGTTCACATTCTGAAGGAGGATCGTGGCGCAACGCTTGAAGTCGTTGTCTCTCGCATGAAGTCGGTTGGCTCGGATGTTCGCTTCGTTGCTGTGTCTGCAACAGTACCCAATTTCTCAGACATTGCAACTTGGTTAGGGCGCAATCCGCAGAACCAAAACCAACCGGCAGCGAAAGAACACTTCGGCGAGGATTTCCGACCAGTGCCGCTCCAGAAACATGTCGTTGGTTATTCAAACATCTCCAATGATTTTGGTTTTGACGGCACCTTGAACACCAAGTAAGGAAAGTTACCAGATCTTTTCTGAAAACGCTGACAATCTAGGCTTCCTCAAGTTGTTGCGAAATACTCACACAGGAAACCTATCTTGATTTTTTGCTTCACGAAAAGGTCCTGCGAGGATTCCGCGAAAGTGCTTGCTAAGTGGTGGACTGAGAGCAATCCTCGAAACCGTTACTGGGATAAGCCGAGGAAGCTGCCACCTTTGGCGGACCCTCAGCTCCGGGGTAGGTCTGCGGCATAGCATGAGACTTTCGCTAACTCATGAATACAGAATGCGCGTCTTCTGGGGTTGCCTACCATCACGCAGGCTTGGACCTGAACGATAGACACGGAGTCGAAACGGCCTACCTGAATGGTGATCTGAATGTCATCTGTTCTACTTCCACGCTGGCTGTTGGCGTCAACTTGCCCTGTCACCTTGTCATCATCAAGAACACCGTTGGCTACACGAATACGGGGCCGAAGGAATACTCTGACCTCGAAATCATGCAGATGCTCGGAAGAGCCGGTCGCCCACAGTTTGATGACAGTGCTGTGGCAGTCATTATGACCAGAGGTGAAAAGGTCAGGAAATACGAGCAAATGGTGTCAGGACAGGAGGTGTTGGAAAGCACGTTGCACCTAAACTTGATTGAGCATCTGGTGAGTCCCAGTTGTTCCGCATCCGGTTCTGGTGCTGATGCATCTTGAGAATGCCGAAATCGGTCTGGAAACCATCA
Organism: Phyllosticta citriasiana; assembly: GCF_038021145.1. Lineage (NCBI taxonomy): Eukaryota > Fungi > Ascomycota > Dothideomycetes > Botryosphaeriales > Phyllostictaceae > Phyllosticta > Phyllosticta citriasiana. Next base: position 710,489 of record NW_027117282.1, on the reverse strand, counting down.
ACGACGTGTATTCGGCTCGAAAATGGTTGTCTGGGACCTTTCTCTGCGTTCGGCTTCAGAAGAATCCTCGAAAATACAGTCTTGAAGGAGTAAATCCAAACCCAGACCTCGATGAATTCCTGGACGAAATCTGCAACCGCGGGATCAACGAGCTCAGAGACTTTGGCTTGGTAAAAGGGGATGAACGACTCAAAGTCACCGAATGTGGCGATATTATGGCAAGGTATTGCGCTCGATTCGAGACCATGAAAATATTCCTCGGATTAGTAGAAAGTCGTGAGGCCAAGACTTCTGAGATTGTAAGTTTCCCGTATTCTGACAAAACAGTGTGATCAACTGACTGTGATACACAGCTCGCTGCGCTTTCTCAGGCCGAGGAATTCAAGGAAGTTCGATTTCGCCAGGGTGACAAGCCACTGTACAAATCCCTCAACACTTCGAACACAACCAAATTTCCTATACCTGTCAATCTAGCACTACCTGAACACAAGGTGTCGTTGATCATCCAGACCGAGTTGGGTGGAGGCGACTTTCCGGTGAATGAAGACATGGGGAGACACAAAATTCAGTATGCACAAGACAAACATCTTGTGTTCCAGCATGCTCGTCGGCTTATCCGGTGCATCGTTGATTGCGCCCTGGACAGGGAAGATGCAAAAACGGCGAGAAATGCTCTTGCATTTTGTCGAAGCCTTACCTCTAGAGCATGGGACGACATGCCGTTGACAATGAGACAAATTCCATCACTCGGTCCCGTTGCCGTGCGCAAACTCGTCAATGCTGGCATCAAATCTATTGACGAGCTTGACAATAATGAGCCACATCGTCTGGAAATGATTCTGGGCAAGAATCCACCGGCTGGGACCAAATTGATGGAAGCAGTTTCAGCATTTCCAAAACTTCGAGTTGGGTTGCGGCAAATGCCCGACATAGTGAGTATCATGGCCACACTTTCGGTTCGGCACTGCTGACTTTGAATAGAAACTTCAAGACGACCAAGTGGTGACGGTGAATATGAGAGCTGATGTTGGCTTCATGAATGAGAAGCCACCCACAAGTTGGAATAATAAGCCGGTGTACGTTTGCGTGCTGGCAGAGATTTGTGACGGGAAAATGGTGTACTTTCGCAGAATCAGGTTTGTCGTTCTTGAATTCTCTTGGACTCTTCTAACGACTCCAAGAGCACAGAAGCTTGGTAGTGGCCAGCACTTGCTGTTCTCTGCAGATATCACGAGCTTGAATCAGTCAATCACCTGCTATGTCATGTGCGACGATATTGGTCAGTAGGCCACGCGAATACTGTCGGACTTTGACTGACATCCTGCCAGCCGGGACTTTGAAGTATGCGACACTTCAGCCAGAGCTGCCGGCCCGTCTCCAATCTCGACTCAACATGAACATCAGCAAGAGACGAGTTGCGAGCTCAAGCTCAGCTCCAAGTCATCCTGACACCGGTCGTGAGGAGTTCGATGACGGCGGCCTTGACGATTCAGACCTGGAGAAGGCGGTTGGAAAGGCCGAGTGCGAAGACTGGTCGGACATTGAGGACTATGCCGACAACATGCCCTTGAGCGTTACGACAAGGAAGAAAGGAAAGCGTGCCGACGCAAATCTCCGCAAAAAGCAAGCTCCAGCCATGCAACACGAGTGGCAACCGACAAAATTAGAAAACGGAAAATGGGCGTGCAACCACAAGTGCAAGGACAAAAACGCGTGCAGACACCTGTGTTGCCGCGAAGGACTTGACAAAAAGCCTAAACAACCAAAGGCAAATAGCAACGGTAATCATGGCAAAAATGAGTCCCTTGCCTCGGAGCAGAAGAACAATTCGAGGAATGAAGCCGGCAACAACAAGTCGATAAAGACACAGTCTAGATTGACGCAATTACCTCTTGGAATGAAAAGAAACGGCGAGATGTCGAACGGGATTGAGCGGATGGACCTAACAGGCGCGCCGAGCCGGGCAGCGGCCCATGCACGTCAGGAGTGCCCGACTTCTCGGCAGCCCGGACCCCTGGTAAAGCGGCGGCTGAGCGAGACCTCTCCTGTTTCACAGCGTCTGACGCTTAAGAAAACTAAAACCACCTACGACAAAGACAGCTTGCCTCAGCTATCCTTCCTGCAGCTGCCAAACGAGGTAGCGGAAACACGCGAAAAAAACGTGACGACTGAATTTGACGCCAGGGAGTCCGTTGACGACTCGAGTCAGAAACCAGATATGGCCAACTACCATGACGAGGATGACACCTTTTTCCAGGAGAACAACGATCTCCTCGGCCATGTCATGGCGGGTCTTGAGTGGGCTGGAAACTACGACGATCCCGCAGTTTCCCAACAGCCCCTAGGCACCAACGGCCAGTCGCGGGACGAGCCGCAAGTTGGTGCAGATGTGCACAAGAGAACAGGCAGCTCAGCGTCAGTCAAACCAACATCTACACGGGAAAAGTCGCTCTTCTTTAACGGCACCAGCAGTTCGAGCTTGAAGAACGAAGTCCAGGACACCCAAATTCCAGACGATAAGGAAAACAGCAGGCCGCAAACCGCAGCGTCGCAATCTACCAAGTCGACGGTGAGGAGAAAGCCGTTGCGAGATTCGAGCCTACGCGATGAAGGCGCACCTACCACGGAGAAGACACCTCCCGTGGTAGAAGAAGCAGCACCACCTGCACCGAGGGTTGCCGCTAACGGCACCGTCATTGTTGCTGCAGAGGACGACGAACTGGATCCATGGCTCGTTGAGCAGTTTGGCGCGTACGTCGATCTTGTCTAAATCAACTCTTTCAACCGGAGACATCTTTTGCTGAACCTGCTTTATGACGACTTAGTGGTGGTGTTTATGCTCACATTGGCTGATTTTGCTATTATCCTTCGACCACGACGACGACGGTTGCAATGAGAGTCCGACGGCTGCCTGGGGTAAAGAATGCATTTCCAGAGCGATGGATAGGAGGCTTTTGTCTTGTTACTTCTCTCTCTCTCTCTCTCTCTCTCTCTCTCTTTTTCTGTTTCTTCTTCTTGCGTATCCCAAGCCGTCAAGCTTCTAATTTGCTGACATGTACGGATGGACGGGTGGGTGGATGGCACCGCATCGAAACTGCCTGAAGCTGGAGGCGCGCGCCTTGCGGTGATGTCGTCCTTAGTTTTCGGATCGTTCTTGTCTTCTGATTTAAATGTCGTATGGGAAGCGAAGCTCGACTGACGTTGAAAGTCAGAGATGGTGCGAAAGTTAGCTTGCAGGGAAGATCTGAATGGATGGTCGCTTGAGAAACTGGGGAGTACCTCCTTACATGGTCCCTGGTTCTGACATCTCGCCCTGCTCCCACTGACAGTCCCATCGTCCTTGACAAGGTCTCGTAGCAAGAGTCGAGCGTCAGAGCAAAAGTGGGAGTGATGAATCTCGTCAGGGGCCACGAAGTGCTACCATGCATGCACGGTGTCTAGTTTGTGTCCCTTGGGTTAGACCTTCGTGACAATGTACATGATGTTTGTCGGACAGCAGTTTCCCACGCCCTGAGAGCTTAAAAGCTTTTTGCATGTCGTCCGATTAAGGCAAAGGGCCTGAGTCGACACTCAAGATTCGCAATTGTCCAACCTGAAGCAGTGATCACGTGATGAATCTCGCCCTCCCAGGCCGCATCATCGGGTTTGCAGCACGGACCACCATACAGCCACTGCGCGCCAGACCCGGACGGACAGCTTCCACCTGCCAACTTCACCGCCAGCCAAGCTACCATCGACAGTCCTCCATCAGACCTCCGTCGTCCCCCGCCATCGACACCCGGGACACCGTTTCGAGTCGTCGACGTTGAGGATACCGACGCTCCGTCTATTTCTCTCCCCCCGTACCTGGACCGGCGGGCCGCCTGAGCCGCCCAACCGCCCGACTTTGACCTCGACTTGGGACGTCCCTTTTCCGCACATTCCTATCCCTCCACCGCCGACTGTCAATCGTCAAGACGCTGGTTTTCGCCATCTACATCTACTGAGGCTCTACCCGTCAACTGAGACGTCGTTGCTGTCCTTGTCGTCGCCGCCGCCATGGCGCCTTCCAAGGACACGCTGTTCCGCTCGGCGGACATGTCGTTGACGCAGCTGTACATTTCGAATGAGATTGGGCGCGAGGTCGTCAGTGCGCTGGGTGAATTGGGCGTCATGGACTTCCGCGATGTGAGTGGGTCCCTGTTTGCTTGCCACGACACCTGGATGGTTGGATGGGAAAGTGGACTGGATGGCGCTTGAACTGTGGAAAGGGCTTTTTTTCGCCGTGGCGTTGCTAACAACAATGGGTTGACGGACGGGTGCTAATGTACTGCAAACAGTTGAACTCGGAGACGACAGCCTTCCAGCGCACGTTTACGCAGGAGATTCGCAGGCTCGACAATGTGGAGCGCCAGCTTCGTGAGTGGCGGGTCTAACTTTGGGAGAGCTCAGAAGCTAATACAGTGGTTGACAGGTTACTTCCACTCGCAAATGGACAAGGCCGGTATTCCGATGCGCTCGGTCTACGAGTTCTCCAACACCCTGGCTGCGCCATCTGCCGTCGAGATTGACGAACTGTCGGACCGCTGCCAGAGCTTAGAGAGCCGCATTGCAAGCCTGAATGACAGCTATGAGACGCTTAAGAAGCGCGAGGTGGAGCTTACGGAATGGAGATGGGTGCTTCGTGAAGCTGGTGGCTTCTTCGACAGGGTACGAAAAAGCTTCTCCGTCGCGTCTGCCCTCAGTGACTGACATGCTTGCAGGCCCGCGGTCAAACAGACGAAATCCGCCACTCTGTTGACGAAGATGGTGACGATGCTCCTCTCCTCCAGGATGTCGAACAGCGTGGCCAGAACGGTGACGTTGGTGAGCGTTCCTTTTCCGTCATGAACATTGGCTTCGTTGCCGGTGTCATTCCCCGCGAGCGCATTGCCGCCTTTGAGCGCATCCTATGGCGGACCCTTCGCGGAAATCTGTACATGAACCAGGCAGAGATTCCGGAGCAGATCATCAACCCCGAAAACAACGAGGGCGTCAACAAGAACGTCTTCGTCATTTTTGCCCACGGCAAGGAGATCATTGCCAAGATTCGCAAGATTTCCGAGTCTCTCGGTGCCGACCTTTACAGCGTGGACGAGAACAGCGAGCTCCGCCGTGACCAGATCCACGAAGTCAACAGCAGGCTGAGCGATCTTAGCGCCGTTCTGCGCAACACGAAGCAGACTCTCGATGCCGAGTTGACCGCTATTGGTCGTAGTCTTGCGGCCTGGATGGTCATCATCAAAAAGGAAAAGGCTGTCTATGAGACCTTGAACAGGTTCTCCTATGACCAGCAGCGAAAGACTTTGATCGCGGAAGCCTGGGCTCCGACCAATTCCCTTCCACTAATCAAGTCTACCTTGCAAGACGTCAATGACCGTGCTGGACTGTCTGTGCCGACCATCGTCAACCAGATCAAGACGACCAAGACACCGCCGACGTACGTCAAGACGAACAAGTTCACGATGGCTTTTCAGACCATCATCGACGCCTATGGCACTGCCAAGTACAAGGAGGTCAACCCTGGTCTGCCCACCCTCGTCACGTTCCCATTCTTGTTCGCCGTCATGTTCGGTGACTTTGGTCACGGTGCTATCATGACTCTTGCTGCTATCGCCATGATCTACTTCGAGAAGCCGCTCCTGCGCAGCAAGCAAGACGAGTTGTTCTCCATGGCTTTTTACGGTCGTTACATCATGCTCATGATGGGTATCTTTTCCATGTACACCGGAATCATCTACTGCGACGCCTTTTCCAAGGAGCTCCCCTTCTTCAAGTCTATGTGGGAGTGGCCAGAAAACTTCAAGGAGGGCGACAGTGTTGAAGCCACTCGCGTCGAGGGATACACCTACCCCTTTGGTTTGGATTGGCGATGGCACGACACGGAGAACGACCTCTTGTTCTCCAACAGCTACAAGATGAAGCTCTCGATCTTACTCGGTTGGGCTCACATGACCTACTCGCTCTGCTTGTCGTACATCAACGCTCGCCACTTCAAGTCTCCAATCGACATTTGGGGCAATTTTATTCCTGGCATGGTATTTTTCCAGTCCATCTTCGGTTACCTCGTCTTCGCCATCATCTACAAGTGGTCCGTCGACTGGTACGCCATCGGAAAGAACCCGCCCGGTCTGCTGAACATGCTCATCTACATGTTCCTGTCGCCAGGCACGATCGAGGAGCAACTCTACAGTGGCCAGGGAGCTCTTCAGGTCATTTTGGTTTTGCTCGCAGTTTGCATGGTACCCATTATGCTCTTTTTGAAGCCTTTCTACCTTCGCTGGGAGCACAACAAGGCGCGCGCCATGGGCTACCGTGGTCTTGGTGAGCACAGCCGCGTCAGCGCTTTGGATGATGACGAAGAGCACCAACAGCTGAACGGCGGTCGTGAGAGCTTTGGCGATGACGAGGAAGGTGTCGCGCTCATTGCACAGGACGTTGGTGCTGACCACGAGCACGAGGAGTTTGAGTTTTCTGAAGTCATGATTCACCAAGTTATTCACACCATTGGTAAGATGAACTCCGTCGTTTCTTCTCTGATATTGGCTAACTCTACTAGAATTTTGTCTCAACTGCGTCTCGCACACAGCCTCTTACCTGCGCCTTTGGGCGCTATCGCTTGCTCACCAGCGTCTCAGCATTGTCCTGTGGCAGATGACCATTGCAATTGCCTTTAACCAGACTGGCGCCATCGGCATCATCGCCACCGTCGTCCTCTTCTACCTCTGGTTTGTCCTTACTGTCTTTGTTCTTTGCATCATGGAGGGCACGTCGGCCATGCTGCACTCGCTGCGTCTTCACTGGGTCGAGGCCATGAGCAAGCACTTTATGGGCGACGGCGTGCCGTTTGAGCCGTTCTCGTTCAGCAAGTTGCTTGAGGACGAGCCTGTTGAGTAAGGAGTTGGGGTTCGCCTATGTTTTTTGGTGGAGCAGCAACGGTGAAGGCAAGGCGGCGTGGATAGTTTCGACGCGTCATTCGCTTAGTCTGATGTGTCGAGTCACTCGCGCCGCCTCGCCTACTACTTTCTACTCCTTCTGTGTAGTAAAGCGGAGCGAAGTTGCCTTGCATGTACAAAGTTGGCCTCGAAAATTTTCAGACGATTTCTGCGATAGGTCTCTCTTGTGTGAGGATAGGATCTTTGCCAGCAATTGTTTACTGGGATGAATTCCCACAGCAATCCTTCCTTTGTAGGAATACTCTTCGTCTGCCTCGATCTTTTGAGGAGGACTGAATGGCACGCGGAAGATTCTTCTGTGGAATTGGATCCATTCAGGCTCACCTAGTCTGTATCAACGCGTCGTTCCACCAACAAGTCTTTGTAGTTCATGCTGCATGGAGCAAAGTTGAGTTTGTGAGGCGGAGGCCTGCAAGCCGATCGCCTCAACGCGCGCAACTGCGAACAGCAAGGGAACTGGCCCATGACAAACGATGGATGCCCTTGCCTCAAGCTTGCACGATAGCACAGTGGGTGAAAAAACCAATGACACTCGGTATTGACATGCGCTGGCAAAGTACAGTTGTAGTAAGAGATGACTGCTTCGCAGACGTAGCATTGACCGCGAGCGACTGGTCCCTAGGCGCATCTGTAATGGCGGATGACTGCTCACCAGGGGACGCCTAATTCCTCTCTGCGCTCACTATCGTAGCGCCGCGCTCGGGCCTGGCAAAGCCTATCTCGTCGAGAATGAGTCTTGTCCCATTTCGGTGTCGGGCAGCTTCGGTGTCGAGCAGCGGGACCTGAGGGAAGAATGGCGTGTCGTCCAAGAAAAAATGATGCTTGCTAAAACAGGAGCTTTAAGCGAGCAGCACCAACGCGTATAAAAAGCCATCGTCCCTCCCATCCAACCCTCTTCTTTTTCCTTTCACCTAGGGAAGGTCCGTGGATCGGCCACGATAAAAACTCCGATCACTGAGCCGGATCACGAACCGGACATGTCCACCCCACAGTGTCCACCCGACCTTGAATCACGGGAACCCGCATCAAGGCAGGAACCCCCCCCCCCCCCCCAACCGATCCTGTTGGCAGATCAGCGATTACTACAAAACTGCCGCCTTACGACGGCCTGTCTTCGATTATAAGCAGGTTACCTGAACAGTACGATTGAGTACAATGAGACCCCAAGCGCTGAGCCCATCCAGCCAGCGTCACCACCTGATTCTAGGCGCGATTCACATCGGCCTAGCGTGGAGCTCCCCCAGAGCCCACGATACCCAACCCCCCTGGCGTGGTCACCTTCGACCACCCTTCAAGTTTTGGCCAGACGCGCGACGACCATCCGTCTGAAGGCGCGGCTTCCCACCTCGCGCTGTTGGCAGAGCAGAGTTTTCACAAAACTGCCACGACCCACAGAGAACCAGGCCTGCACAAAGAGGCCAATGAACACGGACGCAGGACGCGACGACGCGTCCCTGCCACGCTGCACGGAAATTAGTCGACCTCATGAGAACACCGCGGACATCACGAGACACGAGACACCAATTTTACGACATGAAAGCCCACCGGCACGACGGCGGTGGCTCCCGGCAATGGCGACAAGGACACGCCAATCACACGATATTATAGCACGGCATTTGCACCCAATGCGGCAACCCAACGGGGTCGAGGATTCGAACCGCCTGCGCTTCTGGTCAGGCATGCCAGTCGGGAGACGGAAGGGCTCCCGGATGGGCCGGTTCCAGTAGAAAGTCGGCGTCAGAGGGAACGCGCGAGATCTACCCGAGTAAGGAACCGGCCATGAGCGAGGGGTTGAAAGGTCGGTCGCCCGCTGGAGGTTTTGGTATTTGGGGTGGATTGGCCGGGGCTGAGATGTATCGGCCTGGTTGGTGTGTTTCTTGGAGTAGGATTGTTGGGATGCGTCGGAGCGAAAGGTCAACGGGATTGGACGCTCGTCTGGCGCGACAGCCGGGCAGTCGGTCCAGGCGACGCATTTTTCGGTTCGCCAGACACAACGCCCTCGCTGCAAGTATTTTCTACGGTCGCAGCCGTGGTCCTTGCAGTCTGGCGCGAAGGAGCCTTTTCACTTCGGTGGAAAGAGGTTTGGAAATGGACTTCTACCGCATTGAGCAGTCGCAGATCGTTGAATCGAAGATGTGTTTCCCGGTACGCTTGTTCTCTGCTCTGAATGTGACTCTGCTGCTGTTTTTGTGAAATGGTTGATGGTGGTGGAGATGCTTCCAAAGATGAAGCCTCCATGCCCGCTGACTTGCCGATCTAGTCCGTGGCTCCATTCTTACCTCAGGCACCGTTCGCTTGCTCCAACGACAGCTGGATTTAAAAAAAGAAGAGCTGCAATCACACAATCGTCTTTCTCGCCTTTATCTCTTTCTTTCAACCTATCAAATCATCCAGTGAAAACCAAAAGCTGCTTCGACTGTGGGTAGCACTTCCTCCACCTTTCAACACACTAATCCACCTAGAGCCTCAAAGGACGCAACCAGCATGCATGCCCTCAAACCACCAACGACTGAACCCCGAACCTGGCTTCTGATCAACTAAGGTGTTGCACGCAAAGTCTCCGGAGCCACAGCAACAGCAGCAGTACTCCGCACGCCCGTCCATCAACGAAGGAGCGCTAGTAACGCTCCAGTCGCAAGAGCTGGGTTTCAACAAGCACTTGAAGAAAAGAGGAAGGAAGGCCGCCGCTAACGCGCAACCCCGCCCGCGACGATGCGAAGACGTGTATAAAAGAGGAGAGAGGAAGGGAAGAAGATGAAAAGGCGTCTCGTTAAAACTGCTTCAAATCCACGATTGCTCCCCAACTCACCACCAAACCATCTAACCTGTCCCCCAAAGAAATCAAAAACACGGAACAACACAACACAACCCCAAAATGGTCACCGTCGGCATCGCAGGCGCCTCAGGCAAGCTCGGCCGCCTCGTCGCCGCCGCCCTGCTGCGCCTGCCCTCTCCTCCAACCCTACGCCTCTACGTGCGCGACGCAAGTAAGCTGCCACCCTGGCTCAAGTCGTCTCCACACAGCGTAATCACGGGGACCGCCGAAGACCGCGCCGCGGCCACCGACTTCGCGCAGGGCTGCAGCGTGATAATCTGCACGTACCTCGGGGCCGACACGCTGATGGAAGAAGGGCAAAAGGTGCTCATCGACGCGTGCGCGGCGGCCGGCGTGCCGCGCTACGTCGCCAGCGACTACACGGTCGACTACCGGCCGCTGAAGGACGGCGAGCTGTTCCCCAAGGACCCCATGCGGCACGTTATGGCGTATTGCGCGGCAAAGGAGGGTGTTGAGGGCGTGCACGTCATGATTGGCGCGTTCATGGATACGTGGTGGAGCGGCTTTTTCGGCGCGTGGGTGCCGGATGAGAGTGGCAAGGGCGGGAAGCTGCGGTATTGGGGCGAGGGCGATGAGGTGTGGGAGGTGAGCAGCTATGAGAATACGGCTGAGTGGATTGCGCGGGTGGCGGTTGATGAGGAGGTTAAGGGCGTTGTTAAGTGTGAGTGCCCTCGTGTTGCTTGTTTTCGCTTTGCTTTGCTTTGCTTCACACCTTGCCTTGCCTTACCCCTGAGTTCCCGCCTACCTACCTTACACCTCCCCCTGAAGCTCCCCTCCCCGCGCCCTGTGCCAGCTAACACGACACCATCCACGCGAACAGTCCTCGGCGACCGCAAAAACATCCACCAAATCGCCGCCGCCATGTCATCCGCCTACTCATTCGAGCCCTCCCTCGAGCCGCTCGGCTCCCTGGCCGACCTGCACGCCACCATGCACCAGAAGCGCGACGCCGAGCCGCAAAACTACTACGCCTACCTGCCCATGTGGTACCAGTACTACATGCTCAACCGCTCGACGCTGCTGGTGCCCCCCGGCAGCTCCGAGGACAAGGAATTGAGCAACAAGCGCTACCCTGATGTCAAGGCTGTGACGTTTGAAGATTATTTGCGCATGTATGGTCCGAAGGAGTTGTCGGGTGCGATGATGGGGGTCGGCGAGAAGGCTGGGTTGTGAGGATGGGATGGGATGGGATGGATGGACGCTCATTTCACGGAATTTGTTTTTTGATTCGATCAATTCGTGGGATTCTAAAACCCTCGACATTCCACCTTTGTCGACATGTGAAGCGCGTTACTAAAAAAAAAAAAAAAAAAAAATATAAAATCGTGCCACATTCAGTGATGAAATAGGGAAGGAAAACGAGAAGAATCGATATGGTTGAACGGGGACACCTGAGAGACAAAGAGCATTCCCACAAGCGGCTCACCAACCTCATCCAAGCCCGCCAGACCTAGCCGCACAGCAATAATGAGCAAGCAGGCAGGCCGCTCACCACGAAGTCGGGCCAAACTTCTGGCCCTTGGGCAACGTCTTCTGAATGGCAGTGCCCTTGTAGTCCACGGTGTTGATGACGCTGTTGCCCCACCACTGCGGCGGGTCAATCTGCGGCAGCAGCAGCGCAAAGAAGATGACAATGGTGCTGAGCGCGAGGCCCGAGTCAAGCGCGGCCGACGTGATGTAGCTGTATCGTACCATCTCGAGTCAGCAACGAAGATTTTATCCAAAAACAGAGAGCATGGGAGATGAAGAAGAAGAAGAAGAAGAAGCGAGCGGCACACATACTTGTACGTCATCCACCAACCACGGGCTCTGCGGCGAACCAGGCGGTTGAAAACGAGGCCCACGATGCCCCAGGAAAAGTAGATGAGCGGCGTGGCGGGCGGGATGTAGCCCAGGTTGCCGAACATGACGGGCGCGTTGAGGTAGCGGGCGGGCGAGTTGGGGAAGCGGCGCGCGAGCAGGTAGAAGACGACGGGCAGCAGGGCGCCCAGGAGCCAGAACCACTGCAGTTGCGAGTAGATGGCGCCGTCGGAGAACATGCGCTTGGCTAGACACGGGGACGGGGACGTGTCAGTATAGGTGTGGTTTCTGACTGTGTGATTGAAAGGGGGGAGTGGGGGGACTCACGGCCGATGGCGCCCCAGATGATGCTGGCGTTGAAGAAGACGCGCCCGTTGGGACAGGAGAAGCGCGCTGACTGGTCTGTGGCGCAGATGTTCTTGATGGCGCCAAAGGCCCAGTCGAGCACGGCGATCTGGACAATGCTGCCCCACACTGTTGCGATTCCTTGGGCCCAGAAGAGGACGCGTGGGGGCAGCTTCATGTAATGTGCCATCTTTAGGTCCTGAGTGTACAAAAGGCCCTGGTACATGGTGATGTAGCCGAGCGTCTTGAAGCACATCATGGCCAGAGGACGACCGGGCAGTATGTATCCAATGATGAACTCCGTAAAGACGTTCAGTCCCTGCGCCGTGTTAGCTCTGCTCCAGTGACAAGGCTCAGTGAAAGGGAAAGAGAAGGCTCCTCGTCGAAAATGGAACAGTAGACTCACAATCTGAACATTGGTGATGGCCCAAATCTGTCCAATCGGAACAAACCACACCGCACTGATGAGGATGGAAAGGATGTACGCCCACCACGTCAACTCCTGTTCTCAAATCAGCCTTATTTTTCCCGCCAGGAAACTTCAAGGCGCACTCACGGTAGGGTATCCTAAAACAACTCCGAAGCCCCCGCCGAAAATGACGAGGAAGAGCACCCAGAACCACCAGTCGGGGGCCTCCTGATACCTCTTCATGAGCTTCATGTGGATGTCGTCTTCTTGATCTCGGGCGGCCTTGGCGCGGTACTTGATCTCTTTCCAGTGGTACAACTGCAGCACGTCAATCTCCATGTGTGTACATTCTTACATCAGTGACTTACGGCAGTGTGGACAATCGTCGAGATAATGGTCGCGAAGCTCAGACCGTAGCAAAGCGCAAAAGTAGTCGACTTGCGCCAGTCAGTAAACATTCACGGCGACCAAACGCAATCGGAAAGACTCACCAAGAAGATGGGAGAATAAGCCTTGTACTTGGCCTCATCAAACTTCAGATCCGCCGTCAAGATCTTGGTGACATTGTACTCGGCGCCCGTATTATCGTAGCTGTTCGAGTCGCTCATGGGCAGGTACTCCGAGTACCAGGCGCCAGTGTAATGAATACCGAGCGACGTGATGATGATGAAGACGATGAGGCCGATCAGCGTGTTGGCAATGGCGTGCCAGGGGGGCACCAGCGGCGAGGTAATATACGCCGTGACATACGTCCAGTCGAACGTGATTGGAATCAGGCTGAGCCCGCTTGTGCCGCCAAAGATTTGATTGACGACCACGTTGTCTGCCCAAATGTTGGTTTTGAGTTCTTGCCCTCACATGGAATGGAATGCAACTCACTCGGCTTGATCCAGGTCACAAAGGCAAAGATGCTGAGCCCTTGCCAGATGAAGCCGGGGAACCAGTACCAAATGAAGCCGCCACCGAGGACATATAAAAACCAGCGGTATCGCGATAACCCCCAGCCGTTGGTTTGCGCGGGATCCGGTTTCTCCAGGCCGCGGCGGTGCAGGGCGTAAAAGAGAGCGCAATTGGGAAGGCAGACGGGAAAGATCATGGCTGCCGGGTAAACGAGGAAGCGACGAAAGCTGCCCGCAAGTCCGAAGCCAATGGTCTGCGTCAACAGGGTAAAGAGGAGATTGAACCCCCAACCAAGATCTTGAAGCAGTCAGCCTTGCAGAGAGTCAGAGATCAAGCAGACTCAGAGGTCTCACCAGACTTGTAGAAGCCGCGGAGTGCTTCGATCGTGTCCGTACTGTAGGCAACGCCATTTCCAAAGGTGACGTTGGCCATGATGGTGATCAAGCAATGTTCCTTGACATTGAAAGGCCCTGGGTTCAGATTGAAGCGCAAGCGACCAATCTTGAACTCGCGATCTGGCAGACATTTTTCCCAGGCCACGCCGAGAGGATAGGAGACACTGCGCATGTCAATTTCTCGTCACTGACACCCCCGGATTGCACTTACAGCTGGGCGACAAGAGAACTGACGGTGATGCTAGGGCTGCGCAGAGAAAACAACATGTTCAACGCGCTGCCAATGGTCACCATGATCATCCCCAGAACCCATGCGCGAACAGTTCCAACGGGGAGGGTGTCATCGTCAGTGGGGGGCACGGCCGAGGCGACTTCAGGATACGGAGACGTCTCCTCGAGCTCTCGCTCTATCTGGATCTCTGCCTCGACATCTCCTTTTTTGACAGCAGACTCAATGGCAGCACGCTTCTCCTCCTCGAGGTTTGGATCCCATCTGACAGTGATTAGCCATGAACGCGTTGGAATTCAGCGTCCGGAAGCTTACCGGTGCAAGTCCGAGAAGGTCTTCAGTTCAGCATCTGCCTCGACGGCTTTGACAGATGAAGAGGTGGCCTCGGGTGTCTTTTGCTCCGTCGACGAATTCACCACCTTGTCCGTGTCGCGCCGCGCAAACGGCCGACGAAAGCTGGGCATATTGAACAGATCAACTTCACTCGAAGGTGCGGGCAGAGAGGGACACGTGCGACCAGAGAATCTCTCATAGTCAAAGCTGCTTGGGCATTTCTATATACTCTGCCTTTTACGAGCGGCCAACTGGGGTAAGATAAATTTGGCGCCTATCATGGGTATCATGCGACACGATGCATGCCATTGGACGGAGGCGATAAAGGACCACGAGAAAGGGGAGAGCAAACAACCTTCTGGAACGTGGTCCGTGTCCCTTAAGAGGAAGGACGAAAGACCGGGGGCGCGCACACGGCGCCTGCAAGACGCCGATAAGGCGGCGGAAAAGTGTCGTTAAGGTGTGCGCTCGGTAGATTTCTTTCAGCCATCGTGTGCCGCTCAGGCGTGGTGCAGCGTTTGGCACGCAAGAGAACAGATGAATGGCGATACAGATGAAGTCCAGAGTCGAGTGCGGCGCCGCTGCTCGTCCGAGCATCTTACGGCAAAGACCTCCGCGGCCCATGGACACTACTTCCCCCAAGTTTAGCGATCGAGAGAGAAACTCGTGATGAAGCCAGATATAGCTCCACCGACATGGGGAGCGGATCGTTGTCAACGGGATGGATGATCATAGCCGCGAAGGGCCGGTCCAAGATGAGAATTAATCAACAAGCTTTGTCGGCCGACACTTGCAGCCACAAGCGTGCTTGGCCGACGGTCGCTCTGTTCTTCGCAACAACGACATCCTTGATAAGAGGCGCCTGTCCACCAGTAGGGCACGGTGTCGGCAGGTCTCGAGAGCCGGATAGACCAGGCTTTGGGCTCAGTACTACGCTGCACATTGAATCGGGGACGATTGATGGTGGTGCGGCTGCTGGACCGACGATATCAAAGCTGCACAAGTTGAACGGTTGATCAGAGCCTCGTTGAGTGAAAGGCGTCGTCAGCGTGTGAGGTGGACGGTGCCCTGTTCATCGACCCTGGTCACTTCTTCTCCGCGTCCCCAGATTCCGGCGCCGTCGTCAACGTACGTCGGTCGTGGTGTGGTGCAAGCTTCGCCCATTCCGGTATCAAAACCCCGCGCGGGAAAGACGCCAAAAAGTGTGTGCTGGTGTGCGAGCAACCACAAGACCTTTCCGACGACTCCTACAACCGGATCCTGTGAATCCAACTCTTCACCAGTCCTTCGCCGCCGTAGCCGTGAGCCATCGCCGTCTTTCCGCTCTCTTCCACCTCGCCCACCCAGAACCATCTCGCTTCGGCCTCCGTCCACGTACTCCTCTTATCTGCCCGTGCCGCGCCGCACTGCACCGCGAAAACGCGGCTCTTGACCATCTGCTCTGCTCCTTCGACATGCCCATCGAGCGGGTGGATAGCGTTTCTCCGGCGCCACCGCTGAACCCATCTCTTTTTCCAATCGAATCGAAGCTGGCCCAAGGAAAATTCGGCACTTGCTGAGGAGGAAGAGTGACCCCACAGCCCAGCCGGCGTGCCGGGAATCGAACTGCCGCCATCAATCGTGCGGGCGATCGTCGTCCAGGTGATTACAGAGCCGGTGTCCGTAGGAATGTGCGTCGCGAAGCCAGCCGGCGGGTCCAGCTGTTTCCAGCCTCAGTCCGGTACAATGGTGGCATTGAGAAGAACGGGCGCTACATGTAGGCGCCAACGGAGCAGAACGAAGGGGAAAAGAAGAGGGTCGACGTGCAAAAAGACTGCGAGAATAGACCAGTGGCTCAGGCGCCTGCTGCTGCCGGTTTTTCTCTGTAAAAGTCTCCGCAATAAATGTAGTCAGCGGCAATGTGTGTAAGCAGGCAGCATCCGGATTGGAACTTCTTACATGTCTACTTCTCAACTGGCCAATATCACATGCTTTGTGACTCACTCTTTCGCTTGCTCCCCTTCCTCTTCGACATCGTGGCCACAATTTGCACAAGTTCCGTGGACGGAAATGAGGAAGAAAGGTCTTGTCTCTCCCGCGCGAGTCTGCGAGATAAAAAGATGGACATTTTTCAAGCCAAGCTCCGAGCTAAGCACCTGCTTAGCAACGTAAGCTTTACGGGTTACCGAATGTGGCAACATCAGGCCCTACTGGCAGGGCCACCAGGAGCCTTCGTCACCGCATGCACCTCGTCCCACATGTATAACTATGTCGCGTCCTTACTCAAACACAGCTGATTTGATTTGATTTTACCTCACGCATGCTTGGCTCGCAGATGAGGGCATTTGGAAGTTATTTGGCATTGTTGTATTTGACCTGCCATTTTCGTCGTTTCTTGTTGTAGCCGTATCTGCTTGTTTCACGCACACGCAGATTGGACGTGCGCACCCTTCTGTTACCTACCAAGCCATGCCTTCTGAATTCTCACCATGCTAAGCTACGTCGACACATGAATTTTTTCGTCATCTTCTTGAGCCACCCAGCCAGTGGTAGACTGACCCACCGACGCGCTCAAGACTCCATCCGGCCGAGAAGGAGAAAGTGAGTGAAAGGAGTGGTAGTAAAGAGCCGAAGAAAGAGCCGAAACAAGTGTTTTTTAGACACGATAGTTGAGTTGAGTCTGGATCCACGAGAAACAAGGTCGATACCATTGTTCGGGAATCGATGATAGTTGTAGCTGCATTGACATGCGAGTGCAGCTGATGTGCCTAGCAACACCGAGCGTGTTGCGCGAGACAGGCACGTTGTTGAAGGTATGCTGTGCAGGACAGCTGCGTCGCTACGGCGAGAAGACAGGTAGTTGAAAGACCCGTGAAAGGCACATCGACAAAGGCAGCGGGCCGGATGACTGGCCAGGTAGCATGCATGTGCAGGCCGAGATCAATCGATTTTGGCGGCAGCCAGCTTGGACGATGGATTCGTGAGGACGTTTGAGAAGCGAAGATTGCTTCGTTTGTACTTGCTGTGCTTGCGGAGGCGCTTGCGGGCGACCATGACGGGCACGCTGGACTTGGTGACGAGGTAGTTGGAAAAGGAGCCGAGCAGCACTCTGTCTCATCGTTAGCATTCTTCTGCCGAATCTGGAGGGTGCACTCGAGGTCGGACGGGCTCCCCATACGGAGGAGGGTAGATGTAGTTAGAGAAGCGCCGAACCCTGACGTGTCATCAGACGCATGGGTTGAAAAGACGGTTGACACTCACCCTTTCAGCGCGCTGCGGCCTCGCGAGCCGAGAATCACCAAGGTCGGATCGAGAAAGTCGATCTCCAATTCGAGTCAGCCCCGTCTCCACAGCTTGAAGCATTCGACTCACCACTTCGGTAATCATGTGCTTGGGACTCTTGCAGTGAAAGACTTCTACAACGGCGCGGACTTGAAGCCTTGTTTTGCGCAACAACGAAACAATGCGGTCACTGACTTCGACCGTCGCATGCCAACGCTCGCGCTCCGACTTGTCCATCTTAGAGTAGTCGGGCGGCTGCTCAGGCTCGTCATTGGGATTGATGCTGTTTGCCAGAGGCGAAGGCCCAGCACGTGTCTTGGACTTTGACCAACCGTCGTCGACCAGTCTTTGGTCGTTTGATAGCGTCTTCATGAGCTTGGCTGTGTCCTGCATCATTTTGGCTCCTTCGCCAATGCCCACGGAACCAGCCTCGCCACCAGTGCCTGTTTCTTCGTCGACTGCGTACACTGCAAGTAGCGTGTCACCATCCCGCAAAACCGTGCCTATTGTCCACTCGAGCGCATATGCAGCTTCTTCACTGAGATCGGTCGCAACGAGGTACATTCGCTGGCGGCGAAGACCGGTTTCGGCCTCCTTCTGCATGTCACCATAATCACCGCGGATAATTTGGCGAATGCAGCGATGTGCTTGGGGCGTGGACGTGATTGGTGACATGGACATGGCCATGCGTTGGGCGTGCTTGATTTCGGAAATGTCCGCCTCAGTCTCCGACGTCATTGGCGTAGATAAGCCAGAGCCGCCCGCGTCGAAGTTTGTAACTGGATGAACGGCCTTTTTCTTTTGGCTCATCTTTTCGCCATTTGGCCCGGTGACAGTGATGCTCGGCTCAAGCAGGGACCTGACCTTGTAGTCGGTTGACATTCTTTTGCCTGATTTTGGAGTCAGTAGCAGCAACAGGTTTCGAGCGGCCGAGATACTCACGCTCATCTTCAGCGGCAGCAAGTAAGCTCTTCGGTAGCTTATCTTTAATAGCATCTTTGTCGGCCTCGTTCGAGCTCCTTCTTCTTCTTCTTCGGCCCCTACCCTCGAGCTCATCTGCATCAGAGCCTTCACTCTCTTCGCTGCTCTCAAGGGCCTCTTCATCCGCGTAGTAATCCTTTTCTAGGCGGACTCCCCCGTCCGGCAACGGCGAGCCCTGTCGTTTTGATGACCCCAAATAGGCCAAGCTACCTCCAGACCGAGCCAGGGCCGCATCAGACAGCCTGCGGTATGCATTGTTCATGTCGATGGATTTGCCCGAGTCTGTGACATACTTTCTCGGATCCGTCATGAGGTTGATATTGTTGGGAAATCTGCGAGCTCCAGGTGAGACGGAGCGGGCGCCGAGTCTCGATACAGGCGAAGAGGACTGATTCGTGCCCAGCGGACTGCGCAGCATGTTTGTGCTCTTGCTCTTTTTTCCTCCTTGCGAGACCCGCTTAGGCATGGCATGCGAATCTATCGACGGCAGCATGTCAAACTGATATGAGCTTTCCGGATCGCGACTGCGGGTCAACGGACTGCGTGTTCGTGACGAGCCTGACGGCGAAGCTGTGTCCAGCATGCTGCGAGCCTGGCGCACTTCTCGAGCCTTTTGCTTCCGTTGTTCCTCCTCTTCCTGTTTTTTCTGTTCCGATGGAAGAATGAATTTGGCCGTGTGCTTGTCGCCGATGTCAAGCATACTCCGCACAGGCGACCTGGGGGCGCCGGGGCTGCTGGCACGGGAGTTTGCTTGTCGGCCGCGATTGATGCCCTCGAGTATGTCCATGACGGCCCGGCGCTCCTCGTCCATTGCAGATTCGAGAGACATGATGGCAGTGTTGGGTTGGGCGTGTCGAGGCTGTTGTGGCGGGGTGTAGGGTGAGAGGACGAGTGGCAACAAAGGCGAGGGACTGAGGTCGGCGGCGGGGCGAGGTGAGATGGAGGAGGAGGAGGAGGAGGAGGAGGAGGAGGATGATGATGATGATGATGATGGAGGAGAGGCGTGCGGTTGCGCAGGTTGGAGATGGCCGCAGGGATGCTCAACGGTCTTGTAATGCGGGCGACGGCAATGATGTTCACGGAGCGGTCAAGCCAGCCGAAGTGACCGGGGGAAGAGCCGAATGTGGAGAAACTATGGGCCCAGCGAGCTAATCTGCAGAATCTCAACCCCGGAGAATCGCGTGCCTCGAGGGTGGGTATATGAGGCCGGTGGCGTGAGGGCCGTTGGGTCGAGCGGGAGGGCAGGCGGATTAGGTGTCTGCCAGCGGAGGGTAGTGTCGTTGGTGGTGTTTGGGAGTGGGGCGTCAGCCGCTGTCGGTAAAGAGCATCAAGTGGCCAAACTGTGCTCGAACAAACATGGAGAAGGGGAGAAGAGCGCACGCTGTGCAGAGGCGAGACGTGGGCAAAAGTAGTCCATGAGTTGTGGTGGAGAGGGCGGAGTCGTTCCTAAGGCGCGCCGCGTTGTTGGCTTGGCGGCAACGAAGAAGGGGCAATTCCCAGTTGTCTCGCGTGCCCGAAACGTCGACTGACGAGAAAAGACTACCACCTCATCCACAGCCACCCAACAGCCACCCCCAGCTTTTCGCCTACCGAACCATCAAAGCAGTTCGCCATAAACTGCCTGTGCGAACTCGATCGTGAACCCCCTCCCTGCACGATGCGCCATGCTTGGCGCCCAGCTTTCCGCGCCTGCGCCCATGACATGCCCTTGTTCTGCAGGCATTGTGGCACCCATTCCACAGCGCCGTCGACATGATGCCGAATGGACGAATGGGAGCCGTCTGGCCCAGCAAGCAAGCTACACCTTGCTTGTTCCGAAACCATCGGCGGCTGCCTCGCGAGCTGACATATTGTCGACCCGCTCCCATGATGGTGATTTTGGCGCCATGTCTTGTTCTGTGCTGGGCGGGCCAAGGGAGGGGCTGCAACCTACATCTGCCCAGCATCGTGACCCAAACAAGGTTTTTGCTCTTTGCCGACCTCGCCCAGCGAAATGTACGTCAAGATGGCAGGCCTCGGACGAAACCAGCATGCTCACCTGGCGAGACTACCAATGCGGTTAGTATGTGATGAGGCGCTCGAAAGTGTAACATGGCCTATGCCACCTCACTGGGCAAGTAATAGAGACAAACCAAGTGCTCATGTCGGGCATCTCGCAGATCTGTAACGGGTTTCCTCACGTGTGGCTGGCTACGTGAGGTGGGCTCCAGCCGCACGTGGCTCTAGATCCTTTCCGCTGTGGGGTCGTGGTGTGACGGCTGCCCATCATCGTTGTTCTCGATCATCCAAGGTGTACACGATGTACATGAGTTGCGATTCGCCGTCAACTGCCTGAACACTACCACCTATCTAGCATGCAAAGACTGGAGTGAGCCGGCCATGAAAAGGAGAAAGAGAGGCATGACTAGACCAAGTCTACCCGAAAGATCTGATGATGCACCAAGAAAGCGGAGCCCCATGTACTCCTTCTGATGCTGTTTGCATGACCCATTCATCGGCCTCTGGTCCAACGCCAAGAAGAGGAAGAAGAAGAAGAAGAAGAAGAAAGTGAAAATGACGCCCAAGAAACCTTGAAGGGGGAAGACAATACTCTAAGAACCCGTTCCATCGTCGTCTCCACCCTCTGCACCTGCTTCCCCGGATTGTCCATGTTCGAGGTCCAGCTCCCCATTACTTCCGACGACCTTGCCCACAATTTCTAATCCGCCCTCGAGCCTCCGCAGCAGTGTTTCCAGACCGCTCACGAGGTCTCCCCCTGCTCCCCTACGGACCTCGTCCACTGCTTCTTCTTCAAACGATGCGCCTGTGCCTCTTCCTCCATTTCCTCGAGCTGCCATCTCGAGTCCTTCGACCCGCAGCATGAGGGCGCCTGAGCCACCAGCCTCGTCGCCCTCTTCTGAGAATGTAGGTGCAGGG
Organism: Phyllosticta citriasiana; assembly: GCF_038021145.1. Lineage (NCBI taxonomy): Eukaryota > Fungi > Ascomycota > Dothideomycetes > Botryosphaeriales > Phyllostictaceae > Phyllosticta > Phyllosticta citriasiana. The sequence goes on along the minus strand of NW_027117282.1, from coordinate 689,110 downwards.
CTGATTGATGTTGAGATGACCTGCCACTCGCGCGATAGGCTTTGTGCCTGTGTAATGGAGCGCGCATCTGCCGACAAATCGAGCACAATGTAGCGATCCTTTTGGCCCGGAACCGACGGAGGCAAGATGGGTTGTGGAGATGTGCCAGCGGCAGCGTTGGAAGACTCCATGTCTTCTTGTTCTTCTTCGTCGTCGTCGTTGTCGCGCCCGACTCCGCTGCGATGGCGGTTCGTGTGGCGGGCGCTGGTCACGGCCGACGTATCTCCCAGGGCGCGCGCGAAGATGGCTGTATGCAGTTCGGGGTCATCGTCGGCGAAGACGTAGTGGACCGAGGGATGCTCAGTGTGGCCGGTTGTGGCGTCTTCGACAAGCGTGAAGAAGGGAGCGAAATTGGCCGGTGGGAGGAGGGTATGAGCTTCGGCTGCTGGGTCGAGTTGGTCTTGCTCGCTGACGTGCTGAGTGTCATGGGCAGTGTCTTGGTTGGTTTGCGGAGGTATGTAGTCGATATCGAGTGTCTCGGCATCGCCTGCTGCATGGCCGTAGTCGTGTGGATCATGCGAGTCGTCTGTTGAAGGACCGGGGGCAGCTAGGTCGTGCGCAGCAGAGGTTGACGGCTGGGCGACCGCGTCGCTGTGAGAGGAGGAATCATGATGGACAGGTGATGACGAGAGGGCAGCTTGTGGTAGGCGAGGTGAGGTGCCTGCGGACATGGTGGTCCACGATGACAAGTCGTGGGCGGTTGGGGGGGGAGCTTTGGAGCTGCAGCTTTATCGATAACTCAGCCGACCGGCGAGGGTGGTGATCATGGTTTCTTTTGACACGTGATGGAGGTTGGACGCGGTGGGTTGACGCGTTTTTGAGGTGATTGAGAAGAATCGTGGCAACGGTTGGAGTGTGCAGGAGGAATGGATGGATTGAAGGGAAACCTGGTTGAGCGTCAGTCGCAGGGTCCGGTCCGGTCTGGTCTGCTGGCTAGGCCCGCAAGGTCAAGCCTCAGGTCCGACTTGGGCCATGTCCTAGGAGTCTTAGGTCGACGCTCAAGCGAGGTCATGGGGGCATCAGAACGAGCACGACGAATGGATCCAATGTAGATAATTCGCAGCAGGTTGGAATTTGCAAGCAGACCTTTCTGTATCAAAACAAGCGACCCGGGGGTATAGTCATATCCATGTCCACCAACGCCAAGCCAAATGGTGGTCCTCATGCCTCGGTCATGGACGCGTTTGCGTCCTTTACGGTAAAGGCTGTGGGCGTCAGCTTTTGCTCATGCATGGCCGGAAGACAAGGACGTACGCTGGCGGCACATGGGGCACTTTTCCTGCGAAGCCTCTTGCTTAAGCCAGTCTTCGATGCAATGCTGGGCTCGGTTAGAGCGACGAGTAGGCCAGGCTGGGCGCGGCGTGTCTCTTACCATGTGGAACGAGTGGTTGCAGTGGCCCATGACTACATGTAGTAAAAGAGAGGGTCAGTCGTGTGTTGTGATGCGACAGAGCATCATTTGCTTACGCAGCGGGCAGCCGTCGCCGGGGAATTTGCACTTGGCGCAGGTGCTGTCGTAGGGATTGCGACAGATGCCACACATGTCGTCCTGAGGCATGTCCCAGCGCCAGGCGGCGACGGCGTTCCATTGCTTAATGGTGACCTTCATGGCGGTTTGGTTGAGGAGGGTGGTCTTGGAGGAGAGGCGATGAAGCGGCGGCGGCGGCGGCACAAAAATCAATGTAAACAGCAACGGCCCTGGTGGAGACTGGTGTACATACACACATGTACCTAGGTACCTCATGTCTGTGAGGCACCCCAGGACAGCTCCCGGTCGGGCCAGCAGAGATGCCGAAGGCGGTCAGTCCCCCGTCGGAGTCCTGCCATGACGTGATCCGCGACAGCTATCACCAAAATATGTCCAGTACATACATATCAATGGATCCATCCCACCTACAGCAGCAAAAGAGAAGAGCCTCGCTGCTCGACAACTCCAGCGCGAGTCCATCCATCCCGTGCCATTGGCCAAGCCCATGTAATCGGCGCTTCTTGCGGTTTCCCCTCATTTTCAAAAAGGCAGGCAAGCTTCCTTCCTTCTCCGCCCGACTTTTCCCTTCCTCAGCTCCGAAGCTACCTGCCTCCGCTCTTCCCTCTGCTCTGCTCTGCTCTGCTCTGCTCTGCTTCATTTCTCTGTCGCATCCGCTCCTCTCCCTCCACAACAACTGCAACCCGCTCTCACTAATAATCAACATGGCCAGCCTGGCAATGCTTCGTCCGCTGCTTCGTCCAATAACAAAATCCGCCGCTATCTTTCCTCCGGTCCGCGTCATGAGCTCCTCCTACGGCACCCTCTCCAACTACCTCGTCACCCCCGCCGAGCTCAATGCTGCTCTTCAAAAGAACCTTCACAGCAAGCTCTCCACCGCTCCCAGAGTTATCCCCCTTTGCGGCACCTGGTTCTTGCCCAATGACCCGCAAAAGCGCACCGGATGGCAGGAGTTCAAATCGTGCAGAATCCCCAAGGCTCGCTTCTTTGACCTCGATGCCGTAAAAGACCAGGACAGCCCTTACCCTCACATGCTTCCCAGCGCTCAAGAATTTGCAAAGGCCCTGGGACAACTAGGCATTCGCCAAGACGACAGTGTGGTTGTCTATGACAGCAAAGAGGCCGGCATCTTTTCTGCCCCGCGCGTTGCTTGGACTCTGAAAGTTTTTGGTCATTCCAATGTGCACATTTTGAACAACTTTAAGTTATGGGTCGAGCAGGGCTACCCGACGGAATGGGGCGAGCCTGAAAAGGTTGAAGAGGTTGTCTACCCTGTTCCTGAACTCGACAAGTCCAAGGTGGTCGACTTTGAATACGTCAGGAGCATTGCGAAGAAGCAGGTAGATCAGAGCTCCCCGGCTATCCAGATTCTCGATGCGAGGAGCAAAGGTCGCTGGGAGGGTAAAGATCCCGAGCCAAGACCAGGTGAGTCAATCGGCTTGTATTAACTGCTGACCGTGTGGCTTTCACTGTTTGATAGAACGGCGCGCGTACATTGAGTCATATTCCCATACAGTAGCTGATATTATGGCAGGCCTCTCTTCCGGACATATTCCTTCTTCTAGCTCGCTCCCCGTTCCAGAGCTCTTAGACCCCACCAACAAGACCCTGCTCCCCGCCGACGAACTCAGAGCTTTGCTAGCGTCCAAAGGCATCGACCCCTCCAAGCCAGTAATTAGCAGCTGCGGTACTGGCGTCACCGCTGCAGTTATCGACGCCGCCTTGGCTGAAGCTGGCTTCCCGGAGAAGACTCGCCAGCTGTATGACGGTAGTTGGACTGAGTGGGCGCAGCGCGCAACAGAGGAGGAAGGCTTAATTGTCAAGGTCTAGTGCTTTCCACAGCCGTGAATCATCAGCGCGACATCAAAAGTTCGAAGGAAATGGACGATTCTGTATGATACCCCTCATGATTTGCAGCGTTGAATGCTTTAGCGACCTGCCATTTCTGCGGCTTTGTGGCCAACAACCAATGAGAGCACCGATTACGTCAAACCTGTGCGGCTCGCCAGTTGATATCCACATCTCCCCGCCGTACGTGGATCACACCATCGACAAGGAACAAATTTCGCCCCCAAACAAGTGTTAAAAACCAAAAGCTGTGCTCCAGGCGCATTCCAGACCTCGAGAAACGCGTCTAATAGCTGCAATGAATCGGTTAGACGGGAATCATACCCGACAGTGTGTTCCCGAGTTTGCCTGGCAAAAGATGTAGACATTGCTATCCCCCAGCACTCGCGAAACCATCCAGTCCTCTCCACTTGTATTTCCTCCCATCATGATGACTGCAATTGGTCTCGCTCTTTACGCCATTCTCGCGCTCCTTCTATGGCGCCTCTCTCGCATCGGTCGGCGTCCCCCGGGCTATCCCCCCTGGTCCCCCGACACTACCCCTGATTGGGAACCTTCATCAAGTAAACACTCCACCACCACCCGAGGCACGAGGCAAATGGTTATGGCAAACACAACGGCAATATTTGAAACAGACCTGAGGCCCTCTATCCCGTTTCTATGAGGCCGAAGAAATCCTTGATCTCCCGTCCACAGCGTGTGTCACAAAAATGGCAACTTCTGGTAGTGTGGCTGAATCGAAGGAGCATTGAATCACTACGTCACTACACTTGCGCTTGTGGAGCGGCGATTTCTTTTCACACCCACGATGCATGATTAGGGAATGAGCTTACCGCTCGCCTTCCCCACCAAAACACATCTACTGCCCTGACGTCCTCATCCGCAGCTTCATGCCGTGCCACGAGACTTTACAATGAGCCTCAATCACACTGCAAGTGAAATAAACTAACCACGCTATCAGATGCCCGCCAAGAACCAGCACGAGCAGTTCCTCATCTGGTCTCAGCCGCCTCCCTAGCATCCTGTTCCCCGCCGTCCGCTCGGCCAAAGCCCTGATCGCCGGCACGCTGCTCGAAGCCGGCGCCGACACGACGGGCAACACGCTGATGGCCTTCGTCATGGCCATGCTGCTGCACCCGGCGACGCAGCGCCGCGCGCAGGCCGAGCTCGACGCCGTCGTTGGAGAAAAGGCAGACAGGTTGCCGACAATGGATGATGCGGATCGCTGCCCTTATACCCGCGCCTGCGTCAAGGAGGCCCTGCGCTGGTTCTCGACGGCCATTCTGGGAGCCATGCCGCACGCCGCCCCGCGCGCTGATTCCTACAATGGCATGCTGATCCCGAAGCGCGCGGCCGTCGTGCTCAACGTGTGGGCGCTCAATATGGACGCCGCGCGCTACACCACCACCACTGCTGCTGCTGCTGCTGCTGCTGCTGCTGTTCCCAACTCTACCACCGCCGCCCCTACCTCTTCGTCCTCGTCCCAAGCCGACCCCACCACCGCCACCACCACCGCAATCGACCCCTCCCTCTTCGCGCCCGAGCGCTACCTCGCACGGCGCGAATGGGCCGACGCCAGCGTCGCCGAGCTCGCCACGCATGCCGACGGCGACGTGCGCGACGCGTGACGGGTCTTTGGCGCCGGGCGGCGACTGCATCCGGGCGTGCACGTCGCGGAGCGCAGCCTGTTCCTGGGCATGGCACGGATGCTGTGGGCGTTTGACGTCGTGGCTCCCGGCGCCGGAGGGGGCGTCGACGGAGGAGAGGGAAAAGAAGGAGTGAGGTGGCGCTTGCCCGGTCCGCGCAAGATGGTAAATGGGGTGGTGGTTATGCCGGAGCCGTTTGAGGCTGGGTTTAGGGTTAGGGGGAAGGAGAGGGAGGAGGTGGTGAGGCGGGAGTGGCAGGGTGTGTGAGGGCTGCTTTTTTGGATCCTGAGGAGCAGTGGTGCGCGGTGCCCGAGGGCATGGCTGTGCCGCCGGGGCTGTGATGGGGGAGTGGTGTTGTGGGTTTTTGGTGGGCAGGATAAGGGAGATGGCGAGGAGCGAGCCAGTGCAGACTTCCATGTACTCGATGGCGGGCTTGAAAGACTTCAATTTCGAGTGTGTTGGTGTACTCTGCGTCGTCCCGAACGTGAGCGAGTAATCCAAAGAACAGTGTCTCCCCTATCCATAGGACGAGCCGTAGGTGTCCTCGTCGAAGGCAACGAAGCTGCTGTCTGGTTGGTGATAACAAGGTAAAAAGACGTGAGCACAATGTAGCGCCGCCGCAAGTTCGAAAGAGATTAAGAGTATTATTATACCACGCGCCGGCGCCGCCCACCCCAGCAACGCAACCCAGTGCTGCCTCAAGGGAGTGGGAGCGCGCGCACGCGTGACGTAGTGCGTGTGTATCTGGTGGTATATAGCACGTGTGCGCAAGGAACCCAACTCAACCGATCCCGATCCCAACCCAGCATGTGTAAACAAGAAAGAAGCGATGTGTGACAGGAATAGAAGGAAATCAGAAGGTAAAAGTAAAGACGGACGAGAAGGGAAAATAAAATTTTAAAAAAAAGTCGACAGTCCAAAACTTTTTGCGCCAGCTTGAGCAACAGCAGATCCAAAATCCCAAAAGTTTTGCAATGTTTCCGTCCGATGCTGTTTGCGCAGACCCACCCACCTGCCAGTAAGTTGCTGTTGTATTGTACAAGAGGTACGACGGCGTGTACTGCTTTGCTTGCTTGCTTGCTTGTTTGTGTGCTGGCTGGCTTGCTGGCTTGCTGGCTGGCTGCTGTACTCCTCGCTGCTGTAACAACGTTGCTCGCTCGCTTGCATAATCTCGCAGACTGTAGATGGCACATAGCCCTGTTCCATCTCGTCGCAGGTCGCCATTTCCGCTGCGTGATATAGAAAGTGCCGATAAGAAAGACCAAACGATTTGGAGATGAGAGAAAAAAGAAGAGTGAGGAGGAGGTTCCCGACTCAGCATGGTGGCATGGGAACACCACTGCCAGATGGTGCTCCGAAAACAAGCATGATAAGATGCGCAAATTGTGGAGAAGATCCACTTGCTTGCTGGCTGCCGCCACCATTGCCGACCCCAGTCACCGCTGCATCTAGACAGCTGGGGGGAAAAGTAAGGAACAACATGAGGCCTGCCTAATCGTTTGTTGTTGCAGGTGCGCTGCACTGCGCGTCTTCTCGGGATAAGGAAACGTTTAGTCGCCCGCCGGCTTGTGGAGATTGTCGAGGAGGACGAAATAGGAGATAAGGAGAAAGAAGAAAAAGTAGTACACCGCAACCCCGCCGGCTAAGCCACATCAGCAAGCGACAGCTTGCAGCTCGTAGCAACACACTTTGTCGTCCAACAGAAAGATCTCAACTCCAAGAGGCCAATGACGACGAGACTCGCAAGGTAGGAAGATACCCATGCGCCACTCCAAGTATTAGGTGTCCACAAAAACCGTCGTGCTCCCCTAAAATCACCAAGATTTCTTTTACGGTGCAATGCCCTGTCGCCAGCGGTCAATGGCGTCCCTGCGCTCCGGGTTCAACGTGTTCTCGGGCATCATCGCCTGTCCGCCAAAGCCCATTCCACTCTGCATGCCCATACCAGCCATCGGCATCCCCATGCCCATGCCGCCGTAGCCCATGTTCATGCCCGCCATGCCCATGCCCTGCATGCCGTAAGCAGGCTGCATCATCATCTGGTTCGGCATCATGTTCATGTTGCCCATGCCGGCCATCATATTCGGCATTGACATGTTGCCCATGTTCATGCTGAATGTGTTCATTGGCATCATCATGCCCATGCCCATCATCTGAGGGTTCTGTTGCATGCCCATGCCCATGTTCATATTCATCATGCCAGCAGGCTGAGCCATGTAGTTGCCATCCATGGCCGGCATCGGAGTCTGTGGCGCCGTCGCAGGCGCTGCACCAAACGTCATGGTGCTCATGCGCTGCTGTCGCGGCTGGATGGAAGTGATGGCCGCGAGGCCAGTCTGAGTCCGGGTTTGGTCTCCGAGCAGTCCGCGTTCGCCACTGTTGCTTGAAAGATGCAACATGCTCTTAGTCCGGCCTTGCTGCTCGCGAGGTGTTGGAAGATCAAGCATAGGTCCATATGATGAACGCCTGTTGCTGTTGCCGTCCTTGATTATAGCTCGCGTCTTGGCCTTGTTGTGCTCGTTTCTCTGAAGAAGACTGCCCCGAGGAAGCTTGTCGAGCAGTTGGTCGTCGCTGACACGTCTGGCTTCATTCTTAGCGGGGAACATGGAGAGAATGTCTGCAAGGCTTCTCGAAGCCGTGAGCGATGGTCGCAAGGGGTTTCCAGGAGAGGCTGAAGCGTTGCCTTCGGCCCGCAGACGGGCACGGCGTTGACCTAACGTCTCCTCCTCTTCCGGTCCAGCAGGCTGCGCCGGTTTGGGAGTAACGTCAGCATCGGTTTTGCTGTCGACTTTTCCGTCGCTCTCCTTCTCCTTGGAATCGCCAAACTGGCCCATAAGCTCAGTAGCGAAATCATCGCTAACGGGGCGCGACTTCATGTCGCCAAGCGCCTGATCCAACATCTCTTTGCGTCTCAGACGTTCGCGCCTCGCTGCCAGAGGCTCTTCCTCGTGCTCCGAGTCTTCATGGGCAGCTGAGACCTCGGGTTCGGGCGATGGTGCAACATCTATTTGTGGCAGTTCGGTGCCAAAGACCGTCGAACGTTTCGCAGGACTGGGATTCCTCATTGGAGCACCTCCAGTGAGACGGTTTCGTCGCCTACTAAGAGGCTCCTTGTCCTCCAGCTCCTTTTGTTCGAGCAAACCCAGCGGTCTGTCCCAGTCTTGCACAGGTGAACGGCTATTCCTGCTCGCGGCCTGTTGCCCGGGAAAAAGCATTCCAAGAGGAACATCATCGTCTTCTTCAGGATGCGGCGGGGCAGCCTCCCACGCAAGATTGACCTTCTGTGATTGGCGGTGCTTCTTCTCAATTTCGGCGACTGCGTCAAGCTGAAGGAGCGTGCTGTGAGCGCCATCGGGGAAAGCAGTAGCCGCAGATCGGTTGCGATTTTTCAGATGCGCCTTGCGCATCGACAGTTCAGCCATCAGGGTGGTAGGTCGACCCCATTGCTGGTGATCTGCCAAGGCAGTTATGTTATCGTCGTCGTCATCATCCTCGCTCTCATGATCGACGCGTATATCTGTACCGGCGTAACAGTCATGCGCCGGTTCTGATTCGACTGCGCCGGAACCCCCACTCGAATGCGACGTCTGACGGCGAGCCTGCTTGTCTCCCTCCATCATTGTCCCAAGACTCATTTGACTGCTGTTGCGCTTTTGCAGCTTGTTGAGCTTATCACCGCTCTTGCGTTTGGTGAGCTTGGAAAGCTGATCTGCACTGGATCGACGACCCAGGAGAAATCCAAACGATCGGCGTTTTTCCTTCTTTTTGGTTTTTTCATTCTCGAACGACTTCTTCTCGGACTCTTCTTCGACAGTTAGGACGCTTGCTCGCCTCTGAGGCTCGATAAGCGTGGCCGAACTTTGCCGTTTTGAGTTGGGATTCCCTGTACTCGTTCTCTTGTCTGCCTTGCCATAGACTTCGCGGGACACTGGCCCGGCGATCGGATGATCTGTGAATGCGCTCACGGGTGCACTTGCTGACGCGTCGAGAATTCCTTCGAGAGCATGCTCTGCAGACTCGCCTTGTATGTCAACTTCAACATCGTGAGGCACAGTTGTTTGGTCAAAGTAGAGACTGGCGCGGAGCTGGGGAGGCAGGTTAGCCATGCTTTTCCGATTGTCAGGCTTGTTTTCGCCACCGGCGAGCCACATTGCCGAATTGCGTGCTTCTGGAACAAAACTTGACATGGCCTTTGCCTTTCTCTTTGCCAAGTCTGACTCTGGGACATGCGACAGACGCTGGGGCATGTTCAGCACTCGGGGAACCGGAGCAGGGTAGTAGACCATTCCGTCCTCGGGGAGAGGAATTTCACGTTGCTGCTGGGGCGGGAGAGAATGCATCATGGACTGGGTACTGCTTCCAGAAACTTCACGGAGGTTGGGATTGTAATGCACGCCATCAAAGTCGTCAAATGCTCCTTGGGCCTGCTGGAACGTGTCGGCAGAGGCAGGCCTATCCGGGAGATCAACAGGGTCAAACATGGTGTTGGCAGCTTGATGCAGAACGCCAGCGGCGGGGGCAGACTCCTGGCTAGGCACGCTGCTCGGTACCGTGGCCAGCTCGTTGTGAATGTCCTCGACTATGCGGTCGTAGTCAAGACTGAATTGCGAGGCTTGTCGGGTTGGTGGGTCCGAGGCCGACATCTGGGGAGTCTTTTGAATGGACGAGTCGTAGTCGGAGGCGGTTTCGTTGGTGTCGGGGACTTGGTCCAGCAACGAGTTTTTTGACATGGACCGTTGGCGGTTCAGCGACGACACATGGGACCAAGAACCAGAACGGATGGAACCCTTGGGAGAAGTCACGTAGCCGGTTGGGGAGTAGCCTCCCCACCTTGCCGTGGTATTGACATCGACGATGCTGTTAGCGTAGGAGCTAATCGAGGCGTTTCGCGAACGCTCGATGGCTTGTTTGGTGGAGGCGTTGTCTTCTTGAAGAGAGGGCCGGCCGCTGGAGTGGCGCTCTTCGACCTGGAGCTTGCGAATCTCCTCGCCAATGTCGGAGCCGTTGGAGCTCATGCGCTCGGCATGGTGTTCGAGTCTCTCGACGTGCGAGTGGAATCGGTCGGTGGGCGAAGACAGCAGATCGGGGGCAGGATGGGAGAGGGTGAGCGAGCCCTCGGCGGAGACGGTGCGGACCATTGGCTCGGCGGCCATGGTGTTTCGGGGCAAGACAGACAGGCAGGCAGGCGGCGACGGTTGCAGGCGAAGGAATACTTTGAGGGAGCCACAAAACAGAGAGCGAGCGTCGAGGACGGGGAGTGAGGGAGAGGTGGGAAGCGAGGGAATGGAGGTGATGGTTTGGGTGGTCAGCGTCCGGGGGCGCACCGCAAGGGCTAAGTCACTGTCCTGTCCCTCTGGTTTTGGCACACGAGGGCAGCGATAGGCAAGCAGCTAAAAATGTCGCCCTTTAGCCTCTTCGGGAATAGGAGGCCCGCGGATCGACTCGCAGCGCCCGCCACGGCCCAAGCACCAAGTAACCTAGCAATGCGCCCGCCCCCGGCTCTGCCAACAACCTAGACAACACCACGGCTCCCGCCATCCTTCACTCCATCCATCCACCATGGACCGTCCCTCGTTCAAGCGCAAGTCGGATGCCAACGATGCCCGCGCCCGCAAGACGCAAAAGACGGCCGACGATGCTGCTCCGCCCGCCAAAATGTCCTTTGCCCAGCGCATGATGGCAAAAATGGGCTACAAGGAAGGCCAGGGTCTAGGCAAGGAAGGCGAGGGTATTCTCAATCCCATCGAGGTGAGGCTCAGGCCTCAGGGTGCCGGCGTTGGTGCCATCAAGGAGAAGACAGACCAGGCCAAGCAGGAGGCTCGTCGCGCCGCTGAGCGCAGAGGTGAGACGTACGAGGACTCATCCGAGGAGGAGCGCAAAGCACGCCGCAAGAGAAAGGCTGCAAAAAAGTCGGCTGTCGAAAGCGGAACTAGCACCCCGAGCGGCTTTTCGCGTCCAAAGACAAAATACAGAACTGCTGCAGAGATTGAAGCGGCTGCCGATGGTCTGGAGGTTCCAAATGTGCTCAAGTCTCTGATTGATGCGACTGGAAGAGAACAAAAGCTGCTCACCTCGACGGCCGGTCTACTAACACCGTTGGGTGGAGCGCCATCCGCGACTACCGAAGCTGACAAGATTGCGACGCGCGCCCGCCGCGAGCTCGAAGCCTTCGCAGACTCTTGGTCCGGGCTAACTGAGCGCAAGCAATTCATCGACGAACAAGAAAAGGAGCTTCAGCGGGAGATTGATCACGAGGAGGATCAATATCGCAAAATGCTCGGCATTGCCGAAGCCGTGGAAAAGCTCAGCAATCTGGATGTGGGCCGACCCAGCACTGCCGACGATGCAGCTGCACAATGGGAGCAGGCAGTCTCCGAGCTCGAGAAACTCCAGTTCGAGTACCGCAACGAGTTGACGCAGTACGGTCTTCAAGAGGCTGCCGTAGCCGTGATTGCGCCCTTGTTCAAGCAGGAGATGCTCGACTGGGAGCCGCTCGAGAAGCCCATGCACCTCGTGCCCCAGCTGCACCGTCTGCGCACCATTTTGGGGATTGGTAAGGACAGTCTCACCCTTCACAATGGACGTCATGACCTCGGTGGCTACAGAAGACCCAAATCGACTACGCCCTACGAGACTCTTTTATACACTTTGTGGCTGCCGCGAGTCCGTACGACCATTACAAATACGTGGGATCCTTATGCACCCAATCCTTTGATTGCTCTCGTCGAGGCGTGGAAAGATGTTCTGCCAACTTTTATCCTCCACAACCTACTCAACAATCTCATAGTTGCCAAGCTCAAAGACGCTCTGCACGAGTGGAACCCCAAATCGTCTCTTCGCCACAAGCGCGGCAAGCCGCTCCCACACGTCTGGCTCTTTCCTTGGCTCCAGTATCTTTCAGAAGAACACACAAACCCCAAATCCTCAACCGGTCTCTTGACTGACGTGCGCCACAAGTTCGGCTCTGCGCTCAAATCTTGGGAGCTCTCCCGCGGCGTCCTGCCCGGCCTGGATCTTTGGCGCGAAGTCTTGCCAAACCTAGAATCCAGCCTCGTGCGGTATCTGCTGCCGCGGCTGGCCTTGCACCTGCAGACAAACTTTGTCGTCGACCCGTCGGACCAAGACCTCACGCCGTTGGAGCACGTGCTTGCCTGGCGCGACTTTTTCAAGCCCAGCACGCTAGGCCAGCTCCTGCTGGCTGAATTCTTCCCCAAGTGGCTGAACGTGCTGCACCTGTGGTTGACGTCGGAGCCCGACTACGAAGAGGTAGGCCAGTGGTTTTCATGGTGGAAGTCGCAGTTCCCCGACGCCGTCAACGCCGTCCCGAGCGTGGCGCAGGCCTGGGACAAGGGTCTCGAGATGATGAACCAGGCCCTGGACCTTGGCGACGCGGCCAAAGAAGCCCTCCCACAGCCCGAAGTCGCGGACCTGGCCGCCGCCCAAGAAGAAGGAGACAAGAAGCCAGATTTTAGCGCGTCGACGGCCAGCCGCGCGGCCGCGGAAGAAGACGCAACGACGTTCAAGGACGTCGTCGAGGATTGGTGCGGCGAGAACGACTTGCTCATGATTCCGCTGCGCGAGGCGGATAAGCGGACCGGTCTGCCGCTGTTCCGCATCACGGCGAGTGCGAGCGGGCGCGGCGGCGTCGTCGCGTACATTAAGGGCGACATTGTGTGGGCCATCAACCGCAAGGACGACTCGAGGGAGCCGCTGGGACTGGAGGAGGCCCTGGTCAAGCGGGCCGAGGGCAAGTAGTTGCGGCAGTGCATGTAGTATCTAGCTTCGGCAGAGGCGTATGTATGCATGTCTTTACAGTAGGTCAGCATCCATCTGCGGCTCAACCGCAATCCTCTCATCCATCGTCCAACATCCAACATCCATTTCAACCATCGTTCCTCGAATGCTGCTATCCAACCAAGTACGAACGAACGTAGATGACTCGCCAATGCGATACGAGAGACCAGACAGACCCTTCCCTTCTTACCACTCACCCAGACCTGCCCCCCCCCCTCTCCCACCAACCCAGCCTCTTTCGTCGTCCCTGCATCCGCCTGCCTCCCAACCTGGAAGCGGCAGCAGGGCGGGTGTGTACCTCACATACCAGGTACCCATCCATCCCTCCATGCATCCTTACCCATACCTAGGGAGGTACGTATGTACCTACCAGCCCGCCTCCCGTCCAGTCTAGTCCAGTCTAGTCCAGTCTCTCTCCTTCCCGCCCCGCCGCCCCGCCGCCCCGCCCCGCCATGCCATGCCATGCCTTAAGGTACTTGCAGTAGACTGTTTCGGCGCTCAGGTCGTGTTTCATGTTTTGGCGCTCGCTCGCATGCATGCATGCACGTATTGCTACTACCTACCTACCTACCTACCTACCTTACATACCTTACATACATACGTAGGCGTCTAGGTACGTACGTCTGTCAGTCGGCAGACGACTGCCGGTGGTGCTGTGACAAGGTCTGGTGCCAAGTGCTCAAGTCGACTCAACTCAGCTCGACGTGCCCAGGTACATGCACGGCCGGTGTGCGGATGGATGATCGTATGCTGTGCACGTTCCCAATGCGCCGGGCTGCTGGGTAGGTACGCGATGGCTGGCTGGCTGGCTGGCTGGCTGGCTGGTGTCTAGAAGGAGGGCAGGGGGGCTTGAGCTCAGGAATGCGACCGACCGAGCGACACGCACGCCACGGCCACAGCGAGAAGAAGAATCCGGTGCGGTGCGTCTGAGGGTGGGACAGAGAGACGGGGCCGGACCGGACTGGACTGGACTCCACTAGACGCGTCTTCATGCTCATCATGTATTGGCGTGGTTTTCGATGCGTGTGGTGTTGAGGTCAATGTTGATGGTGAAAAGCGTTGGCGACAACGAATTTGCGCCCTCTCCCTGTCTGTCCTTGCCCTTCCATTCTCTCCAATTGGCCATGAAACAACGGCAACTCTGCGAGGCCATCCATCCATCCATCCATCCATTCATCCATCCATCGCCGTCCGTCGTCGAACAAACACGACTCAGCTCAACACAACTCGGCCTCAACGCAACACAACGCACCACAGCCGCAATCCAAAGCAGCCCTACCACCTCACCTCAACTCCACTCCCTCCTCCTTCAGCGCTGCCGTTGCCGTTGCCGTTGCCGTTATTACCGTCGCCACCACCACTGCTGTCACCGGCCGCCGCACGGTACACAGACATTTGATGTCTGAGGAAGCTGAAGAGACAAGCAAGCCAGTGAATAAACAAGCAAGCAAGCCAGTAAATAAACAAGCGAAACAAGCAAAACAAGAAATGGCGTTTTTCCTCCCAAAAGAAAAGGAAAAAGAAAAAAGAAATTGCAGAAAGAGAGAGACAGGTTTGGGCGCAGCTAAGACTAAGACTGAAGCTGAGACAAAACGAGGCGGGCTGTCGCGACGGCGGCTGTGGTGGGCGGCGCTGCAAGCCCGCCCTGGTCTGCTACTGTTGCTGCTGCTGCTGCTGCTGCTGCTCGTTCAGCTCCTTTGCTTTCCGTCTGTGTTTGCGTACGTACCCGTGTAGAAAACGGGGGAGTACCAGGTAGGTAGGGTAGGGGGCAGGGGGCAAAGTAATGCAGGTAGGTAGCTACGTACCTGTGGCCAAACTCCTTGATTTTGTGTGATTTCTTGTTTCGGCTGCGCCTGTTTTATCTGCTTGAATAAATATATGATGGCAAGGGGGATGGGGCAGGAGGGGAGGAAAGCAACGACGCTCTCTATACGAGAGATGTCAACGCTATTGGGGAGAGAGAACGTGTTCATTGTCTCATCGAGAAAACCGCTTGCTTTTGATCCTCTATCAACTGTGAATGGTTAGTGGTGAGGGGCTGGATGAATGGGTAGGCTACATACCTATCTATGTACGTGGCCAGTTTCGTTCGTCCATTCAGCGAGGATGAGACGACAAAATAGCCATTTCCGAGCATGTCCTCCTCCCATTCGTATCATACCACAGCTCTACACATCCATCATCACCTCTCGGCGCCACCAAACTGCCCCGCCAAAAGCCCTCCCAACGTCCCCTCTCTTCTCCTCGCCTCTCCTCCCTCGCCCGCAGACCCAGCCCCCATTTCCCTTCCCGTAGCACTGCCTCGCTCCCGTTCTCTCTCCATGCGCTCCCTCAAGCTCTCGAATTCTCGCCTCGAACCACCTGCGCCAGCGGCAGCAGCGGCCGCCGCCGCCGCAGCAGCACTGCCCGGACCGTCTGTCTTGGTCTGCTCACCGACAACCCAGCCTGGCAGACGCCAATTGGACGGCGGCAGGGGAAGGGCTTCGTTGCGCCACGCGGCGCCGATGGCCCAGCCAACTGCCGCGGCGAGCAGCGAGCCCGGAACCGCCGACAGCGCGAGTTGGATTGCGAGGAGGTAGTGCCAGCTTTTATTCGAGAGAATGAGCGAGGCGTCGGAGAGGGAGGGCGGCGAGGAAGAGGCGGCGGCTGCGGAGCCATCAGCGGAGGACGTGCCGCTGGCCCCGTTGTTGGCCACAGTAGTCGAATTGCGCGTAGACGACGACGCCGCCGCGAGCCGGTACTTGTACTGCTGGGGGATTGCGGCGTGGTACTGAGCGAGGAGGGCAAAAAGGGTGGGCGTCAGGCCGCCGGGGAGGTAGTTGGCGTGGTTGAATGTGAGGGGCCGGACGATTAGGGCGAGGAGGAGCGGCGGGAGCAGCGTCGTGTATGGCAACGTCGACAGCAAGAAAGACTAAATGGATGCACGCAGGCAGCCGTGTCGTCAGCCATAGCTCGCAAAGGCGTGTGAAAGCCCGTCGCGCAAGGCACTTACGGCAAACTTCCTTGACCCCCACAGCCGCTCAATGACGCGCAAGTGATAGAACGTCATGGCCGCAAACAAGACCTCTGTCGAATTGGCGTAGCAGAACTGTGCTCGTGATCAGCCAAGTCCTCTTCCTCTCATATCCGCTATTCCCGTCGCTCCTTTGTCCATCCATTGCTGGATGGGCGCACGCATACCTGCCACGTCAAGACTCTCCAAAACTGCCCATGCCCCCACAGGTGCGGTACAACCTGTATCCATAGCAGGTACTGCGAGTCGGTGATGCTGGCCACTAGGGCGGACGCGACGACGTAGAAGACGAGGAACTTGGACACGGGCGCGTTGGTGAAGCCCGACGTGAGCATCCTGAGCGCCCGCTGGCTGCTGGATTGAGGTGTGTGGTGGTCGCGCGCGCGCTCGCTCGCCCGTCGTGGGAGGAGCTGTGGCAAGAGGGTCCAATGGGAGTCCCAAGGGTCGGACGGGGTTCGCTCGATAGCTTGCGGTGGTGGTGGTCTTGTCAATGTGTCGTTGAAATGCGTAGTGGACAGCGAGACAAAGTGACCTGACGTGGGTGGATCTCATGGCCCAGCTCCCCGCGAGACGGAAGGCCTGACGGAGCTCCCGATCTCGGCTTTGAGAAAGGGCAACGCCCATCACTGGCAACAAGCACTTTCACTTGGTCACGGCTTGAAGATTCCTTGACTCACTTTGGGCTTTGGTCTAGCAGTGCAAAGAAATCTATTAAGGCTTTTGATGTTTCCGAAAGGCTCCAAACAACACCGTCCCCGCTGCTAGCTTGGGATTGTTCTAAAGTAAGGGTATAAAAGTCCACCATATGTTTTCTGCCATGAACGCCGGGTCAACGTACTCCAAAACGCCAAAAAGGAAAAATGTCCTAAACCGCCTCATCTTCGCCTCGTCCGCGGAATCTGATCGACGCCGTCGCCATCGAAGAACATGTTGCTAGACCGAAAGTGCTTCCCTGGCGTGCCAGGCCACTTCGGGTAGTGTCCAGGATAGTACTCTGTTGGGATCGTCAGGGTTGGCGTGGAGACATCCTCTTCGGTCGAGGGATCTTCGTGTATAACGGTAGTGTCGTCTCCTGCGCTCTTTTCCGATGATGCTGGCAGCTCTGAAGACGCAACGCTTTCCGTCTCCTCATTTGCCCTCCAGTGCGAAGTACCCCAGGAGGATGCAGTGGGTGCATGTCGCGAGGAGGAGTCGCTGATTTGTCTTGGCGTCCGCGAATGGGGCGACACTGAAGAGCTCCAAAGCTTGGTGCTCGGAGACTCGTTGTCTTCATTTTGCTCGCCCTCCAGGAATTTCATGCGCAGTCCACGAGAGCGCTCAGAGCTGGACGTCTTGTAGGATGACACTGACATTTGATCGTATTGAGGGGTTGCTGAGAGGCGGCGGAGTCCACGCGGGCGTTGCTCAGGAGTGTTTGCAGTGTGAGGTTCATCGTCTTGCTCTGCAATTGCAATCACGGAAGCTTGTCGGCGGAGTTCGTTCGTCTTGATTTCGCTCACCGAAATGGTGCGCACGAGCTTGTGGTACCGTCCGCTAAGCTGGCCGTTGCGGATGGGTGTCGAGGCGGACCGCTGCTTGCGGGACAGGGGAGAGTCGCCATTGGAGTTTGACTTGGAGGGTGCTCTCTTCGGTGTCTTTGGGCTTTCGAATGGCTTGGAAGTGGAAGCAGCATCAGCGTCGTTGCTAAAGTAGGACGAGTCGCGCCGCAACTTGCAGGCGGTGTACTTTTGCTCCAACGCCTGCAGGCGGCTTTCGGCATCCAGATACATGTCGAGTGCCTCTTTGATGTCAGCGTCGCGCTTCTCGAGCTCTCGAATGACTTCGCTGTTCATCTTCCACGAATCGAGCAGCTTTTGTTCTGTATTCAGAACAGCCTCTTGCAGCTCCTCGACTCGTGCACAGAGGTCGGCATTCTCCTCTTCAAGGTCGTCTCTCTCGGCAGTAGCTTCGACCAGCCTCTCAGTCTTTTCTTGCTCGTGCTCCAGTTGTTCTTCCAGCCTGTGATTCTTTTGCTCCATGAGGCGCAGTCGAAGCTTGAGATCGAAATTCTCATTGGTCAATTTGTCCATGGCCGACTGAGCCACTTTTGAAGCCATGGCAGGATTTTGATTTTGCGAAGCGGAGCCATTTGGCTGTAGGCTCGCGCGGCGGGCACCAGAAGCGCGGCGGGATCGGCGACGGTCTTTTTGGGAGTCGTCGGTTGCGAAAATGTAGTCGTCCATGGTCGCGACAGGCTTTGGGTTGGAAAGACTCAGAGAGCGCAGAGGTCTGTCGTCGACGCCGAGGCGACGTTCGCGCAGCTTCTGGCGCAGGTAGTCTGATGAAGGTTCGCGGGGAGCAAAGTCAGGGCTAGCGCTGTCGCGCATGGAATTAAAGTCGGCGCCCAGCGCCTCGTCGTTGTTGTCGTGGTTCATGTCGTCGAAGATTCAGAATGTCGTGGGCAGGCAGAGAGGTAGGAGGGCCGGCGGCAAAGCGAGGACGGACAAAGCATTCGGGGAGGTGGCTGGAGGCGGGTGCAGCGCAGGTGAGATGTCTCATGCAGGGTGACTGAGAGAGGAGCAGCAGCAGCAGCAGCAGCAGCAGCAGCAGCAGCAGGCACACGTGGGACAGAGTGAATTGCGCCCGTGGCTGTTGGGGTGCATCCGATGCTTGCAGGAGCGACTGGCTGGGCGGCGGATAGACTTGTGACGCCTTTGCAGGTCAACAGACGGGCGGATCTTGTCGATCGATGTGCCCGATATCGTAAAGCTAAAAGCAGGGCGGAAAGTCGCTCGCCAACACGTCGCTGGGCTTTTGGGGCTCCATGGCGACGCGAGACACGAGAGTTGTGGTGTAAAAAAGAACAAAAACAAGCAGCGAAGCCACAAAAGAGGGCCGTCGACTAGTCAGGTCCCGGGCGGGAGACAAGACAGGGACAGGACAAGGACAGGGGATCTCGGTCGAACAGAGACAGAGACAGGGACCAGATGGGCAGCAGCCTCGCTCAAAGACAGACAGACAAGACAGACAAGATTGGCGACGACAAGAGACTTGGGAGGGGGGGGGTCAGAGGAGGCTAAATAGGTAGGATCTGATACTTCTTGGGAGGGTTTTATCTCAGCAGCAGCAAGCAATGATCCTGAGGGACCGACGCCCTTACCGCTGCTCCTCCGCAACGAAAAATTAAAAAATTTAAAAAAAAAAAAAAATTCCGAGATGGCAGCACGACAGCTTTGCGCTGAAGCCCTAATTGGCGCCTGAGGTTGGTTACCGGGCTCAATGGTGGTCTGTGAGCAAAAAGTCTTCGTCTTCTCTTCGCCCGGGCCCGCTGCAGTTCCCCCGCTGTGCCCGCCTCTATCCGCCTCCGCCGTCCCTCTCCGCCCTCCGTCTCCGACTTCGCTGAGCCACCCCGGACCCCTTCGCCTCCGCCCTCAGCTCTCTGACAGCAACCTACCTACCTACCTACCTACCTACCTACCTACCTACCTACCTACCTACCTACCTACTCAGCTCACCTGCAGTACAACTCCGACAGCCTCATCTTCAGCCTGTGTGAGCCCTCGCTCTCTGAAAATCCGTCTGACAAATGACCCTCTTCTTCGTGCGACGTCCGTAACATTTTCCGCCCTGTCCGCATGCTTCGCTTCACAAGTCACAACAGAATTGTCTAGAATACACCAACATGGCGGCTGACGTGCATTCCTCTCCTAAAATAACTCCTTCCACCAGCCGAAACACATTAGCCTTGCGCGTCGCCTTGCGTCTCGAACTAGACACTCAGCTGCCGGTGAGCATGCCGGCCACATGCGACATGCGCCCCAGCAACGCCGCCCAGTCCAGAACAACACCATGTGCTGCACAATGTAGCCATGTCCAGATAAGCGCGTTGCCGTTTTCGTCGCTACCGCCCAGATCCTCTTCGCTACACCTGCCTCTACGCTGCCGCCAGACGGCCCTCCCACTCGGCCCTGAGCTTCTCCATCTCCCTCCAGCACACCGACCCAAGCTTCTCGAACTTGTCCCTCTCACCCTCCTTCAGATCCACTGCTCCCCTCTTCCTCCCCTTCCTGCCCCTGCAGTCTCCCACAACACCTCCAAACCCCCATCCTTCCACTTCGGTCCTCAACACCCTCTCGTTGCCCATGCGATCCGTTGCACTGCCCCACTTGCCCTTGCCCTCGCGTTCCTCGACCTGGTCCAGCATCGATTGCGCCGCCAGCGCGAGCCACACGGATGAGACGGCCGAGGTGTAGGGCTGCACTGTGTGCCATTGACTGCCGAGCCACCGCGCAATGTACAGGCCGACCATGTACAGCCAATTCATGATCCAGGGAAATGGCAAGGAGACGATTGCCGTGCTCACTATGCCTGGGTGTGACAGGTACATCCGGGGCGTCCTGTCGCTTGTGTTTGCGTCGTCCGTTTCAAAGTAGCGCGAAGAGTAGGGCCGCGCAGCGGGCGTGTCGTAGGTCAATGCGAGGACATCTGTCAGGCGCTTGCCCGACTCGTACGCCATGTCGGTCGTGAGGCCTTGAAAGTCTTCGAGCTTGAATTCCGACGCGTATGCCTCCAGGCTCGACGTCCAAATAATGCGGCCAGCCTGGGGCCGCGCGGCCTTAAGGAGCGGCGCGCAGTAATGGCCCAGCAGATAGTGACCAAAGACGTTGGCGCAAAAGACTTCGCCAAGCGGAGGCTCTGGAGTGCCACCCGCGACCCTCTTGCCCTTGGCCGTTGGAGGCGCCGTCCCCGTTGTAGGCACCTGAGGGCCCGTCACCAAGCCGACCGAGGCAATCTTGATGCCTTCGGGCCAGGTGGTCGACTGCACCCAGTCGGTCAAGATTTTGTAGGTCGCCCTCCACCAATTGAAGCCCGTCCACCCGCCAATGCCGGCGTTGCAAATCAAGACGTCGAGCTTGGGTATCGTATTGCGCAGTCGCCGGCCGCAGGCTTGCACCGAAATCAGCGAGCACAGGTCCAGCATCTCTGCCTGGAACCGCACGCGCTTCTCCAGCACGCTGCCAATGCCCGGCACCCGCTTCTCCGCATGCTGGCTCGTCTTGGCCAGGTGTGCCCGCAGCTGCTTCACAGTGTCATCGCTTTTGCGGCTGCTGCGCGTCGTGGGTATCAGGACGAGCGTATGCGACTGGGGGCGTGTTTGCAGGAATTCGTCAATGAGCCGGCAGCATGTTGCAAAGCCAACGCCGCTGTGGACACATGTTAGCAAGTGCTACAATTGATCCTGGATCTATACAAACCTATTGGCACCTGTCACAATGGCGTAAAACGTGTCGTTGGGGTCGAGTTGCGAGCTCTCCATTTTTTTATTTTATTTTTTTGGGCAGGGTAGGGGATGGATGGCCGCCAGCTTACTATCGAAAAGGTCCAACGGGTGATCGACAGAGCGGAGCACCTGGCACCACCGAGCGCTTTACGGACCACACTTTGCCGTTCAACTCCACCATCCGGCGGCTCTGTCCCCGAAACTCTATTATTCATCGTCCCCTGAACTGCTCAGCGAATCGCAGCTTCTCCGCTAAAATTTCGACGGCGCGGGGAGCTTGAGGCCGCCGAGTGAACGTGGATAGGCCTTTTCTTTCCACTGTCTCAGTGGCTCGATATGCTGCGTCGCCGCGAGTGAGCTCGCTCATGGCCTTGGACATTATCAGTGTGATACTGGTCTATCTGGTGATTTCCGCTGTTAGTGTCCCTGCTGCTTTGAGCCTTCCTCGCATTTTTTAACTACCCAAAGTCTGGTTGCATGATTGCAATTTTCTTTCTTTTTTCTCTCCGGCCCTCAAGACCTTGCAATTTACAACAGAGTCGACAACTGAAAAACAATTCTAGCGTCTCAATCCTTCTCCAGTAGGCTTGCCTAATTCAGGCATCGTCACGAGATGCACAGCAGTTGCTGGACAGCGTCACAGGCCGCCATTACACGCTCAAAGACGTCTTCGACAAGTGACACTGCAGACCAACAACAAACGGCGTGTCATTGTGCAGGTGCATGCTGTGCACGCTTCGAGAGGCGTTAAACCTCTGATTTAACCTCTGAGCTATTCAACGTCGCTTGCCATTTGCTCAGAGGTGGTGGATTGCCGGAAAGAAGCATTCCCATATCCATCTCAAGCTCAAGCTTCAAGGTGTTTCAACCAGCTACTTGGGATCGTAGAGCTGTGGGAGCGTACAATTCCATCGCACTCACGACCGTCTCTCCTAATACCCCACTTGACTGCGCGATTTGAGACTATGAAGCATTGGGCGCGCCGTTTGATCGAAAGGGGATATTTGCAGATTCCGCATCATGTGTACCAAAATCATCTATCCGTCGGACTGGATGCTCAACGTCCGACGGCATCAGAAAAGAACGCAGGTGGCTCACTTCGAGACGCATGTTTGTCAGGCACCCTCTTGTGCTCAAGTCCCAATGTCAACTCTTTCCATTCTTGGCTTTGGCGACAGCGAGGAAGCCCGTGGCAAGAGACACAACACCTGCGGCCACCAGAGCAGATCGCAATCAGCAAAAGAGGGGAAGGTCTTGCTCACATGTTTCACTTGAACGTGTTTTTGACCCAGACAAACCCGAAGCAATGCCATCCTCGCATTTTCCCGTCGACCGTTCGGTGCATCCTCGTCTGGATGAATAGGGCTCTACACGATCTGCATTCCCGCCATGTACTACGACACACGATTATGCAAAAAGCAACGGCCAATTCAATCAACGGCTTCGCTATCGATTGGAAGAGCTGCGTCGTCCGATCTGTGAGACGTGTGCCATCACCTTAATTCGAATCGGACCATGACTTCCGAACCCTCGATTTCATCTGGCCGGCATGCATAACCACTGGTAGATGTACTCCACATTACAAATGAGCAAAGAAAACAAGGCCATTGTGACGGCGACCAGCATGGACATCACCAAGAGATGACATATCGCAAGGAACAGACATGGACGGCGCTGCCACCCACATCACAACTCTTCCCTGTCTCTCCTACAAGGCGAGCAGACAAAGTCCGGTACGTGCAACGTTAAACGACGATGCTGCAAGCGGGCGTCTTTCCGACGGACAACGACCTGCTGCGGGAAACTGGTGCATCATCGCATCGCATATGTACACAATATCCCGAGTCCGCGAAACACTTGACGCAGGTGGACAGGCGACTGACGGCCAATGACCAAACAAGCAATGAGAGATTGCGTGTGTGGAGACGATCCTGGCGCGGTTTCATCGTCCCATCCACTGCAATTCTTCCTGTTACACAAGGACCAGAGACTGGATGTCCTGACCGGGCTTCTGGTCGTTTGCTTGTTTGCTTGCTTGCAGGCGTGCGGATACCTACGTGTCTTTGCCATTGACCCCTGGCCGATGTCCATCATCTCCAACGACAAATCTCCATCGCCCTCCATTCGGATCAGCAGGCAACTACCAATCGCTGTGCGCCCTTGACCACACGCATTTCACGGCGACGCTTGATTGCGACGCTTCATTCGACGCTGGCACTGCTGACATCCAAGCAGCAAACAAGTGCACTTGCTCCTAGCAAGAACCCCTGCTCGCACCCCCTGACACCAATCTGCCCCGCTTGCCCCCAGCCCCCCCCGCACGTCCATCGATGGGCAGGTGTTCCAGGAAGTCGTACAGGTTGCACGCAGGACTGCGCAGACCCAGGAACCCACAAATCACTCACTCGCTCACTGACTGACGACCCAGGTTTTACGTCCTTGCAAGAAACCGAGCCCCTCTTTGATTTGGCTAGCCACTGCAGTGCGAGATGGATGCTCGCTCGCTCGGTTGATCGCTTGCCTCCCTGGCTGCTGCTTCGAGTTCCCCAGCCGGCGCGGTCCCCATGCCTCCGCTGGGCCACTACCCCCTGTGAGAGCTGTGGTATGTGCGTATGCAAGTACACATGCATGCATGCATGCATGCACGCACCAGGTGCTTGCGTGCAAGGTATGTAATCAGAGTAGACCAGGCTGAGGGAGGCCAGGACAGAACAACACCACAGACAGCATGGAAGCATCGTTGCTGCCTGCACTTGTGCATGTATGCATTCGAAATGCTCGACCACCATCTCCAAATATTTTGGTTGATTGAGTGAGTTTAGTGGGTCGATTGCACATTGATCTTGTTCGCCTACCTACCCCACCCGCGCGCATCGCTGGAAAAAAAAAAAGAAAAAGAAACGAAAAATGAAAAAAAGTTGAAAAAATAAAAGTTGCCAAGACGCAACAGAAGCTTACTTCTCAACTGTCAACTCAACGCCCTCCGCAAAAAAAAGAAAAAAAAAAAAAAAAAAAAGCGTCGCAAGAGTTACTCGGTCAGTCACGCCGACACTTACCACCTACACATAGAGTCGAGTCTCGCGTGTTTGGGGCTGAGTCTGGGGTCAACATTTGATGTCGTGTCGTCGGGCCAAGCTTTTCCCCTTTTTAGATATACTTGGGCGCGCGATGCGGCGACCATGTCGATGACTACGACAGGCAGAGAGATGGAGGAATGGAAAAAGGAAGGGAGAGTAAGGTTATGCTTCTCTCCACTTCCCGTGGCGCTGTTGCTTTGCGTACCTGTTCCTTTTGTTGGCTGGTTGGTTTGTGGTTTGTGGTTTGTGGTTTGTGGGCGATGGGATAGGATAGGAGATTGATGTACTTACCATGTACATGCACGCGTGCCTGCCTACCTACCTAAGTAGGGCGTGGAATTAAGGTAAGCCTTCAGGTGTCCTGGGCTCGCGTGTATGTGGCGGGGGGTTTTTTTTTTTTTTTTTTTTCTTGAACGAAACGCCGCTTAAGATACAAACAGATAGATGGACAGGGGGGTTGCGTGAGTTGGTAGGTAGGCAGGCAGGTAGGTAACCAGGCCAGTAAGTAGATATGTGAGTTATGGAGGGTAGATCTTGGCAGCGCACAAGCTACAATAAATCATTTTATCGGCGCAAAGTTTGCGCGAAGGGATATGTGGACGACAGCGGTGGGTTGGTTGTTTTGAATTGGTTTTTGATTGTTGTCTTGATTTCTCTCTCTCTCTCTCTCTCTCTCTCTCTTTTGTGGATTTGGAATCGCTTCTTCTTTTTCATCGTCTTCTGTGGATTGTTCTTCTGACTGGCATGCGACGCCACCTTTCCCGTGCTGCTGCTCGTCCAGACAGACGGGATCCTCAGGAAGCGAGAAAAGGCGAGATGGAAACAAGAAGGAAGAAGAAGACGAAGAAGAGTAATCCAGGGCAGTAGGTAGGTAGTAGGTCTGACGGCAGAAGAATGTAGAGTTGAATGCGTGTAAAAACGACGCCACCGAGTGAGTACCTTGCGCCTCAAAAGAGCCCAAGTACCGGCCCACCCCCAACCATCCATCCAATAAAAGCCAAATCCAAACAGCGCCGTCCGCAATGAGACGAAAGATCAGAAGGGGAAAAGAAAAATACAAATGAGCATGGATGTCAAAGTTCTGCCAATGCCAAGCCCAACGCCAAGTTGCTGCCACCACGGCAACTGCCACTGCCATGGTCATGCTTGAATTCTCCGTCTTCGCTCTGTCCAAGGAAGCATATGCAGAACACGACGAATTGAAAACAATACGCCGTGCGTTTGACTTGGGGTGTGATTGACAATGCATCAGCATTGGCAGCCGCAGTAGTAGCAGTGGCAGTGGCGAAGCAGCAGAATGAGGAAAAGAGACGGGATGCAGGCGACAAGGCGGCGGCATCAAAGCGCAGCCGGCACGGTTTCAAGAGCCTGTCTGGTGCCCTGGTGCTGCTGCTGCTGCTGCCGCCGCGCGGCCTTGGCTGCCTGCCTGGTAGATGGGATGGGATGGATGGTGACACGGCAGTGGCAATGCGTGACAGACGTTTCGTGCAGATGCAGACGCCACGCATGGGTGTCTGTCAGTCAGATCCAGGCAAGCAGGTTAGGTAGACCGGCACGCAGCTTCGGGTCGTTTGGTCGGCTTGGTTCTGGTCCGTCTTTGCCTCATCCAGACGCGTCGCGCTGCCAACTTGCCGTTTAGCGGTTGCGCACACAGGTCAACAAAGGCGGTTGCGCCGCCTGCGTCTGGACGCTCATCTTGATTTGCCCTGTGGATGCGCAAAGCCCGGACAGCGACGCAGAGCAAACCAGACCGTGCGTACAATACATGCAAGCAGGGCTCGCCCTATGCGCTGGTCGCCGCGGTGGCCGTCGTCGTCGTTGCTGCCGGCCTGCCGACAGCGCCGTTGGGATGCGATTTGCTACGGCAGTCGCCTATTTGCCGCCGCAAAGAACGTCAGTCAGCCGAGAGTTCATTTTTGGAGGGAGCAACGGAAAGTGAAGAAAGACGCAGGAGGAGGATTGGCTAGCGACGGACGGGAAGGCTGGCCTGCCGGCGGTTGCAGAAACACATGGTGCGGGAGTGGGATTGCATGCAGGATTTGTTGGGCATGGCCGAGGGATTTTTGGTTTGCCATTTGATTTGCTTCGCGCGGCTAAAAGAAAAGACGCATGTGAGGAAAGGCGGGCCTCTTACCGCACAGCTCATTCAGTCTGTATTCTCTGCCATGGGGGGTCAGCGGTGTGATTGCCAAGCAAGGTGTGGACAAGGTCTTTTGGCTTACACTGCTACAACATTGGCCGGGCATCGTCGGTGCGTCTCTTGGTATTTGGTGCACCAGGCGCGGACGGTGAAGCGCAGGTGCGAGCATTTGTAGTTGACTTGGGTGTAGTCACACATAGAGGCGGTAGGTAAGAAGAGGGCGAGAGGGGAGCAGAAGGGATGATTTTCTGCAAGCCAGGCAGAGAGACAGATTGCGAGTAATTATATCCGAAGGACGAAGGACCGAAGAATAGAGAGTGCGAGGTTTTGTCAAGGCGGACAGATATGGCGACGGATGAGGCAATGGGTGTGTAGCAGCGGTATCGTACATATAGATGATGTGGATGGATCAAAAGGAAGTATGCAAGTTTTGCTAGCTCCCGCAGCCCTTGCCGTCCGGCTGCATACGGACTGGCAGGGCTCAAGGATGTTTCTGGGGGGTGGAGGGATCTCAAGGTCAAGGTTTACCGTGTTGCAAGCGTGGTCGTCTGGTCCCGGCGGGCTGGGACAAAGTGAACATGAAAGGAAAAGGAAAAAAGCACTTCACTTGCCAAATTTCGGGGACGCACGACTGGGTGGTCCGTTGAACTGAAACAGAAAACGCACCATCTTCTCTCTCGCATCAGAAAAGCACATAGAAGAAATCATTTGCCGGCTTGTGCTGACACACACCCTCACCGTGCTTCTTCGGCTGCTCGTTTCGACATCTGAAAGGAAAGGACCTAGCCGGCCCCCGGTTCGATGCAGCGAGTGATGTGCGACTGCATCGTGCCCTTGGGAGGAGGGGGGGGCCTTAAGTGACGCAAGGTGCCGACGACGTGCAAGAGGCGCCGTGGAAGCAAGTCCGGATGGCGACGGACAAGAGCAGTCTTGCTTGACCCGTGACTCGTGTGCCAGGGTTTTCATATGCCGACTGCGCATCAGAAGAGACGGCCTTCTCCGCAACGGCACGACCAAGACCTATCAGAGAGGCGACGGCGACTCGTCGACGGCCATAGAAAACGGGCGGACAGGTCGCTGGATCCCGCACCGCAAGACTGGCTGGCGCAGATCAATGCCAACGCCCCGAGAAGCGGGGACTTTTGTTCGCAAGCTTGGGCGCATGTGGACAGCCAAGTGATGTGGTTTGTGGTTTTCGTTTTCCACGGGTTTGTGTCCATGCGGAGTTTCCGCAGTCGACTTCCTTGCGGCAGCGTCACATCACGCCCGACGGGATGGACGGGATCGACTGGGGCCTGGATGCCTCACGAGGCAAGCTGATCACCACTCGTCGGAGCTTCCTGTGGCATGGGCGCCGACGAGTGCAGGTGTGGTTGAACATGACGGCGTCGGGAGTTTTGGGTTGAAGATATGGATGTAGAAGATACATGTGCTGACAAAGGAGCGGTGAGTGGTGCAACAACAACCTCATGACCGACCACACACCGTTTGGCAGTGCTGCTCTGGGAACCCCTACTCCAGCCCAGCGTTCGCGTCGCGGGAGCTCATCTGGCGCTCCAACCGCACGCTGGGTTACTCTCTCTCTCTCTCTCTCCTTGTGCGAGTTACAGCAGCTCATTCCACTCAATGTCCAACGGTCAAGGCCGTAGGAACCAACCGTTGAGTATTCGGTTCTGTAACGCTCTGACAAAGGCCCCAGCCGGCATGGAAAGCTGCAACAAACTTCAGCCATTTGCTGAAACACGGGTTTCATGGCACTTCAGTTGGCTGCCATGTCCAACACCAAGCAAGCAGTCTCTATTCATTCAGACGACATGCACTTTGACAATCCACACCGCCTCACGTTTGCTTTATGTTTCCGTTCCCGCGACGGCGCTTCACTTTTGCCCACGGCGTCGCTCGCGTCGTCGTCGTCGTTGTTCGACAGCAAACGCGGTTCTATCATGCCATATCTACAGTAGTACTCAAGTGCCAGCCAGATCTGAGCAGCAGCATGCAGGGTCTCGAACCAGACCAAGATAGCTCAACCTACACCGCAGCACGCACGCATTGCCCTGACTCGTTCCCGTTCTAGATCCCGCGTCCCTCCTCCTCGCACTGCGAACCCCATTCAAGACTACAAGGACGTGACGCCCCCCCCCCCCCCCCCCCCCCCCCCCCCGCATTTCGCCCAACGCCTTGCAGCCGACCAATCAGAACACCCATCTCTTTCCTACTTTTGTCTCCGGTCAGTCCTCGTCCATAATCAGACGCCCGGCGCGCTTGCAGATATTCTGAGTAGAACTGGCACCGTTACCGAATGAGGAATTAAACCACGACGAGACGACGAGCGACCCATACAAGCAAGCAAGCATGCGTGCATGATTGATGAAGTGTGGTGTGGTGGTTGGTGAGTGGTCCAACTGATCGGATCACGCCAAATCTTGATTGAATTGAAATTGGCAGTCAGTCAGTCAGTCAGTCAGTCAGGCAGTCCGTCAGTCTCTCCCAGCACAGCAAGCAACCAAGCATTCTCCAAAACCTACCTGCCCCTCGGGCTCCTTAGTCACCCACCGCACGCAATCTCCCCAACCAGGGTAAGGTAGGCAGGTCCAGCGCTCTCAATCTCCCAAAACGGCAAGTCCTACCCACCCACTCTCCACAACAAGACCCCCCCCCCCCCCCCCCCCCCCCCCAAAAAAAAAAAAAAAAAAAAAAAAAGGCAGGAATACATACGTAGATAGACCTTACATACGTACGGCGTTCCTTACTCACTCGGGCCCTCCCGAAATGAGGCGCCAACGGCGGCTGTCTGTCCCACGGCGCGTCTGTCACTCGGGCGGGGGCAGAATGATTGGTGCGTGCGTTCCGCGCTCCAGGCAGCCGCTAAGGACGTGTAGGTGCAAGCGAGCGAGTGAGCGGGCGAGGGAGCTGAGCAAGGGACTGACTGATTGAATGGGTGGCAGGATGGATGGCTGCTGTGGTTGATGGTCGAGAGTTGGACTGCCTAGGTACCTACCTACCTACTTACCTACCTACCTACCTACATGCCTGGACCGATTGCTCTGTATTGGCTTGCTTTGCATTGTATTGAATTGCCTATTCATTGAATATACAGGTACCAACACTCGACAGTTCCAAAAGTTTTCAGTATTGTCAATAATATTTTGTGGTCTATATATGGCTACCACCATGCGGCATCAAACAAGGCGGGCGGGCCATGAGGAACAGTGACTATTTACGGCAGAGTGGGTCGGTGGGGGGAGCGTTGCGCGGCGGTGCTGTGCTACTATTTGTACAATTGAGGAGATGGAAGTAGGAGAGACAAGAGACCACGAGGGGGAAATCCGTCATCATGCTTACCCAGAGAGAACAAACACACGCGCCCAAGATCCAAACAGAAGAAACACCACCTTTTGACGCCGCAACCCATCTGAAAGAAGAAGAAGAAGAAGAAGAAAACTCCGGCGCCCACGATTGCTCCCACTCCCATATGAACCCCAGCTAACTGACTGACTGCAGAAATGACAGATGGCACAGAAAAGGCAGACGTTTACGCTCACGGATGGATGGAAGAGAAAGAGGAAAAAAGAAAAAAGTGCGCTGACCCGATGCCCAAAGACCGCTCCCCGACATGACCCGCCCCGGCCTGTTCATGATGTTGATGACGATGACGCTGAGTGGTGGAAAAAAACAGAGAAGTGGTGGTGGTGGTGGTGGTGGGGAGGCTAAGAAAGTCTGGTCTAGGCCCGCCATGTCAGGCGATGCCGCCTCAAACCCACTTGTTTGACTCTTTCGCGTCGTTCGTCTAATAGGAGTGTGCATTACCGCTGCCGCCGTTTCGATCGCTCGCTTTCTTTTTTCGGTCATCGCTAGGAATCTAGTACTCGCCGAGGTCGCCCTCGTCGGCGTCGAGCCACCCGCGGCACATTTCGACAGCCTTAGACCACTTCTTGAACATTTTTTGGCTGGCCTCCTTGGTGATGTTGGGCTCGAAGATGACACGGTCCTTTTGGTTGATGTCCTTGAGCTCCTCAAACTCGTGCCAAATGTCGACGGCGAAACCAGCGGCAATGGCAGCGCCAAGCGCCGTGGTTTCGCGCATCGACGGCCGGTTGACGGGGATGCCAATGATGTTGGCTTGGGTCTGCAGCGATAGGCGTCAGCACTCGGTTCCAAGAGCCAAGAGAGGCGTGGTCTGACAGCGCCGGAAAGGCGGATGTGGGGGTGGGGAATCAGGTGGGGAACAAAGTGTTCTGGCGCGTGGATCGACAGGGCGACAAGAACGGGGAAACGAAACGATTGATCAAGGCAACCGATTGCCCCGCCAGTCGGTCGCTCGGCAAGGGAAAACTACGTACCTGCATGCAGAGATCGCTCTTGCTCATTCCACCGTCGACGGCGAGTTCCGCCAACTTGTGTCCACTGTCGAGCTCCATAGCGTCGAGAATGGCCTTGGTCTGGAAGCACGTCGCCTCGAGCGTCGCGCGCGCAATGTGGCCACGCTGCGTGTGCTGCGTGATGCCGAAAATGGTTCCCTTGGCATCATCGATCCAGTATGGGGCGAACAGGCCCGAAAAGGCCGTGACGAATACGGTGCCGCCGTTGTTCTCGACGCTCGATGCCAGCTCGCCGACTTTGTCCGAGTCACGGATGAAGCCGAGGTTGTTCATGAGGAACTTGACGCCAGAACCAGCCACGGCGACGCTACCCTCGAGGGCGTACACGGGCTTGCGCTCCCGACCAAAGTGGTAGGCCACCGTAGCGAGCAGGCCGTGGTGCGAGATGACGGGCTTCTCGCCAACGTTGTAGAGCAAGAAGCATCCAGTACCGTACGTGTTCTTGGCGCTGCCGGGGGTGAAGCCCTGCTGACCGACCAGGGCAGCGGACTGGTCTCCAAGGCATCCAGCAATCTTGATGCCCTTGAGAGAGCCACTGGCAATGGAGCCGAAAGATGTTGAGCACGAGGACGGAACAATCTTTGGGAGCTTAATCTTGTTCCTGTCGATACCGAAGAAGCCGAGCAGCTTCTCGCTGTACTCGACCTTTTCGAGGTCGACAAACATGGTGCGCGAGGCGTTGGTGGCGTCGGTGACAAAGACGTCCCTCGCCTTGCCGCCGTTCAAGTTGTAGAGCAACCAGGTGTCGACGGTACCGAAGGCCAGGCGCCCTTCGTCATAGGCGCGCTTCACCTCGGGGACATTGCGCAGCAGCCAGACGAGCTTGACAGACGAGGGATAGGTGGACAAGGGCAGACCGCAGTACTCGGACAGCTGGTCGGCGCCCTCCCTTTCGCGCAGCTCACGAACCAGACCCTTTGTTCGGGTGTCTGGCCACGCGATGGCGTTGTGGAGCGGCTTGCCCGTTTGCCAGTCCCACACGAGGGTGGTTTCTCTCTGGTTTGTGATGCCAATGGCTTTGATGTCGGATATCTGGTGGCCCAGGTCTACAAACTTCTCGGTGGCGAGGTCGATGCACTCTTGGACGGATTCGACGAGCTCGTAGGGGTCGTGTTCGTGCCATCTGGTGGTGGGGAGGTCACATGTCAGCGCGGGGGACGTGGCGGAGCAGTAGTGCGTGGAGAAGGCGGGTCAGTTGCCAGGAGCGGCAGGTAGTGCCCGACACGAAAAACGTCTAGGAGGAACAAGCGAACAGGCGCCATGCGTGCGCGCGCGAGCGCAACTGGCAACGTCGCCGGCGCGTTTCCCGCATATTGGTCCAGAAATAAAATATAAAAAAAGTGTTCATGCACGACTTACCCCGACTCCGGATATTTCTGATCGAACTCGATCTGATGGCTCGCCACCGGCGTTCCGGTACCGTCGAAGATGATGAAGCGCGAGCTGGTGGTTCCCTGGTCGATGGAGCCGATGAAGAATTTTTCCATGCGCTTCTCGTAGGAAACGCTGCGTGGCATGCGCATGCTCCCGCGGCGAGCCTTGATTTCAGAGGCGGCGTGCTGCATCTGGGAGATGGTGTTGGGCATGGGGCCCGTGGGTATGTCGTCCCGGGAGACTTGGACGGCAGCCATTGTGTGCGAGGAGGGAGAGGAGGATGGAGTAGAGGAAGAAGGGGTCGAGTAGTTAAATGGACGGTGGTGGTGGCGTGCGGCAGAGACGAGACGTAAGGCGGACAGAGGAGGAACTGCGGAAAAAAGGTTGGGTATCAATGCTAAGAGAGGGAGGTGATGGAGCAGGCCGAGGGAGTGCCAGCGACGGGTTTTTGAAGGGGAGCTCACTCAAAGGAACGACGGGCATCGTGGAACAAGCCATGGAGGCGGAGCATAGGTCAGCCGTGGCCGTAAGCTGTGCCCGGGAATGGCAAGGTGTGACTTCACAGCTGGCTCACGGTCCCCACCCTTTTTTTCGACTCCAACTTCTCCGCCTGCTTGCGTTGCGACTTGCGGGGCGTCGGGCGAGGCAGGCAGGTTAGCCGACCCACGCAAAACCTCCATGTCCCGCGGCGCCGCATTGCCATGCCATGGCATGGGCATTGGCACAGTCCAGCAAAAATCTCAGACTCCTCATGTGAACACCCGCCCATGCTCCCTCGTGTCCCAATTAAAAATTCGACCGAGCTAGAACCACTGACTATGTGATTGCGACGGCGCCAGCGCACGACTACACTACATGCTTCTACAGCTCCTTCTGTGCGTCTCCCCCTCTCCGCCATGTCCTCCGCATCCCCAAGCGCCACTGCCCATCCCATTTCGGCTGTTCCGCGACACCTCGCCTGCAAACTCACGATGCCCAATGCCAGCCCAGGCAGTCTAGGGCCTTCTCCTTTCCAGACCCCCCCTACCACCCCGAACGCGCCGCGGGGGCCAGTTGAATACCCCCCCTCCCACTCTGTCCCTTTTGCCAGCATTTCCAATCCCAACTATTCATTTCTCTCTCTCTACTCCTCATCCATGCCGGTGCGCACCTCGGGGTCCCCACCTGGCACCTGGACCTTGGAGCCGGCTTCCCGAGCCTCAATCGCCGCCCGCCTGGCCGCCTCTTCCTTCTCCAGCGCCGCCTCGGCCGTCTCCTTCAACTGCAGCACGCGATCGACCGGGTTCGGCAGCTTGCCGACCTTCTCCACAATTTGACCCCTGCCAATCAACGACACGACGATGCTCGCTCCAACAATAAACGTGAGCACGAACCGGTACGTCGTGTACCACGCGGGGGTCCAGCCGCGCACTGTCGCACGCGCGTCCGCGTAATACAAAAAGTTGAACGCCACGAATTGTGTGATCAGTGCGTACTCGACTGGCAGCAGGATCGTCGGCCACGCGACCGCGGGCGCAAAAACGCCAATCGCGTACCGCCGGTAGCCCTGGTGCCCGCCAAAGCCCGCCCATTCTAGACCCCAGTGGATGGCCCCGAGGAAAGAGATTATCTGTCGTCCTTGGTCAGCCTGCCCCCCCCCGCCCGCGTTTGACCCGATGCAACTGCAAAACTTACCACTGCCCCATACCCGACCTGCAGCGGCTCGAGCATGTGAAGAAATAGCTCAGCATTAGCGGGCGAAAGGAGATTGATGGCGGATCCGTCTGCCCCGTGGTTGATCTCGTACGCGCAGTACACTGTCGACAGCGACGTTGCAAGATAAGGCAGCACGCCCGCCATCCCGAGCACGTACGCCTGATGCGGTACATCTTTGAGCGAAAACGTCTCTCTGATTGTGTCCTGCAACACCTGGTCAGCACCTGCAACCGCCTTGTCAATTCGTTTCCACTAACAATGTCCGACTTCATGCCCTTCATCATGTCTGGATCCTTTTCAGGCTCTGGCGTCTTGACTTCCGAGAAGATGGGGTGGATGGAGGACGTCGTCGACACCTCCTCCGGGTGCGGCTCCAGCTTCTCCTTTGAAAGCCTCTTCTCTTCTTCGACATTGATCTTGTCCACGGGCGACGAGTACCGTTGGTACCGCGTCGCGACGGCCAATATCGGCTTCAACGCCTGCGTCGAGCCAGCCTGGGGGCGTCTGCTCACGGTGCAGAGCTTCGAAGTGAGAGGAGGGTTGAAGGTCGCATTGGTTGGAGTCGTCTTGAGGTGAGGCGCATGAGCAGACCTCAGGCTGCGGAGGATGGAGCGAGAGGCCGGGTTGCGCAACGGCATGGCTCAAAGGAAAATGCGGGGAAGGCAATGAGATGGGCGATGGATGCGCTGCAGCAGGCGGTGCTGATGGCGATGTTTACTCGAGACGAGCAATGAGGGGCAAACAAGGCAAACAAACAAAGGTGTAGGTCAAGACAGGATTGGATTGCAGACAGAAAAGCGGTAGCGCCGGCAGCGGTGGAGATGATGGGAAGCTATGAGAGGGCACAACTCAGCAATGGGAGGCTGCAGGTGAGGTGGAGGCCACCTGAACATAGCTCTCTGGCCATACGTCATGGGTACCTGACCACCACCCATCGCGATCCATGTCCTGTTCCAAGGTTTTGCGGCCTCCCGCCAACCACAGCTCGTCACTGGCGGCTGGCAGGCAGCTGTGACGTGCCGGAACGTCACAATGATTATTTTTCGATTCTCGATCAACAAGATGATGGAAGCTCGGCACCGCAACAGAACGTCGCAACCCCCTCCCCTCGGTACCCACCCAATGACGAAAAGCCCCATCCAACATTGTGATGTCGACGGCGATGCGATTCTCGCTCTGCCACCCTCGGTATCCGGCACGCAATCCCAAATCGCCGTCACTTGCTCGCCCCCTGGAGGCAATCCACGTGCGCATCTTGTCGTAGAGAACCTGGAATCTTCTAGGTCCTGACTGCTGACGCCATCCCGGTCGAGCCCCCTTGTGCCGCACTACCCCTACATGCTGCCGCGCTGCCATGCGTTATCACGGCTTGGCCTGAAAGTGCTGGCGCAGGTATACCGAGGGCTGGCAGAGAGTCCCGTTGCCCGACCATGGATCGCACGCAGCCCGATCGCATACATGGAGTGAATTTATATCCGTACATGTCACCAAACATCCCCATGTCCCAACAGCTTTGAGCCTATCTCCTGCTCTGCCTCCCCTTGCGGCCGCCTGCCGCCAAGTTGGCTCTTGCCGCCACACCCTGTTTGTGGAAGTTCAATCTCCTCTCCCAGCAGCTGCTGTTGCCTTGAACAACACTGACCACCTCTTCCGCGACCTTTTGCGCAAACGTGAATTTCCCACTGCCCTTGCTCTGCTTCTTTGATGCCGACGTGATGATCCACTCAATTGCTGTCCTCCTCCTTTGTCTTTGATTCAGTGCCACTGGCATTTGCAGGGCTTGTCCACCACCCGCTTGTCCCTTGAGGTTCTTGATCCGCAGCAGCGGCGCAACAGAGTCCACCGCGAGGGTCAGGTAGAGGGCCGGGTTGAGCGGGAGGTGCGATGGAGGTGGGGCCCCAGGGAGCAACGGGGTCGCTGGATTGACCCTTGGCGGGGCCGTTGTGCGGAGGTGGTTGAGGATGAAGTTCATATTCTGGAGATCAAAAGAAGGTCAGAGCTGCTGACTGGGAACACGGTTGTTGACGGGACAACCTACACGCTCGGCCGTCGCCTTTTCGCCGTGCCTCATCAACATGTTTGTAAAGAATTCCACCACGGGGTCCTTCCGGCTCTTGAGTCTGTTCTCGGCCGGCATCGGCATGGGCACTGGAGCGAACTTGAGGCCATGCTCGTTCAAGGGCGTGACGAAGCGATTGTTAGTAAAGGCCTGGACACCCGAGTCGTTTGGGAACTCGATTGGCAGCGTCTCTTCGACCGGCTCCAGCTGTGCCGGCTCTTGCATCTCTTGCCTGGCAACGGCGCTAGTTGAAAACGACCGGCTGCCATCTGGTGCTGACGATTTGAGGCTATCCCGCATAACCTTTGGAAGATGCTTTTGCGCTTCTTTGTCCTTCCTGATGACCTGCTCACGCTGTCAGCCAGCCGTCTTCTTGCTCGCCCGCTCTGCGCAGCAGCTTCTTCCAGGTTCCCTGTCCAATTCTTCTTCCACCTACTTCGTCTATCGGTGTCCCTTGCTCAATCTCTGGCGACTGCTTTCCCTGGATCTTTGCCATTTCCCTGGCCTCTTCCGATACGTGGGGCAGCGGTTCCGTGTTGGGGCCCTTTGGTTCCGGCTTGGAATCGTCCTTGCTGTTGCTCGAGTCGTCGGCGAAGCCTCTCCGCACAACAGGTGCGAAGCGCGCGTTGTGCCATTGAGGCGCCACTCCCTTCGATCGAAGAGCGAGCGACCTCGCTGGTGCGAAAAGGCTGGTTCGAGGTGGCATGGTGCGTGGTGTCCTGGGATCTGTTCTCCGCAACCCAAGAAACTCGATCTGGGGCAACGCGACTCGGGGCGTGAGTTGTTCCGGGCTGCAAAAATTCCGCGTTTTGGCCTTCCTGCCTTACCTAACGATAGACCCCTCCCCTCGACCACCATGAAGTCTTGCAGATTTGCACTCAAGAGCTGAATTCATCTTTACATCGTCTATGCTGAAACCAAGACATACAGCATGACAGGTTCCCAGGGACGCATGTTGCAATGCCGCTATCATGCACAAAGAAATCCGCCATGAAAGACCGGACTGCCGTCACCATGCGACGATGGAGAAGAAGAAAAGCCGTACACCCAACGACCAAAAGGACGCCTTCACAGTCAACGCCTTGCCCTGATTGTAAACACTGCAGAATCCCTCCGAAGGAATGGACGGATGACCAGGAACTCCCCATCTCGGTTACTCCGGACGCCACAATCCGATGCTATGCATATGACGAATATCCTTACTTTCCGTGGCGCCGAGATCACTAGGAGGAGTTGCCCTCAATCACCAAAATCTTCTCGCTGGGCCCGTACAGCAAACCCATCACCTTGGTCTTTTGTCGCTCGCGCACGCCGTGGAGGTACTCGTACGAGCCGTCCAGGCCCTTGATCTGGTCCTCAATGGCCAGGGTGCTTGACTCGTTGCTCCGCAGCAGGGGACTGATGAGGCGCTTGCGGAGCATCTCAAGATTGCTTTTGAGCTGCTGAAGCTTTGCGCGGTGGTCGCCTAGAGCACCCTTGTTGAGCAGGGTGCGGGCGCGCAGCGATGCTAGCAGTTGCCGGTTCTTTTCGTACTTGCGCAGACGGGAGGCATTGGCCCCCATGAGCCGAGTCCACAGGCTAGAGAGAAGGTCGCCCTCCTCACGTTCTTGCTGGTCAGTCTCGCGAAGCACGGTGCGCTGGAGATTTAGAAACTGGCGATCAATTGTCTCGTACAGGGCGAAGAGGGCAGTGGAGGCTGTCAACTCATTATTGATGCTCTCCTCAAGGACGTTGAGGAATTCATTAAACGTGCGTTGCAGCGTTGCCTTGGTCCGCTGCGGCTGAGTCTGGCCGAAAAGCTCCTTGACGACGGTTCCAATTGCCGTGGGCGCGCCGCTCGACGTCTCCAGGAGCCCTATCCGGGACAGCAGTCGGTGTACGTTACCGAACACGGACCCCAAGGTGCTGTCGGGTAGGGTCTGGATGTGCGCGAGTTCTCGCTTGGCCCAGTCCATGACTATGAGAATACTGCGCGGCGTCAGCATCATTGGCCCGGGGTCAAGCCAGAGGTGCGACAAAAATACCTGTCGACGTCCCCGTCTACGTTTGCAAAGAATTTGGTCAATTCTACCGAGAGGGTCTTGAGGCTTTCGCTCAGCTCGTCAAGTTCCTTAACTATGATGGGCGCCGATGTCATGTTCGTCAGGCGCACGCTCTCTCCGAGATCCCAGACCGCCACTCCCGTCTCTTGCAAGTCTCCTATTTGCGACACTCCATTTTCGCTGTAGTAGATGAAGGGTTCAAAAGCCTTGGCGAGGCCCGCAACCTTCACGAGATCCGGGACGTGGCCTGCCTGGGGCGGTTGCAAGAGGAGGCGCAAGCCAAAGAGGGAGAGCAGTCCTACGAGCATGGCCAACAACGTTGAGGAGCGCGACTTGAGAATTGAAGAAAAGTTACCGTACAACCAGGAGCAAGCGGCCTCGTAAGGCTCAGTTCGATGCTGGACCTCTGCACGAACGGCAAGGCGAATGTCTGTTTGGCTCCTTTAGCGCACGCGATTGCGCATTGCACAGCGGGGCAATACATACAGTTGTGCGCATGCGCAGCTATGCCCTGAGGCTGCGCGGAATCTTCCCTCTTCTTCTTGTCGTCGCGAGGCGCAATGGCGCGCTGTGGCGTGTCGTCGTTATCTTCGCGTTCCTCCTCCTTGATGCGCGCATCGATTCCGAGGTCGCGGTCTGGACTGGTGCGGGGTGTTTGCTTCAGCGGGCTTCCTGGGAGCGGAACTCTGGCGGCCATGGTCGCGTCGCCCTCACCGGCGCTCTCGTACTGTGGGCTGGTCTCGCGCGATCGCGACGGGCTGCCGGCGGCGAGGTGCTGTCGATACCAGCCGCTGCCGGCTTTGCGCCAGGCAGGTGGTGACCACGGACCGGGGCTATCGGACTCGTCGGGCTCTGATTCTTCTGAACGAAAGCCCGAGTGGGTGGATGGGATGCCGAAGAAGGGCGAGCGGTTGGCGCGGTGGTGCGCAATGTCAACGTCGTAGCAGTCGTCGACAGAGCCGGCCAGCGAAGGGCGCGAGGCGAGTAAATCCTCAAGATCTTCGGTGCGCAAGGCAGTCATGCTGCCTCGATCGTAAAGCATGGATCGTTGGAGGGCTGGGGTGGTCGCAAAGGTCGAGGGGCTCTGGGATGGTGTTGCGGCGAATGCGGAGCGGGTCGCAAACGCAGCGTCGGGACTTGGCGGCGGCGGCGGCGGCGGCGGCGGCGGCGGCGATCAGGTGGTTCGCGGAGCAGCAGGGAGTCGAAATGATGTGGTTGTCGCAGAGGTGAGTCGGGATCAGTCTGCTAGCCCTATGAGGCATTGCACAGTTCAAGTTTCGAGGCAGATGGGGAGCTCGCACGGTACGGGCAGCAGGTGGGTTGACTTGATTGACGGGAGAGAGAGAAGACGGGAGCAGTCGAGCAGGTAGGTCTAGGTGGGTGGGTGGCTGGGGACAGCGTCCAATCAACCGAGGGGCCAACCCTTGCGTCTCTCGACTTGGCTGCAGGCACTACAACAGCACCAATCCATCACGGTGCCCGTTCGGAATTCTCTCAGTCAAGCGGATAGGGGCCCCGCCCGCTATATTGACCGTAATCTTCCAGACATGCCCGGGATACACGCTCCCAAGCCGCTGTGGCCCGTCGCCAATGGCGCTGCTGCACGCTGCCCAGGTGACTAACGGGCTCAAGCTGTGGCATTGACCGCCGATCCGAAGGAGGGGAAGCCCAGACGCGGCCGGCTGCTCGCGCCTCGACCTGTCTTGACTCCATGTCCCTTGCCGTTGTCCTTTAAGCTAAGGTACTTTAGCTGCCTCTCATCTCGCTGCCAGGAACCACGTCGCGCGTCGAGTCCGCGAGACTGTCGTGTCAATCTCCAGACTCTGCGATGCGATGCGATGCGATGCGATGCGCGAGCAATTGACCGGCGCCGACGAGGTTGTCGGATCGCAGGGCTGAAAGGCAGGTGACCCCTCTCGTCAGGAGCCGCGAGTCAGCGCTAGACGCCGAGACCCTTTGACGAACCTGCGACGTTGGGCAGTAGCTCAGGGGACTCG
Organism: Phyllosticta citriasiana; assembly: GCF_038021145.1. Lineage (NCBI taxonomy): Eukaryota > Fungi > Ascomycota > Dothideomycetes > Botryosphaeriales > Phyllostictaceae > Phyllosticta > Phyllosticta citriasiana. The sequence continues at coordinate 649,261 of NW_027117282.1, read as the reverse complement.
CAAAACCAGGCAGAGGGAAAAGAAGCAGACGGGGCCTTGCCAATCGCTACAAGAAATAGAGCATTGACTGCGATTGCCGTCGACGTCGAAGACAGCTGGAGCTGGCGTCGGTGGCTGCGGCGCAGATAAGGTTCACTATCGCGGCCGGATAGCAATCAGCGCCGCAGCGAGCAGGGGAGCCTCGATGGCCCGGGCCAAAGCGCGGGAGCGGGCGAGCCCTCCCGTTCGTTCTCTTCTTCCTTCCATTTCATGCATCTATCGACTTCTCCTCTCCACCCCGTCGCACCTCATTTTATTTCCCGCAGCCTGCCCAGCTCGACGGTCATGCATGTCGTCTCGCCATCGCCGCCGCCGCCGCCGCCGCCACTGTCCCCAACGCAGCAGCCACTTGCCTTCAGCGCCGCTGACATATCGATCCATGCCCCGGCCGCACGCTTTGGGCACCACGACAAACTTCTTTTGGCCCGACCCTAAACCCACTTACTTCACTCTCATCATCTTCATTCCTCCTTGACCCGTATGCATGGCAATGCGGATGGATGTGGCACCGCCCTGAAACCGGAAACTCGCCACCAGCCAAACATGAAGCGTCATTTCGCCTCTTGCTCCCGGCCCTTGACAAGGCCACTACGTGTTTGAACCGTTGCGCCAGGTGGTCCGACGCTATTCGTCGGCTGTCCACTGCCCTGCCAATTGACTGGATTTACTGCGCTGTCCTCGCTTCCCCGGTCTGCTCCAGGTAGGTTCTCGTCTTTCTCATTTGCTGCTGCTACCATCCTGGTCCATTTGTTCCCAGCCTCCTCATTTTTGTCGTTGCGCACGCCTTTAGACCATCTCTCTTTGGCGGACACCCCCCTTGTAGCAGAACTAGTCCCCCCCCCCCCCCCCCACCCCTCCTCTCCGCTACCCGCACTCGCTCGCTATTGCCATCGACAATGCTGTAGTTGGCCATCCCGCGCGCTACAGTACGTACAGCATCCGGGCCGTCAACCGCAGCAGCAGCAGCAGCAGCAGCGCCAGCGCCAGCGGCAGCACGCGCGGAAACATGCATGGCAAGCACCCAACATGACGAGACTAAGTCCGCTCTCGCTCTAGTGCAGTTGGCCTCTAACCCCTTGGGAGCAAGGGAAGCGGGCGACAGACGGGTCGGCCCTGGCTGGTCGATTGAATCGCGCGCTCATCATTCCGTGAAATGATTTTCGTGCAACGTCAAGGAGCAGTCGTTTGCTGTGTTACCTCCTTGGCCGTGTGAGACGCGGCGCGCGCCGCGCCGTTTGTCGTGTGGCGGGGTTGACAGACGCCTCGAGAGAGGGGCAAGGAAACTTTTCAAATGAGGTACTCAGGCACTTTCTGAAACGTATGCCCACTTGGGATTTCAGCGGGAGTCCATCAGAGATGACAGCTGTAAGTATTGTTGAGTCCCTGAGTCCGCCTTTCTGCAAGCCTTGGCGCATTTCCGAAGCACGATACATCTTCACTGCTGTTGCCCATAAAGTGGCTTTTTAAGCCGCTATTTCTTAAGGATGCTGACGTCGTCCTTCGACCGGCTCAATCGCATGTCACCGATGCAAAGTTTCCAACATTCATAAGAAGCCATCCAGAATCATCAGTTTAGCCTATCGACTTGTCTGCCAAACAAATGGTCGTCGCTGCAGCGAATCAAAACAAGGGCAAATCCGAGATAAGAGGTGCAAGCAAGAATAGGATGATGGCATGCGTGTACCTTGGCGGACGGTGAGGACCGCCAGCCTGGTTCGTCGCATGGAAGTCCTATCGCCGAGGCCGGAAGCACGTTTGAGCCTTTCAAAGCTTACCACTCTCTCGACACGAGCAGCCAACGACTGCACACAGCGACGTCTTTCGTCGACTTTGGTTGGAATTGAATTTTCGACTGTCGGTCGCAGAGAAAGCCGATTCTCCGCTGGTGCAGATTTCGAAATGGCACGCCTTTGGCCATGTCGCTGCTGGAAATTCTTGCCCTCGTCGCCTCAAGGTGGCAATTTTCACGCTAAAACGAGTCGTCACACCTCTCCCGTGCCCATTAGGTACGTCCTGGAGTCCAGCTCATCGCACGGCGCCGACATGGATCTGTCCTGCCCTGACGTGTCCGCCCTATTCAAGACAACCAGTCTCCCATTTGATTGCGACATGATTGGGTCCTGAGTGGGCATGAACAAAAATGTGCCGAGATGCTCACATTGCGCCATTGACATTATAGCAGAGCGATAGCCATTTCCACCCCCAGACTTGATTGAGATGGCCTCCCCGCAATCACTGGGTGCCGTCTGTACTGTATGGTCCTGCTTTAGGAACACCACCCCTCTCCAGGACGCAGCCAAGTTCTGCATTCGTAGATGTGCTGACACTGACGATCCACCACTGGCTCGTGGGCCACCAGCGGTCCCCACCGATACCGGGGTCATGCTCTGCACCACGGCAAGCTGATCCGAGCGAGAGGAGGACCACTAGGACGAGAAGCGCGTCTTTTAATTTTTTTTTTTTCCCCCCCCTTCTTCACTCTTCTCTTATTACGTCTATTCATCCTCGTCAATCGCGTTCAAAATTGATCCACGGTTGAAACTTCTTTTGCGCCTTCGAGGAGAATTTTTTTGGCGGCTCAATGCCCATCTCAGCGTGCACTTCCCACTGCACGCGACTCGTGTTGAGCACTTCATCCCACAAGGCTCTAGCATTGGCAGACTGTCCTACCTAAACCTAGTCATCCTCCATCTCTCCGACTCCTTCCCCAATGACAGCCCAGCAAAAACAAAAAGATGTCGAAGCCGGCCTTCACGATCAAACAGACCTTTTGCCAATCCGGCAGCTGCTCATCGTCTTTAGCTGCATGTCCCTGAGCCTGCTGGTCTGCTTCATTGACCAGAATGGACTGGGCGTGCTGCTTCCGTCCATCGCCAAGGACCTCAATGCCGAAAACACCATCAGCTGGGCAGGCACGTCCAACTTGATCGCTAACACCGTGTTCCAAGTCCTCTACGGACGGCTGTCCGATCTCTTTGGACGAAAGCTGGTCTACGTGTCGGCGCTGGCGCTGCTCTGCACTAGCGACTTGCTCTGCGGCCTCGCCGTCAACTCGACCATGCTGTACTTCTTCCGCGGCCTCGCAGGCGTGGCCGGCGGTGGCATCACCAGGTACGATATCGACCCACCACTCACTCGAGCACAACCAAATGCTCCTCTTCCTCCTCGACAAGACGCCCTAAGCTTACAACGCATTTTTCGGCAGTCTGTCCATGATAATTGTCAGCGACGTGGTGACGCTCGAGATGCGTGGCCGGTACCAAGGCATCCTCGGCGCCATGGTAGGCATGGGCAACATGGTAGGCCCGCTCCTCGGCGCCGCGTTTGCGGAGCACTCGACCTGGCGCGGCCTCTTCTACCTAGTCTGCCCCGTGGCCGCCGTCTGCGGCATCGTCAACTGGTTCATGGTCCCGTCGTCCATGCCAGCCGAGGACTTCAAAGGCAATGTCAAGAAGATTGACTTTTGGGGCATCCTGACGGGCTCTGCCGCCATAATCCTCATCTTGATTCCCATTTCTGGCGGCGGCTCTTACTTTGCGTGGGATAGCGCGCTGGTCATTGCCATGTTGGCCGTCGGCGGCGTGTGTGCAATTGGTTTTGTCCTAGTCGAGTGGAAGGTTGCTTCACTGCCCATGATGCCTCGTAAGAAGCTTCCCCGGACGTCTCTTTGTAAAGGCAGCCGGGCATATTGACCACATGAACAGTGGCCCTCTTCCGCAACATCCCCGTCGCCGTCATGCTCCTCCAAAACTTCTTCTTCGGTGCCGTCTACTACGCCTACCTCTACTACCTCCCTCTCTACTACCAAAACGTGCGCGACATGTCACCACTGCTCTCGGCCATCCTAACCATCCCCATCGTCTTCTGCCAATCCTTCTTCTCCATCCTCACCGGCCTGTACATCTCGCACTACAAGCGGTACGGCGAGGTGATCTGGGCCGGCTTCATCCTCTGGACGATCGGATCGTCGCTGCTGACCCTCTTCAACCGCACGCTGCACATCGCAGCCGTCGTCGTCATCAGCGGCATCGTCGGCACAGCCGTCGGCTTCATCTTCCAACCCACGCTCGTGGCCATGCAGGCGCACTGCACAAAGGCGCAGCGCGCCGTCGTCATCTCCAACCGCAACTTCCTGCGCTCGCTGGGCGGCGCCTTCGGCCTCGCCATCTCCGCCGCCGTCCTGCAAAACAGCCTCAAGGGCGCTCTACCCCCCGCTTTCAAAAGCCTCGCCGACTCGACGTACACGAGTCCTGATTATAGTCGCTATAGCGCTGCCGATAGCGACGCTATTCACGACGCCTATGCCCATGCCAGCCGCACCGTTTTCATCACGCTGGCCCCGTTCGTCGCGCTCTGCCTCTTTGGCTGCTTCCTCGTCAAGGACAACGGTCTGACGCGTCCGGATGAGGAGGGCCAGCCTGGCACCGGCGCTACTACCGATGCGACGGTCACGCAGGTTGGGCCTGAGGAAGAGGACGACGATGAGAAGGACCACGAGAAGCACGGCGCGGCTGATGCGGCGGGGACGCCGCGTGCCAGCGTCTCGGTGGCGCCAGAGGTCAAGGAGGCGCCGACGGCGAGCGCGCAGCCGCTGGGCGAGTCGGGTGGTGGGGAGGGGGAGAAGACGATCGGTACGGACCGGACGTAGGTGATGTGGTTCCGTGGTGAGCAGACTGCCAACTCAACCATCCATCCAACAAAAACCAGCGATTCTGGCTGGCACCATCATCTCGTTTTGTCTCGTTGCCCTTTTTTCCCCTCTTTCCAATCTCGTCTCTTTCTCCTATTTCTTCTTCTTCTTCTTTTTTTTTTTTTTCCCTGTTGCATTTCATCATCATTTCCTCCAATTACTTGCGCGTAGATTCAGCGCCACTTCTCTCTCTCTCTCTCTCTCTCTCTCCCTCTTCTCCCAACTTTCCATAGTAACCAAGGGAAAAGAGGGGAGCCGCGTACCGTTGACCACGTAATCTGAGAGAGAGAGACAGCAGCAGCAGCAGCAGCAGCAAATCGGAGCCATGTCCGTCGTCCAAACGTTGTTGGGAGACCAGTAGACCGATATCGGAGCAGGCAGTTGTCTGATGATGATGATGTGGTGGTGGTGGTGGTGGCATGAGCACACCACTTCATCACTATATTCATCCTTGTATGTATGGATGAGAGATGGGGGTTGACGGTGCGGATGACATGGATGATGACATGGATGGCATGGATGATGACATGGATGATGACATGGATGATGACATGGATGATGATGATGACAAATGCACGGCAGATAGACGGTAGACGGTATTCAGCACGCAAACACGCTTTATTCGGTACGAGTGATGATGAGTCAAAATTGATTGCATTTGTTGAGACGGAGGCGGTTGAGTGGGAGCGTCGTGGTGGTGGTGGTGGTGGTGGTGGTGGTGCATCATACCCCGTTTACGTGTTGCTTTGGTTGCTTCCCCATTTCTAGACTTTGGTAGGGGAGAAAGAAGGGAGGAAGGGGAATAGGGTGTGGAGAATTAGATAGATGGTAATTGTAATTAAGAGGAATCAGCTTTGTTGTTTCGTTGTTGTTGTTGTTGTAATTACCGTTGTCGTTGTCTCTCCTGGACACGTTGAAAAAAAGGAGAAGGAAATGCGAAAGGAAAACAGAGAGAGGAAGACAAAAGGAAAAGAGAGAAAAGGGACAAGAAAAGGAAAAGAAAAACAACCAATAACCGACTAACCCACCCCCCTTCCCCCCTCATCTAACACTCCCACTCCCACCCCCACTCTCACTCCCACTCCCCATCACCCTCCTCACCCTCCCCACCCCCAAAACCACCCCCACACAAACAAAAACAACACAAACGCACAAAGCAAACGACGCAGACAAAAACAGCATCACTTAACACAACACAGAGCAAAAACAAAAGAGAGCGTTGGACAAGGAATCCGAACCCAGGAGAATGAAGAGCGCGAGAAAGATGAGGGGGGCGAGGAGGGAAAACGAGAGGGGGATAGGGAAGGGGGAGGATGAGGATGAGGATGGGGGATAGCGTGGGGTTGAGGAGGGGGTTGAGGTGGAGGTAGTAGTGACCAACATACCCGTCGATGTCGAGATCCTTGCCATGATACCGGTGGACGGGCGGCGGTCGTGCGATGGGATGGAATGCGTCTCAAGCTAGGTATGGTAGTCGCAATGAAAGGAGAGCGGGTATATTCGCAGGATCGGCGTGTCTCTATGTCGAAGTAAGCTTATATTCTTCTGTTCGGGAACTTTGTGAGCTTTGAGAGCTTTGAGAGCGCAAGTGAGCCAGCGAGCAAAAGTGGAAGAGTGTAGAGAAGGGTCTGTCACCATGGACGGGGGCAGGCGAAGCTTTTATGTGACGGGAGATGAGACGGCTTTTGTGGTCGAGGGGGTTTGAGTGAACCAGAGTTTGCTCGAGTTAGTGTTGTGTTGGGATAGGAGCGTCACGGTGTGAAGTATCGCACTGTCCCTGTTGCTTTGGTCGGTTGAGTCGGTGTGGGTATCCATGGTAGAGATGACCATGTAATTGACTTGGACCTGTTCCTGTTGCTCTCATCGATTGATTTGGGAGAATCGTGTGGATGGGTGGTACCATTGACTATTTGATGCTGTTTAGTCGTTTTACTTTTTCTTGCCGTTTTCTGTTTCTTTTCGCTGTCGGTTGAAGAAAATGCTGCTGATCCCACAATGAACGAGTCTTTTGGAGTCCTGAATCAATGCAAATAAAAAAAATCTCACGCCGTGGATTCGGTACCACGAACCGGCTCCGGCTCCGACTCCCCCTATGCTCCCCAGCTCATTCATCATCAATCTTTCCCTAGTATCCCGCAATCTGCTTGGGCAGATATGGCTCCTCGAGGTATGCAAAGTCCTCATCCTGCAGCTTAAAGTTGGAGTTCTTGACGGCCTCTTCGATGCGCTCCTTGGAGCTCAGGCCGATGATGGGCGAGACGCCTTTGGCGATGCACCAGGCCGTGGCGACAGCCGTCATGGAGACGCCGCGCTTTTTTGCAATCTCCTCGACGCGGTCGACAATGGCCTTGTCAACCTCGTTCTCGCGCGAGCGGATGAGCGCCTTGAGGAAGTTGTCCGTCTGCTCGCGGGTGGTGCCGCGGCTGTCCCAGGGGCGCGCGAGCACGCCACGGGCAATGGGGCTCCAGGGAATGAGACCGACGCCGGTGGCCTTGCAGTAGGGAATCATCTCGCGCTCCTCCTCGCGGTATAACAGGTTGTAGTAGTTTTGCATCGAGATGAACTGGTGCCAGCCGTTGCGCGCGGCAATGTTTTGCATCATCTGGAACTCCCACGCTGCCATGCTGCTGGCGCCAATGTAGCGCACCTTGCCCGACTCGATGACGTCGTTGAGCGCCTTCATGATCTCCTCCATGGGCGTGTCACGGTCCAGCCGGTGGATCTGGAGGACGTCAATGTATGTGCCCAGTCGCGCCACGCTCTTGTCTACTGCGTCCAGAATGTGCTTGCGTGACAGGCCAACGTGGTTGACGAACTCGCCGCCGTTGGTGCTCGATGCCGCGATGGGAGGTTGGGTGCCGTCTTCGGCTACGCCAAAGTAGCACTTTGACAGGATGACGACGCGGTGCCGCGGGATGTTGTACTGGCGCAGAGCTTTGCCGACGATTTCTTCGCTGCGGCCATGCGAGTAGATGTCTGCCTGTTGGAGGGCGTTGTGTCAGTCTGGTGCTTTCCACGTCTCCGAAAACCATCTCAATGGCGCTCGACTCACAGTGTCCCAAGTGTTGATGCCATTCTCGTAGGCGTGCTCGAGCAGAGGCAGGGCCGCCTCCTCGTCCAGAACCCACTTTTGCCAATCGCTCGTGCCGTACGACATGCAGCCCAGGATGACCTTGCTGACCTTGAGGCCAGACTTTCCGAGCCTGTCGAATCGTCAGTCAAAATCTCATTGAGCGTCCTGATGGCTCCAGGCAAACGAGGGGTACCTTAGGATGGTGGGGCAAGGGGACTGACCTGACGTATTCCATCTTGTTTTCGGCGGTCATTGTGGTTGTTTCTCGGGTGCTTCAATTCGATGTAGAGGGGGGTTGCTGTCGAGTGGAGTGGGGCTGGACAGGCAGGCGTCTGTTGCAGCTTATAAGTACCTGAACAGTGATTGCACCGCTGACGTTGGTGAACACATGCTCCGCTATTAGGCCATAGCTATCGCCGTACTAAATCCGTGGTGGGTCATTGTTCTCCGCTCAACTCCGCACGCCAGCTCCTCAAGACAGCAAGCCCGTCTGAGACTAGCTGTCAATCTGCCGCCGTTGTAAGAGCGATCGTTGGAGCACCAGGTCATTCGCTGCCCATTTGCCGCTCTGTGGCATGATGATCCTCTGTCCCACTACAGGCTCCAAGAGCCCAGAATACCCGTGTCTCCTACATGACCAGAGTAGTACGATGAGTACGTGATCATCATGATGGACCATTCTGTTGGTGTTGGACAATTGAGCTCGGAAGAAGTCCTGTCGGTAGAACTTCCCGGCTGCGTGACGTCAGGAACTCTATTTGCTCGGGTAGGGCTGCCACAAACTCATCACCAGAAGCGCATTCCGCATCGTTGTTTGCAAAGTTGAAGGGTAAAATGAGAGGCCTCAGCCTCAGCCCGTAAGCTCCTTGAATTGACTATCTCGAGACACCCGCAGGTGCCTCATCCTGAACGCCTGTGCCTCCCAGAAACCGACCCAGAATGACCCATGAGGCATCCCTCTACTGACCACCGCGGAGACGAAGCACCAAGTGCAGAGTGGACTCCTTCTGGATATTGTAGTCGGCCAACGTCCGGCCATCCTCAAGCTGCTTGCCCGCGAAAATCAGGCGCTGCTGGTCCGGGGGAATGCCCTCCTTGTCCTGAATCTTGGACTTGACGTTGTCAATCGTGTCGGAAGACTCCACCTCAAGCGTAATCGTCTTGCCGGTCAAGGTCTTGACGAAGATCTGCATACCACCACGGAGACGAAGCACCAAGTGCAGGGTCGACTCCTTTTGGATGTTGTAGTCTGCCAACGTCCTGCCGTCCTCGAGCTGCTTGCCTGCAAAAATCAGGCGCTGCTGATCGGGCGGGATACCCTCCTTGTCTTGGATCTTCGACTTGACGTTGTCAATCGTGTCTGACGACTCGACTTCAAGCGTGATGGTCTTGCCGGTCAAAGTCTTGACGAAGATCTGCATACCACCGCGGAGACGGAGCACCAAGTGGAGAGTGGATTCCTTCTGAATGTTGTAGTCGGCAAGGGTGCGACCGTCCTCGAGTTGCTTGCCGGCGAAGATCAAGCGCTGCTGGTCAGGCGGGATGCCCTCCTTATCCTGAATCTTGGACTTGACATTGTCGATGGTGTCGGACGATTCGACTTCGAGGGTGATGGTCTTGCCAGTGACTGAGAGTTGTTAGAACTGGTCGGAGGTGCGAAGAGCAGATGGCAACTTACGCGTCTTGACGAAGATTTGCATACCGCCACGCAGGCGAAGGACGAGGTGAAGCGTCGACTCCTTCTGGATGTTGTAGTCGGCGAGGGTGCGGCCATCCTCAAGCTGCTTGCCAGCGAAGATGAGACGCTGCTGGTCAGGGGGGATGCCCTCCTTGTCCTGGATCTTGGACTTGACGTTGTCGATGGTGTCGGAGGACTCGACCTCAAGGGTGATGGTCTTGCCAGTGACTGCGACGCGGGTCAGCAAGGTGAGGATGGCGAGAGTGGGGATGCAGCGGCAACTTACGGGTCTTGACGAAGATTTGCATGGTTGCGGAAGTCGAGTGGTAGCGTGGGTTAGATGGGTAGTAGAGGTCGCTGGGCGAGTTGAACGGGTGTGTTGCGAGAGTGGTGCAGATAGGGAGGGCGATGGGAGGGCGAAGGGCTTATAAGTAGGCAGATGGAGGCTGGGCAGCGAGAGTGCAGGTGGCGGGGGCCCGGTTGCTGACTGAGGCAGGGTGACAAACACTGGGTGGGTGCTGCTTGCTTTGGTTAAGCGCGGCTGGAACTGGAAGCGTGTGGAAGCGGCGGCCAGGCTCCGTCGAACACCAACGCTACATATCAACTTAACTTAGTCCTACATGTGCCTTCTCCTAGCTTCATAGTAAGGAAATCTGCCCCTAACTCGACATTCATTTTACCTGCTGTCCGCATTGTGGCCACCTACTCCCCGTGAGCCCGCCGAGTTCAGGAGCTTCCGTTCACCGCAGTCGATGACGTTCGCGGCCAGTCTTGTCACGCGCGGGCCCACGCCGTCCTAACATATGACGCGCCCGCTCACGGTAAGGTAGCCGACCACCACGGTGTCAAGTTGAGTCTCTTTGACCCCCTTCTCTCAACGCTTATCGCGTCGCGCTCATCAAGCTGACCTATCCCTTGCCACCAACATGTTGAAATTTTCCGCCGACTGACTCTTCCACGCCGGCTTTCGCCGGGGCTTCTCTTTGTCGCGCGGGAAAGGCGGCGTCAGCGTCGGCGTCAGCGTCGCCAGTGCACCGCCACCTCCGGCTCGTTGCGGGGAAATCGGCCGCTCTGTGGCTCGGCGTCCTGTGGCTTGATACTTCTTGGCATCAACACCTACACCACCCCTTCAAGTGCACACCATGACCCATCCTCCCGTCCCTTGTCTCATCCATTTTATCCTCTTTCGGGCATGTATTTCTTTTCATTCACCTTCAAACCCATCTCCGGCCCATGCTCCGACGCTGAAATGCGCACAAACGGGGACACGTCTGTATTGGCCCCCGCGCCTTTCCAAATCTTTGCCCTGTACTCCGTGCGTGCATGCTCAATTGATAAGAGACTCGTTTTGATTTGCTCTGCGTCCACATTCTGCCTGCTGAAAAGCTCCGCATAGCCAAGGCCGCGGATCTCTGCAGGGGTCCACCCACTTACCATGCCAGTATCTCTCAACGTCTACTCATCTGCCTCGAGTCTTTTTTCCTGCGCCAAATTTTCCAGTCCTCTTCTTTGTGAGCCATGGCATCCTTGACCACCTTGCTTGTCGCGGGACTCGTGGCTGCCTATGTCATTCGTTTGATCAGAAGGTACTATGCGTTGAGCCACTTCAAGGGCCCATGGCTCGCTGGCTTCTCGCGTTTGTATCAAGCACGGGTGGACTCGTCTGGGGACATGCACATCCACTACAACCGTCTGGGTGAAAAATATGGCAAGTAACTAAACAAAGAGCCTCTGTTGGATACAAATCTAACACTGGCCATAGGGTCGACTGCTCGCATCGGACCAAACCATCTATTGACAAGAGATCCCGTCCTCATCAAACGCATGAGCGCCGCGAACAGCACCTACACCCGTTCCAGTTGGTACAATGGACTGCGCCTCCACCCAAAACTTGACAATGTCGTAAGCCTGAGGGACGAGGCCTTGCACTCCAAGTTCCGCAAGTCACTGGCGCCAGGGGTAGGTCAAACCCGTATGGATAAGTCTCATTGAGGCTGACAGATCATGCAGTACTCGGGGAAAGACACGACTTCCCTGGAGAAGAGTGTGGACGACTGTCTCGTCCAACTGGTCGACTTTCTCAAAACCCACTACGTCTCCTCGGACAAGAAATACGTCAAGGCGGACCTCGCACGCATTACCACCTTCTTCACACTGGACGTCATCTCAACGGTAGCCTTTGGCAAGCAGTTTGGCTTCATGGAGACAAACGCCGATCCCTTTGGCTACATTGAGCACATCCAAGAAGCCTTCCCCTTCATGCACATTCTAATGCTGTACCCGGAAATCAACAACATCCTCCGCATCCCCTTCATCCAGCGGCTCCTCCCCGACGCAACCTCGAAATCCGGCATGGGCCGCGCCATGGCCTTCGCCCAGCAAGTCGTGAGCGAGCGCTTCGGCTCGTCGCCCGTCGTGCGCAAAGACATGCTCGGCTCCTTCGTCTCCAAAGGCTTCAGCAAGACGCAACTCGAGTCCGAAACGCTCATCCAAATCACCGTCGGCAGCGACAGCACGGCGTCCGGCATCCGCATGACGCTCTACAACATTGCGACCAACCCGAGCGTGCTGGGCAAGCTGCGCCGCGAGCTCGACGCCGCCGTCGCCGCCGGCCGCCTCGCCCGCCCCGTCCTCTCCGACGCCCAGGCCCGCCGTCTGCCCTACCTGCAGTCCTGCGTCCGCGAGGGCCTCCGCGTCTTCCCCCCCATCGTCGCCCAGCTCGCCAAGCAGGCGCCCCCGGCCGGTGACGTGCTGCCCGACGGCCGCTTCGTCCCCGCCGGCACGCACGTCGGCTGGAATAGCTGGGGCCTCATGCACGACACGGCCATCTTCGGCCCCGACGCCGACGTCTTTCGCCCCGAGCGCTGGCTCGACGAGCCCGACGATGCGAAGCTCGCCCGCATGCTCGATGTGCAGAGCCTCGTCTTTGGATACGGTCGTTTCGGTTGCTTGGGCCGCCCGTTGGCGAGTTTGGAGCTTGAGAAGACCCTCGCGGAGCTGGTGCTTAGGTTTGATTGGCATGTTGTTAGGCCCGATGTCCAGCCTGAGTGTCTTTGCTTTGGATTCTTTCTGCACAATGCCATGCATTTCCGCATCACGGAGCGCGAGATGCCGGCGCTGGGCGCGGAGGCGCAGATGGATGATGGGAATGAGGAGCAGAGGGACTTTGGTATCCAGGCGCAGTGGGACGATTTGCAGTAGTTGGAAAGGCAGGCAGGCAGGCAGGCACGAGTAAAGTAGTGTGTGTGTCCATTCGTCCCGTCCGTCCTCCCATCATCCGTGTGTCGGCCCCTTCTCCATACCGAGAGGATCGATCTGTCTATGTAGTTGAGGTATTAAGCGCGCAGGTAGGTAGATACAAAGAGGCACCCGTCGTCCACCAATCGATCCATCCATCCACTCGTCCCATCCATCCCTTTCAAAAAGACATGAAACTGTTTACAAAAGAAAGGGATAAAGGAAACACGAAAACCAACAACCCCCACCCATCCCGCTCCCTCTCACTCGATGTTCGGGGCAGCATCAAATCCTGCCGCTCTCGACAACTTCCCTTCCAACCAACTCCATCTCGCCCGTGCCGCTGGTCCGGCGCCGTTCCAACACCCACCTATACACCTCGCGCTCCGCGCCCTTTGCCGTGCCGTCGGGAAAGTAGCCCCGGCCGTCACGGACACCGCCGCCAGTTGCCGCCGCCTCACCACTGCTGCTCGTGCCAGGCGCCGCAATCGTAGCAGGGCGGCCACCGACATAAGGCGGCTGTAGGTGCTGGTGCTGATAGTGGTGGTCATCCTCGACGACGCGCTCGCGCACGTACGTGACGTGGTCTGCGCTGGCGCTGTTGGTGCGACTGTGCGAGGGGCGCGTCGGTGGCGGCGGTAGTTCTTGAGGCTGCGATGTCGGCGCTGGCATTGGTGGAGCGTTGGAGATGATGCAGCTGCTGGACTTGCCGCGACGGTGGTGAGGAGGCGGCGCGGCAGCTGCGGCAGCTGCGGCAGAAAGCTCCACTAGGGGATGTGGGTGCGAGAAGCCTGAGATGCACTGAGGAGGCTGCGGGGAGAGGTTGGCCGGGGTCGTGGCGGTCGAGCTGGTGTCAATGGCCGAGGTTGAGGTCGTCGAAGTAGTGGTGTCGTTTGTTGGAGTCGGTGAGTGTAGTGGGGAGAGAAGAGGCTGGAGTGGAGGAAGGGGTTGCGAATGCGTACGCGTGTGTTGGTGGATGGGGAGGTGGAGAGTAGAGCGTTGAATCTGGTGGGCGTCAGGCTCGTGCTGGGGGAGGAACTTTTGTGGATCTAAAGGAGAATAAGGTGGCGGAGGCTGCTGTGGGTGAGAGGTAGGTCCAGCGGTAGGAGAGAGAACAGGAGCAGCAACGCTGAGAGTCGGAGAGACGGCAAGGCATGAAGTCGAATTCCTTGCAGACTGGACAGCGGAGGGATGGCTAAATATGCATGAAGAGTTCGAGTTGGTGGAAATGGCGGATGCTGGGACAGAGAGCGGTATGGCGCCAGGGTGATCAGGCAAAAAGGCATCATAACCCGAATGCCTTTGAGGAGGTACTCCGTATATCTGAACAGGAGCCGAAGCATGTTGAGGGCTTCCGTCGTCTGCAGAGCTGATATCAGGTGAAAGATCAACTCTGTTTGCGTCTGACTGCGATGCCGACGAGGCTTGGGCCTGCGTGGAGCTGGCTTCATCTGGGCTCTCTTCGACCTCCTGCAGCCCCTCGGGAAAGGTATCGAGAGAACTCTTGGTTCTAGTAGCCACGGGGCTGCTACCACGGCCCGAGAAGCCCCCTGAGAAAAAGTTCATCGGACTGCTGTTTCTTGGGCTGCTTGCAGTGCTCCCTGCCGGGCTTCCAGCGCCACCAAAAGCACCTTTCCTCAGCCGCATGAGCTGTTCCAAGCTCATGTCGTAATCAGAAAAGTCGTCTTCGGTGCCTGGAGGGAACCCATACGGGCTGGTGCGAGCAAACTGCGCGAATCCAGGCGACGGTATTGCGCCAGCAGAGTTTTGAGCCTGGCTGCCTGGAGCACTGCTTGGACCGGCAAAGTGGCCAAGTCCAATGAATGAATTGCGCGTACTGTACTCGGAACGCTCTGTGATTGGAGTCAAGTTTGGCTCCCTAACGGCATACCTCCCGCTGGCACTGCGGCCTAGTGCGTCAACACCGCGAGGTCCAAAGTATCCGCCAGGTCCGGCCTGAGAGTTGGCGTAGGCTGAAGCATAAAACCCAAACTCTGAGCCGTATTCGCCATCGTAATCGTTTGCCAGGGCCTCTGCATTGGCGGCAGCGATGATGGGGTCGTCTTCCAGACCGCTATCGTAATCTCCATAATCATCAAAGCCGACATCGTACGGGTTGGGGCTGAATGGCGAATCCAAGTCGCCCATGTCGTCAAAAGAGCCAGAATTGAGTGTATCCACCTGACAGCTGCCGCGTCCGGAATCAGGCATGAAGCCTGCGGTCGGATGTTGCGATTCGCTTTCCTTCTCATTGGCCTGGTTCGAATTCTCTCCGTTCCCCTGAGCTCTGTCCTCTCTGCTTGGAAAAGAGACATCAGTGGTTGCGATGCTGTTTTTGCGTACGAAGCGCCCTTCTGCCTCTGCCTTGTTGAGCGCGTCTGCCAGAGCGTTGTGATACGAAGAACTGTTGAAATCAAAAGGCTCCGTGGCTTGAAAGGCAGACTTCTTGCCGAGCACTGAAGGATGAGGCGCCAGAGCATGGGCCGGAGCGGGCTCATCTACCAGTTCGTTCTGATCTTCAGCAGACTCTGGTGGCATGGTGTCCGTCCTTTGCGCCGGGAGGGGTTTCAACGAAGGAGGGCGACGTTCATACAAGTGGTGCTCCGGGTCGTCAAATACGGATTCGTCGAACTTGTCGCCTTCGGCAGGCGGATCAGGCTCGCCAATAAGGCCGTCGTCAAAGTACAAATCGTCGTCGTCGTCGAACTGAAAAGGCTGGTGGTCTCCAGTCGCTACTTCCGAATCGTCGTCCGGCTGCAGACTTATTCGCATGCCTCCAGCGCCGTTGCTCTCGGCATCCACTGTCACGTGCTCGCTGTATCCTACCTGCATTTTCGCACCACTCGCCCGTGAGCCAGTAGGTTGCGATTTCTCCTCCCCTGTCGATCCAGTTTCCGCAGTCCCAGGCGTGGGTCCCAGCACGTCGTCCACGTGCGAGCCCACGACCATGGAGTTGAAGTCCAAACTGCTCAATCCTGGTGAAAGTCCCGGTCTCTCGTCTCCTCCAAAGCCATCGTCTTCCACTCCTATGGTTGGAATCTCCTCCTCGTATCCACCAAAATCATCGTCCATGTTATTATAATCGTACATGTCCTCTTCTGCGTCACCAAAGTCATCTCCAATGTTTTCTTTTGATTTTTGTGCGAATCTCGCTCTGTGCTTTTCCTCGAGCAGCTTCTCTTGCGCCGCCGAATCTACGCCACCAATCTGAAAGCTGAAGCGCGAGGCTCGGCTCGTCATGTGCGTCGGCAGTCCTGACTGGAATGACGAATCAGCAACTGATGTCGCCCGCGACCGGCTCAACGGTGGCGTTTTGGTGGCATTCGATCGTTTTGTATCACTGTCAGGAGAACGTGGACTAGCTTCGGGGACAGTTGCCAAGCCTGTTGCAACTTCTCTGACGGGCATTTGATCCAATGGCGGAGGGACCGATCTCCGGGAGAGGAGTGGGGGCTGTGCTGGATATCTTCCGAATGGCGGAATAGGCTGTTCGTGACCAGATTCACTCGGGACGGCGTTGCGCGCTAGGAAGTCGTGATTCGCCAGTTCTTCCGCTCTGATCGCAGATTGTCGCTTCTTATCGTCAGCCTCGGGAGCATCGAATTCCTCCTTGAACACGGGTGTATGTGAGCGATCCCTTTTCGAAGGGCTCTCGTCGTCGCGATTGTCCTTTCGAAGTCCTTGTGGAAAAGTGTACATGTCGTAGGATTGAGTTCTCCTGGGCTTCGGGGCGCTAAAGTCGTGCACAATGTTTCCACGAATGCTTGGGTCAAAATCGTCTCCGAGGGACATTGCCGGGACGACATGGTTGCGGTGACTGACAAGACTCTCCTCGGAAAGATTTTGGAGCGCCTGGGCAGACCTGCGCCGTAAAAGAAGGGACATTGGGTTCAAAAGATTCAAAGCTCGCTTTCCACTTTTGCTCGACTGTGAGGGACCCGGTATTTTAATCGCGCTCGAATGCTTTTCCTTCTCCGGAAGCGTGGTAGATGCAAGAGAAATCTGGCTGGCCGTAAACGATGAATTGGTCGGGGCGGCATCTTCAGCAAGCGTGCTCAATGACGCGTGTGCCGGCGATGAACCATTTTGTGCGCTTTGCCCTTTGGTCCTCAGCCCGGTAGGTGCGTTTCTGCCCGTGACGGAATCTCTCCAGCCATCGGGCGGTATGGCCGGGTCGGGGTTTGGCTTGACCTGTTCTTGCCCACGGCTCCCGGCAGATGTGTTCGCCTGCAGAGTGTCCTCCTTCATGCTATGTCTCTTGTTGTACCCATGGTCCTTGGCGGCGGAAAACGGCACCTTTTGCGGATCCGGGGGATTTGAGCGGCGTCCTACTCTCGACAGGGCTGGCAGGCCGGGCGCAAAGGGACCCAGAGGGGAGCTAGCATGGCTGGTCGAGGTGTCGGAGGAGGTGAAGCGGGGAGCAGAAGTTGGGGTGGTGCTCAGGGCCTCGTGGAGCGGGGCGGGGTTGGTTATCGAGTTGACCGCCAGCTGCGGCTCTGGCGAGCTGGGATGCGAATGCGTCCGCTTGTGGTGCGGGCGGAGATAGGAAAAGACGTTGGAGGGAGCCATGACGCTTGAGCTCCGTCGAGCAGAGGAGGGCGGGGAGGTGTTGTCTCGAGGCCTGGTGGCGCTGGCAGTCGGCGCAAGGCGCGCGCGGGACGACCCAGAAAAAGAGGCGATGATGTATGTGCGCCGCGCAATTGTCTCGTTTCTCGACGGGGACGTTTTTGGCAGTGAGTGTGGTCCTCTCGCTCTGCCCTGGGCTATCAGCGCGGCGGCAGGTGTAGTCGTGCGTCAGCAGTCATCGTCCCGTTCCGCAGTCGGCTGTCAGCAAAATGGCGGCGGGAGCGAAAGCGAGCTGAGCCTCTGGAAAGTGGTCAGAGGGAGAAGAGAAAAGAAGGGCCGGATCGACGCCCCAGTCTTCAGCTCGTGCGCTGTCTGTTGGGTGCGGTGGCTTGGGCTACCTACCTAGCTGGCTGGCTCAACTGTGAGGTAATGACTTGACTTGGCTCTGGGAACGCCCGGCGCGGGAAGCGGGAGCCGTGACTAGACCAGCACTAACCTCAAGGTACCGCAGTCACTGCATGCTACTGCATGTACAACGTTCGCTTGTGCCAGCCCTACCTACTACTACATTCATGCATTGCCCTTGGTATCAAGCAGCCGTGCGCCAAAAACACCATGCTCTACGCAAAAAGGAACCCCCTCGCTCGCTACATTACCTGTCCTTCTTGCTCATGCCCACCTCGCTTCCCGGCGTCGTCGTCCCGCTGCCTCCTCCAATCTCCCAATCGTTGGTCGGATTACTGCTCCGCCGCCGCTGTCCCCTCTCCTTCATCGCACCCCTGATCTTCTTGCTCACCTCCTCAAAGCCCCCCTTGCTGTCCAGCGTACTGAATCCCTGCAGCGGAAACCCACCGCTTCCTGCAAGTCCCCCGCTCGAGTTTGTCCTTGACCGCGGCTTGCTTGGCGTCGTCGGCCTTGTCGCAAAGAGCGCAATGTTGCCCAAGTTTTTGAACGACTCGTTCCGCGGCAGGTGTCCGTCGGCTGTCAACCCGCCGCCCATGCTCGTGTCCGTGACGCTGGGTGACGATGCAAGCGACTCGACCGAGTACTCGCTGTCGCGACGCTTGACAGGCTCACGCTTGGGCGCCTCGTCGTGGAACGGATCAGCCACAATGCGCGCATGATCAAAGTCCGGATACATTTCCGGACCGAGCTCGTTGATCACATCGTTGACCTCGTGCACCAGATTCTGCCGAGTCTCTCTCAGTTTGTGCAACGAGTTGCTGGACGAAGGGTTGAGAGACAGCACAAGCGGCCTTAGAGACTTGAAAATGTCCATTCCCACCTCGCCAAAACGAAGGGCGGCGTATGTGATGGACGGGAAGAAAATGAATCCGAATAGAACGACGGCCCAGAGTGGCACATTCTCTGGAACACAGCCCCAAACCCGGTTGCGATACGTCCACCAGGTGAGAATGACCGTGTAGAGCGTGTACAGGACCGGTGCCACTACCATCGAGACGAGAAGCTTCCAGGTAGCCACCACATCTCTGGCATGAATCTTGACTGTCGACGCCGCCAAGGCTTCCTTTGCCTTTTTGATGGACATGCGCTTTCCTACAATGAAGACCGGTGCGAACAGGATCAGACCGGGCAACACACCAGCGGAAAGCAGTAGCAACTTGCTGACCCGGTAGAGCAGCATGAAAATCACCTTATGAATCGAAAATTTGGCATACTCGACCTGGTGGTCCCGAATGTTGAGCATCATCAGCTTCCTGTTGTAAGAGAGGACGGACTGCTTCAGCTTGATGATGCGGGGGTCGTGCTTGTATCTTTCGTAGCCTTTGACGAGCCGGCGGTTGAGCTCGATGACCATGGGAAGCGGGAGCTTCTTGCCTCTTGTGTTGTAAAGGCGACGGACAGCCTGGATCATCTATTCATTGTTAGTTAGGCACGACGACTTTTCCAGTCCATAACATACCATCAGGGTGTCGTAATCGGGAGCAGTGACGGTAACGGCAACAAGCGCATTGTAAACTTGCTCGAGCAGCCTTCCGACTGCCTCCCTGCGTTCGCCAGCTCTGTAAAGTTCGATGAGCTCCTGGGGAACGTCTACCGGTGTACCGAATTCGATGACAGCCCTCGAACGGAACTTGTGTGCATGGAAGTAGTTCATGCCAACAGGAACAATCTTCAAACCGCTGTCAGGGTTAGCCGCAAGGGCGCCAAGAGCCATGATAGCGACTCCAGCTACGCATTTTGTTAGTCCAGGGAAAGGCCCGTCACACGAGTTATACGCACCTTTCAAAGGCAAGAGTTCGGTGCGGTCATGGCTACCACCCTCTGGAAAAATTCCCACACAACCACCGTGATTGAGCTTCTCGAACACGGCATCATAGACCAAGGTTTGGTCGACCTTTGGGGCAACCTTGAAGTTGATGCCAGTGAAACCTTCTGCTGGACCGGGCTTCGCGTCAGCGTTCATGAATTTCCCGTCTTCGCTGATGTCAGCGCGCCCAGTCAACTGCTGGAGGGCTACAGCTCCTTTGAATGGCTTCTTGACCCTCAATTCCTCCGGACCGTATATTTCCAGAATTTCTGAATTAGCAGACATGTTATTGACAGAAGGTAGAACGACGAGCCCGCCGACTTGGAAGTCGGCCTTTTCAAAGTTTGTACCGACACCGCGCACCAGGGTTGGATCGTTGACGGGATCAGGGAGGTAGATCTTGCCCTCGGCAGGCCTGGTACTGTCCATTGCTCTGCCAACGGGGAGAGCTCCGACGTTGCGCGCGAACCAGCCGATGAACTTTCGACGCATCGACTTCTCTGCTATGAGAAAGCAAATCCGGCGGCGAGCCTCGGTGCGGACGACTCGCATTAGGATCAGAGGGTCCACGAACTTGGATGCGTGACACGTCAGTGAACGTGATAGGGACCGACTTGCGGAACAGACATACCTGATTGGCGTGGGGAGCGGCGACGAAGATGACGGGACCATTGCGTGGGATTTTCCACGAACTGCGCGGGTGTACTTCACGGAAGAAGAGGTCAACCAGGATGGAAAACACCCATAGGAGAATGTCGTAGACGACGTTGTTCATGGGCGCCAGCTTCCTACGCATCGGCCTTCGCCCTTGGCCAACGTGGGCCCCGTCCTGCGGCATTGCGCGGAAAATTGCTGGGAAGCAAGTAGACTGTAAGGCCGGAGTTGGTCAGGTCGGAAAAGAGCCGGGCGTCGAGGTAATGTGCTAAAGGATGATTCAAGAAATGATTGGGGTCGACGGGTGGGCGATGTCGTCGAAACGACGGAGTAGTGTTGAGCTCGAGAGGTCGTGTGATGCCAGGATGCCGGTTGCCTTGTTTGGTCCAATGCTCGCTAGTGGTTGCACGACGGTGTTTGAAGGGACGAGAAAGCGCGCGGAGAAGATGGCAGACTGGCTGGAAAGGGCGGAGGTGGCGGAGGAGAAGAGGCAGAAAATTTCGGTAGAGAAAGGTGAGGGCGCAACAATAGTCCAATCCCCACGGCCGGGCGAGTAGTGGAGCAGGTATGGATGCGCCGGTGTTTGTGTAGCGCAAGCGGCGGAATGGACAACGATGCGCCGCCGACAAAGGTACTGGTACGGCTGGTGGTAGGCGACGGTGAGAGGAGGAGGAGAGTAAGTCTGTCTCTACTGAGGGTGGGAGAGATGGCGCAGGCAGGATTCCCCCAACAAGAAGACGTTTCTGTGAGATCACTTGGCGCGGGCTGGTGGTGGGGTCGCGGTGTCGAAGCGCTGACTGACCCCGGCCTTGGCTTCCCGTCGCCCGCACGCACGGAGCTTGCGCATTCAAACCGAAGGGACCGCTGGAACCTTCTATTGTCCATCCACAATTCATGGCCCGTACTGCTCGAACCACTCTTTCGCTTGCTACTGCGCTAGGTACTTACATTTGTCGAGCATACGCCAAAGACTCAAACAAAAGAAAGAGAAGAGAGAACCTGGCCCTTCCTCACTCGCTTTTCAAAGTGGGAGCATCAATTAAGAAAAAGAAAAAAAAAAACAATCCGCATTCCCCTTGGACAACCCAACATTCCTCCTCCCATCTTCATTTGCTGTCCATGCCGCTACCCAGAAATGCTCGTACCCGGCGCCGGCGCCGACGGCGGACCCGGTTCGTGTCCTCCATTTCCAGGAATCTTCGGTATCAACATCTCCGGGAGCTTGATGGGCGCCCCTTCATCGCTCTTTGGCTTCTCCGGTAACTTCTCACCCTTGATTATCTTTTCCATCTCTTCTCGGCTTAGGCACTCATATTCAACCAGCCCCTTTGCGAGGCGATCAAGCTCCACGCGCTTCTCATTGAGAATGTTGCGAGCCCGCTCATAGGCTTCGTCCAGAATTTTGCGGACCTCGACTTCAATCTTGTTCTTGGTGTCTGTCGACAAGCGCTGGTACTGACTGTCCAGGTCAATGTTACCGAGACTGCTCATGCCCAGCTGCGTCACCATGGCATAAGCAATCTTGGTGGCCTGTCGAATGTCCTCCGATGCTCCCGACGTTACATGCTCCGGTCCATGGAAAATTTCCTCGGCTGCTTTGCCGCCCATAGACATGTCAATCTGCGCCAAAAACTGTGCCTTTGACTTGCTATACTTGTCCATCTCGGGAAGCCACATGGTGAGACCGAGCGCATGGCCGCGGGGCATGATGGTTGCTTTGTATAGGGGTTCCGAATGCTTCGTGTAAAGGTTCACCAGTGCGTGGCCGCCCTCGTGATAAGCCGTGGCAAGCTTCTGATCCTCCGGGATGAAACGAGATCTGCGCTCGGCACCCATCAGGATCTTGTCCTTGGCCCACTCAAAGTCGAGCATCGAGACCCTTTGCTGTCTCTTCTTGGACGCGTGGACAGCAGCTTGGTTGACCATATTTTCAAGCTCCGCGCCACTGAATCCCGGAGTACCGCGCGCAAGCAGTGCAGGATCCACGTCAGTGCCGGCCTGTACCTTGCGCATGTGGTGTCTTATGATGGAAATGCGACCGCGTACATCGGGAAGATCAACTACAACGTGACGATCAAAACGGCCGGGGCGGACTAGAGCCTTGTCAAGCAACTCTGGAAAGTTGGTGGCAGCGATAAGAATGATGCCCGAGTTTTGTTCAAAACCGTCGAGTTCCGTGAGAAGTTGGTTCAGTGTTTGTTTGGCTGCCGCGTTGTCACGTTCATTGCGCTTGGAGCCTACGGCATCAAGTTCGTCGATGAAGACGATTGCAGGTGCCTTTGACTTAGCCTGGCCAAAGAGTTCCCTGACTCGCTTTGCGCCAACGCCAACATAGATTTCGTCGAATTCAGCTCCCGACATTTGGAAAAATGGGACGCCTGCCTCTCCAGCAACAGCGCGAGCGAGGAGGGTTTTACCAGTACCGGGGGGTCCGACGAGGAGAACACCCTTCGGAAGTTTGCCGCCGAGGTTGTTGAATTTACCAGGGTTCTTCAAGAAGTCGACCACGTCTTGGAGTTCTTCTTTGGCCTCGTCGCAGCCGTGAACGTCGCTGAACCTTGTCTTTTGCATTTGCGGCTTGGCCTCCGAGTCTTTGACGGCGCCGCGCCGAGCTAGCCCGCCTGTGAGGTCCACGAAAAGCACAAACGCGGTTTGGATTGCCCAAACAGATACGACGACCCAGGCGAGGAATTTGAACCACTTCAGAAACCTGCCGCCCTTTTCCTCGACGACGACATGGAGAGGGCTCGACTTGCTTCCGTTGCCGGTCCGCGCCGTCGCTACGTTGGAACCACGAACGCGGGCGCCAACGGCCTGGCCGATTGCTTGTAGACCTTCTTTGGAAAGCCCAGAAGACTGACCCATGTCGTTCATGTGGGATTGTTGTCCACCAGCGTTCTCTGTTTGACCGAGTTTTTCCAGTGCTCGCGCATACATCGCATCGCACGAGGCGTTCGTTGCGTACCGTCCGGTCTCATATCTCGCGACAACAAATTGTGGTAGATTGGCACGAAGAAGCGCCGCGTAAAAAGCATTTTGCGCAGAGGCACTTTGAGGATTGTTGTTTGCCTGTTGTTCCATGTGTGCGAGGACGTTTTGCGAAGTGTGGGCGCTGTTGGAGTTGCCGAAGAATGATCTGCATTGAGCGAAACCGAACTTTTGCGATTGAGGAATCGCACCAAGACGGAAGGGACCGAGAGTGGTACGCGTAGAATAAAGCCGGGTTGTGTTATATGACGAAGTTGAGGGCTGAGTGCTCATTGACCGGAAGGTTATTGACGAAACTACTCAATGTCAGCTGCAAGTCTCCGAATCCACCCGCTGTTCAGATTGATATCACAGACCCTGAGAGAAGATGCCAGCGACTGTAGGTGCAGCTCCCGGGACCACAGGCATCGTCCGGAATCGTAAAGATGATTTCGGAACAGAGGCCAAGATGTCCGGGGCAGCAGGCTGCGAAGAAGATCAGTTCCCATGCGACAGTCACCTTGAGATGTGTTTGACTAACATGCGATACATTTTTCGTGGTAGTAGGCTCGTATGCCTCGATAGTTGGACGGGTGGCTTCAGCATGACTGGAGGACGGTTGTTGGCTCGTCAAGGATCGCCATGGTGCCCGGATGGCTGCAGAGAATGAAGGCCATATCTCTCTGGTCACGGATGCGACTCCCTTCATGATCAGTGTCAGCTTGCGCTCCACGTTTTGTGGTAGCTGGGGTGATGCAACGAACCTGTAGACTGACCGGAGTTTGGAAAGCCATGCTGAGGTGGATTGCAGCGGCCTTTGCCGCGAGGAAATGAGTGAAAGACAGTCACTGATGTGATGAATTCAAAACTGTAGAGTGGTGCTCAGATGTGCGAAGACGGCGAACCCGCCACTGAACAATGATGGAGATGATGATGGGTCATGTAGGCAGACTGCCGGCCGTGGGAGAGTGGCGGACACCGGCGCGCCTGGCCGCTAGTGACGAGTCTCTTGGCATTTTTAGCGCGCAATAGACCCGGAGCACCGACGTCCGCCTGCCGAAGGTCCCGTCGCCTCTCGTTGCTCTTCCACGTCACTTCATCTCTCTTGATACTCAAGCAATCGTGCTCTTTTCCTTGCAAATTTTCAGTAAACCACTTCAGTGGGCGGGATGGACCATTTTCATGACTGATCCCTAGCAAAAAGGTAATGTCACGGACCGTTCATCCCTACCAGTCATGTCTTCATCAATTTCAAGTTATTTTGTTTTGAACGTTCAAGTCCATCTTTGGAGAGTTTTGCAGGAGAAAAATAAAGCCAAATGATATTAGGCTGCTGTACAACTATTTGTGCAAGTTCAAAATCAAGAAACAGATGCTTTCCAAGCCGAATCAGATTTTCACATCGATTCTCCATCTTCTATCAACCTCCCCGGCTCATCAACCACTTCTTAAGTGTAATGCTTTTACTTGGTCGAGATGGTGATGGTTGTGTTGGTCAGATTACCGGGGAAGTTGGTGGTGTTGAACTGGCGAGCCTCGAGGGTGACAGCCCTCTTACCAATGAGCTTGAGGATGTCGTTGATGATGTCAGTCTCGGTTTGCGAGGAACTGCTGGAGGAGCTGCTGCCCGAAGAGCTGCTTCCGTTCTGACCGTTACTGCTCTGGCCGTTGCTGCTCTGGCCGTTGCTGTCCTGGCCGTTGCTGTCCTGGCCGTTGCCGCTCTGCTGGCCATTGCCGCTCTGCTGACCGTTGCCGCTCTGCTGGCCGTTGCCACCCTGGCCGCCGATCTGGCGCTTATCGAGGAGCTGGAGAGTGTAGCCATCAAGAGTGGCACCAGCGATCACGTTGCTGTCGGAGCTGGAGCCGCTGGAGCCAGAAGAACCACTGCCCTGGCTGTTGCCACCCTGGTTGCTACCTTGACCGCCCTGGCTACCACCTTGGCTGCCCTGGCCCTGACCGTTCTGGCCATTCTGTTGGCGCTTCACAACACCGCCAAGGAGATCTCCAAGAACACCCTCAATAGCGCTGATGTCCGAGGAAGAGACTGGGGTGGAAGCACCACCCTGGCGCCTGGCAAGAGTGGGAGTCGCAACACCCGAAACGGCAATGGTGCCAACACCAGAGCCAGACAGAAGGCTGCCGATGGCAGAACCAGAGATAGCGACTTGACGCCTTCCGATGGACACAGTGGGGGTGGCAGTCGCCAAACCGCTCAGAATAGAGCCAGCCGAACCAGTCGCGGTGGCCAAGGCGCTCAAGGCAGAGCCAGAAATCGTGACGCCAGCCTGGCGCTTGTTCAAGACGATGGTCGTGGGAGTGACGGTAGCACCAGATATATTGAAAGTGCTGGTAGAGCTACCCGAGACGACTACAATATCTTGGGGGTTGCGCTTCGCCAGGTTGAGAGCGGTCTCAACGGCACCACCGGCGCTGAGGAGGGTGTTCAGCTCACCGCCAACGTTCTGCTGGCGAGCGGCAAGACGGCCAGTGGGAGTGGCCTGGGAACCAGAGTTGTTCTGATGATTGAATCAGTTTGATGGGTCTAAGAAGATTAGGTAAGTTGGACTACTCACTCCGCGGCCATCGCTGTTCCTGGCAGGGAAGGCTGCGATGGGGGCCGCAAGGGCGCAACCGACGACAATGGAGTTAGTGAACTTCATTTTTCTGATTGAATAAGATTGCTGATTCAAGAAGAGAGGATGAAGATGAATGAGGAAGTGTGTTGCTGTGTTGTAAAAGAGATGATGAGGATGCTGATGATGTTCTTTCAATCCAGATACTTCAACGCCTTATATGCAATTTCCAGTCCTACAGCTGCAGCGCAGAATGTAGTACCGTAGGATGCGAAAGATTCGTCACTCTGCTTGCCACGCGTCTGCTTTCACGTGGTCGCCCTAGATGGAGTCTTCTCACTGTGCAAAGTTTTCGACTGTAAGGCCGTGTATGTCAAGCACGCAACGACACAGATCACATCAGCCAATGGGAACCGCGTACCTGTCGCGCCATAGTCGATCCCTTCTTACCTTGAGCAATCAGCCTGTGGTAGGCGCTTTTCTCGGACTGCCGTCGGCTCTCAAGGTTCGCGCAGGATGGACATGATTACACGAGGGAATCACGAAGGATTCCGCGAATTATTCAAGAGCTTGGTATCTGTCATGGTCATCCTTGACGCGCATTCTCGCCTCGTTCATGACGAAATTTTTCCATTTGGTTTTTCGCAAAATTCTCGTTCGCGTCTGATGACAGGTGTCGCAGCGTTGGGTGGGTCGCAAGCCCGCTCCACCACAGTGGATGCTAGCAAAAGACACCAAAGCTTCGATATCACAACAATACGGACTGCGATGAACAGAACGCCAAGCGCACGGCATTGTCCGAGGCTAGCTTGACTTTGACAAGAACCCGTTCACATTTGCTCTGGTTTGAACTTTCAAGTTTCCCACTTAGCACTCTAAATGTCACTGTTGCAGGAACATTGCTTGGCCCGTCACTCGAAGACAAGCATTTCCATGCCGCCAAGGCCAAAGACAATCAACATTGTCCACGAGACTGGTCTGCAGCAAATGCAACTGGAATTCTGTCCGATCTTGGGCATGCTACTGGCAATTGGGATGCTGAAACCGCGGCCCGTCTCATTACCACTTTCGAACGCCCGGTCCAGTCTCAACACCGTTAGAGCTCAGTCTCAAGTCGTTTTTCAGCGGTCCTTCCGCGTCCTTCCAGTCTTTTCGTCCAAGCATTGCGCTGTACTGCGCTTCAATAGCAAGGCCCCTCGTAATGAACACGATGACTGATGCATTTCAGCAAGCAGCCACCAAATGAAGTGCCCATCATTACCTCATGCAGCCTCATTGGTTGCGATGCGGCTGTCGCAGCCCTATCTGGACTCAAACTCATGCTGTCCGACTTTTCTAGCATTGTAAAACCAATGCCTCGCGCTTCTTCTCTGTCCACAGCCAATTTTCCTTTTCCTCATCCACTTCCCAAGCTTTTCTCTGTTCATGGCGCACCTGCATTGACCCGGGCTCTTGACGACACGCACTCTTCTAGATTGCTACCATTAAGCTAAAGCCTATTGTCCCGCAATCCTTTGACGACGCAACCAGGACAGCGTCATCGTTGGCCCTCTGGCGGCGCATACGCACTGAATCCCATCGGCCGGAGCCTTTGCAGTCGTCATAACCCATGATCGAGCCCACGACCCTTGCGCAGCAGGGCCTACGCAAGGCCACGGCTGACGTGTCGACGTACTCTATTTTCAGCGCGCGGGCCGTTGACGACGACAAGGACTCGCTCGACGGCCTGGAGCGGCACTATGACGATGAGTACGACCAACCTCACCACCGCGCTTCCGAGGACACCGAGTCGACGCTGTTCGGAGGCACTGACGACGCGATGGCGCGGCGACGCGGGGGAGGCGGTGGAGGAGGAGTAGGAGGAGCGTCGGAGCATTTGCTTGGTGGTGGTGGTGGTGGTGGTGGTGGCGCCGGAGGGCTTTTCGGTTGGCGCCGCACCACGCTGTTGGGCCCGTTGTGGTTGTGGATGCTGCACGGCGCCATGTTGACCGTGTCGGTGCTGCTGTTTGCCATTTCGGCTACCGTGGAGCCGGCCACGCGGGCTTATGTCGACAAGTTCAATGCGTGGTGTAAGTTGCGCTGTTTCGGTCTTCCTTCCCTCCCTCTTACTTCTCACGTGAAGCGCAGTCAGCGTCAGAAGCGGAGACTTTTTACGTAGACTGTACAGATTTGATGCTGACAAACGCCGCCATCTACAGCACCTGCCTTGTCGGCAGTAGAGTACCAACACACTGTTTTCAACAATTCCAAGGGAAATATGACGCCGTACGTAGGCGCCGGTCCCGAGGTGGACAAAGCCTGGGATCACATTACATTCCACAGTAGGCCGTTACCACACCAAGTTCTCTCCTGTTTCATTCACGCTAACTCCCTTCTCTTCCCTGCAGTGGGCGACCAAATGATTAGCCCATGGGAGCTTGAGCATGGTCTTGGGAAGCCGCCGAACCGGCTCCAAGTAACCGACTCACACACAGGGGAGACCGGCTACCGCGTGGAGCTAGCCGTCGTGCATCAACTGCACTGTCTTAACATGATCCGCAAGTACGTGCATCTGGAGCAGTACCACAACGACACGGACATTGCGGCGGGCAAGGAGAAGTTGCAGCACCATATGAGTAAGTTCAGCCCTACCTGACGACGACGGTGACATGGTGGTCGTTGAGGCGCCTTCGCCAACGCCCTTCCTCTTCCTATCCTTGTCAGACAAAAGCCTGCCATGGCAAAGTATTCCTTTTCCGTGATTTTGGCTGACGTTGCTTCTGCGAGTAAGCACACTGCATCGAGGCTCTACGGCTCAAGCTCATGTGCGAGGCCGACGTGGGCGTGCTGCCCTTTTACGAGAAGGCTGGCGCGGACGGCAAGATTGAGCCGGATTACGAGTCCAAGCATGTGTGCAGGAATTTTGACAAGGTGCGCGAGTGGGCGGTGCATCACAAGGTCGCGGACAAGACGACTTTTTGATTTGTAAACGAGACGTCATTTTTGAAATCCAGCATTTTGCCTTGCAGCTGTCGAGGCTTCGAATGACGGAAATTCCCCAGGGTGCCGCGCGCCTTGTGCCTTCGCAGAGCAGAATTTGTCAGGAATAATTGTTCCGGAGGCTTGTCATCTCTGAGCAAGGGCCACAAACGGTAGGGTAATAGTTTAGGGGCAGGCAACTTGCTATCGTCGCCTTGAAACGTCTGACCAGTCTTCAACTTGCTCCAAGTGCAACGTCGACGAGCGAAGGGGACTGTGCACCATGCATGTTCATTTCTCTCAAAGTCCCATAGATCACATCACCTCCAACTCAACGCTCACGGAAATGTGTGCGTCCAGTCCATACGCCAACATTGACACTTTGTCTCCTCACAACAGGGGGTCCTCCTGCAAACAAATGTCTGCAATTTTGACCGGAGCATAGTTTACGAGGTCATGTTCCTCGGGTACAATTTCTCCGCCCTTCACTGCCCTTCCTCCAGCTCCTGACTATTCTGGATTTCGTTGTTTGGGGATTTCCATAATTTGGCAAAATTTGGTAGGGCTTGGTGCAAGAGGTCATTGAACGTACGGCGAGGACAGAGCAGGGGGAAAAGGCAAAGAATTGGTGGATTTCCAGTACCGTGAATAAAAAAATTGGGGATGCTTGAAGAAATCGAAGTGATGGCGATTAAGAAAGCTTGTTTTGAAAGACGCGAGTCGTTTGACGCGTCGCGTACCCCAAACCTGCTGCCACGCCATCCAGCACAACGACGATTTTGACAACCACCCCTCGCAGAATCCGCGCTCAGGTCGCGCCTGACGGCAGGATGGCGTACGTCCCACCAGCCCTCCGCAAGAAGCAGGAGGCAGCTCAAGCAGCTCTACAAGATACCTCCGCCACCAATCCGCCTCCAGACACCCACCGCACTCCACCCAAAGACCTACCCAGCCTCCACGACATCTACGACCACTTCCACCCCGTCGACCTCGCAGTCCAATCCGCTACAGGCACCGATGTCGTCAACAGCACCCTACACTCCTGCTCGGCTGAGCCCGGCAAGCTGAAATATGTCGTTCTGTTTGTGGATGCGAATCCGCGATGGGCCTCGGACAAGATCATTTTCGCAAAGAGCAACCTTCACTTGCTCCCTGGCGCACCGAAGCAAGACAGCAGCGCAGCCGTCGTCGATGGCGAGGCGAAAGCCGAAAGCGGAAATGAAGAGCAGCTCGTAGCGGGCCAAGAAGAAGTAAAAGAACAGCAAACACGCGACCAGCAGCAATCTTCAGCACACCAAGACGCAACGCTGCCCCAGACCGAATTGCTTCCCAATGCTCCCCACGAGTCGACAACAATCGAGCCCAACCTCGGCGCCATCGCAGTCTTTGAGCAAGTCGGCAGCCGCGCCGGCGGCTTGCGCTTCGCCGGCTACCACCGCCTCACACGTGTGCAGTACCTCGAACCGCGCAGCGCCGACCTGGTCCGCATGCTCGAGCAGAAATGGAGCATCCCGGACAAGTACGGCCGCGTGCGGCAGATCCGCCGCGACAGCGACAAGTGGATGCAGAGCCTTGGATACCGGTGGGCTGTGCTCAAGTTCGAGCAAGATGGCGAGGCGGATGCGACGCTCGATCCGCCGGATGTTAAGGTTGGTGGGGAGAGGGAGAGGGAGATGAGGCCGCAGAGGAGCGTTAATGAGATGCTAAGGGAGCTCAGGCTTGGAAAGGAGGTGGAGGGCGAGGCGGAGAAGGCGGCTGAGGAGAAGCCTTCTTGAGTGGTCTGGCTGTTTGACGAAAAGTCTTCAATGACACTTATGGGAAGACCGGCCTACGACGTCACGACTTGCTCTTATGTTCACGGAATGGGGGAATGGGATCTCGGGTGGCGTTCTGATTTCGCAAGTCAAACTGGAGAATTCAAAGGGGTTCTTGCGCTGGCTGGCCGACCACTCTCAATTTCTGAGAAAATTCGGAGAGGGCCTTGCTTGCATGGCAAGGAGCTTGCACCAGCTTGGCAGAAAACCTGACGCTCAGGGAATGTGGCGTGTGACTTTGCAATCGGTTCGAATTGCTACTGATGGAGTTAAGAAGTTATATTTCACTTTCACGTTTACGGCGAGAGAGCAGTCAGTCATTGACCGCTTCAGCAAGACCAAGAGTATGTCTCTTTCCACTTTGACTGCGGCCTGGTTTGCCGAACCCAGATGACTTTGAGGCATGCAGCGAGGGTTGAGCTGAGTCCTGAGATGGGAGCTTGACGGAAAAGAA
Source organism: Phyllosticta citriasiana (assembly GCF_038021145.1). Taxonomy (NCBI): domain Eukaryota; kingdom Fungi; phylum Ascomycota; class Dothideomycetes; order Botryosphaeriales; family Phyllostictaceae; genus Phyllosticta; species Phyllosticta citriasiana. The sequence goes on along the minus strand of NW_027117282.1, from coordinate 618,286 downwards.
AGGCGAAGTCTAAAGCGCCATGGCGCCATCTACAAGTGAATGGAAGACGGTGTTGGTGGCACGGTCGAACTCGTCCTTCTTCAAGTACCCAGGGCCCTTCTATTCCAGTTGTCGGATGCCAGATGTGTCAATCTCTTTACATCAAGATGAACTGTCTGGGTAGGTGAGAATTCTCTGAATTATTGCACTACCTCCTGATGGTGCTCCCTTAAGGGGCGTGCCGCATGACAAAATCCAGCAAAACTCGATCCGATCATCGTGCATGCAAGCATCTTTCCTGTCATGATATCCGGTACAACCCTCGAGTATTCCCACCTCACCATCGATGCAATTCAGCCGTCTCTCTCGGTGATCTTGTCCTTGATTTGGGAGTACGCAGTGCATAGTTTGGTCCTGATTTCCTCAGTGGCGTGGAAGTACGAAAGAAATCCAAGTCTCATGCTGTACTGATCCATAGCAATCTCGTGGCACATCCTCGTGGCATTAGATACATGGCCGACATATCGTTCAACATCCGGCTTGAAATCGACGGGGCTTTGGGCGTCCGCGGAGAGCTGGAGTAAGAGCTTGTGCGCTGCGACAGCCTGCTTTGGGCGGTTGAATGTGAAGAACGAAACGACAGCGCAAATCAGGTCGCGGTATCCGTCCTGCAAAGCTTTGAAAATTGGTTGTTGTTGACACAGGCAAAGCTTTGTGCAGAAAAAACTTGCCTTACACGCCAGGCTGAGCTCAGCCGTTGTGCTTTGCAGCCATTTTAGCGGATTCCAATTGTCCCTTGCCATGCCATTTTCGGAAGCATCCCAATTTTCCGAGTGGCCAAGCTTGGTGTTCAAAATCCAGATGATTTTGTTCGTGTCGATCGTCTCCTGGTTCTTCGTGTCCACTTAAAATCCAGACTTTATAACACCAAGCAGCTCTTCGTGAAAGCATGCGGAGATTTCTTTTTGTCCTACCACGCTTGAGAGAAAGTCGGCGAGCGTGGATCATTCTGGGTGCTGCTGAAACTTGAGGAGTCCAGTAACTAGCTGGCTCCTTGTCTTGACTTGAGAGCAGTCAACTGCTTTGAATGAAGCTGCGAGAAGCTGACCCACTGTCTTTGCAAACACAATTTGGCCATGTCCTTAAGAGCCAGAAAAGGCCATCGCGAATGGCTTCTTCAGATCGGTATGCATGCACTGATACGCGAAGAAGTGGTCTGCCACGAGCTCGCTTGCAATACGCTGTCTACTGGCTTGATGCCCACTCTGTTGATGTTCTCGATTTCCATGGGACCATACCACGCGATGTACTGCTTGATTGCATTGAGAGAGCGTCATTGTCGTTCCGGGGGCCAGGTTCCGAGAGTTGGGGGAGAAAGAAGCTCGCCGGGGAAGTTGTATCGAAAGCTGGATGACGATTCGCAGAACGAGCGGCGAGGAAAGGAAGCTCTTCGACAGAGGGTACGATGGAGTTGTCGCGCTTGCGCTTTGCCATGGCGGCTGCACCTTTCGGTCTGCGGAGGATGATTGGACGTCATCAACGGGTGCGTTGGCGCATTTGATGGGAGTTTGATGAAAGAGCGTGCAGTGTGATGGTTTGAGCTTTTGGATGGACCCGGACGGCCGCGCTGTGGATTCACGATATGAGGTGGATGGGGGAAGGTTGAGTAGGTCCCGTCGTGAGCGACTACCAAATTGAAGCCAAACACACTCCACAAAGCAGGTACCGATACTCCTCCCTGAGTCAAGATACCTTACCGGTACCTACAGTGGTAGACAAATGGTCCCTAGATGCAGCCGCAGTTCCACAGAGACACCCACTGTGCCTCTCTCAAGCAGGTACCCGTCCGAACCCACAACTGCAGAGGAACATAAAACATGACACCAGTCACTGCCCATTAAGACCATGACCTTCAGCAGAGGCAACGCAAACTTCGGAAGCCTTCGCTCCCGCCGGCCCCGACGGCTCACTGCTGTCGGAAATCCCCCTCTCCGCGTCATACTCTCTCCAAAAGTCCTTCTTGCCCTGCGCAGCCCTCAATAGCCACGGAGGTAGGACACCGCCCTCAAACTTCCACGTCCATGGGTCTTTCTGGTTCAAGTCTGGCGGCGCAATTCTGCCGTCCGAGGCCTTATCAATGGCCCACGCAAGCGAGTTGAGGAGAAGGTATGAGCAGATTCCGGCGATGAGGCCATACGCCACCGAATACGTAAAAGGCATGAGTGCAATCGTCAGGAACGCCGGAACCGCGTCGCCCATGTATCTCCAGTTGATGTCCTTGCAAGAGCTGGCCATGAGTACCCCGACAACCACCAACGTGCACCCGGTGGCCCATGGAGGAATCGAGGCAAATATTGGAGCGAAAAAGACAGAGATGAAGAAACAAAGACCGCTGGTGATTGCCGTCAGGCCGGTCTTACCGCCCTCACTGATGCCAGCACCGCTCTCGATGAAAGTGGTGACGGGAGTCAGGCCAAACAAAGAACTGAACGAGATGGCGAAGGCGTCCACCAAGAAAGCGACGGCGCTCCCCTCGAAGTCCTGAGTGACCGGGTCGACGATCTCGCAAAACCGAGCCATGGAATAGAGAACAGCAGTGGCATCCAAGACGGCGACGTAGAGGAAGGTGATGAACATGACGCCAAACTCAGTCCCGTAACCAGCAATGTCCCACTGAAGCGCGTTCAGGGTATGCTTGATTGGATGGAAAGCAACAACCTGTTTGAAAAAGTCGAAGGCTTCCTCTCCAACCTGGGTGTAAGGAAAGTAGGTCACTGCAGTGCCTCTAGGCCAGCTGATAATAGCCACCAGCAGGATTCCCATGATGATGGCGCCTCGGACTCGAAACATCATGAGAAAGGCGGTGAGCATACCTCCGCAGAACACGCCGATCCACATGGTCGGAGAGCGCATCTTCTGGGCACTTGGGCAGAGACCTGTGTTTGGATCCAAGTACTCGGGCTTGCATCCTGCAATCTCTGTCGGCGTCTTCCGCGCTCCAGTGATCAGACCGATGCCACTGGAATAGGTCAGCCCAATGACCGTCAAGTACAGGCCAATTCCTGGGCATATTCCCTGCTTGATGCATAGAGGCATCGCACGAGCCAGCCATTGTCGGAGCCCAAATATGGTTAGCCCTACAAACACCAGACCCTCGACGAAGACGACAGTTAAGGCCAACTCGTAAGGGAGAGGGCCTGAGCCATGATAGCCCACAACGCTGAAGGTGAAGAAGGCGTTCATCTGATGTGGTCAGCACGCGTTTCATGGAAAGATGCTCCAAGGCTTTCATACACCCATCCCTGGTGCCAAGGCAATCGGCATGTTTGCAAACAGCCCCATGCAAAAGCTCGTCAGAGCCGATATGGCTGCCGTTGCGGTGACCAGATCGCGACGAATCTCCTGAACGCAAAGCATGTATTCCACATTGCTGTCGCACAAATCGTGTTTGCCTTCGGGCGGGCAGACGCATGTACCGCCCGTCTGAGAAACTATGTTCGCGTTGACGGACAAGATGTATGCCATAGCAAAGAATGTCGCAAGCCCAGCACGGATTTCAGTAAAAAATCGCGATCCTTTTCGTTCTCTGATCTGTTTAACCCGTCAAATCAAGTCCTATTTCGGATTTGAACATTCAGGTTCGGGACAGACTCACATGGCCGCTATTTTCCAGCCGGAAGTACTCTCCAACGCGGCTTCGGGCAACCTGGAGGTTGATACGGTGGATCAAGTCCATGGCGTTGCGAGGTCCCATTTCGGCTAGTGCGGCGGTTAAGCGGCTGATGTGGTTCCGCTTTCGAATGTCCTCAAAGCGGTCGGATGGAGCTCCTGAGCACCCGATGTGGAATGGATGAGATTCGTGTATGTACCAACATGGTGAAAACTCCGACGAGCCAGATGTCGAGACTTCACACGGCAGAAATTGGGTTAAAGACCGGAGCTTGCTAATGCAGGCTCCCGTGCCAACCTAAAAGCCATTGGCGGTCACGACGGGACCATGATGAAGACACCGCCTGTGATTCTCCACCTCCGCATTTTGACGTAGGGCAGAAGACGTGCATGCGCCAAGGGCAAAGCGGCGTGAAGCGGCTTGAAGCGAGGAGGCCTGGCCGATGAGCCACTTAAGCATTCAACCGACGACTCGCTGACGGCATGGTGGATCTTCGAGGGAACTTGTGTTGGGGAACTTCAACACCATGCAACTAATATTCGGGCTTTTGGAAGGTCGAGGGCGTTGTGGTTGGTTGGCTCATGAGTTTTAACTGGCGGTTAGGCGTCTGACCCGAAAGATGTGCGGATGATCGACGTTATGAGACCACGTTTTTGAGGTGTCGTGAACGATGTTGCGGCTGTCGTGTCCTACAGAAGCGTCGCAGAGCGGATTCCGAGCCACTGATGGAGCAGCCATGAGGACTTAGCATGTGGGGCTGAAGATTACCCCTCCAAAGAGCCACTGCAGCAAACAACCCTCTTGGAAACTATTTTGCGGGAGCGACGTCGGATTTTCGGCTCATTCCTTCCTAATCGTCGTCACTTATACTTATACACCAAACCTCCCTTCGCTCCATCGCTCTTTTGGACACTCCGAACTCAAGACGACAGCGAAGAATGGGCGGCGACTTTCATGGCTCACATCCCTTTGCAACTTCAAATTCCAGACATCTAGACCTTGATGCGCCAGTTTCTCCAGGCTGCCTCTCCCACGATTAAGACGACTATCAGAATGGCAGGTTCCAAGACGAATGGCCTTGATGGAAGCATCAAATTGGTACCACTAAGGGTCTTTAGCGCAGACGAGCAGCCTTCTCTGAGGGACTTTGCCGCCTTGTGCGAGCAACAGATCACTAAACAACACTACCCCCTGTCAAGTTCTGTTGAGAAGAACATTCCAAGCTACGACTTGCTCTCCCATTCACTGGATGACGAAACGAACATCAGCCGCCTCCAAGATGAATGGAACCACATCTTGCTTTCCGGACCCGGAGTCTTTGTCGTCAAAAATCTCTACACATCCAAGCGCCTAATCGACACGGTCAACGAAGTCTATGATAAAATCATCGCCGCCGAAGCCAACTCGGCAAAGGGCGACCACTTTGCAACCTCGTCGGCCAACTCGCGCATCTGGAACTCCTTCTCCAAACACGGCCTGGCGGATCCCACCACGTTCGCCGAGTACTTCTCGAACCCCTGGCTGGCGCACATATGCGCCGCGTGGGTCGGCCCCGCCTACCGCATCACGACGCAGGTCAACATTGTGCTGCCGGGCGGCAAGCCGCAAGTGGCCCACCGGGACTACCATCTCGGGTTCCAGACGACCGAGGCCGTGGCCGCGTTTCCCCGCGCTATGCACGTCGCCAGTCAGCTGCTGACGCTGCAGGGCGCGGTTGCGCATTCCGACATGCCTCTGGCCAGCGGCCCGACCCGATTCCTGCCCTTCAGCCAGCAGTTTGCCCCCGGCTTCATCGCGTACCGGCGCCCCGAGTTTGTCGAGTATTTTGACGGCCGCTGGGTCAGCTTGTCGCTGCAGAAGGGCGACGGCGTCTTTTTCAACCCGGCCCTGTTCCACGCCGCCGGCGAGAACCAGACTGCTGACGTGCAGCGCAGCGCCAATCTGATCCAGGTCAGCTCGGCGTTTGGCAAGACCATGGAGACGGTCGACTCGTTGCTCTTGGTCGAGCGGTGCTGGGATGCCATGACAAAGTTGGCAAAGGAAAAGGGACTCGGCGATGAGACAAAGGCTCTCGTCGCCGCTGTCGGCGAGGGTTACCCTTTCCCAACTAACCTTGATAAGAGACCGCCTGCTCCTGGCGGCATGGCTCCAGAGAGCGAGCAGGATTTGTTGCTGCGAGGTCTCGAGGAGGGTTGGAGTAGGGAGAAGGCTGTGAGCGAGCTGAAGCAGATGAGGGAGGATTCTACGGCTTGAAGCGCTCTGGGCATGTGGTTGAAGTTGGTTAGTTCGCCAGGCGACGGGAGTCTATCTGTAAATACTATTTCCGAATTACTACGAATTGATGTATCATCGTGAGCTGCTGCAAGGGGGATCAAATATATCGATTGTATGGCTTTGAGGGAGTGATCGCTCTTCCACACAGTGATCGTTGCCCAGGACCAGGTCCTGTCTCGCTTCTCTGCAGTGGTGAACGACATCTCCTCGGGTCTACTTTTGTGGTAGTGAACAACTACTTCCTTTTGACGCACACTGTACCAAGTATGCTGTTTGCCACAGGAAGCCGTGGAAGAACCCACAGCAATAGGAACAGGGAGCATCGATGCCTCCAACCTTCATGAATCAAGAGGATTCTAGACCTTTCTCCAGATCCCGAGACCACACGGCGCATCCCACCGCCTACATTCAAAAGTTGGATGGATGATGCACGGACAGCCATCCACCCACCTACCTTCCGAGGTTGATGAGCGGCAAAACTGAACACCGCAAAGGCAACCAACCCAACCAACTCAACTCGGACGCGAAAGCGAACGCGAAGAACATGCTAAATCAAACGACAACAGCCCATGCATTGCGTGCGTACAGGTCGGAGAAATTCTCACAAAAAGCGTAAATTGCCAAAAAATGACGTTGTGAATGAGATGCGTGCACCAGACCACGGGCGCGCCACAACCCGCGCAAACATGGACCACATGCGCTGCAGCCGCCGCCGCCCATCCATCCATCCAGAAGAAACGAGGGAGAGAAAAGCGCCACAAAACACCACTTGCTGCTGCTGCTTCTGCCGAACGTGCATAGTCTCCAGCGCGTTTGAGGGGGTATTAGGCTATGTAGGCTAGGCTAGAGAGCCCTCCAGGAGAAAGGAGTGTTGTTCCGTGTTTCCTTCTGCCCTCCAGATACCATGTCGAACGAGCCCTGTTATTCAAAAAGAAGACGAAAGAAAAAAAAGGGAAACCGGCCGTGTTTACACCATACTCGAACCGAGTGAGAATTCAAGCTCACGCATACCCGTCTACCAAGTCCCCCATGCTCCCGGCTCCTGATTGAGTTTCGTGGGTGAGAAAGAAAGAGAGATATGTGCGTCCCATTTTTCCCTCATGATATGCTGTTTCTTACATTCCGCGTCATGAACAATCGTAATGGCATACCAAAGTCACCTCCCGCAAGAGGCGCTCTTGGTATTTGACGCCGTAATTTGTACGTACTGACGACTAAAATCCCGAAAACTACTAGTGTCCAGGCCGACTGCCAGGACGGGATCGTCGCATGTTTTCTTTACATTCGTTGCAATACCAACTCGCTGCTTGATATTAGCCATGAGAACGAAGATCGCAGAGCAGGTTGACCTACCTTTCTTGTTGGGCTCCTTGGTAATGCCAACACAGGCATAGTGGAACCACTGTCTTGTGCAATTTGGATTATCGCAGCCAATCATTTCTCCGTAACTGACCCCATTGCAGTAGCAGAACCGTTCTTGGTCACCGTCCTCGTCTTCTTCGGCAACCTCGTCCTCCAGATCTGGGCCCGAAATTTCACCTGGCAGACCGCTCCCGTCGCCGACGTTGTGAGGTCGTGGCTGCAGCGCGGCGCCCGACTTCTTATGCGAACGCTTCTGTGTAGTATGCGATGTCAATGGTACGTTGGACTCAGATGATGCATGGCTGCTGCCGTTGTTGCGCGTGCTGCGGCTTCTAGCCATGGATGCATCTGATGGGAACGCGCCGATGACGGGAGTTGCTGTCTTTGATTGACGTCCGGCTCCTCGCGTCACGATGCTTTGCGCAGGGGTGCCTGGGCCCTCTTGATTCTCAATCTCTTCTCGCTTCATGCTACTGCGGTCAGGCAGGGCACCGTTGCCAGCAGGGGCTGGCTCCAGGGGCACCTGCGCAACGGGTAAAGCAGGTCCTGGCACAGTGTACCCCGCGCTTGGCTCTGTTTCCGCAGGATTCGCTGTCCCGTTGACAGGTCTGTTCGAAGCCGATGAGCCAGGGCGATTGCGAGTCGTCTCTTGGGCGTTCGAATTCGAGTTTAGAGAGTTTGTTGTCGAGTTTTGACGAGCTCGTGCTGATTGAGGCCGCTGACCATTGGATGCTAGCGCCGAAAAGTTGCCAACGACCGGAGAAGACGGTACTTGTGGGGACTGAGCGCCTACATGTTGGTTTCTTGGACCAGTCAGCTTCAGGTCTGCGATTCCATTCGGAAAATCATACCTCTTCTTTGCAGCTCCGGGACCTGGTCCTGCCCGAGACCTCTTCTTTGTCCCTTCCACTGCTGGTGTCTCCCTCGGACTCGCGCGGCCTGTATGCGCATTGTTGATGGCGCCACTGAGCGAACGCTCCATCGCTGGTGCTGCCGCGGCAGCCTTTTCGGTTTTGCGTCTCTTCGTTGGTTGCTCTGGACCATTCAAAATGCCCAAACCGTAGTTCCGCGCATCTGGAGGACCAAGCGGCTGGGCAGCCTTTTTACCACGATTTGTAGGAGCTTTCTTGGTGGGCCGAATGTCTTCAAAGTCAGGGACTCCGTAATGGTGGTGGCGGTTCTTTTGTTTCGCCATAACTGCCTCTCGTCGTGCCTCGCTTCGACTGGCAGCAATATCGCCTTCGTGAACTGCGGCAGCTGCTGCAGCCAAATTGTTCGCAGCGGCAACCTCACGCCTCGAGCGCTCATTTGTCGTCTTCTTTTTGCTTTCATCGCCATCCTTGTATGCCCAGTGGGAGAAGCTGCCATACCTCGCTTCGAAGCTCAGTTCCTCGTCAATGTGTTGGAACGAGCTATCCATTCGCGATAGTTGCTTGTCCATGGTCTGGTTGGCGCTCGACAAGACTGCGTTTTTCTCGTCGAGCATGGCGCACATTTGGGAAAGATGAAAGCGAAAACGCATGAATATCTCTCGCCGAGCTGTTATGGCTCTTTCGCCCATGATGTTCCCGTCGTTGGCGCTCTCGATGAGCTCAGCGGATTGCTGCTGGTTGGTGGGGGTTTGGTCGTGCCCGACAGAGCCAGCAACGCTGCCATTGGCGCTATTGTTTCCCGTTGTATTCGATACAGCTCTCGCAGCGAGTCGCGCTTCACGGCGTGTAGGGGCTTGAAGTCGGGCAACGGCGTCGGCAACGTTCTGAAGGTCTTGATCTGGCTGATGAGTTTTGGCTTCGACTTCCTTGAGCATCGAAAAATGCTTCATGGCTTCTTTAGGTAGGGCGGTGATCGAGTCGGTAAAGTGTGTAATGGCAGGAAAGAAGCCGGGCGTGGAGTTGGTGGTCGACGCAGTGTCGGCGGCTCCCATTGTACCGCGACCGAAGGATCGGGCATAGTAGTTGGCAGGACGTGTGGTGGTGGTGCGTTGCTGGCGAGCTGACTGACGCCGATTTGGAGCTGTATGGCCAGCGCCAGACTCCCTCATGTTGGACGACTTCATGGTGGGCTCCGTGACGTGTTGACCCTCTTCACTGGGGCGGAACACTACGCGCTGGAGGGCCTTGGTGGTGTTGGCGCAGGGTCGACAGATGTGGACAATCAGCAGTGAGCCAAAGCTGACATGGCGCGTGGCGGAGGGATACCAGATCACGTTCGGTGGTGAAAGAAGTCCAAAGCGCAAATGTTGCGCACACAAGATGGGTCGCTCCAGTACGGCGGATGACCGAGACGAAGGGAAGGAACGAGCCACCTCCGCTGGCGGTGGCAGAAATGATGGCGTGGGAGCGTGGGCCGAGGGCGGTGAGGGCTGCCACGGGCTAGCCCGATTAGACTAAGCGAGGCCGTGCCAAAACCCACACAAACTTCCGCGCTTCAGCGTCCGACTTCTCTTCTCCAACCACGACGACTTTTGTCCCACGACCGCCCATCGACAAATCAAAATGGTAAGCTACTGCTACGATTGAACGTCTTCGGACAGAGTCTGCATGGCCTCTGCCGTCTTCGCACTACATTCGTAGTCGGAGCGCACGCCGCAGCAATTTTCCGTCTCGTCATCAGCTTCGGCTGCTTGACATTGGCGATGATTTGGCTTGAGCAACAGAGCGCAGAAATGCCTCTTACAGCTCTTTAGAGATGAAGGGTCAGTGTGCTGATTCTTGTCTCAATGACAGCCTCCTAAGTCGGGAAAGAAGACCGCCCCTGCGCCGTTCTCGTCGGGCAAGGCTGGCTCCAAGAAGCAGGCCAAGGTCAGTAACTTTTTCCACTCCGCCGAGGCCTCGTAGTGTATTGATAAATCTGGCAGAACCCTCTCCTCGAGAAGCGCCCCCGCAACTATGGCATCGGTCAGGACATTCAGCCCAAGCGCAACCTCTCGCGCATGGTGAAGTGGCCTGAGTACGTCCGCCTTCAGCGCCAGAAGAAGATCCTCAACCTTCGCCTGAAGGTTCCCCCTGTGATCTCCCAGTTCCAGCAGGTCCTCGACCGCAACACGGCCGCCCAGACCCTCAAGCTCCTCAACAAGTACCGTCCCGAGACCAAGGCCGAGAAGAAGGAGCGTTTGACCAAGGAGGCTACCGCCATTGCTGAGGGCAAGAAGAAGGAGGACGTCTCCAAGAAGCCCTATGCCGTCAAGTACGGTCTCAACCACGTTGTTGGCCTCATTGAGAACAAGAAGGCTTCTCTCGTCCTCATCCCCAATGACGTTGACCCCATCGAGCTGGTCATCTTCCTTCCCGCCCTCTGCCGCAAGATGGGTGTCCCCTACGCCATCATCAAGGGCAAGGCTCGCCTCGGAACGCTCGTCCACAAGAAGGTAAGAATCAATGTGCGCCCGCGGTGAGAAGCAATGCTAACAATTTCTTATCAGACTGCCGCCGTCGTCGCCCTCACTGAGGTCCGCGCCGAGGACAAGGCCGAGTTCTCCAAGGTCGTCTCCGCCATCAAGGAGGGCTACCTCGCCAAGACTGAGGAGTCCCGCCGCCACTGGGGTGGTGGTATCATGGGCTTCAAGGCCAACGCCAAGCAGGAGAAGAAGCGCAAGGCCGTTGAGAACGCCATTAAGATCTAAGCGGTCTAAAAAACTTTCAGTTCAAAAGATACCACAAAATGGAAATGGGTTCACGGGTCATTGGCATGTCTTCCAATCAGTTTAGCGGGCGTTGGTGGAAACCGACGGAAATGTGAGCTACGTGCACTTAAAATGATGAGCGAAAGCATTCGATGGCCCTCAATGTGGACACGCAGATACGTCTGCCATATCTTGGCAAACATCATCTCTTGACTGGGTATCCAACGTCGAAGTAATGGCACCCCCTGTTGCTCTGGTCTTGTGTACGTGTGCCACGGCCCTTGGCCGCAGAGGCGTATTTCTTGAAAAAGCTTGCAGCAACAGTCGTGTTCTGCTGCGCATTCGTGTTGGCTTGCTGATTTGCTTTGACAGCTGTGACTCGCTGATGGTTGATCGGCACAGATCTCTATGCAACTGAGCCCGGAGCATGGATAGTTGCGCATCTTCGGAAGCAGTCGTCCAGCGTGGCGACTGTGCCTAGCGAGTTGTTATATCTTGTGACGGCCGCCGTGATACACTCTCACAAGCATGGGAAAAGGTCGCAATGGCTTGCGGTTGCGCCGGGAGTCGTCCCGTTATCGGACAGCTGACAGCGGCCTGAGGAGCTTCAGTCGTGCCTACCCGGAGTTCATTCGCGCCCCCCTGCGTCATGTTCCCCACCTGTTCCAGGCGCTGACTTGTGTTATATTCCGCCCACTCCTCTTGCACGAGAAGTGATCCTTTCTGAATTTCAAACGGCTCTCGAAAATCCAATGCCTCTAACAATACTGTCTGACGATGAAGTTAGGAGCTTGCTCCACTCTCTTACTCGGCAGGACATACTGGAAATACAACAATCTCTAGGAGACGCGCTTCACTACTACTCGACGGCTTCTGCGGATGAGAATGACTGTTGCTCGAGCTACCAGCCTCAAAGGACTCACATGAAGCGAAAGGATGGTTCCACCACTCTGTTCATGCCAGCTAGCAGCCAGTATGGACTAGGTGTCAAAATAGTCACTCTACCTGACCCTTCACTCACGGCTTCATCGCGGACCACAACAACAGAAGGTGACTCAGGCCACGATCTCACGGTTCCAAGAGGATCTCTGACTCTGCTCGATGCTCACGGGTTTCCCCGCGCTCTCATAAATGCCGAAGAGATTACGGCCTTCCGAACGGCTTTGGCGTCGACGATGCTTTTCAAGAAGCGTCGCAATGTCCACGATGTTACCATCTTTGGGGCAGGCAAGCAAGCATACTGGCACGCGCGACTGGCGCTGCTACTTCGCGGAGACGAAATTCACCATCTCAACATCATTGCCCGCACCTTTGAGAGAGCAAAAGGATTGGTCCAGAAACTGTACGGCTCTGACAACAGCCCCAACGGCGCTCTCCACCGGCCTCAGACTGCAATCATCACGCCAGCGCATACAGAGTACGAGCGCTATCTCAAGTCTACGGTGCGCTCGTCGTCAGCCATCTTCATGACGACGCCGTCTCTGGAACCACTGTTTCCGGCCAGCTACTTGACCAATCACGAAGGCCGGAGAAAGGGAAGATACATCGCGGCCATTGGAAGCTACAAGCCGCACATGTGTGAAATCCACCCAGATATTCTGCGCCAGGCTGTGGCGCCGCAGCACGGTCATCATTTCCACAAGCACGCTAAAGAGGGTGGAGCGATCGTCGTTGACAGCGTTGAGGCGTGCTTGCGTGAAGCCGGAGAGCTGATACAAGCAAAGCTGGAGGGACACGAAGTGGTGGAGTTGGGGGAGCTTCTGATGCTAAAGAGGCGCGACGCGGAGATCAAACATAGCATGAGTGACAGCCAGTCGAGCACGGACGGCAGTGGCATCGAGGTCAGAGAAAACAAGCCCGGAGAGAATGATGGGGGGTTGCGAGATTGGCTCGAGCGAGGCAACGTTATTTACAAGTCTGTTGGTCTTGGTCTAATGGACGTCGTTGTCGGGGCCAACCTGGTGACTCTGGCTGACCAGAGAGCAGTGGGGACGAGGGTCGAGAAGTTTTGAGGGGCCGGAAGTTGCATAACCACATCAATTAGCATGTGAAGGAGGATTTCTAGAATCAGCATCGGCCTGCAGCAATATACCCGCACCCGTTGTTGCATTCTCTTTTTCCTGCAGAGTGGTTGCGCAGGCGTGTGGTGGCACAGCAGATGCAAGAACGCACAGGGTCCAATAGCTGCCTGCGGCCTCTCGTTGCGTTACAGTAGGTAAGGTAGTTAGAGCCGCTGCCGAAGCGGACCGCTGCCAGCTCCCAGCTCCCCTCTCTCCACTGCCACGGCCTTTGTTCTTTGCTCTCTCTCCTCGCTCCTTCACCTCGCACCTCGCTGCAAGGCCAAATGCCCTCCCTTTCATCGGCCCCGCGTCGCTAGTTTTGGCGTCGAACGGCGACGCGCGCCCTTCTCTCTTTTCCGTCTCACCCTCATCCCCTCCTTCTTTGTGCTTGTCCTCGAGTCCACGGGCCGGGGACAACAAGTTGCAAGCATGGTACGTCTATTGGATCCCCTTCGCGTCACTGTTTTTTGTATCCCAATCGCTCTATATTACTTTTAACATCTATCGCTGCTCGCGTGCTTCGCATTCGTCGCCGCAAAGCTAATTGTTGGTGCTGGACAGCTTTCGCCCATCATGATTCTCGCTCTTGCTTTGGCTCATCTGCTTTCCTTCTCTGCTGCGCAATTCCCACCAGCCGTGACGTTTACCAATGTCACGCGCTCGCCGGCCAATCCAAACATTACCGTGTCATTCAAGTCGCCTTCTCCAGGCACTTGTACCACTGTTTTCGATTACCAAAAGCAGTATAGCGGTTACATTTCTCTCCCGCCGTTTACGCTTGCGCCAGTGCAACAGGACTATCCGATCAATACCTTTTTCTGGTTCATCGAGTCGCGCCAAAATGCGTCGACTGCGCCCCTGACTATATGGTAACCATTTTCCTGCAAAGACGTGGGTTCATAGGGCTGAGTGGCTTTTTAGGCTCAATGGTGGACCCGGAAGTAGTAGCATGATTGGCTTGTTCGAGGAGACCGGTCCCTGTGAGGTCGTTGAGCTGTCAGACGGCTCCTTTGGAACTCAAGCTCGGGCATGGGGATGGGACCGCAGTTCGAATGTTTTGTTCATCGACCAGCCCGTCCAGGTCGGTCTTTCATACGACACCATCAGAAATGGCTCTCATAATCTCGTTACCAACGAGTATGCCTTCCCTCCAGAGCAAGCACCAAGCGACCAGCCGGCCTTTACCTTTTTGAACGGATCTTTTGCCAGCAATGATAGCGCGCGCACGGCCAACACGTCCGAGATTGCTGCGCACACCATGTGGCACCTGTTGCAGGCTTTCCTGGGCACTTTTCCGCAGTACAACCCGGGAGCCAATTCAGACGGTGCCGTGGTCGATGCCACGGGTATCAACTTGTTTACTGAAAGCTACGGCGGTACATATGGACCTGCTTTTGCGAGCCTTTTTGAAGAGAAGAATGCCATGAGAGCAAATGGGACCATTTCTTCCGAGTCGACTTTGGAGGTTGAGCTTTCATCTCTCGGAATCATCAACGGACTGATTGACCAGCTAGTCCAACTCCCGTCGAGTGCCACCTTTCCCACCAACAACACTTATGGCCTGGATGTATACTCGACAACGGACACGCTCAACCTGCTTAATCTCTTGACTCAGACTGACGGCTGTGAGGACCAAATCAAGGCATGCCGAAATGCTTCTGAAATCTACGACCCAAATCTCGAGGGCGGAGCCAATTCAGTCAACGAACTCTGCTATGAGACACTAATATACTGTAGCCAGGTCGAGGGCTTTTACAATAGTCAGAATCGTAGCGCCTACGATATTAGACGCAAGACCCCAGATGTCATTCCCAGTGGAAACTATCAAGAGTACTTGAATTACGCGAGTGTCCAGGAAAGCATTGGAGCACGCGTCAACTATACCGAGAGCAGCAGCCTGGTTCAGTCAGCTTTCATCGCCACTGGAGACAGCGCGAGGTCGCATTCTCTCGATGACCTGGCATACCTCTTGGGACTGGGAATTCGGGTCGCCCTCATCTACGGAGATGCCGATTACATATGCAACTGGGTCGGAGGCGAGGCGGTATCATTGCAGCTCGCCTCCCGGGTCCCTGCATATGCAAGAGGATTTCCTGCAGCTGGATACGCCGAGATTGTCGTTAATAGCAGCTACGTTGGTGGAGCGGTGCGGCAATACGGCAACCTGAGCTTCTCACGTATCTACGACGCAGGGCACATGGTACCTGCTTATCAACCAGAAACGGCATTTACCCTCTTCACTCGCATCATTGAAGGCACTGAATTGTCAACGGGTGAAATCATTTCGAACAGCAGCATGTTCAGCAGCACCGGGCCCCAGAACGCAACGCACACAAACAAGATGCCATCTGCGACCGAGAACGCCATCTGCTGGCTCCGAGCCATCGACACGACCTGCAGCGACGACCAGATAAGCATGATGCTGTCGGGCAAGGGGACAGTGATCGGAGGCGCCTGGTACGAGGACAGCGAAGACTACGAAAAGCCCGCGACGACCGTCATGGCGGGCAAGCCGGGCACTCCACTGCCCAGCAGCGCCAGCAGCAGCCTGAGTGTCGTCACTGGCAGTGGAATCAGCAGCACCATCGAGCCGACGGGCGTCTACACGGCGACGGCCACGCCGACGAGCAGCAGCGGCGCCGACGCAGGCGTGCATTTCCACGGTGCCAGTGCGGGAGCTGGCGTGGCTGCCGCCGCTGTTGCGCTGGTGGCTGGCTTCCTGACCTGAGGTTGGCGGCATTAAAAACTGGGTGGTAGGTTAGGCCGTCCCCCTCACCGCACCACCACCACCACACTCTGCGTTCATTGCATGAACCCGAGAAAAAGCGCGACGCAGACACGAGGAATGGCGTTCATGGCAGTCATTGGGACGGTTCGATTATGGCGTTGGAGCACGTTTTGGCATTCTGCATGGCGGCGCATGACACATGACAGACAGATACCCCCCCTAACCATAATCAGTCCTTCCGTACTCTTAGTATTGTTATCAAACGAGTTTGTAATGCTGGTATTTGACCATGTTGAACTCCTCCATTTGTCCGTCCTTCCATCCATCCGGGTAACCCTCCTGGTGCCGCCTCGTCAAGTCGTGATTCATGATATTACAACCTCCATGCTTCCGTCCGTTCGTGCATGCGCCTTCTCCCCAGAAGTGATCCCGAGGACAATCAAGAGCCGCCCTGAGTGACCCTCTTCTTATACGCCTTCTCAGCAGCCCTAGCCTCTTCCTCCCGGCGGAACTGGTCGTCGTCAACATAGTCGTCGTGGTCGTCGGGAATCTCTTCGACGTGGCCCTGGGCGATGGCGGCAGGCTGCCTCTGCTGGGAGTTTGGATGGTAGGGCAGGCGCTCGCGGCCGCGGGCGTCGTAGTAGCGCGTCTCTTGGATAGGCTGCTGGCCGAGCGTCTGCGTCGTGGTGCGCGTGGCCGAGCCTGACGGGTTCGAGTGCGCCTCGCGCATGTAGGCTTGGCCGCGCGTTTGCCTGTTGTTGTTGTTGTTGTTGTTGCCGTTGACGCCGCCGCCGGAGCTGGTGCTGGTGGTGGACCAGGACATGAAGGAGGATGAGGAATAGGAGAAGTTCCAGGAGCTCATGGTTGCGGTGGTTGTCGTGGTTGCAGTGGCTTTGGTGGCTGCGTGTCTGTGTGGTTTCGGTTGGGTGTTTGGTTTGGCTGAAGGAGAGGATGTGGTCAGGCTTTGAACTGTTGGTTTGAGAGGTGAAAGGCTGAGTAACACGGGTGGGCTGAGATAATGGCTTTGTGGAACGGCACGTCGACCGACGTTTGAGGTTTCGTTCCCGGTCCTTTGGAGCTAGCCGGGGAGGTTGGTTGGATGGACAGTGACGTAATGGTCACGTGCAAGGTGAGCTTTCTGGGGGTCGTACCTCAGGCCAACCAAGTGGCCAAGGTGGGACAAGCTATGCTAGAACTACCTAGGCCACTACATGGCTGCAGCATTTCCCTGCAGCAAACCACAAATAAACGCCTGCAAAAGTCAAAGAACCGCTTCAGCTTCAACCTACTCCACCTTGACCCCTGTGTCAAGTCTGCCAGCCTTCTCCAGCTCCCAAATAAGCGTCTCTGGCACCCGCTCTCCGCCCTAGGGATGCATTGGCCCCGCCCAACCGACAAACGCCCGCCCTTGCGCCGGCGATCCCCTTCTCAGGTTGCAAACCATGGAACGCTGCTCCCAATTCTTTCGCCCTCCTGGGATCTCAATCATTTCTGGATGCTCGCACACATGATTCCTCCACTCCCTCTGTCCTCACCCTCCTCCTCCTCTGCCCGCGCGCCAGCATGCTGCTTGCCAGGCGGTCTACTCTCTCTCTCTTTACGCTCCTCGTCTTCGCCCTGTTCCTCGTTTACCTGCATGCCGATCGCGTCCTGAACATCAACTCGCTCGAGCCCACCGTTGAGCTCAAGTCCAACAAGCCCACGCGTCCGTCATCTGCCCCCGAGAACACCCAAACAGCCACCTCGCAAAAGCCTGCCCATGATGCTCTCCAGCAGGAATCTCGTCCGCAACAGCCGTGGGTTCCCTCTCTAGAGAAAGATCCCTTCAAGCCCGGCGTCCCCAAACCAGGCGGAAACTATTCGCGCATCCTCGTCGTCCCACGCACCCACGACGAAGATGTGTCGTGGATCAATGCGGAGCTGCCCGACCTCGACACGGCCATATACACCATGGACGACTGGTGGGCGACGCTGAAAGTTCCCAAGAACAAGGGTAGAGAGTCCATGGCCTATTTGACCTACATCATTGACCACTACGACAACCTGCCCGACGTTGTTCTCTTCTTCCATGCCCACAAGGTCGGCTGGCACAACCTGCTCATCTTAGGCCAGGACACAGCTGAGATGCTGAAGCGCCTGCGCAGCGAGCGCGTGTGGACCATGGGATACTTCCCCGCGCGCTGCGACCACAAGCCAGGATGCCCGGACTGGCTTCACCTGGACCGGCCCGAGGTCGACTTCAACGAGCACCTGCGCATGGAGGAAAAGTACTACACCCCGGAAATCTGGCGCCAACTGCACCCGCCCGGCCTGGGCGGCTTGGGTGAGATTCACCGCACGCCCTCGGTACTCAGCGCCCCCTGTTGCGCCCAGTTTGGCGTCTCCCGAGACCGTATCCGCGCCAACCCAAAGGAAATGTATGAGCATTATCGGGACTGGCTCCTCAACACCGACTTGGAGGACCAGTACGCCGGCCGCATCATGGAGTATACGTGGCACTACATCTTCACGCGCCAGTACCAATACTGCCCTTCGCCAAACACGTGCTATTGTGAGGGCTACGGTATTTGCTTCGGGAACCAGGCCGTTTATGAAGAGTACAACAAGATGGAGGAGCGCCGCTGGGAGGTTTGGGAAATTCTGGGCAAGCCCGCCCTTGACATGGCCGTCGAAATGGAGACGCGCCAGGAACTCATCAACCTCGAAGCCGTGATGGAGCGCATGAAGAACGAGGCCATTGAGAGGGGTAAGAGCGAAGAGGCAAGACGTCTAGAGCGCGAGAGACTGCCGCTCTACTAGTGAGCTTTGACGGTCCAATTCCCTTCTTTTTCTTCTTCTTCTTCTTCTTCTTCTTCCGTTCCTCCTTTTGTCACGCTCACGGAGGATAAAAGTCTGTTTTTTAACATCTTTTACTCGTTTCTTTAAATATCTTACTAGACGGTGGACTTGGCTGATGGACTGGGGCTTCCTTTGACCTGTTTCCTGTTTGTTCCAGATACCAGAATCGATGAAAGTTATGATTAGGCTCTTGCCCACGACACCTCCGCAATCTTGTTTTCGGCTGTTGTATCAAACATCGACCGTTGAGTCGCAAAGAGGCGGGTGCCTTTGGTCTTCATCATCCTGACTCTCGGTTGGAAAGGTCCACACTTCCTGGTTTTGCTCCTTTGGTCGCACGTAAATTACGCGGTAAATCCAACCGGACGCCTGGCCCAGAATTTCACGGCTCCCAAGGACTCCGCGCCCGCTGGCCCGTCAACAGCTCTGCCTCACCATCTTCCCGAACGAAGTAAATGTCCTCGTGCCGCACTCCAAACTTGTTAAGTATGTAAATGCCCGGCTCCGAGGTGAACGTCATGCCGGGCTTAAGCAACGTCGCGTGGTTGCCCTTGTTCAAGTACGGCGATTCGTGGGCCTTGATGCCGATTCCATGGCCGACGCGGTGCGTAAACATGTCGCCATAGCCAGCATCGGTGATGACCTTTCGCGCGGCAATGTCGACGCTGGCGGCTGAGTTGTTGGGCTTGAACATCTTGGCCGACTCGGTTTGCGCCTCGAGCACAATGTCCCACACCTTGAGCTTCTCGGCGTAGAGATCTGGGTCGGAGACGGGCTGAGAGGCCCAGCGGCCCGAAGAGAAGGTTGCCAGCGAGACTAAGCGCGTCCAGAGGGAGAGCTCATGCCAGGTAGGGATGAAGAAGCTGCGGCAAATGTCGGAGGAGTAGCCAAGATAGTGTGCGCTGTGTTTTCGTCAGTCAAACACCTTGGTGGAGTTTCAGGGACGGAAAGAGATGGCAATGGGTACTGACCCCACGTCAATCAAGACGACGCTCTCCTCCCTAAGCACCTTGCCGCCCGTCACGAAGCCTCCATGCGGCAAAGCGCCATTCTCCTCAAACAGCACAATATCGAAAAAACTCTCAAGCCCAATCGATTCAAGCGCAGCATCCAGCACGCCCATGACCTCATCCTCAATCAACCCCGGCACCAAGCACGGCCGCATAGCGCGCACCGCCTCGACCGTCCCCGTGTTCACCGCTCGCAGCGCCTCGACTTCTGCTGCGCTCTTGGTCTGCCGCACGGCCTCGACCTCGCGGCTCAAGCCCACCGTCTCGAACCCGTTGGCGTCGAGCCCGCGTACGATGAAATCACGTATCTCGTCGTCGGCCATGAGCTTAACGTCGCCGGCCGGCGTGCGCGGCGCAGACGCAAACACGCCGCTCGCCAGCAGCGTTGCGTACGGGTCCCAATGCTCCTCCCACCCGACGACCTCGAGCTCGTCTTCGGCCGCCGGGATACCCAGCATGCGCACGCGGCCGACCTCGAAGCTCGGCGCGAGAAACACGGTGCGCGCTTTGACTTGATGCTCTCTGACGGTGGTGGTGGTGGTGGTGGTGGTGGTGGTGTTGGCGTTAGTGGACGGCAGCACAACCATTAGCATGGGCCGCTCTTCGGGCTCCCACGGCTCCCAGTCGCGCTGTGAGATGTTGCCGTAGTACTGGAACGCGTAGCCCGGCTCCAGCACGTACGCGGCGACGTCGGGATGGTGTGCGACCAGCGCAGCGGCGAGGCGGTCCCGCCGCTCGATGAACTCGCCTGCCGCGATGGGCGAGGCGGCGTCCAGGAATGATAGGTTGCCGTGCAGGTTGCGGTTCGTGCATTGTGAGACGCGCGAGACGGTGTGCGAGTGCGAGTGGTGCGTCTGCGTTGAGAAAGTCAGCTTCTGGGTCGCGGGATCAAGGGGGTGGTGCGTTGGGACTGGAGCATTCGAGGGTGTTCCCAGGGGGCCAACTGACGTAGACGAGGCGCGCGTACAGCGCTGCGAGCAGGACGGCGACGACGACTTTGACGCGGGACCACATGCAGTCTTGCCCCTTTCTCCCGCTCTGCTCTCCGGTTCTCCATTGACCGCTTACGCCGCTTGTTTCGCCCAGCAGCAGCGCCGTCTTCTCCCTTGCCGCGGTCCTCATCATCGTGTCTTGCATGTGGGCAAGCGTATGTCTTGTTTTAGCAAGCCTGATCGATCGAGCCACGGGCAAGAGATCTTCTTGTTTTCGAAAAGTCTGCGCCAGCTCCCAGCGAAGATATTTACCGTAAGACGAGTGGAGAGCGCTGTGAGGTATGAAATGTAGGTTGTCGTCCAAGCTAACATTCGCCCCGCTCCGCCCGCTCCCCCCGCGCCCCTCCCTTGTCCCTGTCTGTGCCTCTTCCCTGTTCCCCGGTCATCGTCTTTCTTGTCACTCCCTTGCGTCAGACCAAATCCATTTTGGATTCATCTGCAATGAAAAAATAGTTGCGTTGCATTCACATCACTACATATGCATTATCGCCGCATTTAGTTTTGGAAACGCTTCCTAACCCGCAGCTCAGGACATCAGAGCCTCCTCATTGCCAATCCTCTTGGCTCAACGGAAACCTAAATACCTACCACCCACCACCACCGACCTTAAAAATCTCGAAACAACCGCTAAAATCACTCCTACACGCTAGAATATACATTCTTCTTACTAGTTTATCCTATAGTACCACGCGTTATATACATATAGGGTAATAGTAATAGTTACTCTAAGGCCGCTAAAGGTTCTAAAACCTATAGTTAGTAAGATAGCTATAACTAGATATAAGTAATGTTTAATCTTAGAACTAGAAGCTACTACTATCCTATAGTTCCTCTCTTTAATGAACCCTACTAAGTATTACGTTTATAAACTTAAGCTATTTCTTACTAATATTATTAGCTACTTTAAGGAAGAGTCTAATACCCTAACATACTAGTAGCTCCTCTCTATACTATATAAGTAGTCTATATAGCTCTAGAAGTAAAGGAAGGAGATTATTAACATTAAATTAACTATTAAAATTATCGCTTACTATACCCCTCTACTATCTACACTATATATACTACTATCTACCTATTCTACTATAGCCTACTAGGCTTTATGTACTAAACAGGCCGGATTAACTAGCTCCGTATTAATGATACTTACTACTCCTATTACTACTCCTACTATATATAAAGTAATAATTAAGATAGAATCCCCTAGCTAGTATAAGAGGTATAAGAACTTTAATAGTAAAAACCTTACTACTATAGTTAATAACTTCCTTTCTAGTAGTAAGAACCCTATAGTCTCTACTATCTATATTAAGGCTACTATATATCTCCCTAGTAGTAATATTTAAGTATAGATAGCTACCCTAGTAGAAGCTAAAAAGATTAGGTATAATAGAGATAATTAGTACCTCTACTTTAGTAAGGGAGCCTATATAGTCTAATATACATTTAGTATTAAGGTTAACTCCGTTCCTATAGCTTCTCTAAAGCTTAACTCCCCCTCTAACTACTAAGACACTATTAAGGCGTTCTCTATAGTTAACTTATACGTCCTTACTAAGGGCAAAATCCGCTATATTTACTAGCTTATATATAAGGGCCCTAAGAAGCACTATACCTCTATTATTATAGAATTTACTAAGGTACTTAATACCTTCATAGCTACGTAGTAGGGCCTATACTAGAACTACTACATCCTTAAATATAAGCGGTATAAGGTAGGCTATAGGGTTAAGTAATACTTTAACTACTAGAAATATAGCTATACCTAATACTAATATAGGGCTAAGAACCCTATCTATACTTACTATAGTAAGAAGAACTACCTCTACCCTAACTACCCTAATAAATATAATAATAAATAATAGAAATATGCTAACTACGGTAGGAACTATAAGGTAAGCTCTACTACCTATAGTAAATATAGAAAGTAGAAGGATATTATTACCTCTAAGGATAACTTAGATAATGAGGAATTCTATACTATACTCTATACCCTAATATTATTATAATATGGCCTATTAGAGCCTACTATATTCCCTCTCCCTTACCCCTCTAATAAGACCTTACTCTACCTACCCTATCTAGGATATACCCCTAAGCGGGAGAAGCTAGTCTATAGGACCTCTACCTCCCCCCTTAAGTATAAGGTAGGTAACCTAAACCCTAACCTAGAGGTATCTAATATTAAGGAGGAGGGCTCCACCCTTAGCTCTAAGACTAGCTCCTAAATTAGTAGTAAAGGTAGAACCCTTTAGCCTACCTTTAAAGTACTTAAGGCTAGATATCTATCCTAGTTACCTACTAGGCCTACCTCTCTATCTCTAGATACTAAGGGTAAATACTACCTAGGAACCCTAATAGTAATAAGCCCCCCTACGGATAAATAGATAGATTATAAATACTAAACTATTCCTCTCCCTTATCTAGTATAATGTTAATAAGTCTAGGGACTAGGTAATAGGGAATTTCCTCTACTACCCGGCTATAAACATGTTTAATATTATAGTAATCTAAGAACTATAGTGAAACCCCTTCTATAGAGACTTTATAATATTCTAACTACCTTAAAATACATTTTATTTATTATCCCTAGCTAACCCTAAACTAGGCGTTATTTTCTTTATCTCTAAGCGCGTATAATAGAGGTCCTAGGAATTCTACTAGGCTATAAAAAACTACTATATACTATCCCTTATCCTTCTAGGTAGAGATAGTAAGTAGGTTATAAAATACTATATCTATAATATCTATAACCCTCCGCGCTCTAATAACTCCTTTTAGATTACTAAGCTCTATAACTAGCTCTAATAGGATGGAGAATATGTATTAGTAGGGGACTTTAACCTCTACTATACTCTCTAGACTAGTAATACCTCTATATACTAATCCTCTTATAACCTCCCTTACTTTCTCTCCCTAATCTAGGGAAATAACCTCTAACTTCTTCTCCCCCCTAGTACTATTACCTTTAAGGTGCATAGTGCCCTATATATAATATCTACTCTAGATCTTTCTTTCTACTCCCTAGGCCTATACTAATACCTCCTCTACTATAAAGTAATAGGGGAGCTAGATGTAGGCTTAGACTACTTCCTAATTACTATATAGTTTAACCTTACCCTCTCCCCTATAGAGAGTAAGATGAAATACTAGTAGATATATACTAACATCTCTACCCTCCTTAATACCTTTACTTAGGTAGCCCTAGTACTACCTAGCTCCCTACCTAATATAAAGAGTATTACCTAGTTTACTATCTAGATCTATAACATAGTTAAGACTACTATCTAGGTATTAATACTACTTATAAAGGTCTCTCTATAGTCTAGAGCAGGCTTTAATATAGAATATAAAGAACTCTACTAGGCTACTAGCTACCTACACTAAAAAGCTAGATAGACCGGGAGAGATAATAACTAGGCTATATACTAGGAAGCCTATAATACCTCTAGCTATAAGATAAAGAAGAAACTTCATTAAGGCTTCTATACCTAGGTTAAAGAGGCTACTAACAGCAACCTCTCCTCCCTATAGAAAGTCTCTAAATAGGTAAAGATAAGGAAATAGCTAAGATACTTATTCATACTAGATATTATTAATAAAGAAGGGACCTACTAAAATATACTAGAAGGTAAGGTAGTAGCCCTCTATTATATATACTACCCTATACCCTTAGAGCTAGACCTAACGGATATTAAAGGTATAGTATACCTAACTCCCCTTAAGGAGCTAGATATTACGCCTAATAAAGTCCTCTAGGCTATTAATAGTACGGTAGTAAAGAAAGTACCTAGTCTAGATAAGATCCCTAACCTTATCCTTAAATAGCTATAACCTATTATTACCCCCCTTTTAGTCCCTCTTTTTAACATAAGCCTATAACATAGATACTACCCTAATATATTTAAGGAGGCGCTAACTATTATCCTATATAAGCTAGGAAAGTCTAATTATAACTACCCTAAATTATACCGCCCTATTACTCTACTTAATACTATAGGTAAAGTAATAGAAGTAGTAATTACTACCTACCTAAGCTATACTATAGAGACCTTCTTACTACTACTACTATCCTATATAGGCGGCTAGAGATACCTCTCTCTAGAATATACCCTCTACCTTCTCCTTAAATAGCTATATACTACTATTACCTCCCCCTCCTACCCTATTATATCCCTACTTCTACTTAATATATTAGGAGTATTTAATAATATCTCCTATACGCGTCTACTCTATAACCTCTAGAAAAGAAGAGTATCTATAACTATAGTAAACTAGATAGCTAGTTTCCTTAAAGATAGGACTATAAAGATAAAACTCTCTAAGTATATATCTAACTAGCTATTAGTAAATACCGGTATCCCCTAAGGCTCCCCCCTCTCCTCTATCCTCTACCTATTCTATAACTCGGACCTAGTTAAGAGCTATAAGAGAGTAGACCTTAGCACCTTAACTATAGGCTTTATTAATAACGTAGCTATTATGGCTAGTAGCCCTACTATAGCTATAAACTATGCTACGTTATGAATAGTCTACTAAGAGAATACTCTCCTATAGGCTAAGTAACACGCCTCTATATTCATGCTAGCTAAATTTAAACTTATTTATTTTACTAAAAGATAAAACCCTAACCTTACTACACCCCTAGTCTTAGATAACTAAACTATCTAGCCTTCCTAGTCCGCCTACTACCTTAGGGTCATCCTTAATAATAGGCTTATATAGGAACTATACCTATAGTACCTTAAAGCTAAGGCTACTAAGACCCTTAGTACTCTATCTACTTTAGTAGGCTCTACCTAGGGATCCTAAGTACTACCCTTATAAGTAGTATATATTAGTACGCTACTACCCCTACTTACCTTCTATAGTTCTATCTAGTACTACCTAAATAGAGGATAGGGGTCTTTAGAGTAGGTAAAGAAAATCATAAGATCCCTTACTAGGATCTAGAAGTAAGCTACTATTACTATATCTAGTACCTTTTACTATACTACATCCTTAGCCCTTAATATTAAGCTAAACCTTATACTAATCTACCTTATCCTTAACTATACTAATAGATAGGCCCTTTAGAGGCTAACCTAGAGCTATATCTATAGTGAAATCCTTTAGATTTACTAGTTAGTACGCGCTAAGGTTACCTTTAATAAGGATACCTACATCTCCCTACTATACTACCTAGAAGAGCGCTAGTACTAACGCCTCCTAGAGGATGTTAAGCCTAAAAATGTTAAGGGCTACTATCCCTTCTACTACCTACCCTAGTAGTAACTACTAATAATAATGATACTATAAGACTATAAAGAGGCTATAGAGGATTATACCTCCCTATATACTTAAATAGGATTACACATCTATACTAATAGTAGTACTAAAAGGAACTAGGTAGAAGTAGTAGTAGTTACCCCTAATATTAACTATACTATATTAGTATTTATAGGACTAACGCCGCTAGCCTCTATTTTTATAGGAGAACTATATACTATCTACTTAGGACTATAACTTACTAACTAATTTATATAGCTATACTACCGTAGATAAATTTATATATATACTAATAACTAAGGAGCTATCTAGATAGCCTAGTATCCCTAGACCTAAACCGGCTAATAGATCCTTAAAAACCTTATCCCGCTAATCATTTCCCTTTATACTAAGGGGTACTAAATCTACCTCTACTAGATCCTAGTATACTAAGGCATCTAGGGAAATAAACTAGTAGACTTAGCGGTAAAGCAGTCTATACTACCCTAATATATAGGTAATAGCCTACCTAATATATTTTAAATGGTAATATCTACCCTCTAAAGGGAGGCTAGATACTATATCTAGATATAATAGGAAGCTAAATAGAGTATAGATATAATAGGATACTAGGTATAGAGATATACTTCTACCCCTAGCCCTAGCCTACTCTAATTATACTTATCTCTCCCTAAGCCTATTAGCTCCCTTATTACCTAGATAAGGATAGGTAATATTAGCTTACTATAACCCCTTATAAGAATAGGAGTAGTATAGGATAAGGAGTACCCCTATAGCCTAGGCTATTAGGACCTTAAACATATACTATATAGTTACCCCCTTACTCTCTAAGTATAATAGGCTAAAAAGATCCTCTAGGACCTATAAAACCTACTTACCTATAAGTAGCATGCTATATAAGCTATAGAAATCCTTCTTAAAGCTAGGATCCTACTATAATTCTACTTTATTAACCTTAACACCCCTCCCCCCCCTAGTTCTCCTAACCCTATAGTAGCGGCCTAGTAAAAGGTATTACTAATATTTATATAAGCCCTAATATACTAGGCTATACCTAATACTATATCCTCTCCTATATTATCTAGATATAATTTCCTTAAAAGCTAGGACCTAGTAGCCCCCCCCTTTATAGTAAGGAGCCCTAACTAAAAAAAAAAAAAAAATGAGGGGCCCCCTAGATCAGGAACCACCTAATGAGTTACTATTTTTGGATAAAGGGCAGATTATGTGGCACGGGTTTCGGCGGCATATAGATCCGGTTCATAGCAGGCGTTATCGCAAGCTGAGATAACCAATGAAAATCATCATCATCATCATCATCTTGGCTCAACGCCGACTCAATCCACCCCTTCTTTCTACGCCATCCGCTCGATCTGTGTTTTCAAGACCCATTTTGTCATGTGTTTTCCTGTCCCGGCCAAACGACGCCCCTTCCGATCTGTCTGCACACGGCGCCCTTCGTGGGCGGGCGTTGAAGATGGCAGCCAACCAGCCAGCCAGCCAGCACCGCTCGGCTCGCCATGCCGCAAGCCGGCGCCGCACGCAGACAGATCTCAGCTTCGCGCGTCGTCGGCCCTCTGCGGCTCTCGGTTGGCCGACGCGACTTCTCTCTTATCTCGTCCGTCGGGGAATCTATGTATCTCGCTGTCCCGAGCTGCCAGTCTGCCTGCCTGTCGCTCTACCCCATCCCGCTCTTTGAGGTAGTCCCCCGGATTGGCTCCCAGTCGACCGCTCTATCGGCCTGCTGCGTTGTTGGTGCGGTGGTGCTCCTGCTAGACAAATTGGATTGCGGCAACGTCTGAGCTGGGTGGCGGCACTTGCCACTGATGGATCAGCGGATAGATGGACGGGTGGATTGATTGATTGATGGAAGTATCGTACGCGCCTCTCCTACTCCTGCGATACCGTGGATCAATCATTGGTCGTCGGCGACACTGCCCTTCTCGGGCGAGCAAGTGCGGGTCCTGCTGTTTAAAAGTTTTGGACGCGAAGGGAAGTGAGATGCGCGACCTTGTTTTCGCGCTGTGCGTATTGCTGCTGCTGCTGCTGCTGCTGCTGCTGCTTGGTTTCAGCCCTCGTCAGCTATTCACGTCCTCTGGCACCTCGAGTTGGACATGGCTGTGAATACAGATCTTGGTGAAAATGAGATCGGCCGCACGATGAGCGTGGAGGAAAAGGAAGGGGGCCGGAGAGCAGAAAAGAGCGGAGGGGAGGTTGTTGTCGGAGAAGTCGAGGCGCAGACGGTGACGACGCGCGAAGAGGAGGCTGAGAAGGGAGGGCTGTATAGCCGCTTGTCAGTTTGGCTCATGGTATTGTATTCGGCATTGGCGATTGGGAGTGATGGATAGTGAGTGTGCCGCTCTTTTCTTTCTCAGCTGTTTCTTGCTTTTCTCTATATTTGATCTTGAGCCGGGAGAAGCTTCAGCTTTCCATCCTTCCACTGCAATTATTGGTCACTTTCCAAGAACTTGAAGTTCATCTTTCCACATTTTCCAATCAACAAGTCCTCGTTCTCACCATTATCAGCAATGCCGCCGTCATTGGCAACGTCGAACTCTTACTCGCCGTTCTCTATCCCGACACGCTCACCAACTACATCTACACGCGCCTGAGCAACGCTTTCTTGATCGGCATGATCATAGGCATGCTCCTCTTCGGCGGCATCGTCGACCATTTTGGCCGCAAAACAGGTGCAATCGCCACGACGATGCTCCTGGTCCTGGGAATCGCCCTGTCCGCCGGCGCAAGCGGACACTCCGACTCGCGCCTCTTCTGGATGCTCATCGTCGCGCGAGGCATCGCAGGCGTAGGCGCCGGAGGCGAGTACCCCGTCTCAGGGGCCGGCGCGACGGAAGCCAGCGACGAGAGCGGCGCTTACCGCAAGCACCGAGGCTTCATGTTTGCCATCATCGCTGACCTGTCTGCTTCGCTCGGCTACGTCTGCGGTGGACTGGTCCCTCTCCTGCTCCTCCTCTGCACGGAGCAAAAGGTGGAAAATTACCCCATCGTGTGGCGGGCGTCGTTTGCGCTGGGCCTGGTGCCGCCGCTGTCCATCTTCTGGTTCCGGGTGCGCATGGCCGTGTCGACGGCGTACCGCACTTTTTCGATGCGGCGGCAGCGTGTGCCGTACGTGCTGGCCGTCAAGCGCTACTGGCGCGCGCTGCTCGGCTGCTCGGCGACGTGGTTCATGTACAACTTCGTCAGCGTGCCGTTTGGCATCTTCTCGTCGACCATCACGTCGCGCGTCAACGCGAGCGACAGCCTCATCAAGAACCTCGGCTGGGGCGTCGTCATCAACTGCTTCTACATCCCCGGCCCCTTTCTTGGAGGGTACCTGTCTGACCGCATCGGCCGCCGGCAGACCATGTGTTTGGGCTTTGCCTCCCAGGCTTGCTTTGGCTTCGTTCTGGGCGGTGCCAGTAAGCCTATCCAGACTGTCTTCCCGCTGTTCGTCGTCATGTACGGCCTCTTTCTGACGTTGGGTGAAGTCGGTCCCGGTAGGTACGTACAACACCAAAAAGCCATCACTGCATACATACCTCTTCTTGAACTCCAATATCCTCCTCTCCTTAACCTATCACCTACCCGCTACCACTAACGCCACCACCACCACCAGCACCGTCCTCCTCACAGCCTCCGAATGCTTCCCAACCTCAATCCGCGGCCAAATGATGGGCTTCGTCGCAGCATGGTCCAAAGTCGGCGCAACACTGGGGACGCAAGCCTTCACGGCGATCCAGTCGTCGTGGAGCAGCGGGCAAAAGAGTGACCAGGCGACGTTCCTGATTGGGTCCAGCTTCGCGCTGCTCGGCGCCCTGATTGCCTGGTTCGTCATTCCCGACGTCAGTGCGCGGTTGGAGGACGAGGATGCGGCTTGGACGCTGTATTTGGAGGAGAATGGGTGGGTTGCTGAGTGGGGTGATAGGGAGACGAGGGATCCGAAGCGTGTTGTCGTGGATAGGGCTGCGTCGTAGCTGGGAGTTTTGTAATTTAGAGGCTTGCGCGCTTGTTGATTATGGATGTCGTGCTCAACGTTTTTCTTAGTATATCTCAAGAATGATGGCACTCCAGGGATCAAATGAAATGATGGGCATCTGGGTGCCCAGACCGCACTCGCGAACCTGAATCCACGTCGTTGACTGACGCCTTTGCGTACTTCAGTGATTTGATACAACTTCACTCGGATTCCTTCCTTGTCTTCGACTCTTTCTCATTTGAGACGGTCAACCTAAATAAGTCGCTGCATTCCTTCTCTGCGCTAAAAACTTGGAAGCCTCTCCTCGTGCGACGTCACAGTACCCTGTCGGTTTTGAGCATAGCGTTCAAACTATCGTCTGCATTTCTAACCCGTCTTTCCCCGGTGTCACTGCATTTGCTGTCGCAATATGCAAACCCAGTTTCTCCGGACCAGCTTAAGGCAGACTTAACAAAAGGTTGACCAAAAACCCTCGACCATGGACACTTCTTCTTTTGACCCCTCAAAATCTCGGAAGAGCCCTCTGAGACTGTTTGCAGACACGGTGCAAGCATTTGACCTCTGCTGGAACACGAAACACAACTTGCCGTCTGCAAACACCCACCCACGTCTCCTGTGTAAGCTATCCTTTCAGGGTCACTGATCCATTCGAGGCTTTGGAGATCTGGAGCAGTATTCGTGACGTACGCGTGAACTGTACTGTGCTGTGCTACATACATGTCGTTGGATGAGAGGTAGTAGGTCTCACCCTAATCATGGTGTCCGCACGCGATGGAGAGAGGCATGCGCATCTAGAAACGCTACGAATGGCGAAATGCACGCGGTCTGGAGCGCTTGTTCCGGATCGAGGTTGGGTTCAGAAGGAGAGAGAGAGCGTTGTGTCGCAAGCACCTTTGCGCAATGATCTAGTACCATTGAAGATTGGATTACGTTGCACCTCTGTGATTTCGCACACGCGTTGGAGCGTTGCAATGACAAAATGCAGTGATTATCTCCTGGTAACCACCACAAACCACACTCCATCGCCTCCCAGCCAGTATACAAACAAGACCACGCACAGACCCAGAACGTCAGTCAGCCTCCCGAACTCCCTCCCATCGACGGACGCGCCGAAACAAACTCCGCACCATGCGTTTTCCGGCCGCCCGCGCAACTTCATTCTTCTCTCGAGCGCCACTGCGCGAGGGCGCGCTGCAACAGCCGCGCTAGCTGTCGCGACTAACGCCCGTTGTGGCGCCGCCATGGCCGCAATGGGGGAAAGCGCATGATGGTTTCGCTTGGGCTGTTGTGATGGGGGGTTGGTGCTGTGGCTAACGAATGTAGCGCGGCTTTGATCCCCCCGCGTCAAAGGTGCGGGGTACTAGATTGGTTTAGCGGAGGGCGATTAGGTAGGTTGCGCGTTGGCGCGGATGATGTAGTGGTCGTTTTGCTTGGTTTTGTGGAGTGGAAGTGTTGGCTGGCTGGATTTGGTTGCTTGATATTCTATGGTACGATCTAGTCCCTCACAAGGTCTGCCCGCTCATTCTTCAGTGTGGACAAAAGTCCTTTCCTTATCTTGCTTTCTATAGATCAATTCAGCTACCAAATTGATTCAACTCAAAGCGATGACATCTTTCAAAGTCAAGCTGTGGTGCGTTGTCAGTGTTGTGAAAATTTTCCATTCCTGAGTACAAACCGGCCCAGATGACATGTCAGTTGATTTGTTGAAGGTCTGGCACCGGTGAGCAGGGCCAACGAGGGATCGTCTTCCATGGCCTCATGTGTGTCGGTTTCACCACACAAATGCGGAGTGCTCCCGTTTTTTTGGCGGCGAAGCTTATCGCTCCTCCTGTTTCAACGGCGGCGCTAACCCAACCAGGCAGTTGTCTGTATAAGCGACCGCACTGGGAAGAGTAGTGAACCCGTTCTGAAGGATCACCGGTCTGGACTTACGACTGATGTTGTTTGCAAGTCCCAACCCGCTCAATTTCGCACAGGAAGAGCCCCCATGAACTGTCTATCACACCACCACTCGCATCTTCTGGCGGAGCAATGCCTGAAGAAGCACGCTGGCATGGGGGGGCTCCGACAGCACGTCCAACTATGCCTTCGTCCCCATTGATACGACCACTGCGCCGGCGCCAAAAGGAAGCATTTTGTGACTGCGCACTCCACGCCGCTCAGGTGCGCTGTAACCGATTACCCACCAAACGCTCACCCTTGCCAAGTGTCAGCAGATAGTTGTCTTCCCAACCAACAACGCACGCTGCCCCTACCGCCCTCCCCAGGCGCCATCGGCATCCCTCCCGCGTGCCTGCGACACGTCGACCCGTGACGGTGGAAGTACCCGCATCCGCTTCCGAGGAGCGAGCTGGCATTCGTCCAAAAAGTCCCAGCAGCATGCATGCATGCCACGGGCTGTTGGAAAAAGAAAAAAAGGTCTGCCCGCCCTTTCGGGCCTAGCTAGCCCGCTCCATAAGTTACCGCTGTGGAAAGCGCGCGCTGCAAAATGGGTGTGGCGCGTGGCCGGACAGGTCTTCCTGGTGAATGGTCGGCGGATCCGCTGCTGAGGCAGCCTGCGGCGAGAGCGATGTTCCTGGTTGGCGTAGTCAGGAGAACCTTGGAGTCGGGCCGCTGGCTCACACGTGAAAGGGGCTCGTTATGGAAGTTGTGAGGACTCATCTGGGGAAGATATTCGACAGAGCCGCAATCAAAAACGGGGCCTCGAAGCTGGAAGCGAGGATTGATCCTCAAATAGGTGAGCTGTCGCTTGAAAGAGCTTCTGTTGGTGATCTCTTTCCAGAGTCAAGCCAACTTCCGCGCCGAGTTCGTTGCTCTGGTACTGAGCATCTCAGATTGTATCTCGCTTGCATACCAAAGACGCTTCCTCGCGCCAAAGGAGGCAATCATCGCCCCGAAATCGTGCTACTTCTACAGCGACGTCTATCCGAATGCTTTCTTTAGCAAACGCATGGTGATTGTCCGGAGCACACGCCCAAACCGCATCGACATCGTCGAACCACTGCATCATCATGGACTATTCTCGTCGTCGGATCTGCTATAAACAGGTACAGGCGCGGTGTTGCTGACTCGAACAAACGCCACGCGTCTGCAGGACAGCACCCGTCATCTGGGAGCTTTGGCATCCGAACGTGGAAATTTTTGGACAAGGACGTCCTTGGCAGAGGGACGGAGCGGAGAACAAAGAGAAAAAGCTCAGCAAGGTGCCTTGCAGAATGGTTCCTTCATCTCCTTGCAAGGCTCGCGGGAGGGCGTGGGAGGCCCTGTCTCGCGACCACGCGCTCGGCGGCGACAGGGCAGGGAGCTTGAAGGCACGGAACAGCAAGGGCACAGGCCGGTCTGCCACGGCCACCGCTTGCAGTTGCATCCAATGAAGAACTCGTGCGAAGCGGGCGACTGGAGACGAGCAAAAATTTCTTTCGTCTTCGCTTCTCATCGGACTTGGTGCATTGCGCCTGGAGTTACCAAGCCCATCCTTGAAAGCCGAGCATAACTGGGTTGCCTGCAAACGATGGGTGACGCGAATTCTTGTGTCGCAGACGGATGTGTTCTCGCAGAATCATCACGACTCGTCCAGTTCTCGTCCTCAAGGATCAGAAGGGTCTCGCCCGTGGGGCAAGTGGAGGGGCATGCAGGTTTTGGACAGTCTTCCAACAACAGTCGTTTCAGCACTTGGGGTTTGCCTGCCACATCAAGATTGCTCTCGAATTTTTCGGCTGTCTTCTTCCTCGTGGTTCCGTTGGTCGCCCCCTTCGCTGGTCGCCAGATATCCACATGGATTGGACTAGAACCGTTGTGAAGGTCGATGCTGGACCGCTAGCCTTTTCTTCCAGGTGTTCGGTCGCCTTACTTGCATAAGAGAGCCGATGGATTTTGCGCAACTGGTAACGTCGTCTTGGCCACGGTGGAGTTGCAGGACGCGAGGAAATGCTGGGAGTTGGGGCTCGCTTGTGAGTTTTGTTTTCCATATTGAT
Organism: Phyllosticta citriasiana; assembly: GCF_038021145.1. Taxonomy (NCBI): domain Eukaryota; kingdom Fungi; phylum Ascomycota; class Dothideomycetes; order Botryosphaeriales; family Phyllostictaceae; genus Phyllosticta; species Phyllosticta citriasiana. Next base: position 584,536 of record NW_027117282.1, on the reverse strand, counting down.
GGTACACTGACGAAAGGCGCGTTCGAACGAATCAGCAACAAACCCCATTCTTTGCCTCGATTGCTATTCGGCCTGTTCACAAGACACCGCCTTTCTTGTACAGTCGCCACTGTATCTGAACCAAGCAGTCACCGTGCGGTGACCTCTGTTGCTGTGTCAAGACGCGGGAGTGCTCCGCAACACCAAATTGCGGATTTCTGCAATGGTGACAGCGACTGCAGTTGTAGGAAATGAGCTGAGGGGTCGAGGTCCACCGATCATCGTCCTTAAGACTTGGAGGCTCCCACGGTCCACTTAGTTGCTGAGCTGATGCTCACAAGACCGCAAAGCGCACCGTGTTGGCCGCTAGTCTTCGCAATCCAATCGCCTACTCGCGTCCCGTCCCTGATCAGCCCCGTGCATGGCAATCCTTGGCTTCAGCGAGCCACATGGAGTATGCCAAGAGAAACAACGACCTCTCAGGCCTGGTGTTGGGAAGTTGTGCTGATCAGAGTCCAGCCCAGACCGAGATTCAATATTTATGCACTCTCTCCTGTCTCGACGTGGTCCAGAAGGCTGGATTGCGAAAGCACTCACCTTCTGACGCCTCGGGCCAGCAGATGCGCATCACACGCGAGAGGTCGTCTTGAGCGCGGATGGGAAGGGTTTCGTGAAGTGTTGGAAGTAGAGTCCAGCGTGCTGAAGACCATGAGGGAATTCCACGTACCTTACCGAATGAAAAAGGTGTTCGGATGCAGGTTTTTTCGTATCTCCAATTACGTATCGTGGTCCCCCACAGAAAGAGTCTGGTGCAATCTGGACTGCGGGGCTTCTGAGCAGAGCCATCAAAGACATCAGAGTGACTCTATTGTCTAGAAGCGAGACAAGACAGATTCAGGGAGGCAACGGCGCCGAGACGCATGTGTTGACTCTCCAGACCACATGCTTGGATATAGGGATGTCTCGAGATGATTCTGCGGTTTCCGTTTCGATGCTTTGAGGTTTCGAGCAGAGTTTTGTCCAAGTTGACGCGACCAGGATTCCAGAACTGTGTTTACAGATTGAGCGATTTCCAAGCGCCAGAAACCACGCATTCGGAAAGTTGGTGCCGTGTTGAAGACAAATCCGAACATGCGAATCAGTCTATATCAACCGCCTACTATGGCTATCCTGGTCTCTCGAGGTCAATCACAACGCTCTGAGCTCCCAACTTCCCGAAATGCCGTTCTTAGGCTGCGGAGCGAGGCACTGCATCGGAAGAGGGGATGGCTGTGAATCGTTTGCGCGCGCGGCCAGAGACCAAGCAAAGACGATGACAGCGGCCGTATGACCATAGGCGTTCAGGACAGGACGTGGAGGTGAAAAGGAGAGTCGGCCAATTGTCGTTAGGCGAAGGCAGACCCGGCTCGCCTGTTGAAGGATCGGCATTCCGTAGCTCGTGGCCACCCAGCCACCGAAAGTGCCTCGAGGTCAGGCTCGTGTGTCTTTTGGACTATGCTTTCGTCCAAGTTTTTCCCGTAGTGACGAGGTCTACTGCAAGGGGATGCGGGCTGCATCCCGTCGTTCTGCAGGCAATGACGCCGAGGGATTCGAGTGAAGCCGCTCATGCATTCCAAACAACCGATATGGAAGCAAGCTGACGTCGTCAGAGTGCTTTAGTTAGGAGGTCAACACAGTAGTCGCACGGTAGCAGATCGGTTGACAGATCCTGGATAGGAGGAGAAGGGTGTGCACCGAGCGCACAGAAATAGACTTGCCCACGAGCCGAATCGCTTACGCTTATCCGAGCAATCTCCAAGTTCATGCATCAGGTCAACAAAAGGGTTGCTCATTTTTATTTTAATTTTTTCTTTTTTTCGCCCTTGCTTTTGAGTCCAACGTGAAGAGTTGAAGTTCCTGAAGAGCGCGTGGATGAGGGCAAAAGAGATGAGGATTCCTTGCGTTAGCGCGCCTGAGCGCGTGCAGTAGTCATACCCCACGAATCACGCCTTCGGGTCGACGAGTTGTTTCAGATGGTTCGGCCGTTGCCCCCATCCAAAGCAGATCTTTTGCCAGGCGACTCTTTGCCCATGCGCCGATGTCATGGAATCGCAGGGCACCTGCGTCCATCGCCCTTGCAATAACGTGTCGGAACTTAAAGAAGCAGAATTCCAATGCCTGTTGCAAGAGGGGCTCCACGCGTCACGCCTGAAGTCTCTCACCCTCGAGGGCCTATGGAGCTTTGGATATAGCATCATCCCAACCTCTTGCCATGACACACATAGCCAAGTGCATTCGTGAAAGCGTCATGGACAAAAGATTAGGAGCCCATATACAAGACGCCACCTCGGCCGCCTCGCGCAATGTAAGCTCCAGTCCGAAACTGCACCCTTTGAAAATACCGGTGTACTGAGTCGATCACGAAACTAGGAGCAACCCGAAAGACCGGATAGTAGGACAGCGTTGAATCGATCCCATTCAAAGCGAGGCCAGCCGCGGTACCAACTCTGGCCAACAAAGAAGGAACCAACAATTCCGGATCGGCCTAAGGTCCCTTATGAGAAGAGAATCGCACTCTCTGTACAACGTTCGGCCACAGCCATGGGAGACGCCATTGTTACGAGTGGATGCTCTGCATCTCGAAAGAAAGATGCAACCATATCAAACAGGAGAAAAGTCAGCGTTCCAGACATGTTGGCACCTCCTCCAAAGGAGAGATACGAGGCTCTGCTCGATTCTCGTAAGTTTTGTGTCTTCCAAGAAAAGAAAAAGTCTTAACTTGAGGGGATTCTTAGCGACAATTCCTGGGTATTTTCCAGTTGGAAAAGAGTCAATTCAGCCAATCCAAGAGAGATCCGAAAGCGCGCCTCCGAATGGAAATCAATGGCGAGCCAATCCATTCGGAGATGCCATGATTTCCTGCGTGACTGGGCCGGCGTTACTGCCCAAGGTCACGACACCCCCGTCAGCTTCGTCGGGATCACCAGCGAAAACCACTGGACCATGCCTGCCAATGCTGAAGCCCTTGTCGCCGATTCTGAGCCCAACGTCCATGACCTCCGGCCAATCAAGACTGCAAGTCAACACCAAAGTGGGAGGTGAAGAAGAAGACATGCCTCCAGAAGTACCGCCAAAGTCGCCCTCGCTCTACACGAAGAAGTCTCCAGCGACTCGTCCACAACCGAGGATGGATTTTGGCAACGCTGATCCGACGATTGGAGAAGATCCCGCAGGAGAAAAGTATTTTATTGAAGGTCGATGCTCGTCTCCCGAATCCCTTGACAAGCGAGACCGTCCTATTGTCCACAGGAGAAGGAGGTCAGGACAATCAGTCATGAGCGGAGGCAACTCATATGGAAGGACTCCACAACGCGTCGAAAGTCGAGCTGGTAGCCGAGCTGAAAGCCGAGCTGGACAGACTGCAAGCCCGACGGACGGAGAAAATACGGACACATGGAGACTCCCAAGAGGTCTGCCCGCCTCGGTGGCCGTCTCGACACTGGCCAATTCTGAAAGAGAAAGATTGAGCGACAAGGCGTATGGCCAAGTCGAAAAATTCGAAGTGCTCAACTGTCGCGACGTAAACTCCCTGACCAAGGAGCTCCACGCATTGGACGAGAGATGCGACTACTTGAGGAGAACCTACAAGTCTCTCCGAGAAGGTCGTCAAAGGCTCCACGCGCGGATGCTGTCGTATCTCAGAAAAAGCGAGACCGTTTGCTTCAACCGGGACAGCCTACTGAAGCAGGAGGAAGCTCTTGTGGAGTTGGACATCTCCATCGACGATTGGATTTTCAAGATTGAACAAGCCGAAGGTCGCAGGACACGCATTCGCGAGAAGCTGCTCGAGCACGTGGCTGCTGCTGTCGTCATGCCTTGCATCGCCAGGTCGACCGACGAGACGTGCCAAACGACTCCGCCGAGGAGTCCTGTCAAGGCAGACAGCCCGGACAGGCCATACCACACAAACCGCAAGGACGTCGAGTCCATTCGGATCTATGCCGATGGCGAGGTCCTGAATCTCTTTGCCGATCTCGAAAAGGCCATTGGACACATGTGCGATTCGTGCTGACATGATTCGCATTGTGGCGGCACTAAGATCGATGAAGGAAATCGACAACCCTCCTCTTCTCAACCTTTCATTTGTTCATAGGCATCAAGTTGTGTTTCCTTTGTATGAAACATTTCCTTCATGATACCCAGTCTTTGCGTTGTTTCCTTGGCGTGGTAGATAAGAGTGGCTCAACCAGTATGTGAATCAGAGAATCACTGCCGAATCAGAGAAGTTCCAATAGACTCGAGTCGTATCCATGCCACTAAAGTGAGATTAGAGTTGCTTTGACACTGTCCACAGCGGCCGACAGTCGTCAATCAGTGCCGTGCCATTGGTACAATAGCCGCGATCCGGTCATGAACTGTCGGCAAGATCTGGATTCTGATAGCATCGCCAGCACAGCGGGGCAGCGGACGGAGAAAAACGGAACCGCTCGAAAAAAGGACGGAAGAAACTCGGGCCGGCCCGCTCCAGGATCGATGGTTGCTAGGTGCGGTGCCGAGCCCGATGGCAAATGCTCGGGCCGGTAACCACGAGGTGAGCTGAACGGAGTCTCCTTCCGTTCTCTTCCTTCTCCACCGCCGAAACACCTACCTAGCGACTTGTTGAAGCCGCGGCCGAGCTCTGAATCCCGACAGTTCAAGGGCGGTTTTGGAACAGGGTTGGAGGTGCATCCACGTGGTGACTGCTTCACGTACATTGACTGCACCCTGCACCGACCGACCCACCTTCCAGAACGCGACTCGACTCCTGTCTATTCAACGGCAAACTTCCATGAAATCAGCAGGTCAGAAATCTCAACAGTCGGCGAGGTGCGGCTGAAGCGAGGCCGGAATGGCGGAATGTGGATACAGGACCCAACCTGAAGCGGGCGACAACTCCAGCTCCAGCTGACCTGACAGCTGAAGAAAAAACACTGTCAAGATTCAAGCCACGACAGCAGTCCAGAGCCAGGGCGGAATTCAAACTGCATCCACAAAGTGCTTTTATTCCATCGACCCATCAGTCTGTGGTCAGACACGGCACCATTGGGCTGATTGTGCTTAAGGACCTACCTCCGCTGACGAATGGGCATCAATGCATCCTTTTTTTTTTTTTTTTTTTTTTTCTTTTTCCACCTCCGCAGGAATGGGACAAAGCTAGGTAGCTTGAGTATCCTCTAATACCAAGCTCGGACCGTAAAGCTTCAGCACTGCACGAAAGAGGGGGGAAACGGCGACGCGATGAAATCAAAATGCTCTCTCACCTGATATACAGACAACTGCCGTTGTTATTTACGTACATGCGCCACCTGCACGCAGCAGTCCCTGCAGCTGCAGCACCCACGCCCCTCCACCCACAGGGGTAACTAGTGGTGGGGGGGGCGAAAGAATCGACCAGGGGCGGGGCGGAAAGGGGGCAAGCTTTAGGCAGGTTGGTTTCTTCGCCAAAAAACTTCGCCCAACCTGCCGCCGTTCCCCGATGAAGCTCGGAGTTCCCCGAACCCCCTCAACAGGCTCTGCAGAGCAAGCTTCATGTCTGCGGGACAGCTAGCTTCGCGCGACTCAAGTCTGCCCGTTTCACATCCGCCCATCCCGTCAAGCCATGCATTGTCTTGACTGGGATTGTACAGTCTCGACCGCTCTACCATTTAGAATTTCCATCTATTCCAGGTATTGCCACAACTGTGACGGCAATGATGCAGTGTGGACGCATATGCATATGCATGGGAGCAAAAGAAGGACAAGACATTCCTTGGTCGGATATCCGACACAGACGTATAGCTTTTGGATAGAGGATGGAATTCATGAGCTTTTTCGCCTTTCTCGGTCGACGAGAAAGAGTAAATCGTGAGAAATCGCCAGCGTCAACAAAAACATCAACAACCATTTCAGACGCAACATTACGCGTTCTACATCACACAACAACAAAAGGGACTCCCGGGCGCCTCATCTATCGTACACGCTTGTGGCTCTTCCATCACAGCCCAATCCTCCTCTTCAGCGAGCTGGTCCACGTCTTCCTCTCCTCAGCAGCCGTGCTAAGGCTGACTCCGCTGTCGCTGTCCCGGTTGCTGCTCTGAGCAGTCGCGGGGCGGCTGAGCTGGACCGGGTGGCTACGGCGCGAGGGCGGCTTGTGCGAGGATGACGGATCCGTCAAAATGGTGCGCGTCAAGGAGCTGTAATCATTGCGGGTGATGGGCGACGGCGTCTTCGAGGTGGGGTTCAAGGACTCTGTGATACCGGGCGTTTGCCAGGTTCGCGTTTCCACATCGAATATTAGCTCGGCGTCCTTCTGGGCCACTTCGGATTCGCGGCCGTACTCCCTTGAAGCGAAGGTGGAGCGCCGGAGAGCCCCTGCTTGTGGCGCTGTTGCTGCTGATGGCCCGCTCGACTCCGTCGGCGGAGAGGGCGTCGGCGGGAGCGGCTTGGGTTGCATTTTGCGCTTGTGCCACGGCGTGGACTTGTGCGACGCGCTCCATTGGAAAATACGGAAGATGTTTCGTCGTTGTGGTCTGATGGAGCATGTGAGTCGGGTGCTTTTTGCAGTGGGATAGCGTGGTCAACTTACTTCGCCGGGCTCTGTTCTCGCTGCCGCTGGAAATCCGCCTCGTTTTCCTGGAGGAAACCTTTTTTGAGTGTACTGTGGGACCTTTTGAGCCCCTCGAGCTGCACGATGTTCTCATCCCTGAGCATTCTCACGCGTTCGAATTCCCTAGCCCAATCACTGAGCTCCAATTCGGTCAACTTGCGGACGTTCTGTGACGATGGCGTCCCGCGACCATAAAAGTCCATGGGAGGGAAGGGAGGGAGAGTCTTTTCGGCTTCTGGAATTGGAGCAGTGCACCACTCGTCGAGAATCTGGAGAGCTTCTCCGTGTCTCCTGAGACTCTTGACCATGCGATGAAACGTTCTCTTGTTTTCACGCAGGATTTGCAACTCGCTCTCGATTCTTGAAAGCTCAGTCTCGAACTCGCCGCTCGTTCTCTCCAACTCGTTGACATCTTCAATCTTGATGGCTGTTTCTTCAACGAAGCTGTAACTCCGGCTGCTGCTGCCTTCCATGACCGGTGTCTCCACAGGTGGCGTGTCGTAGTTGAGACTAAATTTTTCCTCTTGATCTTGCTGCAGCTGTCGGAGCTGGTGCTCTGTCGCCAACAGCTTGTGCCGGTACTCGTCCAGGTCGCCTTCTGCCGTTTCGAGTCGAGCGCTTGCATCGAGGAGCTTCATCCCGGTCAGTTCGGCCGTGCGTTCTGCCGCCTCCATGCCATTTTCTGCTTCGCTAAGCAAAGATTCCAACTCCTCGTTGGCTTTTCGCAAGTCAGCCAGTTCGTCCTCGGCAACGGCAATTCTCGCCTCGAGTGAGCCTTCGGCGCGCATGGCTTCTCGCATGACTCGACGCAGGTTCTCCACTTCTTGCTCGGCGGCGCTCAACTTCGCTTGCAGATTAACTTCGTTTGTTTCTGCCACAAGCAACTTTGTCCTGCTTGAACGCGCGTTTGATTCGAGGCTGGCCCGTCCCTTGAGAGCCGTGTTCAGTTCAGACTCGGCAATAGCCTTGTCCCGCTTGAGTTGGTGCACGTCTGACAAGAGATTAGTGTTGTTCTTTTGGCTCTCTTCGAACTGCGCCATGAGCTGATCCTTGCTTTTCTCGGCATTTGCGAGTCGCCGTCTTGTCGCGGAGAGCTCTTCCTGGAGATTTCCCGTGGATGTCTTGGCCTGTTTTAGTTTGTGCTCCAGGTCGACCTTTGCGGCGCGAAGTTGGTCGAGCTCGGAGGCTGCCTCAGGATTTTTCTGTTCTTCCACGTCGAGCTTGCGCAAAGCTTCGCGTAGCTGGTTTTGAACGCTTCGGCGGGATTGGACGAGGTCGTCAACTTGTCTCTTGACCTTTGCCTCGTTCATATCCGAAACTTCAATCTTGGATCGCATGTTCATGAGCTCATTTTGAATGCGTGACTTTTGTACCTCAATCTCATGCAACTGAAAGTACAGTGCCGTTTTGGCCTCGATTGCAGCTTTGAGTGCATCTTCTGACAGCTTATTGGCGGACAGAAGATGGTCCAGGTCTTTCTCTATACCTTCCCTGGTCGCTTCGGTTGCCTGCAGCTGCTTCTCAAGGATGACGGTCGGCCCGCTTGCAGATTCGATTTTGTTCGACAGCTGATTGGCTGCGTCCTCGAAAAATTCAGCCGTCGACTGCAAAGTCTCCGCGGTCTTTTGGGTTTGGCGGAGCTTCTCGCGCATCGACGTGATCTCTGAGTCTTTGGACGCCAAGTCGGTTCGTATGTCGGATTGGGAATCTTCAGAGACGTTGAACTTTTGGCGAATGGTGGAAAATTCTTGTTGCAAAGAAAACTTCTCTCTTTCCAGAGATTTGAGTTGGAGTTTGAAGGACACGAGTCGCTCTTCGATGCCAGACCAGGAATCTTCTAGCACAGTAATCCGCTGCCGGCTTTGTAGACATTCTTTTTCGAGCTTTGCGATCTTCGCCGTGTGCATCTCCAGCTCCACCTGCAGTGTCTCTTCAGATTTCGCAGATGTCGCCAATTTCTCTTGCGTTGCCTTCAGATTGTCCTCGAGCTTGGCCTTCTCGGCTTCTAGTGCTTTGGATTTGGACTTGTACTCTTGTAGCAAAGCATCCAGGTTCCGAGCATTCTTCTGGCTTTGCTGGTACTCTTCTTGCAGTGCCGCTATTCGAGAGCGACAGAGGAGTAGAGCATGATCCGATTGCTTCTTGGCCTTGATCAGACGATTGTTGATCTTTTGTGCCTCGTACAAGTCACTCGCTCCATCAGGGCTCTTGACGGAATGGCTACCCGTTGTGAAGCTGGCACCCCGTTGGAGCGTCGATGAAGGCAAGGACGAGGAATTCGAGGTGGAATTGGACGTGGATGACGGTCGTCGTGCAGCTATGAGACGGTGAGGTTTCAACTGCACCAGTTGTGGGTTCTGTGCTAGTCCCGGTTTGATACGTCAGCAAAAAGATCAAAGGCAAGACGACAGTCCTCGATAAGCTATTCTATCGCTCATCCTGGTCGCTTTTGTCCACAATCGCTGGGGTGAATTGGGATAAGACGTACACTGTAGAGCAAACTGATCATTCGATTCCAAATGATGAAGCAGTTCCCTATTCCGGCGCTCATACTGAGCAAGGGTAACCTGAAGCTGCGCAATGCGTCCTTCATGTTTGCGGCTTTGAAGGTAGTCATTCCGACGGCTCTGCGCAAGGCTGCGCGCCGCCTGTGCGGTTTTGACCTCCTTCACGTGTATGTTGACGACAAGACGTACAGCTAGCCTTCGAAGCTGGCAAATGGATTCTGCCGTTGCAGCGTGCTCGCCTTGGATGACGGAGCGCAGCTTCTCCCGCGTATCGTGGCCAGAAGGCGGCTGACTAACATTGGGAATGGGGACTCCGGTTTCTTCTCGCACAGCTGAAGAAGCGGTGTGCTGAGGCCGGCGATTGGCCGACGGCGGTGGTGACGGGAACAGACTGAGGCTCGTTCTGCGATTACTCATCGCCGTTGAAGGTGGAGAGATAGTCCTGCTGCTGACTGGGGATCTCGGTCGCCCTCTCCCCTGATAGGGATCGAAGGGATCGTAGAGAGGGCGTCGGATACAAAGTCCCTATGGTCGTTCACGTGAGTCGTGAGAAGGAGGAGGAGAAGGAAAGTGGAGCGAGAGCGAAGACGAGGAGCGCGGATGTCGGTTGATTTTTGAGAAATTGTTGGTCCAAAAGAGGCGCGAGGAGCAGTTGTAACAACGTCAAGGGGAAAGCAGGCGGAAAAAAGCGATTCAAGACACACGAATAGAATACATTAAACGTTGAGACATGGCCATCGCGCACGAGCAACGGCTTTCTTTGAAAAAGGAACGTGCAAGACTTAAGTAACACGCGAACGCAGCAGTGAGACACAGGCACAGAGACAGTGTAATACGCGATGAAAAGTCAGCCTTACGACGGAGGGACAGTGAGCTGCCATGTGGCTGGCCGTTTGCAACGGAGATGGATTCGGTTTGGTGCAAGGAAGCAAAGATACGACGATGGTAGGCCGTACGATCCACCGTCTGCAGAGTGTCCAATGCGTGGAACGGGCGTGGAGCGGGAGAAGAGTCTTAAACGGAGACGCCAAAACTACAGCGTCGGCAGCACCCATCCGCCGTCCCGTCATGTTGCATCCTCAATCCCCGTCGCCTCCGCGGTCCTGACTCCTGAAACATACAACATCAATTTCTCCATGGCCATTGCTCTGCAAGACCTCTGCTGGACCCCCTCTCTTACGTTTTCATCACCCTGCCGTCCTCCGCCACGCTCCCCGCTGCTCTTGATCCGCTCATGACGTTGCGAGAGACTGGGGGCCTGACGGTAATTGCGGACCGCCAGGCCGCCGTCGACAACGGCCTGCCCTTCACCTTTGCTTGCCGCAGTAGCACCCTGAGCGGTCATTCGAGCCTCGAAGCCGTCGGCTTGATGGCCGTTGTCGCCGCACGACTCGAGGAGCTCGGGATTCCCGTCAACCCTGTCAGTGGCTACCACCACGAGTGCTCGAGGGCCGCGAGGACGAGGCCCTTGCGGCCCTCCATAAACTGGCTCTTCAGGCCCACGAGGGAAAGCTGTTTGCGTAAGCTAAGAGCCGGCGTCGATCTGGCAAATAAACGTACGCGGCGCTTCGGTCGAGGCCTTCCAGATCGCTGGCTTTGAGACTTGCAGCGTGGAGAGCAGAGGCGTCCATGAACGTCAGCGGGCGATTCATGCTGCTGTTGCAGGAGCCGAGCGTTGGCGATCCCCGATTGCTCAAAGAGGCAGTTTCGCTTCTGCCTCTCTTTTCCTGCCGTCTTTCTCAACCCTTGTTTTTGGCTACTTTGCCCTTGTGAGAGGCGCTCGAATCTCTTGCCTGGCTGCTTCTGTCCCGTTGCAGCCTTTCTTTCCGTCATTTTCTTTGCCGCTCCATTTTACCAGGAGACTATCCACCAAAAGTTGTCCATTACTGAACAATCACGCGCGCCGTTCTTCTCATGTTGTACCAGTCCATTAGCTTTCCCATAAAGAAAGACCCTCGCATGGATCTTGTCTCTAGATTTGACCCAGGTATCCATCTACATGCATCCCCTGTGCGACCTGGAATTCCAGGGCACACCAATGATACCTAGCCACCGATACAGCCTCTTCCCGGTCCAGCTGAGCTCCAGTCGGTTGGAAATCCTGTGTCCCAGTAATGGCGAATCGAGATGTGCATGCCGGCTGGCCTCCCGAACGCAGCAAGATACGCGAAAGCAATCATGACGATCTGCCGCAGCTCTTTGCAGCCGCGAGAGACTACTGGCGGTAATGCACTTTTGCTTTGGAGAAGAAACAGCATTGAAATCCCCTCACAGTGGATTATCCAAAGTAATGGTACTCCTGGCACTGCGACTGCTTCTACATGTAGCGACCGTTCAATGACCAGTACACCATTCATCACGCTTGTGCTCTGGGAGCTGTCGTCCGCTGCCACAGTCATACGTAAGGAGCATTCGTCACTACTGCAGCTGGACTAAGGGAAATCCTCCCTATTCACATCCACTATGCCCTTTTGCGCGCGATTCGCTGATAATGTCGTGTCTCTCAATACACGTCTCCAGCTCGGTGGGTTGCGCAAGTTGGTAGATGACCACGAGTCGATTCGCCGGTCCACCAGGTGCGTCTCACAGCTTCATCACCAATTGCAAATTGGGAAATTGATGTTCCAAGGCAGCCGAGAATCGGCGAGGAAATGACAGTCGATGCCCTCCATTCTCTTGTTCCACGATCCGGCAATACTGCTTCCACCTTCAATGCGCACCTTCCATAAATGAATGGTTTGAGCGCGGTGTCGCCTGGTGTCTTTGGGTCGTTATTGCCCCATCCATCTCTTTGAAGAGCTGGGAGTCGCCCATATCCTCTCTTCGTGTCAAGTCCAAAGTTGTCCCTTCGTCTTCTCATCTTTCGACGTACGGTGCTTCATCTCTAGCACAGCGAACTTGAACGCTTCCAGTACCCCATCAATTAGCAGCCATGCACTTTTTGTTCGCCGGTATCGCCTTGACAGCGCTTAGCTGTGTCCAGATTTGTGGAGCAGTGCTCCCGACATCCCTGGCGATCCCAACGTGCGATTCAATCAACAACCCCGACAAAGACGGCCGCCGCGAGTTCAACTATTCTAGACTCTATCAACTCCAAGACCGCTTCTGGCACACCTTCACATACGAGGGCGAAAGAGAGGCCCGATTGATCAACAGCTCTCTCCTGTCGCCAAACATCCAGGGAAGAGTCGACATCACACGCGTCTTCAGCGGGCAAGAGCTCAACACCGAGTACTTATTCGGACTGTTCTCCAACATCAAGACCGACGCCACCGCCAACAGCGTCGCCCCCTCGCTCTTCGGCTACCCGACAAACTATCACATCCAATCCTTCGCCGCCAATCGGGACATAGCAAGCGCGTCGACGATCGTCAACTTCACCAACCCGCTGCTCGGCGCCTTCCCAATTGAAATCCTCACCTGGATCCAGTTCGACAAGGACGGCCGTATCAAGGAGTACGACGCCACATACCGCTTCTTCGCGCCGCTGCTCGAAACGACGCTGGAAGCGATCCTGCCGCGCATAAACAAAACCTCCCTCACCGACGCCATCAAATACTTCCGCAAAATGCTGTCAGAGTCCATTTGTAAAACACACGATCTTCACTGTACCGGCGAAAATCGCCAGTACGACAGCAACTTTGCCTGCCGCGCCTTCCTCGCAAACGACGTCCGCTTTGGCGAGGCCTGGGAGCTCGGCCGCAACACGCTGCTCTGTCGCAGCTTGCACCAGAACATGGTCGCCTTCAGGCCTGAGGTGCACTGTCGGCATATTGGGCCTTCGGGTGGCGGCATGTGCGTCGATGATTTGGCGTATGCGGCGGTTGTGGCGGAGAAGGTCTATGATACGCCGTTCTTGCCGTGGGATGCGTCTTCTTCTTCTCAGTGCAGGTGGTGGTGAGGGTTTGGCTGAAGGGGGTGCTCGGTCTTCGTTGATTTGTTCTGTTTTCTTTTTTTGTCTCTGCAAGCGTCGGGATGGTGGAGAAAGGTCTTCTTGTTCAGTTGTGGAAGAAGCAGCTGTTGGCCTCTCTATTTAATAAATCAATGGTTACTTTGCGCTTGAGACTAGTTCGCGTTACTTCTTGAGTACGATGCTCGATGCTGAAGTTAAGGGAGCAGATGAGGAGCTGATGGGGAGCGTTCAAGGTACAAAAGATAGCGGCGGGCAACATCCAAGGACCATTTCGCAAAAGTGTATCACAGCTTCAGCTTCTTGCTCAAATCATCCCATCTCCCAGAACGGAGAGGGTCGAGCTTCCTCAATTCCGAAAGCCATCCTGCCATCTCTTTCTCCAATTCGAGGTCGTTTCCTCCTCTAAGTTGTTTGAGCGCGACGGCCGTATCCAATAATGCTTGGTAGATCCACTTGCAGTCTTCTGCGCCATCTAGCATGTCCTTTATGGTTTCCAGTTCTTCCTCTACGAAATTTTGCCGTACACCAACGTCCAGGTTGAGGATGATTCGAGCGCTTTTGGGCGTCGCCTCATCAAGCGCGCTCATGAGATTGGCATGGTAAAACCAGAGGGATTGGTCGTAGGGATCCGTGTACAGAGCTTTTTGTATTAGCTCAAACTCTGCCTTCAGGAATTCGCGTCGCGTTTCTTCATTCGCCTTGCGCTCGTCGAGCAGCCGCGGAATCAACTTGGTGCGATTGTGCCAGGCCGAGAAATTCGACAGGTTGGTATTGATCATCTTGGTCGTGTACTCAAACTCTGGCTCGGTCATGCTGGTGTTCTGCCCGTCTTCCGATGGTAATGCTTCCAGGTGTGCGACGACAAATCTCCGATAGCTCCAACCGTGAAAGTTCCGACTGTCGCGACTGAGCATCTTGCCAACGAGACCGAGCTCCTCTTGCCATAGTCGTCGCGCGTGGGATTGTGGGACAAGCTCCGTTGATTGTTGAAGCAGCCATTGCCGGTGGTTCCATATCCAGTAGCACTTGGGAAACTTGATTAAGAGCGGTATCGTAAATCGCAGGTCGTCGGAAATGTATCCAAGTAGTGTTTGCTGGGCCGTGGATAGACCTCCAGAGTCGGTGGTCTCGGAACCTTGAGCATTCCGAAATATGTCCTGTAGGATTACGCGACGATTGTTCCAGATGGTGTAGTATTCGGGATTTTGGGAAAGGAGCTTCGATGTGAGGGCAAGAGCTTCGTCCGTGTACTGCTTTTCGGCGACCTGAGAGACCGTGTCAGCTTTCTACTATTGATGAATGGGCGAATCAGACCTTTGCATTCACCAGCGCTATCAGTCCCTTGTACTGCTCAATCTGCTGGAGCTCCTTTTGCCTCGCCTGTTCAGTGCGCTCAGTGCGCTCGGCCGCTGCAGCCGCGCGCGGAACGCCATGCTGCTCTCGTTAGGACTTGCTGGTGTGGCGTACAAGGGCAAGCTCGACGCACGCTGGCCATATCAACTTCCTGGGCGGACTGGGTAGGAGAGAGGGCTGAATTGTTGTGGTGGAACAGTTGAGCTTGGGTGGCAGGGTCTGGGTGTCTAGCGCGCTCTCCACTTTCGTCATCGGAAATCGTGCCCGGCCGGGGACCACCAGCTCCGTCTCCCCAAATATCACCTCGCACGTCGAGTCCTTCTGATTTCTTTTCTCTCCAGCAGCCTCAGGTTTGCCAATTTTTACTAACGAGCAGGTTTCGGGCAGGACTTTGCGTCCCTTTGCCTCTGGCAAAATCATTGCTATTACCTCCAACCGCTGTCCTCGCTTTTCGCTCAATCCATCATCAGGACGGCACGCGTCGTGGATTTCCTTTCCCCTTGAACAAATTTGTCAAGATTACTTTGTCTTCGTCCAGCGTCCAAGCGAATTCCACATAGCATTCCGGTGCTGTGTCGCGTTGGCCTCAATAATAATCACGCTTTCTCAGCAATCGTCCTCGTTCACGCCTCGAACTTTTCCACCGACAGTCAACGTCAACATGGAGCCCGCGAAGAAGGACTCGCTCAGATTCCTCACCGGTTTGGAAAAGTCGCGTTATGCTGATCACTCTGTCCTGCCAAAGGCCGGCGGCTTAGACTTTTCCAACATCCCAACCCTCTCTCCGCCGCCGACTCCACCAAAATCCATTCATACGTTCAGCCAAGGAAACCCAGAGAGCAGCTCAAATACTTCTAGGCATGTCCAATTCGGAAACCATACAAGCATTGGACTGGACCCTTCAAAGGGGCTGGAGCCTGTGAAAGGGCACCTGCTGACTCCTCCGAGCAGCCCTGCGAAGCCGATGTTCGCCATGGCCGGCGCTTGTTCTCTAAGCCCGAAATTTCTTATCCAAGGAAGCTCGATACGCCGTTAGCGACGACTGTCAGAGAGTTCGCAGCCCCCGAAATGGGCTGTCAGAGGACAAGATTGCCCCTCTAAATCGTACGAGAATGACAGCTTCCTGGCTCCCTCTGATTCCCTCACCCAGATTGATGGCATGAATGAAGATGTAGACATGCCTGATGCATCTCCCTCCGACGACCCTATTTCTGGTGGTCTATTGAACCTCTCTTTGGACGAAAACGACATCAGCCAGGTCAAAGATGCGGACGGAGACATTAGGCTTCCGGACGCCACTCCTGGACCTAGTGGAGGCTCGAAAGAAACGACTCGAAGACAGGCGATGTCCATTGACTTGACCAATCCGGTCAATGCTACGTTCCCAAGTCTTGGTTATGACATGGAAGGAACTCCAACGCCTCTCGTCCCGGCAACTCAGGCTGCCGACGCATACCCGTTCCCGCAGCAAGAGCGCAAAACGAGCATTCTATCGCCACTTGCGCTTCGAAATCGAGGCTCGATCTTGAGAATACGGAGAGGGTCTTTTCCCAGTGGGTTTCATATGCGAGAACGAATTGCAAGCAGATGCTTAGACAGATTCATTCCACCGCGAAAGTCCCCAACCACCTCAAGGGAGACGTTGCTGTTGAGCACACCGGCGGAAGAATTATCTGACATCGAGAAAGTCACTCGCCAACGGCATCCCGAATCCGACCCTTTCAGTCAGCATGTTCCACGGAGCACAAGGATTCAATCGTACCAGAACCTTCAAGGTGCTGTTCGACCCACGGGAATCGGTCCAAGCTCGCCCGACCCGGAAAGTATCCTAGCTTTTCGACATGGTAGTCGTGAGGTCAGCAACGGAGCAGTTTGGAATGTTGGCGGATCTGCCATCGTGACCGACAGTGTACCTGGCATCCCTGATGGAAGAGGGGGCATGCTGGGCAGTGGGACCAACGCTCCGTTGCACACGACAATGTTTCTTACCCAGACCGACTCTCAAAGAGCGCAGGAGGAACATGAGCGCCGCCTGGCGCATGCAATGGATATTGATCAGTCAAGCCGTGTGCTCGGATCTTTCGATAGGCCAGCAAAACCACCGGGCGAGAATACGTCTCGCGCTCCTTCTTGGATAGACAGCCAGTGGATCAGAGAGGGATGCACTACAAGTGGCTCCTTTCCTATCCTCGCACAGTTCCAAAGTTTACTGACAAGATTAGGCCCCAAAAAGCCACCGCGAGAAAGAAGACCTGTTCCAACAATCCCCTTCAGATATGTTAGTCTTTCTCGCGTGACACCCTACGCTGACATAAATCACAGTGCTCGATGCGCCGCGTCTTCGGGATGACTTTTACTGCACGGTTCTTGCCTATTCTCACACATTCAACTGTCTTGCCGTTGGACTTGCCCACAGTGTCTACTTGTGGTCGGAGACACGGGGTGTGGGCACACCTGAAAGTATCAACGCAAATCACACCGCGCATGTGACCTCTTTATCATTCTCTTCCCACGAGGGCCGCCAAGCGATACTGGCTATCGGTCGCGCAGACGGATCCGTTTGCTTGTGGAGTATGTTTGACGAAGAGCCTCGGTTCAAAGCTCGGCAACCAGCTCCCATATCATGTCTCTCTTTTGGTCCAAACACGGTCAAGCAATCTTCGCTCCGGGACTCGGCTCTGGTAGCAAGTACAGAGACGCTTTTGATTGGAGACGAGGAGGGTCACGTCTATCTCTTCTCCGTGGAATGGCCCGACGTCACCTCTCGAGACCTTTTCAACTGGCCAGGTGCAATGACTCTGCTCGCCCGAATCAATGTCCACAGCCAGCAGATATGCGGCCTCACGTGGTCGCCGTACGGTGAGTTTTTTGCCTCGGGTGGCAATGACAATCAGTGTTTCCTCTTCGATACCAAACGTCTATTTGCGTCGCTCAACAATCTGTGCGCGAACATGACGGGCCCTCCTCAAGTGACGGACGTCGACGCATCAGCCGCAAAGCACCAATGGACGCTCAACGCGGCCGTGAAAGCTATGGCCTTTTGCCCGTGGCAGCGCGGGCTGCTCGCCATTGGCGGCGGCTCCAACGACCGCTGCATCCACTTCTACCACACCTTCAGCGGCGCGTGCCTGGCGACCATCGACTGCAGTGCCCAAGTGACGTCGCTCATCTGGAGCACGACGCGGCGCGAGATTTGCGCCACGTTTGGCTTCGCGCAGCCAGACCACCCGTTCCGCATCGCCGTCTTCAGCTGGCCGGCGTGCGAGCAGCTCGTCGCCATCCCGTGGCCCGACGACCACCGCGCCCTCTTCGCCATCGCGTACCCTGGCGGTCCCAACGACGGGCGCACCCGCGGCGAGGGCGGCGCCTGGTGGTCTCGCACTCAGGTCGAGGGCTGCATCGTCGTCGCCACGAGCGACACGAGTATCAAGTTTCATGAAGTTTGGAGTGAGGAGCGCAGGAAGACGAAGCCGTTGGGTGCGCTGGGTGGCAGCGATATTCTGGAGGAGCTGCATGGTGCGGATAGGCATGGGTTGGATGCCATTCGGTGAGCTGGGTCGGTGGTTGTTATTGTCACCTTTTGACTGTAGTGGAAACCGCTCGTTTCCTTCTTGGGGGAGACATTCACTTGTCTGCTTCTCTGTGGAGGCGATCGCTCGCTTTGTATTTTTGGAGATTGAACCTACATAGGGCTTTGGGGGCACGACGCAATTCTCCCAGCGCAAGCACCGTCTCCTTTTTCACCTATTGATACTCAACAGTCGCTTCGAATCGAATCCCATGCTGTATTGTGATGCGTTCTTACACATTTACATGCTATGCGCCGACCTCTACGTGTCCCGCCGTCGTCCTTCCTAGACCCTCCTTGGCATAGAAGTCCATGGGGTAGACCTCCTGAGCCGCCTCGTCGCCCCTCTCGGCCGCATCCATCCACTTGGCCTCTCGCACGCCCAGCGCGACCAGTGCTTCGTATGGGCTCAGCAGCGGCCGCGGGAACGCGTAGCCCCAGTCGATGCTCAGGCGCGGACACGCAATCTGCACCCACGCCTCGACGCCGCCGTCCTCGCAATTTCCATCGCTGCTGCTGCTGGAGTCTGCCTGCTGCTGCTTTTTCTTCTGCTCCTCGCACGCGCTCATCAGCTGTAGCTTGCCGGGAAAGATCTCACTCAGCAGGATCTTGAGGCACGGGATGCCCTTCTTCTTCAGGATGTTTTCGATCATGGTGAGTGTGTGCGGGTTCCCCTGGCGTCCGAGGGCGCCGAGGATCAGTCCCCATTTCTTGGCTTTACGCGCCGACTGGATGGCTGTTGTGCGCAGAGCGTAAAGGTCGGAGTGCGCATACGTCTCGTGGGTTAGCCGCCGGCTGTACGGGTCGTAGCGGTAGGAGGGCAAGTGCGGGTTTTGGATCTGGGCGGATTCGAGGTGGAAGCGGCCGTCTCCAAGGTAGAGTATCAGGTCTGCAGATGGCGGGTCATACTTGGAGGCCTTGTTGGTAGTGGCGGATGCGAGCAGGGAGGAAGATTTCGATTTGGGACCGGCAAGGCGAGGCGACGTGCAGCCGAGGATTTCGCCTTTCGAGAGCGGCATGATTTGGGGGACGACGACTTCGTAGCCCTCTCGCCGTAGCTGAGGTGCGATGCCGTGGATAGTGGCGTTGAACTGAATCGTGCCGACCATGGCGATAGTCTTGCCTGGCGCGAAGTTGCGTTGTATTGTGTCCACCAGGTGCGTTGTGTCAATGCCGATACTGACGAAGACGTATAATGTTGCGATTTTGGTGACTGCCACGGGGATCAGACAGCTGTGGGCGTAGTGTACTAGTAGATCGCAGCCCAGTGCCCGCGCTGTAAAGTCATCTATACAACAGGCGCCGTACGTGACGTCTCCCATTATCGTCGTGGTTATTCCGGGACAAAACTGCGTCAGGATGTCTGAGATTGTGGTGGCGAACAGAAGGAGCCCCTCGGGGAACTGAAGCGCGACTGATTTGTGGTCATTGGAGCGGATGCGGTGTATCGTCTTGTGTATTTCAAAATTGTAGTTTGTTGGGAGAAGGGATATGGCAGCGTTAATGTCGGGGTCTTCGAGAATTGATGCAGGGATGTTGTTGAGCGCGCGAGCTGTTCTCCGTTGTGGTGCGACTGTGAGAGTTATTAGTGCATATTCTTTTACAGCCATTTCTGCTTGTCTTTCCTTGGATTGCGCCGCTGTCTTCAATGTTCGTGTTAGGGTCTGGATTCGATCTTGCTGCTGCTGTCCCGGCTGCAGTCTTTCTTCCCACGAATCGCCTCTTCGGTTGTTTAGGAGCCGTACTCTGCTCTCCGTTCAATTCTTCCACAGGTTCCGGGCCCAGATTTGTCGCCGCGCGGTCTTCCTCCATGGCTGCGCTGTCTGGTGGTGGGGCGATGTGGTTGGGGAGGCGGAAATTTTCCTCGACGAAGAGAAGAAGGTCGCGTGGACAATGGAAGTGTAGTCCAGGGGAGCGCTTTGTTCGTATTTTATGAGGCGAGCGCAGAGTGATTGAAGAGCAATCGATTGGGGAAGAGTGTTGGAGAAGAGAGAAACATTTCTCAGAGTTAAGCAATCGAACGAGTCATGGAAAGCACCGGTGATAATCAGCCCTACCGGCTTATCCCCGGCAATTACCCCACACGATGTCATTCCACCCTGAAGTGACAACTCCCCGTCACTCAAGCACAGCTTCAGTTTTTTGCAGAAACGAAACTTCTAAACCTTCACCTCTCTATCATGTCCATGATTCCGAGACGGACTGGTCTTTGTTTGGCCCGCGCTGCCAAGTACGGACTCGGCCGCAGGTCTCTTGCAACAGCATCCAGAGTATCTGACCACGTCCGACTGGTCGAGGTCGGACCGCGCGACGGCCTTCAAAACGAACGGCAGCAGATCCCCGTCGACACCAAGATCGAATTGGTCGAAAGGCTCGCAGAAACCGGACTGAAAATCTTGGAGGCCGGCAGCTTCGTCAGCCCGAAATGGGTTCCTCAGGTCAGCGTAATAAACAGACAGTTGCAACCAACAGCTGACATTTTGCAGATGGCCAATTCGTCCACCATTCTTGAGCACATACTCAAAACGCCCCCTAGCTCCCCCGAAAGAATCAAGTACCAATTCCTGCTCCCCAATACGCGAGGCCTCGACGACTTTCTCAAAACCTATACCGCTCACGCTCCAACGTCCGCGTCAGGCAGCAACCCCGCAACCTCGACGGAGACCCCCGAAATCGAGCTGTCCATCTTCACCGCTGCTACCGAAACCTTTACGCGCAAGAACACAAATTGCAGCATCGCCGAGTCGCTTTCTCGCTTCGCGCCGCTGCTCTCACGCGCACGCGACGCCAACCTACGTGTCCGCGCCTACATCAGCGTGGCGCTTGGGTGCCCCTACGAAGGCCCTGACGTCGACCCGCACAAGGTGGCCGAGCTGGCCGTGTCGCTGCTCGAAATGGGCGCCGACGTCATCTCCGTCGCCGATACGACGGGCATGGGCACCGCGCCGCGTACCCGCGAGCTGCTCAAGACGCTGGCGGCCGCCGGCGTCGAGGCCCAGGACCTGGCGCTCCACTTTCACGACACGTATGGCCAGGCGCTGGTCAACTCATTGGTCGGCCTCGAGCATGGTGTTAGAGAGTTTGATGCCGCTGTTGCGGGCCTCGGGGGGTGTCCATTTTCTCCTGGTGCCACGGGCAATGTGGCGACGGAGGACCTGGTCAGGTTGTTTGAGAGCTTGGGGCTGAAGACTGGCATTGATGTTGAGAGGCTGGCGGCAGTGGGTGAGTGGATTTCCGGAGAGCTGGGAAGACCAAATGACAGTAGGGCTGGAAAAGCAACTTTGGCGAGGTTGAGGAGGGCACCTGTCGAATGATGTCGGAGCCCTCGTTGAGTGGCACTTGCATATATTGGAGCGAAGAGTTAGCGCAGCATGTGTTTAGGGAGCTTTTGGGAGATGAACGTTTTTCGGTACCAAAACAAACATTCAAACACGTTGCAGTCGGCACCTTGATTGGGTTTGCATGCGCCAAATTCCAAGATTTACTCGCTCGAATAACTAGACACTGCTCTTACAACAATATCGGCCATCAGGTGCTATCCCATACCAAAAGGAGATGGTATCGTCCCGACTCCAAGCACGCTTAAAGAGGCACAGAAGGCAGTACAGCCGAACAACTTTTTAGTTTTTCACACGCCACAACGCATGCTCGATGCGCCAATCGGTCGTAACATGGAGTATCTTTGGCGTCCTCCTGCAAGCGCATTCTTGATTATTACCCCTCGCACGTCATGAATTATTCCTTGGTTTGTGTTGGCAGTTGCGGCATCTCGTCATGCCTCTCTGGCTCATACGTCGTCTCTCCCAGGAGCGATGGCCCTGATGTAACTGCTGGTGCAGGCGATTGGGGCTTGCTGGCCGCAGCGTGCAGCCTCTGGTCCAGCACCTTGAGTGCTAATGCTCTCCGACGTTCCGCCTCTTCGCGTCTGGCACCCCTCCCACGTCCTGTGTTCATCAGACTGGGAAGTCCACCCTCCGCTCTTGCCATTGCTTGTTCGTTCCCAGCATCAATGTCTTCCATCGAAAATGGTGTGCATACCTTGATTGCGACAAGGACATTGTAGACTTGGCTTGAAAAGAGGCCAACTGGCGTTTGTAGAGGCTCCGGCCAGAATTGCGCAAAGCTAAAGGTGTCGCTGGCGTCGCCCCGGACCCAGCTGTCTTCGCCGGTCGCGGCGGATATCAACGAGGGGCTCTTGCGGTAGAAGCGCAAGTAGATCCAGGCCGTGAAAAAGCCGAACCATGCCAGAAACATTGCGGTTTCGGTACCAAAGATGAGTCCTGAGATTGTATTGGCGACGAGGAATATAGCGGGGAAGTGTTTGACGCGCATGCGGATCGCGCCGCGGAAGAGGGACACGGTGTGTTCTGGAACGAGTTGTTTGAAAGAGACGAGGAAGGCAGCTTGGATGGAAATGCCACCGGAGATGGTTGCCGTGCTAGATGGAGTCAGTTTGAACAAAAGGGGGAAACGGAGAATAGTACAGTGCTTCGTCATTCTTGGAAAGCGCATAGGCCACGATGTACAGAATGAAGGTCAGGACATTGGGTATCATGGAAACGAAGAGGATGAACTTTGAAAACTCGGCCGAGCTCCATGCGCGCTCAAGATAGCGCCCACCATAGAAGATGGTGAGGGCAGTTATCAGGAGGCCAAAGATGTTTTGCTCGACAAGCGTGGCGACGAGGAAGACCCATGGGTAGACAATGGCGGTGGAAGGGATGATGGCCAGGTATGGGGCTCCCTCGCCGACGGTGTGGAGCGGTTTCCCCAGGCCCTGTACCCAATCGCTGTAGCCAGGCCGGAGAATCCAGTTGAGGAGAGTAAAGGTGGTGAGGGTGACAAGCAGCCCCCGAGTCAGAGGGGGGATGTTGACGCGCATGGTGCAGCTCGGTTGGTGCTGCGGGGATGTTGGAGCAAAGGCGGACTCGGCGCGCTGGATCGAGACTCGGGGCCGACTCGCAGAAGAGGTGCGGGAGCAGATGAAGAAGCCCCGAGAGGCGCAGGAGGTCGAGTCGGACGGGGTCGTGATGGTGGTGGAGTCTATTGCTGGGACATGGAAGACGTGGATGTGCAGGGCCAGCGCCGATCATGACTGACCCCGGCGCTTTGAGAGCCAAGCCAAGCCCTGCCGTCTGCCGCTGCCCATCTCTCGTCTCGTCTCGGTCTCGCCTCAAGCCGCTCCACCGACGCCTAGCTGTCCGACTATCCACTCGATCTCTGCATCTCCTCTACCAATTCCTCCTCCCAATCTCCAGCCCACCCACTCGCACACCCTGCCACGCCTCCCATCGCGCGCAACCAACGCTTCCCGCCCTCTCTCTGCGCGCGACAACCATGCGCCATGACAGAGCACCTGTCCTCCAACGTTGTCAACTACCTAGTATGGAGGTATCTGCAAGAAGCTGGTACGCTCCCCGTCCACCCATCTGGCGCAGCATGACACCTGGCTCTCGCACTGGTCGACGACCCTGCGCGTGCGGACCACGGCCCGTCAAAGCTTGGCCTCCTGTCCCTGCGTCACAGCCATGATGCGTCGTCTAATATCTCTCAGGATACGCCAAAGCTGCCCTCGCTCTGGCGCACGATTGGCACGATGAACCAGACACGCTCCCCTTTGCCGACAGAGTCCAGACTCACGCCATGCTGCGCATGCTCCAGGATGGCATGTGGCTGGATGAGATGCGCGTCTCGGCCTCGAATGTACGTGTCTTGCTGTCCAAGCCATCGACCGCTCCCATCTGACGAGAACAGGGTGCCGAACCCCGCCGCTATCAATTCGGCCAAGACCACGGAAGACCCTTTGCTCGGTACAATGCCGAAGCGCGTCGAAGAAAGCTGACATCGAGCCGCCGCGAACGCAAGGCCACCGTCAACGGTGACCTTGCTGATGGCGCCCAGCCTCCTCGCAAGAAGAAGAAGCCAAGCTCGACAACAGAGAGTCATGTCAATGGGGACGTCGTCATGGATACGAATGGCGCCCCCGCCGAATCTGAAGCCGTCATCACCGATGCCGAATCACTTGTCGAAGAGGAGGTTGCACCGTTAGTGACGACACTGACATTGGGTGAGAGCAGCGGTCTTCAGACGGAAAAGTTCACCAATTTGGGACCGCAAACAACATTTTTAAGAGTCAACGAACCCGACACCACGATTGTCCATACGGAATGGAGTCCAACTGAGCCACAGCTTTTATTGACGGCAGGAGAGTCTTTATTGCGAATTTATTGTATACCCAGCGCTTCACATACACAGTCAGACGTTCCGACAGAACCGCTTTTCAGGGATTTGGATATCGGCCTGAACCACCCAACCGTCACAGCCGTCGAATGGACCTTACCAGGAGAAGCAGTCGTGGGAACCCTGGAAGACATGACCGCGGACAGCGGAGAACGCGTTACTAAGTGGAAGATGCATCACCTAAGCGAAGGTGGTCTCCAGTCGCGGCTCATATCGGCGGTTCTAGGAAACGTTTTTGCCCTGCGATACAACCTATCAGCGAACCTCCTCATCAGCGTCTGCAGTACTGATGTGAATTCACGAATATTTGTCTGGAAGGACCTCCGAAGAGAACCAGTCTACACAATTCAAACTTCTCAACCAATTTTTGCCGCTGAGTGGATGTCCGATTCAACGTTTGTCGTGGCCGGGGATAGGATATTGGAGATTTACGAAATCGCAGATGGAAAACTCCAGGTCCAAAAATCTCTCCCGACAGATACGAATTGGGAAACATTACGATTCGATTCGATTTGCAAGATTATTGCATGCGGCGCACCGGATAACTCTCAGTTTGGTCTTATCCTTCCAGGCGATTCGGAAATCCGCACTCACAAGTTTGAGCAAGGCCACGTCATTACGGGCCTCGAGTTCCAGCCTGTACCAAATCCAGCTGCATATAACGATGATTCGCCACGCTTGCTGGCCACCTCTTCGAACGAGGGATTCTGGACACTACAGTTCTGGAACGCCAAAAAGCCATTCGAAAAAATTCGTCAGCTCTCCAGTGGTTCTATTGTAGAGATTGCGTTTTCCCCAGATGGATATCTTCTGGCAGCAGGCGGTGGGGACACAGTCACATTTTGGGACCCTGAAGCAGGTGTTTCGAAGATGATGTGGAAACCGGCGCCAAATGACAAGGACCAGTGGGAAAAGACGATTCAAAATGGAGCAGAAAATGGAGGGGCAACGGAAGAACTCGACCATGCGTTGAAATGGGATTCCGATGGGAAAAAGCTGGCGTTTAAGCGGGGCAACCAGGTGAGAATCAAGTGGTTATCTTACTGATCTTGGTCTTGCTAATAGCATCAGGTCGCTATAATCAATTTTTGGGGAATGAATACTGCTCTTCCGAAAGCATAACAGTGTAAGAAAAGAGGCGAAGGAGTAGTTGGCGCACATCGGGGGTACGGAAAACTTGCGCTTCTTCGACGGGATTTATGTACGGACAGAGGCCAGTTGGTGGGTTGCATAGGACCGAGTTGGGATGTGGAGTTCGACGGTTCGGTGGGCACTCAATCGGTACGGGACACATGTAAATGCTCTGAATTTTAAAGAAGTTTAACCGGCTGCAGAGAATGGCATGCACTGCCCGACACTTGGTTCAGGAGATTCCAGAGCTCGATGGTCTTTGTTCGGCGTCTGATCAGCCACTACATGGTGGCTTCAAATCTCAAGGCCTACTTTTGGCCTCGTATATTGCCTAGATGAAGTTCACGGAGCAGCTGAACCGGCCTTCAAAGCGCCTACTGGGCGACGCGGAATTGTGCCGCTGTGAGCTCTCGGTTCCTCGATTATCGGATTCCAGGTGACGAAAGCCTCTCCACTGGTCATTCGTCAAACTTCGGGCGGCAATAAGAAAAACGCTGTCTCAACTCCGTCAAAGTGGGCGCCACCTTAGCCGCTTTTGGAAGGGAACGGATGCCATGGCTTGCGGAGAACCCCACCACGACTACGCGCCTCATTGTGGGGAAAGTGGGCGCACTTCCTTGGAGGACCAACCCCGCGGACCTTTTTGCTTTTGACAATTGGTCCTTGATCTTTCACCCCGCCCGTCACTTGGGAGCTTGCCAGCCTTTCCTGTCCATGGATCCCGGCGCAAGATGGTCAGCGAATCATTAGCGAGAGACTGTGGGTTTGGCGCCTGTTTGTAAAGTCGCCAACGTGGACCGTCTCTCCATCCAACCTCGAATTCTCTTCGTCGCAGACCTCGAATGCTCCCTACATTCGCCAGCGGAGATTCGTGGTCTTTTGGGCTAAGATGTCTGCGATTCCAACCCTCCCCGAGTCGATCTTGGCGGAAAGTGCCAGCAGCGGAGTCAATGGCACCAATGGCACCAATGGCCACGCCAATACTGCGGACTCTTTCGACGGCTTTCAAATCCACGAACAGCCCGTC
Source organism: Phyllosticta citriasiana (assembly GCF_038021145.1). Classification (NCBI taxonomy): domain Eukaryota; kingdom Fungi; phylum Ascomycota; class Dothideomycetes; order Botryosphaeriales; family Phyllostictaceae; genus Phyllosticta; species Phyllosticta citriasiana. The sequence goes on along the minus strand of NW_027117282.1, from coordinate 558,214 downwards.
GAGAACTCGCGCAAACTCAAGGTCATCGTCATCGGGGCCGGCTACTCTGGAGTTTACCTAGGCATTCGCATACCGGAAAAGCTCAAGAACGTCGAGCTGGTCATCTACGAGAAGAATGCGGGTATTGGTGGAGTATGGTAGGCTTTCGCACTTCGATTCTTTCAAGCGGGCAGCACCAATAGCTTCTAGGTGGGAAAATCGATACCCAGGATGCGCCTGTGATATTCCTTGTAAGTTGTTCATTCTCTGTGGATATTTGCAAGGCAGGGAACCACGCGCTCATGCTCTACAGCGCACTCCTATCAATATTCGTTCAATCCTAATACGGACTGGTCCTCTCTTTATGCGCCAGCTCACGAGATTCAATCCTACATTGAACGGACCGCTCACAAGTTTGGCGCGGACCGATTTGTTAAACTGTCACACAAGATCAAAGAATGCAGATGGAATGACGACCAGGGGAAGTGGCATGTCAAGGTCGAAGATTCGGAGAATTCGCGGGTGTTTGATGATGAAGCCGAAGTGCTTATTAGTGCAAGGGGGAATTTGAACGACATTGCTTGGCCAGATATTGAGGGGTTGGGCAGTTTTCAAGGCCAAGTGATGCATTCTGCCAATTGGAATGAGAAGTGTGTTGTACTTTTTAGCTCAGGCGCTTTGTCACCGCTGACATTGGACCAGTAACGACTTTGTCGGCAAGAAAATAGGGGTCATCGGATCGGGCAGCAGTGCCATCCAAATAGTCCCCAACCTTCAGAAGCTGCCCGGGACACAACTTTCTTGCTTCATTCGTAGCAAGACTTGGATCGCGCCCCCTTTTGGATCGTGCTTGTGGGAACAACTGGGCTTGGATACGTTTACGAGTAAGCAGTCTTATGTATCGAGGCAACCACTGCCGCTAAGATATTCCAGTTCCTAATAAGTTGCGAGCCAAGTTCGCGACAGATCCAGATGCATATCATCGCTTCCGCCTCGCGATTGAGGAAGATGGAAATTCGGCACACCCCACAACTCTTCGCGGAACTAGCATGCAACAAAACGGCCAAAAGCTCTTTGAGAAGAGCATGCGGGATCGACTCGCTTCTCATCCCGAGATCTTTGCTTCGCTGCTGCCCTCTTTCGCCCCCGGCTGCCGCCGATTGACTCCCGGTATTGGATTTTTGGAAGCACTCACTCAACCGAACGTGTCCTTCATCTCAACCCCAATCACCAAAATCACATCCTCGGGCGTCCTCACGGCCGATTCGCAACATCATCCAATCGACGTGCTCGTCTGCGCCACCGGATTCCACGCCTCAGCGCCTCCACCCTTCCCCGTTATCGGCACACATGGAACCTCGCTCCAAAACCACTGGGCCTCCCGCGCCACATCCTATCTTTCTCTAGCAGTATCTCCAGATTTTCCCAATCACTTCACGATTTTGGGGCCCAACAGCGCGATCGGGTCGGGTTCGCTCACCATGATGATCGAGGCCACGGGCGACTACGTTGTCCGCGCCATCCGCAAGCTGCAGAAAGACAACATCAAGTCGATGGCACCGCGCGCGGAGCGCGTCCACGACTTCACCGCATACGTTGACGCATATTTCCAGCGCACCGTCTACACCGACAACTGTCGTAGCTGGTACCGTAGCAAGGAGGGCAAGATCTCGGGCTTGTGGCCGGGGAGCTCTTTGCACTGCATCGAGGCGTTGAGGAGTCCGAGGTGGGAAGATTGGGAGTATGTTTATTTGGGGGAGGAAAGGGGTGGCGAGGAGGTGAATCGCATGGCTTGGCTGGGTAATGGATGGAGTGAGATTCAGTTTGGTGGAAAGGATTTGGCATGGTATTTGTATCCCGAATTTATGGACAAGCCGCAGGAAGGGAAGCCGGAGGAGAAGCGGGTGTTGAAGATTAGGCCGTTCTCGTATTGATGGGACTGATCTGAGAGGGTTGCGGTCAACTCATAGACGATCGTTTCCTCTGTTCTGTTTTCATGTTGACTGCTTGCCTCATGCAGTTAGCGCAGCACGTGTCGTCGTGCCTGTGGTCTGGTATCTTTCAACCAGCTTGGATCGAAATTGCTCTCTGCGTTGAGACACAAAACAATTACTTGTCATCGCGCGCAGGCATGTTTGCACTGAAACCATGATCACATCCATCCAGCAAAGCCTCCGCCGCGGATCCAAGTTGTTCAGCCTCCGGCAACTTCGTTCGAATCTCGGGGAGAGGAGCAGCCGAGCAACCGAGCAACCGACAACAGCAACACAGCCAGCACCGTGACTCAAACATACACCACCATGGCGGCGCCCTGCAAACCCCAAGGCACCATCAAGACGCGCATCCTGATCATATCCGACACGCACAGCGCCCCTCTCCAACCCTCGACTGGAGCTGGAGCGGCCGCTGCTGGTGACAACAACAGCTATGCGCGGGCCTTCCAATCACCGCTTCCAGCTGCCGACGTGCTGCTGCACTGCGGCGACCTGACCATGATCGGCCACCTGGACGAGTACCGCGGCGCTCTCGACATGCTTGGTGCTGTCGATGCGCCGCTGAAGCTCGTCATTGCGGGCAACCATGACATTTCCCTGGACGGTCAATTCTACCACGGGATGAGCAAGGGCGTGGATAAGAGCAATGGGAAGAGGATGCATCGCGATGATTTTGATGAGAAGATGCCGGATCAGGCGGCGGAGATGTGGAAGGGCGAGCTGGCGAGGAAAGCAGGCGTCACGTACTTGGAGGAGGGGCTGCATGAGTTTGAGTTGGGGAATGGTGCGAGGTTGAAGGTTGGTTTGCTGCCTTTTCGTTGGATTTCTTTTCCTTTCTCTCTTGCTCAACGACATTCCTGTCTATTGCCTCTCAACATAGTCTCTTACGCTTTTTTGCTGTGTTTCTATCGATCACGTGACAGGATGGTTTGCACGGCCCTTCAAGTTTGACATTTGTTGACGCCGTCAATCTCATCCATTGAGACAAGAATCTTCCAGATCTTCTCAATCTTTGAAAATTTCATTGACTTTGTCCAGATCTACTCTTCGCCCTACCAACCCGAATTCTACAACTGGGCCTTCGCCTATGACCACCATGAAGACCGCTTCAACCCTCCAAACCTGCCACCGACGTCACTCCCGCCCAATTCCAAACCGTATAAGAACATCGCCGTGACTCCGGTCCCTGAGCTCCCCGCCGCGCGCTCCATCGACGTCTTCATGACACACGGGCCCCCTCTGCGCCGCCTCGACCGCACCGCAACTGGCCTCGACGTCGGCTGTCCGCACCTCCTGCGCGCAGCGGAGAGGGCACGACCGCGTTTGTACTGCTTTGGCCACATCCATGAGGGATGGGGCGCAGAGAGAGTGTGCTGGAGCGGGGAAGAGAAGGACGCTGGTGTCAAAGAGGTGGAAAGGGTGCAGGTGGACGATGCTGAAGCAGTGAAGAGACATGCGGCGCTGGCAGATGTGAGCTCAGAAGGGGGCAGGCCGTTGAGGGCTGGTGAGGAGACTTTGATGGTCAACGCTAGTATCATGGACTTGGGTTATAGCCCAAGCAACGCGCCGTGGCTGGTGGAGCTTGATTTGCCAAAGGCATAGAGTTTGATGTGTTGCCGATGCGCAATTTCCTTCGGATCAATCGACGGGTCACTTAAAGATTTCGCCCTCCAGCTGCTCCCCTCGTCGTCGACTAGCTGAAGCCTCCCTTCAGCGCTTGTTCATTTGGACTCACAGCCTCGAGATTCTTGAGCTCCGCCGATTTAGATTTGTTGAAGAAGGTGTGTCTGTCCAATCTGTCGAAGGCAATTGTTAGTTCATGTTTCTCTCAGACTTGTCTCACGTACCTGAATCACAACAAGCCATATGCTAAGACCTGACAGCAGCGCAGCAACGACGTCTCTCTTGTGGCCACCAAACAAGGCAATGATCCAGCTCAAAAGACTACTCGAGATGAGCGACCAGACAATTGCTATCCAAAAGAAGTATTGTTGAAAAGTCGGGCTGAAGGTGGTGTTGGTGGCAATGATTCCCACTCCGTAGAAACATATGAGGGACAACACTGCTAATATAAGGACAACTAGCCACCCACGCGCGACCTTGTGTTGGTGGTGTATTCGACCGTCTCTCTCGTATTTCAGGGTCCACGGACGTCGCTCGATGGTCGACTTTACTCGGTGAGTCCAAGCCTCGTAGGTCAATCCGTAATGGTTGTTGGTGCTGGGTGTCGTGAAGTGGTCCTACGAAGGTCAGTCTCCTCAAAACAGCGAAAGAGTTGTTTTCCGCACCCGTATTTTTTCTTTTTGATACTCGGACAATGTTTTGCAAGGCTCAATCACATCACGTCCGCTCTGTTCAAAGTCCTTGCTGAGCATAAGCCAGGTGCCGGTTTTCTTCCAGTCCATGCCGGACTGGTTTTCCATTTCAAGATGTACGACGTTGAGGCCCCGTGAGCCCGAGCATTCGGGGTCCTCGAGCTTCAAACGCCTTGCCTCCGATTCAATGAGCATGTCTTTCGCGATTTTAGTATTTGCCCTTATGGAAGATTTTCCTGGGAACAGAAGCCACATACCCATATCACGCATCAATTCGATCGCTTTGGCAACATCTTTCGGTTCTTGAGTTCCTTTGTCCTGCATCTTGCGCTCCAATATTCGCAACTCGGAGCCGAGGTGCTCCAAACATCTTTGGCGCATTTCCGTGAGGTTGGGGATGAAAAGGGGCGGGTTCGCGTTTCGAGCCTTCAAAGACGTCTCGCAGAACCGTTGGGCATAGTCCCCGGAGAACTCTCGACCATACTTCCTCTTCTTGGCTCCCGGTTGGAGGAGGTTGTATCGACCCGAGGCCTCGTCGCCGTACTTGCTCGGTACTACGCGAGTCAGTGTCTACTTCACGAAATGTTCATCCTGCTAGAACACCTACTTTGGCTTTCGCCGAGCTCGACGTCCTGCTGTTCCCACTCCTGACGATGCTGAGTCATTGCTTTCTCTCTTGGTCCTCGCGAAAAAGAATTCACGACGAAGCTAATAGAACTGATGCCTGTGGTTTATGGGACCGGGCTTGCGGATGGAATTGGACCCCAGATTGACAGTCACAGGGTCCGGCTCGTTGGCATCTTCCTTTGCGTGGGTGTGTGGACATCAGTAAGCAGCGGCATGCAGCAACTTTGATCCAAAAAAATCTTAGGCTGGCGACGATGTTCAATTCGACGGCTGCATCAGGTGGCGCTGAAGTATTCATGGCCCGAGTTTAAGTCTTCGAGTCAAAGAAGGACTTCTGTCGTAGACTTTACATCTTCGTCGTTGGAGTCTCCCCGGATTTTCTTTGAGTGCACTGATCCCTATCCAACCCGATGGTTCTGATGTCTCGACCGCACTGTGTCTGGTGATTTGTTAACTTACGCATCCAAAGAATTGTCACGGAGCACGGTACCTGGAGGGTATGGGGCCAAAGCTACCAAACCGGTATTCCACTGCAGACAAACGCCTTCATCGCACACGGAGTGCTGCTGACTGCATCGCGCCTTGCATTACCGCCCCCACCCTTCTATCTCGCGACCATACCCCTGCACAGCGCCCCGGCCATGTGAGGTCAGGTTATGCGCCGCCCAAATCTTTTGCGCGCAGACTGACTATATTCTCAGCCACCAGTCGCAACCCACAGCACTTCCCCTATGTTTGACCGATTACCTCAGCGTCTGCCCTTCGCAATTTGCTTATCGTTGTTCCATGTGGCTCCTGGTGGCATTTGTTGCTGTTTGCGGATGGATGCTTTTCCGATGGGTTGACAGGGCCCGAATCTATTCCGTGCGAACTGGTCGATGTTGCTATGGATGTAACCCGCTGATGAGTTTCCAGGATGAAGAGGCTTTCGGCTTAGCTCACGGTTGCGCTCCCCCAAAGACACTTGATCATGCATGGCCGCTGGCTTTGGACCTGATCATCGAGGCGTTTCGTGCAGCTACGTCTGGACGAATTCTTGCTCTGTTTGACAAGCTTGTCTCTCGCACCGGTACCACCTTTGAGCAGCGACTGCTCGGAGTAAGTGGCATCGACACCATCGACCCCGAAAACATTGAAGCGGTGCTCAACTCCCAATTCAAAGGTGGGCTGGAGCCGTTGTCCGATTGGGGCGGCGAGCCCTCCGTCTTCTATCTGGGCGCCCTCCTGCTGACCACTTCCAGAATTCGGGTTCGGCGTCAGACGACCCACTTTCTTTCCACTGTTGGGTGATGGCATCTTCACCCAAGACGGCTCTGCGTGGAAACACTCTCGCGAGTTGCTGCGCCCGCAATTCGCAAAAAATCGTGCGCAACATTTTGAGCAAATTCAGGCAGCCGTGCAGAAGCTGGTAGACCAGATACCCAACGGACAGCCAGTCGATCTCCAGCCCCTCTTTTTTCGCTTTACGCTGGACACGACCACCTACCTCTTGTTTGGCGAGTCCATCGGATCCCTCGACGCCACCGAGAGCAGCCATGAATCCGCGTCCGAGGAGGCTGATTTTACGGAAGCCTTTACTGTTGCGCAGGACTTTCTTGCTCAGCGCGGCCGCCTCGGAGATCTCTATTGGTTGATTGGTGGGCCCAAATTTTGGCGCGCATGTAAGACGGTGCACGGATTTGTAGACTCGATGGTGCGAGAGCGACTCGAAAACTCCAACAAGAACAACGCGGCGTTATCCGGAACCGAGTCCAAGCAGGTTTTTCTGGACTCGCTATTACTTGAGAAACAGGATGTCTTTACCATTCGCTCTCAGCTGCTGAATGTACTCCTGGCCGGGAGGGACACGACGGCTTGCTGCCTCTCGTGGACCTTGTAAGCAAACAGGTGGCTTTTGCAACTCCTTCGACTGATTTCATTGGCAGCCGTCTTCTCACACAACACCCACACGTGCTCGCCAAACTCCGCGCAGAGATCCAAGAACAAGTTGGGATTGCGCCGCCCTCTCAGCATGATCTCAAGAAAATGACGTATCTCAGCTGGGTTCTCAAAGAAGGTTGGCCTCTAAATCGCTTCCTTCGTGTCCTACACACTGACTGTGATTGTGGCACCAGTGCTCAGACTGTATCCATCAGTCCCAATCAACTCTCGCACAGCTCTCAACACGACAACCTTGCCCGTGGGCGGCGGCCCTGATGGTAGATCGCCGATACTCATTAGGCGAGGTATGGCAGTGGGCTACTGCCCTTATCTGATGCACCGGCGCAAAGACCTTTACGGGCCTGATGCATATGAGTTCCGACCAGAGCGCTGGGATGGAGATCTTGAGAGGAGAGTTGGATGGGGCTACCTGCCTTTCAACGGTGGACCGCGAGTCTGTTTAGGTCGTAAGTTTCTACTGGTCCTGCAGGTACTCTGGCAAACCTTGATACTAATTCATCTCAGAGGATTTTGCGCTTTTGGAGGCGTCTTTGGCAATCGTGCGCATTGTGCAGACTTTCCCTGACATTTCTGCGTCCTGTCCTGGTGGTAAAGGCAAAGCTCACGGCCCAGAGCAGAGTAAGCCTGGAGAAATGAAGATCGGGAGTGAGCGGCAGATGATTACGCTTGTTATTTCATCGCAAGATGGCTGCTGGGTCAAAACTTCGAAATCCTGACTTCCAGGAGGCGGATTATCCAACCTAATGCACGCACGAAATCAAGAAAAAAGATCCATTTTGATTCACCAATATCAACTCTACCATCTGATGTCTTCAAGGCTGAACAAGTGGCCAGCCACGTCCTCATGCTTGAGCTGTCAGTCGCTCATTGGAATGCAAGGGGATCCGCTTCAATGCAGACATTCTGACGTTCCATCCAGCCAATGCTTTGTCCGGCACTCCTCGGGCAATCATGAATCGGTCAAATCCTCCTGTCAGGCTTCCCACCTGAAACTGTGCGCTCTGGATCACAGCATTTCTGCGATCACCGGAGAGCCCAGAACTCGGTATCCCAATACGTGGAAGTGTCTGCCAGTGTGTTGCGCTTCTTGCATCGGTCAAGAATGGGAAAGAAATATCTATCACGCCTCAGTCACAATGAGGCTCCCATGTAAAAAAGCGCGTCGAAACTCACCCCATCTGCAAAACCGATCAATGACCGACTGATCTATCCTCTTTGCGGTTGAACCATGGATCAAATACGGTATGCCAGGCTAGCTTCAAATTAGTAATCTGCTTTGGGAGAAGGAAGGTTCGCCATACTTGTGTCCGGCTATCTTGATCTGGATCTTCAATGAACTCGATTGTCCCTCCATACAAATTCTGTTCAAGCCATCTGCCGGATTCGCCAGTATATTTTTTGGTGAACCCGGGGGCAGTTATTTTCTGCGGGGTGAGTTCTTGTCCTTTCCCGAGCAGAGTTATCAGCACGTGTGCGCCGACCTCATGGATGAAAACAATAGTGAAGATAAACTGAAAAGTCCGGAATGGTCGACCGCCTGAGACACTGGCTAATACCATATCTTTGACTCTCTATAGATGGGATGGATGTTATTCAATGTGTCGAAAATGGGCATTTAGGTTTTGGTTACCTGTGCATTGAGTGCAATCCAGCACTCTCTTGGATTGAACTGCTCCTGGCTTTCTTCTAGAGGTGCACGCGTGTGCGTTCCAAGACAGGCTGGATCTGTGATCGTTTCATCTATCACCACTTTTGGGAAGTTGTTTCTAACTTTGTGCAAGAACAGTACCACAGTCTCACGGGCCCGCGCCTGATCTCCATCGAAAATACTGTGTCCTCCTCCTTTATTTTGGTCAAATTCCATGGCGAGTTTTGTCAACCAATACTGAAGCTTGTCGTTCTCGAATACTTTCATTGCAATGGCAATGGCTGAAGCAACATAGGTGTAGGCGGCTTCGTTTGGTTCGTAAACATGGGTAAGTGAACACTGGCCCGGGCCTCCGTGCAGGATGACAAAGTTCGCAATTTCGGCCATTGCGATGGCTTCAGGGTCTGAAATGTGAAATTGAGGAGTATAGATGTGATGGGGAGCTAGCTTCGCGGCAGAAATCTTGATATTCGGACTTCTGAACATTGGCTGCCCAGTTCTATCCTGAACTGAGGGCTGCGCCTTGACTATCATGAGAACGATTCCAGCGGCGCTAAATCATCCTATCATAAACTTAGGTTTATTTTGGAGTGGTGGATTGTATCCCTCATTTGGTTCAGCCGAGCGCCAATCCGTGAGCCGCTTGACTGTGCCGCAAGTTCCTACGTGGACATCAGCGAACCAATCTCCAAGAACGCTGATAATGAAACATTGCCGAATACCCATGTCTATAGCCTTTCTGAAACTGGAAATCATTGTGGCGCGGAAATCGCAATGGACCTGTTACATTCCTCTATTTCAACCATTTGGCAACACTTGGGCCGGTGCCTCTGTTGGCTTGGTCTTTCTCATTGGATCTACAATACAGGGATCGGGTTGTCCTTTAGCCGCTCGGTATGAGTCCAAGCCTGCGCATCCTATCGGGACCACTTCCTCATAGACTGGTCAGGTAGGGGAGGCAGAAGCGCGGCTAGGCGCTTCGTTAGTCGGAGATTTCTTAGCTACATCGTGAGAGTTACAGGACCAAGTAAAAGTGTAGAATGTGAGGAAATGTAAGAATTCAAATGCGTAGCAACCTTCAGCACAGGTGCTTTCGGTATTCGCAGGTGAGCTCTTTAGCTCCAAGATGGAGAGTGCAATTTTCAACGAGAAAGAATTGAGTGGAAATGAGCTCATTCAGAGCGAATTTTCAAGCCAACCCCTTTCACTATGTTCATGTGGATTCCAGTATGAAGGGGCCCTTTCTTACCCGTCTGAAGGGGGCAAAGGCGGAACGTTAAAATCGTTTGGCAGCACTCCCGACTCTTTCGCTTCATGCAAAGCGTAAATGAAGTCCACGTCATCATCCAAAGACCGCACGCATGATGGACCCCTCCAGTCTGGTCGAGGTGGCAGACGTTCATAAACATCTCGAAAAATGTGGAGTTGGTGGGTCTGCCACTCCATAAGCCTCTTTGCATACCGTCGTGGTCTCATTGGAAACGGTGGAGAAACTTTGCCATTTTGCTGCGCACTTGTGCCAAAGTCGACAAAGGCCTGGAGTTGCTGTGGGAGAACTTCAAAAAGCCGGGCCGGGGGGTTTGGATGGAGATACAAATCGTTGTACTAGATGACACTTCAGCGTGTTAACAATCTCGATGCGTGCAAAGATCATACCTCGAGACCAGACTCGCCACGGTCGAAAACCACAACCCCACCCAGGATACTTTTCTCGGTCCAGTATCCAACGCAGTCTGCCAAACCTCGAGGGTACTGGTTCCATTCGAAATAGTCACTGTGGTAGAAAAGGGGCGAAATTTGCTCCTTCGTTGTCCCCTCCGTTGACTGCTCGGATAGCTCCTCCAGTGGCTCTATTGGTACGTACTTGACTTGATGCAAGCCCCCGTCCGCTCGATCGAATAATTCTACCCCAATGTCGTGTATAGCAACCGCAGTCATCTCAAGTAAGTGTTTCTTGAACTCGTCGCCGCCAAATGAACAGTTCTGATATGCTTGTGCCTTCTGTATACAGGTCAGACACTGTCGCAAAAATAGTGCCAGAGAGTAGGCGACATTCGAAACTAGACTTTGGATTGGACAAACTACAGACCTTGACGTCGAACCGGAGCATATCAAAAGAGAAGTTGTTTTGAAAAGCTTCCAGTGCGTTGTACGCTTCAGAACAGACCTCGCACTTTCCGTCAACGAGTGGATGCACTCGAGGACGCGCATAACGTTCTTGATCGAGCGGAAGCCCGTCGAGGATTTGTGCAAAAGTTCTTTTAGCAATTTCTGTGTCCAGAACTCGGGCTAGAGTAGTCTTGAGAGCTTGGCCATGTTCTTGGGAAAGATCGCTGAGGGGGACTTGATCACACGCGTGCAGGTAGGACTGGCCCATGATCGCTGTGAAGTATAGATTGGTGTTCAGGATACTCTTGTGCCGAGTTGAGGTGTTAAGATTAGGTGGATGAGGAGGTGAGGGGCATGGCGCTAACAGGCGTCCGCTGATTAGTGGCGTGGAGTCCATCCAATCATTGAACCCACCATCAATCAACGATGCAACTCGCAAACCAGACACTTGGAACTGCGCTTAGTTCTCCACACAAGAAAACTCCGGCTCAGCATAACTGTGTCTGCTTGATCAAAACAACAATTGTGAGGAAATTTCCGTGTTCTTATAGAGCAAGACGCCCTTGTTGGATCAGTGAAGTTACCGCCAACTTTTTTGTCTATCGTACAAATCTTCGATGGTCTAGTGGTGATGATTTCCGCTTGTCATCACGTTGTGAAACAAGCGCGGGAGACCGGGGTTGGATGCAAGTTGAAGCGCCAGACTCGCTCATGCTGTCAATAATTAAAGAAATATGCAGTCCCCGTCGGAAAAAAAGAGCTTGTCCTTATATAATCTAACTGACAGTTTTCTTTTCATCTTTCTTTTTTGGTCCTCCCTCATGGCATCGCGGAACAAAGTGTCTGCCTCTGGAATATTGCATTCCGGACTATTAAATTATCCTCCCAATTCGTCCAAGCGCGGTCTGGCTCCACTGCACAGTTTTCTTGTCTCCATTTTTGTTGGATGTAATTACAGGTGTGCGAAAAACGGATGCAAGGCTGCGTAATTTTGGAGTGTCCCCCTAGATCTTTCGCTTTTTGAGTGCTCTATACACAGTTGAGTCATCAAAGAGATTGATACGGGCAGCTTTGCGGATAAATGGGTTCTCCGGTTGTTGTGATATCTTCACCCATCTAGTATAAGCTCTCCGCTGACAGGACACTAGATGTGAAATCAGTTGTGACATATCACACAAGAAGGCAATTATTTGCAGCCGTGGGCCTTTCGCCCCGCTAAAATGGAGTTGAAAAGCAGCCGAGGCCGTACGAAATGCGCACGTAAACTTCAACTCTTTCCACGCCCACCTCAGCTTTGTTCCTCCGCATATCAAGAATTTCTATTGCTTGAAATTTCAAGATGCCTGAATCATCGGGTTCCCTTCAAAGTGATCGTATTCACTTCGTATTCTCAAAGTTCCACCCGCCATATCCGCCGAACCCCACATTGATGATCGATTGGAAGCGGGTCAAATCGTGGTTGGAAAGCACTCCGCCCGTCCCGAAATTTGCTTCGAAACCTCGAGGATTTAAACTTATCGACGTTGAGGAAAAACGTGTCGTCGAAGCGCCAGACTGCAATTTCGAATACGTCTGCTTGAGCTACTGCTGGGGGGACGTGAAGACTTTCCAATCGAACAAAGACCGCATAAATGACCTTCACAAAATCGGAAGCCTCGGGGTCGATGAAGTTCCAGTGTCAAAACGACTGTCGAAGCCTGTTTTTGCGCCTTTTCGTCTCTCGTCAGATCTTTGGTGTTTCGACTGGATTTTGACTGGTTTGGCGCGAATCCGCCAATGTCGAGCCGTCTTGGCGGGAAATTTCCACGTACATTAATTACGCAACTGAAAGTGGGAAAGTCTCCGATAATTGTATATAATACACAGTGGAAGCAGCGGAGAACAAGCAATGAAGTCCATCTTGACCTTACACACCATACTGCAACATCCAGCAACGCTTCAAGATGCAATGACTGTCTGTCAAGTACTCGAAAAAAGATATCTCTGGGTGGACAGGCTGTGCATCTTGCAGGACAACTCTGATGGCTCAATGGAGGACCAAATTGACCAGATGGGTCATATCTACAACCACGCCTACGCCACTATCGCCGCGATAGAAGGACTGGACCCACATCGTGGTTTGCATGGCATCTCTGATCGCCTGAAACTAGAAGTGTTTCGAGAGAGTGACTACTTCCTCAGAAGATCGAAATGGGCGACACGAGGCTGGACGTACCTAGAATCACTTCTTTCTCGCTGATTGATGCTTTTTACCGCGCAAGACGTTGTCCTTGAACATAGGGCGTCTGGTGCCTGGGATGCAAATTATCTCGAAAGCCATCTGGGTGGAAGAGGAAGTAGTTTACATAGGATTGACTACAAGACTGCAGTCGAACACTACACTGTCAGGGAGCTGGGCTATCCGAAGGATGCTCTGAGGGCGTTCTGCGGTATCTACAACACGCTCTTCCAAGGAGAGCATCGGTTTGGTCTGCCACTGATAGGGTTTGACGACGCAATTTGTTGGGTGCCGTGTGGTAACCACAGAAGACGGAGGATGTCCGAAAACAACAGCCCGTGTTTCCCAAGCTGGTCCTGGACTTCGATACAAGGCAACATCAAAATTGTCCAATTGGGGCAATTCAAAGACCGAGCAATTGCCGTTGCCTCTTGGGCATTCGTCGACAGCATTGACGAGAATGGAAATCCTACGGTGACTTTTCCATGGCCCGAAAATTTTGACTTCAGATATCCAGGGTATCTCTCTCGACCATATATTGATCTTGCAACTTTGGCCTCTGAGGGAGGTTGCATGTTCATAGGTCCAGAAACAGCATATTCGAAAGGAAGAAATTCAGAAGAAAATTCGGGGAAAGAAAGCTTCTTGAAGAGGTGGTCATCTTACACAGAGTTTTGGAAAGCTTGCCGAGGAATTAGTCAAAACATGGACAATCAAGCGCCACCTCCCTATTTCAACGAGTTTTCGAAACACCAGAACAAACTCGCTGCCGAGCTTAGGCGAATTTCAGGGCTTTCCCAGGCTGTGGTACTGAGTGTCCGGCCGACACTACACCGTGAGGAAGATTCCGAAGGAGATTCTGAAGGAGGTTCCGCAAAAGATTTCGAAGAAGAAACAAGTGACGACGAGGAACGAGGCAACCGTGAGAAAGTTGAAAAGGAGAAATATGTTGAAGAGCAAGATGACACAAGGCAAGACGGAAAGCAAGGTGACGAACATAGTGGAGAATCTGGTACCAGCGGAGATGATTTCCTGATTTATCATGGGGACGACTGTTCAGGGGTTGGTTCTTTCGATGACAAGAAAGATCAGCAAAACTTTCTCGGGAAAGAAATCTGCGTCTTCGCTCTTTCCGTTTCTGTTGAATACGAATGGCAGTATTCCAACCTTCTTATGATCTACAACTCCGCAAATTTTTGCATGGCATTCGACGATCCAGACTACTTCTTGAGAGTAATGGCCATTGAAACTTCAGAAACTGATGGCATTTCCCGTCGGATTGGCTTTGGGTTCATTAGTTTTAAAAAATGGGTTGAGTTGGACCGGAAGAAATGTACCATCGTACTTGAGTAGCAGTAGCAGAGGAGAGGATGAGGAAAAGAGTGACAGAGCCTTTTCTTGTGTAGAAACAAAAGCAGAGCAACGGAGACTGTAATTGAATCGCAAGGTTGTCATGGTAACGAACAGTCGTAAGTTGACATGGCCGCATAGCTCAGCCAAAACAAGGAAAGCAAACGAGGGTACGCGAACGCCGGGCGCCGTCGTCTTTGCGCGACACTGCCTGTACCTATCAACACACACTGTGCCTTTCCGACCTTGGAAAGTGCAGTGCTGCTCCACGAGCACATGGACTCGGGGCACAAACAAGCCTCGTCTTCGGTGCGCGATTACTGCCACTTCCACCCGTCAACAAAGCGAGGCCTCGCGGCGCCGCTTGCCGTGCTTCTCGGGCAAGCGGCAAGGATTAGCTGCAATATGCACTTAACAAGATTGACAGTACAACTTCACAAAACGTCCTGGCTGAATTCCTGGAAAGCCACTACGATGGGACACAGTTTTCCAGGCCGAAAGACATAGCAATTCGCGAAAATCCTCTTGTCTTTGATACTTTGCACGGGGAAACCAGGCAAAAGTCTCTCAATAGCGCACACTATATGGGCTAACAAACGTAGAGGACAGGCAACAGACGCTTATCGACGGAGTCGAAGCATCACTGACAACATTCGGGCATAGCACCAGAAGAGCGCTTGATTCACGCACCCTGAGACACCAGTGATGTTGGCAGCTCGAAGTAGAATCGCACAACTGTCGAGGTGCCTCCCCCAATCTTTTGGCAAGACAATGATCATCTCCAACACATAGGGTAGATCAACATCACAGGATAAGTCATTAGGCCGCTCCTTTGTCAAGATAAATGCTGAGGCGCTCATTCCAAACCGTGATTGACTGGAGTTTTGCAGCCTTTGAGAACTTTAAACTCAGCGCCGCCTTGCCTCGAATGTTCAAAGAGGGAACTGTCTGCGAACTGGACATGAGACAAGGAGATCTCGACAGCTTTTTCAAAGCATTACGAGAAAAGTCCGGCCACGAGCATCGAGACTTCACCCGGCAATTGGTTGCGATGTTTTATCCGGTCTGGATTTGAGTAAAAAGCGCATGTGCTTGAGGTCGCAGTCAGCAGGAGCGTATTCCAAGAACCTGCGGCCGCATTTCCGGAAGAATATCCCCAGGATGCCGGCCATGAGGTTGAGCGATTCCTCACTGGAAAAGTTGGCCAGAGGAGGCTCTTGACAAAGAAGATGTGGAGAGACATCTCTGAGATCCCACATCTCGTGGATCGCTACCAGGACTTGTTGAAAGAAATGAGCGAATCACTGTCTGGGTGTAACATGGTCGCTGTGGGCTTCCATTCTCGTTGTCGATTTCTAATTACGCCGTCAACTTCCACAATTTCGCCGTCGACTCCCGTATCCACAGTCAACTGCCAGTTTTGCATCTCATTGTCACTATTCTCTTTGGCTCGCCGTTAAGGCAATACGGACAGGATGTGTCGGTCACATCAGCAGAACACCCTTCAGCTCGAATGGCTCGGACATTGTTCAAAGAAAAATTGGCAAAAATTTTGCACTTGACTGATAAAAGACATCACATCTCCGATGGATGAGACCGACCTTGCGTCAGATAACTTCCCTCATCTATTCTGTCTATCATCAGCGTCTATATCTACGGATGGCCGCGCGTCTTACCCAGGAATTCCGCACGGAGAGTGGCGTGCCCCAGGACACAGCCTTTTCCAATGAATCGCCGGATGAAATACCCTCGGGTCCTATGCTCATCAATGGAGTCAACATTGGACAGTTCGATGGCGAAAAAGCGTCCGTCTCTAGTGGGGCTGGAAGTGTGAGAGTCCCGAAGCGTGTCAAGTGCGTTGCCGTCTTGATCGTCACTTGATCGTATTCACCTCACATTGGCCGTCTGAGCTGACTTCAGTCGTGAAGAGCACAATCAAGAAGGTATTTAAAGCACTCTGGAGAAGTGACACCGCTGATATGTTGTGAACAGGAGCTCGAAATCGGCAACACTCAATTCTCAATTCTCACGTCTAGCGAGAATTTTCTCAGAGTGACGTTGATCTTGGTGACCGGAATAATTACTGACCGGCTCGGTGGTCTCAAAAAGGCTCTTTGCGTTGCTGTATTCAACTTCAAGAAGTGGGCCTGGACGTTATTGGCCCTCTGTCCAGGAATTACCCTTCACTGACAAGCCCAGATGCCTTACTCCTGTACAACATCATGTACTTTGTTGGCACAGCGATAATTGCTGCCGGCGCGACAACAAGATCACTCAACACCATTATTGGCGGCACCATCATCCAGGCCCTCGGAGACATGGCAACGCAATGCGCGCAGTACAAGATACTCAGCTCCTGGTTCCTTCCCTCTGGCGGCTTTGCCACGACCCTGGGCGTCGAAATCGGGTCTGGAAAAATTGGCTCTTTTGTCGGCAAATCAACCGCGAACATTGTCGCAAAAAACACAGGAGACTTCAAATGGGTGTACTGGGTCGCACTACTGATCGATCTGTTTACAGTCTGCACATCGGTCGTATTTGTGTTCTTCAAGAAGCGCTACTCGCACTTCTTCTTCAATAACAAGGACTCGGCCACAGGGGAGCAGCTCAAAGACATCAACAGGCGGGTCGAAGTGCAAAAGATGCTACAACTGCCCTGGACGTTCTGGGCAATCATGCTCTTCTCGCTCTTCTACACCAGCGTCGCCATGGTATTCAATCAAAACGCCACCGAGCTCGCCGAGCAGCGATTCCACGTCTCGGCAATTACGGCAGGCTGGTACTCATCCATGAGTCATTGTCTCGAATTCTTCCTGACGCCGCTGCTTGGGCTGTTCCTCGACGTCCTCGGCGACCGCTTGACTGCCATGGCGCTCTGCGCGTGGGGACCCGGCGCCAGTGGCACCGCTGCTGCTTTTGGCGTCTATTCCTTTGCCAGCACGCTGGAGATGCCCATCATCATTGACAGCACGCGGATGACCATGTGGTACCAGGAGGTCTTTGGGTCGGCGCATGCCATCAAAATCGCCATCGCGAATGCCGTCGGCACTATCATTCGAATCGTGACGGGCTTGATCCAGGACGTTGATGATAACAGCTATTATCACGTCGTTATTGTATACGTCATCATAGCAGCCGGGGCGCTGGTGGTCGGATGGGTTCTGTTGATCAGCAGCTTCTTCAGCGTGGAATTGGTTTTGCTTCAGTGGACGCGAAAGCACCGGCTGCATAAGGGAGAGACAATTAATGCCGAGAAGCGGCAGTTTGAGCAGGGCACGCACAGCCGGCGCGATAGAAGAGTCAGCTTGGCTTGCTTTACCACCCTGCTTGTCCTGATGGCTGCGTCTTGGGCGGTCTTCTTTTGGGGAATTGCGACTGGTCACAGTCATTGAGGGGCGTGAGGCTCAATGGAAGCTCCTTAGGCGTGACTGGCGGTGAACGACAGCTCCCTGGCCTGGTCTGGAAAAAGAAGAACGAATGCTCCTTGCGGTCGAAACTCCAGACGTGGTCATCTTTCTTGACCAAGAGATGAACTTCCTTTCACGAATTTCATGTGGTTTCATGAGTCACCAGTGCTGGATCAGACAAAGTAGTCATATGGATTCAAGCTGACATTTTCATGTAAGCTCTATCAATCAGCAAAAACCCGCACCACCTCACAGATTAATCAGTCCCACATCGTCGCCTCCCCAACACACTTTTCTCTCAGTGCGGCGCGATACTCGTCGCGACATACTCCCAATACTTCTGAGTCGACCAGCGCCTCAGCGCCTTGCCGTACTTGACCATGGGCAGAAACGTGGCCGTGCAGGCGAGCGCCACCATGGAGACGGAGATGAAGCAGTTTTGCAGGCCCAAGCTGTCGATCCACGGGTTGATGCCCCACGACACGGCAAAGCCGAGCGTGTTGCGGATGATGATGACCGAGATCATGGATTCGCCCGCGATTTCCTGAGGCCAAAACAGTCAGCACAACGTACATACCGGTAACAGCGATACGATGTGATGGAAGAAGGAGCAAAACGAGGCTGGCAGGCCGGCAACGCACCTTGAAGCAATCGACGTCGTAACTCAGGGCGATGGAGCCGCCGCAGACGACACTGAACGCCAACAGGCCGAGGCCAACTATGGGCCCGAACCAGTGGACTCCGCGGGCGGCGCCGACGCCCCAGAGGATCAAGCCGGCCGAGCACATGATGCCGGAGAAGGCCAGCGGCCAGAGACGGTGCTCGGCCTCGCGGATGCCGCCATTGCGACGCGCGAGCCAGAGCGCCCATCTGTCGGCCGACCAGCCGCTCCACAGAGCACCAAGGCCGGCGGCGATGACGGGGGAGAGGTACGCGGTGCCGACGAGCCCGGACGAGAAGTTGTACGGGTCGTCGCTGAGGACGGCCGATGCTGTTGCGTTGAGCACGTTGTACCATGAGAGGCAAGTCCCGTATAAACTGCAAGTGCACTGTCAACGGGACGATCCGTCCAGCATGTTTGTTGCGCATCGGGAGGTGGAAGCTTACAAGCCAGCCCAGGAGACAGACGGGAAGTAGTACATGATGAGCAGCGGGCGCCACATCATGGTGAACATTGCTTTGTCGGAGGGGCGGCCGTCCATCTTGACAAACATCGCAAGCTTCTTTTTGTAAGTGCGCTTTTTGGACACGGAGCCTGCCACAGCCTCATACGTCCTGGCCTCCGCCTGCGCCTTCTCCGGGTCCGAGTCGGTCTCCGAACGCGGCACTTTGACCTCTGCTGCATGCACCTTGGGCTCTTCTTTTGCTGGCTCGACCTTCTCTGCAGCGGCCTCCTCCGCGCCTTCGACAGTCTTGCGGAAGTACATTGTTTCCTCCATGAAGAAATAGATGATGAAGAAGGAAACTGCTTGCACGATGGCGCCAAACCACATGACCCATTGCCAACCAGCAGCGACGTTGATCCACCCGGCAAAGAATCTTCTGCTGTTAGTGAAAGCTCTTTGTGAGGGAAAATAACTTACGGCGCCAAGAAGTTGGATCCAAACAGCAAAAAGGCGTAGATGCCAATATACAGCCCTCGGTTGTGCGCAAAAAACAAATCCGGGACAGTAACTTCGGGCAACGACTCAATAGGCGCAGCGAAGATGCCGAGGATAATTCTGTGCGCATACCACTCGTACTTGTTGCCCGTCGAGTATGCGGACCACAAGACGGGAAACGTGCAGAGGAAGGCAGAAATCACATAGACGCCGCGACGACCGTAGACAAGCGCCACGGGCTGCCAGAGGAGGTTGGCCCAGCCCAAGAACAGAAACATCAGGCCCGTCCCCAGGTTGAGCTGCGCGACGGTGAGGCCCGTGTGATCGGAAATGTTTGTGAGTACTGGGACGGCGTCAGCGGCTGCTGCTGCTGCTCGGTCGAGCGCGCAGTTGTTTTCGACGCACCGCTGTATTGAACCGCGGTTGATATACCGACGCCCAGCGTGTAGCAATACGCCATGCCTATTGCCAGCGCCTTGCGGCTTGAGGACCAGTTCAGAGGGTCTTCTGGGTCATTGCTTGGCTGAGGGACAAGGACAATATCCTGGTTGCCCTCCAAATGCCTGGATCGCATTTCATGTTGCGTGTCGACGAGGTGCACCGTTCCAGGGACGATGTCTTCACGTGGCAGCGCCATGGTGGAGCAAGTGGACGAGGGGATGCGGATCCGCGCAAGCTTGCTCGCTCGACCACGCAGAGGCGTCTATCGGGGAGTGTAGGTGTTGCAAATACCCTTCTCCACCCAATGCGAAAGCTTCATGATAAATAGACTGCCCCGACTTTACGGCTCCGAAACGGAATAGCCGATAAGGGAAACCGAGTTGAACAGTGACATTATCCATGCACGACCACGCTCTCGATTACCAATTCTTTCATATTGCCGGGTGTTGTTGATTCAGATACCATGCTAGCTCCAGCTAGTCAAAGTCAGCGGTGCGCCACCAGAGCGGCTATGGCGGAGGCCCGCTAACCTTGTTTTGCCCGCGTCGAAAAGTGGGATGCGCGACAGCATATCTATGCCCTTGGACGCGTCTGGAGCGTATCTTCCCGTGCGCCGTAGGCACTTAAAGCTTCGCGGCACATATCGAGAGCGATGGCCTGGAGCGGCTGATATCTTGCATCATGGATGTGAATCCAAGTCGTGTCGGGGAGAGGTGTTCTTTCTTTGGGTGCGGGGAAGAGTGACTTGCGGCATCTATATACACGGCTGAGCAATGCAGGACGATAGAAAACGAAAATTCCTGAGCTCTTTCCCGGAGATTTGAGAGTGAAACTTCTCTCTGGTCAACCGCAACAAAATGGCTGCTGTAATTCTCAGGTCAAACCTGTCGTTTGCCGCACGCAAGTCGATGGCCCCGAGCTTGTCGGTTCTACAGCGGCGGGCGTCGTCCTTTAGCGCCTTGAAAGTCTCTCAGGACCGGCTGTGGTGAGCAAAAGGACTATATTCCCTGCAACTCATCCATTGATCACTTTCCAGGGATGCCATTCATTCGACTTGCGATATGGCCGGGGCCAAGGACGGTGGTCTGAGACGTTTATCTTGTGACGATAACGACAAGATTGCGCGCGACTGGTTCGCGAGCGAAGTCAAGAAGCTGGGCTGCAAGTACGAGGTCGACGCCATGGGCTGTCAGTGGGCTACGCTGCCGGGAGAGAACAACGAAATCCCTCCAATTGGCATTGGCTCGCACCTTGACAGTGTGCAGTCCGGCGGGAAGTTCGACGGTCCGCTGGGAGTAAGATATTCGATTCGGGAAATGCGGATAGGCTTTGCTAAATATTTCAGGTCTTGACGGGGCTGGAGGTTGCTAAAGTGCTCAAAGAGAGCGGAAAGAAGACGTACGCGCCAATCTGCGTCATCAATTGGACCAATGAGGAGGGTGCCAGATTTCCACCTGGTAGGAATTCCGAGTTTGGATCAGGCAGGTCGTGGCTTACATTTTCCCAGCTTGCATGGCGTCTAATGTGTGGGCTGGTGAGTTCGACATCGACGCTGCTCGCAAGTGCACCGACACGGCAGACAAAAAGACGACCATTGGTGATGAGCTGAAGCGGATTGGGTATGCTGGCAAGAAGGAGTGTTCGTACAAGGCGAGCCCGTTGAGTGCTCATTTTGAGATTGTTAGCTCGTCCGTCCGAAAGATGGGTACCGTTGCTAATTTTGATCAAGCATATTGAACAGGGCCCTCGCCTGGAAAGGGAGGGCCTGGATGTCGGCATTGTTGACAGCGTCCAAGGAATGCACTGGTTCAACGCTGGTTTGAGGGGATTTACGAGACACGTGAGTACTCGGTTGGTGATGTTTTGCGACGGCTGCTGACTGTCGAAGGCCGATACGACTCCTATGGAGGTGAGCTTGGGATCCTTCATCTGCTCGCCCTAGATCATGCTCGTCTTGAACCGGCAATGGTCCGAGTGGTATTGAAGGACTAACATGGAACAGATGCGTCATGACGCGCTGGCCGGAGCCGCAAAAATCGTGCTCGAAATCCAGCGCCTTGGTCGTGAGACTGGCGGAATGGCCACCGTGTCGCTCTTCAAGTCGCAACCGCAAAACTTTTGCAACATTCCGTCGGCGGTCGACTTTTCCTTCAGCATGCAGCATCCGGACAAGGCGACGCTCGATGGCATGAAGAAGCATGTTGAATTGTTTGTCAAGAAAGTTGCTGCCGATGACGGCCTCGACATTGCCGAGTATGACAACATTTGGAGCTACGATCCGAATTCGTTTGACCCAGTGGCCGTGTCGTGTATCGAGGCTGCTGCCAAGGACATGGGGTATAACTATAAAAAGTTGATTAGCCACACAGGTAGGATGCTTGATCAAGAAAAGGTAGAGTAGGCGGCTAATGGGTTGCAGCTCACGACTCGCTGTACACAAACATGCATGTGCCCACGGCCATGGTTTTCACCCCTTGCCGAGATGGCATCAGTCACAATCCCTTGGAGTATGCCTCGCCAGAAAACTGCAGTGTCGGAGCTCAGACGATCCTGGGGGGTGTCCTGCGGTTTGATGACATGTTGAGGAAGAAACACTCGGGTTGAAGGACTAAAAGTCTGGTCCCTTGAAATTGGCGGAAGTATGCATTGAAGAAGGCCTTGTATGGTTACAGTGTTTGACTCGCAACAAAAGTTGCACTGGATTCCTGATGAGAAGAGTAAAACAAATCGCGGCCAGGATTTGCTGTTCAGACGGTGGTACACGATCCGACCTTTCGACTTTGGCTGTAATTTGGTGTTTTTAAGTCCAGCAATTGAACCGCCTTTGGCCAAATAACATGCTGCCACTCTAGTGACAGCGTCTCAAAATCTTCGTGTACCAGGCGAACGAAGTGACTTTTTCGACCAAACTTTCGATGAAAAGGGGTCCAACTCTAGTCCAACTCTTCCTCCTTGTAGCTGACCTTACTCTTTCCAGCTCTACCACTCTTTCTCCTAGCAGCTCCCTTTGCTGTATCACGCTTGTTCTCGACAGCGCCAACAACATCGCCTCTCTCGGCATCCGTAGGAGACGGCATGGTGTCGGCATCATCGGCATCCGACGTACTCGGTGTCGGCACGGGCGCAGCAGCCTTTCCCTTCTTTCCCTTTCCCGCCGCCGGTTTCTTTGCCAAAGCGGGAGACTCCGATGGTTCTGGCGCCGCCTCATCCGTTGCCTCCTTTTTCTTGACGACGCGCTTTGCAGGTCTGAGCCATTCTTGCATGCCCGGCGGCCAGTACACCCGACGATCGGGACCGCCCATACCGATCTCCTCTTTGGGAATCACGGGAACGGGAGCAGGCTCTGCTTCCACGGGTTCGAGAGGCTCTTCACCATCGGCTGCTTCAGCTGATTTGCTTTGCTTTTTGGATTTCTTGGGCGCTGCTTTTTTCTTGGGAGCGCGAACAGGCTTGTTTTCGTCAGGGCGCTCGTGTGGAATAATGTCGTTGAAGAGGTTCCAGCCGGGCAACTTGAAGTTGCGCATCAATTCAAAGACGGCCTGCTCTTTGTCCTTGGCTTCAATCATGAGGTCCATGTCGTTTGCGCAAGGAGGCAGCGTGGCTGGACGAGGATTGTGCTTCCGACGCTGCATGGGCGTCACGGCAGCTGGAGTAGGCTCCGAGTAGTGCATCTTTTGCGTGATGCCCTTGCGCGTCCACGTCTCGCGAATTGTGGGATAGAGCTCCATGATGTCTTTTGTGCCTTCTCGTAGCTTATCGGCATCGAATACGATGTTGTGGTGGTGATAGTCGAGGACTAGAGGAATGTTCAACTCCTGGCAAATGGGAAGCAAGTCGTGGACGCTCCAGCAAACGTCGTCATTTTCTAGAACGAGTCGGTTTTTGATAGAAGGAGAAAGAGCCGCATAGTTTTTGCGGAAGCGGTCGAGGGTTTCGGCTTTGTTTCCAAATGTCCCGCCCATGTGAAGAATCATGACGGCGTCGCGGTTTTGCTGAGGCGGAAGTTTGAGAAGCGATAGCAACTCGTCGTGGTATTCGAGGTCCCTGATTGAACTACTGATGACCGATTCACGGGGTGATCCAAGCTGAGTAAACTGCACAGTGTTAGAGGGAGACCAGCGATGACACAATTGCGCTACACTTACTTGACCTGGATGAGTGGAGACTCTATGTCCCAGCTCTGCTATTACTTTACCAGCAGCGCCTAGAGTTTCGGCAGCAAATGGCGCCAACTTGTATCCATACACTTCGTGGCTTGCGAATGGAAACATTTCGCTGCTTAACCGCAAGAAATTGATTCCGTATTTTTTATTCCACCTGACCATTTTGATGATATCTCTGGCGTTTGCCAAACCAAGCTCTTCCACAAACTTTTGGCCGCGACTAACATCTGCCGGCTGTTCCTTGTCTGGTCTGTTCTTGGTTGCATGTTCAGGCTGTGTAGGATCCTTAAGAGGATGTCGATGGTCAAGTATCGATGCGATGCGACAAGTGCGGGAGCTGAAGACGGGCGGGTTGGCTTGACGTAAATAAGTATTGAGACATGCCTGAGATGGATTAGCCATTCGCACGTCATAATGCTTTTTTTGAACTCACGTAACCTAATCGCCCTTTCCACGGCAGCGGCAAGTAGTCCGAATTGACGGGAGGCGGTCTAGACACTGCGGCCTTTAGCTCTTCCTCCCCAGCCTCTTCTCCGCCGTCAGCTTCTGGGTCCATTGCGAATGTTTCATCACCAGCGTCTTCTTTTTTCGTCGGCAACGTTTCGGGTTTCTTTCGTTTGTCTGTCTCAACAGCCGTCGCCTTCCTTCCTCGTTTCTTGCCATTCTCTTCGCCCTTGACCGCACTGTTGAAACTATCCGGCTTCGGCTGTTCCGACGCAAGCTCATCATCAAACTGCGCGCCATCCGGGCTTGCCCTCAAGGAGTTGGGAGCATCAAGAACTTGGCTGTTGATGTCTGGATTCGTATTCCGCGCTGCGGTACGTGCCGATGACCTGCGCGGAGGACCGCTCGGTCTTTTGGGTGGTGGCGCGACATCTTCCGAAGCTGCAATGCTCGTCGCGGCAGCTTTGCGCTTGGGCATCGTGGACAGGGGGAACCGCGCGATTCTACCTGTTGACGTAGACGGAAGAAGGCCAGCAAGATACGGAAACGAGAGGTAGGAGATCCGACTGGGGCTGCGAAATGGAATCGGCATTCGGAAGTGCTTGAGAGGGAGTGGTGAGAGATGGCGTAGCAAGAGTCGAGCCGCGCATTTTTGAGCCGCAAGCGCCACGAAAGCGCGCCAAGGCCATACCGATTGAATGTTAGGGTGATGGATGAGATCAGGTGCGTGGAGAGTCCCTGTGTCGATGACGCGCAGAGATGGATTTGCGGTTGGTTCCCCCACAGCCCTGACCCAGAGATCTGTGAATCTCGCTCGATCGGGAGTGACGTCAGTGGCTGACCTCCGAATTTCCTGTCTTGTGTAACGCTCATATATTCCAACCCCAAACTGGACTGTGTACAACTCGAGGAAAGACGAACAAGCGCGTGTCCAAACAGATGGACCAAAGTCATTCAAGTGCAGTAAGCCTTCTCAGACACACCAAATGTCGGTCGCATTTGAAAGTCTTCTCATTTTCAGCCAGTAATCTTCCAAAGAGTAAAGTCAAAGTGGAGATATTACAGTTCGTATGCATCGTCAAATGTTTTTAAAGAAAAGTGGAGTTTTTGTTCAAACCCCATACACAAACGCCAATGTCAAGACCGCTTCTAGTATGCACGGCTCTATATGTTGCGCTTGCTCCATGGGGTATCCCGCCTTTTTAAGATCAATCGCCGTCCCAAACGCCCCGTTGCGCCATGTTGCAAAGAATCCATGCGGCCTGTTCGGCCTCGTCGTTCAACTCAAAAATCCCAAGGGGTCGGCAGCGCGGTTGCGCCAGACCCAACCTTCCTCCCGCCGTCTTCGCAGACCCTCGAGCTCGCGGAGCTGCTCGTTTTCGCTGCGGAGCCGCTCGTGCTCGGTCTCGAGGTAGCGAATGTACTCGACGGCACCGGCCAGGACGGCGGCCTTGCTGGGCTTGGGGACCGAGGTGCTGTAGCCGTATCCGTCGTCGTCGTCGTCGTCGGACGAGAGGGACCGGGTGGGTGGCTGTGGCAGGGTGCGGACGGCGCGGCGCAAACGCTCGAGCTCGTTGTTCAGACCCTCGCGGTACTTTTTCTCAACCATGTTGTGGGGTTGACGGGTCTTGGGCGGAGCTCGGTTGGACGAGGCCCGCGGAGTAGCCCTGGGCTCGTCATCGTGGGGCTCCTCGTGGTGGCGGTTGCGGAGCTGCCTTTTTGGGGCAGGTGGAATGGTGTCCATGATTGGGGACGGGGGCGCGGAGCGCTTGAGGGAGATCTGAGAAGATCTACGCGGGGATGATGGAGCGGTGGTGGTGGCGCTCGTCAGTCCCTCCATGGAGTGATCCTCGTGGGAAAAGGGCGACTCGGGGCCGGACAGGGAGGGAGTGGGGGAGGGGGCCATGTCTGGAGTGTAGTCAAAGGGCGAGGCTGATTGGGCGTTGGGTGGAATGGTGGAGGAGGGTTCCGCAAAAGAGTAGTCGTCGGACAAGGTTGGGAGGGTCGAAAAGGGATTGGCGGCGGTTGTTGGCTGCCACGGATGGTCTTGTGGCGCCAAAGGGTCTTTTGACCGCGGACGGACGGAGCGATTGCGGATATCTGGCGTGAGGGTGGTGTGACTGAGAGATAGGAGGGGTGGCGTGGTGACGGATGATGATGATGATGATGATGATGATGATGATGATGATGATGAATCGAGGGCGGTGGTGGGGAAGTCGAGGCAATCTGCGTTGATCCAGTCCAGGGGGTCGAAGGTGTTTGATGCTTCGTGGGACGATGCTGGAGGAGCTATGGTCAGCCCTATGCACAGCGGCCAGCGGGCTTCGGGAGTGCTAACACAAAGAAGGCATGATGCTGGCTTCGAGCCAATCGCAGGTCATGACTTGGGGATGTGGTGGGCGAATGTCGGATGATGGAGCGGAAGCGGCCAGAGGAATGGGCTTGGATGGCTGGATGGTGATGAGATCATGGCTAGGGCGACAGCGCCGTTGCAGCATTTATTTATTCGGCGGGCTGAAAAAAGCTGAGTTTTGGTATCTCACGGGTGCGAGGGCGTTGCCGGACGCATGACCCGTGACGCTGCCGGGCTGGCGTGCTGATCAGGCCACTCGTCGGGCCCGCCCGAACTGCCTGCACCTCTTCCACTCCGCCCCTGGCCTGCCCGGTGTGGGCTGACATTTGGCTGATTGTCCACGCTGCCATCACGACACTGCCAGAGCCCTCCCGTCCTGTTCCTCCCGCCCCGCCAAGGTTTCATCAACGCCGGCCTTGGCTCGGCTACAAGCCTTCGGCAATGACTCGACTCGACTCGACTGCTGCTTTTGCCGCAATCGCTGAATTTCCCGACTTCGCTGCGAATTCGCCGCCGCGTGTTCCCGTCTAGCCTAGCCGCGCTAGACTTCTCCCATTTGCCGCCTGGATGCTGTAGCGCCGGCACTTGGGAACCATCGCAATGACTGTGCCGTGTTTGACGATGGAGGACTGCCCTGTGTTTTTCCTGCAATGGCGACCGTTGCTTCTTTTTAAATAGCAATGTCCCGGGTGATCTTCACGCCCACCAGGTCTCCTTGCCACGTGAACCCTCTGTTTTCACCTCATGACCGCCGCGGAGAGTTCGCAAACGGGCATTCCATTCAGCCAAAATTCGCCAGACGGTCGATCAGAGCCTCCAGACCCCAGTCATGACCTTGCTTGCTCTCAAGATCGACCGCCCGAGCTCCGCTGCTGCAAGCGCTCCCCGGTGGCATGTCAACCACGCATTGGAGCTCCACCATGCACTGACTTCAATACAAATGCTTCGCTTGGATGTCACCAACCCATCTGCCGCGCTTCAGATTTTACCTGGCCGCATAATCTTGGATGGGCCTTTTCGGAATCACGATGATGCGACCTTGCCACGTTGACACTGTTGCCCTGCAAGCGCAACCCGATTCTATGATGACGTGCGTATCTCGTAGTCGTCGAGAGAATCTAGGCCCCGGTTCTACGGGCGCATGTATTTCTGAAACCTGGACTGTGCGTCGCCAACAATCGATGCCCGATCCGACGTTTTTGTGGGGAGGAAATTTGAAATTTTGTAGACCGTCGCACAAAAAGATGTTGGGCACAAGGAGCAATGATTATCCGTGCCTTTTACTCACTCACACACCTTGCGCGCCGTACACAAAATCAAAAAAAAAAAAAAAAAAAAGGAAAAAAGAGGGCAAAACGATTCGCGAATCAGGAATAAAACTGAAGCCAAGTCCCGGAGTCGAACCGGGGTTGCCGGAATTTCATAATACTTCAAAATCCGGAGTGATGAGACCACTACACTAACTCGGCTAGTTACCGTATAATTACGAGAAATGTTGTTTATGATTAATATTTAATTCAAGCTAGATAGTGGTTTTGTTAATTTATCTAGACTTAATTAATTAATTAATTAATTAATTATTTTACGTCTTACTAGAGCTATAGGCTATCTAAGATAGAGCTATCTATAGGGGATACTATATACGTTTATAAGGTAAGTAGAGATGCCTAGCTAAAGAATCTTATATAATAAAGTATAATTCTTAGTATAATATTAGTATAGGGTTATTATAGATAGATAGTTTATCTAGGCTCTTTTTAGGTAAGGGGGGGCTAAGAACTAGCCTTCCTACTATTATCTAAGTAGATAGGTAGTATAAAGTAAGAGTAAGGAAAGGAAGGGGGATAGAAAGAAGGTATATATAGAAAAGTAAATATAGTATAGGGTAGTAGGTAAGGTAGATTATATATATACTCTACTATAGTATTCTAGTACTATCTCTAATAGTACTATTTTTTAGTTAGTATTATATAACACCTTTCTTAGTACCTATAAAGGTAAAAAAGGTAGGTAAGGTTTTTAACTAGTAGCGTATATCTTCTAGCTAACTAGTATAGTTAGCTAATACTTATTATAGAAAATAAATAACACTAAAGAACCTAGGTTTAATCTATATTAATATTACTTATAATTTAATCTAGCCCTATTACTACTATTAGATGACTATATATTAACATTATTACTAATAATAGAGCTCTATATACCGCCCTAGCCTAGGTATACTATATAGATAAATAGTATTAAGCCCTTACCTTACTACTAAACGGTTATCTAATTATTATTAGGAGTAGGAGGATTTAGCTAGAGTAGTTATAGAGTAGTCATCTAAGCTATGTTAATACCTTCCTAATCTAGAGGGCTAGGGTCTTAGTAGAGGCTCTATATAAGGTAGAGGAGGGGTATAAGCCTAGAGGGTATTAGGTAGATTATAGATAAAGGGGTTCTTTCCTTAATTATCTTTAGTTAGAGGGGTTCTAGGGTAGTACCTATAGGAACTATAAGTAGAGGGATTATGGAGCTTATTATTCACTCTACTAGTAGAGATTAGAATAGATTCTCTCCTCTTCTTTTTACTCTTCTTTTTTCCCTTAGTCTACTATTTACATGTACTATGCCCTAGTAGAAACCTTTATCTAACATATAAATTTAAGTATAAATTATCTACTAACATCTCCTTAGAATAGCTCTCTATAGAGTATAGAGGCTATTTTCCTACTATTATTATTATACGCCTTATATACTACCTATATAGCTTCTCTCCTAGTAGAGCTATAGAGTAAGTAGTTACTAATAAGGTGTTATAGTATTTATTAGGTAGTGTTATTATAGCTATAATTATCCTAGTCTATCTTACTAAACCGTACTAGGTAGGCTCTAAAGTAGCTATAGTTTAGTTTTAATTAGAAGTAGGCTAATACTTCTAGTTATCTATACTTAGGGAGTTAGATAGACATCCTTAGTATAGGTAGGAAGTTATATATATATAACCCCTAGGATAGTAGTATCTATGCTTCCTAGTATTATATAGTATATATTATCTATTCTACTATAGTTCTTTATTATATATACATCCTAAGGAGGGTAGTACTTAAGTAGTTATTCTCTAGGGTTAGCCTAGTAGCCTCCTTTATAAGGGCGTCTACTTATAGGTTTCCTCTAATCCCTATATAGCCTAGGGCCTATAAGAAGGTAAGACTACCTTATCTAGCTATAATTAAGTAGCCTATATCTATAGCTTAAAGTTATAGACCTTAACCTAGTAGGTTAGATAGGGTTTAGAGGCGGTATAGTATAGCTTAGTTATCTATGTATACTATAATCTATTACCTAGGCTATTTCTAGGTAGCTAGCTCTATAGCCCTTATAAGTACCTCTAGTTCTCTATTATATATAAGCTAGTATAGTCTAGTATTTACTCTATATCTTACTACTACTCTTATACTATCTTATTAGGTATTATATACTATAATCCCTATACCTACTCTATTTCCTTTTAGGATAGATGAAGCGTTAGAATATAGAATAACTACTTAAGTTATATATCCTATGCGTCTAATATATACTTAGGCTTCTTATTCCTTTTAGAGGTAGCTAATCTTAACTTTATATAGCGTAGTCTTTTTCTATAGGGGAAAGGAACCATGCTTAATTAGGCTTTTAGTACCTATTACTAGGTCTAAAATTATGTTCTAGATATATTTAAGTTATATCTAGCGTCCTAGTATACTCTCTAGTTTAAACTTATTAATAATTATACGTACTAGGTATTAGTAACTAAGTTTAAAGAGTCTTATAGTATATACTTAAAGTAATATGTTCCTCCTAAGGTAGGGGGGAGAAGGCCTACTTTAATTTCTATAGGAATAATTAGGGAGGTGTGAAAGGCTCCTAGGATTTAGTATAGTCTACTATTTTAAAGTATTTATCTAAGTATCTTAGAGCTACTAACTTACTAGAAAACTAGGAACCTATAATCTACTATACTTTATATGTAAGTAAGGTATAGTTATTAGATAGTAGTAGGGGATAGTCTATATTATATATTAGCTAGCTATATAAGTCATCCTAGTAATTACTTTACTTAGGCATTTAGAATTATTATATACTACTAGAATAATAGGTATATATTAAACTATATCCTAAGCTATTAGACGAGTTACTTTAGTTTTACTATATAATCTCCTAGGAGTATAATTATAGCTACCTTAGCCTCATTTAAGCTTATAAAATAGATAAGGTCTATTTTATCTTTATTAAAGTTAACGGCATACTAGGTTCTAAGTAAGAAGAGCTAGGTTACTTCCTACTAGAGGATCTACGCATTTTTCTTCTAACTCATTAAGGAGATTATAATTAAAATATTATTAATATATAAGAGGAATCTTACTAAGTAAGAGGAAAAGAGCTTTTATATATAGATAAGAAATAGGATTAGGGAGACTAGGCTTCCTTAAGGAATTCCTAAAACTATTAGATAAAGGTCTTCTTATTAGCTATTAAAGGAGATCTAGAGTTATTAACTACTAGTAAATATCTTTACCTATACTAGGAGGGAAGTAGGAAGCCTAATTTCCCCTATTATATATAAGAGCTAGTTATAGGCTATATAATTAAAGGCGCCTTATACATTAAGGAATAGGGTTAATATCTTACGCTATACCCTCCTCTCATCCTAGATAATATGTATAAGGATTATTACTATATTAATTACTAACTTCTATAGTTATCTACCTATTTAGGATAGGTATAGGAGGTAGGTAGCTTCTATAAGTACTCTAAGACGTTTTACTATAATATATTTAAGAACTTTTCCTAGGTAGTTAAGTAGGGAGATAACTCTATATACTTTTAGGTCTATATAATTAGGTTTCCCTAGTTTCTTAAGTATTACTCCTACCGCTTCTCTCTAGCATTCTAGGTAGTATCTATACGTAAAGAAGGTTTAGTATACCTAGGTAAATTTTCTAGGAGAAGCGTTATATACCTTAGTAATTATCCTTTAGTAGATCTAGTCTAGCCTAGGGGTAGTACCTTTAATCTTATAAGAGTAGGCATACTATACTTTCTTATCTATAAGGGAGGGCTAGTTCTATAGCCCTTCCTTATAGTTTATCTATTTATATAGGGGGACGTATAGTAGTAGGGGGAAGAGTTTCTAATAGAAGACGGCATACTTACCGTTATATAATAATTAGAGTTAATCTTAAAGGTTATGTATCTAGGGGATCTACTTAGATCGGGTTAATTTTATATATACTATTACCTTATAGATAGACTAGGGTGTTTCTTTTATAAGGAAGTTATTCTAGTACTCTTATTTTACCTACTTAATAGCTATATTATACGTATTCTATACTTATATATATATAACTTAGTCCTAACTTACCCTATACCTTACTTATATAGCAGTTATCCTTAGGGCTATAAGGAATAGGGACTACTATAGTTTTTATTACTATCTAGGTATTACCTATAGGATGCTATATTTAGCTACTATCTCTATTACCTTTATAAGGCTTTATCTAAGTTAGTCTAGGTCCTCTTATAAGGTCCTACTAGAGAGTATATGTTATACCCTATTAGGGAGGGCTTAGATAGGTAGAATTATAATCTTATTTAACTCTTCTTAGATAATTTACCTATATTAGGCCTAGTTAGCTTTTTTAATGTTAAACTATAGTAGAGGCATTAGTATATCCTAAAACTCGTTATACGCGATAGTAAAGAGAATAGTATTATAGTTAGATAAGGGGTTCTCTTATAACTACTAGTTAATTACTTAAGTAGTAATTATTAGAGTATATAGGGATAGGTTAATAACCGTTTCCCTTTCTATCCCTATATAAAAGAAGGTACCTACTCTAGGCTAGTTTTAGAGTTTAAGGCGGTTTTCCTTAATCTATTTATATAGAGCTTCTACTTTATGAGATTAGGGGGAGAGTAGGTCCTATATTAGATAGTATTTATTAAAGTTCCCTACGTAGATTATTAGTATAGTAGGGGGGCTATACTTAATAACTCTTTCTATTATATATAGGGAGGATAGGTCGCCTTATTCTACCTTATTATAGATATTAACTATATAGATAGTATCTTCTCTATAGGTTAAATTAACGGTAAGGTAGTCTAGGCTAGAGAAAATATCTAGATAAGGAATTACCTAGACTTAGGTAAGGGATTTATTTAGATAGAGTATTATCTAAGGATAGGAGCCCTATAGGAAGGTTAGGAGAATTTATATTATAGAGGGGTAAGATATTAATTATATATTAGCTATATCTTCTTATAGTATCGTCTATAGTTTCTAGATAAATATTAGGTAGATGCCTAAGTAGAGAGCATTCTAGAGTGCTACTTCTATAGCCTAGGCATTCTAGTTTAAGTTAACTTACATAACTTTAAGGTTACCTAATATTTATGCTAGGAGGATGGCTTTATTAGATAATAGGGATAGTTTAGGTCCTAGGAGTAATAAGTACTATTATAGTTACTATACTTTAACGCTATATAGGTATATATTATACCTCTCTTTATATAGTATTTATAGTTATGCTTTTCTATAGTATAGGGGTTAGTACATAGTAAGCATTTAGTTCTATTATAACACCTAGGGGAGCTATAGCTAAATTCTTAACACTTTATATACTATACATCTAGAGTAAGCCTAAGGAGTTTTATAACCCTTATACTTACTCCTATAAGATAGAATAGCTTTAAGATAGCTATCTCTACCTCTTTTACTATATAGAAGGCTATAATAACTAACTCTACTTTTTAGGTAGCCCTCCTTTTAGCTAAGGTGAGCTAGTATAGAGTTCCTATAACTAATAGGCTAGGGTTAAAAGTATAGACCTCTTCTATAATAAATTATCTAATATTAAGTAGATAGAGGTCTTTAAGAGGGATACTATAGGTAATAACCTTATACTAGGTTTAGTTCTCCTAGACTATAGCATCTAGGAATAGGTAAGTAAAGAGGTCTTAATAGGAGGTAAGGAATTTAGAGTTATATTAGGGTAAGCTAGTAAGTAGGATGTTCCCCTTCTCCGTATATATTACTATTATTATAACTAGGCTAGATATACCTATATTCTTAAAGGCGTTATTAATATTATTTTATACGGAGAGAGGGTTAAAGTTTAGGAAGGGACTCTACTACTAGATAATAACCTACATGTCCTATAGGGTCTTTAGGGGAGTAGTAGCTAGCTTTATAATTATCTTTAGGTAAGGAGTTATTATGTTTAGTTTTTTAGTAGTAGTTACTTTCTAGGCTTAGGTTATATATAATAGTTTAGCTAGGTTTATAGGAAGGATAACTAGCTTTTATAGCTAGTAAACCTTTACTCCTAGCGTATAAGTAGTATTTTTAAGGGAGTAAACTTAAGTAGCTAGAACTAATAATATATTACCTATATAACCTATCTTAGTATAATCCTATAGGACGTTACTAAGGTTATAGAGTCTTTACTTTTTACTTATATTATACGTAAGGTTTATTATGTATAGGATATAAGAGAGGGCTATATTAATTACCTCCTAGGTAGTATTAAAGTTTAGATAAAATCTAACCCTAGACCTTTTTCCTTAGTAGGTAGGGTTAGGTTTAGAGGTATCTACTAGGATAGTTCTCTTTAGCTTAGTATACTATTTCTTAATTAGGCCTAGTATAATAAGTAGTAGGGATAATAGGGGGATAGGGCTAGTAGAGAAGTCCTAGTCTATTTCCTTATATTTATTAGCTAGTTAAGTAGGTAGTAGGTTAGATAGTATAGGGTTATCCTAGTCTATTTCCTTAGGTTTATTAGTAAGTTAAGTAGGCGGTAGGCTAGGTAGTATAGGGGTATCCTAAATTTTATAGTTATAGCCGTCTAGTAGAAGGGAAACTAGTTTAGGTAGGGCCTCCCCCTAGGGGGTAGGTATAGGTATACTCATAGTATAATGCTTTAGAGGGTAGGTTTTTACTTTCTAACTTTAGTTATATACGTATAAGCCCGTACTATAGAGTTATAGTAGGTATAGTGATTTTTAATTTTTAAAAATTTTATGTATAGTAATAACTTATTAACGTATAGGCTTTTTCTAAGAAGTAGTAGCTAAACTAGAGAAGAGTAGATAATAGTTTAGACTTAAAAATATTAAGAGATTCTAGAAACCCTAGCTTAACTCTAGGCTTAGCTTTAGTTTTTTACTTATCTTTTTATAATAACTATTTCTAGACTACTCCTATTACTAACCTATAAAATAATGTTTAGGGATGGCGGAATCGGAGCCTCGCTAAAAATGACTGATTCGGACTAGTGCATGTCTCATTCGGGCTAGCGCATTTCTACTTGCAACCTTCTCTTAACCGTCATCTGTCCTCTTCTCCAACTCCCTTAACTCCATTCAGCCACCTTCACATGCGGTTGTTGAAGTACCTACTAGTACCATTGGAGCGACGATCTTGTTGCCCTTTCCTATTTGCAGCATCCCTATTATCGAACTGCTTGACCGTCTCGTTGGCTTACTTTTCAATGACTGCCAGTAACTGTTCACAACGCATTGCCGTAGCGACAACGGCGACACCCCTCTCCGAACGCTTATCATCGAATAGCAACATGATGCAACCAGAATTGGACTTGCGGAGCTTTGGGATGCTCTGACGGCTTCATTGATTCTAATCTTGCGGCGATTTCCGTCGAATGCTGCGCAGCCTCCGCTGTCGATGCCGAGCACCACATTTGAGAATCTGGCTGGTGCGAAACCTTTTCCGCTCTCAAAGGCGCTTCTTGTCTGCACGCCTGGATGTTTAAGTACTCCATATCCAAGTCGCTGTTAGGACCTTGAATGTCTGTTACGTCCACCTTTTACACTCAGCCTCTATAAACAGTCCCTCGATGCGTCCATGTAGGTGTGCTGGCTCTTTTTATATGAATTATTCCTATCACATAAAGCTTAGAGACTTTTCAGGTGACTTACTTCTTGCAACCGTATGATCTTAAATCCTCCCTAGACGCACTTCTTCTAGACTTACTAGACATGTAACATGCTCCTAGAAAAGCGTGGAATGGTCCCGCTTGTGTAGCACACGACTGCAGTCATCTCTTGACACTTTCTTCCAACAATGACTTTTCTGTGTCTTCTACATTCTTTGGCATTCTTCAATCCGCCCAGCTCCTATAAGTTGCTGGTGCAATCCCCTATTCGCTCAAACTTTCGCCCCTCTCTAATCCCCGTCACGGCATTCCGTCAACAAACATGATACTCTTCTTCATCCTTTTTGCCACTGCAATGATGGCGTTGCCATCGTTCTTCATCTACATGACCCTCAGATACCCTATCAGCGCGAACCTGGAGAATCAGAAGCAGTCCCCGGCTGTTGAGTCGACCGAGCCACAAGAACCCCAGCTAAAGGAAACATCTGGGATAGGATATGGTGTGGCGAACAAACGACGTGGAGCATGTTCTGGACCATCTTTGTCCCACGGACAGATGTCCCATACTGAAGACGTTCATCTGCTACATCGGCAGCACTTATGAGGATGCTAAAGGCTTTTCGTTAGAGTACCATTTCGGCTGTAAGTACACCCGTAGATCTCTTCTTCTTTCATGTGCCTTTTCTTACGAGTTAGCCATAATATCAATTGTCATGTTTTTAAGCTTTCCTGCTTGAGCTTTTCTGCTTGAGCTTTACTTCACTCCGTACCCGAATCACAATTGCATCGCTGCACTGTCGTAACTCCCTTTGATCCTCTCTCTTGCTTCTGATCACTTTTTCTTTGGTCGCAGGCACTCGGTCTTGCCACAGCATGCGCTATCCAGCTCGGTCATGCGCAGATTTACATTCCCATCGCCTTGTCGGACAACCCCGGATCCTTCGCCGTCCAGGGTTGAGAACTTGAGTTTTCAGGAGTCAGCCACAGACACCATGCCTCGCCGATTCAGATCGATCCAGGTCGTCTGAACCTTAATTTGTGCTTGTATTCTTTACTCGACGGTCCTGGATTGTGTGGTCTCCTGAAGGTTGAAAATTCAAGTTCGGGGGTGAAATCGGTCGTTTGAGCCTCCAGTGTGCGTGCGCTTGCAACCAATGCTTCCTTAAGGCTGAAAACTCAAGTTCCAAAATTTGCTGTGTTTGAAGTAGTCTTGACTCCCCAATTTGGTTAGTCAAGAACTTGAGTTTTCAAGCAAGCAGTCGACCGACAGCGGGACATCGATGATTCAGAGAGGGATTTCGAAAGCTGAAAGATGGAGTATGAGGAATCGCCTCACCTTCAACGGCAGCGTCGAGAAACCCAAGGCAAGTGCCCTTTCAGGTAATCAGTACATGTTGTTTACATATTCTTGACGTCATTCCTTCCCCACGCGTTTCTTCCACTGCCCGCCCGGCAGCGGCAGATTCTCCTCTGCTTCACAGCAAGCAGATGTGCCTGAATCAGAATTAAAGGTAGGGATCGGATGGGTGCTGTAGCACGCACCGCCGTCGTGAAGCCGCAGGGTGGTGCACCAACTCCGATTTGTGTAAGGTGCGTTGAGCCCCAAGGGCGACATCGGATGTTCTGGCTAACCACAACAGAACCAATGCTTCTGGGGAGCTTGGTATTTGCCCACCTCCCTAGCTGCTGAGAAGCGCGCGGACAGTTTCCGTCTGCTGTTTGTCAGAGGTATGAAAGCTACCAATTCAATCCATTTTCTGCTCGTGTCAGTACCGACGCCTTTGCTGAAGCCTGCCGTGGAGCAGCAGCGAGGCACGCCTACCCAGCCCAGCCACATCGCGCCTTCCCTTGCTACAACTGTGGGACGTCGACATGGCCTGGCAACCAACCAACGAATCCATTACCAGGAAAGAAAAGTTCAACCTCCTTAATAGGACTATTTCATCGATCCAGAACTTCTCCGACAACAGGTCCGAATGCGCGCCAGAGACGCCTGGCATAGAATGACCAAGGAGCAGAAGGCCCGAAACAACGACAACAAGAGGAGTCTCAGGTTGCGGATAATTGAGCCCATGGAACGCATGAGGAAGTGTGGAATCCCAGAGGCTGAGATCAAGGAATGGGAGGCGGCAACCCGACAAGCGAGGAAAGAGAGGATCGCGGGCGAGGAATTTGATGGACGCCCGCGTAGGCCCAATAAAAAGACAGCCAAGGATCCAAAGTCGACCGTGTCTCCGCCCGTCGTTCCGGGCGGTGTTTTGTGGTGCGCAAGATGCAAGACGTTAAAGAAAGCGGATCTTTTCGTGAAGACCAGCAACAAGGCTGGTGACCTGAGCCGCTAAACACAGCACTGTGCTCCTTGTCTGGTCGGCCAAGCCGAAACCAGCAAGAAGACGAAGGCGAAGAAAAAGGCCGCCAACTTACAGGCCTTTACCAGCAAGAGCACCACCGCTTCACAGCCCACAAAAGCTCTTCAGCCTTTCATGGATCCACCAGCTCCCCAGCCTCCCGCTTTACAGCAGTCAACTCTTCCACTGACGCCTTTGTCGCAAGCCCCCATTCAGAAGCAAGAGTGTCCCGAGTGCTTCCTCAAATTCCCAATGTCGAGTTGCAAGACCAACAGAGTCAAGAAACTGTTCTCTGCCCTCTGCGCTAGCTGCCGCGCCAATCACTCCAAGGCCCCATCGAAGAATTACCATAAGAACAAGGCCAAGAAGGCCAACAAAGCCAAGACGAAGGACGTCTCCAATGGTGATCAAGAGAACAAACCCCCGGCGAAGAGGACCAAGACCCAGCGAGCATTGCAAAAAGTTTCATCTCAGCTATGAGGGCTGAAATAGACTAAGATGCGAAAGATCTTTCCTTCCCTTTCATACAGACACTATAATGATAGAGCTGCGGAGAATGCTCTAATACGGGAGCAGCATTTTTTCCTTGTTTCTTTTTTCTTTCTTTTTTTTTTTTTTTTTTTTTTGATGCGATCAATTTCCATTTACACAAATACCAAGGAGCGAGGCTTGGTGAGAAGGTCGTGGCGCACACAACAAAAGCTGGATGAGCAGTGAAGCGCAGAATAGGAGCATTCATGAACGCGAACAGACAGATATGTAGTCATCCCAGTGTACTCTGAAGCATTCAAGTATCTACAAATGACGGTGACAGGGCGCATACAAGACCTAGTTCAATTCGCGGCTCCCTTCCTTGTGTTGTGTGTGCTATGACTTCTTTCACCAAGCCTCAGAGACTCTACCTGTACTATAGATGCGCTTTTTCTTCCCTTTCTTCCCCTTTTCTCTCTTTCTGATACTATCTTCACGGCACGAATACGAGCAGGGTTTTTTCGCTGCGGATGCGGAGACCAGACACCTGGAAATTCATACACATGAAGCCGAGGAAAACTTGGGTTTCCAACATACCACTGCTGTAGTTGGGAAGAGGGCTTTCCATAATGAAGGTGAAAAACGTGAAATATGCCGCGCGTATGTGTGTGTCTTTACCCACTTCAAACGCGGCGCAGCGTTTGACTGGATATTTCTGCTTACCGGCGGTGCGGTGCGGTGCGTGTCTCTCTCATCTGCTGCTGCCTGCGGAGGGAGCGGCTGATTGATGGTCGATGGTCCATGGTCGATAGTTGGGAGAGAGAGGGAGAGTGTATGTGAGAAAGTGCAACAACGGGTTTGGATGGATCGATGGATGCAGTGCGCAGCAGCAGCGGCGGCGGCGGAATCTTTGGCGTATTTTCCCTCGAGATCGATGGGTGGGTAGGTGAGTGGGTGAGTGAGGGGGCTGGGTTGGGCGGGGATGGACGGAATGCCGTGGTGTGGTGTGGTTTTGTTTTGTTTTGTTGTTGCTCGGCGACGGACAGTTGCTTGTATCATGATGCATACGGCCATGCGTTGACGATGTGGAGCTTGATTGGTACCAATCTAGCTTGGGTTTTGACCGCTTCAGGAGAACTCGAATCTGCTCCCCACCCAGCTCAATAGAATTTTTTTCTTGGTCGCCGCCGTTTACAGAGAGTTGCCAAAGTGGCAAGTTCAGATTTTTTTTTTAAAAAAAAAAAAAAAGTCCAAGCACGTCAGCAATTCTAGACAACTCTGCCTGTCAAATGTCGTGTCATGAGGATGGATCTGACGCACGGCACACGTGCGGCAGGCAGTTAGGTAGGCAGGCCGTGCGCAACCAGCCAGATGCAGAGTGCGATGACTGACAGACTGCCCGAGAAGGCAAGGTAAGGTAGCGGCAGGATCGCGTCCCGAAACCTAGTGCTGCGGCCAGAGCTGCACGCGTTTGCAGATGTCAGACCAGACATGTATATGTAGTCTTGTCCGACTAGGTGGGTGGGTAGCGTCCTGCAGCTCTTCTTTGCAGTTATATGCCCAAGAGAGGGAGAATTTCGCGCGGCGCTCAGTGTTGACGTATAGATTTCGCAAATGGCTGCTGGAAGAACGAATGACTGCGGCAAGGGAGTAGCAGATCAAATGAGATGGGATTAATATATGCTGTACTATTTTGTACCAAACCAGCACCTCGACGGCGCGGTGTCTGAATGCTATGAACAAGCCGGAGCAAACGACACAAACGTTCTATGCGACACGAGGCTAATTGAAGACGCCAAAAAGTGTAAACATAAAAAGCTCAAGAAATAGTATCGAGCGCGGAATCTATTGCAGAGGTCTGTAGAAACGCCCCCTTTGCTGAAAGATGAAAAATCGTCGGTGACTTTTGACTATGACGAGTCGCCGCGCAGGGAAAGTGCGAATCGAGTCGAGCTGTCCACCAGGAGATCTATAACTTGTTGAGTGCGGGAATGGAAGCTGGGAAAATTCATTTCGTCGTGAATGTCAAATCATTAGAAGAGCTTGTTCAAAATGCCACCGGCTTGGCGGCACTGCGTCTTGACGGCGGCCGGGGTGATCGTGGTGGTAACAGTGACGCTGTTCTGAGTTAGCAAAAAATTTTCCAAGCGAGAAAAAGGTGTCTTACGGAACAGTCTGAATGAATGTTTGTGTCGTCTTTGCAATGGTGAGCGAGAGTTTGGTGGTGGTCGGCGTAGGTGCAGTGACGGTTGCAGGTGTCAGAGTCGTCCGGCCGCTGAGAACAACAACAGCCGGGGGCTGAATCATGGTGGTGCTGACAACAGTGGCATTGAAGATGTTGGTGACGGGAGGAGCCATGCTGGTGGAGGTCACGGTGACCCACTTGGCAGTATCCTGCTCAGTGACAGTCAATGGCTGCGGGTCGGGGGCACGCTTGTCGAGTTCGTGGGCAGCAGCCAAGCGAGCCTCACGCTCTTCCAACCATTTGGGGAGGTCATCGTGGACCAGACCACGGCCCTTGACGAACCGGAATTTGGCCGAAGTAGGAGTGGCTGCGGCGGAAGCGGCACTCATGATGGACTTTGCAGTGGGAAACTTCGGCCAGATACGGGCAAATGGATCGGGAATTGAAGGCTTGGTGGGGAGAATACATGTGGCAGTCTGTGTGACCACGGCCTTGGAAACGGAGAGGGATATGCTGGGGATCGTGAGGGTAAGGAGGGCCGTGGTCTTGGTGACTACAACTTCCTTGGGCGTTATCGTCACAGTCTTTTGAACCGTAGTCGAAGGTGCAACGACCGTAGAAGCAGCAAGGGTCTTTGAGACGAGAGAGGTCGAGGTCGTGGTAGAGTTGATAATCGAAGGAACCACTGTGGTTGAGGTGACGGTGGGTGTGTACTGTTGACAATCAGGCCATGTCCCGTAACAGGTACACGGATACTCACAGTCGTAGTCAATTGCGGCCCAACCGTCAGGCTAAAGTCACGCTCGTAGGCAATGGGAAGGCCTGCATCTGGAGCCTTTCCGTTGTTGCTCATGATGAGGATGGACCAAGCTCCGGAAACCAATTTGCTTTTGTTAATAGGACTGGACATGTTAGCTTGAGCCGGGCTGATAGTGTTGTGCAACGTACCATGTCGACATTTGGTCCGCATCATCAGGCTGCATTGGCGTCGAAGAGCACTGAATCTGATTGCCGCTGGGATCGACAAGAAGGTTCAAGGCCGAATCATTCTTGCAACCTGGGATATCAGTCAGAAGGTGGTAGGACGCATGGTTTTCCACTGAGTCTTACCCTCAAATTCTTGCACAAAAGTAAAGTTGTCATTGGAGGCAATGTTCTGAAAGTATGTGCCGCCACCCTGAAAGTCCATGCCGAAGGAGAAACATGTCTGCGTTTGGTCATCTTGGGCCAGGACGCCGCGTGTGAGCAAAGCAAGGGCACTGAGTCTACCGAGTACAGAAGCGACAGGAGACAACATGATAAGTATCAAAGTCAAAGAACAAAGGGATTGACGTGTTTGGCGGGATGCAGGTGAAAGAGCGATGGCGAAGCGTTAAATTTAACAAATCAATCTAAACGTGAGCCAGCTGAGGGAGCATGCACATCGGAAGCTAGCCGGTGCTGTAAAAATGGATTCAGCAGACCGGGCTTAGGTGCTTTGGCTGGAGCTACTCGGGACTGCCATGGGAGACCATGGCCAACAGTCTCGCTGCCGCCTCATGACGAAGGAGCCCGTTCGAGCTGAACCGAGGGGACGGGTCCTTGGTCGAGATTCCTCAAGGCCAAGGAGGCGGCGAGGTGTCAAACTGTGTTGGAGACACGGGGTACAGAAGGGGCAAACGGTATCCAAGAGGTACATGCAAAGTAGCGAAAGCCACGAGCCATCTAAGATGGACGAAACAGGCCAAAGTGTGGTCAACGGATGCCGCCACGTGCAGATGGGCCGCACCAAGGTGGTTAGGCCAAGACCTGGAAGCTCGTTTTCGCGTAGCTAGAAGGGCGACACAGGACCCGGGGGCCATGAAGCGGCTGATGGTGAGTTCTGACATGACAGCGGTCGGTCATTGCCAAGGGACAGCAGTCAGCACTAGGGCGGTAGAAATGGAGCTCAGCCATTGATGGAGGAGAATTCATTGGATGAGAAGTTGATATCAGCGCGGAACAGCTGTAGCTGTCAATTGCAGGACGAAGTGATTCAGGCTCAGGTGTGGTCGGAGTTGGGTGGGTGGGGAGCCAGAGCCAGAGCCAGAGCCAGAGCCAGAGCCAGCACCCAGCAACCTGAAGGCCGCCCTCGCTTGGTCGACGAGTCGGAATCGGATCAGTCCCGGCCGCTAAGCGAGCGAGATCGGCGCAGGGTCTTCCACCACGACCACCACCACCACCACCTCGCCTGTGTGCCTGTGACATGCTAACTATAGCTCCACGCCCAGCGCAGTCCTGGCAATTCGCCTTCGAGGCGCAGACTGCTCGCGTCAAGATGCCTGAGTACGGTTCAGAAAGAAATATCGATTAGCTAATTCTCCGGATAGCACAAGGCTGATTTAATTCCAGAAGCATTCATGTGGCAGACGGCTACTACGCAGTCCACGGTAGGACACTACCAGTAGTCCATGATGCCATGGACTTGAACAGGTGTCCCGAGCGGCCGAGAACGTTTGAACCACCCGGGTTCCGTGTCAAAGGCCAGACTAGTCGGGGCCGGCCTTCTCTCAGCGCAAATGTGACGGTGGAGGCGCGATCCAATGCCATCAGCCGCAGCTCTTACTGATCCTTGGCCCATCCGGCGCTTTGGTATGTGGCTCTGCAGAAGTTGCACTCGCCATAGTCGACCGCCAGGAACCATCGTCTTGTACCTGACCCTTCTCCGCTCTTCCGCTCTACCGTCCGCATGTGCACCGTTGTTGGCTTGCTCCTCCGGTCTTGGGGCGTCTACGGTGCATAATGACTCCATGTGTGCAGCTGTGTCTGCAGCCCCCATGGCACCTGCGAGCCTGCCGTCGACCGAGCCTCTGCCGCCCTTACGTCTGACACCCACTCTCTCTTCATTGTCGCACTTTTCTCGACCACTTTCATCTGACGCACAGCTCGAGCTCCAACCTAGTATTGTCTTGTCCTCATGTGCTGTACCAGCATCACCCTGTCAAGGCTTGGCCGCTGCTCAGCCCATGTTTTGTTTGGTCCCGACTGTTGCCAAAACTGGACACATTCGTCCCCGCTACCGCTTGGCTTGAATCCCAGATGAGCGCCCCTGCGCCATGGGCGCTCTCGTGGACTCCCGATGCACCACCACGAGCGAAATATACGCGTCATTACCCGTGCCTTACCATCTCCAATCTGCGATAGCCGCTCCAGCTGATGCTGTTCGCTCTTTTTTGCCCAAGACCCACCTTCATGCCGGCCACCCGAACAAGGATCCAGCCTATGGCGTTTCAGCGCCAATGCCTTCTGTTCAGTTTCTCCCTTTTCCTTGTATATAGTAGCCTTATCCTCGCCCCGGGACGATCTACATCAGCTTCGGTTGAAATTCATTCTTTTTGTTACTCTTCTTTGTCATGCGTCTCTTCCAACTTGCTGCCTTGGTGGCATTGGCCTCCGCCAGCAACCTCCCCGCCGATCACATTCTGTGGGGGCCTGGTGGACCTCCTCAAACTTTGATACAGCGCCAGGCTTCTCCGACTTCCTCAAAGGCAGCTTCCACCAGAACTCCTGACGGAGTTTGCTCAAATGGACCCAATACCAGGGGCTGCTGGGCAAATGGCTACAGCATTGCCACTGACTTTGATGCCAAGTGGCCCAACACAGGCCGGACCGTCAAGTACAATTTGGAGATAACAAACTCCACTTGTAACCCTGACGGTGCTGTGGCGCGGCCCTGTCTTCTCTTCAATGGCCAACTTCCAGGCCCGACCATCTATGCTAGTAAGATATGCGTCTGATTACTACAGACTGAGCTGACCAATCAAGACTGGGGCGACATGATTCAAGTCACTGTCACCAACAAGATGCCAAGTAACGGTATGATCCATTGTCATTTGCACATTTCGATTGCTAACAAGAACAAGGAACGAGTGTGCACTGGCATGGAATTCGACAGTATCAAACCAACTCTCAGGATGGTACCAACGGTCTCACTGAATGTACGTATTTTCTCCAATCAGCATTGCCTTGCTCTGACCATCTACAGGCCCTCTTGCACCAGGAGATACCAAGACCTACACCTTTCAAGCTACCCAATTCGGTACCTCGTATGTGTTTCTCACTTCTTTTTAACTACGTCGACTAAACCTTCTAGGTGGTTCCACTCTCATTTCTCTACTCAGTACGGCGATGGTGCTTCCGGGCAGATTGTCATCAATGGCCCTGCTTCGGCCAACTATGACGAAGATTTGGGAACCTTTACTCTTAGCGACTGGTATTACCGCGGCTCTTTCGGCATTGAAGCTCTCACAATGGCAGCCCTGCAAAAGGGACAACCCGGCCCCAATCCCGACAACATTCTTGTCAACGGCACTAGCAAAAGCGCTACCGGAACGGGCAGCTACAGCACCACCACCATGAAGCCTGGAAAGAGGTATCGCCTGCGTCTGATCAACAATTCCGTCATTGATGCGATCTGGGTGT
The DNA here is from genome assembly GCF_038021145.1 of Phyllosticta citriasiana. Lineage (NCBI taxonomy): Eukaryota > Fungi > Ascomycota > Dothideomycetes > Botryosphaeriales > Phyllostictaceae > Phyllosticta > Phyllosticta citriasiana. The sequence goes on along the minus strand of NW_027117282.1, from coordinate 513,262 downwards.
CGCTCGACGGCCACTCAATGCAGGTCATCACTGCTGATTTTGTGCCTACGGTCCCATGGAACACCAACTGGCTGCTCGTGGCCATTGGTAAGTCTTCACTCTCCTCAAGCCTTGATAAGCTCTAACGGTCGCAAGGACAACGCTACGACGTCATCATCACTGCAAATCAGACTGCGAGCAACTACTGGTTCCGCGCAAACTCTGCCCCTGGCTGCAACACCACTAGCGCTCTCAATGGAAAGGCCATCTTCAAGTATGATGGTGCACCAGCAGGCGACCCTGCAACCACGAACACGCCTCAGCCTGGCGGATGCGACGAGCCTCTCCCAACGCCTGTCGTTCCCAACACCGTTCCCAGTGCGACCTTCATGAGCCAAGTCAAGAACTTGGGTGTAGACTTGACTGTTTCGAACGTGACTACCAACCAGCAAAACATTGTCTTCTGGGGAATCAACATGACAGCTATTGATATCGATTGGGAGAAGCCCACGATCCAATACGTCATGGACAAGAACACAACTTACCCACACACCTACAATCTGATTGAGCTGCCCACTTCGGACATTGTAAGTGTTCTCGACTTTGTTTCTCGACCCATCACGCTGTCTTCATACTGACTTGCTTCCCAACAATAGTGGACCTACTGGATCATCCAAGAAACAGCCGGCACCAAAGTCCCGATTGCTCACCCCATGCATTTGCACGGTCACGACTTTTACATCCTAGGCTACGGCACGGGAATCTTCGACACAGCGACCTCGCCATCCAAGCTCAACTTCAACAACCCTACGCGCCGAGATAGCGCAATCCTGCCTGCCCGCGGCTGGCTCGCCATCGCTTTCCCCACCGACAACCCGGGCTCCTGGCTGATGCATTGTAAGTCGATGCCATCACTCCACATCTAGTCTCCTGAGCTAATACTTTTCAAAAAGGCCACATTGCCAACCACATTTCCGAAGGCCTCGGCGTGCAGTTCCTCGAATCTAAGGACAAAATAAGACTGCCGGGCCCGGACTATCAGCGTACTTGCGCCAACTGGGACAAGTACTGGGCGACGAGCATCTACCCCAAGACCGACTCGGGGCTTTAAGCGAGAATCGAGGGTAGCAGCATGCTCCGCATTGTTCACTGGGGTGAACTTTTCTTTAAACATTTTGCGGATTGAAATACCCAGGTTGTGGTGGAGCTCGACTGTGGCGCTCCGCACACCTTATCAAGCGCGTTTTTGGCAAGAGAGGCGAGACGAGAGAAGACGAGACAAGCATGACGACATTTACGACTGTGTATCTTGTACATTTGTATCAAATTGGGTGGGTAATTTGTTCAGTTCAGTCCAAAGAAAGAGAAAGATCAGAGGGGTGCGGTTTGCACAAGTCTTTCACTTTCGTTTCAGCTCCTTCATCATCGGCATCGGCATCACCAGCAGCGTCGAGGACACTTGTATAATACAATGACGTTTAATTGTAATGGATGAATACAGCCGGCGTCACGGGAAATATCATCTTGTCCATTCATTGAATCAGCAGCAGTACATTACTCCACTGTCCAACTCTCACAGTCTCCTCCACTTCCCTTGCTTCCTTGTCCGTCCACCTGCCGCTCATTTCCCCCCTCCGCCCGCCAAGAAACACATCGGATCCTTTCCTCTGCCCGACGAGAACAGTGCTTGGCGAGCGCGAAGAGGCGGGCACGAGAGCGGAACGAGCACGAAAAGCGCGGGCATGCAAGACCTGTCTGTCGTAAGTAGGCGCCGTGGGTGTGTGATACGACAGCGATTGACAGCGCAGCGCGGCGTCAAAGTGATGTGGGTGCACGACATGAGTTCCGGAGAGAAAGGGGGTGGGACAAGTGGTGTAGGGCTGAGGAGAGGAGGAGAGAGAAAGGGTCTGGGGTTTGCTGTGATGACTTGGGCAAGACTGGGTGGTTGTCGCTTCAGGAACTGAGGTGGTGAGGTGACTCCTCGGAGAAAGAGAGAGGTGGGAGACAGTTGCCAGATGCTATTAGGTACGTACCACACTTGCACCCACCTCGTGGGTCCAGCCAAAGAGCATTAACTCGCCAGTACCCATGGTTACATACTCTTCCCCTTTCCTGCCAGAAGGCTAAGGTCCCCAATCTTTCCCCAAGGACCCCATGGACTACATACATACTCGGCCGAACAAACAACACACGGCTCCACCACCACTCCCTCCCTCCACCCACTCCATCCACACTTCCCTCGCTCGCTCGCTCGCTCTTTCTCGTACTCCACGCACATCGACTGGACTCGTCCAGCTCCACCGCGCCTCCGCCTCCGCCTCCGCCTCCGCCACAAGCCACCACGCAGCGAGTGGCGCCCCTGTCCTGTCCTATCCTGTCCTATCCTGTCCGCTCCACCACCACCTCGACCACCCGTCATGCATGGGTGGCGGTGCGCCGCACAACCGCCCGCTCGCCCGCTCGCCCGCTCGCCCGCTCCTTGGCCGACTTCTGCGGAAAAAGGCGTTGGGGTCACTGTGGCGGCGGCGGCGGCGGCGGCGGCGGGAGTGGCAGATGGGTGGGCGGCCAAGCAAGCAAGCAAGTGCCAAGCTGACAGACAGACAGATGGGGGCGCGCGCCGGCGCTGTTGCTCGCTTGGTTCCTTCGAGCGCGCTACAGTGCTAGTGGACCGACCGACCGACCGACCGCTGAGACGCACTTGCTTGCTTGCTTGCTGGACGAACGACCGAAAGAACGGACAAATGTCTGGTGTGGCGCGGGGAATTGAATGCGGTGCGCTAGGTATGACTTCGTAGAAGCATGTTTGTACTGTTGACCTGAAGGAGGCTCTTTGAGATGGGTGGGTGGGTCATCGAGGACTTGCTCAGTTGCGAGCTTCAGTGCGGGTGGAAATCCTGGCTGTCTGGCTGGCTCGCTGGGTTGCTGGAGAGTGAGATGAAATGAAATGAATGTACATGCTATGTCGCCATGCGCTTTGCAGCTGAGACGGGGAGGACACAGTCGTCGGGATCTTCTTTTCGCAGACAGACAGGCGGCGGCGCGTCGCGTGTGCGCAAAGGCAAATACATATATACATGCATACATACATGCGTATGCACGCGAACGCAACATGCAGCAGGATCAAGCGTGCGTGCGTGCGTGCCAAAAACAGACAAGAGGCTGAGACTCGACCGCATTGGACAAAATTCATGATGTCACAAACAAGTCTCGAATGATTTGATAGAGATTCCTTGCTCCTTTTCAGGCCCCATGTTCTATATTTTGCCCTTTTTTCGACTCGCACAGAAATTTTGCTCGGATGAAGAGTTCCACGTCTCTTTTGCGGCTTCTTACTTCCAGCGCTATATCAGCAGTAAATGTTTGAATGCCCAACTCCAAGAAATAGTCGACAAGAATGAGATGGTCGGAAAAATGGCTGGCGCAGCAATGGTCTGCTGTACAGTAAAGTCGGCGTCAAGGATGGATGGCTTTGATGCTCCTCTTCAGTAGTCGACGGCATCCACGCCCTCCAGCTTGCCCTCGGTATCCTCAACATAACGCACCAAGTCTTCAATGGTGCACACCTTGATGCCCCACCTCTTGCCAAATGCCAGGCAGTCGTCCCGTCTCATCATGCCACCTCCAACCAACTCCGGCACGCCCTCCTTTTCCTCGCCATCAGTGATCAACTCGCAAATGACGCCGACCTCGGGCAACTTGGATAACCGACACAGCTCGACCGCCGCCTCAGTATGACCACGCCTCTCCCTGACGCCGCCCTCCCTCGCCTGCAACGGCAACACGTGTCCGGGCCTCCTGAAGTCCTCGATGGTGGCGCCGGCGTCGGCAAGCAGGCGGCACGTCACGCTGCGGTCTCGGGCGCTGATGCCGGTGCTGATGCCGTGCTGCGACGCGGCGTCGACCGAGACGGTGTACGCGGTGCGGTTGGGGTCTGCGTTGTCGACGACCATCTGCGGCAGCGCGAGCGCCTTTGCGCGCGCCGGCAGCAGCGGCGCGCAAATGTAGCCCGACGTGTAGCGTATCATGAAGGACGCTTTTGCCGGCGTCAGCGCCGACGCGGCGATGATCAGGTCGCCTTCGTTTTCGCGCGAGGGCGAGTCGAGCACGATGACAAACTCGCCGCGGCCTGCGCGTCCCGACGTTAGTGTACGTGCTCTTCTTTGCAGGTTCGATATCAGGAGACGGCTGTACCGAATGCTTGTATGACATCGGGAATGGGGTCGAAGGCGGGATGCGAGGGCGTCGAGGTGCCGTTTACGGCTGGCGCGGCGTTTGTGGTGGACGACATTGCGATGGAGGATCGGCCGACTTCAAGCAGGTACAGGTGTCGTTCTCTACGGTGCCGTGTCTGGTGTATTTCGCCGGGTTCGTTCGCAATTGTGGTTTGGTATCGCGGAGGGGCCCACTTTCAGCATATGATTATGAGAGGCTCAGGCGTAGTTTGTCAGCGCGCGGGAAGTCGGCGGAGGACGATGGAATTGGAGACTGGAGGATTGAAAAGGAGCAGCCGAGTCGAGAGGGGCGCGAGGTCAAGGCGGATTGCTGGCATGGTGACGCTGGCAGTTGACGATGTCGAGTCATCTTTGCTATAGACTTCAACCGGCATCCGCTCTCCCGCTGAATGCCCCTCATGCCGAAATGGAATTTAGAAATAGCCGCTCCTGGGCCGTCCCTTCGCCCACTCGGCGGCAACCACTATTGCCGACCGAGCGGCCTCGGCTCCGGCTTCGCCCGCTTCACGGTTTTCGGATGCGGACGACTTCAACTTCTTCCCTATCTAGTACTCTACCCGACTAGTCCTTCTTCCATCCGACTATTACCTCTACGAAAATGTTGATGACCGCTACAAGACTTCCCATCCGAATCTGCTGATCGATGGGTATGAATACACGCTGACCAACTAACTCCAGACGCCATGCTATGCCTGTTGACACCGCGGGCAATGCTCCGTTCAGTCTTCCGACTCCTTGTCATCCTTGTCATTCTTTTGCTTCTTCCTCTCCTTTCGCAAGGCGTCGGCGACCTTTTCTTCTTTTTCGTCGGCAAGCTCATCCCACTCCACGTCGTACTCGTTGGCAACCATCTTGATCTCCTTTCTCAATGCATTGGCCTCTTCGATCAAGGATTCCCATTTCTGGAGGTCAAATCCTCTCTCGGCGTACAGCTTCGACTGGCGACGCGAAATCGTGAAGTTCATGGCAGACCGGTACGAGACCTCGCGGTTGTGGTATAGGAACCAGACGTAGCCTCCGATTAGTGTGGTCAATCCTACAAGGTACTGTTTTTGTCAGCCAAAGGTCTGCAGGACGACCACGTCGACTTACCGTCACTGGCTCCATGACGTCCCAGCCCAGGTCAGTGTCGAATGTCAACTTGTAAACCGTCGCCCACCAGCCGATTATGACGACAAGTCCACCCGTCGCAACCCGTTGCGCGCCCCTGTGCGCAAGCTGGTCGCATTCCTTTTTGATGTCGGCCATCTTGGCAATCTTGTGGCTGGTGGACCTCAACCGCATGCGCAGATAATACGTTCGGTCGTTGAAACTGGGGACTCCCACGCGAATATCATACGGTGCGCCCTCAATCTCGACCGCGAATTCTTGTCCACGCGCCGCATCGCGGATAAAGTCGCCAATCTCAGTCGAAGCTGACCAGCGAACGAACCGTCTCTCTCTTGTCGTGTCTGACCGAGCTTCATGGCCAAGCCCCGAGTATGATTCAACACCGCCCTCCCCAACCCCTCCACGCAGACGGTTTGCTTCTTCCCTTGTTTTGCGATTCAACTTTCCAGTCCTTTGCATTTTTCCATCGATATAAACCTCATCACCACCCTCTATGTCGTCAGGCTCTGGGGCCTTTTTCTTGGCTTCAGCCTCGGGAAGCTCTACTGGCGTCTCCTTTGCAGGCTCCATGCTATCTTGGGTCGAGTCTTCCGCGCGGAAGTAGACGGCTGGAATCTTTTCCTTTCCATCTTTCTTGATTGTGGGAAGCTCTGATTGTATTAAACGCTCAAGGTAGGATAGCGGTTGCTGTGGATGTACCAGCAGGGCCAGAGGCTCAACATCTTTGCGGTCGGTGTTATGGTCTTTGGTCGTCAGGGGCAGGATTAATTTGAGCATGCGACTGGGTGTGGTGAGAAGCTTTCCTTTCAACTTGGTTGTCAGTCATTGTGGTCAATAGGCACAGGAGGAAAGGATACCCTTGGTCATGGCCCCAGCAGATCTCTGACGCGCGACAGGTGGTTTATCCGACCCCTCTCTATGCCATGGTCTCCGCATTTGCTTGCTCTTGTCGCCTGCCACTTTGCGCTCATAGTCGTCTTCCTCCTCGCGGGTGACATTGTTGTTCAGCTCGACGGCAGGCATCGAGTGGGAAGCGACATCTTCCTTCACTCGGAGCAGCGGCGAAGCCGTGTACGACCTGACTGAGCATGGCCGCAGTCTCAGAGTCTGGAGACTGGATATTCTCGCGCGCGAAGGAGAAAGGAGATGATGCGCAGCTGGAGACGCTTGCGCTAGCGATTTGAACGCGTGTTGAAGAGGTCGCATGCTGGAGAGGTATGAGGAAGTGGGTAAATTAGCAAACTCTCAGCTGAGCAAACAGTCGCATGATCCGAGAGCTGACGAGGGTTTGTTTGCAGGTTTCTTGACAGCTGCAGGGCAACACACGTCGCGGCGTCCCAGGTACGACGATGTGACGTCAGCGGGAATGCCCGTCCGAAGCTCGGAGCGGAACGCGGCCCGCAGCTTGAAGTTATTCTTTGGCGTCTGCCGGTTTCTGCGACACCATCTCTAATTTCATCCGCGTCAATCTCTTGGCCGTCCTGATTTTGATTCAGCAGAAGATCCCGGATCCCACGTCCATCTTTTCAAAACTCGAGACTTCTCCCTCACAGCGGTGCCACAACGGTACCTGCTCTTCCCGACGAAGCATTGGGAGGCTTCCAGCGTCAAGAGAATGGTCGGTGAAAGTTGCAAGCCGAGCGGCACAGTAGTCCAAGATTTTCCGAGATCTTGCATAACATATCGACCCTCTACGGCACTACACGACTAGCGGGCAGAAAGGCTCGCTTTCGGAGTCGCTCCGCGCTCTCGCGGCAACATTAACTGCGACCAAGTCAACTTGGCCTGAAGCGACTGAAGTCACACATTGACTGGATCATGTGAAGGCTGCCGCGGAGAGCTTCTGTGTTGGTCGACGACTTGCCTTTTTCTGGGTGTACTTCTACCGTGCCGTCCGATGTCACACGAATTTTCGAATGGACCTCTTCTACATTTGCTACAGTAGTAGTCTCCATACTTTCGTCTATCCCATATTCTGGCATCCATTGAGAAGTAGTCCACCATCGTTGATAGAATGGTGTTTGATTGCGGAACCTCAAATCAAAAAAGGATAGCTTCTACTTATGCGTTCATGGGTTTCACATCTACGATGCGTGAAGGCCGAGCAGATTTATCTGAAAGTAAACTTGTGAATCTCACATGGAAGGTCTTTGGGTATCGCTCTTAAACGTCGTGTAGGACTGGAAATTCGATAGATGCATTTTCTCCTTCAGTTCCGGAGGCAGTAGTCCTTCATCTGCATGAAGCCTTAGGAATCCTCACCTTACGAAAGACAATGTCGATTAAAGGACGTACACATTTAGAAGTCCTTAAAAATTTGTAAAAGTCTACCGAAGCAGAATTGATAGTAAATCCTACTACATTAAAGCCTGCTGTAAATGTGACGAAGGAGTAGAAAGGTAGTGTATTTAGATTTCGGCAGGGTCTCGACCTCGTAGGAAGCTAGCTACATGTAGTAATAGGCAGAAAAGCACTACATCCCGAGTCATTACTAGCTAATAGGAAAATTTAATTTTAGATATCCCTTTAATAGCGCGTACCTAACTTATATAGTCTAAGGTTAAAAGTAGTCCTATAATCTCTTTACTATCTATATAAGATTTAGTACTATAGGGGGTTAAATTAAGTAGTAATAATAATATATTTAGAGTAGATATTAGATAAAACCTTAGTTTATAAGGTTTTATCTATAAAGGACTTTTTATATATCCTTACTTATATATATAGCTATCGCGATAGCTATTAGATGCTAGTAACATAAGTATATATTAGATACTAGTAACGTAAGCATATTATAACTACGCCCTTACGCGATTACTTAATAAGCTAAAGCTAATTATAACTAAGCTATATAAACTAGCTAAGCCGTATAAGCTAGTAGTACTAATAGATAATAAATACTCCTAAGGATATATAGCCTACTTAACGGCTAATAAAACTTTATATAGTAATAAGAAGATTAATTTCTTATCTATTTTAATAACGTAACTAAAGTAGTAATTTACATAGTAAAGAGAGAGTTTAGTTCTCATTTTACTTCTTATATAAATATATATAGAAGATAGAAGAGTATATAGCATCTTCTATATTTATAATAATTAAGAAGACTTTACTTAACTTCATCTTTTAACTACTTAACTTTAATTAAGTTCTTTTTAATTTTATATATATCTAACTAAGTAGATAGCCTCTAGGTAAAAGCCTATATATTAGCCGCTTAATAATTTATGATAGATATAGAAGATTATTCTAGGTATTATCCCCGTCCTACTTTTTTATCACCTAAGGGAGGTGTTAGAATACCTAAACTAGGCATACTATATATATAGCCTAAGCCTTACATATAACTATCTATTATTTAAGAAGGAAATTTAAGTCATCTTAGTAAGGCGCATTAGTATTATCTAAGGACTAAAGAGCATTAAGTATATATTAACTATAGAAGTCTTTATAAGGCTATAGTATAGTATATAAATATTAAGGAGGCATCCTCTCTATACCTACTTATAAGAAAGTAGAAGACTATTCTATATATAGATAGTATAGCTAAGAATTAAGCCTATATAACTAGTACTTAAGAGGAGTCTAGTAGTTAATAATAAATACCCTTATGTAGAGGTACTAAATTACCTTATAAATTAGAGGAAGGAAGAGGATAGGTACTCCCCTTCTTATTATAATCTTTTTACTCCCTATCACCGGTTAAGCTTAATATATAAGTATAAGAGAAAGGTCTTTTTTATATAATATAATTTTAGGTTAAAGAAGCTTTTAGGCATATTCTACTAGAAGAAGCTAATAACTATTAATCTAAGATTACTCCTCTCATAAAGGGATAAACCTAGGATATTACTATTTACATAAAGATATAAATTAAGACTCTTAAATAAGTTATCCTTAACTTAGTAGAAAGGATTATAAGTTATTAAACTTCATTACATAAAGATACTATTAAGTTAATAAGTTCATAGTATTTAGAAGAGAATAGATCCCGGAAGAAGAAGAAACGTATACTAAGAGTGCCTAACCTACCTAAATTAATAAATAGCTAAAACCCTACGTATGAGTATTAGCGGCTTCTTATAAATAATAAAATCTATAGTAATAAGGACTACTTTAAAAGAGGTACTACTATAGATACTAAGAAAGCTATTATAAGTTATATCCTCTCTAGGATATAGGGTAAAGTAGTATAGTATTTAGTACTATTTCTTTATACCTACGTAAAGATAGATAATCTAGTCCTTAATACTAACTTATATTACTAGCTTAAGTAAGTATTTAAGAATCTATACTAGTAAAAGGATGTAAAGAAGAAGCTAAAGGACCTTTATTATAAAATTCCTATAGATCTTTAGAAGTTCTAGTTAGAGTTTATATACCTAGCTTTAGAAGCTAACCTTCTATATAAATAATAGAAAGAGGATTTTCACTCTTTATTAGATCCCCTACTATAAACTCATTTAGTAGGAATTAAATAAGATGACTCTATTTCATTTAAAGAATACCTTTAAAAGGTATACCCTATCGTATAAAGTATAATTAAGTACTAAAATGGTTAAAACGTATCTTTATTATCCTAGGAAGACTATATAAAGAAATAATAACAGGAATAAGTAGGTAAATCCACTCTTTTAATAGGTAGAAGTTTAAGAGAGTAGCCTTTTTTAAGGTTATTATAGAGATCTACTCCTTACGTAATAATGGAAAATCTAATATATAAAGGAAAAGTAGAACTCTAAGGTAATATTAGACCCTACTATTAATATAGAAAGTTTAGATACCTTATCTAATAGTACCTAGAAACTAAAGTAAAGATAGTTAATACTATAATAGAAGAAGAAGGAGAAGAGTATATAATATTAGAACCGTACTCTTCTTTATTAGAAAATAATGAGTCTTAGGGGAAGTCTCCTCCCTAAGATATAAGCTTAGAGCTCTATAAATTACTAATTTATAGGTAAACATTTATAACCTTATTAGAGGATACCTATTTACTATATAAACTATAATTATAGCTAGTAGTTATACTATACCTATTTATACCCTAGTTAATACTAGTATAAATAGATCTAGCTTTATCTATCCTTAACTTCTTCTATAACTTAGGGAATTAGGAATTAAGAAAAGAAAGATTACTAGTAGGAACCTTAAAGTCTCTAGGTTTAACTAATACATAAATAAGTAACTTAATTTCATTTATTAATTATAATTCCGTTTCTAATATTAGCTAGTTATAATATACGCCTTTATACTAGATATTAGGTGCTATAATATTATTCTAGGCCGCTAGTTCCTTACATATTATTATATTCTTCCGGATTACCGTAACTAATAACTCATTTAGTTAGATCCTCTAGATTAAATTTCTTTTTTAAATCTTTTAAACATTCTAAAATTATCCGCATAAAGTAAAGTTTTATGGATAAACTAATTAATTTCTTTAATATACATCTCTAATAATATTAAAGTTAATAACTAAGAAACCTTTTTCACTTCTCTTATAGAAATTAACCTACCTATAAAAAATACTAATAGAAGTAGTAGATCTTTATTCTATTATACTAGATGATATTAATAAAGCTAATAAAGATGAAGCTTTTAATGAATACCTTAATAATCATTTACCCTCTAAGTATAAGAACTACCGCGATATCTTTTTAAAATAAGAGTCTAACTAGCTACTACCTTCTTATACGGGAGTTAATTATTAAATTTCTCTTATATATGAGGATTCTCTACGCCTACTAATAAGTCCCCTCTATAGAATATCTCTAGAATAGCTTACTATAGTAAAGGAATACGTCTAAGAGAATTTAAAGAAAGGATTTATTACTAAGAGCTACGTACCCTATACCTCTCTAGTATTAGTAGTAAAAAAACCCGGAGGTGGTTAGTGAATTTATATTAACTACTAATAGTTAAATAATTAGATAAAGAAGGACTTATATCCTTTACCTCTTATCTTAGAACTCTTATAGAGAGTAGGTAAAGGAAAGGTCTATATAAAACTAGACATTTAATAAGCTTTCTATTAAATCTAACTTTAAGAATAGTCTAAGGAATATACTACCTTCCGTATAAGATACGGACTATTTAAATACCGCGTTTTACCTTTTAGGCTAAGTAATAGGCCCGCTACTTTTTAACATTTTATTAACTAAGTTCTCTTTAACTATTTAGATGATTTCGTTATTACTTTTATGGACGATATTCTTATCATTTCTAAAAACCCGCATAATTATACTTAACATATCATTAAAGTTCTATAATAATTACGTAAAGTAGGACTATAAGCTAACATAAAAAAGAGTAAGTTTTTAACTACTTACATAAAATTCTTAGGATACATCATCTCTACTAAGGGTATATTAATAGACCCGTAAAAAATTAAACCTATTCGTACCTAGTAATTACCTATAACCCTCTAATCCCTTTAGTCTTTCTTAGGATTCTATAACTTCTATTAGAGATTCCTCCCTAACTACGGATGAATTAGCTAGCTACTAGAAAAACTATATTTAAAAGTAAAGTAGTAATAACTTAGGCTAGTTAAGGAAGAATCTTTTAGAAACCTTAAGAAACTAATATATAGTAAATCACTATTAGTAAACTATAATCTAACTTTAGATACTTATATAGAAATAGACGTAAGTAATAGAGTAGTTATAGGAGTTCTATTATAATATTAAGAAAATTATAAATAGAAACTAGTATCCTTTTATTCTAAGGTAATGTTAGATACTGAACTCTACTATAGAATACCTAATAAAGAACTCCTAGCTATTATATAAGGACTAGAGGAATAGAGATCTATGCTTATAGGCCTTTATAAACCTTTTTATATAATTATAGACTATTAAGTATTAGAACACTTTACTTCTAAGCACTAATTATCTACATAATAAGTAAGATAGGCTAAGTAACTTACTAAGTACTAAGTCCGGTTTACCTACTAATTAGGAAAGGAAAACATTATTATAGATATTCTTATAAGAAAGTAAGAGTAACTTAAGACTTAAAAAGAGAAAGTAAAGGCCGTATAAGAGTAGTATCTTATTCCTACTTCCTAGGTAGTCCTACTTATGATGATAGAGCTAGAAGTTTCTCTACTAATAATTTTCCTTAATAAACTCCTCCGCGTAAATAGAGAAAACCTAGATCTTAAACTATAGAGGGAAATAGCCTATCTTTAACTAGAAAACGAATCATATTAGAAGTTATAGGATAGATTACTTCTTTACTATAGCATATTAGTTATTCCTAACTAGGATAACCTTTATATAAGAATAATTAAAGTAATATATACTACTTATATTACTACCTATCCTAGAATTAATAAAATGTGAAAGCTATTATAGTAATACTATTACTAGCCTAGCTAGACTTATATAATTAAGAGATATAGCTAAAACTACTATATTTACTACTAGAACTATAAATTTACTAATAAGACACCTAGCCTTCTATATCCTCTACTAATTCCTAACCGTCCCTAGTAATACCTAGCTATAGATTTTAAAGAGATACTATAAGACTAAAAGGGATTTAATTATATCCTTATTATTATAGACCGGTTATCCTAAAGAACCTTTAGTTTACCTTATATGAAGAAAATTAATACTAAAGGAGTATCTTAACTTTTTTATAATTACGTCTACTAAATTTTCGGAAATCCTAAAAGTATACTATTAGATTAAGGTCCTTAGTTCATTTTAGCCTTCGCGTAGGAGCTATGTAAGTTAACTAGTATTAAATAATACTTTAATTTAGCCTATTACTCTTAGATAAATAGGATTACTAAGATAGTAAATTAGGTCCTTATGCGCTAACTATAACCCTTTATTAATTACTACTAAAATAACTAGTCTAATCTTCTACTATTAATGGATTTAGCTTAGGCTACCCTTCTATATAAGGCTATAGGTCTTATACTAGTAGAAGTAGACCTTAGCTTTATGCTACGTATATATTATAACTAGACTACTTACATAATAATAACTACTTTACTTAAAGGTAGAATATAGTCTATAGCTTAGTCTCTCTAAAAAAGAAGATAAGAAGCCTATAAGTACGCCTATAAATTAATTCGCTAATTATAAGAAAAGAACTACTAATAAGCTAATAAATACTATTATATACCTAACTTTAACATTAGAGACTTTATTTACATTAAGAAGACTAGCTAGATAACGGACCGGCTAAATCTAAAATTAGACGCCCCTAATATAGGACTATTTAAGATTACTAGAATAAAAGGATATTCGTACGAATTAGATCTTCTAAAAAGCATAAAGGTTATAAACCTTTTCTATACTAATTACCTACGTAAAGTAGCTATAGACCTATTACTATAATAGAGATATATAGAACTAGAACCTAAGGTTATTAATAACTAGTAAGAATAGAAAGTTAACTTTATCCGCGCGAGTAAGGTTACTTATAGAATTTTAAGGTATTAGGTCTAATAGGTAGGATACGATTAAGATAATAAGTAGTATGTAGTAAGTTCTTTTATTAGGGCCCCCTAAAAAGTAGAGGACTTCTATACTACTAATCCTTCTACCCCTAGACTACTAAAGAACCTAGAAAAGTAGAAAAGAGCCTTCCTCTAATAAGAATTATAGGAAGAAACATAATTAGATAACTAACCCGCCTATACTCTAGTAAAGAGAATCCTTTAATACTATAGTAAATAACCCTTATCTATATAAACTAATTTATCCTTATCTATCCTATTTCCCTATTTTAATTTTATTCCTTATCTTTTATATCCTTACTCCTCTTCCTCCTCTTTAGTAGGATCTAGAGCTAACTTCTTAAGTTTAGGCCTTATTACACCTTTAATAGAGCCCTAGAGAAAGTTATTAACCTAGTTATCTATTATATAGTAAAGAGTAAGGTACTCTCTAGGCTATATCTTATCCTTACGCCTTTCGCGTTAATTAGGAGGATGAGTACTAGTAAGGTTACTTATAGTATAGTTAAGGTTACTAGTACCCTAGATATAGTTCGCGTAATAACCCTATAAGAAACCTAGTAACTTATAGTAACTATAGAAGATGTAAGTAGAGAGATTATCCCGGTACTTAGTATAACTAGTAGCCTAATTAATACCCGTATATTAGATTAAGTAAGCATTACGTAAAGAACTATAAGATTCTATAGATATAATGTTAAAATAATCCTTAGAAACTAGGATAATAGTATAATAAGCTAAGTTACTAAGGCCTAATATACATATTACACGTTAGCTAGTTTTATTACTACTAAGGGATTTCTATAATAAGTTAGCTATCGCGTAAGGATAAGTAAATAGTAATATATACCTTAGCGAGTTTTTTAAAGGCCTTATATAGGATGAAGACTATAATCTTATTAGAAGTATCTACCTCTAAGTCCTAATCTAAAGGTTCCGCTAGTAATTCTATAGGTAAAGTAGCTAGATGAATAATGCTACCGTTATTACTTTCGCGCGAAGGTATACTTAGTAGTACGCTAACACGACGGCTACTAGAACGCGTACATAAAGGTAAAGTAGGTAAATTAGCTTACGTAACGTTTACGTAAGGATTTATAGGTAGAATAGTAACGTATGCTAGCTCTTAGGAGCTAGGTACTATACCTAGACTAGTTAGCTTTACTTTACCTTTTTAAAACTCCGGATATATAAATAATTAGCTAATTATACGTAACATCTTATATAATAGTCCTAAGTTGCCTTAGCATCCTCTTAAGGCATTATATTACCTTTAGGGCGCTTAGAGTAATAAAGTTAATTAGATACTATCGCGTAATAATTAGTTAAGCGTTTTTAGACCTACTATAAATAGGAGGACTTACTATTATTACTAGAGTTATTACTAGAGCTAGTTACTTAAGTAAGAGATAGGCTAAGAGTAATAGGAAGATATAATAATAGAAGTAAGGTCTATTATTATTATTATTAAGGTAGTAGTAAAGAAGGTTAGTTAAACTATAAACCTAATAATAAGATATACCTAGTAGTCCTATACTTTACGCCCTTACTAAAATAGCGCTAGTTAGTTATCTACGTAAGTACCTAATAAGCTAACTTAGGCTTCCTATTAGGGGGGGAATATCGCGATAGCTATTAGATACTAGTAATATAAGTATATATTAGATACTAGTAACGCGAGTACATTATAACTACGCCCTTACGCGATTACTTAATAAGCCGAAGCTAATTATAACTAAGCTACATAAACCAGCTAAGCCGTATAAGCTAGTAGTACTAATAGATAATAAACACTCCTAAGGATATATAGCCTACTTAACGGCTAATAAAACTTCGTGCGGTAATAAGAAGATTAATTTCTTATCTATTTTAATAATATAACTAGAGTAGTAATTTACGTAGTAAAGAGAGAGTTTAGTTCTCATTTCACTTCTTATATAAATACATATAGAAGATAGAAGAGTATATAGCATCTTCTATATTTATAATAATTAAGAAGACTTTACTTAACTTTATCTTTTAACTACTTAACTTTAATTAAGTTCTTTTTAATTTTATATACGTCCGACTAAGTAGATAGCCTCTAGGCGAAAGCCTATATATTAGCCGCTTAACGATTCGTAATAATAGCCCTATTTAGGTCCTAGTTAGTATCGCGATAGCTATTAGACGCTAGTAACGTAAGCATATCATAACTACGCCCTTACGCGATTACTTAATAAGCTAAAGCTAATTATAACTAAGCTACGTAAACCGGCTAAGCTATATAAGCCGGTAGGGCTAATAGATAATAAATACTACTAAGGATATATAGCCTACTTAACGGCTAATAAAACTTCGCGCGGTAATAAGAAGATTAATTTCTTATCTATTTTAATAACATAACTAAAGTAGTAATTCGCGTAGTAAAGAGAGAGTTTAGTTCTCATTTCACTTCTTATATAAATATATATAGAAGATAGAAGAGTATATAGCATCTTCTATATTTATAATAATTAAGAAGACTTTACTTAACTTCATCTTTTAACTACTTAACTTTAATTAAGTTCTTTTTAATTTCATATATATCTAACTAAGTAGATAGCCTCTAGGTAAAAGCCTATATATTAGCCGCTTAACGATTCATAATAGATATAGAAGATTATTCTAGGTATTATCCCCGTCCTACTTTTTTATCACCTAAGGGAGGTATATTAGGAGATTAAGATATAGACATATAAGTTAACTCCTTTTTTATAGTAATAATTAGTCGTAGTAAGCTAGTCTCATAATAGTAGGATTAAAGTACTAATCTAAGTAAGTATATACGGAGAATTAGCACTTTAAGCCTAACGCTTTAACCGTAGAATCTATCTAAGGATGTAAATGGTTAGAAACTATAATAATACCCCCCTCTTTACGCTATTAAATATAGCGCTAATCCACTATGTAAAAAAAAGGAATAGTAAGGAAAGGGTATAGGCTAAGGTAGCTACTAGGGTTACTATAGTAGCTTACTTATCGGTAAAGCCGTAAGAGATGAGGTAGGCCTAGAACTCTTCATTACTAGGGTACTTATAGAGGATATAGCCTAGGTTAGGGAGGTTCCTAATACGGACGAAGACTAGGTAGTAGAACTACTTAATAGGGAGGATAAGACCCTAGCTAGACTTATACTTATTAGGCGGCTAGCTAAACAGCGGGATGTTAGTACTAGTAGAGTAGGTAAGGAACTAGGTCTTACGGTTAGGTAGGCTACTAGGGCGGTTAAGGATAAGGCTACCTATAGCCTTAATTATATTACTAAGGGAGAGGGACGGAAAGAGGTAGGTATTAGGGTAGTAAATAATAAACGTATTATACTCTAGCTTATTACCGTAGATCTACTATAAGCGGACGTAGTAGTTAGTAATATAGCCGGGTAATAGGTAGCCCTACTAGACCGTAAAGCGCTTATTAATACTAAGGTAAGGGAATAGGGGTAGGGTATAGATTAAATAGTACTAGCCTTAGGGCAGCTTAGTAATACTAATAGTAATAAGCATATATAGCTTAGTAGGTAAGATCTAGCGCGTATTATAACTAGGCATAGGTAGGGTATTATAGGGGGTAAGACTAATAATAACCTTATCTATAATAATCTAACGCTAGATAGAGCTAGGAGGGAATAGACCTAAGTAGTCCTCCTCTTCATCCTTAGTATTACTAAAGTTAGGGAAGGGGAGGATTATACTACTAGTAGTAGTAATAACATTATAGATAGAGTTATTAAGGTTATCCTAACTAGAGCCTAACATAATATAAAAGTAGTAACCGCGGAGCTTAATACTAAGGAGGTCTTTAATGTTACTAAAGATAGGAGGGATATAGAGAGTAGCGCTAAAGTAAGGGTTACTAGGGTAAGTATTAGGGCGGGTAGTAGGGTTAGCCTTATTAGGAGGAGGGGGATTCTTAAGCTTAGTAACGCGGTTATATAAGTTACGTAAGTAGTTATTATTAGCGTCTATAGTATAGTAAGATGATAAGGTTATAAGGTAGTACGGTCGTAAAGATTATAGAGTTAATAGAATAGTAAGTAGAGCGTAAGCGGGGTTTAGTAGTTCTAGACCTTATGAAGAGGATTATTATAGGCGGGCTTATATAGTTAGTATATATTACTAGTAGCCCCCTATTAGTTAGAGTTATAATCTAGCTAGTTTACTCGCTTAAGCCTAGTACTATAGCGCCTAGGTATAGGTAGCGCTACTAGTAGCTTATTTAGATAGTGCTATTACTTATTAGACATTCTACTACTAGGATCTACTATTATTTACTTATTATTTAGTAGTGCTCCCTTACTTCTAACCTAAACTTATTAACTAGCTTTAAACTTATTAATAGCTACTATGTCTTTAAACGTAGATACTAGTTCCTATATTAGTCTTATATACCCGGTCTACTTTACTAGGAACTCTTAGTAGTTTTAATGCTAACGCTTATCTAGTATACGTTCTACCTCCTACTCGTTCTTATTATTAATAACGACTATAGGTAGCTAATAATCTATACGTACCTAGCTTAGTAAGGTGTTATCGGACGCTAGTCATAGTAGGTCTATAATAAAGATGTTATAGATAGTGCCTAGTACATCTAACTAGTAGGCCTTATTTAAAATAACTTACGTTATAGTGTACTTCGCTAACTAGTAATCTAGCTTCTAAATAGGATGGTCCGTAGATATTATATAGAGGCTTAACTAAACTTTATTACCTACTTTATATATAGGTAAGGTGTTATAATAGCGGTTTACCTACCGCTCCTAGGCTACCTAGGATATAGTTATTACGTTTTCCGCCTAAGTAGTAGCCTCTTAGATCTTTATTATGATGGCGTTACCTTATACTACTAGTATTTACGGGTTAGTAACGTGCTAGGAGACTTCTAAGAGTCTTATTTATAAGGGGTTAGTATAATAACTATATAATAAGAAGAACGGGCTAAGGCCTATAGTAGCTAACATCCTATTATTTAACGTAAACTTAATAACTAGTAAGTAGTTAGCCTAGTCATCCTGCGCTTAGTTAACTAATACAGCTAATATCTACTCTACCTCTATGTTTACTCTCTTAGTCTAACTATCTATCTCTAGGTAGTAACCTATTAAGAGACGCTGCTAAATATTTAATAGTTTATAGATACGTTCCTATAAAAGACTTATAAACTACGGACCCTAGTCTAACGTAATAGTATTAGGTAACCTATAGTGCTAGTAGTACGTTCATAGAAATAACACTACTATAGCTTTAGCTATTAGGTTATGATAGGGTTCTAGGATTACGCCTTTTAATAGCCTATCCATAATAACTAGTATGTAGGTATTCCCCTTACTAGCTATAAGAGGGCCTATAAAATCCATAGATACCTCTTACTACTATTAATTTAGGACTAGGAGTAGTTAGAGTAGTCCTTACTTACGGTCTCTCTAGAATTTAGTCGCTCTATAGATATCATAATTACGCCTAAATTACTTTACCTACGCGTTATAGTTTAGCTAAAATAACTTAAGATAGTAGAGCTAGGATACTATCTTATTATTACTAGGGTAGATTACTTCTAGAGAGTCGTATATCGTCTAGAGGATACTAGTTTATAGGGGTTTAGAATCTAGCACCTATAAGTAACTACGCTAATAAAGGTTACCCTTATTATCTACTATTAAGTTAGATATTAATATCTTACTAAGAGAGAGCTCCGCTAGTATTATTCTACTCCTACTAAGTACTACTATTTTTAGGGCCTAGTAAGCTCCGTCCTCTCCTACTAACTCTCTCTACGCGTTAGTTATCTATTTACCCCTAGTATTATTACTACCTAACGCGATAGGGTATACCTATACGGCGTCCTCCTCTACTAGTTCTTCTTCTTAACTAGTGTTAGAGGCCTAAGAATAAGTCTAGACTATTCTAGACTCTTCTAGACCTCTTCTATTACTAAGAACTTATTCCTACGGGTTCTTTTAGATTCTAGCCCTTATTCTAGATTATCTTATTACTAAGGCCTAGAATCTTCTAGTCTAGATTAATTAGAAATCGTCTTCTATTAATAGAAGAACCTATTACTAATTACCTAGAGATAGAACTCTCTAGAATCTATAGGTTCTTCTATATAAACACCCTTAGGTAGCCTACTAGTTAGTCCTTTAAGGAAGTTCTCTTATAGTAAAGAATCTACTACATTCTCTACTATAAACTATCTACTATATGGTATATAATAAAGATATTACTTATCTTTATAGAATACCGCTAACAGGTTATGAGCCCGGCTAATAGTAATCTATAGATTACTATATAGCTTGCCTTATAATTTATAAGTAGGATTTTACTTCCTTCCCTACTTATAAGAAAGAATATACTATTCTTTCTATACTAGACCGCTCTTATAAGTAAGGCTTAGTAAGACTATCTTAGTGGATAGCTATTAAGCTAAACTTATAAAGAAGTCTAGGGAAAGCCTACTTATTTATATAAGTAAGGCATTTTTTAGGGTAAGGACTAGTATCCTAAGCCCTATCCTTAGGCTCTTAGCCTATTAAATTTTTCCTAGGACTATCGGGCCTATATCTACCTAGGATTTTATTCTAGAACCTTCTAGTAGTCTAGAATAGCCTTATTCGCTACCTATTCTTTGTCTTTCTCCGCCTTTCTCTAGATTTCCTTACATTTCTATTAACTACGTTAATATAAGGTGTAGCTACGCGGCCTCTATACCATATTAGGCCTAAGCATTACCCGTTTACACTAGTTCCTACTAGTGTCTTAGTATGAGGAACACTAAAACTTTATAACACTTTAAAATGTTTTCGACCCGCATTAACCCGAATACTTTACTTAGTAAGTGGAGTAGTATACCGTTTTAAAGAGAAAAACTCGGCGGACAAGGATCTAAAATCAGATTCCTTATATCTCTACTCCCGGCTAAGTTATTAGAGAAAACATTAATACTCTAATAATCTCCCTACTTTCTATTAGGTACATCAGGCCTATTAGCACCTAATAAACTTCAAGACTTCATACACTTATAGTTTCTGCTTAAAACTATAAGTATAAAGAGTTTTATACTCTAAAGACCTCTATAAGGTATAAAACCTTTAATATACCTTAAGAAAGGAACATCTTCTACTAGGAAATATAGGAAAAGAATTCCCTAGCATTCCTAAACTTAAAGGCCCTAAGAACTAGGAGTCTTAGTAATCTACTATAAATGATATAGTGATTATAGAAGGGCTAAAAGCCCATCTAGACTCTAAATCTTAACCTAAAGTAGAAGATCCTACCTAGGAGGTTAATAATACTAGAATAAGGACTTTCATTAGGACCTCTATAGATCCTAAACTTTATTCTAGCATTACCTATTATAGAACTGTAAGTTCTATGGGAGAAGCCCTTAGAAAAAGATATGAATCTAAGGGACTTTTATAGGAAGTCTCACACTTTATAAGGCTACTAAGCCTTAAAGATACGGGAGATATTAATACCTAGGTGGCTAATCTATTAGATGAGATAACCCTATTATCTTAGACTAAGATGGCCTTAACAGAGAGGTAGAAACTAGGTATATTCTTTAGTAATATACCTAGTAGCTATTCTTTATAGAGCGCCGTAGCCTAGCTAGGGCTAAAAGAAGAGACTACTCTAGACCACCTTATAGAGTGTCTAGTAGAAGAGTCTCGGCACTAAGAACTAGAAGAAGAAAGTAATACTACCCTTATTACTATAACTAGTAATAAAGGGAAATCTTCTTCTAAAAAGAACGCCTCTACTTATAATAATAAGAGTACTAAGAAGTGCTCTTATTATAAAAAGAATAGCTATCTAGAAAAGGACTGCTATAAAAGAGCTAGGAATTTAAAGGGTAAAGAAAATAATAGTAGTCCTACGGATTTAGAGGATACCCTATATATTACGGGTTATACCTCTTATTTTACCGCGGGTCCTAGCCTAAATAACTAGATTCTAGACACTAGCGCTATAGCCTATATATCTAGATATAAAGATCTCTTTACTTCTTTAAAAGAAGTAAATTTACCTATAAAACTAGGTAAAGGAGAGATCTATGCTAAAGGAATAGGTACTATACCTATTACCTTTAAGTACGCTAATAGAAGGATAAATCTAACCCTTCTAGACGCTCTCTATATCCCTAATTTATCTATAAATCTTATCTCTATATCTAGGCTATATACACATGGTATATATCTAGATATAAAGAACTTAAGACTTATAGATAAAAGAGAGTAGATATATGCCGAAGTTTTACTTTAGAATAACCTATTTATACTACCTAAGGTAGAATCTACTATAAATTACTCATATATAGTAGATTTAAACCTATGGTATAATAGGTTAGGGCATATAAACTTAGAAGCTCTTAGGGCACTACTACCTATTAAGGGTAGTAAAATAGACTATTCTATATGCCCTTTAGCTAAATCTAAGCGTACTATATCTACTATACTAGTAGCAGTCTCTAAACCTTATAAGAAGATAGGTCTAGATGTTATAGGACCTATTACTCCTAAGGGAATAGGGGGATACACCTACTATATAGCCTTTATAGACTATTATAGTAGGTTTACATAGGTATTCCCCCTATTTACTAAAGGAGAAGCCTATAATAAGATAGTTTACTATCTTAAACTTATAGAGCCGCATAGTAAAGTCTAGTCTTTAAGGCTAGATAATAGCCTAGAATATAGGGGAACTTAGCTAGATTTTATTAGCGGTATTCTATAAAGATAAGTAATATCTTTATTATATACCGTATAGTAGATGGTTTATAGTAGAGAATGTAGTAGATTCTTTACTATAAGAGAACTTCCTTAAAGGACTAACTAGTAGGCTACCTAAGGGTGTTTATATAGAAGAACCTATAGATTCTAGAGAGTTCTATCTCTAGGTAATTAGTAATAGGTTCTTCTATTAATAGAAGACGATTTCTAATTAATTTAGACTAGAAGATTCTAGGCCTTAGTAATAAGACAATCTAGAATAAGGGCTAGAATCTAAAAGAACCCGTAGGAATAAGTTCTTAGTAATAGAAGAGGTCTAGAAGAGTCTAGAATAGTCTAGACTTATTCTTAGGCCTCTAATACTCCCCCTAACTTATTACGCAGGGTAATAGAGAGGAATTTAGTAAAGAGAGCCTTAGTAAGTACCTTAGTTAAGGCGTCTACAGGCATCTCTTTAGTAGAGATATAGGAGAATCTTATAAGATTTTTCCTTAACTAGCTACCTTAAGAAGTAATACCTTATATCTATATTCTTAGACTTTTTAGTAGCATCTTCCGTAGCAGCTATAGCCGGTATGTTATCCCCTTTAAGGACTATAGGAGTAGGTATAAGGTCTTTATAACCTAACTCTTCTAAAAATCCTTTAATATAAAGGATAACCTTAGCTAGTATACTATAACCTATGTATTCTGCCTCTATAGTAGAAATAGAGATATAGGTTAGTCTACTAGCCTTCTAGGCTATAGGCCTATTAGTAGAGTAAATAATATAAGCTGCTAGAGAATGTCTATTAAGCTTATTCCCTAAGTTAGAGTCGGAGTAGGATTCTAGATTAAAACTAGTACCCTTATAGGTAATAGTATAATCTTTAGTTCCTTTTAGATAGGATAAGACTCTTTTAGCAGCTCTAAGGTGCTCTACTAGAGGGCAGCTTAAATACTAGCTTAAAGAAGCTAGTATATAAGCTATATTAGGCCTAGTATAGACTATAGCATATAGAAGAGAGCCTATTAAAGATCTATACTCTTTAATAAGGTCTTTACTAGCCTGATAGTCCGCGGGTAGTCTAGGAAGCTCCTTATATAAATAAGGAGTCTTAGAAGGCGTAATAGAGCTTAGAGAGAAAGTCTCTAAGACTTTAGAAAGATAGCCTTCCTATAATAAAGATATAGTCTTTTTAGACCTATCCCGGGTGACTTGAATTCCTAAATAATAGGAAATAGGTCCTAGGTCCTTAATAGTAAACCTAGACCTTATTAATTCTTTAAAAGAATTAATAATAGACATATCCTTACTAAAAAGTAGGATATCGTCTACGTATACTAAGACCTATATAAATAAGCCTTCTTTAAAGGTCTTAGTATATAAGTAGGCCTTAGATAGAAGCTGTTTATAGCCGTTTTCTTCTAAGAAGTGGCTAAAACAGGCTGCCCATGCCCTAGGGGCTTATTTTAGGCTATAGAGAGCTTTCTTTAATTTACAGACTTTATTATTAAGCTTAAAGCCTGTAGGTTGATGTACATAGACGTCTTCATTTATTTTCCCATTTAGGAAGGCGGTTTCGACGTCTATATATACGATTTCTAGGTCTAAATGGGCAGAAAGGCTTAGTAGTAGGCGTAAAACTATAGGTGAGACTATAGGACTAAAAGTCTCTTTATAGTTTATACTATACTCCTAATTTTAGCCTTACACTACCCATCTAGCCTTATAGCGGGTAATATTTCCCTTATTATTAGTTTTAATCTTATAGACCTATTTACCTCTAAGAATTTTATTATCCTTAGGGGGGTCTACTAAGATCCAGGTTTAATTCTTAATAAGGGAATTATATTCTTCCCGCATAGCTCTCTGCTAGTCTAGGCTATTAGGAGAATTAATAGCCTGACTATAAGTAGTAGGTTCCCCATTACTATAGAGTAAGTAATAAGAGATATCTTCCTCTATATTACTTAGGCCTTCTATAGTAACATAGCTGCTACTACTAGGGATTCTAACCTCTTTAAAGGTCTCTCTAAGAGGATGAGGTACTTCTTCTATAGGGCTATTAATAGTAGCCTCTATAGTAGTCGATTCCTTAGAGGATTTTTCTCTAAGGCGCTCACTTCTCCTAGGCTCCTCCCTACTAGTATCTATAGTAGTTATAGACCTAGATCTTAGTCTATTAGGAGGGCTAGTTATAGAAGAAGGAAATATAGGCTTAGTATAGTCTATATCTTCCTTATCTTCTATACTTTTAGTATAGGGAGAAGGAAATTCATCCTCTTTAAAGGTAACATCCCTAGTGCGTATAATAGCTTGTTTTTCTATATCCTAGCATCTATAAATATGCTCCCCCTTAAAGCCTAATAATATACTAGGCCTAGAGCGTGGAGAATACTTAGAGGATATAGTACGCTTTTCTCTAGGGATGTTTATAAAGACTTTACTTCCGAAAGTCTTTATATAAGAGAGATTTATAGTAGGAGACCTGCCCTTAGCTATATTTAGCCGGGCTAGAGGCGAAATACCCTCTAGGGACTTCTTAGGGGTCCGGTTTAGAATATAAGTGGCGGTTTTAATAGCCTCTAGCTAGAAGGTAAGGGGGACCTTAGAATTTAAGAGAAGGCAACGGGTAATAGTATTTATTAACCTATGTGTCCTCTCTATAAGCCCGTTTTGCTCTAGGCTATAAGGAGAACTCTTTTCTAGAGTTATTCCTTTATTTTTAGCTAGTAAATCTAGCTAAGTTCCCCTATATTCTAGGCTATTATCTAGCCTTAAAGACTAGACTTTACCATGCGGCTCTATAAGTTTAAGATAGTAAACTATCTTATTATAGGCTTCTCCTTTAGTAAATAGGGGGAATACCTATGTAAACCTACTATAATAGTCTATAAAGGCTATATAGTAGGTGTATCCCCCTATTCCCTTAGGAGTAATAGGTCCTATAACATCTAGACCTATCTTCTTATAAGGTTTAGAGACTGCTACTAGTATAGTAGATATAGTACACTTAGATTTAGCTAAAGGGCATATAGAACAGTCTATTTTACTACCCTTAATAGGTAGTAGTGCCCTAAGAGCTTCTAAGTTTATATGCCCTAACCTATTATACTATAGGTTTAAATCTACTATATATAAGTGATTTATAGTAGATTCTACCTTAGGTAGTATAAATAGGTTATTCTGAAGTAAAACTTCGGTATATATCTACTCTCTTTTATCTATAAGTCTTAAGTTCTTTATATCTAGATATATACCATGTGTATATAGCCTAGATATAGAGATAAGATTTATAGATAAATCAGGGATATAGAGAGCGTCTAGAAGGGTTAGATTTATCCTTCTATTAGCGTACTTAAAGGTAATAGGTATAGTACCTATTCCTTTAGCATAGATCTCTCCTTTACCTAGTTTTATAGGTAAATTTACTTCTTTTAAAGAAGTAAAGAGATCTTTATGTCTAGATATATAGGCTATAGCGCTAGTGTCTAGAATCTAGTTATTTAGGCTAGGACCCGCGGTAAAATAAGAGGTATAACCCGTAATATATAGGGTATCCTCTAAATCCGTAGGACTACTATTATTTTCTTTACCCTTTAAATTCCTAGCTCTTTTATAGCAGTCCTTTTCTAGATAGCTATTCTTTTTATAATAAGAGCACTTCTTAGTACTCTTATTATTATAAGTAGAGGCGTTCTTTTTAGAAGAAGATTTCCCTTTATTACTAGTTATAGTAATAAGGGTAGTATTACTTTCTTCTTCTAGTTCTTAGTGCCGAGACTCTTCTACTAGACACTCTATAAGGTGGTCTAGAGTAGTCTCTTCTTTTAGCCCTAGCTAGGCTACGGCGCTCTATAAAGAATAGCTACTAGGTATATTACTAAAGAATATACCTAGTTTCTACCTCTCTGTTAAGGCCATCTTAGTCTAAGATAATAGGGTTATCTCATCTAATAGATTAGCCACCTAGGTATTAATATCTCCCGTATCTTTAAGGCTTAGTAGCCTTATAAAGTGTGAGACTTCCTATAAAAGTCCCTTAGATTCATATCTTTTTCTAAGGGCTTCTCCCATAGAACTTACAGTTCTATAATAGGTAATGCTAGAATAAAGTTTAGGATCTATAGAGGTCCTAATGAAAGTCCTTATTCTAGTATTATTAACCTCCTAGGTAGGATCTTCTACTTTAGGTTAAGATTTAGAGTCTAGATGGGCTTTTAGCCCTTCTATAATCACTATATCATTTATAGTAGATTACTAAGACTCCTAGTTCTTAGGGCCTTTAAGTTTAGGAATGCTAGGGAATTCTTTTCCTATATTTCCTAGTAGAAGATGTTCCTTTCTTAAGGTATATTAAAGGTTTTATACCTTATAGAGGTCTTTAGAGTATAAAACTCTTTATACTTATAGTTTTAAGCAGAAACTATAAGTGTATGAAGTCTTGAAGTTTATTAGGTGCTAATAGGCCTGATGTACCTAATAGAAAGTAGGGAGATTATTAGAGTATTAATGTTTTCTCTAATAACTTAGCCGGGAGTAGAGATATAAGGAATCTGATTTTAGATCCTTGTCCGCCGAGTTTTTCTCTTTAAAACGGTATACTACTCCACTTACTAAGTAAAGTATTCGGGTTAATGCGGGTCGAAAACATTTTAAAGTGTTATAAAGTTTTAGTGTTCCTCATACTAAGACACTAGTAGGAACTAGTGTAAACGGGTAATGCTTAGGCCTAATATGGTATAGAGGCCGCGTAGCTACACCTTATATTAACGTAGTTAATAGAAATGTAAGGAAATCTAGAGAAAGGCGGAGAAAGACAAAGAATAGGTAGCGAATAAGGCTATTCTAGACTACTAGAAGGTTCTAGAATAAAATCCTAGGTAGATATAGGCCCGATAGTCCTAGGAAAAATTTAATAGGCTAAGAGCCTAAGGATAGGGCTTAGGATACTAGTCCTTACCCTAAAAAATGCCTTACTTATATAAATAAGTAGGCTTTCCCTAGACTTCTTTATAAGTTTAGCTTAATAGCTATCCACTAAGATAGTCTTACTAAGCCTTACTTATAAGAGCGGTCTAGTATAGAAAGAATAGTATATTCTTTCTTATAAGTAGGGAAGGAAGTAAAATCCTACTTATAAATTATAAGGCAAGCTATATAGTAATCTATAGATTACTATTAGCCGGGCTCATAACCTGTTAGCGGTATTCTATAAAGATAAGTAATATCTTTATTATATACCATATAGTAGATAGTTTATAGTAGAGAATGTAGTAGATTCTTTACTATAAGAGAACTTCCTTAAAGGACTAACTAGTAGGCTACCTAAGGGTGTTTATATAGAAGAACCTATAGATTCTAGAGAGTTCTATCTCTAGGTAATTAGTAATAGGTTCTTCTATTAATAGAAGACGATTTCTAATTAATCTAGACTAGAAGATTCTAGGCCTTAGTAATAAGATAATCTAGAATAAGGGCTAGAATCTAAAAGAACCCGTAGGAATAAGTTCTTAGTAATAGAAGAGGTCTAGAAGAGTCTAGAACAGTCTAGACTTATTCTTAGGCCTCTAATAACTATAGCTAGAGTTCCTTATTTCCTAATTTAGGCTCTTTAACATCTTTAGTCTTATCCTCTAGTAATAGCTAGACTACTATAGCCTAGGGAGGATAAGTAGGCTTATATAGGTACTTACTAATAAAGTAAGTCTTACTACCATAATGTAGATAGAGCTTAGATATATATTATTAGCTTACTTCTACGTCTAATACCTACTTAGCATGCTAGACGGCTAAGCGGGCTAGACTAGTAGGCTCCTATTCTATAGCCTTAGGGGCGGTACTTATTTAATTTAACCGTCCTTACGGTGTTATTACGGTACTACTAGGGGCCTAACCTATTAACCTGCCTTTATAGAATTAGCTATTAGCCTAGTAACCGCTATTACGCACGCTACTATTATTATTTCTAAGTCTCTCTATAGAATTACTAACTCGGGTAAGAAGGGCTATATACTAGTCCTAAGACTCTCCTCCTAAGGCTAACCCTACTATCTAGGCTAATAGTTTATAGCTTAGTACGTTCTTAAGGAGGCTAATCTTAGCTAAATCTAGCTACTTATTACCTCTAGCTAACTATAAGACCCGATTAAACTTAGTAAAAAACTCCTAGAACGGTACTCCCTACTAGTATAACGCGTATATCTAGCATTACGCGTTTACTACTTAGTAAGGATCGCTATAGATTAGCTCTAGGTATGTAAGTAGTTACTTAAAGGTCATACTAGGATTATCCCTATATTATTTAAACTAGGACGTTATTTAGTAGGCGGCTTTACCGCTAAGTTTAACCTAGATAGTAAATAACTAAGTCTTTAGTGCGTAGTTAGTATAGTCTAGGCTTATCTTATTATAAACTATATCTATCTATATGTCTAGTCCGTCCCTATTACCCTTATAAACGGGCATCTCTAGTAAGATCTTAGTTAGTTTACCTACTTAGCGTTCGTGCTCCTTCTTATTAGCCTAGTAGGCTATCTATTACTATAGTAACTAAATAACGTCGGGATCTAATAGACCGGCGGTCAGTTAGTAGTATAGCTACTAGTTCTACTATTACGTACGGAGCGCTTCCTACTACTATTAGTACGCCTATTCTGTAAGGTAGGCCTACTTATCTAGGGGTAACCCCTACTACTACTACTATAAGGCTGCCTACTAGGCGGCCTAATCATCTTACTACTATTACTATAAGGCCGCCTACTAGGCGGCCTAATCATCTAGCTACTACTACTCCATTATCTATAGATGACTAATTAAATGTTAGGAGATTAAGACGTAGACACGTAAGTTAACTCCTTTTTTATAGTAATAATTAGTCGTAGTAAGCTAGTCTTACGATGGTAGGATTAAAGTACTAATCTAAGCGAGTGTATACGGAGAATTAGTACTTTAAGCCTAACGCTTTAACTATAGGATCTATCTAAGGATGTAAACGGTTAGAAACTATAATAAGGTGTTAGAATACCTAAACTAGGCATACTATATATATAGCCTAAGCCTTATACACGACCATCTATTATTTAAGAAGGAAATTTAAGTCGTCTTAGTAAGGCGTATTAGTGTTATCTAAGGACTAAAGAGCATTAAGTATATATTAACTATAGAAGTCTTTATAAGGCTATAGTATAGCATATAAATATTAAGGAGGTATCCTCTCCGTACCTACTTATAAGAAAGTAGAAGACTATCCTATATATAGATAGTATAGCTAAGAATTAAGCCTACGCGACTAGTACTTAAGAGGAGTCTAGTAGTTAATAATAAACACCCTTACGCGGAGGTACTAAATTACCTTATAAATTAGAGGAAGGAAGAGGATAGGTACTCCTCTTCTTATTATAATCTTTTTACTCCCTATTACTAGTTAAGCTTAATACGTAAGTATAAGAGAAAGGTCTTTTTTACGCGATATAATTTTAGGTTAAAGAAGCTTTTAGGCATATTCTACTAGAAGAAGCTAATAACTATTAATCTAAGATTACTCCTCTTATAAAGGGATAAACCTAGGATATTACTATTTACATAAAGATATAAATTAAGACTCTTAAATAAGTTATCCTTAACTTAGCGGAAAGGATTTTAAGTTATTAAACTTCATTACGCGAAGATACTATTAAGTTAATAAGTTTATAGTATTTAGAAGAGAATAGATCCTAGAAGAAGAAGAAATACATACTAAGAGTACCTAACCTACCCGAATTAATAAACAGCTAAAACCCTACGTATAAGTATTAGCGGCTCCTCATAAATAATAAAATCTATAGTAATAAGGACTACTTTAAAAGAGGTACTACTATAGATACTAAGGAAGCTATTATAAGTTACATCCTCTCTAGGATATAGGGTAAGGTAGTATAGCATTTAGTACTATTTCTTTATACCTACGTAAAGATAGATAATCTAGTCCTTAATACTAACTTATATTACTAGCTTAAGTAAGTATTTAAGAATCCGCACCGGTGAAAGGATATAAAGAAGAAGCTAAAGGACCTTTATTATAAAATTCCTATAGATCTTTAGAAGTTCTAGTTAGAGTTTATATACCTAGCTTTAGAAGCTAACCTTCTACACGTATAATAGAAAGAGGATTTTCACTCTTTATTAGATCCCCTACTATAAACTTATTTAGTAGGAATTAAATAAGACGACTCTATTTCATTTAAAGAATACCTTTAAAAGGCGTACCCTATTACATAAAGTATAATTAAGTACTAAAACGGTTAAAACGTATCTTTATCATCCTAGAAAGACTATATAAAGAAATAATAATAGGAATAAGTAGGTAAATCTACTCTTTTAATAGGTAGAAGTTTAAGAGAACAGCCTTTTTCGAGGTTATTATAGAGATCTACTCCTCATATAACATTAGAAAATCTAATACGTAAAGGAAAAGCGGAACTCTAAGGTAATATAAGACCCTACTATTAATGCGGAAAGTTTAGACACCTTATCTAATAGTACCTAGAAACCGAAGTAAAGATAGTTAATACTATAATAGAAGAAGAAGGAGAAGAGCATGCGATATTAGAACTATACTCTTCTTTATTAGAAAATAATGAGTCTTAGGGGAAGTCTCCTCCCTAAGATATAAGCTTAGAGCTCTATAAATTACTAATTTATAGGTAAATATTTATAACCTTATTAGAGGATACCTATTTACTATCATAAATCGTTAAGTAGCTAATATATAGGCTTTCGCCCGGAGGCTATCTACTTAGTCGGACGTATATAAAATTAAAAAGAACTTAATTAAAGCTAAGTAGTTAAAAGATAAAGTTAAGTGAAGTCTTCTTAATTGTTATAAATATAGAAGATGCTATATACTCTTCTATCTTCTATATATATTTATATAAGAAGTGAAATGAGAACTAAACTCTCTCTTTACTACGTGAATTACTACTCTAGTTATATTATTAAAATAGATGAGAAATTAATCTTCTTATTACCGCGCGAAGTTTCGTTAGCTATTAAGTAGGCTATATATCCTTAGGAGTGTTTATTATCTATTAGTACCGCCGGCTTATATAGCTTAGCTAGTTTACGCGGCTTAGTTATAATTAGCTTTAGCTTATTAAGTAATCGCACGAGGGCGTAGTTATAATATACTCGCGTTACTAGCGTCTAATATATACTCGCGTTACTAGTATCTAATATATGCTTACGTTACTAGTATCTAGCGTCTAATAGCTATTATAACATTCCCCCCCTAATAGGAAGCCCGAGTTAGCTTATTAGGTACTTACGTAGATAACTAACCGGCGCTATTTTAGTAAGGGCGTAAAGTATAGGACTACTAGGTATATCTTATTATTAGGTTTATAGTTTAACTAACCTTCTTTACTACTACCTTAATAATAATAATAGACCTTACTTCTATTATTATATCTTCCTATTACTCTTAGCCTATCTCTTACTTAAGTAACTAGCTCTAGTAATAACTCTAGTAACGATAGTAAGTCCTCCTATTTATGGTAGGTCTAAAAACGCTTAACTAATTATTATACGATAGTATCTAATTAACTTCATTACTCTAAGCGCCCTAAAGGTAATATAATGCCTTAAGAGGATGCTAAGGCAACTTAGGACCGTTACGTAAGACGTTATATATAATTAGCTAATCATTTATGTATCTAGAGTTTTAAAAAGGTAAAGTAAAGCTAACTAGTCTAGGTATAGTACCTAGCTCCTAAGAGCTAGCATACGTTACTATTCTACCTATAAATCCTTACATGAACATTATATAAGCTAATTTACCTACTTTACCTTTATATACGCGTTCTAGTAGCCGTCGTGTTAGCGTACTACTAAGTATACCTTCTCATAAAAGTAATAATAGTAGTATTATTCGTCTAGCTACTTTACCTATAGAATTACTAGTAGAACCTTTAGATTAGGACTTAGAGGTAGATGCTTCTAATAAGATTATAGTCTTCGTCCCGCATAAGGCCTTTAAAAAACTTACTAAGGTGTATATTACTACTTACTTATCCTTACGTGATGGCTAACTTATTATAGAAATCCCTTAGCGGTAATAAAACTAGCTAACATATAATATATATATTAGGCCTTAGTAACTTAGCTTATTATGCTATTATCCTAGTTTCTAAGGATTATTTTAACATTATATCTACGGAATCTTATAGTTCTTTACGTAATACTTATTTAATCTAATACGTAGGTATTAATTAGGCTACTAGTTATACTAAGTACTAGGATAATCTCTCTACTTACGTCTTCTATGGTTACTATAAGTTACTAGGTTTCTTATAGGGTTAATGCGTGAACTATATCTAGGGTACTAGTAACCTTAACTATACTATAAGTAACCTTACTAGTACTCATCCTCCTAATTAACATAAAAGGCGTAAGGATAAGATATAGCCTAGAGAGTACTTTACTCTTCGCTACGTAATAGATAACTAGGTTAATAACTTTCTCTAGGACTCTATTAAAGGTATAATAAGGCCTAAACTTAAGAAGTTAGCTCTAGTTCCTACTAAAGAGAAGGAAGAGGAGTAAGGGTATAAAAGATAAGGAATAAAATTAAAATAGAAAAATAGGATGGATAAGGATAAATTAGTTCATATAGATAAGGGTTATTTACTATAGTGTTAAAGGATTCTCTTTACTAGAGTATAGGTAGGCTAGTTATTAGATTACGTTTCTTCCTATAATTCTTATTAGAGGAAGCCTCTTTTCTATTTTTCTAGGTTCTTTAGTAGTCTAGGAGTAGAAGGATTAGTAGTATAGAAGTCCTCTACTTTTTAGGGGGCCCTAATAAAAGAACTTACTATATACTACTTATTATCTTAATCGTATCCTACCTATTAGACCTAATACCTTAAAATTCTATAAGTAACCTTACTCACGCGGATAAAGTTAACTTTCTATTCTTACTAGTTATTAATAACCTCGGGTTCTAGCTTAGTATATCTCTATTATAGTAATAGGTCTATAGCTACTTTACGTAGGCGATTAGTATAGAAAAGGTTTATGACCTTTATACTTTTTAGAAGATCTAATTCGTACGAATATCCTTTTATTCTAGTAATCTTAAATAGTCCTACGTTAGGAGCGTCTAATTTTAGATTTAGCCGGTCTATTATCTAGCTAGTCTTCTTAATATAAATAAAGTCTCTAATGTTAAAGTTAGGTATATAACGGTATTTATTAGCTTATTAGTCGTTCTTTTCTTACGATTAGTGAATTAATTTATAGGCGTACTTATAGGCCTCTTATCTTCTTTTTTAGAGAGACTAAGTAATAGACTATATTCTACCTTTAGGTAAAGTAGTTATTATTATGTAAGTAGTCTAGTCATAATATATACGTAGTATAAAGCTAAGGTCTACTTCTACTAGTATAAGACCTATAGCCTTATATAGGAGGGTAGCCTAAGCTAAATGTATTAATAGTAGAAGATTAGACTAGTTATTTTAGTAGTAATTAATAAAGGGTTATAGTTAGCGTATAAGGACCTAATTTACTATCTTAGTAATTCTATTTATCTAAGAGTGATAGGCTAAATTAAAGTATTATTTAATACTAGTTAACTTATATAGCTCCTATATAAAGGCTAAAATAAACTAAGGACCTTAATCTAATAGTATACTTTTAGGATTTCCGAAAATTCGGTAGATGTAATTATAAAAAAGTTAAGATACTCCTTTAGCGTTAATTTTCTTCATATAAGGTAAACTAAAGGTTCTTTAGGATAACTAGTCTATAATAATAAGGATATAATTAAATTCCTTTTAGTCTTACGGTATCTCTTTAAAATCTATAGCTAGGTATTACTAGGGATAGTTAGGAATTAGTAGAGAATATAGAAGGCTAGGTATCTTATTAGTAAATTCATAGTTCTAGTAGTAAATATAGTAGTTTTAGCTATATCTCTTAATTATATAAGTCTATCTAGGCTAGTAATAGTATTACCGTAATAGCTTTTACATTTTATTAATTCTAGGATAGGTAGTAACGTAAGTAGTATATATTACTTTAATTATTCTTACATAAAGGTTATCCTAGTTAGGAATAACTAATATGCTATAGTAAAGAAGTAATCCATCCTATAACTTCTAATATGATTCATTTTCCGGTTAAAGATAGGCTATTTCCCTCTATAGTTTAAGATCTAGGTTTTCTCTATTTACGTAGAGGAGTTTATTAAGGAAAATTATTAGTAGAGAAACTTCCGGCTCTATTATTATAAGTAGGACTACCTAGAAAGTAGGAATGAGATACTACTCTTATACGGCCTTTACTTTCTCTTTTTAAGTCTTAAGTTACTCTTACTTTCTTATAAGAATATCTATAATAATATTTTCCTTTCCTAGTTAGTAGGTAAACTAGACTTAGTACTTAGTAAGTTACTTAGCCCATCTTACTTATCATACGGATAATTAGTACTTAGAAGTAAAGTATTCTAATGCTTAATAGTCTATAATTATGAGAAAAGGTTTATAAAGGCCTATAAGTATAGATCTCTATTCCTCTAGTCCTTACATAATAGCTAGAAGTTCTTTATTAGGTATTCTATAATGGAGTTTAGTATCTAACATTACCTTAGAATAAAAGGATACCGGTTTCTATTCATAATTTTCTTAATATTATAATAGAACTCCTATAACTACTCTATTACTTATGTCTATTTCCGTATAAGTATCTAAAGTTAGATTATAGTTTATAAGTAGTAATTTACTATATATTAGTTTCTTAAGGTTTCTAAAAGATTCTTCCTTAACTAGCCTAAGTTATTACTACTTTACTTTTAAATATAGTTTTTCTAGTAGCTAGCTAATTCGTCTATAGTTAGGAAGGAATCTCTAATAGAAGTTATAGAATCCTAAGAAAGACTAAAGAGATTAGAGGGTTATAGGTAATTACTAGGTATAAATAGGTTTAATTTTTTACGGGTCTATTAATATACCCTTAGTAGAGATAATGTATCCTAAGAATTTCGTATAAGTAGTTAAAAACTTACTCTTTTTTATGTTAGCTTATAGTCCCGCTTTTTATAATTATTATAGAACTTTAATGATGTATTAAGTATAATTATACGGGTTTTTAGAAACGATAAGAATATCGTCCATAAAAGTAATAATGAAATTATCTAAATAGTTAAAGAGAACTTAGTTAATAAAATATTAAAAAGTAGTAGGCCTATTACTTAGCCTAAAAGGTAAAACATAGTATTTAAATAGTCTATATCTTATACGGAAGGTAGTATATTCTTTAGACTATTCTTAAAGTTAGATTTAATAGAAAGCTTATTAAATGTCTAGTTTTATGTAGACCTTTCCTTTACCTACTCTCTATAAGAGTTCTAAGATAAGAGGTAAAGGATATAAGTCCTTCTTTATTTAATCATTTAACCGTTAGTAGTTAATATAAATTTACTAGCTACCTCCGGGTTTTTTTACTACTAATACTAGAGAGGCGTAGGGCACGTAACTCTTAGTAATAAATCCTTTCTTTAAATTCTCTTAGATATATTCCTTTACTATAGTAAGCTATTCTAGAGACATTCTATAGAGGGGACTTATTAGTAGGCGTAGAGAATCCTTATACGTAAGAGAAATTTAATGATTAACTCCTATATAAGAAGGTAGTAGCTAGTTAGACTCTTATTTTAAAAAGATATCATGGTAGTTCTTATACTTAGAGGGTAAATAATTATTAAGGTATTTATTAAAGGCTTCATCTTTATTAGCTTCGTTAATATTATCTAGTATAATAGAATAAAGATCTACTACTTCCGTTAGTGTTTTTATAGGTAGGTTAATTTCTATAAGAGAGGTGAAAAAGGTTTCTTAGTTATTAACTTTAATATTATTAGAGATATATATTAAAGAAATTAATTAGTTTATCCACATAACTTTACTTTATACGGATAATTTTAGAACGTTTAAAAGATTTAAAAAAGAAATTCAGTCTAGAGGACTTAACTATATAAGTTATTAGTTATAGTAATCTAGAAGAATATAATAATGTATAAGGAACTAGCAGCCTAGAATAATATTATAGTGCCTAATATCTAGTACGAAGGTATATATTATAACTAGCTAATATTAGAAACGGAATTATTATTAATAAATAAAATTAAGTTACTTATTTATGTATTAGTTAAACCTAGAGACTTTAAGGTTCCTACTAGTAATCTTTCTTTTCTTAATTCCTAATTCCCTAAGTTATAGAAGAAGTTAAGGATAGATAAAGCTAGATCTATTTATGCTAGTATTAACTAGGGCATAAATAGGTATAGCATAACTACTAGCTATAATTATAGTTTATATAGTAAATAGGTATCCTCTAATAAGGTTATAAATATTTACCTATAAATTAGTAATTTATAGAGCTCTAAGCTTATATCTTAGGGAGGAGACTTCCCCTAAGACTTATTATTTTCTAATAAAGAAGAGTATAGTTCTAATATTATATGCTCTTCTCCTTCTTCTTCTATTATAGTATTAACTATCTTTACTTTAGTTTCTAGGCACTATTAGATAAGGTATCTAAATTTTCCGCATTAATAGTAGGGTCTAATATTACCTTAGAGTTCCGCCTTTTCTTTACATATTAGATTTTCCGTTATTATATTAGAAGTAGATCTCTATAATAACCTTAAAAAAGGCTGTTCTCTTAAACTTCTACCTATTAAAAGAGTAGATTTACCTGCTTATTCCTATTATTATTTCTTTATATGGTCTTTCTAGGATGATAAAGATATATTTTAACTATTTTAGTACTTAATTATACTTTATATAATAGGGTATACCTTTTAAAGGTATTCTTTAAATGAAATAGAGTCGTCTTATTTAATTCCTACTAAATGAGTTTATAGTAGGGGATCTAATAAAGAGTGAAAATCCTCTTTCTATTATTTATGCGGAAGGTTAGCTTCTAAAGCTAGGTATATAAACTCTAACTAGAACTTCTAAAGATCTATAGGAATTTTATAATGAAGGTCCTTTAGCTTCTTCTTTATATCCTTTTACCGGTATAGATTCTTAAATACTTACTTAAGCCTATATCCTAGAGAGGATGTAACTTATAATAGCTTCCTTAGTATCTATAGTAGTACCTCTTTTAAAGTAGTCCTTATTACTACGGATTTTATTATTTATAAGGAGCTACTAATACTTATACGTAGGGTTTTAGCCGTTTATTAATTTAG
Source organism: Phyllosticta citriasiana (assembly GCF_038021145.1). NCBI lineage: Eukaryota > Fungi > Ascomycota > Dothideomycetes > Botryosphaeriales > Phyllostictaceae > Phyllosticta > Phyllosticta citriasiana. Next base: position 475,495 of record NW_027117282.1, on the reverse strand, counting down.
GTAGGTTAGGCACTCTTAGTATACGTTTCTTCTTCTTTTAGGATCCGTTCTCTTCTAAATACTATGAACTTATTAACTTAATAGTATCTTTATATAATGAAGTTTAATGATTTAAAATCCTTTCTACTAAGTTAAGGATAACTTATTTAAGAGTCTTAATTTATATCTTTACGTAAATAGTAATATCCTAGGTTTATCCCTTTATAAGAGGAGTAATCTTAGATTAATAGTTATTAGCTTCTCCTAGTAGAATATGCCTAAAAGCTTCTTTAACCTAAAATTATATTATATAAAAAAGACCTTTCTCTTATACTTATGTATTAAGCTTAACTAGTAATAGGGAATAAAAAGATTATAATAAGAAGGGGAGTACCTATCCTCTTCCTTCCTCTAATTTATAAGGTAATTTAGTACCTCCGCGTAAGGGTATTTATTATTAACTACTAGACTCCTCTTAAGTACTAGTTATATAGGCTTAATTCTTAGCTATACTATCTATATATAGGATAGTCTTCTACTTTCTTATAAGTAGGTATGGAGAGGATACCTCCTTAATATTTATATGCTATACTATAGCCTTATAAAGACTTCTATAGTTAATATATACTTAATGCTCTTTAGTCCTTAGATAATACTAATATACCTTACTAAGATAACTTAAATTTCCTTCTTAAATAATAGATGGTTATGTATAAGGCTTAGGCTATATATATAGTATACCTAGTTTAGGTATTCTAACACCTCTCTTAGGTAATAAAAAAATAGAACGGGGATAATACCTAGAATAATCTTCTATATCTATCATAAATTATTAAGTAGCTAATATATAGGCTTTTACCTAGAGGCTATCTACTTAGTTAGACGTATATAAAATTAAAAAGAACTTAATTAAAGTTAAGTGGTTAAAAGATGAAGTTAAGTAAAGTCTTCTTAATTATTATAAATATAGAAGATGCTATGTACTCTTCTATCTTCTATAGGTATTTATATAAGAAGTAAAATAAGAACTAAACTCTCTCTTTACTATATAAATTACTACTTTAGTTACGTTATTAAAATAGATAAGAAATTAATCTTCTTATTACTATATAGAGTTTCGTTAGCTATTAAGTAGGCTATATATCCCTAGTAGTATTTATTATCTATTAGTACTACTAGCTTATATAGCTTAGCCGGTTTATATCGGCTTAGTTATAATTAGCTTTAGCTTATTAAGTAATCGCGCGAGGGCGTAGTTATAATATACTTATATTACTAGTATCTAGCGTCTAATAGCTATTACGATACCTAGTATATAGACTAACTAAGTAAGATAGCTACTATCTTACTTACTATACCTTTTTAGGTTAGCTAGTATAGTAGTATTAGTCCTACTACCTTATAAGTATATAGTATCTTCTATATTTACTATAATTAAGAGAATTTACTTAACTTCTTTTTCCTACTAAACTTTAATTAATTTCTTTTAATTTTATATATATCTAACTAAGTAGATAGCCTTTATACCTTAGCCTATAAATTAGCTACTTAATAATTCGTAATAAAAAACTAATAATAAAATAAGTAAACTAATTAGTTAGAGTAGTAGAGATACTTTACCTACCTAAAGATAATAATATTAATTTTTCGTTTTAGGACTAAGGGATGAACTTAAAATTCTAAAGTAACTATCTAATACCTACTAGTCCTATACTCCCTATAAGAAGGAAACCCTATAGTCTAGACTACTAATAACGTAATAGGTATAACTAACCTACTAACTAACTAACTAACTAAGGGTATAGCTATAATACCCTACTTATAAATCTTATACTCCCTACTATATTATTAACTAATCTATACTACTACTATAAAGAAAGTCTCCCTAATAAATAATACTATAGTGCCTAGTAGTAGTACTACTAGCACCACCACTATTACCATGCCACCCATAATGCTCTACTTTCTCTAGAGCTCGCGTAGCATCCGCACGGCATGGCTCCTTAAAGAACTATCACTAGACTATACTATCTAATTCTCAGACCGAATGGCAAACGGTCTAGCATCTAAAGAGGCGCGCGACGCAGTGGGCACGCTGATGGGCAAATTCCCGACGCTTAAGGACGGCGAGGACGTGGTGATGAAGAGTGGCGCTATCACGTAGTGCGTTAGTTTCCCACTTATTCCTCACCCCCGTGCAGGCTTTCCTTCTCCCCCCACTCCAACTACAACAACCGTGCGCCGAAGATGGCGTCGCAGTGGAGCGGAGGCGGGAAATGGTGTGGTGTGGTGTGGTGTGGTGCGGTGGAATGAAGGGAAATTGGAATGCAGATGGGTACCTCTGCGATAGATACGATAACTCCTACCACCTCCTCCCACATGACCCGTCTGCGCGCATTAAAGCGTTGTAATGGCTCCATGCGGCCGAAGCAACGTTCTTACTGCACAGTCTCGCCATCATGTATGCGCGCCGGTACTACCCGGCCGACACACCGCGGGCTGGTCTGGCGTAAATGGAAGCCAGCATGGCGACGAATTTCGAAAACGATTTTCGCTGGCTGGAGAGTGAGTTGGAGAGGAGTGAGGGGGGGGGGGGGGGGGGGGGGGGTTAGTTAGGAAGGAAGTGACCGTGGCGGATGCCATGATGCAGTTTAGTGTGCGATTTATTTTAGAGAAGGAGTTAGGGACGCGGAAGGGGAGGTGGAGGAGGATTAAGGAGTGGTTAGGGAGGTGTGACGGGTGTGGGGCGTATAGGAGGGCGGTGGAGAAGACGGGGAATGTTTTTTCTTAGAGAGAGACAGCGGGTGGATTCATGGACATTTCCATGCTGCGAAGAGACTTTGTCGTTTTTCTGAAATTTTTTTTTTTTTTTTCTTTGGCTGGAAAAAATGGTACCTTTTTACATTATGCATTTCATGTCACTCTGACTGACTGCACTGACAGAACGCTATTCCAGCGCAAAAGATACATGCGGCCAACCTATTACCACCTCTCAATACGCAACTTTCCAGAATCAACCAGTAAACACTTCATTCCACAGCTCATCTTTCTCAGAGAACATTCACTCCGCACGCAAACCAAAACACTACGAGCCATCCGCCGCTTTCCTCGCAACAACGCACCAAGCCGCCCACTCCAACGCCACCTCGCCATCACCAAAATCACACTTCAAAACGCTGACAACAGCCGGCAGGACCAACTCACCCATACTCTCGCGCTGCTCCTCACTCCAACAGCCCCGCAGCACCATCTTCAGCATATCGCCATACAGCTCACAAAAAGCATCCGCATCACGATGCCGCGTAACATTGTGCACCAACTCAAGGTTAACATCAACGAACCCCGTCTCGCGCGCCACGCGCTCGAGGAAGCCGCCGTCGGTCCAGTGCTCCTCGACGCTGCCTTGTGCCATTAAGCTGGCGCAGAAGCGATCAAAGGTCGGGAAGGGTGGTGCGTAGGGGATGAGTGCCATGGCGCGCTCGACGATGGGGTACCAGCCGGTCTGGTGCCAGATGGAGAAGGCGGCGACGCCGCGGGGGCGCAGGACGCGGTGTTGTTCGCGCAGGGCCTGCCGCGGGTTGGGCATGCCGATGATGCCGAAGTTGGTGAAGATGTGGGTGAATGATGATGGGGGGAAGGGGAGGGCCTGTAGCGTGTGATTAGCTTGGTGTGAAAGAGAGCGTTGGGATTGACGATGGTGAGGAGGGAAGAAGAGGAAGATGGAGGTGATGATGATGGCATCTCAGAAGTATTGAAGGGAAAGAAAGGGAAAGGAGAAAAAGAGCTCACCAACGCATCCGCAACCTGCGCCTTCGCCCCCTCCCACCCATTCTCCTTAATCCGCTGCCTGACGCTCTCAACCATGCTCTTCGAAACATCCGTACACGTCAGCTGCAGCCTCGCCTTTGCCTCACCCGGCAGCAGCGCGTGCAGCTGGAAACTGACGATTCCGGTGCCGCACGCATTGTCCAAAACGGCAAGGTCGTCATCCGTTGTCGAGCCCGTCGTGGCTGCGGCGAGTAGTCCGCTGTTTTTTATGAGGACGCTGGCGAAAGGCCGCGTCAGTTCTTCGCCTGGTTTGTAGCGGGCGGCGGCTTGGGGATTGTGCCAGTCCATCATTGTTTCTTTCTTTTCTTTTCGTGAAGGGGATTGAAGCAGGAGGAGATAGGTATGCAGGAAAATTCGACGGCAGTGTCTAGCAATAAACCGCAGCTGTGCTTGGTTCAGGAACAGTCGAAACAATCCAACTTAAACGTCGAGTAAACTGCGAATCCAGAAGGTCAGTTGAGGAGCAAGTCCGTCGTTCCAATAGATAGACAAACAGCAAAAGACGCCGCACTTAAATATCCCACCGAATCGCCTTACCTTTGCCTGTGTACCGTACCTATGCATCCACCTCACCACCACCATCATTTAACCCCAGCCAACCAGCCGACCAACTCCGCAGACAGCCCATTCAAATTCCTCCGAAATCCCCCCATTGAAAGTCGATTTTCTCGCACACTTTTGACAGGTTGACGGTGAATGTGGATGGGCTTTGTTGGCCGCAAGAGGAATGGCGCTGTTCGGCTTATTTCCGATAATGTCTCCGGAACCACAGAGCGCGGCGCGAATGTCTCCGTTGCTTGCTTCCGCTTTTCCTTGTGACCACCACACAACTACCATTGCATTGCTTATGTTCAGGAAGAAAAAGGAAGAGCGTGGGAAAGGAGCGTGGAATGTGACGATTTTGTTTGTTTGCGTGTTTTGGTGATGGTTTTTGTTTTCAAATCTTCATTTCATCTATTCACTGAAAGCACCCGAATTCTCTCAAAGTACAGGGGAAAAAGCAAAACTGCCAACGCCCAAAAAATGCTCACCAGTCAGCAATCTCCAGACCGACTCACTAGAGATGCAAGAAAATTTCTGCCAGAAATCGTGCCTTCACTCAACTCCCCTCTCCTACATCAAACGCGCAAACCTTGCGCATTCCTCCAGTCCCTCCAACTCTCCCGATTCGCCTTGTTCCTCCGCGCCAGCATGTCCGCCACACGCGCGTCATCGGTCCTGGCAAACGGGTTCGTCCGCGCCCGCGCGCCACCACCACCACCACCGCGAGCCATAGCAGTAAGCGGCGGCGCCGCAAGCGTTCCCAGGGGCAGACCGGACGATGTGGTGGGGACCGTGGTCGTGTCTGTTGGCGCCGCGGTCGAAGCCTCCGCGACGACGCGCGATGGGGGGGAGTAGGCGGGGGGTGGTGACGGCAAGGTGGAGGGGATAGAAGAGAGGACATGCGGGTTATGCGAATGCGCACCCGCATCACCGGAGCCATGGCTATGCTGGACATGATGGATATGCTGATGGTGATGAAGCGGCATAGGCGGCGGCGGCGGCGGCAAAGGCGTCCTCACACCTCCTGGATACGTCTGCAAGGCGTAGGGTTCGGGAAAGTCGTCATCACTGTCGGGGGCGTCGCGGCCGCGGTGGCGGGCCCAGCGCCGCCGCACGCAGCGCAGAGTGGACGGAGCTGTGACGATGAGGACGACGAAGCAGAGGCCGGCGATGAAGACGCCCCAGACGACTTCGAAGTACCGTGAATCCTTATCCTTGGCCTTTTTGGCTGCGTCTTCCGGGTGTTTGGCGTCGGCGATGGGTTGGCGTGAGGAGCGGCCGGACGGAGAAGGCGAGGGCGAGGGCGAGGAGGACGACGAGTGCGATGGTCGGCCGTGGTGATGGACATGCTTTCCCGCTGCTGCTGTTGACGAGGGCAGAGGTCCACCTGGGTGCTCGTGGTTGTGGAAGCCGTGGGGGTGGAGATGCTTCACCGCTGACGAGGTGATGCTCGTTGTCCAAGTCCGTGTTGGGGAAGCAGGGTGTCCGTGAGGGAAGACGCGGTCCATGAAATGGTGGACGTGGCTCCTGGCTCCACTCATGCCCTTGGTGGAAGAGCTGGTGGGGACCGCCTTGGTGAAGCGAAGACCGATTTTGCGACGTTGATGGCGTTCTCCGACGCCATCCCCAGTTGCCTTGGTGGGATGCACCTTGCGAGGGGTCGGAACCTTCGTGTGGAGGACGGTGGTCGACCTTTGGCTCTCGATACCGGACCAGGAACGAGGCGAGGGAGCAGGCAGGGACGAACAGGAGACGACGGGGTTCTCGGGAACCCCTTCCAGCTTCTTCCGATGGACGCTGACAATGGGAATAGTCGCCAGGCATTTAACAACCTGGTCTCCGGGCGGCGACTTCACCTGGAGATCGATGGGCGACGGGTGCTCGAGAGCACCGACAGCCCGGCCGGCGAGGAGAGAGAACGGCAGTGGGTTGAAGACGTGGAGGGCGTTTGAGGGAGCGGCCCCAGCCACGACGCACAAAGGTGCCGTGGCAAACACCAAGACTGCCACGAGAAGCAGGACAATGTTGGGGAAGAAAGATCTCATGTTGACTTGCGCTGAGGTAGGTGTAGGTAGGAAGATGTCGAGATGACCTCAAACGGCACGGCGGGCGTGGCCTTATGTAGTCCTCGGGAACTCAACAGTGGTCGAGAATTTCAACATACCGCGCTGAACGACGGGTTTTTTGGTTCAGAGGCGCAAATCTTGCCCAAAAAAAAAAAAAAAAAAAAAATTTGTTAGCCCCAAAGTGTTGATGAGGATATCCGTGGGAATCCATGAGCCGTTCGCAAGTGTCGGAAGCATCCAAAACGTGGAAAAGCTGTGCGAATCTTGTCCATATGCTGCAAAAAAAAAAAAAAAAAAAAAAAAGGAAAACGAAATTGACGAACCGCAAACACTTCCCACGTTTTCTAGTCCTCAGCCTCACGCGTGCTGCGTCCATTTCGCGCAGCAAGCCCGGTCCTGGGCGAAGCTAGGAACGGGGAATATCAGCCAGTTGAGTCAATGAGCAGATTTTCTCCCTTTATTCCAACCAATGATATCCGTGGACAGCGCGAAGAAGCAAAACAAGGGAAAAGAAATCAAAACCTGAGACGAACAACGGGCCCGCCGTACCGCGGGTCTGGGAAGTTCGAGCATCACGGCCGCGGACCGTACCGTCCGCGCTTCAGTTGTTGAACAGACCACTGCGTCGCCAGTGCACTTGATGGAGAGCATGGATGACCCCCGCGAAGCTCGAACGCGTCGTGGGGGAAATTGCTTGCGGGATGATTCGTTTGGTGACGACTGTTGAGCAAAGTCAGTGCGCGAAGACGGGAGTGACGGACGATAGGACGCGCGTGGCAGTGAAATGGATTGATTTGGCCTCTCTCAGTGGCCAGCCAGCCCTGTCTGAAGCGGAGGGTTAAGCGACCGTTGCGCGAAAACAAAAGATGCAGAAGCGACAGCCGAGTCCAGCGCCGCCACAACCGGCATCCCAGGAGAAGAAAGCATGGAAAATTCGACATCATCATGCCATATCCAAAAAAAAAAAAAAAAAAAAGAAAAGAAAAATAAACCGGCCGGTGTCTGAATGAGAAAAGGGAAGCACAAAAGCCGCTCGCCGGTTACCCTCCGCCGAGATGCTATAGTTGATGCAGTTTTGTTTTGCCCCATAGGAAACCAATTAAGAGGCCACAAATACACACTCAGGAACCGTCGCGGTATTTCCAGGCGTCGCCATGGCCCGACCGACGCTGGGTTTCTTGGAATAAATGTAATCAAACAAGCCGGCCCAGATTAAGAAGACAGAGTCGTAAAGTCGTAAAACGGAGCGTAGTCGTGAGAAACGAAGTCTTGGGGGAAAAAGATGAAAGGACAAGGAGTTTGATCGATCAGCGCCAGCCGCCCTCGCGCAGACACGAGGCACACCGCTCGTAGGCGCGGACCTCGCCTCGGCCGCAGAAGCAGCTGCCGGAGGAGCTTTTGCTGGACCTGCGGCTGGCGGGGGGCTCGAGGCCGTAGTCGGAGGTTCTGGGACTGCTGCCGCCGCTGGTGCTGTCGTAGTCGTTGGAGGAGCTGTAGGTGCTGCGGCGGCCGGTGCCAATGGCGACGGGCAAGCCTTGGATGACGCCGGCTTGGCCCTGCCTCTGGCCCGGGTACATGCCGTCGTTGACGGAAAAGTTGCGGCAAATCATGTAGGCGCGGGTCGCGGCAGCATTGCGGGCCAGCTCGTCCGACTCGTAGGCGGCGTCGGTCGTGTACTCGCGATTGTTGACCCGGACGGTGCACGTGAAGCCTTGACGGGTGCGGTAGCATTCGTAGAGCGGGTCGGGCCAATGGCGGCGCTGGCAAAGGCCTGGCGGGGGAGGTTAAGTTAGGAAAAACAATTGGAATGATGCAAGCAAGACGACTAACCGGTCAAGTACATGATGTAGAACATGATGAATTGGGGGGAGGGGGGTTCCAAAATGGGGGAGAATCGCAGCAGGGCTGTGTCACGACAGGCGGAATGGCTTTTTCTTCTGTCTCTTTTTGTCTGGGAGGTCGAAAGGCAAGGGAGGGGACGACGAGTGAGAATAGTCGAGGAATCGGGGAGCGGGAGGCGGGACACAGTGAGATTTATCAGGTGTAAGCGGCATTGCATTTAACTGAGGAGGAGGAAGAGGAGGAGGAGGAGGAGAAGGAGGAGGAGGCTCTTAGAGGCCGAGTGATGTGCTGGCGGGCATAGTGCAGTGCAGTGCAGTCAGTCAGTCAGTGAGTGGACGGATGGGGAAAGGCGGATTGGATTGGATTGATCGAGGGTTCGGCGCCGTTTGGCTTGTGGTGGCCACGGCGTGATTGTCAGTCACTCAAGCAGCACGTTCGCCGGAAAGCCAACCAGCCTGGCGGGCACGACCAGCCAGCCAGAGGGCGGCGTCGTTGGGGGCCGCCGCCGCCGCCGCCGCCGCAGGAGACGGTCGTACCGCGCTTCATGCACAATGAGTTGGCATGAGGTGGAACTATATGCGCATCCATCGAGAGAGGAGAAGACAAGGACTGGCCGGACCACGAGCGCCATGTATCGCGACGGTCGACGACGACGACGACGACGACCACGAGCAAAGGACCTCGACCTTGACCTTGACGAAGAGCTGCTGGATCCCGTCTGACCGGGTCGAAGATGGATTTGGTTTGGCGGTGAGCCCCAAGGAACAGCGTCAGTCCATGGATTACGAGTGGATGATGGATGGATGGGTGGGTGGATATTCTGTGCCGTCAGTTTATTTTCGAGTCCCGTCTGCCGCGTGGATAACCAAGTGTTGCAGCAGCAGGGAATTGCAGGTCAGGGAATGGCAGCTCGGAGCCAGCTAGCCAGCCAGCCAGCCTCTCTGTCTCCGTCTCTGTCTCTGTCTCTGTCTCTGTCTCTCTCTCTCTCTCTCTGTCTGTCTGGGTTTGGCTTCCCCGCGTTCAGCTCTGGCTTCCTCCTTCCCCCACCATCCGTTCTCGCACTAGCGGGGTCCCGTCCAGTCCATACCCGGACGTCCACCTTCATCATCGCTGTTACTACACACATACTTGTACTTCTTCCCTCTCTTAGATCCCCTCGATTCAATCCTCTCTCCTCGACCGCCCGACCGCCCGACCGCCCAACCGACCTGCATCCTCGCTGGCTGCATCCTCCGCTGCACCTCTCTGCATCCTCCGCTCCCGTCCCTCCGTCTCTCGTCCCGTCGCACAGCCAAACGCCACAATCATGCCCATCAACCGCGTCACCCTGTTCAAGATGGCCGACGACGACATCCCCGCCGTGCTCGAAAAGTACACGACGCTGGCCACCGACGCGAAGAAGGTACGACACCCAAATCCCACTGCCTCGGGTCCTCCCGTCGGGTCCTCAAACATTCAATTTCTTCAACTTTGTCGTCTCCCCCCCTCCTCCCTTGATTTCGCAGTCAGACATGTCCCGCACCGTTAGCTTGCCTCCGGAGACGCCACCCCGTCGCAGCTCTTCCATTGCTACTGCCCATCACCGGTCAGCCACGGCCGCCCTCACTCAGTAGCCTAGCTAGCTGTCGACATGATGGCCATTGCAACCGAGCAGCAGCATTACCATCTCTTTTCACTCTACCCTGTTGCCTGCTTGTTCCATGCCCCTCGCTCATCACCAACGCGCAGGACTCGGCCCCCTACATCCTCTCGGCGCGCGCGGCCAAGGTCATCCCCGACCCCGCCGGCCGCAACCAGGGCTACACCGTCGCCGCCACGACCGTCTTCAAGTCGCTCGACGACATGAAGTACTACGACGAGGGCTGCGAGGCCCACGGCCAGATCAAGCAGTTTCTTAAGCCCCGCCTGCAGGGCCTCATGACTGTCTACTTTGAGGTTTGATGAGTCCTTGACTGGCTGCGTGCGTTGTAATGGGGCTAGATTGGTTCCGAGGGAGGGTGTGGGGTACGGGTTTCGTATGTAGACAGAGAAGGAAACACGCACGATGAGTGAGTGGAAAAATTGCAGACTGGTTATATTATAGTCTTTGATGAAGGTTTACCCGCATCTGCCTGGCCCTTGCCCCAAGCAGTGGCTTCTACTATACAAATGGTATTCAACCTCCCCGTGCGTGACGCTCAACCAAACAGCCACCACCACCACCATCGACTCCTTCTATCACACCCTCTCCAAACCCTCAGCCGGCCACCCCTTCTCCTCAAAGTACGCGCGCGCCAGCTCCGCCTTGCCCCACGGCAGCACGAAGACGGGGTGCACGCGACCCACGCGGTCGGCGTCGTCAAACGGCAGCGAGTCGTTGGGCGCGTCGGCCGCCTCCCAGTTGTACGCCGCGGCGAGGGTGCCGGCGAAGAGTTGGGCGGCCGACGACGGGTACGTGTAGCGGTGCTGGGCGGCCGAGAGTCCGCACAGGTTGTAGGCTGTGTGGTAGCCGTCGACGGGTCTGAGGAGGTGCGTGAGTAAATTGAGGTGTAGGGTAGAGACTAGGAAGAGGAGAAGAAGGGGTAGAAAGGGGGCAAAAAATGGAAAAAAGAAAAAAGAAAAAAAAAGAAAAAAGAAAAAAAAACTCACTTGCCCGGCTTATCCCTCAACCCGCCCTTCGGGCCCTGACACGCGCACAAAATATACCGAATCATGCCCTCGCGACTCCACAGCTCCTGGCCCTCGCCAGACAGGCCCAGCGCCGCCTCGACCAGCGCCCAGCACCCGCCGACCCAGTGGTTGTAGCAGCCGTCGACGAGCTTGTTGGCGCGCCCCGCGAAGCCGCCTTCGGGCGCCAGCTGCCTGCTGCTGAGCCAGCGGACGAGCGCCGGCACGTCGAGCGCCGCCGGGATGGACTCGGCCGGCGGCCCCATGATGCAGAGGCAGGCCAGCGCGCAAAAGGCGTACGCGCCGTGCGCCTCGTTGTCGGGCGCGCCGCCGATGCCGCCTTCGAACGTCTGGCACCGCGATAGCCATGCGCCGAGCCCGGTGATGAGCGTTGGCTCTTCGTCGCCGCTGCACTGCGCTTTGAGAGCTGCGTAGGCCGGTGCCGATGATGGCAACGTGAGGGGCAGGTTCAGCAGCGACGTCACGACGAGCGCGCAGTAGGCTCCGCGAACGTCTTCTTCGCCGCCTTGGGCCACGGTGAAGCCGCCGGATGGCTGCTTCATTCGGCTGAGGAATGAGTGCATCGTCGTCCGGTTGATGACGTCGTAGCAGGGAGGTCCGCCGGCTGTGAGGAGGGCGAGTGTCGTCGCGTAGGAGCAAATTACATGTGGTGTTTGGCCGTGGCCACCCCCGAAGCCGCCAGTTGGGTGTTGGAGAGGTCGATAGGTCTCGGCGAGGCTGTTTATGTCAGTTTTGACCAGTCCAAGGAGTTGATGTGTGTAGATGAGGTTGTTTGAGCAACACAACTTACCCCTCGCGAGTAGACGTCACATCCTCGCCCAGGAGAGCCAGCGCCGTCAAACTCCAATATGGGATCCAGGGTCGACTAGCATCCAAAATGATGAATTGCTCCGGCCACTCCGCCAACGCATCTGTCGCATATGGGACGGTACCCTCCCTATTCAAGTGCGGGACGCCATGCGAATTGAGCGGAAACTTGTTCGGATTACCGGTCATGAATGGCAAAACTTTTTCTACAGTCTTTTCCTGCTCTTGCGAGGTTCCCGTCTCCAGATCATCTTGGATCACGGGTTTCTGCGAAAACAGCGCCGGGGCTTGAGGTTTGATGTCGAGATCGACGAGGTCGGGCACGACCTCGGCAGCGCCGCCGCCCTCCATGGTCTCGAATTCCGAGTCTGAAAGCTCTTCAATGCGCGCAGAGTCGGACAGCAGCTCGTCCAGGCGTCGTGTCGGTGATGGATGGCGGACAGCTTGGGCGCGGCCTTGCTGCGGCGGCGACGGCTGCTGCTGGGACGCGCTGCGGGTTTTGAAGACGACCTTGCGGCGTCGCATCGACTGGAGAATAAAGGACGTCCACGGGTCTGGCTGGTCGTTTTGGGAAATGGTGGGCTCTGCAAGCATGCACCGGGGTTGTCGAGCGGTCGCTTTGGCTTCTACTGCTATTGTCCCTCACGAGCTCATTGTTTCCACCCGCGAGCCGGTCGTTTTCGGTCAACGAATCTCTAGCAACCTTGGCCGCGACAGTCTCTAGCAGCGCTCAATCTAGCCTCGAGATGCCGAGTCGATGATTGTTCTGATGATGCAGGATGGATTGTCTTGGCGAGCGGTTGCAAGGAGATGATGTAAAAAGCCTCTGCCGAATCGGCACTTTGCCGGAACGGAACTCTGGCGGGGCTGTCAATGCCATCGTCCGCGCTTCTCTCTCTCCATGAACCATTCTCTTCCTCCGTCAACATTTGGAACGTCTTGATTTTCGGCCAAGACTCTCACGATCTCGAAGAGTCCGACGTTGCTTTCCTGCCCGTGTGCCGAGCCGAGGGCTGTCTCACTCGCACGTGTTGAAACGAAGACAAAGGAAACCAAAGGTGGCGAGAAACATGCCCATGTTTGCATGTCGCGCGCGTCTTCTTTCCGGTACGATCGACGTGGTCTTTCACAAACATACCTGCTAGTACAATGCAGTCAGCTTGTTCCACCGGCCAATCGAGATGACAGGAATTTCGCGGAGCTTCGACGTGAGGGAATGGCTTCTCATTCTATTGGGTATTCAAAGAGATGAAAAATCGATGATGCACCACCTCGACACTCGCATCGTGGCCTGCTGAACAAGTCACGACGCGCTGCTCTTCTTCAGTACCTGCAGGACTGCAAGCCTCGTCAAAAGCTTTGATATCTTGCCATGTTCAACCAGAGTTTGCGCGTGGAGCCATCCAGAGCCAGTCAGAAAGAAGCCAAATACGTCACACCAGAACTCTTTGAATGCTCCACGATTTGGACGACCACCATCCCGGCCTGCCAGCTCGATCAGAAGATCCATCAACACCTTTTTCCTGATGAGGCAGCGGCAACGTGCTGCAATCGCTTGGCCGGTCACTGGTAGCCATCCGTGTGCAACAATCACTGACAACTTTTGGCCAAAGATGAACTTGGCCCGGTTCCACGGCCCAGTGGCAATCTGACGCGCGAGCATTGTCCGGCCATGTCTGGGCCCATGTGCGATTCGGCCCTCCTGTCATGTCAGTGGCTGGGATGGCAAGATTGCGTCGTTGCACAGCAGAACAGCGGAAACGAGGGAGCGAGCGAGCGATAGACGGCATGTTGCGCAGCAGCAACAGTTACGAAAGTGGTAGCGCAAGCTCGTGTGCGAAAATTCCCTGTGGCGACGCTTTGGCAGCTCCGACATGATTGCAAGACATTGGTGTTGTGAGAATGGGCGTCCAAATTTTCCCAATGCGGCGCGTCAGTCTGACCCAAACCCCACGCCTCTCGTCCAACTTTCTGCTCATCGACCAGTCCGACTTCGTAAGGCTTGCGTCGACTAATCAGCTTCGTCCGCGGGATTCTCAGGGCTGACATCTATCGCGTGATGCAGCAGCAGGTGCTGCCGCCGCACCGTCAGAACCGTCCATCTCGTGGATCTCGCCACTCTCTCTGCGTCCCATCACATTTGCACCACCGATTTCCGGTGCTCGCGTCCGACCTCGGGCGAGGACGAATCACCATCTCCCACTCTTGAACATGAGCAAGGCTCGACGTCAGCCCTTCGAGTCAGCTCGCAGCATCGCGTTTCCCAGAAGGGCGCAGATCCCACCCCGTAACTGCCTACAGCACAATAATCCATGAGCCCATGTCATATTAACCCCCTTCCTAATCGAAGCGTGCCCCTCGTGCACCCCCCGGATTCCCTTCCCCACCCGCTCGCTCGCCCCTGTCGCCGCCTACCTGTCACGCTGCTTCGGTTCGCCTACGCCTGTCTGTCTGTCTGGATGTGGCAGCAACCGAGCGGGCGTGCTGCAAGGCCCCCGACAGACGAAAGAGGGTGTTCGCGTCGTCGAGACAGGAAGAGAGAAGTGTCCCGGCGGCGCCTGCCGCCTGCTCCGCACAACACACAAGAATAGAGCGCCTGGCCTAACACAGACTATCCATGTAGTTACTTACGGAGCAGCATTCATGTATGTATGTGGTTGAGTCATAATTGAATCGGGGCGCCGGTCCCTGCCTGACGCGCCCCCGTGCCCCTTGTATTTACATACAGCTTCGCCATGCCCGCGACCCGTCGTCGGGACACTGTACTGTACCTCTGAGACGGCAACCCCGATGGACGGACGGACGGACGTCGTGCAATGAACGACGGACCGAGCCTTCCTTGATGCTAGACTGGCACCCTTCGTCAATCCTTCCTTCCAGCCGCCGGGTCGCTTCCTCTCGTCTGGAACCAACGTCCATGGTTAGGCCAGGCGGCGCGTCCATCGCATGCAGAGCAAAATTACCATCCGTCACGCTACCCATCTACATATCTATATCCGCATTTTGCTCGCCTATGCGACTCATTGCATAGCTACGTATGTGTATATATGCACAGTACATACAAAAATACCCTGTCCACGGCCGCACCGCACGCACCCACAAACGCAAACGGCGCCCACACCGAGCCGAGCCGTCCGCGCCGTCCGCGCCGTCCGTCAGTCAGTCAGTCAGTCTCTGTGGAGTGGGGCTGGCTCGAGACAGACAGACAGACAGTAAGTGAGTGAGTGAGTGAGCGAATAGTGCGGAAGGAGATGTGGCGCCGCTCGTTAGACGCACCGTCGTCGTCGGGAGGGCTGCGCCAGCTCGCTCGTTGGGTGCGTGCCGCCGGCCTGGTAGTTCTTGATGCCACCCACCCACCCACCCACCTTCCGTCATAGAAACGCGTCTTCGAAGCGCAAAAGAGAGATGGACGCCAGACGAGCCATACGACGACGGCGGCGACGACCGCTCGAGCCGTCGTCGAGGAGGTGACGCCCGCCAGCCAGCCGATGGCGGGGGCGCTGGTGACGGTGATGACGCGACTTGAGCGCCGGCCAGCCGCCCGGTCAGTTACAGTACGCGCTGAGGTACGTGGGTGGGTAGGTGGCTCGCCATTTCATTTTTCTTCTTGATGTTTGCGCTTTGCCGCCGCGGCGCAATAACTGGCCAGTTGCTACCTAGGAGTAGGAGTAGGTACCTGTGACATTGTTGCACATTGCACATAGATGGCGTCACTGCTGCCGCTGCCCCTGGCGTTGAGACGAGACGAGACGGGGTGAGGTGAGGTGAGGCGAGGTGAAACGAGACGAGACGACACGAGATGAGGCGGTGGGATTGACGTTTGTTTCCTGTTTCCTTATTTCTTTGTTTTCCGCTTCGCCATTGATCACGGAGGAGGAGGAGGAAGAGGCGCGCGGCAGGTTGGCGCGTTTTGGCGCTCGAGTGGAGTGGCGTGGCGTGGCGTGGAGTTGCATCCATCCGATTCATCCAATCCCCAACGTAGGAGTAAGTCACCATTTTGACAAGCTGGATTGATGTGTGCGCATTGTTCTCGCTTCCCGAGCGAGTACATGGTCATGCGGACGTGAGGTGTTGTTGTGGAAGTGCTTCTTCAATGTCTGGGTGCGCATTTCTGGCCTGCTGCTGGGGCTGCTGGGGCTGGAATGAATGTCATATGGACAGTATAGGTGGGTAGATGCTGCCTGATGATGTGAATGCCGCCCGCAGATTTAAAGTAAGAACGACGGACGGACGGACGGACGGGTGGGTGTGAAGAGAAGAGAAGAGAAGAGCTCTCTCTCTCTCTCTCTCTCTCTCTCTCACTCACTCTCACTCTCTCTCGTTTTCCACAGCAGCGCAGGTCGCCAAGACAGCCGCAAACAAGGCGCATGTCGAAGAGGAAAAAGCAAAGAACATTTCTACCTAGCCACGACCATCAAAACACAGTAAAACAAACCCAGGCTCCCATCGTCCGAATTCCACATTCACGGCGGTATCGGTGTCAGATAAGACAAGGTGGCGAGCGGCGTCTCTTACTTAGCTCGCGCGCGGGGCAGAGTTGGTGGTAGTGATGGTGATGGCGGTGAGAGAGAGAGAGAGAGAGAGAGAGAGAGAGGAATTAGAGAGGTGCGTGCTGGCCACACATATCAATGGATGAAGACTGATGTGTAGACAGATAGATAGATGGATGAATTCGCATCCCGTCCCGTCTCATGTCGTTGCTTCAGGCGGCGGGAGTAATCAGACGGCTGCGGTGTTTTGCTTTACTACCTACCTAGGTATGTCAATAGCTACTTGGTGAACAAACACACTGAACCATTTACTCACCATACAATCAACCAAACGAAAAGACCATAAATAGCGATCTGATTCATCACCAGCTACCTATCAATCATATAGTTGGTCAGTAAATCAACAAACTACTACAGCTGCTGCACCACACAGCACTCACTCACTCACTCCCCACTCAACCCAGCTACACATTCACCATTGAACCACCTACCTACCTACCTACCT
Source organism: Phyllosticta citriasiana (assembly GCF_038021145.1). NCBI lineage: Eukaryota > Fungi > Ascomycota > Dothideomycetes > Botryosphaeriales > Phyllostictaceae > Phyllosticta > Phyllosticta citriasiana. The sequence continues at coordinate 458,768 of NW_027117282.1, read as the reverse complement.
ACCTACCTACCTACCACCACCCACCTCCCCACCTCTCTACTCCTATATCTACTCACCACTCGTTACCGCCGCCACCGCCACTGCCGCTTTCTCAACACCATCTCCATGATGCGGCAGACAGGCTGCAAGGCCCACCCACATCTGCCATCTGCCATCTGCTGCCACGAATAAAACAGCCAGCCACGCCGACCGTTTCTCTGCTCAGATGTAAGGCGGGTGGACAGGGCAGGGCAGGGCAAGGCAGTCTGTGAACGGATGGGCGGGCAAGTGGCGGGTTGGTTCATGCGGCGGCTAGTGAGTGAGTGGGGGGAAAGGTGCGGTGCGGTGCAGGAGTTGTGGTGGCATTTGACTGACGCTGCGAGGTAGGGAGGTGGGTGGGAAGTGAGCGGTTCATGCAGCTACATGCCTAGTCAATGGCGAGGGGTGGAGGGGAAGGGAAGCGGGATGTATGTACGTAGCGGCGGCGACATCGATGGCGACGCGGTGAACAGGATGTGTATGTATGTGTGCGGGCAGAAGTGAAAGAAGTAGAGCGTCTGCCGCCGTAGGCTTGTGATGCTCGCTCAGCGCGGTTATCCGTTTGAACAACAAGGAGCTTCCAGAAGTGTATGTGTCGCGGCAGCTACATGTGCTTGCAACTTGTTGGCCCGCTTCTCTCTGACGAAGCTCCGCACATGAACATGCCGACGAGCTAGAACAACAACGACAACGAACCGGGACGGGACAAGAATAGCGAACAACGGTGGCGGTGTTGGCCGCAGCAGCCGCCGCCGCCGCCGTCGCCGCCGAAGCCTCCCAGCTTCTCTGGCTACTGACTGGTGATGAGCAGTCTTCCATCCACCAGAGCAAGGCGTTGATGGCCACGGTATCCGCTCACACAGTCGACGAAGCGATCCATCCACGGCCGCGGCCTCTGCCTCTCGGCGTCCCGTACCCAAGACCCTGCCACCGGTCAAGTGACACAGTCCAGCAGTGAGTCTGTGTGTGAGATGGCGCTCGAGCAAGGACGGACGGGTAAAAAGGAAGAGAGCCTGCCAAGGAGCAAGGAAGAAGGAAGAAAAAAATTAGACGACAAACCTCTTCCGCAACCCCTGGGCGCAAACCACGATCTGTGTTAGCGAGCAAGGGCCAGAGCCGACATCGAGTGCCTTGGTATTCGCCACAGCAGTGAATAGTGACAATGCCTTGGATGCACTGTCTCTATCATGTAAAGTAGGTACCGCACTCGACATGCAGCGGCCGAGACCAGACCACTGATCGGACGACGAGCCAACAAGACGCGAGGCGAAGCAGCAGTGCGTTCGGCTGTTTGACCGTTTGGCGCAAGTGCTTGTGCATGGACGCATTACTCGGAGCTTTTGGTTGGCCCGCTGGCCAGGGTAGTCGTGTAGACGAGGCCAACAGCTAGTGCACGATGGGAGGTGGTAGGTTCGTGGTGCAGGTACCGGCGCGAGTGCCCACGTATCATGGTATCCACAGCCATGACGTGATGATGAGACGTCAAGGTGTTACTGGACGGACATGGAGGAAGAGCAGTGAGATGAGGGGAAGCAAGCAGATTGGGATGGCTAAGCGAGGCGGGGTTTTCGGGATGGGTTGTTACCAGAGCATTGTCTGGCGATGAGTATGCAGCCTGACTGGATAGATTCGGTCAAGAGACTGAGGTGTGCGGCGGCTGCATCGACAGCTTCTCCACTAGAATCTTTTCTTAGCTGGGGTTGGAAATTGAAGGTTGTTTTACAGTTCAGCAACAGCTGCAGGAGCGGCTCCAGGAGTGGAGCATGAGGCGGGCTTGTGTGAGAGTGGGCGGTTACCGTGTCGAGGGCGGCGTATCTCGGCGTGCAACGACGACGACGCGGACGCGGCAGGCATCTGATCAAGGCCATGGAGAAGTGGTTGGTGGAGAGGTGGTCGGGACGTGGTTGCGTGGCGCTGCCGACTGGCAACGACTACCTTAGAGTCCTGTCGATGTCCCCTGCAATCGACTTGGCACGTCATGAGCCGAATCTCGCCGATGCCGCTGACGCTCTCCAAGGTCCAAGTTGGGAACCGTCGACGACCGGGCATGAGCCATCCTGCAGCCCATCACGACGCCTTGCTGCTATCAACTCGGAGTCAGCTCGACCGTGCCGCCGGGCGCTGCGGTTGCTGGTGAGCTTTTTCGGGACAGAATTTCTGCAGCGAGCGCACGGCTTCGGCATCATGGTCGGCTTGTCGGTTGACATGCAGACGATCAACGGCCAACGCTGCGGCGCGGTAGCGTCGGTCTTTCTAGAAAAAATGCGCCCCAGTTGTGAGTTGGCAAAGCGGAGCACCATGCGAGAAATTCTCAGAGGCGTCTGTTCTGGGGCATTTTGATGGGTGCATTGCGCAATTTGGTCGCTCCAGAGACTGCGAGCATGAAGAAAGAAGGGTGAGGCTGAGGTCAAACCCCCCCCCCCCAAAAGGTGGGGGCTGGGAGATGGGATGACGGTTGGCCGTCGGAACGGGACGGCCATGGGCTTGATGACATTCTGGAGGGATGTTCCTTGAGAATTAAAGGGCGGCGGCAGACTGAGACGGGTGTCTGTCTGTAGACAACCGAAGTCCAACGGCGGTGAGGAAGGGTACACAATGGCATTGATTGTTTGGGGACATTTTGCGCGTGGCTTTGTCTTGTGGATTTTCTCGTGCGTGAGAGAGAGCAGCGCAGTCTAGGGGCACAGCAAGGGGAAGGTTATGTGGTTTTATTTTGGGGTCTATGCGGGCCCTGAGACACGATCTGGAGTGTGAGTGGACAGAGGCAGCAAGGTGGTTCCACCGGTAGCGCAGGAAGGAGTAGCACTGTGGTTACAGTGGTTGCAGGCACGCGGACAGGCCGAAGGGAGGGAGAGAAAGTCAATCAAGAGACGGGAGATGTGCATGCACACTCACTGACTGCACTCTGCGAACAGCGGAAGGAATCCAGGCGCAAGAATGCACACTGGTGGTGTGGTGGTGGTGGTTGTTATCGATACGGAAAAGGGCCGTCTGGGTGGGGCGACAGGGACAGGGACAGCGACAGGGACAGCGACAGGGACAGCGACAGCAACAGCGACAGCGACAGCGACAGCGACAGGGACTACTGGTGGATAGGCAGACAGTGGGAGCCGGACTAGGTGGAGCGCGTGCTGGTGGCAGAGAGAGCAGTTGAGTCGAGTCGAGTGGTGCTGAGGTCGCTGGGTAAGGTAGCGAGCGAGGGCCGCCCTGCTCTTGCTCTTGCCCGCCTCCTCCTCCTCCTCCTCCTCCTCCTCCAGCCTACCTACCATACTCCTCCTCCTACTCCTACTCCTACTACCAACCACCAACCACGACAGCTTGGGTTGTTCTTCTTCGCATCGCTCCATCTGCAAAAAATGGCCCCCGTTGAACGGCACTTCCTGGTCGTGTGTCGCAATGACCGGCGTGACCACCAGCCCGCGGTGCAGCCAGCCAATCATGACGCTCTCTTGCGCCTCTCCCCACCCGCCCCCGGGCTTCTCTTCACCGCTCCTCTTCAACTCGTCCGGCCCCGGCTTGCACGCTTCCTTCAATCACCCTCAATCTCACCCTCAGAACCTGCCCGCCAAAGTGCGGTGTGAGAGGTGATCTTTGCAATTGCCCTGCTCCGCTCACCTGAGAGCAGCCAACACCTTCACCATGGACCATCTCGACTTCACCTCCGACGCCTTCTACGCCTTCGACAACTCTTTCCACGACCCCAGCCAGCAGCATCGCTACGCCCACTTCTCCACGACTCCAGCCTGGCCCTATCCCAACAGCGACCACCCCGACAACATGTCTCACAATGCGCAACTCGCTGCGCACCACAATATTACAACCTCAAAACCCACTTCGACTCAATCCACCCAATCTGCTCCACTCCAGACGAGCGGTCTGCCTTTCCACCACCCCCAGGCTCACTCGCTGGACCCCGCTGCCATGCTCAACTCGTCGACGGCCGGCTGGCACCTCCAACTCCACCACCAGCCTATGCACAGCTATCAGAATTCTCACCACCACCACCACCACCACCACCACCATGATTCCGCTGCCCTCGAATCTCCAGAATCATATGCCTCTTACGGCGCCCCGATCCAGACCTCGCCCGTCGACTACTTGCCCACGTCGCAACCGCCGCTGCCAATAAATACCACCATCGACATGTCCGGCTCCTACATTGCGCTATCTGGCCCCATGGACCAGTCCATGCCTGCCCCCATGGCCTTTCCGCACATGAACGACTTTCAGCAGGAGCTCATGAACTACCCCATGAACCCCGGCGAGCTCGTGGCCGCCGCGAGCGCCAGCGTCGCCGGTAGCTCGCCCAACGAGAACTGGCTCGAGGTGCGCTCGCTGTCGAGCAGCGACAACGGTTGGAGCACCGTCGACTTTCACCAGCCCAACAACAGGCACTCTTACGACTCGTATAGCGACTCGCATGGCGCAACAGTCTTCAACCCCATTCAGACGCTGCACATTCGCACCGGCTCGGACTCGTCGCAGTCGGATGTTCCGCAGTCGGCCCACTCTTTCGGCAGCTTTGAGGAGATTCCCCCTTTCCCCATGCACTCGCCCCAGTCCGAAGTCGAATACCCTCCCCACGCCATGCAGCACGGAATGCACCACCACGACCACGAGCTCGACCCTTATCAGTCTTCCGCCTACTCGGTCAGCCCACCTTCCACCTCGGCCCAGCCTTACGCCATCAAGCAGTCGGCCTCTTCATCGTCCTCGCCCACGTCTTCAGACATCAGCTCGCCCCCCGCCTCGCGGAGAAGAAAGAGCCCCACCAACAGCATCGAGGCCGCCACGAGCAAAGTCACAAAGACGATTGTCAAGAAGCCGGCAGGAAGCGCAAAGAGGGACGACACCAAGAAGATCGGCAAGAGACGGGGCCCGCTGAGGCCAGACCAGAGGCAGCAGGCCCACGAAATTCGCAAGCTCCGCGCCTGCTTGAGATGCAAGTTCTTGAAGAAGACGTGCGACAAGGGTGACCCTTGTGCTGGCTGCCAGCCTTCCCACGCCAGGTTGTGGCAGGTCCCCTGCACCCGCATCGACATCAAAGACATTGCCTACTTCATGAAGGACTGGAAGGCAGACTACGAGCGCCACGTGAGCTTGGGCTTTTCCGTCGGCAACATCAAGGGCTTCTCGACCATGGAGAGGCCGATCTACATCACCCACGGTTACGGCCACTTCCTGTCCATCACCGCCCGCGAGGTGTACGTTCGCGACGAAAAGTGCTTTGGCGTGGACTGGGTCGAGTCGATTCACGAGGCTCCCAGGGAGTTTGAGGTTACGACTGCCAAGTTGTCGGCTGGCATGGAGAGCATTTCGCCCGCAGAGTTGTCGGCCTACCTCGACCGTTACATTGACGGCGGCTTCGAAAACTTTGTCGATGAGTACTTTGAGGGCACTTACTTCCTTACCGAGATCCTCAAGACGGCCTACCGCTACTACCTCAAGTCCAAGCTGCCCGTCATCCGCAAGGCTTTGAAGCTGGTTGTTGCTTACAACCTGACGGTCCACGTGACACTGTGCGAGGGCCTCTCGGAAGAGGAGATGGAAGTTGGCAAGATTGACACGACCGAGAGCAAATTCTTCGGCAAGACTGTCGCTCCAGTCATGATCAACTTCCAAGTCAAGTGCGCCCTGGCAGACATTTGGCGCGAGTTGCAAAAGGAAATTCTCGAGGAGCTGTCCCAGCTTTACTCGTCCGTGTACAGCGGCGACAAGCTCAAGAATTGGCCAACCATCTTCATGCTCGCCGCAATCCTTCTGGCCGTCTGGGAAGAGATGCAATTCGATTGCCACTACAGAGTGCCTGACCCTGCCGCCGTCAACAAGTTTTGCAACGACATGGAGAGCACTCCCGTCGGCGTCATTGTGGGCCTCTTTTCTGCCATCTCCCAAAAGCTGCCCAGCTTCATGGAATGGGACACTCGCAAGCACCACCACTTGCTTGCTTCCAACATGGCTGTTTGCGACGCCATGACCGAAGTCAAGCAGCACGTTCAGAAATATGGTAAGTCGCCGTTGAAGATGGTAAAAAAGACATGTCTAACAATTTCGCAGAGGCATACCTGAAGAGCCGTGGCGAGGCCAAGTTCGATCGCAACGACTTTGACAGCTTATCCAACAAGTTCCTGTCCAAGCTCGTCATCCGAGCGAACTGATACCCGCCTTTCTCGCCGACATGATTGGAACGCGAGCTTTCTTTTGGCCTTCTTGTACAGTTTCCAGTTTGCGACGAAAATTTTTGGATTCGGCGGCACTTTTTATAACGACTCACGACCTTACGAAGCGGAGCATGAGCGCTATCAGCGAGCATTTCGCTAGATTCCCGATTTCCCGCAGCGGGGGAAATCACGCTTGCCAACTGCATTCCATCACTTTACGACTCAACGGCGGTTCTCACTTGTAGTCTTCGTTTTCATCTAACGCCCGCATACGCCGATGATGAGATGATACCTCGACACGTCGGTGTTTGAGTTGCAAGCATCTGTAGCACTGAAAAGAAAAAATCAGACCACCTCGCCACCCGCGCCATCTGGTCACATTTACCGCGCTTTGGTTTCTGCTTTCCGGTCGGCTCTCTTTGCATAGCCTGCACAAGCAAACGGTACCAACGAAGACTTACGAAAGGATGAAACGATGAAAGGCGCTCTCAGCAGCCAAGACGTTCATGCCTCGGAACAATGCTTGTCAACTGCCCTGGGCTTAGGGCAGTATAGCTGTACGATGTTTCATCATCCACAATGGCATCTCTCGATTTGCTCGCATGTTTTTTTTTTTTTTTTTTTCTCTTTTTCTTTTTCTTTTTGCTCCAATGGTTTTACGGATATGGTTTGGAAACGGTATCAATTGGATAATGATTTGGATTTATTTCCTTTCCTCTTTCCTCCCAAGTGACGAGGAAGAAGGATCTTCTTGGATGGGATTGACTAAGGCTAGATACGTCCCTGCACAGCTCGCGCTGTGAATATCTACTCGAGGTCGGTCGTGGAAACAAAAATGGGCTTGGATTGCCACGGTTGCAGACATTGTGCCATAGAAAAAGTACACTTCAACAAGTTACTCGTGCTCGCTTCCATGCGAAAGTGTTGCTAAAGGGATGGACGTCTTGACTATGCCATAGTGCGGCAGCTACACAGGAAACATTTGCGAAGCAATTTGAGATTGATTCTCGAAGGTTAAGGGCAACCCAAATAAGGCGAGGCAACCAAGGCAGGCTGGGCGGCAGTGGCGGGGCATCGGTGTTAAGGCACACTCATTCGCCGACAATGACCCGCTGCCCATGACATGACTGCCGACAGTGGCAGCAGAGGCAACCTAGGTACATGTAAGCCCAGCCAGCTGCCGTGGCCGTCACGACTTCGAGGTAGAGGCACATCGAACGCTCCAAGCTCGCCTCTTTGACGCGGGGACTCGTCACCTCGAATGCCCCCTCTTTCACGTCTATCTCGGCAGCTGTGGTTGCTTCCTGCAAGCCGTGCCCTTGACCTGTTCCCTTCGACGACTTGCCGCTCCCCCCACCATCCCGACACGCCTCCACGATAACAACAAGACTACCTCACCATCGACACGTCTGCGCTGGACCAGCGGCCGCCGTAGAGCTTCTCCCCTCTCGGACACTGGCGAGCCCGCATCGACAAGGCCATGTTCCAAACCTTTACGGGTTCCTCGCGGCGCCCCCGCCAGGTCAATCTCTCCGGCCGAACCGCCAACCCGTTCGCCGCTGTTGGCGCTGGCTCAGGTGCAGGCTCCCAAAGTGCCGTCGCCAGTGCGCAACAGGAGAGGGCGCAACGGCAAAAGGAGAGGGAGAAGCTGCAATCGGCAAAGACAATACAGAGATCATGGCGGGGCCACAGAGCACGGAGAAGAGTGTATGCCCAGTTGCGTCAGGACTGGGATGCAACAGAAATTTCTGGTGAGCCATACAAGCTGCCACATCTCTGTCTCACAAAGCTGGACCACGTCCAATTGCTAATGTCTGGATAGTGGACGAGAGCGAGCCCTACGACACTGAAGCAGAAGCCTTCTCCCAACTCCAACGACTGCTGCTATTTATAAACTTGAACAACGAAACAGACCTCGCGCGATTGCGACGATATTGCAAGCGCCAGATGGGCAATGCATATTCTGGTGGAGCGTGGCACACGGCATACATGCGGCTGCAAAAGACCATACTCGATTCATTAGAGCGCCAAGTAAACAATGTGCTTGACGGCGCTGTAGACTTTGCGCCACGATTATCTATCCAAGGCCGCCCGTCCATGATGCAGTCACTCGAGACACTGTGCTTTTTGAATGAAATGATACCCCGGGAGACGTCAGAGAATTCCAGGCAATATTACAGGGTGATGGGGCGGCTGATACGCGCGTTCAACGTTGGCTTCGATGGAGGCAAGTCGATTCGGGTTAATTCGCTGAACTTTTGCTAACTTCTGTCCAGAAACAGATTTCGAGCTTCATCAAGACCCGTGGAAGGAAGCAACACTAAATGCCGTTGTCTCGCCTTTGCAAAAGTTTCATGCCGGCACAGCCAATACTTACGAAGCCTTTGCTTGTCTCTACCTTCCATACGCTGGATTATCTGCAGGGCCTAGATTCAGACTCTCCAACTACAAACCCAGAACACGGCACGAGTGGCTGGACCTGCTAGCTTCGAGGCTGAATTACAAACTGCTTGCTCACTCCCTCGCCGAATGTTTCCGGGATTCCGAATTCGACAATTACCACCTAAATTCTGCGGATCGCCTAGCGCTTTTGACGTATTTTATCTACTGTCATCGATTCGCCCACGACTTCCGAAACCCGCAGGCTTACTCGTCGGACAAAGATTTCGTTTGCGTCGTTTCCAACCTGTTGTCTTCGCTCTCCGACATGATGGACAATATGCTAGAATCAAACGAACAAGAAGAGTCAAAAGTTAGTATTCTCTATCCCGTCATCAACGACCAAATCATGTCTCTGGTGGACGAGGCGAGCATCCGCAGCCTCTTGGCCGATCGGGCAAGCGGCTCATTTACCAGTGAAGCCCGGGAACTGGCGAGTTACGCGCTTACCTTGATTCGCTTCTTTCCACGCCGAGGTGATGAGATACGAATGTGGTTGTATCTCGGCTCCAGCGCTGGGCAGAGCATGCCCGCTATCAAGTACTTTTACCAGGCCGTCCGATCAACTAGTGTGATGCAGCAGATTTCGAGAGATTCAAGAGCGGCGGTCGGACTCCTCCAGGGCGAGAAGAAGGACTCGGCGTTTCGCGGCCAATGGCAGGCTCCCGGAAGATCACAACAAAGCGTGAGCGACCAAACAAACAAGGAGTGGCAGGTGATTCTCATTTTCCTCGAACTCTTCATATTCGTTCTCAAGGTCATGGACGACGACGAATTCTTCTCTGGCGGCAACCCTACCGGCTTTGAGACGGGCGCACGTTCCAGCCACGTGCGTGAAAACGCTTTGCCTCTCTCGGATATCCGCGACTTGACCGTGTTCTTGAAGAATCTTGGTTTCGCCATGTATTTCAACGCTTCAGAGATCCTTGGGGATGACGAAAGAGATAGGGAAACCTCGGGCGGCATCAGCAGTTTCTTCAGGCTGTCTGCTGCTGGTGCTGACACGATAGAGGATGAAGAGGACGAGAAGAAGAGGAGACAAGAGACGCACACGATTGGCGGCGTCGCAGGAATGACGCTCGAGTATGTCAAGGGTCTGGTCACTGGGCTGCTGCGCATGGTCTACGAGCGCGACTCTCGTCGGAAATTCCTCCCGGCCGACCACTGGCTCATGACCTCTCGGTTCGACATGGGTGGATTCATCTCAGCCGTCGTCCAAGAGGAAGAGAGCCGGAATAGGATTCAGGAAGAGGATAGCGAGGATGGCGGAAACATGGAGATGGACCAGGACATTGACGGCTTGGAGTTGCCCGAGATCTCTCAGCTTATCGGGACCAGACGGACTCAGCAAGCGCGGCACCTGGAGAAACTGCAGAGGCAGCAGCGCAAAGCAAGCCGCAAGAGATATCTTCAACTGGTCGCTCCCCGGTTGGAGATTTTGCAAAACATGCCCTTCTTCATCCCGTTCACGATGCGGGTCCAGATTTTTAGAGAGTTTGTGAGGCTGGACCAGTTGAAGAGGAGGCATGGGCGCACTGATCCCGACCAGTGGCGCATGGCAATGATGCACGAGTTTCAGGGGCAAGACATTGGCCGGCACCACGCAAAAGTGAGGCGAGGCTTTGAGTTTGACGATGCCTTTGATCAGTTCTATCAGCTGGGTGACGGACTCAAGGAACCCATTCAGATCACCTTTGTCGACAAGTTCGACACGATAGAAGCAGGCATTGACGGAGGCGGCGTGACCAAGGAGTTTTTGACCAGCGTCACAAGCCAGGCGTTTGCACCGTCCGAAGACAAAATCGACCTTTTTGTCGAAAACGATGGCCATCTGCTTTATCCGAACCCATCTTCGGTCGAGGCCACCAAGCACATGATGCGCATGGCCGGCGTGACCGAGGGCTCTCAGCTTTGGAGGGAGAGGATATCATGGCTCCTGGCGCGCTACGAGTTCCTGGGGCGCATCGTAGGCAAATGTCTCTACGAAGGGATCCTCGTCGACATCAACTTTGCGCCCTTCTTCCTGCTCAAATGGTCGCTCACAGGCGGGACCAACAGCGCAAGCAAGGAATCCAGCTACCGGGCCAACCTCAACGACCTGCGCGACTTGGACGAGTCGCTGTATCAGGGGCTGCTGCAGCTGAAAAACTACCCGGGTAACGTCGAAGAGGACCTCTCGCTCTACTTCACCATCACCGACACCATCCACGGCGACGCAACCAAGACGATCGAGCTGCGGCCCAACGGCGCCAACACGCCCGTGACCAACGAGAACCGGCTCGTCTACATTTCGTACGTGGTGCGGCACCGGCTGCAGACGCAGCAGCGCGAACAAACGGCGGCCTTTCTGCGCGGCCTCTCGGCCATGATTTCACCGTCGTGGCTCTCCATGTTCAACCAATCCGAACTGCAAACGCTCATCGGCGGCACGTCGAGCAGCATCGACGTGGCCGACCTGCGCCGCAACACGCAGTACGGCGGCGTGTACACGCTCGGCGACGACGGCCTCGAGCACCCCTCCGTCCGCCTCTTCTGGCGCGTCATGCACTCGCTCGCCGACGCCGACCGCCGCGCCGTCCTCAAGTTCGTCACGTCGACTCCCCGTGCCCCGCTGCTCGGCTTCGCCAGCTTGAATCCCCGCTTCAGCATCCGTGATGCCGGGGGTGACGAGACGAGGCTGCCGAGCACCAGTACATGTGTTAATCTGCTCAAGTTGCCCATGTATAGGGATGAGGCTGTTTTGAGGGAGAAGCTGCTGTATGCCGTCAATTCGGGGGCGGGCTTTGACTTGTCGTAGTAGTTGTAGTGGGGATGGAGCGTAGCGCAGCGCAGCGCAGAGTCATGGGATGTATGGAATTGGATCTGGCATGGAGTGCAATGAATGGCATGGCATGGCACGGCATGGCATGGCCCTGACATGAGACGACGTCGTCTTTGGCTCCTCCAATTCTGACTCCCCGATCGCGTTACTGACTGTCGACGAATGACTCACCTGACCGATTGAGTTGGGGGAAGCTTGAGGGCAACCCAAGCACAGAACCCGAGACGTAGCTAAGGTACCCATGTAGTCATCCGCCACTTGAACAATTGAGACAACGGACTGGACTGGACTGGACTCGACTGGATTGAATGTACCTGACTGGAATAGGTAGGGGGATGAATGAGTGGGTCGGTCGGTCGGTGAATTGGGGCGGTTGGAGTAGATGGACAGATATTCTATCAACATCTCTCTTCTTTTTTTTCGTCTTTCTTTCTTCCCTTTTTTTTTTTTTTTTTCTTCGTTTTCTTTTTTTTTTTCTTCCCTCCCTCCCCTTTTGTGACTTGCCCGTCTTGCTTGCTTGCTTGCTTGCTGTTTCAGTTTCTGCTTCGAGTTGTGCAGTGAAAGTGATAAGTGCTTAGAGTGAGTGGACGACGACCGACTGCTCCTCAAAAGTGTGACTGACTGACTGACCGTGGCAGCGGGTAGAGGAGTGCAGAGTACATGTGTGTAGATGGAGTAAACCGCTTATGTATATACACGTTTGGCAGCATGGAAGGATGGCTAGGAAGAAGGCAGTGAGGCAGTGAAAAGGCGTTGATCATGCATGCATGGCATTCCAAGATATCGTCTATTCTAATCTTCCAAGCTTGCTTCACTCTTCACTCGTAAACGACGTAAATATGCACCAGACAATCAAGACCCATGTTCTTAGGCATGCTTGTTCCGACCTCTTGCATCATCCATCCGCTGAGTGGGCTGGGCCAGTCTACAAGACGGTGCCAAAGCCAAACGTCGTCTTGATGCTCCGGACGTAGTACTCTCCCCAGTTCCTCTTCGTGACGTCCTCCTGACCGACGGGGACGCCCTCCCAATCCACGCGCATGACCGTCACGGCGTCAACGTCGTTCTGGTCAAAGTTGATGTTGAGCGTCGAGTAGTGGCCGGCGGGCCACTGCGCCAACCGCCACTTTTGCACAATGCGCGTGGGCTGCTCCAGCTTGACAAACTCGCCTGCCACGTTGCCGCCAAAGAGCTCGAACTTGGCGCCTTCCCTTGCGCCCTCAAAAACCTTTGGCGGTGCCCGCGTGAAGGCTGCCAGGCGCTGCGGGTTGGTAAAGGTTTCGTACAGCTCGGCGGCTGTGGTGCGGAACTCCTCGTTGTCGGTCACGGTGGTGACGTTGACGAGAGGCCCCGAGCCTGAGGCGGCTGTATGCGAGCTGCTCTTCGCTTCTGAGCTGCCCTTGTTGACTGACGAGCTTTCGTAGACGCGGGCTTTGGGGAAGCTGGCCGACGGATTCACGCCAGGTGCGTGTTGAACATCTTTGCCGTGTTCGGCAACCAGAACTCCAGTCAGCCCGGAAAAGTGCTTGCGGAGTTGAGGTACGAGTTTTGAGCGGACCAAGTCTTTGACCGGTCTCTTGCTCGTCTCGTCTGCGTAGAGATCTATCTCAAACTGTGTAGACAGCCGAGGTTAGCAAATGGACAGCCATGAGCGAAAGGTAGCAGCACCTAGGGAACGTACGACGTACTCATCTTCCTCCGTATCGTGTGCTACTTCGGGAACGGTGATTGTGCCGCTCGCCTCTTGGCCCTCTTTATTCTTGCCTGCAGAAGAGGTCAGGTACCATTCAGTGCAACAGTTTGCGTCATCTGCTCCTAACGCATACCTGAGTACTCGAGCTGCAGCTTCACATCGTAGATGGTTATGACCTTGCCCTTGCGCTGGCTGACCTCGACATCGCCGTCCATGCTGATGAGGCGGTCAATCTTGGCCGACACGCCGTCGTCCTCGACCGACAGGCCCGTCAGGTCCTTCTCGAGGTAGTCCTTGGCCCAGCTGCCAACATCCTTGTTGACCCAATGCCAGTTGTTGGGATTGTGGAGGACCATGATTGTGGTGGTGGATGGATGGATGGATGGATGGATGAGAGGAAGGTTGAGGGAAGACTGTTGGGCTAATCATTGTCAGCTTGTGAAACAACAAGGTGAGGCTTTTGTGAATTGAATTGAAAGGACGCGATCAGAAAAAGGAATCTTGTTCCCGCAAAGCTAATCCACATGCAAAAAGAGTACAAGTCTTTTTCGGCCTGGTGCCAGCGTGTGTCTCATCATGCGAACCGAGGGTGACGTGAAGAATGGAGCTCACTTACCAAAGAAGTGGTTGAGGGGGTGGCGTCAATGGATGTCGTAAGAGCTGAAGAGTGAGGCAGTAAGGAGATGGGGGGTGTCTTGAGGGTCGAAGTTGGTTTTGGATGTTGAAGAAGTGAGGATGAAACAAAGCCAGAAACTTCCAAAAGCTTCCAAAAGCAGCTGTGACGGCGGCGTGTTCGCCGGCCCGATTTAGCTCCGGCGTAGCTAACCTCAACCCTCTATGGCTGGGAGAAGCGTAAACAACAGCGGCGAACCGTCATCTACTCAGAGTTGACTTGAAAATGGCATGAATTCCTGGCGTGCAATTCATATTGTCAATGGCTGCCTCGGAATGGTTTGCCTCGACGCGACTATGTGACTACGTAGCAATGTAACCCCAACCCTGTCAGCGTCACAGACATGGCTTGGAATGAAGACTCTTTTGAGATGGTTCACTGAAATAGATGACAGTCTGCGATGGTTCTACTGCAGAGTCATTCAGTCCGCAAATGCATCTGTCGACAGCCAACAAAGAAGCCAAGCAACACTAAACACCGAGACGAGCCGTACCCTTGCCTCGCGTCCTGAGGCTGCCAAGGACGGGTGTTTCCTTTATCATTGTAAAATAGACCAATGAGAGCCCAACCGTAAGCAACATTGTTTTGTTTGGCGGGTGAAGCCCAATTGTTTGATCCTGAAATGCGTCGACGGGCCACGAGATTCCGGGAGATCGACCACCCAGGACATGGCCGCACTTTGGCCGGCCCCGCGACTCCTCGCAGTCCAGTCCAACTCCAACCTCGCTCCCGACGCTCCTTTACCCACCTCGACCCAACCTCCCCCTCGCGCAGTGCTGCGCACCATGTGATTTTCCTATCTGAACATGCGCATACCTTTTTTTCGCATCTGGTATAGCAGCTGGTACACCGTTCTCTTTCTAATCCTCGTAGTCCTGCTCTGCGTCTCTCCCGGCGACCTCGTCTACCAGGCCATCCGCAACCACTCGTACCCCAATGCCTTTGTCGTCGGCGGCGTCTACCTCCTCACCCTCATCATCGTCGGCTTCGTCTACTCCAGCCGCATATACACCAATAAGACGGTGCTCGCTGCGATACCAAAGTCGTACATACCCGTCGAGCCGGGCGAGGTGGGCAAGAATGTCCGGCGCATGATTGTCAAGGGCTTCGAGCGGAGTGCCTTGATCGCTTGGGACTCGCGGCCTCGGGATTTGAGATCGGAACAAGTGGGCGACAGCGTCGAGCGTCTGTCCTCTCCAGACCAAAGCGCGCCCGCGACCACCAGGTCGGACAAGTTGGACGATGCGACAGTAATTCCCATCAACCCAGTGGCGCCTCCATGGGGGCACATTTCACATCCGGGCTGGTCCTCTCCAAGCGCAGACAATCTGCCAAATCTTCAGTTTCGCACCGTCGTCGTCGAGCTCCCGAACCTTATCGAGGCCAAAGCCGTTTCGCTGGCGCCTCCCGATCCGGCCTTTGCTTTTCCCAACCTCCCCGAAGGCCAAGTTATACCCGACGCTCGAATAGTGTCCTTGCTGCAGCGCCCTTCGTCCATGGGCCTTCGCGGTTACATTGCGCACCTCTCGACATTCGGCCTCGTCAACCCGCCGCAAGTCGGCGCCGCGTTCCTCGCACGCTACGAATATGCGCGCTTCTCGACCGACGCCCTCGGGGAAACACAATTCCAAGAGCTCATGGACCTCTTCGCGCAGCTCCTGACCGGCATGGCGGAACTATCGCCACAACTCGTCGCCGACTTGCATCGCGAGGTGGAATACAGCCCGACAGCCAGCTCCGACTCGGTCAGTCTGGCGCCATCTCAAAGCTCATCGTCGACGGGCAACAGCACCGGGTCTGCAATCCACTACAAGACGCCGCGCACCCGTCCTTACGCTGAGTCGGTCTACACCCGGTCCACAACGTCGACGGCAGAGGGCAGCATAGGCGGCGGTACAATGCGCACGGCGCCATCGCACGTCCAGGACCGCCGCCCCTCGGAGACGGTGACCATGCGATCGCCGCGCACACCGACGGCGGAATCCTTTGCATCGGCGTCTGCGTTCAGGTTCACGCCGATAATGCAGCCGAGGCGGCAGGGCTCTTTTGGCCCGGCTCGGTCTGTTTCGAGTTCGAGTTCAAGTGCGAGGAGCGTCATTCGGCTGAACCACAATCCGAGGCCAGGCGAGTTGCCGTATTTTTACCAGCAAGAGGACGGATGAGGCAGACGAGAGCGGATGCCATTGCTTCGCTAATGGTTCCGGATGCATCCCAGGAAGAAACCGACTCTCGACACGAGAATTGCCGCTCGGCACGAATTATTTGTAAAAAGCATCTGTATAGGAGGTCAACATATTCGACTAGTCTCCAATAGCTCTAATATCTAATGCCCGCCATCCGCGTAAAGACATCCAAATCGCAAAACAAGCAGAAAACGACTGCGCCTCTACGTCTTCTCCCGGAACTACCAGCTTATTAGCTGTCTACTCCTGTCAAAACCACCTCGAAGCTGCCTGTCCGGATTCAGCAGCTTTCCCTGCAAAATGGTATACTTGACAATATTCTCGCAGTGCTCGGGTCGCACGCGGGCTAGCCACATGCACTGCGCTGCCTCCCGGTTCTCCTTGGCGGTCCCGTTGCCCTCCTTCTCCGCCTCCTTGTCTCCATTCTCCGGCACCTGGCCTGCGTGCGCCGCTGCAGACTCCGTCCCCACGCTTCCGGCCCGGCGGTATATCAGCACGTTGGCCGCGTACTTGTGTCCACCAACGTGATTGATGAAGTAGATACCAACGCCGCCTGGCCGCTCGTCGTGGAGGTCGCGATACAGGCCGAGTGGCCGCAGATGCCGCTCGAACTCTCGCCTGAGGAGAGGCGCGGATTGGCCGCAGCGCGCGTCACGCGTCTTGTGGCTGCAGAGGAGGATGAGGTAGTTGTGAGGGCAGTCGCGCACTACCAGAGGCAACGTCGGCTTCGGTATGGACTTTGAAGACTTGGAGGACTTTGCGGTTTTTGCAGAGGTTGAAGATGTTGGCCCTGGCGCAGCAGCGCCGTCGAGGGGTTGCGTATTTGTCGGACCGGTGCTGACGTGGTTTTGAATGAGGGTGGGAACAGACGACGGCGTGACGTTGTCGACAAGGGTAAAGGCGGGGAGCAGCAGTACTGTCGTGGGGGATTCGGCGCCAGCGGGGACGGCCGTGTTGTGAGCTTCGTGGGGAAGAGGCATGTCGGAGGCCGAGAGCATCATTTTCTGTGCTCGCCGGGGCTTTAGCCACAAAAGTTCGGGGTATCGTCTACTTGCGGAATTGGGACGACAGGAAAGAAAGACTTACCCCATTAGATGGCTTGACGCCGCACTTGTCGACCGCCTCCATGATGCTACCCTTCTCGTCCGCCACATCCCTGACCTGCAGTCAATCATCAGAACTTGGCCTCTCCTTCGGCTGCTCCTTGTCTCTCTCCCCAAACCCCCCCCAAAAAAAAGCAAAAAAAAAAAAGTAAACATACCCAGTCCGTCTTGCCCGTCGCGACAATCAAGTGCGTATTCCAGCCACCAATGTTGCCGTACATGTTGTCGCTCTCGTCGACGCTCCACTTGCGCGGGTACTTGATGGTGCAGTTGGCGCAGTCACGCAGGCAGTCCTCGCCGTCAACGGCCGGGTCCGTGACGGGGAAGAGCTGACCCGCCTTGGGCGCTTTGGCGAAGCCGTCTTCGTTCAGCGCGGAGCCTGAATGCGAGGCGACGCGGCCCCATAAATTCTTGATCGCGGAAGCCATGGTGGGCGCGAATTCCAGATTTTGCGAGGGAGAGAGAAAAGGAAAAGAAGGGAACAGGGTGGAGACGGGGGGAGCACAAGATTGGGGAGCAGGTGGTATTAGAAACGCAGCAGCGCAGGAACGCGGAGGAGTGGGCGAGGTGGTAGGGGTGGTGACGAGCTGGGTGTTGATCTGATGGGACGCGGTTGGCGGTCGGTGATTAGATTGATAAAAAGTGCGGAATTTGGCGCCCCGCGACGGAAACAGGGGGGGCATTGGGGGGGCATATCTCCGACCGAGCCGATGGCCGACGCGATTGAGACCGCAGACAGCTCCGCGACCAACCAACAACGAGTCGAGATTGTCAGCACCGGTTCCGCCAAGCACGCCTCTATAGCAATCGTGGGCTTAGGCTCTCCTTGTTGTTATACGTTGCTGTCTGCCTATTTGCTGGGCCAGCCCCGGTGCTAACGCTTCGACCGAAGCATTTGGTCCGCGACCTCTTGCTCGGCCTCGGTCGTTGGGCCCGCTGCTTTCTGACCACATATGTGCATGCCGCGCCACAGTCCCGGTTGCTGCTGGACCACTTTCGGCAATGATATCGCGCGTGGTGCTTGCGGGCGCCCCG
Source organism: Phyllosticta citriasiana (assembly GCF_038021145.1). Classification (NCBI taxonomy): domain Eukaryota; kingdom Fungi; phylum Ascomycota; class Dothideomycetes; order Botryosphaeriales; family Phyllostictaceae; genus Phyllosticta; species Phyllosticta citriasiana. Next base: position 440,642 of record NW_027117282.1, on the reverse strand, counting down.
GATCCGAAACGGCTTTCGTGGGACGAGGATTCGCTGCTGTGTGATTGGGTGCCGGCCGTCGCGCGCTTCTTGGATTCGACGACTGGAACGTTGGCAGGTGGTGGCAGCCTTGGTCGTGGTCAGGAACTACAAGACGAAGGTCTCTTTCGCTGGCGTAGCGTGCCGCTGACGAATACGCGGCTGCCGACTGGACTCACGCAGGAATTCGGATCGCTGAACGTACAGCAGCAGTTCCATGGAGAATTGACTCAGAGGTCTGTTGATGAGACTGATGTAGGGAGCAGCCAGGTGTCTTTGCCCGTGTCGACCCTTCAGCCACTGCGCGAGACCAGAGGTGGAAATGGATCTACGGAGCGAGACGATGAGGAGTCCCGGTTCATCGAGTATTCAATGGCCGTCCATGACACCCTTCTTTCCTCGCAACTGGATCTTAGCCTGAGTCCCCTGGAAGAAACCACCATGCTCGACTCCTTCCATAGCGACATGTACATGGACCAAAGCAATATATCCCTGGGCAAGACAACCCAAGCGGATGTCCGACTACCGCGAGCCATCAAGAACCTGTGTGAGATACCCACCGCTGGACACTTGAAGAGCATCATCCCCCAAACCATTGTCATCAATCTCATTGTGGGCGTCATATCGATTCTCCCTCCGCACTCCAAGCAGACGCGCTACGGGCTTCGGGACATGGCCGAGATCCTGGTGGGCGACGAGACGGGCATCGGCTTCAAAATCACCTTCTGGTTTGCTGCTAGAGACAGTCAGCGTGCAAACGGTGGTGCAAGAGCGACCCCTCCTGAGCCCCTGAGAGACGCACTGGAGAATCTCCGTCTTCAAGACGTCGTTCTGATTGAGAATGTAGCGCTGGACTTCTTTCGGGACAAGGTGTTTGGTTCCAGTCTGCGAAAGAGCATACAGAAGAACCAAACAAAGCTTCACTTGCTTGCCAGGCACGGAGTGGACAAAATGGGTGGACTGCAAGGAGTCGAGAAGGTGGCGAGGGTAAAAGATTGGGTCTCAGGCTTTGCAAACCCACACAGAGACGCAGTGGGCGCTGGAAACGATGGCCGCGTGAAAGGACAAGACTTTTTTCTGCCCCCTGACACTCAAGATTGAAGTGGTAAGGCTGCTCGAATCGGTTTCGTGGGGTTTTCGCTTACTGGTGTACGACAGCGTGCGAGAAGCCTTCGGATCGATGCCGGGACGTTTCCCCCTGCCGTTTAGGGTCATGAAAAACTTCCGCGGATGACGCTCGCACTGGACACGACATGTCAAGACCACGAGAGAATCTGTCCTGCCCCGATGACGCGCTACCGGCGGTCATCGTGACGCGAGATCACTTTGCAATGTGTGAATCACGGCCCCGTCGCTTGTCGCAACAGACCCATCTCTGAATACTTGACGATCTCGATCCTTTTAACCCACCGAATTCGCACTCCCTTGCGAACCTCGCCACTCAGAGCGTTGTTCAAGGACGATCATAGCGAGCCTTGGCAAGTGAGTCACTGTCGAATAAAAAGGCGGCCCTTAACAAGCTTCCCACGTGTGTCTCGGCGTCAACGGCGGGCGGAAAGGGGGACAAGGGTTGACAAGGTCGGGCTGTCGACTGTTTTGCAGCCACGAACGGGAACGCCAACCCGATCAGGCTGGTGCATGCGAAACTGCGGGGTGATTGGGGTCGCTGCATGCTGCTGGGGTCCTGTTGGCAGCTTTGGACCATGTCTTAGGGCGTGGTACAGCTCTGTGACTCCTACCATCACTATCAACCCACAAGATAGTGAGGGGGATAAAAGGAGCTGTGTTGGACGGCGAGGGAGCATCAACCAAGGAAACACTCCATCAGTCTGTGAGCCAGCTTCTCTCGACTACGAAAATGGGAGACGAATCATACGCACCCACCCCTTCGACGACCTTCAACCGTCACAAGGAGAGAGGTATTCCCCAGCCTTCTCCAGAATGAAAACAAGATCGACGAAATTTGCTCACCAGCCCCCAGGCTCCTACGACGCCGAAACCATCCACAACATCTTCAACACGACCAGCGTAGCGCACGTCTCCTTCCTGCCCTCGCCCTCCGATCCCTTCCCCGTCATCCTACCCATGATCGGCCAGATAGGAACGTACCCAGGAGGCGACAGCGACGCCGAGGCGGCCTGCTACCTACACGGCTACGTGACGGGGCGGCTCATGAAGCTCAGCAAGGACAACCCCTCCCCAGGTCTCCCCGTCTGCGTCTCGGCGACCAAAGTCGACGGCTACAAGCTGGCCCTGACGCCCTTCCACCACAGCTACAACTACCGCAGCGCGCTGCTGCAGGGTCACGCCTCGCTCGTCGCCGACCCAAACGAAAAAATGTGGGCTCTCGAGCTGCTGACCGACGCCGTCATCCCCGGTCGCTGGGCCAACTCGCGCCGCCCCGACGCCGCCGAGCTGGCTGCCACGAGCGTCATCAAGATTCGCATTGCGGCTGCGACGGCAAAGACTTCTGCCAGCGTCCCCGTCGACGAGCGCAAGGACTTGCGGAATCAGGATGTCGTGAGCAGTGTTTGGGCTGGCGTTGTTCCTGTGTGGGAGTGCTTTGGTGAGCCGGTTCCTGCGCCTCATAATAGGGTGGTGAAGGTGCCGGTGCATGTTGCGGAGTTTGTGAGGAATGAGAATGCGAATGCGCAGGAGTATGCTGTGTGGGCGGCGGGCCACGTGCCGGTCAAGAAGAAGGGGGATGATGATGAGGAGGAGGAGGAGGAGGAGGACTAGCAGATGAAATTGTCTGTACTACTTGAGCAGTGCGTGAACACTGATAAAACGAGCCGAACAGTGAGGAGTGAACTAGGCGATCGAATTGTATGTTACAACAACAACAACAACAACGAAAACAACTGTTCTATACACAAAACACCTGCCATCGCCTTATCCCCTCGCGTCCGACTCCTCCGTCGCCGTACCATCAGACCTGACGACCTCCGTCCGGCAAGCAAGCAGGCGGGTCAAGTGATCCACCCACCTCGTACCCCAATGCTTCTCAGACAGATTCTCCAAAATCAACTCGACCCCGTCATCCATCGCCTCCAGAATGAATGTGGTGCGGTTGGTACTGCGGCTGCCACCCGAGATCCTTGCCATGAACGGCCGCGAAATTGCACCTAGTTCGTCTCGAATCAGGGTATGCATACACCCACATCCCACACCACCACCACCACCACCACTGATACTACTACTACAGCGGGTCGGGGCCAAGCAAAAAAAGAAAAAGGAAAAAAAAAGAAGAAATAAAAAAGAAAAGAAGAGAAAAAAGAAACACGACTCACTGTCCACCAATCTTAAAAACAACAGACTCCGAGCCCACATTCGATCCCCTCGCCATGGCCTTCACCTTCTCATCATCGGCGCGGCGCACCGTCGCATCTATGATGACGCCGCGCTTGACCAGCGCTCGGCCGGCCGCCGCGTAAATGTCGTCCCAGCGCACTGACCCCGACGACGCGAGGCAGAAGCCGCGTTTGCCGCTGTCGGGAGGGAGGGATGGGGGTGGTGGGGTTGAGGGAGGATGGCGCGTGTGAGGGCGATCGAGATGTACAGGGCTGTGTTGTTCGTTGATGTGGCAGACGGGCCAGGTGTGTTAGCTGGTTAGAAGGAGAAGGGGGAGGGGGGTGGTGGTGTGGTCGGGAAGGAGAGGAGGATTGTGGATGGGTGGATGGATGCCCGGAGATTGATGTGGGGATGAGAATGAACTTGCCTTGCCCTCGCGCCCAACTCCACACATGCCTTTGCGGCCTTTGCGGCCGTCACGACGTCGACGGTTTGGATGGAGATGGGGTCGCCGAAGCCGGTGCTCTTGCCGTCTATGCGTCGTATCGTGCATATCAGCCAACCCACCTCATCCAACAATCCAACAAGACTGAGAAATGCGGATGGAAAAAAATTACACACAGACAACGCAGGGGGGAAAACAGGTAGATTCTGACGACGTCGCAGCTGGTTTGGACAGCCTGGAAACTCTCAAAAGGGTCGTCAACCGAGATAGCTAGTCCTCGTCACACACTACTGCTCACATGGACGAAATGCACCTCCCGTCCCGTGCTCTTCTTGAGCTCCCCCCGGGCAGCGCCTGGATAAACGCGCGCTGGCCGTTCGAGTGATACGCGTCAATCGACCGAAAAAACGACCGTGATCTACTTTTCCGGGACCAGCTTCCTGATGCCGTCTGGCGTCAAGTCGCAGCGGACCAGCGCGTACAAGGTGTCGTAGCCCGTCGTGATGATGTTGTTGGAGTCGGCGGCCCATGTGGCGAGGAAGGATCCGCCCAGGTGGCCGGAGGCTCCCGTGACGAGGACGTTGTGAGGCATTTTGGTCGTGTGGTTGTGGAGTGCTGGTGAGGCTGTTCTGTTGCTCGATTGTGCTGCTGCTGCTGCTTTGTTGCTGGGTGGTACTGACTGCGGCTGGAGGAATGTACATGTGAGGTGTCGATGAGGCAATACTTCTTCCCCATGATGCAGGTAGAACGACTGTCTTGCAAACCAGAACTGATTTCTAATGGCTTGGGGTTTATGACGACTTCAACATCATCATGATTCCCACTGGCAACAAGTTTGAAGCCAAGAGTGAAATAGTAGATAGGCATGCGGCTTGTTGATGATTATTGATTAGTCATCATTTGGAGGAAAGTTGGAGGATAATTGGAGAAGTTTGGGGGTAGGTGGAGAAGTTGGTAACACTGGAGCAAAGAGAAGTAATTTGATGTGTATCATAGTATCAGACCCTCCCGATCAGTCAAGAACCCTCAAAACGCCAATAAATGTTGTTTCAGTCAGATTGTATGAGTTGATCCAGAGACGTAAAACAGTCCCAAACAAACGCCCCCAGTGCCCCGCTCGCAGTAAATGTTCAGCCAGCCTACCTATCCACGGTGATGATAATGATGGCAGACGATGACACACAGGTATCCATCCGTGCGATTTAGAAGAAAAACAGGGGGATGACTGAGTATGAGCATATTGTAGAAAAGATGTGACCAAAAAGATCAAGATGAGAAAGACACCGCCAAGACAAAAACATCAGCAAGACAACAGTCGAAGCGAAGGACAACATAGACTCATGCCCAAGGCAATGGAAAGATCAACAAAGCCCACCTATTGCTTATGGACTACCAGGCTCGTACATCTGGCCCGCCTCGCGCATCAGACTGCCCGTCAACCCGCGCATGCGACGGCCGAGCAAGTCGTCCTCGCTTGCCAGGCTTACAAGGCTCTTTCGACGCGGACGGTTACCGCTGCCGGCCGTGCGGCCGCGGCCTCTTCCGCGGCTACCGTTTTTGCCGTTGGGGTAGCCATTGTTGTTGTCGTTCGCGGCGCCACCGTTTGCTTCACCGTTGGCCGCGTCGTCATCATCGTCTCCTTCATGCGTGCCATTGGCAGACTTGCCTGCCCCGTCTTCGCCGAAGTAATCGGTGGCTTCGGAACGCGCACGTCCAGGCGACATGTCATCGGCGTCGGCTTGGAAGCGGCGCCGTGCGGCGGCGGACCCATTCCCGTTTGTAGCGGCGAGGTGTCGGTTTGCTCCGCCCGACTGCGCTTTGCCGGGGAAAGACATTTCCAGAGGACGCTCGTCATCACCCGACGACTCAAAAGTGGAGCGACGGTAGTGGTGACGGGGGCCCGAGGAACGCTTTAGGACGATCCCCACGCCACCGTTTTTGGACGAAAGAGAGGAGCGGGCTGCGCGAGCGGCATCGCGGTCAATTTTGTCGGCTACTTCGCGCATCCAGCGAGCACAGCGGAAGATGTAGCGCCATCCGTCCGAAAAGACACTGACAAATTGCAGGAAACCGTGCGAAATTCCAGGCACCAGAATCACCTCAACATGGTCTTCATCAACAAACGCGCGGGCTTCGCTCGCAGAGAGCAGTCCAAGCTCTTTGCGCTCTCGCCAGGCCGCTGCTTTTGCCTGTCGGATGCGGCCGGCAAAGATGACCGTGTCATCGACAAGTGGATCGCGTTCTCCAGTCAAAAAATAAGTCTTTGGCATATTGACGAGGAGAGATTCGGGGGCGAGCAGGGGAGACAGGAGGTAGTCGGTGGAAAAATCTGGGCGATTGTGAGGCCCGATGTAGAGAACAATCATGGCGCGCATCATTTCCGGAGTCAGAATGCGGTCGCCAAAGTATGAAATCATGGACGACATGGCCAGGCGGGTCTTGAAAGTTTTTGGTTTGCTCAAGGGAGCCTCGGCCAGACGCTGAGAAAGGGACGGAGACTCTGTGAGGCGTTGTTCCAGTGCTCGAGAGTCGACCCCCGTGTGGGCTGCTGACAGTTGGACGGAAGTCGAGGGAGACCGCGCCATTGAGGACTCGGTCAAAGTCTTGGACGAAGAATTGTCTCCGTTGGTCTTGGAGGGGCCGGGCCTGGCGGGAGGAGTCTCTTGGTCTTCATCTTCATCCTCCTCGTCAGAATGGTGCGGCGTGTTTGGAGTGAGCTTCCTGTAGTCGTCACTCTTGCGACGTAAAATTCCGTCGTTGGTCTTGCGAGTCTTTCTGTCCCTGATCAAAGCCATTTGCTCGTCGGTCATCCAATTTCCAATGTTCATGTCTAACGAAGGATAGACTAGGATCAGAGCCTCTGGAGGCGGTAGCGATGGCTCGCCGTGCCAACGACGGTGCTCGGTAGTTCCGCTCTGCAGGATCATAAGCACCATTCCCACGGCGAGATTGCCACCGGCACTGTCTCCAGCGACGATGATTTTGGGTACAGAGTCGCCAGACAGACCCAGACATCGGCCACGGCTGGCAATGATGGTGCGGTACACGTCGTAGCATTCGTTGAGCGCATACGGGTAGGGATATTCGGGGGCTTTTTTGTAGTTGAGGCTGAGAACGGGGAGCCCGGTCTTGGCTGCCCAGCCAATGAGCTTGTCGTCGTGGTTGCGTGGGGTCATGGCCACGAAGCCGCCACCGGGAATGTCCAAGACGACCTTGTTGTAGTTCTTCAAGGCGGATATGGGACCATCAAAGTATAGCCACCCCTGCACGGGATCCTTGTAGGATGATCCCGACGGCCTCGGGATGCGAATGGCCCTGGGAGGGTAGCGCATGAGGCGCGGGCGCATCAAGTTGGTCAAAAAGTTGAGGTAAGGCGTCGTTCCCTTGTCCCAGCTGACGCGCAGGTGGTCCACCGTCAGCGTGGCTCTGACCTTGCGCACCTTTTCGTCGGCCTGCTCGGCACAAATGAGGTAGTACGCGGTGAAGATGACGGAGCACAGGTCCCGCAACCACTTGCGCCTAATGGGCATGGCAGACCAAAAGCCAGCGTCCAGGGCAGTCGTGACCCACGTTGCCCGGAAATATGGTCTCGAGTAGAGATTGGCCAGAGGCTCGGGACATTCGAGGCCAACGAGTTTGCCGAAGTTTCGGGCGACGTAGAGCCACAGCAGCGTGATGATGACGGTTTGCCATGTCGTCAAGCGGTTGGAGAGGACGGACGAGAGGCGCCGCAAAAGGGGAGGGCCATGTCGATTTCCCCTATTCAAGTCAGTCAAGTTGAAGCAGACAAAGGCGGCGGGATTGTACCTGTACAGGTAGGCGGACCAAAAGGACACGACGGCCAGGACTTGGATCTTGCGGAACTTAATCGAGGGCCGTCCAAGTACGTGGTCTCCAGGCAGCGTTAGCATTGTTCCATGTGTGGTGGCGGACAAGAGGCCGAGCAGAAGATGGCGGTGTTTACCTATCATGACGGCGAAAACATGTGCGCGCAGCGTAGCAGCAGTGACGAACGAGGGCGGGGCCGCGAGAAGAGGATGATGCAGAGCCGGACGAAGCAGTTGATGCGGTGCGCTGGACAATAGATGGTCGAAGATGTAGCGCGCGTGGTTTGAGCGAGAGCCTCGTGGTCAGCGGCAGGGCATAGGCGTGGCTTTGACATGTGAAAGCGACGGGGCCGCATCGGTTCTAGCATGAGGTGACGGCCAGCCGGTGACGTTGCGGCGCGGAACCCTGGAACGGGCCAAGGGTGAGGCGGACCGACCCAGGACAACACACATGGTGATGGTGTTGTTAAAAATGAAGGAGTGGAGACAGCCAGGTAAGGTACGTGGACAGGTGTGGACAGGTGTGGACAGGTGTGGACAGGTGTGGACAGGTGTGGACAGGTGTGGACAGGTGTGGACAGGTACGGACAGGTACGGACAGGTGGTGATGTGGTTGGTGCACCGCACAGGCCGGCCTGCCTGCTTGCTCGCTCACATCCGGACAGCATGGCAGCATCTCGCATTTCAACGCACGTCAAGTGACCACCTCCATCTTCACGCCTTTTGGCCTCACCGCACTTTGGGTCTGGCAACTGTCAACCGCCGTGGCGCGCCGTCTTGGCCACGAGTAGCGCAAGCTGCCGAATTGGGGGGCGGAAGACGGACCAAAACGTCCTTACACGCCTCAGGATCATGGCCGTGGCTGGATGCGGTTAGTTGCACGGCAAACACCACCTCACGGTTCTTTGCTCAGCACAAAACAATTTCTCCCAATGGCGGCGGCGTGCGGCCAGGGACAAAGTGGCACTCGGAACCCGGGAACTTCCCTTGCCAAAATGGCGAGCGGCACGTTGAGTGACACCACCAGATCTTTGTGCTACCTGCCATCATCCATGCAAACCTTACAACTTATACTCTGCCCTGCTCTGCCCGCCGCCTTGAGCCTCTTCAAGCTTACACTCCTCCCTCTGCCGCAACCTCGCCATCTCTCGCTCCTGGCTGCATCGTCGCCATGGTGCAGTGGATTACCTTTGTGCCCCTCGCGTCGGCCCTCGAGCCCGTGGCCTTCTGGATCGCTCATTTTTTACCCCAGAATCTCCGCTTCATCGTCTGCCTTGCATCCACTGCTCTCTTTCTATCAGTCGTATTCTTAGTTCCTCGCAGCAATGTCCGCTCCGACGACTTTGCCTTTTCCGCCTGTAAGCTGCAAATGCCCAAGATATTGCCTTGGAATTAACAATTCTCCAGTTACCCTTTTCGTCATCATGAGCCATGATGTGTTGCTCATGCTCAAAGACCCATTTTCTGAATTCATCCGCCTGAGACCACCCTTTGAGCAGCGCGTAGTCACTGCGGCGCAAAACAAAGCCAGCGATGCTGCGGCCAAGGCACCGCCATCGCCCGTCTCGTCGTCAGGCGAAGAAGCTGAAGTGCAAGGAAAGCAAGATCGAACAAACGGCAAACTTACGACGACCACGACGCCCATCTACGCCTTTGCGCATCTGTCGCCTCTCAACAAATTCTTCTGGTGCATGGAAGCAAGCCGCAACCTGCGCGGCATTGGCTGGTCCTATCAAGCGCCTCATCTCCCCGCCAGCTTCCCGCCGTCCCAGTTTTACCGCTGCGTCATTTCGCGCGTGCTGCAGCTGTACTTGATGCACGACGCGGCGACGTACCTGTTCAGCAAGCTGACGGCGCATGGAACGCAGCGGTCGGCGGACATGCCAGTGTGGCGAGGCGCAGTCGGCGTGCTGTTGGCAGGCACCCAAACGGGCACCTTCATGGAGCTGACGTACTGGGTGGTGTGCGGCGTGTGCCTGACGACGCGACTCTGCTGGACAGATAAGAACCACTGGGTGCCGATGCTGGGGCCACTGAGCCAATGCTACAGCCTGGTAACAAAACCCGTCTCCCACCCTGACCCGTCATCACTCAACTGACACAAACAAACATAGCGTAGATTCTGGGGCCGCACCTGGCATCAGAATATGAGGCGGTTCCTGCAGACTCCCGGCCTGCTCCTCGCCCGCAACGTGCTGCACCTGCGCCGCGGCTCCTTTGCCTCGCGCCACGTCCAGTCCGCCCTCGCCTTCCTGCAATCCGGCCTCTTCCACTGGCTCGCCAACAAGGCCGTCCTGCCGCGCGTGCGCTTCACGGCCACCATCCCCTTCTTCCTCGCGCAGGAGCTGGGCTTCGTACTCGAAGACGTCGCCAAGTGGGCGGGCGAGCGCGCCGGCATCGTCGGAGCCCCTCGTGCTGCAGGAGAGAAGGAGACGACGACGACGACGACGACGACGCCGCCTCTCTGGCTCAAGACGCTCGGGTTCGTCTGGACCTTTGCCTGGCTCGGCCTCTTTGGCCCCTGGCTTGTCGACGACACGAATTGGACGGGCCTGACGGCCGTGCAGGCGTCGGGCGTCGGGTTCTCGCTCGTCGGCGGCTTGCTGGACGGCAACTGGCGCGGCGTGTAGGTAGGCTGGTAGGCAGGTAGGCAGGCACGTACCCACCGTAGCAAGGCATGATCGGCAGGGGGAAACGAATGCGAGGGTCGCGGCGGCTGGAGTGGAGCAAGATGGCGACTCAAATTATGGTTTTGATGGCGACGAACGAAGGGAGTCTCTGGGGGGATGAACGGATAGACGACATCCGAATAGATCGATGGATGAACGCCGCGTGTGCCTTGGTATCGACCTGGAACGGTGCGAGAGAAATGCGAACGACGAGCGAGCGAGTGGAAGAAAAAAAAAAAAAAAAAAAAGCTGTGAAAACTAATCGATGTACGGTAATGGAGTGTGCAAGCGAAAACGGCGTATGACTGGAGGTCGCTACATGGCATGCATGGCTAGAGGAAAGACACACACAACGCAATAATAGCAATATTTGTCTCTTGACTAACAAATCATGTACAGTTCGCATCTCGTCTGATCCAGATGTAGCTTGACCTTGACCAATCAACCATCCATCCATCCATCCATCCATCCATCCATCCATCCATCCATACCATGCTTGCTAGTGTGCTTTCTTTCCTCCGAGCCGTCTTGCTTAAACGCCGCACACAGTCTACTCGTCTCCTAATGAAGGTCCCCGAGCCAATCGGTCCATCGATCTAAACCCTGATGAGATGACGATGAAGTCTCTCCGCCCCGAGCGAGGCACCTCGACCTCGTTGTCGTTCGTCTTGTTTTGCTTTTTGCCTGCTTTCTGACGCGTCTTCTGAGACTGACTGATAGGAATGAAGCGAAAAGGGGTGACCAGACCGGCAGCAACAAAGCATAGAAGAAAAAGGAACAGAAAGGAGCAGAGACACGCCCTGTGTGGTTGCCTCGCTCAGTCAATCAGGCGCAGGAGAAGAAGGAAAAGATGATGAAGAAGAAGATGATGACGACGACGACGAAGCAAGGAAGAAAAAAGGACAAAACAGTGCGTTGACCTACCCCTACCCTACCTACCCCTTACCCCTAACCAACACGCCTACAAAGATCCCTGCCTCCCCACACAACACCGAACCAACTCCTCAACCTCAAACCCAAGCCGCCTCAACGCACTCTCATCAATCCCCATGCCCATTCCCATGCCCATCCCACCTGCCCCAGCACTCCCCACACTCGTCGCACTCGCCCTCCTCTCCCTCCTCACAACAACACACCGCGTGACCCCCTCCTCCCGCACCTCGACCGGCCGCGCAACCCCAGCGCCAAAACTCATGCCCGACGGCGGCGGCAGCCCGGGCGTTTGCATGCCGCCCGCTGCCCCCATCCCATTTCCCCCATTTCCGCTGGAAGTGGAGGTGGAGGCGGAGGTGGGACCGGAAGGTGCTGCCGGCGCGTCGGCGACGTAGACGGTGACGTCCGGCCCGACGATGCCGCGCCAGAGCGTCGCGAGCCACTGCCAGTGGTCGGCGGGCGAGTAGGCGTCGGCGATGGGGATGCGGGCAGCCCAGGCGTTGGCGGCGGAGAGGGTGAAGGTGGGGAGGATGAGGATCGGGGTGCGGCTGGCTTTGTTTTCGACGTTGCCATTGCCGTTGTTGATTCCTTTGGAGGGTTTGTGAGCGTGGTGGGTTGATGATGGTTTGGTTGTGGTGTTGGTGTTGGCGGTGGACGAGGGGTTTTGGGACTGCGACGGCACGTCTTCCATGGCCGAGTCGGTCGGCGACGAGACGGAGGCAGACGCGGAGGCAGAGCCCGCCGGCGACGCCGCGAGCGAGTTGCTGCGTGACGTGCTGCTGTCGCGGTCGCTGCCGCTGGCGGCGGCGGTGCCGTCGTACTGCTGCTGCTGCTGCTGCTGCTGCTGCTGCTGCTGCCTGCAGTTGCTGGACGACGACCGCCCCATGATAAAGTCAATCATCTCGGCATTCTTCGCATGCCACTCAGCGACGAGCGCGATGTACGCACCCAGACTGACATCAGCAGCATCACTGCTGCTAACGTTGTCGCTGCGCTCCGGCGGGCCCCGCGGCGGCTCGGCCACGCGCGCGTCCAGCTCGCCGCTCTTGTTCAGATTGTCGCGCAGCCACTCGGCCATCTGCATCACGACGGCGCGGTCGTCGCCCTCGACGGCGATAATGGCGCCACGCGGCGTGTTCGAAGCCGAAGAAGGCGACGCAACTCCTCCAACATGTGTTCCGTACGGCGGCGAGATCTTGCCCAGGATGCGCAGCTTGCCCCAGAACGGCATGCTCATGACCATGGCCTCGACGCTGCGCGGGTCCGCCATGGCCATGGCAGCGTTGTTGGGGTGTGCCGTGGCTGGCGCGGCCGTCGTGCCGGGCCGCGGGCTGTTGTTTGTCGTCGTTTGGAGTGGAGGCAGCGTGAGGTTGCTGTCCGGGTGATGGTTGTGGTTGTGGTGGTGGTGGTGGTGGTGTTGTTGTTGCTGGTGCTGGACGTGATGGACTGCGGGCGACGCCGAGGATCGGGGAGAGGGCCCACGCAGCACTTCTGGACGGACGGCTGGCAAGGACTGACGTCGCGGGTCTGGCGGAAAGGGGTATGGTGTCCCTGGGCCCGGGCGCGCCGATTGAGGCACATACCCCGAGTTGTAGCGCCGCCGCTTTGCGTCTGGGGATAAGGGGCTGAGCATGTGAACATCGCGATCTTCGGGGATACGACCGATGTTTATGGCAGCGGGTGTGTGTCGGATGCGACGTGGCTGTCCGTTGGCGTTGATGGCCAGGTTGCTCATCATCGGTGGGAGGTAGCGCGATGTAGGGGTCAAGGCTGGAGAAGGAGTTGGCGGAGGAAGCATAGGTGTCGGAGCGTTTCCTGGAGTTGTACCAAAAGGCGTTGATGGCGTCGTGATGCTCCGTCCACCGCACTTGGTGCAAAGGTGTTTCTCAGGAGTGCCGTTGGCGTTGGACACGCTCGATCGACGACCGCCGCGACGTGGTTGGTAACGATATTCAGGATATTGCTGTTGGTGGCGGAGCTTTTCTTCGTCGGCTAATCTCTTCCACTCTTCTCTGATAGACTCTGGCTCCGATCTCCACTGCTCGCCGATGATTTTGGATATTTCGGGATTTGCGAGCCCTGGATTCTCTGCGACGATGGCAGCGTGGTGATGCTGACGATAAAGTATAAACGCTACAAAGAAACCCCAGGTCAGCGTCCATCAAAACAAGGGAATCAACAAAGAGCAACTCCACGCCAGGGCGTCACCAGCACAAAGGGCTTAAACGAGCTATATTTGCTCAAAAGACAAGCAAAAAGATAAAGAGGCATCACTCACCGTTCCTCGGTCGTGGGATCTTGGGATCGGGCTGACATAGGCAAACGTGGTTTGCAGTTGAGCCATCAGACGACACCAAAGAGCCAGCAGAGTTGATGCGAGAGTGTGTTCCAGACACGGGGGCCGCTTCAGCTTCCTGCATGTCCATCTCTTCTGTCCTGTCGACGAGCGAGGCAGCACGCTTTCGTGTCAAGCGAAAGGGTGGAGACTCCGGCGTGAGCGGACCATCGTCCTCTTTCGATTGGGATGGGCTGGCTGTCCGGCGTGAGCGGGTGGACACAGCCGTTGATGTTTTGTTGTTGCGGGTGGTCCTATCACTCTTTCCCGAGACCTGGTGGGACGAGGAGGGATCCGACATTTCTACCTCTTCAGCTGGCCTGGGGCGTCAAGATCGATGCTAAAGCAAGCGAAGCTTGGGACAGCGGCGGCGCTCGAGGTGTCGTATTTTCAGGGGGCGAGGGCCAGCCTTGATAGACATCCAGATTGAAAACTTGGACAATATCCACGGCGCTGAATGGTGAATAGGGCGGCGCTAGTCAAAGACATGACCTCGACGAGATACTTTGTGTCTATTATGGCGCCAGCTTTTCGCGGCGAAATTTCTTTGTTTGAGCACAGCGGAGCGGTCTGGCGCATGCTGTTATCCTAGACAGGTGCGGGAAGCCGCGCTGTTCGCGATGACCTGGGCGACGGATTCTTTGACCAGCCGACGACAACGCCCAGAAGCGGCCAATCTTTAGCGCGCGAGCTCCAGCCTCAAACATTCCTCAGGCGGGAGCAAATGCAAGGAGGGGGAGAATAAAGGAGACTGATTTGAGACAATGCATACAAACGCCCAAACTCTGGGAATTGTGTGCCGCTTGGTCGGAATGCGGCCGCAACAGTCCATGCCAACGCCAGAAGATGCTGAAACTTGAATGGGTATCTCAGACAACAGCGCGGAGCACACCCGAAAACTCCAAAGAAATGCCCATGAACGTCGACGTGTGCTGAAGAAACGCCTACGACTCGGAATCCGTTGAATCCATTTCTGCCTCGTCGGGCTTCTTTTCCTTTTCCTTCTTCTCGGCCAGCTCCTGCTCGTGCTTGCGCAGGGCATTCAGGTTGAAGGTATCATTGTGGCTCACGAGGTCAGCCGCTTCGACGGCTAAGAGCCGATGGGCTTTGCTGGAAAGATGCATGCCGTCCCTGAGACAGCGTCAGCACAAGATCAATCAAAATTCAGATGGCGGCACAGTAGGTATCCAAAGACACGGTTGCACCCAGGGAGCAGCCGTATCTTTTGACACGCGCTGTGGCGGGCAAAAAATCTCACCAAAACAGGTACTGGGACGCGTCGGTGCAGGACTCCGTCCGGTTGCTATCGGCGTCGTCCATGTCGAATGGATATTGAACCCCATTTACCGGCAGTGGCAGGCATGGGCTGGTGGTCTCAGTGAAGGTCGGGGCCCGCTTGCCATCGCCGTTCTCATCTGCAATGCCGATCGTGTACATTTGCTGCTCGCGGAGCATTTCCAGCAGCCACTTATCCAGCGAGAGCAGGTGAATGCTCCCACCAACGAATTCCCGGGCCGCCCTCTCTAGCTCCGTGTTCCACTTTTCGACCAAGAAGACGGCAGATCGCTGGTACGTGGGAAAGGGACCCTCTGGTTGCTGGGAAAAGGCCGGGAGGAACGTAATGTCGGGGATGTGCGGCAGGACGACCTGGATCGGTTTGCGCATGAATTGGGCGATTACGTCAAGTTGGGCAAACAGGGTCCGGATGCTCTGACGGACTCCTTCGTGAGCCTCTTTGTCTTCCAAGCCCACGTATTGCCAGACATCGCTGATACCAAAGAAGACGGTGAAGACGGTCCTTTCTTGCACGCCGGTACGATTCAGCCGTTGTTGCTCAGAGTTGATCCACCGCTGGACCTGCATGCCAAAGTCGGCCTTGAACTTTGCATTGGAGGGGTTTTGGTTGGTGACATTCGCGACGACGTCAGTATCTACGAGAGCGTCTGGGTGCGCTTTGAAGTCGAATGAGCCCGAAGAACGGGCATAGTTCTCGATCGAATCACACAGCAGCTACGCAATCAGCGTCCGTGTCAAAAGAGGTCCATGCGACGCGCTGAAGCCTACCTCTGCACACAAAGCTTCGGTCCAAAGCGGGTGACTGGCATTGGCCTGAGGGTTTGTTTTGGGGACTGCGACCTTGTAGTGTCCCGTGTCGGACCAAGAGTCCCCAAAGACAACGAGCCGACTCCGCGAACCTGAGAGAACCTTTTGAAAACGGCTCTGCACCCGCAATGTGGGCAAGACCCAGCCTACGTAGACGAGGGAGCAGATACCGAGGAAGACGATGGCATGGAGGCGGTTGATCGTCCGCATAGTCTCGGTTCGAGTGGAATCAAGGAGCGGCCGAATAGCGTCGAGTAGCGTAGGGTAGCGGGGGAAAAGGACTTGATGGCGAGCAACAGCAGCAGAAGAGGTCCTAGATTAAGCGCAGGGCCGGGCAGGGCAGGGCAGGGCAGGGCAGGAGAGGTGGCTTGAGATGGAAAAGGTGGACGACTACGCGACACAAAATGGACAGGCCAAAGTGGACAGGCTTGCGTATGTAGGCCTGCTATCACGACGCACGGGTCGCGGCACCGAAAAAGAGACCGGTAACTGGCTACAGCCCAGTGGCGGCAGAGGTTGGCCGCTAAGGGGCGCCTCTGGACGGTGGCCATTGCCGTGAAGCTGTTGACGCTGTGAGACCGCGCAACCCATCAATCAGCAGCACGACCCCCGAAAAGCTTGACCTTGAGCCCCCCCATCTTGGCATGACGCCACTGGAGATGAGGCTGATGCCGAAGCAACAAAATGCTAAACACTCCCCGCACTTTTCCTGTCAATTCTCCGAGAAGCCAAATGTCTAGAGGCAGAGTGTGCGGAGGAGACCCCTCTCCTTTGTATCCCCTGGCTCGGCCGAGTTTCCCCTTGCTTCTTGCTCGCCTGGCTCTGGTCCATTCTTGTTCGGTACCCTGAACCGCGACAGACCCCCCCCAGAGTTGCCCGACCACATGTCAAACGTCATTCCTCTCGTCAGATTGTGGATTGCTGTCATGAAGACTGCTTATTCTTGCCCTGACTAATCTCTAGCCACTGTCAATCCTATGCTTGGCATAAGACAAGATCTTGGTGTCGATTCTATGCAAAGTCGCGGAATGAACGTAGACCTCTTTGTGGGCGGACAAGGAAAAGCTCCGTGAAGCTCCGTGAAACGAAGGCAAGTTTGGCACTCCTCAGCACAAAGTCGCCGACTTCGCGGCCACCTCCATGTGCCAAGGAAGGATTGATAATGGCAACCGAGAAGGACGAAGACGAAACTGCCAAGAGTTGTTGTTTGGTGATGGAAGAAAGACTGTCCCAGGATTCAGCCAAAGACTCCCGAATCCTCAAACGGAGCGCTGTTGGATGCCGTCTACTCGACATGTGATGGCGTTCGATTTTTCTGCCGTCGCAGTCGACATGAAGAGAGTTGGGCGGAGATGGCTGCCACAATGCGGGCGGAGGACACGGACGGGAGCTCCACCAACGCCTGGCCGACGTCGCAGCGGCAACTTATCGATAGCGCTTTTTTCGAGCCCTGACATGACTGGACTCCACGCTCCTCACTCAAGCTTTCCCCATCTCCGCTTCCCACTCTTCTTTTTTGATACCCTTCTCGCGTCTTGCCTTTGTCCATATCTCACTCTTTCTTTGCCATGGCTTTCCGGGCTTGCTCCATGCGCGTCGGCGCAGCATTGCGCACCCAGAAGCCGTCGACAGCAGCGCCACTCTCCCGTCCCCGGTATGCGTCATCTGCGACGGCAGCTTCCAGCTTGCCTGAGAGCGTGAAGCAGACCATTGAGGTACCAGTTCAATGACCAACAACCCCCAATCTTCACTCGAAATCCTCACACTCTCCCATAGGGCAATGCCGCTCTTCCCACCCCGGACCCTGCGGCAGACTCCCAAACCGCCCGTCTCGTCAACGACCAAATGCCCTACATGGTCCCTACCTATGTTCGCCCACTCCCAATGTTCCACAAGGGTGAGGGTTGCTATCTTTACGATGTCGAGAACCGCAAGTACCTCGATTTCACGGCAGGTATTGCTGTCAATGCTCTGGGACACTGCGAGCCTGGAATGGTCCAGGTGCTGAATGAGCAGGTATGGCTGGAATCGTGAATCGACTCAAACGATTAGCTGACTGGTGGACATTCAGGCCGCTCAGCTTATCCACACTTCTAATCTCTACCACAACCCCTGGACCGGTGCCCTCTCCAAACTCCTCGTCGAGCAGACTCGCGCTGGGGGTGGCATGCACGATGCGACCAAGACGTTCATCTGCAACTCGGGCTCCGAGGCCAACGAGGCTGGCATCAAGTTTGCGCGCAAGGTTGGCAAGGCGCTGGACCCCGCAGGCGACAAGGTCGAGGTCGTCTCCTTCCACAGCTCTTTCCACGGTCGCACCATGGGCGCCCTCTCTGCAACCCCCAACCCTAAATACCAGGCGCCTTTTGCTCCCATGCTGCCCGGCTTCAAGTATGGCACCTACAACGACATTGAGGCCATTCCTTCGATGGTCACAGAAAAGACATGCGGTGTCATCATTGAGCCGATTCAGGGCGAGGGTGGTGTCAACGTTGCGACTACGGAGTATTTAATTGCGCTCCGTAAGCGCTGCACCGAGGTCGGCGCCGTCCTCATCTTCGACGAGATCCAGTGTGGTCTCGGCCGTACCGGTCAATTCTGGGCTCACGCTGCTTTGCCCAAGGAGGCACACCCGGACATCATCTCCACTGCAAAGGCGTTGGGCAATGGCTTCCCCATTGGCGCTTCCATAGTCAACGACTTTGTCGTCAACAACATCAAGCCAGGCGACCATGGCACCACCTTTGGAGGCAACCCTCTCGCCTCCCGCGTCGCCCACTACATCATCAACCGCTTGGCCGACAAGGAGTTGCAGCAGTCTGTGTTGAAGAAGGAACAGATTTTCCGCAAGCACTTTGAGAAATTGCAAAACAATTTCCCCGACATCATCACCGAGATCAGAGGCAAAGGTCTGATTTTGGGAATGCAGCTTTCCCAAGATCCTACTCCTCTCATATCTGCTGCCAGGGAGAGGGGACTGCTGATTATCACGTGCGGTACCAACACCCTCAGGTTCGTCCCGCCGCTTGTAATCACTGAGGACGAGATTGAGAGTGGTATGCGCATCGTGGAGGATGCGATGAATGCCGTATTCAGGCAATGAGCGGGTGAGAGAAGCAGCTGATGGCGGTTGTATACATTCTTCTTGGTTTGGCGGGATGACGCCGGTTTAGTTGGACCAGTGGTTGGCGTTTGGGACTAGAAAAAGCAAGCGGCCCATGCTTTGGATAGCAATTTCATCTTGACTGCTACAGAATTGAACTATTCCAGGATGTCTTTTGGTGACTGGCAGAATATACCGTTGAGTCGGGGTCCGCTGACCGCCTGCGATAACGATAAGACCCACTGTCGCCAAAAATTCCGCGGCTGCAGCGTCACGCCCACGGGCCTTTTTCCATAACTTCTGCCAGTTTGGTGCTCCGCGCTCCTCCAACACTCTCCAAACTGGCTTCGGGTATCCCCTTCAGGTTCAAAGCGGGAGGTGGAAGCAGCAACATGGACGGCCAACACCACCACCGCAGCACGACCAAATCGTCGCACAAACCATTCAAGTCTCGCCACGCGAGCAAGAGTGCGCTTAAAGAACAGTCAAAGGGTTGGGCGATACTTCTACCACGCAAATCTAACTGGCCTTCTGCGCCTCAGGGAACACTGCAGCCCAGCTAATATTATCCTTGTCACAGGCAAAATCAACGCACTCGACCGAGGCGCCCGCCGCACTCCACACCAACAAGTCATGAACAAGCTCACGCGGCGCAACCAAGCCAAGCAGAAGCGCATTCAAAAAACGAGCTCACATGCATCAGCGTCGCGTATTTTCTCTGGCCGCGACGGCGCGCCGCGCCTGGTTGCCGTCGTCCCACTGACCGATGACGTTTCGCCCAAGCTCGCAGTGCGCAGCTTAAATGGCGTCTTGGATGTTGAAGAGGACGTCCCCGAAGAGGGCTGGGCCCGAGTTGAGGTTGAGCGTTTCAAACAAAAGTTGCAGTACATGGTCGTGGGCAGGAACTTGTGGGCTGCGCTGGATGCGGCGCGCGTAGCCGACTTTGTCATCTTTGTGCTCAGCGCCGAACAGGAGGTTGACGGCTTGGGCGAATTGATGCTGAGAGGTATCGAGGGGCAGGGTGTAGGCAATGTGATGGCGGTTGTTCAGGTGAGTCGCTCAAGCAATCCTTGGGGGGAGTCAATTGCTAATCATGATGCAGGGTCTCGATGCCGTGGAGCCGCCCAAACGTCGGCCACAGGTTGTTTCGTCCCTCAAGTCGTTCATCACTCATTTCTTCCCAACGCTGGAAAAGGTGCATTCGCTCGACGCATCCCAAGAGTGTTTGAACATTACAAGATCGCTGTGCACAACAACCCCCAAGGGCATCAGGTGGAGAGAAGACCGCAGTTGGATGATGATAGAAGACGTCAGATGGCCTTCGGGCAAGGCGCGTCAGACTGATGCCGAGGCAACTGGCGAGGTCGTGTTGACCGGCGTCGTCAGAGGCAAGGGCCTCAAGGCAGACAGACTGGTGGAGGTTGGCGAATGGGGCACATTCCAGATCGAAAAAATCACAGCTGCGCCTTTTGAGACGAAGAAGAAGACCAAGGGAGAGAACATGGCCGTGGACCAGGAGGGACAAGAAGCTCTCCTGGAGCAGCCGACGGAAGATCAGGACGACCTGGCAGAGCTCGCTCCTGAAGAGGTGGCGATGGAGGACGCGGACGACTACCCCGTTTCAGTTGCGCCCTCAGAGCGAAAGGGAGTGCTCCTGGACGACCACCACTACTTTTCAGACGACGACGAAGACGCAGAGCTGCACCGCCCCAAAAAGCTGCCAAGGGGAACATCAAAATACCAATCTGCGTGGTTCCTCGACGACGTGGACTACTCGGGATCAGACATGGAAAGCGTCGTCAGCGAGGACCAAGAGGGCGACCTGGCCGTGGATGGACCAGCGAACCCAGCGGACGGCATGGAAGGCATTGATCAAAATGGCAGGGAAGCAACGGAGTACGCCCCGTCCGAGTACCCTCAGTCGGAAATGTTTTTGGACCCTGCGCCCGAAGACGAGGCAGAGCAGATTGCCGCATATCGGGCAGAGCGCAAGAAGGAGGCGGAAGAAGATCTTGAATTCCCTGACGAAATTGAGCTGCATCCGCATGTGCTGGCAAGGGAGCGTCTGGCCAAGTACAGAGGCTTGAAGAGCTTGAGAACAAGTCACTGGGAAACGGATGAGGACCGTCCGTACGAGCCCGAATGCTGGCGACGGTTGCTGGAGATCTCCGACTACAAAGGAGCCAAAGCCAGGATGCTGAGAGAAGCTCTTGTCGGCGGCGTCGAGCCCGGCACGCGCGTCCACGTCCACCTGCGCAATGTTCCTTTGTCTTTGCAGACCAAACACAATCCCGCTAGGACACTATGCCTCTTTTCGCTCCTCCGCCATGAGCACAAGCACACTGTGCTCAACTACGCTATTACGCTGAGCAGCGACTACGAGGAGCCTATCAAGAGCAAGGAGGAGCTAATTCTCCAGTGCGGCCCGCGCCGCCTTCGGATCAATCCACTCTACTCACAGGCAGGCAACACGCCCAATGACGTCCACAAATTCGATCGCTACCTGCATCCCGGCCGCAGTGCTGTAGCCACCTTTATTGGACCCTTGACTTGGGGCTCTGTTCCTGCACTCTTTTTCAAGCGAGAGTTTTCAGGAGACGGCGAGGAAGAAAAAGACGGCGACGACGTCTCAATGGACGCAGAACAGCCAACAGAATCATCTTTC
The DNA here is from genome assembly GCF_038021145.1 of Phyllosticta citriasiana. NCBI lineage: Eukaryota > Fungi > Ascomycota > Dothideomycetes > Botryosphaeriales > Phyllostictaceae > Phyllosticta > Phyllosticta citriasiana. Next base: position 419,253 of record NW_027117282.1, on the reverse strand, counting down.
GAGCTGGTGGGAACGGGCACGTCACTGGCGCCGTCAACGTCCAGAGTCATTGCAAAGCGTGTCGTGTTGACTGGCCACCCTTACAAGATTCACAAGAGGGTGGTGACGGTGCGGTACATGTTCTTCAACGCCGAGGACGTGCACTGGTTCAAGGCGCTGCAGCTGTGGACCAAAAGAGGTCGGAGCGGATACATCAAGGAGAGTCTGGGAACGCACGGATACTTCAAGGCGACGTTTGACGGTAGGATCAACCCGCAGGACGCCGTGGGCGTGAGCTTGTACAAGCGCGTGTGGCCGCGGGAGGCCAGGGCGATCAAGGCTGGGGAGAAGCCGTGAGAGGATTGGAGAATGGTGGGGAAAAGAGTTGGACATGACGATATGGCGGCGCATGTAGCTGAGCAATTTTATGAATCGAGACAATGATCAGTTGGAGCGCTAGTCAGTTGTTCTCTTGGCCTGGGGTGACATCAAGGACCGAAGAGCGCAGCGGCGGGGAAGGCGGGCAGCGACTCTTCGACCTCTCGCTTCATCCCCACGAGTTTCCAGAATCTGCAGCTACAGCTACCTACTCTTCCATGCGTTCGTCCGCCATGCCGTCCTTCGATCCTCTGTCGTCTGGTCTCCTGTAGAGCCCAGTCCCGCGCGCGAACATTTTTTCATTGCTTTTGGGCACTGCACACCATCGCTTCTGCGCCTCCAATTTCTCACACCACCGCACCTCCGCATCTCCGCATTTCTCGTTTGCATGCGAGTGATCGCAGACGCCGCCGCCGCCGCCTCGACTCACCGCCTCTCGACCTCTACCATCAATCGCATAGACATAGCATGAGCATGGAATCACACAACCAGGCCGCCGCGCGCGAGGCGCGTCGCTTCCTCGCCGATCGCGTGCGCAACGATTGGAGCTTTCCCGACACGCCGCAGCCATGGGACAACTCGGACGGCGAGCTGCGCGGCGTGCACGAGTTTCGCGAGAGATTTTACGGATCAACCGACGACGACACGGTGACCGAGGACGAAGATGAGCATTTAGAAGCAGCGAGCAGCCCCAGAGAAGAACAGCAGCAGCGGCAGGACGCCGCCGTTGCAGACCGCAGCGCCACAACCACCACTGGCTCAGCAGAAGCTCGACGCCAGCGACGTCACCAGAGTGACAACACGAAGTTCCGCTTCGAGCATCCGGACGGCGTGGCCGACGAAATGGCGGACCGCGCTCTGCGGCGAAAGCGCCGGCGGAGGCGTCGCCTTTGGGCTGAGATGCAATGGAACGAGGGCCTCGCGACGTTTATTGCGCAGCGCGATGCCTGGACTGGCGCAACGGCGGCGCGCAAACATCTTCGGCGCAAGGCATCAGACGTGGCCGCTGCGGCTGCAACCACAACCACCACAACCAATGCTCCCGCAACCAACACAACAAGCACGAGCAATGGCAGTCCGACAACGGCGACATCGCCGTCGTCGTCATCGACGGCTCCGCTCGAGGGTGCAATGCAAGCGACGCTGCATCTGCACAACCTCGCCGCCTCGGACGACGACACCGACTACGAGCCGCCGCTGCCGGTGGCGCCGCGACTGCTGCCGCACAACCCCATCCGCGACAGCATCACTCCGCGCTCCTACCCAGACATTTACTCCAAGATTGTACTGCAGAGCCAGACGCCCAAGGTCCCCATCAACCTGAAGGACATGACGACGGCGCTAGTCAGCGGCTGGAAGGCCGACGGCGAGTGGCCGCCCAAGCCGAGCCCTGCGGACCCGCTCGTCGGCGCCGCGCGCAACAGCAACAGCAAGACGGGCCGCATCCCCGGCGCAGGCGTCGTCGGCGGCGGTGTTGGCAAGGTCGCTGCCGTGCTGACGGGGGGGCTAGGGGTAGGCGGGGGCGGCGGGGACACAGGGGGCAGCAACGCGGCAGACAAAGGCGGAGTCAACGCGCACGCGGCGGCCGTAGCTAAGAGCCCGACGTCGACCCATCATCATCACCTTCATCACGAGTTTCTCTCGCACCATCCGCATGTTAAGCGCGGCGTCGACAGCGTGCGTAAGGTGTTTCGCCTCAGCGGCAGCGGCGGCAGTCATCACGACCACGGCGCGTCGCCTGCGGCGTAAGAGTGGGTATTTACTTCGGCAGGCGGGGCAGTTTGCTTCGGGGCAGACTTGGGATGTGGCGTATACTTCTCCCTTGAAGCCAGAAATTGTGGCTGGCTGGCAGTATTCGACTCCCTCCCTGGTCCAGCAGTCTACAGGAAGGACATATTCAAGCCACTCCCACCCCCTCTTACCACGATGGCAAGGCTCGGACGCATTCATTAGTCCAGTCAAGCGTCCATCTGAAAGAAAGGAGCAGACAGGCAAGGGAAGGGAACGCAAGGCAACGTTCAAGGCCCTGTCAGTCAGTCCCGTTCGTGGAAAACACACACAGAGACACACACACATCACCTCATTTGTATGTACATATGCCACGTACGGCCTTCGCTTCAAGGTACATGTACCTACCTAGGCCTCACATCACTCACTCCATCCGTCCCTTCCCTTCCTTTTCTCTCAGAAGCCGTGCAGCCAGCCAGCCGGCTACCTGAGGTACCTGTCAGTCGCTGCTGCGTGGTATTCGGTTGGGCTGGAGCTGGGTTATTTAGCTTTTCTCCATGTTTGATTCCCTCCTCTTTTCCCCCTTTCTTTTCTTTCTTTTCTTCTCTCTTAACGCTCGCCTCTCCATACATGTCTCTTCCAGCATCCAAGCATCCAAGCAAGCAAGCGTGAGGGCGAGGCGTGACTCGATCGATTGATTGCGTTTTCGAATGGATGGACGGATGGAATATTCCCCTTTGCGTGCTTACTTGCACTTGCCCCCGCCCCTTCTTCCCCTTTTCTTTGCTTTCTTTTCTTTCTTGTCTTTACTTGGCGAAATTTGAGTGCGAGGGGGAGTGGATGCGTTGTCTGGGTGGATGGGTGCGGGGGTAAAGGTGCTATGGGTTGGGATGCGATGCGATTCAATGGTTGCAATGGGTTGCGATGGAAGGACGGACGGACGGATGGGCAGACCGATGAAAGAAGAATAGTAGCGGTAGCGGCGGTGGTAGTCGTGCCAGTGGTGCTGCCACATTCCCCATGAAGCACTTTCTCTCTACTCCTGTCGGCTTCGGTACCTTTCTAGGTACCCACCCACCTGCCTGCCTGCCTCTATAATTAAGGGTGAAAGAAGCGATATGAAGCAAGAGGGAAGGAAGGAAAGAATGAATGAACAAATGAACGAAGGAGAAGAGTTGATCAACCAACCAACCAACCAATCTGAATGAGTGCAGAGAGAGTAAATGAGGCAGGCAGATAGGCAGACAGGCGGGTAGGCAGGCATCATCAGATTGACGCAATTGGAGCAAAAGAAAGGGGTGGGGGGGGAAGAAGAAACGAACGAAGTGATTAAGGAGTTAGCAAAAAAAAAAAAAAAAAAAAAAAAAAAAAAAAAAAACACTACTGCCGTCACTGAAATCACAGTAATGGGCGTGTGAATAACAGTATCACGGATGGCAGATGTATGTCGAACCTCTACGGCATGGAAGGCCTGTGCAGGTAGTAGGTATGTGCCTTGGTGGTGAGAGGTGAGAGCGGGAGGGAGATAGGGACATGGTTGGGCAGACAGGCATTTAGGTGGCGTTTAATGAATGGACCAACCAAATCAAATACACTTCCTCCTTTTAGTCGGTCGGTTGGTCGGTGGGTGGGTGGGTGGGTGTTGCATTCACTTTGTATATCATGCGGTTACGCACACAGGTATGAGTGCTTTCGTAGCGCAAGTACAAGGCTAGGTGCCAAAAGACATGGCACACACGAGTAAAGGTTTCTGCGAACTGGGCCTTGAGTGCTTCTTCATCACGGTCGTTTGTGGACGCTTCAATACTCCCGAGTACTGTGGTGTAATGGGACCTAAATACTCCTTGAAAAATTCATGTGTTTGCGCGTATGAATGCTCCCAGTGTGTGCTCTACTACTAGCCTAATATCTGGTTGTGTGTGCTACTACTTTTGTCACTAAGCCTCGGTAGGGAGATGGGGTGATGGTGCGGGTAGGTGGGAAGGCGGGTAGGCGGGATAGCTTTTTATCAGTGGATGGGAGGGAGTTTTTACTTTGTTGTTTGGTGTGTTGATTCATTGTCATTATATACAGTACAGTACAGTACATGTGTCTATGTATCTGCGGATGTTTACATACCTACGCATGTATGTTTATGTAAGTGCACGTCTATCCATCAGTACATCTAGATGTTCTCGCTGTATCTATCTACCCAACCACCCGGAAAAAGAAAAAAGATAAAAAGAAAAAAGAAAACCCCATTTCAACCCCCAAACTACGCTCCCTCCCCCCGCCCCATCCCCATCCTTAATCGCCGTTTCTTCTTCTCCACCCCAGCGCCGACAACTTCGCGCCACACATCCCTCTCCTTGTCCCTCGTCTTCCTCGCCTTCATCTTCATCTGAGTGTTGCTCTTAGTCTTACGTCTCCACGCCCACCCTCCCTTCCTCTCTTTCTTCTTCTCTTGCCCCCTCTCCTTTTCCGCATAATCATCACTTCCCCCATCCCCACCACCACGCCCAATCCCAGTCCACCCATTGCCACCTCCCGCGCGGCAAAGCTCTAAACTGCGGCTCGGCGGGTCGTCCGTTAGAGGCGTCGTTTCGCCTGCGTCGAGCGCTTCCATGTCTACCTCCTCGCCCTCTCCCTCTTCCAAATCCTCTTCTCTCGCTCCGTCCTCGTCAGAAACAGCTTCAAGCGACACGACGCGGCTGCGGGCGTCGTGGTACACGACGTCGTCGTCGGTGGCGAGGGATGATGGCGTGTAGACGTCGGAGCGGGTATAGTGGTACGCAGTGAGAGAGGCGGAAGGAGAAGGAGAACCAGGAGTGGCGTCTGCTGCTGCCGTCACTTTTCTTTGTTGTTTTGCCTTTTGACTGTTTACTCCGTCGTCCACAGCGCCGCCGATGACGAGCGCGGGCGCGGTGAAGGGCTGCTGCGCAAGCGCAGCCGTGGATTTCGAATTATCTACCTTCGCCGCCACTGCTGCTTCTACAGGAGCACGAGCAGCAGACTCGGCAGAAGCAGTGGTAGCCGAACCACCTTTTCTCCGCGCAGAACCACACCAATCTTCCCCCGGCCCCTCCTCCTCCTTCTCATCACCATCACTCATCAGAATCTCGCGCTCCAACTCTAACAGCTCATCGACAGCGCCGCCGTGGCACCCCCGACTGGCGGCGCGCCGCTTGGCCGCTTCGAAATGCGCCGTCGCCAGGGCGCGCGCCGTCGTTGATGACGAGTTGGATGCGGACGCGGCGGCGAGTGAGCTGTCGGTTGGCATCTTTTGGTCGTACGCGTCGACGTTGATCTTGTCGATGTGAGTACTGGCTTGGGCTTGAGCCTTGGCGGCAAGAGGGGGTGCGCGGGAGAGGCCGAGGACGGGAGACGGCGGAGGGGGAAGCTGTGTGGAGATGGGGGCAGATTTGGTGTCAGGGGAAGGGGCAGGGGGCATTGTTCCCAGTGGTGCAGGACGGGTCGACGAGCCCAAGTGAGGGGGCGGCGGTGGCAGCGGCAGCGGCAAGGGAGCAGTCCTGTCGCGATTCTTGCGCTGCCGACTGCGACTGCGATTGCGACTGCGGCCACGCGCATCCAGACTCTCTGCACTCTGTTTGCGCGCCCCGTCGTTCATGTTGGCAGCAGGGCCTCCGCTTTCTTCTCCTGTTTCTCCCCCTGCCCCTCGCCTTGCCCCTCGCCTTGCCCCTGGCACCTCCTGCAGCTCCACCGGCAGCCCCAGCCGCGTCTTCAACGCAAGCACGCTCTCCGCGCGACTGCGACTCCGCGCGCCCCGCGTCGATCGCCGCCGCATGCGCTCGTGCTGCCGCGCCAGCTGCCGCTGCTGCAAGTGGAGCTGGCCATGCCAAGCGTCGCCCTCGCCCCAGCCGTCGGCACCCAAGCCGAGGCTAAGCCCGTCGATTGGCGGGCAGGGACAGAGTTCGTGTCCGCGGCCGTGATGGCGGCCATGGTGTGAGAGTGGGTCGAGCGCACAGACGCCGCCATTGTCGTATTCGATGTCGTCGTCTTCGCCGCTGTTCGATGCCGACGACGACGTCGATGCGTAAAGGTAAGTGTCGCCCGCATGCCAGGGACGCAGCAGGTCGTTGTCGGAGCGGCAGTGCGCGTGTGCACGATTGCCTGGACTCTTGCTTCGGATGCTTGTGCCGGAGAGATCTAGGAGGCCGGACTCGAGGCACGCAGGCGGCGCAGTGTCTGCGCGAAACATTTCCGGTCGAGGGAAGTGGAGAGTGTTGGATGGTGGCAACTCTGCCCCGGGCGGGAGAAAGGGGAGAGCAGGGATAGACGGAGAAAAGTGCGAATCGCTGCGAGCAGTCTTGAAGCCGGGCTTCGACGTCGATTTGGGAGACAGGGACGCTGATGGTGGCGGATCGGCGACGGTGGTGCCAGTAAGACTCGGCCGGATTTTTCCACGAGTGCGAGCTCTTTTGGTGCGATTCGAATGGTAGCTAAAGGCAGGGGCTTGAGGAGATGGAAGGGAAGTGGCCGTATGCTGCGAGGTTTGGAGGTCAAATGCTCGGAGGTTGAAGAGGCGGCGAAGCAATGTCCAGGTATACGGTAGGTTTGCAACCAAAAGCGACGTGCTGCTTTCCCGGGTATACCAAAAGGTCCAAGCCTGGCCGTAAGGATTCGTAAAGCTGTAGTACTTGTTGAGTATCGAAGCCAGAACGACAAAGATGCCCAGTCCAAAGATGATGCTCAGGACAAGCTTGCGGTGCAGCGGCAACTGGCTCCGGACCACCATCTGCAGCGCAAGCACGAGGAGGAAGAGGTCCGAGGAAATGTTGAAGACGGCATTAGTGATGAGGTGATCAGTCGCGGCATTGCATTGAAGATTCGGCGTGGGCACAGCCCAGTAGTTGTGGAAAGGGCGGCACCAGACGCCAAAGTAAAAGATCTCCATGAATATGAATCCAAAGGCGACATAGGCGGCGAGTATCTTGACGACAAAGTTTTCTCTGAGGGCAATGCTGCAAACAAATCAGTGACCGTAAAGTTGGGATGCACGCTAAGGCGTACTTTAGGACGTACGTCAAGCGGTAGTACATGATGAGAAGACAAGCCTTGACTGCCCAGACTGTCGCGCATTGGCATTGCTCCACGGCCAGGACAAGCTTGCTCCCAAACACCCGCGAGCTGATTTGCGAAGGAGTCAAGGAGCGGAAATCATAGCCGGGAGGAAAGAGGTTGGTCTCGCTGTCGGCCACCATGTTGATGGTGACGACGAGAGTGGTATAGAAACACAGAGCGGCGAACATGAGCCAATCGTCGACTTGGAGCCTCTTGACGTCTCCACGGAACAGTAGGGTTCGAGAGACGAAGCGGGCTATGGCGACGACCATGACGCAAGAGTACCATATCCAGGACTCTGCGCGGAGACAAAGGCCCATGGTGGGCTCTCGGGCACAGCGTGCGCGGGTTGGAACGAGGACCAGGCGGGTTGATAAGCGGTGCTACGAGTAACTGGCGTGGGATCGACTCTCAGGACTCGATAAGAATGTCATGGTAGCATCGACAAAAGAATTGACGATGGAAGGAATCGGCGGAAGCGCAGCAAGCCAACTCGGAGACCGGAGGCGACAGGGTGGAAAGAGAATGATGAAAAAGGTCGGCGGCGCGTGGAGGAAAGACCGAAGCAGCAGGGTAGCTGAGAAGCACATCCGAACAAGCTTCTTTTCTCTGGCGGGTACGAAGATTAAAGACTCAACAAGCCAAGGCCGAGAGACAGGGCCACGCCGCGCAACGGAGAGGACGTGGGAGACGACGAGCCACTTCTGGGGCAGCGAGTTATTAGAGGAAAGATGGGCGCATGGAGGGGTTGGATTTTGTATGAATGAATTCACTGTATGGGGGTGGAGCGCCTTGAGAAAGAGGCCGCCTCCGGGCAAAAATAAGGACTCGAGAGATGCAAAGAGGGAGGATCGAGTGGACGGCGGTAAAGGACACGACGATAAGGGCAACCTTAAGGAAGCTTGTGCTTCTGTTGTCGGTCCCGTTGCGGTCGTGTCAGCGGGAGAGTGAGCTGATGGTTGTCAACATCCAACAACCACCAGGACCGACAGCGCCAGACCCAAGCCGGTTTCCCTTGCCTCGATGCCCAGAGCGACTCAGGCCCCCCGATTTCGTGACATTTTGCTGAGCCACAGCCGTCTCGATTCGACGTCCCATCTGCAGAGACCCACTCGCAACCCGCCAATCCACGTGCCCCGCCATGAGGTACGACGTTGCGACTGCTGCGTGGCTTTGGGAACGAGTTGCGTTGCTATGGTGTGTTCCCAAACACCAACCCAGGACGATATCATGGGCTCAATTTATGCTATCCAGTGGCTCCTTTCCGCATCGGCCTGCCCGTGCTCGCTCGCCTTTTCCCATTCCGATTCCTGCCCGAGCGAGCAGTCCCTTGACCGACCGTAACCCCCGCGTTGTTCCTGTCAATGGGAGCCCGCCCACATACGCAACATGCAGGGCGTCTCGGGGATGATGCAGGGGTGGTTCGTGAAAATACCAAAAAAAAAAAAAAAGAAAAGAAAAGAAACAAAAAACAAGTCGCCATCTTCAACAACCGGGTAGACGCCTCATATGCGCCCGAGGACAATCGATCCCCAAACCTTGTGCTTGCGCAGACAAAATGAAAAATGGTGCAGTCGTGGTGCCGCTCCTTTCCTGGCTAGCTCTCAGTGCTTCTCGTCGCCCTTGGCCTTTTCAATGTACTCTTGGTCCGCCGGGTAGTACTCGTGGCGGAAGATCTTGGGAATCACTTCGTCTCTGGCCATCCACATGGTGAACTTGAGCAGCTCCTCGCGCAGCCGGTTGACCGACTGAGGGTCCATGTTGGTCTGTGCAATGAGATCGGGTAATGAAACTGCCCACTGTCAGCCTTTTCGCACCTCGATGAGTAATTGTGCTCTCTACCAAGCAGCCGCAGAAGAAACTCCCCACCGTAGACCTGCGCCGGACTGCGGCCCGAATATGCTGGTGGACCGCCGCGAGTCTCCATCAACTTGTGCGTTTCCAGGTACTGATCACGCTCGAAGCGGTACAGCAGAATGCGGCCTAAGGCCTTGTTGAAGTACTCTTGAATGCCTTGCAGCACCTCTTCCAGAATGTCCATGTCGGCGCTACCACGAATGCGATTCTTCTGTTCGTGTCCTTGGTACATCAAGCAGATGACCTTGACGGAAACCGTGCTTGGAAGTCTGACGAGATGGAGATTCTTGGTGATTTGCTCCCAGTCGTCAACGAGCAGAGACTTGAGCTTGTCGGGCATCGGGATGCGCACAGCCGGTCTGGTGCGGAATTGCTCCTCCTGGGCATCATGTCAGCTGAAGCTCAATGCCAGTATGTCAACAAACAAAGTCAAGAAGTAATGGCAAAACGAAGCAGTTGCAAGAAGACAGTACTGTGTGCGAAGGCCGGTTCCAATTTTGGAGGACTCTCAAGTGGGCGTCCTCAGCAGTTGTCGTCCTTTTGGCTCTCCTCACTCCTTTGGGCGGTCCGGATGGCCTCTGCGGCTCCTCAGAGTCTTCAAATCTGACGCGCTTGCCCTTGGAGGCAGTTTTCTTTTTGGTGGGTTTTCTTCCAGGTGGCTGCTTGCGCGGAGCCTCGACTTCTATTGTCGTGTTTCGTCCCCAGTTTTGGAGAACCTTGACGTAAGGCAGCGTAGGATGTGTGCTGGCGAGCTTCAGCCCCTTTGGTGGTCGAGGTCCAGACTGCGGCTGCTCTTCTTCCCGCTTCCGTTTTGAGGCGGTAGACTTGATGGAACCTGGAGCTTCTGGAGCGGAAATCTTGCAACCGGCCGCTTTGGCACGAGCCTCCAGACGGGCGACCTCATGCAGTGGATCCAGGCATTTGGCCCTTGTCGTGACCTCTGCCGTGGCCTTTACTTTCGCTCGCGTGGAAACCATAGTGGGTGAATGAGGAAAACTAGAGTGATGGGCAAAGACGTTGCAGTGAAAAGGTACAGGGAGCAAGGAATTGTCCAAAGGTTGAGAGGTGTAGAGGAGTAAAAAATGAGAGACTTGGAGGCAGAGCCTCGATCACAGCGGAAAAAACAACGCGGACGCCAGAGTGAAGTGAAAGCAAGTGAAGAGCAAAAATCACGTGCAAGGAGAATGGGAAAGCCACCTACCCTCTCAATCTCAAAGTCGCGTCCCCTCTTGCGGCCAGCCAGGCTGGTCGAGCCGGCGGGCGTCTCGCGGCCCTCGCTGCCGCGCGTGGAGCTCATGTCCGTCACCTTCTTCTTGTGCGAAGAAGACGCGCCCTTAGCCGCCGTGCTGCTGCGCCGAATCGCCTCCATCTCCTTGCGCAGGCTGGCCGCCAGCTCGCGATTCTCGTCCGTCAGCTTGCGCAACCGGTCCTGTGGGACCCAGTCGTCCCATCTACAGAGGTTGGGCCGTCAGTTGCTGCTTCGCTTGCGCCAGGGCAGGTGAGTGGAATGAAAATTCTTTTTCCAGGCGCATCGACTCATGTCCGTCAAGGTAAACGACGGACGCTCGTGCAATGGCGCCGGAGGTGAGTGATGACGAAAAGGCGGCAAAGTGATGTGCTCTCGCCGACGACAGAAGTGAACCAAGGTGGCTTGAGGGAGTGGGCGCATCAACTCACGTGGCTTTCCAGCCCTTGTAGTGGACCTTGTACTGATATGGCGACTTTTTGTCGCTCGGATCTACCTGCTTGACGTCCAAGACCTTTGCTTCGTAGAGGAGTTCGTGATGGAAGCACAAGGCCTTCTCATCCTTTTGGAAGTAGGGTTGGGACGAAGGCGCCATGGCTGACAACGAAGCAGATGTTGTGATTTGTGATTACGCAGGTGAGGGTAGGATGGAAGTAGTCACCTTGCAACAGTCTTCTCTCTCGGGCGTGAGTGGGTGTATAGGTAGGTCCTGAGGCGTTCACGTGGAGTCGAGCGGGCTGGGGAAGGTGGGTGGTGAGTTTGATGGCGTCCTAGCTTGTCCGTCCCGGCGCGTCGTCCTCTCCTCGCTTGGGTGCCAACGCGTCTCCCGGACCACCAAACAACATCCAATCTCTGCCTCCTCCGTGCTCCTCCTTTCTGTCTTTTCCGTCGATCGACTGCTCTCGTACCCATCCTGACAATGCCGCACACTGAAACGTCCATCCTCTCCGACTTTCTCCTCCGACCCGCTCCTCTGACCAACGTAATCACACTGCAGCAATTCATCGACCTCTTCCCGCGTGCGCAAGCCTCCAATCCCGCCATCCCACGGCTGTATCGCGAGCTCCAGCACCAACGCGCAACCGATATTGATGATGTGAAGCGCTTCATTGCTGGCGAGGCGAAGCGCGGCGAGCAGCAGGCGCGCCAGATTGCCAAGCGTCGAAGAAAAGAGGAGAGGGGAGAATTGGAAGAGGCGGGGCTTACGCCAGACGAGCGCTTAGACGTTCAAATGGATGAGGACTTGTATGGACCCTCGGGTGCATCGTTTGCGCGCAGACATGGAAAGAGGACCATTGCGGACCTGCTGCAAGTTATGGAGGAGGCCGAAAGGGATTTGGACACGGAAATTGGCGAGATGGAGAAAGAAGCGCAGGCGATACTTGGTGATATCAGGAAATCAGTCGATGATCTCAGCGATCTTCGCTATGGAAAATTCCCCAAGCCTGCGGCTGGAGGAGAAGAGCTCGGCCAAGACACCGTCGAGACACTCAAGCAATTGCAAGCCATTTGCGCTCAGGCTGGTGAGGGCTGAACGGATGTCCTTCGAACACTTCGAACACTCTTCGCAACCGAGCCTAGCGCCGGACACACTTCATCGATATTGCGTCTTAGGAAATAGACCGCCAACAGCTGAGGGTTGAGACCAACGCATTTTCAGAACTTCTCACCTCGGAGCTTCAAAAACAAGCCCACTGGGCAAACCCCTCCACCAGCCAAATTAGCAAGGTTCTGCCATATCTAAGCGTGAGAGAATAGAAGCGGGATACGCGTTCATCAAGTAAAAACGCCTAGAGGATGCATCGCCAAGACAAAAAACGCGCAACAGCTCCCCTACCAAAACTCTCCCCAATACCGCACATGCGTCATTACCAACCCTCAGTTCATCGTCTTCCTCCTGCTGCTTGTCCTCCGTTTGAGTTTATTGGTCTTACTTGGGATAGTAAAGAGTCCCAAGAAAAGTTCAAGAATTCTGATGATAATCGAGATTAATTGGATCACAACTCTTACCGCATGATCCTTGGTGCTGAACACAGGAGAATTGCCTCGAATCATCTTGGTTTCGACTCGCTCCCATGGCACATTGCCGCCGAAGTGGTCGCAGGCAATATTTATGCCAGAGAGAAAGCCATCCTCGTGGAAGCCGTATCTGGTCCACGCTCCTGCGTACCAGACGCCCCTTGTGCCTTGGATTTTGTCGAGCTGTCCCTGGTAGTAGACAGCATTGGCAGTATAGAGAGGATGGGTGTACGGAATGTTTGCTTTAAAGTTGTCAGAAACAAGAAGAGAGCGCCTTGTCCGGGGGATGAGTTTACCTTGAGTCAATTCCGGCTTTGGTGGATGGGGAGGGTTCATGGTCACCAAAACATCGCCGTACTTGGAAACCGGAATATGTTGCAGAATGTTCATGTTGTAAGTCAAAGAGACGAGACCGAGTGCGCCTGCGGGCGAGCCATTGGGGCTTCTGGGGTTCGAGGTTGTCAAATAATTCCATGCAGACCATGTCGCGCGATTGCGGGGCATGAGCTGAATTCTTGTCAGCACCTAGACTTTCGAGACTCGCAAAGCAATCTCACAGAAACATCTGAATGAAGATATGCTCTATTCAGCGTGGTGTGGAAGGCACCAAGTATCTTGAGCTCCTCGGCCGAGGCTGATGGGGCAATGATCTCCCAGGCTTGATCTCCGTGGCACGCCAGTAATACCTGGTCAAAGACTTGCTCTCTGCCTCTGGCGAATCGGAGCGCAACCTTGCCGTCGGGGGTGTTTCTCAGGTTTCTTACTCCGCTGGAAAGGTGAACTCGTTCTCGGGGGAAATCTTTCATCACAGCGTCGATGTAGTTTCGGGATCCTCCCTTGACGTTCAGCCAAGCAGGACGCTCTGTGATGGTGTTGAGCAAGTGGTGATTCCACAGGAACCGGACCAGGGTGACTGCCGGAAAGTCGAGGGCACACTTGTCTGCGCCTGTGCTCCAAACACAGGCAGTCATGGGGATGAGGTAGTTGTCCCTAAATGCGGCAGAGTAGCCCTCGCGATCGAGATATCGGCCAATGCTCAGATTAAGGCTCACGCTGGACTCGTCTTTGAGGAGGTCTAGCGCGAATTGGTTGAAGCGTATTATGTCGAAGATCATGCGCCAATGGGACGGGCGAAAGAGGTTGGAGCGCTGTGCGAAAATGGCACTGAGAGAAGTGCCTGCCCATTCGAATTTGCCTTGGTCTCTCGATATGCCAAAGGTCATTTCCGTCTTGTTGGTTTCGACATTGAGGTGCTTCAGGAAAGATTGAAAGTTTGCTGCCACAACGAAATCAATACCCGAGGCATACAAGAAAGATATAAGTGGGGATACTGACGGTACGTTGCAGTGTTTAGCACAATGAAGCCGGTGTCAACGGGAACGGTTTCATCGCCATGCTTGAAGTCGAGGGTGTTGGTGTGGCCGCCCAAGCGGTCATTGGCTTCGAAGAGGTGAACATCATGATCGGTGTCGCGCAGGGCGTACAAGGCGCCAATGCCCGTGACGCCGCTGCCAACAATGGCGATCGATTTGGTCATGGCGTCGGAGAAAGGATCTGATGTAAGGTACTGAGGTGCCGTGATTCACAGGATGAGCAATGACATCATCAATTCAGAGAGACGTGATTGTGGGATTGCCCTGGAGAGAGCGAACGAGAGAGTCGAGAGAGAGAGTCGAGAGAAGCAGCGGAGAGAGACAGGGCTATGTAGGGGCAGCAGGAAGGAGTTCGGTTGCGTCTTTGATTGCTAACTAGCGTTCGGGTCGTCACGATCCAGAGCAGCCACAACCATCGACGCGTGCCAAGCCAGCCCACACGAGGTTTAGCCCGTGCTTCCTCCTCCGCCCGCGGCGAGACCACCTGGCGCTCATTGACCACTCTCGTCCACGACCACCGCCCAGCTACTGCCCGCCCCTTCTGGTCATCTCTGACCATTATCCTATTCGCTCTCCCCCACCTCGACTCTTGCGCTCCTCTTCGCTGCTCCGACACGCCCTCCACGCGCCGCTGAAACCCTCGAGGCACCAGTCCGCCCTCGCGCAACCTCTGCTGTTGCCGCCCGCGACCTGCCCGTCTACCGTCCGATCGCCTATCTCTCCATCAAAGACAACATGACCGACATTCTCGACTCCGAGGCCGGGTCCGAGCGCTTTGGCAGCTATGAAGCTGAGCTCAAGCTCGTCCAGGCCGACCTGACGCAAAAGCTCGATCAGATTCCGGAGTTGGCCGGCGAGCCCCGGAAAGCCGCAATACGCCAGGCTGAAAGAGCACTGGAAGAGGCCAAGGAGCTGGTAATTTTGCCCAAATTGCTGCAGGCGGCGCAAACCAGCACGCGGCGTGACTAACCTCCGCAACCAGTTGGACCAAATGCGCATCGAAAAACCAAACATTCCCGCCCCGGCCAAGAACAAGGTCAACCAGCGCTTCCGCAACTCGCAACACGACATGGACGAGCTCGGCCGCAAGCTCAAGTCTCTCTCCTCCGACAAGCGCGCCCTCTTTGGCAACCGCTACAAGGACGACCCTACGCACGATGATCAGCTCGAACAAAGGCAGCAGTTGCTCTCGGGCACTGAGAGGCTGGAGCGCAGCAGTGGTCGTCTGCGCGAGTCGCAGCGCATTGCCTTGGAGACGGAGGACATTGGCCGAAACACTTTGAGTGACTTGGCCGCACAGAGAGAGACGATTGAACATACGAGAGGCAATCTGCTCGAGAGCGAAGGCTACACAGACAGGAGCATCAAAACTCTGCGGGGGATGGCTCGTAGGTACAGTCTCCCCTTCACCCTCCAGACGCGGCACATGTCAAGTCGTGGTACTGACAAGGACTCAGGATGGCTACGAATCGGATAATTACCATCGCCATCATCACGGTGCTTGTAATTCTAATCATTGCCGTCATTGTAAGCAAATTCAGGTAATCTCGTCAGGGGGTTCGAGATAGCAGGAGAAGGCGTTTGGGAGGGTTCCTAAAGAGATATCGGTCTCTCGGCAGCGGAGTTGGGAAGCAATCATCACGTCACCTTCGTTTGCAACAAGTCTATACCCGCAAGCCCTTCGAATTGTTTCTTTTATTGCGTCGGGCAACATTTTCGAAAGGTTTGTTTCTCCCGCCGGCTCGCAAGATCTGGACCCTGGCCCCCGTTAGCTTTGAGTCGGTTTTCGCGAGCAGTATTGCAAGAAACCAACTCGTCCCACGATGCTACGTTTCGCCTTCGTGTTGGCAAGTCCAGACAAAAGAACAAGAGGGCGAAGTGGCTGCCGCGACAGGGACGGAGTCTGGAAGAAACACCGTGTGAGTCTTGTAAATTTTGAGTTGGGTACAGTGCAACCAGTGTTTGAATGCAAGGAAGTCTCGTGCAGTCTAACATGGGGCTTAATGGTAAAAATTAGCGACACGCTTGGTAAGCTCTGTCTCTGTCTATCTGTCTTGTAAGCTCGCATGGTGCCTCTTCCTCTGAATGCGAAGGAGCTGGGTGATGTTTCCTATCCGCGGTTTATTTGCAAAACGAATTCTCCTCATCAAGAAAGGCTTCTAGGTCAAGGCAGTAAGAGGCTTCCCGTTGTATCCCACCAAAGAACATGCATGCGCCCTGATATTTACCGTCTTATGGTTTTGGTGTAGTAGAACCCAGCGTGGCTAGCGCACCCTGCAGCGCCACCATGCCGACTAACCGAGCACCGATGTCGCAACCCAGCTGCTACTTTCGACTTTATCAGTCAACGTCAATCCTGCGCCTCCCACTCACAGCATTGCAGGCCTGCACTGACTGTGCGGCGGGCTGAAAGTTCAACCGCAGAAATGCACTTCTTCCATCAAACACCTCGAACCACAAACGCAAAAGTTGAGCCTCGACGACGACGAAGAGCCACGAAGACGGCGGTAAAGAGCTAGGGAAAAGATGGGCCATGATAAGACGATGCAGCTGAGGGTAAAGGAAGAAGACAGCACTGGGACAGACGACGTGCGCCGTCAAGAGTCACCAACGCCTGCGGCTTATCCGTCATCGCCAGAAGAAGAGAGGGAGAACCATCAACACCAAGGATCCAACAAGGATACAGCGCATACGAGCATGACGACCATTCCAACCACCAATTTTTCTCCACAAGCCGCACCTCCAGCCTCATGTCCCTCTTCCCGTGCACCCAGCGCCCACCAACCCAACGATCTGCTCCCCCAACCGCTGCACAAGCTTCTCAAGCTGCTCCTATCCCAATGGCTCATGTTCGGGCTGGGCCTGGTTTGCCTCCTTGCCTACCTATTCCCACACGTAGCGGCCCACGGCGGCGTCATCCGCTCCGAATACAGCATCCTGTACGGCGCCGTCGCCATCATCTTCTTCATTTCAGGGCTGAGCCTTGCACCCCGCGCGCTCCTGGTGCACGCGCTCAACTGGCGGCTGCATTTGTTGGTGCAAGGCTTCTGCTTCTTGGCGTGCCCCGTCAGCGTATACGTGCTGGTGCGCATCGTCGACGCGGGAGATGGCGCGGCGGGCAGCATCGATCGCGCGGTCCTCGTCGGCTGGCTCCTCACGGCCTGCACCCCGACGACGATTGCGTCCAACGTCGTCATGACGCGGGCGGCGGGCGGCGACGAGGCGGCGGCGCTCGTCGAGGTGCTGTTGGGCAATGTGTTTGGTCCCGTTATCAGCCCGGCATGGACCGTGGCGCTGATTCCGCATAATGCGCGGTTTGCGGCGTGGAGTGGCGATGCGGGCAACTTGACGGGCATGTATGGGAGCGTTTTTCGCCTGCTCGGCTTGAGCGTCTATCTGCCGCTGGTCGCGGGGCAGTGCGTGCGGTGGGCGTGGCCGGAGCGGACGGCATGGTGCGTGGGGAGGTTATATCTGGGCAAGGTTGGAACAATCTGTCTGTTGCTGTTGATCTGGTGTGTACACTTTCTTTCCTCCCTTTCCCTGCTCGCCACGGACACTGAGAAGGTGGTGGTGATTGATTTACGAGGTCTTACGTTGACCGCTTCATGCAAAACAGGTCATCTTTCTCCTCATGCTTTGCAACATCGGCGCTGCAATCCCTCTCCACGCCCACCATCCTCCTCGTAGTCTTCCTCAACATCGCCATCTACCTCTTCTGGACGCTCCTCTGCTTCTCCTTCTCCCGCCTGCCCCCTTCCATCTCCCTCCGCACGCGCAACATCATCCGTGGCTTCAACAAGCGCGAGACCGTCGCCATTTGCTTCTGCGGGCCTGCGAAGACGGCTGCCCTCGGCATCCCGCTGCTCTATTCAATGTGGGACGGCTTGGACTCGCAGACAAAGGCGAAGATGAGCATTCCTGTCATTCTGTACACGACGGAGCAGGTATTTTGCGCGCATTTCTTGGCCGCGCTGTTTAAGAGGTGGATTGCCAGGGATGGTGAGAAGAGGAGTGTTAGTGAAGAGGAGGATGAAGACAATCAACAGCAACAACAGTCACACGCATCTGAAGCGTTGCAGATGCGACGGACCGAAGCGTAGTGTTGAGCCTGATCTTTGAAAGACGCGTAGGTGCGCTAATTGGGGGTTGACACGGACAGGAAGCATTCAGACTCCAGCTCGCAGAAACCAGAAGTGCGGGAGAAATTTGCGATCCATAGCATTGCAGTATCGTGACGGTTCATCTAAGGCATGCAAACATCAGACCCGCCGCGAACAGAGTTGCCCTGTCACGAATTGTCAGTATCGGTCTTACTCTGCGTACTCCTAATGGACTTGTCTAGCATGGCAAGTTTTGAGTTGACACGGCTTTGAATATTGGCCGTAACAATGGCTATCCGCTTCTACAGACAGCATGTCCACCCATCAAATGGATGCTACAATCCGCATCAAGGATGGGACATCCTGTCATCATAGCATAACCAGCGGTCAAAAGCAAAGAGAAAGAATGGTCTGTTCAGAAGCCGCAAAGGATAAGCCTGTTGTCAACGGACCCCCTCCGCTTTGCATAGAACCCACCTTACGCTGTTGAACGCTACGAGTCTTGCACTGCAGTTCATTCATTTTGTTCCCCTGGTGGAACCATTTTTTCACAAACCTGGAAACCAGGCCCAGATCTCCCCCTGTCGTCTATAGAAATCTGACAACGACGATGCACGCATCCTAAACTTTACAACAACATCAGTCTCTTGCAAAAAGATCAAAAAGGATCAAAATAAAATACCGTCACATTCACCTCCCTCCCCCTTCCCTTTCATTCTCTCACCTGAACCTCCTCTCCCCCTTTTCCCCTTTCATCTCGCCTCCACCCGGCATCATCCACACAACTCCCGGCCCCATCCAACAACCCAACTCCTTTCCTTTCTACCCGACGCCCCTTCCACACCAATCCCAGCACTTGTAACACCCTTTCTAGCCCCTGCGACCCCCCTGAGCCCTCCTGCGCCCCCATACAACCCCTGTAGGCGCCACCCCCCACGCAGCCGACCGACCATCTGGGTCCACATCCACCCACACACCCACACACGTACCCCGGTCAGTCGATGTGAGTCGATCCCTCCACGCCGCAATATATCTTCGTACCTCGTTCTCCCTGTACATCGCATGCGCCTCGCCGCAATAAATCGGTCAGCCCTACCACGAAGCGAACAACGCCATCGAGTCGGCCGCAGGTGCTGGCCGGCCGATAAGCGAAGAGGCGTCGCTGGGTCTGGATTCCGTCGTCTGCGTGCGGAAGACTAGGCGCGCCGTCCGATGGCAGGGGACGTCGGCGCTGTGGTGATGGGACGGCTGTGTTGGGGGCCAAAGGGAGATGGAGTGTGTCGAACCAAGGGTGTGGGTCGGTGGCGTTGGGTCGGGTAGGGGGGAGAGGTAGGAGAGGTATATCTGAGGGCGGCGGGGTTGTGTTGATGGTGGTATGTAGCACGGCGTAAAGGAGAGCAACGGGGGTTGGGGAAGAGATAGACAGACGGGCGACGGGTGGGTGGATGGGTGGATGGATGGAGAATGGGTTTGGTTCACTGATTAAGGTGGTGGGCACGTGTTTTTAATGGAGGCTAGGTTGTTGGGTCTTGATGGAGAATTTTTGGGCAGGATAGAAGACAGGGGGAAGGGTTTTAGGAGTTTTGGAGAATTTGAGACTGATCTTAGAGCCCATGTTCGCATTTATGGAGTCTCTGTACATCGGTTTCCTCTGTGCATGGGAAGCGGAAAACTTGAGGTATCAGCGTATTATGGACTTTAGAAAAACGCGCAGAGTAATAGTAATAGAAAAAACTGACAGATAGACGTGGGAAAGAGAAGAGAAAGACAAAAGTAGAATATGGAAGAGAGACGTAGATGAAGGAAATGAATATACAGAGAATGCTAGCTCTTATCTTCTCCCTCCTCTTTTCAGAGCGTAATGATGAGTCCACCAAAGCTTCCCGCTTGACTAGCTCTTCGACTGCTACTCTCGCTTTTCTCGTCAAGTTTCTGCTCTTTTGACGTCGGCCGGCGCACTCCCGCAGCGCCGACTCGTGCATGAGGGCGGATTAAAGTGTTCAGGTTGAACATAGTATTCCAACGGTGAAAGAAGTCATGGGAAAATAGAGAAAGGTTCCCGAAATAAGAGGAAAAGGTGACCGAGCAAGACAAGTACCACACACGAAAAGAAAGAAAAAAAAAAAAAAAAAAGCAAAACAGGAAAGACGACAATCATCCTCGCGCGAGAAGTCTATCTGTCCGTCTATCTGCAGACACAACCATCACCGCCCCTCCCCGTCACTCAAAGCACACATACACATGCAGCGACAAACAGCGGCATCGGCCACGACACGCACACAAACGGCACCCTCCGTCCGTCCACCTCATCGGGCAGACCGAAGCGCCCGCCCATCTCATTCCTCATTCCTTTCCGAATCTCCACTTTTCAACACGCACGCACGCACGCACGCGCCGCCCAGCGCGCCGCTCTCCCTTGACCACGCGAGCGAGCGAGCAGGCCCGGCGCTGCTCCTCCCCACCACTGCTGATTGACTCGCGATGCCGCTGCTGCTGACCGGTCAGGGATGCGCGATGCTAGTTTTTTTTTTTTTTTTTTTTTCTTCGTTGAGGTTTTCCGCTTGATTTTCTATTGAGTGGGTCGGTGGGCGTGTGGGTGCGATTTATCGCGATGATGAACTTTTGGTTGCGTCAGTCGCTCGGTCGGGCATTTGTGGGTTTGGTTGGTAGTGGTGGTGGTGGTCGCGTGCTCGAAAGAAGACGAAGATCTGGATGTAACCTGGAAGTACCTAGGCAGACACGACTGCTGCGTTACAAAGGGAAAAGAGACGATATGACTAGGAGAAAAGGATACAGAGGAAGAGGCTGTCAACCTAATATGCTGAGTACTGTAGCAAACAGAAATGAGAGAAAGATCCTGCCTTGCCTTCAATCCCATCCCAATTCCCAATCCTCCTATCGCATCAAATCAAATCAAATCAAATCAATCACGCCCATCTCCGAGCTTTCCCTCGCACCCTCGCACCTCACCTAAACGCCAAGCTCCCAGCTCCCCTCGGCAAACTCTCCCCCTCCAAGCAAAGATCAGCCATAGTCAGTCCATCCATCCCTCCGTTTGTCCATCGCGTCCATCAACCTGTGCCTACCTATGATTCAATGAATCGATCCCGGCCGATACACCTCTCTTTTCCATCCGCACGTGTGTAGGCGCGCGAAGTGCGGACGGCAAGCCCGGCAAACGCCAGCCAGCCGGCCGGCCGGCCGGCCGAGAGAGCGCGAGAGCGAAAGACCCGAGGCATGTGTTGTGCTGTGCTGGATACCCACGGTACCAACCATCCAAAACCAAAGCCTCAAATTGGACGCTACTCGTCCTTCCACAAAACAACAACTTCTCTCCATGCGACCTCCCGTTTCCCTACTTGATGGTCTTACTTTTCTTGCTTCCGCATGCGGGCATGTTTTCCGCTGGCCAACGAGTCTGTCTGCCTTGAATAAGGCGAACGGGCGGCCGGGTACATGTGTGGATCAGATTAGACCGGCAACTAACTTACCTACCTTGTACCTAGACCCAGCCGAGCACTAGCAAAGACCGAGGCTTGGGAGGGTGGGGGGGGGTGCAAGAGTCGCGGTGCGTGGGATTTAAATGTTCTCCTGTAGATGGATGCGCAGACGCTCGCTCTACAGTAACAAGCTCCATGCATTGAGGTAAGATCCGGCATGTTAATGCTCCCCATCTTGTCTGGTAACCAGTACCTCTTACGGTGCAGTCGGTCAGTATATGCCTGCCTGCCTGCCTGCCTGCCTGCCTGCCTGCCTGCCTGCCTGCCTGCCTGCCTGCCTGCCCGCCTGACCAACGGCATCCGTCCGCAGGCGCACATTCCGCGTGGCCCGCTCGGTCCGTTGGCATAGGTTGGCGCTGGTGAGCGGCAGGCAAGGCAGCCAGGTTGTAGGGAAGGACCCGGGCCAGACAACAACGAACAATCGCCATGCGCTGGGCAACGATGGGATTGATTGGCAATGTTTCTGGGTCAGGCGACGTACGTGATGGACGACGAGAGGGAGGCTTCGGCGGCGGCGCGCAGCAACCATGCATGGTTAGGTTAGGTAGGTTTGGGGGGTTTTTTTTTATATTTTCTTTTGGGTTGGTTCCGTGTGTAGATGCAGGCCGACGACGAGATGACGTGCGGGACGGACAGGCAGGAAGGGGGTGAGGGTGAGCTGCTTGCTGGCTGGCTTGCTGGTGTTGCTTGGCTCTTGGCTCTTGGCTGCAGCGGCGAGATGGACAGATGGACAGATGGGCAGGCAAACGAGATGATGGGCTAGATGGGCGACTGAGTTTGGAGATGGCACTTGTGTGCCGTACGGCGCGTGGAGGCCCCTCGGACGGGGCATGGCTGGCTACGTGGGGTGCATGTTCTGCATGTTTGCCCTGTGTAGGCAGGAGTGAGATGCAGGTGACGAGAGGAGCATGCTGGAGGGGGCATAGGCGTAGGGCGAATCTGACAGCCAGGAAGAGACGCGGATACCTAGACCACACTGTCGACAAACATGGTGGCCGTAGTGGTAGTGCTGGAGGTGATGTGCTAGCTAGCGGCACGGGAGATGGGCCGGGAGGATTTATTTCGAGACGCGGGTGGCACCACTTGACGGCAGGATTGGCTTCATGGGTATTTGCAAGCTGCAGTCAAGCGAACACTTCATTCATGCAGCAAACGCCAGGAGGTGCAAAGACGAGGGGTGATCTGCTGGCCATGTGGGGTCGCAGGTCGCGTCTTGACTGGAAAATCTGGGGGCAGTTTTGTCGTGGTGCATCGAGGGGTCCGTCTGTGGTTTAAGCATATTTGAGAGCACCCAGGACGAGGGCGCGCGGCTAAATGAGTCCAGAGTTAGGTTGTTAGTGGAAAGAGGCTTTTTTATTCCTCCGAGAAGCAGCGACGCAGAAGTCATAGGCTATATACCTAGGCCGAGAGGTGTCAGTGTCGCCGCCACGCTGGGGTCGAGTAAGGTAAGCTTATCCTTTGGCCATGACCAGCAGAGGCCGATTTCGTCGCCAGCATGATCGGCCGGGCTAGTATTGAGATCTGCCTGGGCCACGACGCTGTGAGTTGACAAGATCCAGACTGCAAAAGACGACGACCTAGGAGCTACATGCCCCTCAGGCTGGGGCGGGAGGCGGGACGGAAGCCCCGTGGCAAGGCTCCCAGGTCGAGGGGAAGCAGAAACAACAGGTTGATGCAGCTGCAGGCGAATTGCCCTGTCCGGGCGAAGCACCGCAGGCTGGGCTCTTCCTTGCAGTGGGGAGGCGTGGCCGTCGACGTGAAGCGAGCGTCGCCGTCGCCGTCGCCGACTCCGGGCGGCCGTGACCATCCATGATGATGGATGCTCCTCCTCGGGTTTGCGTTGCATGCGCTGCGCATGGAAGAATGGCTGCAAATAGACCGTCAGCCTGCCTAGATTAATGCGTCGTCCGCTCACGATACTGCTGCGCTGCCGGTGGCCATTGAACACCATAATTCCTCGTCCAAGATGATGCGCGTTACCATCCTCGAGGCCGGCACTACTGGCCCCCCACGACATGGACGGCGGCGGCCATCCACTGCCAATGCCAAAGCCAAAGCTGGCTCGGGCGTCGTCTCGCCGCCCACGCGCCAGGGGCGTTCTTCTTCGTCCATCAGCGACGTCGACAGCATCACCACCACGGCAAAGGCAAACACAAACACGCGCAAACCCTCGACCCCGACCTCGACCTCGACCTCGACCTCGTCG
The DNA here is from genome assembly GCF_038021145.1 of Phyllosticta citriasiana. Taxonomy (NCBI): domain Eukaryota; kingdom Fungi; phylum Ascomycota; class Dothideomycetes; order Botryosphaeriales; family Phyllostictaceae; genus Phyllosticta; species Phyllosticta citriasiana. The sequence goes on along the minus strand of NW_027117282.1, from coordinate 395,806 downwards.
TCGACCTCGTCGCGCCGTCTGCATATGCCCTGGAGTGGTGGCTCCCGCAAGGACAGGGACAAGGCCCTCCACGCGCCGCCCCAAGCCTTAGCCCAAACCCAAACCAACCAGCCCGACACCACCTCCAACCCACCCAAGTCGTCGCACAAGCACGCCGCCTCGACCACAAACACCCCTCCGACCTCCGAATCTTCCTCCCATCGCATCATCACCACCCCCGCTCAGCCCCCTTCGAGACCGCGTCTTGGGGCCAGAACCCTTTCCGCCCCCCTCGCCCACTCCTCGCTCGACAGCCCGCCCGGCGTACACGGCCATGATTTTCAGGCCTACCTAGATTACTCCCGGTACCTTTCCGGCGACGACGAAACTCCCCAGGACGACATATCCAAGGACCCTTTTTTCCAACGATACCACGAGTCACCCCATTACACCTCGTCCGCCTCCAACGACATCCCCTCGCCAATGGACGGCCCCCAGGCCAACGGGTCTCGCTCTCCTCCCTCTCAGGCGCGTACTCGAGAGCTCCCCCTCGCCGCAGACACGCGCCGCTGACTGATTGATTGCGCTGCAGGCCGCCGACCTCCACGACATTAATATCGGCGTCATTGGCGACCATGGCGTGGGCAAGTCGCAGTTCATGGGTCGCGCATTCGGCATCGTCGGCCGCCCGTGTGAGCGCATCGAAACACGCAAGCTGTCCATTGACGGCGCCGTCCACACGGTGCGCCTCGTCGAGGTAGCCTTCAAAGACTTGGACCTAGAGGACGACGACCGCATCAGCTGGCCCGACAAGGTCCAAGACGCCCCGATGCCCCGGATAGACGGCGCCCTCATGCTGTACGACGTAATGAACCAGGAAAGCCTGGCGCAGGTGCCAGGAATGCTGAGTGCGTGTTTTTCCTGTGCGACAACCGACAATGGCTGATTTTGGTCCCGACAGACGTGGTGCACAAGACGGCGCTGCCATGCGTGCTCGTCGGCTGCAAGTGCGACCACCACCCGGCGCATCGCCAGGTAGATCCAGCCGTGGTGGAGCAGCGGGCCAAGACATTGGTGGGAGAGCTGCCCGCGTTTCGAAGCTCAGATGGCTCTCCCGAGAGTCAGAGGCTCTGCCTTTCGGTCATGCTGCGGGCTATTTTGGCATCGCGACAGGGTGAGTGTTTTCCTTCTTTTTGATGCCGCCGGTGCTTTTCTTTGCTGTGCCCTGCCCCTACAGGACTCCCTGTCGCGCGCGCATGGGTGCTCGGTCCGGCTAGCGCGTTTGCTGTTGCACAGCAGCAGCTGTTTCATGGCGTGCGACGTGTTTCACGCTCGCCCAGATTCATTTTTTCCTAACTGCCTGCAGACTCGTCCAAAGCAAACGCTGCTTTCCGCCGCCGCGCCGCTTCCAATTCGTCCGCTCTACGACCCATCTCCCCCCGCCCCGGCTGGAACAGAAAACATGAACGCGCCAGCTCAGAGTTTTCGGGTTCGCGTCTAAAGTTCCAGTCGGACAATGATGCAGAAGTACAGATCAAAACCGCCCCCCGTTCCTACAACGCCTTTGCCGACCTCGAAGAACCTACCGGCTACGACTCATTTGGTTCAGAAGCCAACGATTCGGACTACGAGCCCAGCATCGTCTCCGTCATGCCCTCCGACGAGAATGGATACACCCTTGACCAGCTCGTCGACCGCCTGGTCGCCCAGCCGCAGTCAAAGCAAGACACGAAATTCATTGCCATCTTCCTCGCCCTCTACCGCAAGTTCGCCGCCCCCAGCCAGCTTCTCGACGCCATCATCAAGCGCTTCGACGCGCTCGAGCACGAAAAACACCCCAAGATGATCCGTACGACTTCGCAGCTGCGGCACCTGTCCATCATGGACCAGTGGCTCAGCAACTATCCTGGAGACTTTGCACATCCCCTTACCAAGCGCAAGATGATGCAATTTGTCAATCGCCTCTCGCACAATCGAATATTCGCCGTCGCATACAAGGAGATTCTGTCCGATCTGGAGGTTGCTCACGAGGATGACGACACTGACTGGGCGTGCAACGATAAGAACCGGGAGCGTGCGGATCAGGGGAGGAGCCCGTCGGTGAACCATGTCATCGTGGCCGAAGAGTCCGAGGACGACTCGCTTTCCAAGAGCACCACCGACTTGTCCATCAGTGTGACAGGGGACTCCGCCAGCCAAAAGGATGCAAACTCAAGTCATTTCGAACGCTCCGGAAGTGCAACCTCGACGAGTTCGGCGGGGACCATGCTGAACACGATTGATGCTGCCCGGCGGCAAGCCAAGCTGCTTATGCCGATCCCACGCGCCCAGCTAACCAAGACGCAATGGCACCTGCTCATGGGCGAACCAGAGGAAGCCATTGCCCGCGAATTGACGCGCATCGACTGGATCATGTTCTCCTCCATTCGCCCACGTGACTTGGTACGGCACGTCAGTCTCAATGCTGCGGAAAAGAAAAAGTGCAAAAACCTCGACAATGTGGACCGCATGATTGAACACTTCAACCACCTGGCGTACTGGGTTACCAACTTCATCCTTTTCCGTGACAAGCCAAAGCACCGCGCCATGATGCTGGAAAAGTTTATGAAGGTCGCGCGCAAACTGCGCGAGCTCAACAACTACAACTCGCTCGGCGCCATCCTGGCTGGATTAAACGGGACTGCGATCCATCGTCTGGCGGCCACGAGAGAGCTCATCCAGCCTGCAATCGCCAAAGACTTTATGAAGCTGGAGATCTTGATGAGTACGCAAAAGAGCCACTTTGCGTATCGTCTTGCCTGGGAAAACTCTTCGGGAGAGAGGATACCATATCTCCCACTGCACCGACGAGACCTGGTGTCTGCTGCCGAAGGCAACGCGACCTTTGTGGCAGAACCCAGCAGACGGCCCTCTGCCAACCCACAAGTCGCCATGGTCACGGCGGCGAATGCGGACGGCGGTGCTGCAAAGGCCGAGGCAGAGTCGGCCGCAAAGCTTCAGGCGGTGTTGAATCGGACAGGGCAGCAAGAGAAGGAAGCGCCACCTGGAGGCATTGAAGGCAGGGAAAGGATCAATTGGAAGAAGTTTGCCATTATGGGAGAAGTCATTGTCGGCATCCAGCGAGCCCAAGGTGTTCCGTACCCCAACATTGCCCGGAACGACGACATCAAGAGTCTTGTCCTGGACCTGCGGATATGCAAGGACGACGATGTAAGAAGCCCGCCATAAAGCCCTGTGGCAACCGCTAACATGATGATAGGAGCTCTACGACAAGTCGACATGCCTCGAGGCGATTGGAGCTGCTGGTGAACAACGTCGGAGATTTGCCAACTGGTTCCGGTAATGAAGACTACGCCTTCCTTGAACCGGCTGGCACCCGCGCACACTGATTGGATCTTTGGACGACTCGGGACACCGGATCAAAACGCGAGTCGTGCCATTCACACTTGCCTGGCATCAAGTCTCGCCTTTAGTTCAGCGACGAATGCCGGCCGGACTACATCTCAGGATGCTATCCACGGCACAATCGACAGTAGAACACGCGGCTACGAGTAGCTCACAAGACAACTCTTGAGGCCAGAAGCCTCCATTTTTCAAACAAATGTGTATAGAATAGCGAAGACGCGGAGTATCGGGGCCACGCGCGTCAGGTTTTTTGTCGGCTTTTCAGAAGATACCATTTACGCAGCGGGGAAAAGACACGGAATCTACTTTATCGACAACACGCACAAACACTCGTCATTTTGTCTCACATACACTCCGTCTTGTTTTCTTTTCTTTTTCCCTCTGTTTGAATTGCCTCGCCACCCGCCTACCCACCTACCTACTATGTACTTCCTCCCCTTTCCGCCGCGGCTCTGTTCCTGCCCACATCCAGCCACGGTTCGCACTCAAAAACACATAAATACTAGGGAAGCATTGCACAGGGCGGGCAACCATCCATCCACGTATTCGTCTTCCCTTTCTTTTTTCTCACGTCGTCTGGGCGCTGCTTATGCTATTGCTGCTCCGCGGGGCGACCGTGTCCTCTTTTCTCTTTTCATCGTTTCTTTTTTTCGTGTAGTGTACAATGACGCATGGGCACAGTTACTGAGCTGTTGCCAGGGGTCGGCGGAAGCTTACATGCAGCTTGCCTTCCGCCCCGCTTTATTTCCTTTTCTCTTCTCTCACTATTCCTGACTACCTCTTCAACTTCGTCGGCAGCGCTAGGGTACGTGTGTTTCTTTTTCTCTCTCTTTTTTTTTTTTTTTTTTTTCAATGGGTGCGTTGGCTGGATGGTCCGCGAGGACCCATTTGCTTTTTCTTGGGCTCGTCGACTGGCACATTGCGCACACACACCGACCACGTATTTGCCCCGCGCTTTGGTGGAAGGGGGAATCGGGAGCAAGCTCCGTGCTTGGTCGGGGTCCCTGGATGGTTAGATGGTTGGAGGGTTTTGGCAAAATGGACTGGAGTTGGCCAAAAAAAATTAAAAAAAAAATTGAAGACTGCCTGGGGAAGAAAAAATCCCAACGTGACAGCAATATCCCCCCAGACTGAAGTTGAGAGATGAAGGAGGAAGGGTGGGTGCAGTGAAGAGTTGGGTGGAGGTCGGACCTGATGGAATCGGTTTTGTCAGCATCGAATGGCGTACATATCGTCAACGGCGTTCATGTATGTATGTACAGCACGGCTTTTAGCTTGTCCGTAAAGTTGACTGCCACACCCACGTACGTACCTACCTAGATACCTACTTGTCACCAACGTTGCGCCGCCCTGTCTCCCTCCTTTCCTTGAATCCTTCCACTTCGCTACCGCTCCTCGCTCGCTGTGTCTCTCGCCGCCCTCCCTCCTCCTACGTGTGAGGTGCGGTAGGTCGCTCCATCCCTCACTCACTCACTCACTCACTCACTCACTCACTCACTCACTCACTAATCCTCAAGCAGGACAAAGTGTAATTGATCACTATCACCAGGTGCAAGGCCTAGCATCTCGACGTGTCGGGCTTTGAAAGGCAGTGTAGGTGGTGATGGGAGTTTGTGGAGTAGCCGCTTGTAGGCACAGTAAGTCGCGATTGCCTTTTGAGACTAACGCTAGACTCGAAACATGAAGCTGTAAGTAGGTCCGTGCCACCACACCACAACATACATACATGTAGGTAGGTATCTGTCCAATCCCGTCATCGTTACTGTATAGAGGTATGAGAGTGGTTCCATCGCCCTATTAGAACCATTTCTCTTCAAGTCCACTCCGCATCTTCCAGCCAAAGCACCCGAGCACCATGGACCGCCCAACGGCGACGTCACTCGGATCTCTGCGTCAGAATCACTCAGCGGGAACATAGGTGCAAGAGATGTTCATTTGGTACCTTTTAGACTTTTCTCCTCCCGCCTTCGCTCCAAACCGCTAGCAGACCGTGCTGTTTTATCCAGAAGTGCCAAAGCTGCGACAACTCCTTGCAACGACCTGGCCACTTTCCAGAATCCAATCACCTCATTAGCCCGGCCCCTTTTTGTCAACTTCGCCACCCAACCCAGGAACGACGCAAACAGCTTCGCACCTTTCGGTCTCGCAGATGCAAGACAAGCTCCTCGACGTAATATCAACTTTTCCAACCTCCTACTCATCCCTTGCTTTTTTTTGACTGCTCAAAGACAGACTTGCACAGGATGCTGTCTCTGAAGAGGAAACATGCATCCGCCCTGGCGTGCGCCATGGCCTTCTCGCTCCTGAGCTTCTGCTCCAAAAACTGCTGAAGACCGCCCCTTCCACAGGCCATCAGCTCATGGTAGCAGCCGTCACAGAGCTGCAGAGCGCATCCTGGCCTGCCTGGCTGTGGTGATCGGCAGCATTCGAATGACGCCGGCGCGACGCAGATGCTGCACCACTTATCGCTGGACGAAGGCTGGCCGTTGACAAGCCGATTCCACTGAGCCGCCATGGCCATCTCCTTCTTCGCGCTACTTATCGAAACTGGCCAAAGACGCTGGAAATCGTTGGCTCTGTGGAATCCAATGCTGTTGCAAGATGCGATCTGGAAGCGCTCTACCACGCAGCGTCGACACATGAAAGCCGCTTCGACCCCTTCGCCGCGGTGGCCGCCCTCTAGCTCGGTGTATCCGCATTGGTTCGACCACGCAATAACTTCTGCCTTCCTCCAACCGATGCCGTATTGGCCGTAGGACAGCGACTTGCAGAAGTTGCAGCCATCACGGTTGAGACTGAACTGGATGGGATGAGCAAAGGCCGTAAAGAGCCTCTCGACGTAGCCCTTGTTGCCATGGACGTCCTCCATCTCGATTTTTGGCACATCCGCACTTGTCGCCGCCTCAAATGGCTCGTCCGAAGGGACGTACTCCTTCTTCTTGACCTCGAGCGTCGACCGAGGGTTGATGAGCTTGACAGAACCCTGCTGCTGGATGTTCTTCTTTGGGCGGGGCTGTTGCATTGTCTCATCTACCATCATTGCAAGCTGCTTCGGGCTCATGAACTTCGAGTAGTACGCCATCGGACCAGTGGTCATGTCCATCGGCAGTTGGTTTCCTCTGCCACTGGAGTCTGTGAAAGGGTCTGCGGTTACCTCCGTTGCCTTTTGCTTTCCTTTGTTGGCATCTGCAGGACAATGTGCAGAAGCATATGCAACTACTTCGATCGCCCTTTGCTTTCCCTTGCCATTGGGGTCAGTGGAAGGGCCTGCGATGACTTCAGTCGATCCTTTCCAGTCGTGCTCCAAGCCAGTCTCTATGAAATGGTCATCAACGTCCATGGCATCATGCTTTGCCGATGGGTCGTGTTCGCATTCGGGACGGTTTTTGCTTGGACTTTGAGTCGCATGTCCAGACCTGGATGCCAGTTTCGCCGCTGATGGGAGTCTCTCAAATGTGCACTCAATTCCGGCGTCTAAACAAGAGTCGCAGGGTGGGTCATCCTCCTTCTTCCTCAAAGAGCAATGTCTTCTGGCACGCCTGCATTCTGTGCACGTAACAAAAGCCCTGTACTTGATGTAGCGAACATCAGGAGGCGGCGTGTACGTGGCGCGAATACGAATAGCGTCTTTGTGTGGGCCGGCAATGCATCGCTCTCCAGAGGCTGCACACTGGCGGCAAGGGCCACTGTGGTCTTCTTGGACGTCTTCTCCTTCTTCAACGCCATAGGAGCACTCGAGGCCATGATCTTGGCATGTTTCGCATTCTTGCTTCCTTTCCGGAGGCGTCAGGAGTTCACACGGAACGTGCCCATCGACATCCTTGTACTCTGTCAAGCACTGCACACAGGGCCAAACGGCGCCAGGCTTGCGAAGGTCACAGACTTCGCCAACCTCACGGCAGCGGACACAGCCACGAGCAGCAGGATGGTTGCGCAAGTCGTCTTGCTCGCCCGTGGGGTCTGCGATGACTGGAAGATCATCGATTGTAAAGGGCGAGGTGTCGTAGCGGATGGGGCGCCGTCGGGGCCTCATGCAACGCCTTGTTGGACTGTCGTCGTCGCCATCTTCAGCCGGCGGAGCAAGAAGAGGGTTGTTGGAGGAGAGGTTGTTGTACTCGGCCTCTGGCCAGTTGTCTTGGTACTTTGACAGCAGCTCTCTTCCTGCTTCAGATTGTAGCTCAAGCGTCACGACCCAGGCAGCACCCAGTTGCCTAGCCTTTGAAGGCGAAAGCTGACGAGCACTCCTCATCCGCTTTCCAGGACTCTCTTCGCCGTCCTCTCTCTGTCGCTTAGCTTTAGGGCGCCTGTCTGGTGTCTTGGGAGGACCTTTCGCTGATGGGTTGTAGTCACCAGACTTGTCCCAGTCAACGATGTTTGTCATGATGGGCCTGATCTGTCTAGCAGCGGTCCTCAGCTCGTATTTGATGGGCGAGTGGACGATCTCGTCCTCGTAATCATCCTTGTCCTCCTCTTCTTCCTCTTCTTCCTCAAGCTTATCACGATCCAGGTTCACGTGTTGCCGTTGCTCGTCACCGGCTTCGCGGTAGTCGCCGTCATTCGGATCATCGTCGTCCTCGACTGGAGAGTCTTGGTCCGAATCCAGGTCCATGTCCGGATCAGGCGCTTGAGTATGGTCTTGACGTTGGTTGTCTTCAGCATCCGTAACATCGTCATCGTCGGGCGAGACAGAGAGGTCGTCATCATCTATTGTAAGCGTTAGATCAAAGTCTCAGGTGAAAGAGTTTGGAAGAACAAAGCAAGAGGAGCACAACCAAACTCACCTCCATCTGGAGCCTGGCATTTGGCGTTCGATTTGAGCTTCGCAAGCTCGCCGAGGATACGCTGCTCTTCATGCAGGTACCGCTCACACCATTCATCGCAGCCTTCGTCACCGCGCGAGGGAAAGACCTTTGGCTTCTCGGATCCCACGGTGAGGTCATTATCTTGCGTCAGGAAGCCTCGGGTGGCAGCATTGCTGCTTATACCACCGCCGCCTTCGCCAAACAACGAGAACGGCTGGTGAGAAGCAGCTGCATCAGTGGCGCTGGGATCGGGCATGTCGACGCCGGTGTCCTTGACGTAGCCGTACTCCGAAAATGGCACAGGCTTGCCGAGAAAGTCGCTCGTCAAGCGGCGAAAGTGGTTGGTGTCGTGGAGGTCGGGTGCAGAAGCCTCCAGATCACCTGCTGCACCACCTGCGTCAACGTGGTGCGGAGAAGCCTTTGGAGCTTTCTGGGCAAGAATAGCAACTTGGGCCATCATTGCTCTGAAGTATGCCGACTGAGTGAGCTCGTCGTGCAGTGTGTCCATCACCTGCGGGTGAAGAAGGCAAGTCAGTCAGCATCATCGAAGTCGAACTTGAGCTTTTCATCTGCTTTCACACGCACGGATGCATAGGAGAGAACTTACCCTGCGTTCACCTTCGTCGTTCCTGATCGCAGCTTGCTCACTTTCTGACTGCGCCAATGGATCATATGCGACCTGTGTATGGGCGAAGAAGACGGCAGTCAGTACTCAAAAGTCTCCTCATGTCTGTGTGGAGAGTGACAACATACCTCTTCCTGACCCTGCATATCGCCGTGGCGTGTTGACATGCCTCGTCCCTCGTAACCTGGTGGAGATGTTGGAGGCTTGTGCTCTCCTCTTTCGGCTTGCATCCTTTCCTCGGTGGCTGCTGTGAGCACTTGCTCGTGCCAGCTCTGGGCTGGGTGTTTGTTCTATGGAGCGAGGGTGTCAGCCGTCGGTCAATCGGCCATAAACCAGTCGGTCTACCTCCTTGCCCCGACATGCATCGACATGCAAGAAAAAGCGCGTCGTCACACATCCGTCAATCGTCGAGTACGGATGATGTTGCTCCTCTCCATCTAGATGGAAGAACTCACCAAATCCACGACCACTCTGCTGTCCGGCCGAACGATATCAACGCCGCCGCTGCTGTCGTCTAGCTCTTCCTCGCCCTGGTGTCCAAAGAGCGTGGTGTACTTTTGTCGTGAGGAAGACGCTATTGCTCCGCCACTGCTGCTGCTGTCAGGGTCGGTGGCGTCAGGCATGTCTAATGCATCTTCCATAGCATCAGTCTGAGTGCGTGTGAGGCACATGAGTTAGCTACAGCCAGCCGGCGGACGTATGTGTCCCTTCTGATACAAGAGGGCGGGCGATGACGCGAATTCAATACTCGAGCGTTGTTGCAAACGCGGCCGAGCCAGCAAGGCGTAAGAGAAGGAAACGTGAAGAGAGTAGTATGGATGCTGAAAATACAACACCACTCAAGCGGCATCGCACACTCGAATGCCCCAGAAGCAGGGCAAAGCAGGCGAGAGGAGAAAAAGAAGGGCTGACAGGCAAGCGCTCACGCAACTCACTCACTTCGTTTCCCAAGTTTTCCATCCATTGCATGACGCATTCGTGCCGGCTGTCATGGAGAGGGTGAGGGTGAGTCGAGGCAGAGGAGGAAGAGGTTTCAACAGCGGCATCTGACATGGCGATATGGTCAGGCAAGGAAGGGCTGTTGCGAACGGACAAAAAGGGTGGGGCAGAGAGGAAGAGGAGTGGTGGGAGGGAAAGGCGGGTTGTTTTTTAGTGCTGTGTTGTGGGTGTGTGGGATTGGGTGGGAAGGGAGGCGCACACGCTACTTGCCTGTTTTGCCAGGCGGTGGGTTTGGGAAGGAGGTGCGGCTGGGGTCACAACTGGAAGGTGAGTATGAAGCTCTAGGATACACAGATGTTAATGTAGTTCCTCCATCCACATACCACTTCGGGTGGAGTGACTGCACTGGAAGTTCAACACGCAGGCTGTCATTCAGTCTTTCACGAATAACAGCGCAAGGAACTACCACTTCCGTACTTGATGGCCCTCTAGATCATGATGTACTATTCTGGCAATCTAGGAACTCTGATCTCCCTCCATTCTCTGGTCAACTTCTACGAGCAGAGAAGTATGCATGCCCAGTCACACTGTGAGGTGATTCAGTTGTCCCAACGACATTTGTTCTCAGAAATACCCTTAAGGTTGAGCCTAGAAGATGGAGGCAATCTAGCATGAATTTTGAGCGTGTAGTGAAATAAAGCTTAAAAGAGAACTGTGACTCAACATACATGCCAGAATCAAATTAGCCAACTTTGCTGCTCCTATCAATCTAGAGCTTGTTTCACCACAAGGTAAGATCAAATAGTTAATGTGAACATCGAGGTAAGACTTGGTCTGAAATTCATGAACAAAGAAGCGGAACGAATGTATGAACAGTCTATCCAAGAATTAGAGTCCTCCATCAAAAGCGCGTCTTGCCGAAATATTTCCAAGAAAGGTACCATACGACCAGCGAGCGTAATACTGGGCTCAAAAGCTTGTGGCACACACAACCAGGACCACGACCAGGACCGCCTCTCTCGCAAGCAGATGGGCAAGAAAAGGAATTAGTAAGTCGGTCGAATGGTTCTTGAACGCGTCACGCTCTTGTCAACAAACGGTCCTTGTTTTGACCTCCATCTCTTGACTCTTGACTTGCGAGGGAGTCGAGTTTGCTGGAATGGATCCAGAATAATCTGAGACTTCTTGCTCCGTTGTGTTGTGTCGCGTGCACCACAGCCCTCTTGCCCCCTTATCCGAAGCTCTACTCAAGTCATCTCAAAGACCACCAAACCACCATGCAATCATCCAATGACCAAACAAACCCAGCAGCTCATTAGTGCAAACCCAACCCGAATCCACCCTGTCTATGCCAAACAGACAAAAACGACATCAAGGCATGTCTAAACGTCACTCATCTCATCTCATCTCATCGCAACCGTAGCGCTTCAATGCAGCCAACCCAACCCAACCGCCCGCAAGCCTACCCCCATCCGTCTATCCACAAACACACCCGACCGAAGCCAGCCAGCTAGGAAAAATCGAAAACGACGCCCCGCCCGTGAAAGGAAACCCGCCACCACCACCGTCGTCGGCGTCTCATCACACGCCCACAGACACCACCGCCGCCGCAGCTGCCACGCCGCACCACAGCAGCAGCGCGGGGGATACGAGAGCGGCCGGGGCGCCAGCGACGGGGACGGGCGGCGCGCGCGTTTCGCTCGGGCGTTGGGTCGTCGTTGATGTTGCGGCCTCCGATGATGAAGGTTCTGACGACGACAACGTGGTTGATGAGGATTTCCTGGTTGTCAGAGTGCTGCTGGTGGTTTCGGTTGAGAAAGTAGACGATGTTGACGGCGTTGTCGGCGGCGCGGAAGACGACGTAAGCGACGGCGGTATCGTTGTTGAAGACGGCGTCAGCGGAGGGGTGGTGGTGGTGGTGGTGGTGGGCATGATGGGCGGCGTGGTAGGCGGGGCAGAAGTGGTTGGAAGGCTGGGAGACGAAGGGCGGAGGGAAGTCGGCGGCGTGCTGAATTCCGACGTAGTTGGTGGCAGAATGGGAGCTGATGACGATGGCGCCGCGACGGTTGACAGTGTCGTCCGAGGAACAGACGTTGCGGGGGGCGGCAGAGCGCTTGACGGGGGCAGACTTGAGGACGGGGGCGACGGCACTGTTAGCGGGTTCGTCGATTGAGGGACCGTTGCCGGCGGTTGCGTGGCCGAGAGCGTTGGACTGGTGAGCGCCGTGTTCACGACGACGGAGAAGGAGGGCGATGATGCTGGCAGAGATGGGACGACGGGGACGGAGCTCAGAGCGCTGGAGATGATGCTGTTGACGACCGACTCGAAGCTCGACGTGGGAAACTCGGACACGGTCACCGTCGTCGCCGCCGCCGTGGCTAGTCCGCTGGCGGCCGTGGGGCTCTCCGTGAAGTACGTTTGGTAGTTGACCGTGACTTGGTTGAGGGCAGAGAGCAAGACCGAGAGCGCATTTAGTGTTCCTGGTGTTGCCATTTCCACGGGCGTCGTCTCGGGAGCAGGAGTAGGCCCTATTGCTGTCGAAACAGGAGGTCTTGCAGCACTCGCAGTAGGTCCCGATATTTGCGTCTTGTCACCTGTGACATGGTCAAAGGAGCTCCAAAATCAAGTTCTTTGCTTTTCTACCTGGGGCTTTCTCAAGTTCACCTTCTCCGTCTGGTGGTTTACTGAGAGGAAAATCTGGAAATATTTGCTTATTTTCAGGTGGAGCTGCTACTGCCGTCGGTACACTTTTTAAGAGCGAACTAACAACCGTAAGCTGCCATTTTCGAAGCCACGAACCCGTCTCTTTTGGGTGGCGCGTGAAGTGATTGCAGCTAAACACGTACTGTAGGAAACGCCAGTTACGACCACGGGATTATGAATTATGCGTCGAAGGTCATGCCTGGTGAATTACCTATTATTTTTGATGTTTCATAGGATGACCGAGCGGAAATCGGTGGTCCAGGTTTGTGGATAAGAACGAGGGAAAATAGCGAGGAAAGCGAATATTGGTTTCGAAACAACTCAGGTGCACTTACGGAGTGGGTCGAGTGTAGAGGGCAGCGCTGGTGCTTGTCATGTTTTTGAGCGTCGGTGGAAACATGGTGGCGATGAGAGAGGCTGGCAGACGAGGTCGTGAAGAGGCTGGACGGGACGGCAACGGCCAAGTAACTGTCTATTTACAACACCAACCTCTGACATAGCAAAATCAGGTTAGCTGAGAAAAACATCGCGAACTCAGTCTTTGCCGTTCAGCGAACCTGTATTTAATTAGGAACAAAACTATGCTAAATCTACTCCAAGTCGTCATTTTCGAGGCTGCGTGGTCAGTGCAGCATGTAGACCGGGCGTGCATTGCGGATGGCGGGACCCCTGCATCCGTGCCGTACCGAACCGTCGTTGCGCCTCTCAACTGACGTCTTGGCCAGCCACAGACCGTGTTATATTCGGCGGCATGTGTGGCGGCGTCATTGATTCCCAGGATAGCTACAGGCCAAGCAGGAGCCAACGCACCGTGTCCATCTTCATGGCTGTTTGCCGGTCGTCTGGAGGCTGACAATGATGGTGCGACACTGACCTGCCATGTCTAGTCGCCTCAGCACCACCGCGCGTAGAGTTCAGGAAGCCTGAACGCTAGTCAGTCTTGCCATTGACCAGGTTGGTGATTGAATTTCAGTGGAGGGGAGAAGCATCAGACAGCAGTTGGAACAATAATGAGACCACATGGGGATTCAGAACAGGTCTGTGAATTATTGGTTTATCATCATTAAGGGGAGAAGGCTTGAAATGAAATGCAAGGACTTACTTCACATGAGTAAGGACGTGGCGACTGGCCAATCCTAAAGCGACTGAATGATTAGCAGGTGGGGTCAAATCAACCACGTTTCTGGCGCTTGAAAAAAGAATCCATCGTCTTCTGCGTCTCATCATGCCTGGCGCTGCCGACTCCTCGGCCAGTTCGCTTCAAACCATTGAGATGATCTTTGCAATTGATTGCTCGAATCTCGGTGGTCCAACCGCGCAACATTGGGCACGAAGGTAGAGCGCCCGCAATCTCTGGCGACGTCGCGTGCTTGCTCTCAGAGCAATCTGAATTGTGAGGCTCTTGTGCAGGCGTTTCGTCATCTTTTCCGGCAGGGAGTGGCCCGTCCGTCGACAGTCTGGTGGCACTTGAGTTCTGCTCAACCGGTGTACGCTCTGTGGTAGTCTCGTTCAACGGCGTGGGCTTCGGGTTCATTCTCATGGCCAGCTCCAGGAATCCAGTATTATTGAATGCGCCAAGGTGCTCCAGGCTTATAGATGCTTTCAGGCCCTGCAGATCAGGTGCTAGGCTCACGCTGCTTCGGTCGAGCCGCTGCAGAAACCTTTTCCACAGAACAGAGAGGAGGATGCCATGCGCGACGATGGCAACGACGAGCTCTTCGCCAGCTTCGGCAATTGTGAACAAGCCGACCAAGTAGTCGCTGATGAAGTCATCCACTCGTTGCGCCATGGATTCCTTCGACTCGACGTCCATGAAGCTTGTGTGTTCTGAACCAGATGTCGGGTGCAATCCGTGACCAGCTTGACGGTCCGAAAATCGTGCAGAGAAAGGCTGGCCTTCGTAGGAGCCGTAATCTTGTTCTTGAAGAAGACCCAAGCACGTTACTTCGACCTTTGTCACGTCCGTGGTGGATGGGTGGGGAGACTTCTGGGCGTCTGCGATGAGCTGGGCGGTCTTCTGGGCGCGCTTCAAGGTAGATGAGAAGATGTGGGTGAATTTGACGCTGCGATCTGCAAACCATTGGCCAAGTCGAGCGCCTTGATGGAATCCATGGTTGGTCAAGTCAGAATCCCTTCTGCCTGCGCTATGCGGGTTAGCGCGTCTGCGAGAAATACAGGGCAGAGGGATACTGACTAGACCTGAGCCACGTTATCGACAGTCTCGCCGTGGCGGATAAGGAAGAGGCGGATCATGGCAGTCCTAGTTGATGGGCAAGGTAAGGTTGTGGACGAGTGAAAGCGAGGGCAGGAAATTTGGAGTCGGCGGTTCGCTTAGCTTAGCGACGCCTCTACGGGGTTAGCTCTAGCAGCAGCAGCTCCACATCCCGACCTCCACTCTCCCCAACTGACCACCTCAACGGCTATCATTACGACGACTCACGCTCCGACATTGCCTCTACAGGACAGCATGCGTCATCAAAGCACTATAGCAGTCATCCACTACCACAGCCAGGCCAAAGGAGCATTCCCATACGCCATAGCTAGCTGTCCAAGACCGTCACCGGCAGCTTTCTCGAACCTCTCGCGTCACTGCTTGGCCTACACAATCCGCAAGCCTGAATCGTACGCTTCATGTAGCCATACCTATATTTTGCATCAAGCCTGATAGCTCAAAAGTACCGGCTGTTTCACGTGGCCATTTCAAGCAGAAACTACTGAGCATTACCAGGTTGCGAGTGCGGAGAGAAGCGCGCTCATGCTAACAAGACACATCCAGTGCTTAGCCAAAAGCGTTTTGAGCTTCCGCCAATGAAATACTGATTCAACGGGGTATATCGTAGAAGAAACACGACCAAGGGAAAAGCATCCCAGAATCGCCAAATTACAACCAATTACAGAAGATGCTCCATACCATGAATCCGAGCGGAAATGACGATGCTCCACCAGACGTCGGCTATGTTGGGGGCCATTGTTTCTCAATCGTCTCCAAGTCACGGCTTCTGGTCGTATCGGTCTTTGGGCGACTTGGAGAGAGGAACGGAGGCCTGAGGTCGCTTTTCACCCAAAAGTTCTTTTTCAAAACTACCATAGCGACCGTCGAAATCCAGACTGTCTACGTCTCCTGGATGAGGCTGAGCACGTTGTTCGCCTTGATGTCCACTTTGTTCGCCCAAAACCTGTGATCGGCCAATCACATCATCCGTGTTCCTGACAGCCTCAGCTGTCGTTGGCGGATAATGCGGAACCAATGATCTAGCTTCCAATGATCCTCAGAGAGCGCGACCGACTCCGCCGCGGCTGCTTCCCGTCTCCCGAGAATCAGGCCTAAAGAGTCCGGGAGGGTCTTTCAATGGGCTTGGCGGCGTTATCGATTCGAGATCTCCCAGTTCCATGTTGTCCAGACTGATTGCACCAGAAGACTGAGTCCGTTGGCTTCGGGGTCGCGGAGGTCGTAGCATGGGCTGAACGCTGGGCTCGGCAAGTGCCCATGAAGGAAGCCGTATGCGGGGCGTGTGCGGCGGAGTATTTGTGTCGGGTAAGATTCCAATACTCTTGAAGTATTTTGACGCAGGGCTGCTGGAGCGCTGATACACAGTGCGTTTTTCCCAAGTATTCCACCTGCTGCTCTTAGGATCGCGCATCGTCGCCATATCGTCATTGTCTGGCGGAGGCAGCGGTCGCAGAGGGTCGAAGCCGTCGGGAGACAAGTTCAACCTAGGAGAGAGAGTTGTCGTGGCATTCATGCTGTAGTTATCAAACGACTGCTGGTCGTCTTTGACGGTGACCGTTGATGTGGTGGTATCCTTCTTACTCCTCAATTGGGGAGAAATTTGATCGAAGAGGGTCCACGAACCGGAAGGCGTGAAGTCCTCCTCATCTGTACTGGCATGCTTCGCTGCCTGTGCTATGAAGTACCGCGAAAGAACGACGATGGACCCACCAATGGTGTACATGAGGATTTCAATCGAGTTGAACATGACAAACACCACTTCGGACCACGCCATGTCTCTCTTTTCCTGCACGCGGGCCTTCCAGATACCGTAGACTCCGGCACCCCTGCAAATTTGTCAACCTCGCAACTCACAGAGAAATCATACACGTACGTCGTCACGGTCCCCACAAGAGATGCGCCAAAGACCATGCAGAGAATTCGTCGCTCGTAGTCTTTGAGTCGAGTCCGCCGCAAGATGGAAATCGGAATATAAACAAGAGCCATGTCGATCGCGATACTCAACCCGGCCCAACCTAGAACGCAGGTTTCAGCTCCCTTCCGAACAAGAGGCGCGTCTTCTTACTGTATCTTGCATTATCGATATTGGCGCAGTGAACCGGCTGGACGTCGTAGTCGAAATTGGCCATGAACGGAGTACACTGGAAGACCCAGACAAGGCTTTCTGCAAGTCCCAACATTACTATAATCGCCGCGAGAATATGGATAGCCGTTCGAATTCCTCGGAATGGCTCCGGAACTGTGATTGATGATTGTCAGCAAGACTTTGTCAAACTCTTTCCACCAAGCTTCGTCGTACGCATTTCCAAAAACCCGTAGCACATCGACACCTTCACCATTGATACGACAATGTAATGCCCTGCCCAACCAGCTTCCCACTGAATTCAAGTCAGCACTTTCGATTCTCAACATCAAGCCGAGAATAGAAGGCAACTCACCTTCCAGAATGGAACAGTGTCTTCTGGAGGAATGCTCCATATGTGCTTTCCGCCTCCGAAGTGATTCGTCATGATCTGGCTTGTCCAGAAGGGGAAAACCAGAATTATCTGAGAGCCCTTCAGCCGTCATGATGAGCACGCAGATTACTTCGACTCACTGTCGCTGCTAGTGTCCAGATTTCTGCTTTGCGGAATCGCCCAAATCTTCGCCGTTGCGTGTATAATCGAGCCGACATTATCAAAACTAGAGCAGTGTGTCAGACGCTGTATTCGATTCAGGATTTCGACTATCGAGGGTTTCATACAGCTCAGTGCGTTGCATGTACAGACTACGCCCAATTCCAGACGACTCCGCCACATCGTAACCGGCCGAGAAGGATCATATTGGGCGTTGTAGGAAGTCGCGTTTGCCGAAGAGTAGTCGGAACTCATCTTTGCGCGAGGAAGGCCGTCAAATTCGCACTATGGGACAATCGACGAGCGACGAAACACACCACGAACGTATCAAACTCTGGCACACGGATCCTACTAATAGCAGCTCAGAATGTCTCTGGTGGTAGGAACCGGCGCAGCGGCTGTGCGGGACGAGTCAAACAGGCATGAGCCTGTTGTGCTCGGGGTTGGAGCACTGCGCCGTAAACCTAACACCCCTACTAACGCGACATGGAAGGTCAGCGGCCGGCGCACCTCTTCGTATCGACCGCGCAGTCCTTATTCCGTTTTGGGGTTGGGAAACCTGGACCGCATACACCAGCTATTTGATGGTCAAGGTGTTGAACTACCCCCATCAGCAGCTTTTCGACGATGACGGTACTTGCCCATTGATATTACTGCGATAGGGCTGTTGCATACCTGCAGCTCAGCTAACCATCTTCCATAAGCACCGGGGCGCCACTCGTCTAGCCCCGCACTTCGCAACGCGTGTTCGAGACTCTGGTATCAATCGCACGATGGGCGATTGAGTTGTGCAAATATCAGATCGTCAGAGCCCTGGCATGAGGAGGTGTAATCGCCCTTCCCGCACTTCTGACGAACGTCTAAAAGGGCACAGCAGCCAGTAATAGCCATGATCCGGCATTGCCAATTGCGCTACAGACGGCAGCCTCACTCCTGCATTTCGATGGAGAGATGCTGTTGTTGCGACGCTACTGCACGAATGGCGTACCTTTGGACACATTGCCAATTGTACCCACGCACGCACGCACAAAGATCGCTGCCGGCAAGCCTTCCCAAGCGTTTCAGCAACCGGTCGTCCGCAGGGCCCTAGGCGTTTTGGCGGATTCCAGCGGATGACCAGGTACGTTGACTCGCCATCCTCGCTCTCGCTGCCGGTGCGAGTCATCGAGCCAGTAAAACACCACGCCTCGGCCGTGCTGTCCGCATGCCCAAACTTCGGATTCAAAAGCATATTTGCGAAAACTATCCGACAAATGCAACTGCTGGTTCTTTTTTCTTTAGCTGACTACAGTCTCTGCTCAGCCGCCGTAATGCTTGGAAGCTTCGTCGTCATCGGAGCGGTTCGTCAGGACGTCGCCCCCAATGCAAAGCGATATCCGACTAGATCTGTGAGATATGCCGTGATCGATCTCAGAGCGTCATCGCAGCCAAATTCGCGTCTGAGAGCAAGCAAATCGCGTCATCGAGAAGATTGAGTGAGCGTGTGCTCAGTACACCCACGTGTAATTGACCGGTAGTGTCCGCGCACTAGTTCAAACTCTGATTTCTCCACGTCCTAAAAAAATATCATAAAAGGCCAACGGTCATCGTCATTGAAAGAAACCCTGCGCTCCTGTCTTAAAAGACGGCCCGGAGCCGGCAGGTATCGCATCGCAATTCTTCTTCTAATTCCGGGACGAACTTGCACACTTCATTGAATGCTAAATATGCCCGCTTCGAACGGCTTAATTGAGCCTGAAAGGTCCATCATGGCGTTCAAGGCGCCGTTTTCATTGCTTCGCTCGCCCATCATGTGGTGCCAAATTTTGAAACACAAGAAGTCAAATAACCGTATTCTGGCAAAGTTTGCCCCCACCCAGGCCAATCGACCACCATGTCCTTTACTGCAAGTTGCGGTGACGGCGACGACGGCAAGCTTTGTAGCCGGGAGTGGAGTTTGCTTGGGCGACTGACGCCTGCGCGGAGGATGCTTGCGCGGCAGTCGATGATGCGGCAGCCACCGGAGTGGCAGAAGCGGAGGAAGCGGCCGCAGTGGTCGCAGCGGCGCTGGCCGCAGTCGAGGTTGCAGCCGCGGCAGACGAGGCTCCGTCAGCAGCAGCAGCACCGCTCCAGATGTCCGGACCAGGGGCAGTGTAGGTCAAGGGCGTCGAGTAGATGTTGATGAGAATGCCGGGGTCGCTGGCCTTGTAGGCTCCTGGGAACTTGACACCAGTCGGGGTAGCGGAGCCGCCACCCGTCACCTTGACCTGGTAGCAGGACATGTAGAATTGCGCACCTGTGAATGATTCTTGTCAGAGCAGCGAATACATCAAGTTGAGGGTGGACAGGGTCAGGGGTAATAAGGGGTCAGGGGTTTCAGTATCGCTTACCGCCTTCGGAACCCGCAGAGTGAAGGGCAATGGCTTCGGAGCGGACCAGGTAATCACCGGCCGCGAGAGTGGATGGGACTATGGGTGGACGTAATTAGCATTGTCTCAATTAATTTTGTCCGGGACCATGTAATACCAGTAAATGTCCTCTTTCCGCAATTAGCGTTCAAAATCTCAGTGCCCCATCCTTCTGTCGTGCCATTGTATGTGTCCTGCGCGACCTTGAACCAGTCACCCGAGCCATCGGCAGTCGTGGCATCATCGACCTTAGACATGTAAATCTAAATCTGGTGAGTAAACGTTTTTAAGTAACTCTACCTGCTGCCACTTACCAAAACCGGACCATAGTGATTACCGCCAATGGCATCCGTGGAACAAGACCTATCTCCATCCTGTTGGTGCATTTCCACAGTGAGAGTATCGCCAGCTGTATGAAAACACACTAGTTATTCCTGATTCAAGAATGAAGATACCATCATTGAACTCCACTCAAAACCAAAGGCGCAATTTTCTCCCAAGGGGTTCTGTTCACGTACCGGTCACCGAGCAAGTGCTCTCCACAGCGCTGGTTCCAGCATTGCATCTCATATCATTACTCGTGACATCTTGGACTGGGCTGTTGCTGACTGGCAGGCGAACGCAAGTTTCCGCCTGGTCCTTGGAGTTGATCCAGAGGTCTTGCCACGTCGCGTGGGCCGAGACGAGGGACGCCGTCGCGAGGCATGCGAAAAGTGTCGACTTCATTCTGCTGCGCTGCAGAGGTGAAGATATCGAATCGAAATACTGAAAGTGAGTGACGAGAACAGTCGTCCGGCGACAAGTTGCTGAATTGAAGAGAAACGCTGAAAGTGATGAGGCTGAGAACCAACTCCCAAGACAGATCTGTATTTTATATCGTGGACAAAATGAGCGCAGCGCCCATTTTGCCATCTGCTCTCATGATTCTTCCGGCCGGTGGAGTTCTCTCGCTCTCTTCCGATAGTGGTATCGAAGCCGGCGTTCACTACCGGTTGTGCGGTCCTTCATGTGGCTCTGTGTATTCAATAGGGCAAACACAGGACTACGCTTGTTTTCAAGCTTCTTGGCACACTTTGTTTCTGGCATAGCCGACGAGAAGTCAAACAAATTTCTCCGTGTAGGAGCTTAAGCGAAGGCGTAGAGCGCTTAGAGGGTGTTGTAACGCAGTGGCTGCATGAAGTCGGTATAGGCGAAACGGCTTGGCAGTGGATCCAAGGCCAGTGCGTGATTCGAGATCGGCCATGGAAGAATCAGGAGCGTGCCGAGTTGAAGGGCTTGCTGGTCCTGGACCTTTGGATCATGGGCGTTGGCTGGCTTGTCGCGTGTTGAAGGATAGTCGCTTCGCCCGCGGGAACACAAGAAGTAATTAAGTGCTGGACATGGCGGAATTTTTCAACAAATCACTGAGCATTTAGTTCACAGGAACGCAATCTAGGAGCTGCACAAAGCTGCTGATGACTTGGTGAACGGAAAGAATTCCCAAATGAAGAGTAATGGTGCAGGTAGGAAATCCCGGCTTTTCATCAATGACGGATATCCTGTCTGGTCTCTAACCAATTTTTTTCTGGTGATCCTCGACCAGGCAGGTCCACTGGGCAGTTTTGTAGAAGATGGTGTTGCCGTCGTCAGAAGTCTTTCCAGAGCTCAAGGTAGTACCAAAGTCCCAGAACATGTCAGCGGCGATGCCGGAAGTGTCCAAGGCAGCCGTCTGCCATTTGCCTTCAACATTGCACTTGTCTGTCGACACACCATACTCCTCAAGGAGACATGGCTTTTTGGCGGCAGCACAGGCCTTGCCGTGTGCCTGAATCCATTCACTGCCGAAAGGCTCGTTGGGTTGACTCCCTGAAACCTTTGTCAATTCTTGTGTTAAGCAAAGTTTCAAACCAGATACTCACAGCTGGACGGATAAAGGTGCAAAGTTCCGAAGTCGAGCGTTTCAATCTTGAGATTCTTCTCAAAGTCCAAACCCTCGCCATGCGTGTACGGGTAGCTACCGTCACCGCCAGTGAGTCCGAAACCCTCGTCTCCCAGAGTGACCATATGGTTGGGGTCGAGTTGCTTGATGTACTTGCTGGTCGAAGAAGCCCAGTCGTAAATCACAGACTAAGAAAAGTTAGCGCTCCTCGTTGGCAATTGGAAAGTTGAGAATACTGACCGTCTGGCAGCCATTGCAACGCGGCTCGTTCGCCAATTCCCAGGCGAAAACAGTGATTGAGTCGCGGTAGCGGGACACAACGGTCTTGATGTACTTTTTGTACTGCGTCTGGATGGGGGTGCTTTTGTACCATTCAGGGTTCTCGGAGCCACCGTAGTAATTCATGTACGCAGCCATTCCACCATATTCAGTCCAGTTGTTGACGAAGTTGATGATGAGCTTGATTCCTCGCGATTCAGCCGCTTTGACAACATAGTCCAGGCGCTGCAGGCCGTCGGGACCCGTGTTGATGACCGGTTCTTTCCCTTTGACAAATGATTGGAACCAAACAGTGCCATCATTGGGCTCCGTGTTCACGTCGTTGAAGCCCCAAACACGGAGAATCTTCAATCCAGAGGCCTTGATCTGGTCTAAGGCGGTATCAACGTCGGCATCCTTCGTCAAAAATCCAATCCAGTAGCTGTTGGTGCCCGCGAAATATTTCGATGTACCGTCAATCGTAAACTTCAATCCATTGGTTGTCGGGTAAGAAGTGGCTGCTCTGGCCGTCGGCGCTGCCAGCACACATGTTGCGAATATTGTGGCCGCAAGGCCGAGAAGAGCTGACGACTTCATGACTGGGAATAAATTTGGTGATGTACTCGAGCCTGCTCAATTCGACCTTTTTCAATTCTGAGTTCTGTTCAAAGAGTATCAAGCCAACAAGAGCGACAAGAAAGAGTTCGAATAAGAGACTGGAAAGTCGATTCAAAACGCAACGAGCCGGCACAGTGTGATGCACAATGAATGGGTAAATAACACCTCCAAACCCGAGCTGGCGTTGGGGAAGTAATAACATCAGGCGCCAGGCCCCTGTAACGAACGCTCCGAGGGCCATTGCTTGCGTATTTCAGGTAGGGATGCACTCGGCTGCCAGCCGCAGCATGGTCCCCGCGGTGGTCACCGGCTATCAGCTGGTGGCCAGCCTAAGCCCTAGGGCCTAGATTTTTATACTAAGTTAGGAAGGATATAAGTTTCTCCTACCTATACTTTATTAGGCAGTGTGTTTTTTATAGATACAGATAAATACCCCTACTTTTTCCCCGTTACTAAGGGAGAAGATAGTTCTAAGAGGCTGAATATAGAGAGAGAGTATTTCTATATAAAGGGAGCACGATGTGTAAAATACTTTATTATCACTTAATTTATTAGTTATATCCCTTATGGGGACCAGCCCCAGTCCCTGATCCCTAATCACCGCTGCCGACGGGGCTCAGCTGTAAGCCCCGGGGATTGTGCATCCTTATTTTATTTCCAGACGCTTCGCAATGCAGTCTCGGAATTATAGCAGGACTAAACGCCCCGCATCGGAGGTGGACAAATTAGGCAGCTGGCTGTGTGTTGTATTTTACAAGTCGGCGTACGGTATTCAGAACAAGTTCTGCTCAGTGGGTGTCAGGAGAAATAATGCTCTCTGAATGCATCGGAGTTAGTAAATAACAGCTCCTTGAGCACGACTGCGGCATTACATGAAAGCTCCTGGGTCTGACCTGACTTAGTGGAGAAATGCTCCTCGGGCCCGGTCGCCGTTCAAGGCGTCATGATGTCTTTTGATATCCGCTGTGATTGTGTGATCAGAAGTTCGCCCTGTTATTCCGCTTGTTTGAGGCAATCTGAGCCATGTCATCAATGACCTAACGACTGTCATCTCGCTTCGTATTTGAAGTGGAGCCAAGTGACGGAGATCACACAAAAGGATTGGTGGCCAGAAGAACAAAAGCGCGGAGGTGCGTCGCAGATTGCTCGTTTCGCCGCGCAAAAGCCCGGGCCACGAGAGTTCACACGGCTATTCCTTCGACATGGAGATTTCCACGCGGACGAGCTCGCAAATTGTCATGCTAAGAGAGAAAAAGTGCAGTGTTGACCCGGGTAAAAGTGCAGTATCACGGCAATTGCATGCTGGATTTCGCCAAAGACTTTCTCAACTCCGAAGCTCGTCTTCAACAATATTTTGTGATACTGGATCCTTGTTTGGATAGTCTGGTCGGCCCGGATGGTCTGTCTTTTTGCTCGCAAGTTGCGTTTGGCTCTCGTTCAGCACCGCCAAACTGACCTGCAGTCCAGGGCATCGGCATCTCCCTTCAGGCTGCCCATGATGTCGATGACTGAGCATCAATACCTTGATTCTGCCTAGATGCTGTTGGGGTCAGAGTCGATGATAACCACGTGACTGTGACTTGTCCTGCAGCTAAGCGTGTCACTGCGGGTGAGGATGCGCTTATGCAGCGCACGGCACCCGGGCAGTGGGCAGAGGGGTCAGATGGTTTCGGTATAGCGTAAAGACTGGAAAGGCACAATCCAAAGGCTCGGGAATCCTCACCTGCGACACTATCCCAGCTGCACCATTTGCGAACGCCCCCAAAGCCATCGACGAAGACCAAGCTTTTGTTCGATGGCATCTTCACCTCGGAAGCATCAAAATGTCGTCTCAAAGCGCATCCCAAGCCAAACACACCGAAAATGAACAGCGCATAGCCGAAGCCCGAGCTGCCGTGACGGCTTCCCTCTCGTCAGTCGGTGGATCAATGGATACAGAGCTGCGCACACGAGCAGCCGACATCCACGCCAATGCAGCCACAATCGGGAAGCAGGAAAAGGAAATCGCAAAGCAGACAGCAGCGCTGGCGAAGGAGACGGCCAAGTGGGAGAAGCTTGCCAACCAGAATGTGAAGAAGCTGAATGAAATGGGAGACTTGCAAAACTGGGCGGAAATGATTGAACATGATCTGCTCGTGGTAGAAGAGACGCTGAGACTAGCAGAGGGGCGCGCAGAGCCCGAAAACGCCAGTGGAACGAGCGAGTGGAGGCATGGCCAGCGACAAGGTTGAGCAGAGAAGACGGAGGGTCGGTAGAAAGGGAGGAGCGTGGCGAGTGGCATTTTCATATGAACATGTAGCCATCAATGCGATGGACAGTGGTCCTAGGTCCCAGAGAACGGGACATCCATGTGCGTTGTAGCGACCGTTGAGCTCACCTCAAGCTGCCGCCGCCGTGCGGGTGCGTCACCGCCGGCTAAACCGCGGTTGAGCCCGAACGCGGTTCTATCTCATCGAAGGCTCAAGCACTTCAGGCAGTTGGCAAAGAGCCCTCGTCCGCAACACCTCGCCCAACCTCTCTCTCCACCCTTTGTCGCCTTTCTCATCCGCACAAGCTGCAGATTGCATTGGTTTGCCTGGCCAGAATCTCGTTGGAGACGATTACCGTGGAGGAGTGCCTGCACCTTTCTCCTCCCGTCCGTCGTAGCCCGTGTCTGACCTCTGCCGACCAACTTCCCGACTCTTGCGATTTTCACGACAAACCCGCGCTTGTTGCTCAACGGCCAGCTCCATTAACGGCCATTTCTACCTTGACACAGCTTCCAACACGTCTCTTCCGTCCGCCCCTCACCTCCTCCACGTCGAAGCGACTACTCCCTCCGTCGCCACGTCCAAGCTCCGCCGCTTCGTCCACTGCCAAGGCCGAGACAACCCAACTGCCTAAGGATTACTCACTCTACAGGCGGGCAAGCGAATTAGTTGCTTCTAGCTGGAAAGTAACATCTGGGCGTGGGAAGGTCGACCTTCCAGGTTGTGGTTTCTATCATGGGGAGGATTAAAAAGGTCGCAACACCCAAGCATGACGCGACCCTGGTATGTGATCCTAATTATGACCGACTTCAACTTGGAAATTCGGTCCGCGCTGACACTCAGCTCATAGTCTCCTTTCATCTCCGACTTCATCAAGCAGAGCCTCGCGGTTCCCTTACACAAGCTCCCCTCTCACTTGAACTCTTTTCCCCGCCGATGGCCTTTCCCAAGAGGCGACCTGTACCATTGGATACCGACCCTCAACCGCTTTGATACCATACTGGAGGCATTTTTGAACGAGTATGGACTAGGAGATGGTCCCCAGACACAGCCGTTCGAGCGGCGGCTTCTCTTGAGAGGAGTTTCGGAAGATGTCAAGTCAACGACCGACTCCTCAGCTACTGCTGCAGAGCTTGACAGCGCAGGCTTCGCCAACGACGGCGACAGGGAGCTGATAGAGCATGTCCTCAGGTTTACCAAGCTACTTTTGGAGAACTGTGGCAATCGCAGCTTGTACGCCAGCAGCGAACACCTCAGCAAATTGCTCAACACTTCCGACCTGTCTCTGTTGAGGAATACCCTGCGTCTGACTCTACGCCTAGCCCAAAGATACCATACTTCTCGGAATCGCCTCGGCCAAGCGTCCAATTTCCAAAATGGCCTTCTGCAGAGTCTCTACAACATTCATTTGGACAAACTTCAAAAGATTGCTCTGCCCTTTGCTAAGAGCCCCTCATCTGCGGGTGTGGCTGGCAAGGCCAAGGAAAAGTCCTCCACTCCCACTGCCGAAGAGGGTGAAAAGGCGCATGTGGCAGACCTTGTGGGAAAGGTCAAGCATGAAGAGATTTCGCCGTCGCTGCAACAAGAATGGGGCGCTGTCTTCTTGACATACTACGAGACTCTTCCGAGTGAAAAGGACGACGCTGGCAAGTCAAACCCGCAGGAGCCCGCTGCGACGGTCGCAGCTGGGCCTAGCACTCCTACGCCCGTCCGTCGTACTTCGAATCTTGGACCTCAAACAACACCCCGGCAACCTCGTGTTGGGCAGCAGGAGTCGTCCCCTCGCCCACCCGCAACTCCAAACACGCCTCAAATCGATACTGCACGGCCCGGTCCCAAATTTGTCGAGGTTCCCAGTCAGGAGGTCTTGTCAAAGCCCGTCCATGACATTATCCAATCT
The DNA here is from genome assembly GCF_038021145.1 of Phyllosticta citriasiana. NCBI lineage: Eukaryota > Fungi > Ascomycota > Dothideomycetes > Botryosphaeriales > Phyllostictaceae > Phyllosticta > Phyllosticta citriasiana. Next base: position 369,178 of record NW_027117282.1, on the reverse strand, counting down.
CACCAGTCCGATATCCCAGTTGATACGCGCTACGAGCTTCTGCACAGGCTTCGTGTTGCCAAAGCCCTCGTTTCAGACCGAAAAGCTCGCGAAGACATTGTGGCCGTCCGCTTGTTGGCCATCGCAAACCTGGCCTATGTCCATTTCGATCCCGCGTTTCACCAGAAAATTGGACAGCAAGACGCAGACGAGCCCCGGCCTTTGCAAATTGCATATCAGTTGTCGGAGTTGATTCATCCACCCGCCGAAGGGCAGCTCGGTGCCTCGAGAGAACTTCAAACTGTCGCCCTTCAAACCTTGGAAGCCTTGACAAAGCAAAAGAGCAAGGCCCAAGATCTTCAAGCGGCTCTTAGTCTGAACGTAAACCACGGAGTTCTATTTTATGTGGCTCGCAAGGCTGTATCAGAGCTGGCTCAAGACAAAGTTTCCGACAGACTGGAGGACGACGAGTGGCGAGAGTCTTTGTTCATGCTGCTCACCAATGTCCCTAACTCAGCGAGTCGCGTCGGAGAAAGCATGGTTGCTGCAGGTCTCTTCGATATCTTCGTAGAAGTGCTGAAGCTCCGCACGAACACGGCTGAGCGCTACTTTCCGAGAGTGCTTAGCTTTTTCGACACTTTCGCCTTCAGCATTCGAGATGCTTTCCAAGCCTTTGTCCAAGCCAAAGGGCTTGACGCAATTGCTGACCTCGCTGGCTATGAAGTTGCGAAGGCCCTTGAGAGGGTTGAACAGAATGATGGCATGCCCTCGCAATACAAGACACAGCACACCGACTATGCCATTGGTTTCTACCCTCAACAAACCCTTCGCTGGCTTTTCAAGTTCATCAGCCACATGATGACTCAGGGCGGTGGTGGGATCGATCGTCTGCTCCGCAACTTGATGGACTCGCCGCAATTGCTCAATGGTCTTCGTACGGTACTTGCCAAGCCCAAGATCTTCGGGAGCACCGTATGGAGCATGGCGGTGAACATTCTGTCCAATTTCATCCACCATGAGCCAACAAGCTACTCTATTATCGCCGAGGCCGGCCTGCCCAAAACATTCCTGGAGACGGTAACGCAAAAGCCTATCCCAGAAGCATCAGAGTCTGGAGACGCTCAGAAGGAAGCAACAGAGTCAGGTTCCTCGGAGTCGACGACTTCTCAAGCTCTTGCCGATGCGGGTGCCAAATCGCAGTTGCAGCAGGCAGGAGGAATTCTCCCAGTTGCCGAAGCGATATCCGCCGTCCCCCCTGCATTTGGTGCTATTTGTCTGGTTGAAGCTGGTCTCAACTTGTTCAAGCGGTCCACCGCGCTTGAAAGTTTCTTCGATGTCTTTACAAGCCCTGCGCATGTCAAAGCCATCGAAGTCGACGGTGAAACAGCATCTACACTTGGACAATCCTTTGATGAGCTTGTACGGCATCATCCATCTCTCAAAGCATCCGTTCTCAACTCTGTGAAGAAGATGGTCGCCGACGTTGGCAGACTCTGTTTCTTGCGTTCTGCTGAGAAAGGAGTGGGAGCAAAGCTATGGCTCAATACTGCTGACGGTCGCATTGTTGTCGCTGGTGGGAAGCAAGCTCTGAAAGGAAAAGAAGGGCCAATGCACAAGAGGATTCGCGAGGCTGCGGAAAAGACCGACTCGAATGATGTCGAAATGACGGATGCTCCTGAAGCCGTAACGGACCAAGCTGAGGAGTCTGTGAGCATCGATCAGGTAGTCGAAAACGAAGAGCCCAAGGATGGACCCACATCAATGGAGTTCATCACTGCCACCTGCAAGTTCCTAGAGGGCTTCTTTGTCAACGACGGGCTGTGCTCAGCATTCATCGAGGAGGGCGGATTGGAGTTTGCGATCGACTTTGCAACACTACCATGCCTCCCTTACAACTTCACCGAATTCTTCGTTGCGTGCGAAGACCTGAGTCGTTTGTACACACAGCTGGTGGAAACGAAGCCCCACCTTGCCGTCCCCTCGCTTCTCAAGCGCTTGCAAAGCGCCTGTGAAGACTTGGAGCCTCTGATGCAAGACGAGTCCGAATCTGCCCATCTCCTGGTGTTCACCAGTGGCAACGCAGACCAGAGCTTGCACAAAGATGTCGCAGCGAGGGGAACCACATATGCGAAGGCGCTCGTTGCCGTCATCACTCTCAGCGATGCCTTGACATATTCATTCCAAGGATCTATCTACAATCACCGTGGCACGCCCAACATCTTCAGTCAAGTAAACCTCGCTGACATGTACGCTCGGGTGATCGACAGCCTGGGAAGGCTGCATCGCAGATGTATCTGGGAAGAAATTCTGCTCCAAAAAGAGATTCCTCCGGACTGGGAAAAGGCGACAAGAGTCAAGAGCGGCGGCTTTGTCATTGACGAGGCCAACGACATTTTGCGGCTCGCTCGACCAAACACATCGGACAACAATGCGGATCAGACGAGCGCGGAGACAGACTCCCAGGGTCAACCGTTGAGTCGCGCCAACAGCGGCGAGGGAAACGCAAGCCAGCCCGCGCCAAATCCCGACAAGTCGAGTGCCCAATACAAAAACACACAAGCGTTGCGCTTCCTCCTCAGTCAGGTGCAGATCCACATTCCCAACTTCCTCCAAGCCGTTGGAAAGTGCCTACTGTTCAGAAGAACCCAAGACTTTTCGCAGAAGCAGCATGCCATCATCGTTGCACACCAGCTTGCTAAACTCGCCATGGACCAGCTCTCTTACGAAGTCCCCAGGCGCTCAGCTGACGACAAAGATCGCTCTGCATACTGGATCGTCATTCTGTCCTCAATCTCTCCGTTGATGATAGAAGGGTCCGGCAGCGATCGCCACACGCCCCACATGCTGACAACCATTCTCTACTGCTTCATGACCCAGGGCGGCTTTGTGAAGTTGAATGAAATTCTGGAGGCCTTTTACGACCGGGCGAAGGCCATCATAGCAACTTCCACCAGCGAGGAGTCTTCAGAAGAAGTTCAGAAGCAGCTGCATGTTGCACTTGGGGCTATCAAGATTATCCTCACCTTGTATTCGCCCGTGGTCAACAACAAGGCGATCATCGATGCCCCGCAAACCAATGCCATGATGTCGAGAGATCGCACGCGGGCTCGCCCTGACAACTTCCTGCCTGCACAATTTCTCGTCGAGCTTAGAATGGCTGTCATCAAGCCGGTCGAGCGGTTTTGGATGGACACCGAGTTGATGTGCAAAGCCACTCCATCCATTGTCAAGGCTCTTGTGAACATTTTGCGCACTGTTCTGGAAGGTGAAGGCGAGAATGAAGCCTACAAGAGGACCGAAACCGTTCCTGCACGCGCACCATTCGTCTACAAGCCCTGGAAGCCGCGCAGCTCCGAGAATCTGGAGTCGTTGAAGCGTGAAGCGCCCGAGGATCTTGCGCTAGAGGCACTCTATCGCTGCTACGATAACTCTGCCTCTGCCAAGGAGTACGTCCATGCTCAGCTCGACGACCCACGAAGTACCCGCAACCCGATCCCCGCGTACGAGTCCGAAGTCAAATCTGACAGCAGCTCGTCCGCAATTTCTCAGTCCTTGGGTTCGCTCGCGTCGGAATCAGACACCGGCACAGAAGAGCCAGGCAGCCAATCCGTTGTCATGCAGGACGCCGAGCAAACAGCCGACCCTGCGCGAGACGAAGCCAGCCGGTGCGGCTTTGTTGCATATGCATTAGCAAATTCTTCCTGGTCCTTCGGCAGCAACCAGACATCGGACCAAGCCTCGGAGTATGTCCGAGTAGAGGATTTGGAAGAGGAGCGAGTCAAAATCCGAGAAGACATCATTGACCGCTCTCTCGGGGTACTCGAAGTCCATGACGACATTACTTTCGACTTGTCAGATCTCATTTCTGCGGCGGCGGCAAAGGCACCAGATTCAGCTGCCCAACGGAGTGAGGTTGGAGAAACAATCGTCAACGCATTGGTCTCTCTGGAAGCTGCAGGCGATCTTCGGCCGGTTGGCAAAAAGGTTGCCTCGTATGCTCATTTGCTAGCTTTGATCCTCCAGGAAAATGACTTTTATAGCGCAACCCTGCCCCATCTCAAGGACAACTTCTCGTCGCTGTTGAGCTTTATCAAGCCAGCTGCTGAGCAGCGTGGAGAGGAAACGTCACCTTGGATCAGCAACGTCCTGCTCATAGTCGAGAGACTACTTGCAGAGGATGCTCAACCCCACCAGATCCAGTGGAATCCCCCCAAGGACGATGGGACTGACGAGAGCCCAATTGCCGAGCTTCCGGAACCAGTCATTCCCTTTGAAGAGAAGCAGGAACTCTTCAATGCGGTCATTGAGGTCCTCCTTCGGATTGGAAAGGATGAGACTCTGGCGCTCTCCGTCACGCGTGTGCTTGTTATCTTGACCAGGAACCGGCAACTAGCTGCCAAGCTGGGGGAGAGACGCAACCTGCAGCGGCTTTTCGTCATGATTAAGCAGCTGAGCGGAGCGACGAATGACAAGCTCCAAGGTTCTTTCATGCTGATTCTGCGCCACATCGTGGAAGATGAGGAGACAATTCGACGAATCATGCGTACTGAGGTGACGGCGCTTTTGCGAGGGAGGGAATCTAGACCGCGCAACAGTACTGGGCCTCACCAGATGGACGTCAACAACTACCTTCGGCATTTGTGGCAATATGCTCTGCGAAGTCCTGACTTATTCGTAGAGGCCACAAACGAGAAGCTAAAATTGGTCGATTTCAAGCGGCCAGGGCCTCGTGAGTCGTATCAGCTCCAGCTCAAGGAAGACGATCCGCAAAGCGCGACAGTCGACCAGACGTCCACAGAGCCTGATCAGCCCAGCGCCAATGTTGAGCAAGCCGAGCCGAAGGACGAAGAGACCGTCAAGCCCTCGACCGAAACTGAGGCCAAGGAGCCGGAGAAGTTTAAATCGGCGGACGCTGTTCCCCCGATCGTTGAGAACCCTGACGGCGTGATCCACTATTTGCTTTGTGAGCTGCTGGCTTACAAGGACGTCAACGACAAAGAGCCGTTGCCTCCTTCTCAAGAAGCAAAGGACAACTCGGTCAGCACAGATGTAGAAATGTCTGAGAGCGTTGACCGCGGCACGCCGGGAACTCCTGGGAGCACTTCGTCTGCTTTGACTAGCGCTTTACCGCCGCCGCCGCCGCCGCCGCAAGAGCCAAAGAAGTCGGAAAAGAACGACAAACCCGTCTTCAAGGCTGACCAGAACCCTCACTACATTTACCGCTGCTTCATCCTGCAGTGCCTTACGGAGTTGCTCTCATCGTACAATAAGACTAAGGTCGAATTCGTCACTTTTTCCCGACAAGCTGACCCGCAGGCTACGACGCCGTCAAAGCCCCGCTCAACTGTTCTCAAGTACATGCTCGAATGCCTTGTGCCCGTCGGCACGCTTGCGCATGGAGAGGATATGGCTTTCAAGAAGAAGGCAGCAACCTCAAGCTGGGCGATGACGATGATTTGGGCTCTTTGCCAAAAGACAGGCGAACACCGTTCTGGAAAGCGCGATACCAAGGATGAAGAAGAGCCCGAGCTGCAGTTCGTCCGCAAGTTTGTCCTCGAGAATGCTCTCAAAGCTTTCAAAGATGCTTATGCGTCGAATGAGCCGCTTGACATGAAGTATTCGCGTCTCCTCAATCTCGCAGACCTTTTCCATCGCATGCTCTGGGCAAAGCCAGGCGCTGGTGCCACTAGCCTCAGCATGGATCTGGTCATGGCTTCGCAAAAGCAACTTGCCAGGATCATGTACGAGAAGAACTTCATCACCGCTCTCACAACAGCAATTGCCGACATTGACCTGAACTTCCCCAACGCCAAGCGCGCCGTCAAGTACATTCTCCGTCCTATCAAGTTGTTGACGCAGACTGCCATTGACCTCAGCCTCAACGGTGACATTTCTGGTTCTCCAGGGCAGGTCGTTGAAGAAGATGAAATTTCAACGGCCTCGTCGGTCACGGATATGGACGTGGATCGGGAAGAGACTCCTGACCTATTCCGCAACTCAACCCTCGCCATGTTGGACCCTACTCGTGAGGAAGAGACCGAGTCTGATGAAGAGGACGAGGAGGAAGACGATGAGTTGTACGGCGACGAGTACGACGAAGAGATGGATTATGATGAGGAAATGGACCACGACGGAGATGACGTCGTCAGCGACGAGGACGAGGAGATTGAAGGAATGGGCGACATCGAAGGCCTCCCTGGCGACGTCGGCGATGACGTGGAAATTGTCATTGAAGGCGAAGAAGGAGATGGCATGATGGAAGATGATGACGACTCGGCGGACATGGACGAAGACGACGAGGACGTGGACGAAGGCCCCGAAGACGACGAGATTGAAGTCATGGATGAAGTCACAGGGGACGACATCAATGATAGCCTTAATGGTGACGAGGACGACGAGTGGGCGAGCGAAGACGACGAGGTAGAAGACTACGATGACCACGACGTCGATGATGACCATGGACATCCAGAGGACATCAACAACCTCGTCCGAATCCTCGACGGACAAGGCCCGCTGATTGGCATGCAACCGGAAGGCTATCTTGATGAAGATCTCGACGACATGCAAGAGGATGAGGGTAAGTCGACTGTGTCTGCAACTGCATGCCGGATAGCCATTGACTGAATTTGACAGATGAAGAAGATGACGAAGAGGACTTCGATGACGATGAGATTGCCTATGAAGCCGGTCTAGAAGGTAGTCTGACCCGCGATTTGCGGTATTTGCAGCGCTTACTAAGTCGAGCAGAGGATGAAGATGGCATGCACAACATGGACTGGGGAATCGTCCCTCCGCCTGAGCTCCCTCACTTTGGTGGACACCGCCATCACCATCACCACAGACACGGCATCTTGGGAGTCAATCCCTTCCATTTTATTCCTCCCGCAGGCCTAGACCGTCCGATGGGTGAGTCGTTACTCTTGATCTGTTTCGGAGCCTTGCTAACAAGTGACAGCCTACCGAACACATCGCTCGAGCACTGGTCGCGGTGGGACTGACGACGGTCTCAATCCGCTCCTTCAACGATCAGCTCGTCCTTCAAATGCTCATGGCTCGGCAGGTTCACGTCGCGGTGGAATGTCTGACTGGGTCCATGCCATGGATGGCATCCGTTCAATGCGTCTTCCGCCTCACCCCAACGACACCGCTCCAGTTTCATTCATCAGCAATCTTCTAACCCTCATGGGTCAAGGCGGGCACGCAACAATGACTCAGGATGGCATCACAGTCACCGTCGAAGGATTCCCAGGTGACCCTCTCGTTCCCATGAACCCGTTTGACGTTCGCCGTGAACGTCGACCGCAAGAAACGCAGTCCCGCTCCAACGTCGACGACCCGATGCTTGCCGTTTCATTCATCCCGGCCGCTACAAGCGCCCGTTGGCAGGAGGAGGGCAGGCTTCTGTTCGGTGGCCATGCCCTTGAAAAATCCCTCCGCGTGCTCAACTCCATTTTGCGGCAGCTCGTTCCTCCCGCGATCCAGGCAGCCAAGGAGCGCGAGGAGAAGGAGAGGAAAGCAAAGGCCGAGGAAGAAGCCCGCTTGATGAAGGAGCTCGAAGAGAAAAAGGAGCGTGAGCGCAAAGAGCGAGAGGAGCGCGAGGCCAAGGAACAGGCCGAGCGCGAGGCAGCTGAGGCGCGGGCCGCAGAAGAGGAGGCTGAACGGCGTTCCCAACAGCAGACCGAAGAGCCTGGAGAGGAACAGGCGATGGAGGGCGTCGAGACAACTCAACCAAGGGCAGAAGGGGAGAGCGCTGCAGTCGAGACATCGCAACAACCAGCCCAGCCCCGTGTCGTTGCCAACATCCGTGGACGCAATATCGACATCACGGAGCTCGGCATTGACCTCGAATACCTTGAGGCCTTGCCTGATGATCTCAGGGAGGAGGTCCTCATGGCCCAGATCCAAAATCAACGTGAACAAGAGCGTGAGCAAGGAAATGAGCCATCCGAAATCAGCCGCGAATTTTTGGACGCACTGCCGGAAGAGATTCGCGAGGAGCTTTTGACACAGGAGAACCAAGCTCGACGCCGCCAGGCCAATGATGAGGCAGGACGGCGGCAAGGTGCCACGGCCGGCGTCGACATGGATGTTCAAACTCTCTTCGCATCCATGGACCCGGGTCTGAGACAAGCTGTATTGCTTGAACAAGATGACGAGACTCTGCGTGAGCTTCCTCCAGAGCTCGCCGAAGAGGCTCGTAGACTGGGCGGTGACCGTCGACTGAACCACATTGGCGATGTCAGACATGGCCACCGAACCATCCGGCGGACGGACATCGGCGGCGGACAACAGGATGAGGACCAACAGAAGAAGTCTAAACCTCGTCCCATTGTCCAGATGCTGGACAAGGCGGGTGTTGCGACTTTGCTTCGGCTCATGTTCATTCCTCAGCAAGGCACTGCGCGCCAGACGCTGAACAGTATTCTCAAGGACGTCTGCCAAAACCGCCACAATCGTGCCGAGGTCATCAGCATCCTCCTCTCAATTTTGCAGGATGGTTCTGCCGACATTAACGCCGTCGAGAGGAGTTTCGCCCAGCTTTCGCTCCGAGCGAAGCAACCTCCTGCGACGCAGTCATCCAACCAAAAAACTCCCCAGCCGCTGAAGCGCTCGTTGACGGGCCAAGTTTCCGGCTCTTTGTCAAGCCACGGTGACATGTCACCAATCATGGTTGTTCAACAGTGCCTCAGCACTCTTGTCTACCTGGTCTATAACAATCCTCACATCTGCTCATTCTTCTTGTATGAGCATGAGACCGCTGTCGGCTTCAAGTCCAAGGCTTTTAGAAAGGGCAAGGCCAAGGAGACCAAGGCACACAAGTATCCGCTGAATGCTCTTCTTAGCCTTCTTGATCGTCGATTGATCATGGAAAGCGCTCCGGTCATGGAACAGCTGGCAAACTTGTTGATGAACATCACGAGCCCTCTGGGTGTTCTCCTTAAGAAGGACAAGGAAAAGAAGGAGGATAAGGTCCAAGCGCCAACTGAAGCGAGCACCACGGCTCAAGCTGGCAGCTCGGGTGATGCAATCCAGTCTACTGGGGCAGCTGTCGACGAAAATCAACCTCAAGACTCTACCAACGCCGTTGAAGAAACCGCCGCTGCTGCCGAATCTTCTGAGAACAAGGGAAAGAAGGATGACCAGCCGGATGACAAGAAGAAGGCTCGTGGTCTGGTGCCGCCAGAGGTTCCCGAAGACAACCTCCGCTTGGTGGTCCACATCCTGGCTGCTCGCGAATGCAACCACAAGTCTTACCAGAACACGCTCACGGTCATCAACAACCTTTCGGCCATCCCTGGCGCCAAGGAGACCTTTGGAAACGAGCTAATCAAGATGGCCTCGGATCTGGCCCAGTCTATTCTCAACGACCTTGATGATTTGGTCTCGCAAATTTCCAACGCAAAGTCTGGCACTGACGTCCAAGGCATGGCTCTTGCCAAATTCTCGCCGGCAAGCTCTGATCAGACCAAGCTTCTCCGCATTTTGACTGCTTTGGACTACCTTTTCGACCCGAAGAAGGCCGACACGGTTGACAAGCCCCGCGACAGCAATGGCGAGGGACTTCCTGCCGAGCAAAAGGCTGATATCCTTGCCACCTTGTACGAAAATCCAACCTTCTCGTCGTTGTGGATGAAACTCAGCCAGTGCCTTACATTGATTCGCGAGCGCACCAATATGCTCAGTGTGGCTACAATTCTCTTGCCGCTCATTGAAGTGTTGATGGTGGTATGCAAGAACACCACACTCAAGGATGCCCCTCTCAGTAAGCACTACGGCAAGGAGTTTGTCATGTCCACTCCGCCGCCGGAAAGTCGCATGGAGAACCTCTTCTTCAACTTCACCGAAGACCATCGCAAGATTCTCAACGAGCTTGTCCGCCAAAACCCCAAGCTCATGAGTGGTTCGTTCTCTGTTCTGGTCAAGAACTCCAAGGTGCTCGAGTTCGACAACAAGCGCAACTACTTCAACCGACGGTTGCACTCGCGCAGCACGGAACTGCGGCAGCCGCACTCGACGCTTCAACTGTCCGTCCGCCGCGACCAGGTCTTCCTGGACTCGTTCAAATCTCTCTACTTCAAGAGTGGCGACGAGATGAAGTACGGCAAGCTTAGCATCCGCTTCCATGGAGAAGAGGGTGTGGACGCTGGTGGTGTGACTCGCGAATGGTTCCAGGTCCTCTCTCGCCAAATGTTCAATCCTGACTACGCCCTGTTCATCCCAGTAGCCTCTGACCGGACGACATTCCACCCGAACCGTCTTAGCTCGATCAACCAGGAGCATCTGCTCTTCTTCAAATTCATCGGCAGGATCATTGGCAAGGCTCTCTACGAGGGCCGCGTGCTGGATTGTCACTTTAGCCGTGCCGTTTACAAGCGCATCCTCGGCCGGCCGGTGAGCATCAAGGACATGGAGACTCTGGATCTCGATTACTACAAGTCACTCCTCTGGATGCTAGAGAACGACATTACCGACGTCATCACCGAGACATTCTCGGTCGATGTTGAAGAATTCGGCACTACGAGGACGGTTGACTTGATTGAGAATGGCCGCAACATTCCCGTCACAGAGGAGAACAAGCACGAGTATGTGCGCTTGATGGTTGAGTACAGGTTGACAGGTTCTGTGGAGGAGCAACTCCGAGAGTTCCTCAAGGGTAAGTTTCGCATCGACACTCCATGTATGGTTCAGCTGCTAACCACGAAAAGGCTTCCACGACATTGTGCCGCCTGAGCTCATTTCCATCTTCAACGAGCAGGAGCTTGAGCTTCTGATTTCTGGCCTGCCAGAGATAGACGTTGATGATTGGAAGAACAACACGGAGTACCACAACTACACGCCGGCGTCTCCGCAGATTCAATGGTTCTGGCGCGCAGTGCGGTCATTTGACAAGGAAGAGCGGGCCAAGCTTTTGCAATTCGTCACGGGAACGTCCAAGGTTCCTTTGAATGGATTCAAGGAGTTGGAGGGCATGAATGGCTTCTCCAAGTTCAACATTCACCGAGACTTTGGCTCCAAGGACCGGTTGCCGTCGAGTCACACATGCTTCAACCAGCTAGACTTGCCTGAGTACGAAAGCTACGAGCAGCTCAGGCAGCAAGTGTACACGGCAATGACGGCTGGCAGCGAGTACTTTGGTTTTGCCTAAGAAACGTGGCCGCTGAGGACGAGGGAAATTGAGTATGGGATCAGCGGTGGAGTTTTCCCTTTTGACGAGGTGCATTTCACGGCGCTGGTGGGGAATGCGTCGGGCTACCAGTAGACGGCAGTCCGGGAGACATAATAGGGCTTTGCTTTGATGAGCATTGATTTTAGGAGCGGTGGTCTTTTTTTACTCGGTCGCTTCTTTTTTTGCCTTTTCGCAGTTCCTTTCAGGCCTAGCAGTCATTGCTCGCGAGCACAGGGAAGCGCAGGGGTCGAGGGGCTTCTTTTCGATCATGGCTGGCGTGGTGGTGATGGGCTTTTGGGCGGAGCGGAGTGCAGGCCGCTTCCGTTCGGAGCACGCAATGGCAGCCGGTCGAGCGGCCCTTTGATCTGTCATGTAGATAGCCCAGTAGTAGACAAAAAATGGGAGACTTTGTTCAGGAGTTGGAGCGTGCGCATTATTGCGATTGACAAAGATGGGGGGCCACAGGTGGCGGACTGACGGTAGGGCTGGTGAATGGGCGGTTTAAAAAAAAAAAAAAAAAAAAAAAAAAAAAAAAAACCAAAGTCAGGAGTCGTTCGTACATGGGGAATCTCTCGTAGCCAGTGCCAAGAGAGACGATGAGGAGCACGTTCTCGACGGCCAACAGTGCGGGGATAGGGCGCCCTGAGCTGAAAACAAAACAATCTGGGGCGGCTGCGGTACCCGGAGTCTGTCTGTCTGTCTGTCTGTCTGTCTGTCTGTCTCGTGGCTGGCTTCGTCGCTATGCCTCTACTCCCATCATGGCCTAGGTACTCTACCGCAACATGGACGGTACTACTCCTTCGTTGACGTTAGGCGCTTCCATCCACCTGTTGTTTCGAGCGCTGACAGCTGACAGCTGCTGACATCCGCACGTCGTCGTCCATCCCGCTTGTCCGTGATACCAGTGCGCACGCAAGTCGCCCGCTGATCATTTGGTCACTATTTGCTTTGGCTCTGGGTGATCGCAAAAACGCCAACTCTCGAGCCCCGTCTCTCATCTCTCTTTTTCCCCTCTCAGTCGGACTCTTTCCACCCGTCACCCCACTCTCCGCCTCTTTTTGTCGCCATTTAGGAGCATCTTATCTCCTGTGCCACGTACTGCTCGGGCCTGCCGACTAGTCCCACACCTCGAACTGGTCTACCTGTGGCTGGAGGACCCGCATTCCACAAGCTCAAGCCCTTCTTCTCAGCCTGATCACCAACACCATGTCATCGGGCTACCACGAGGTCGACGATTCCGCCAGTGCTCGCCGCCCCCTGCTTTCGGATTCCGGCTCGGATGCAAACGCGAGTACGAGTGCCCATCGCGTGTCTGCCGCGTCGCCAATTGCTCGCGTCGCGCGGTCATCCTCCATCAACTCCGCCAAGTCCGGCGCAACGCAGTCTTCAAGACGGTCGCGCTTTGTTGAAATTCTCGCGGATGATGATGATCCACTGCCGGCGTCCCCGAGCGGGTTGACTCGATCGGACCGAAAAGAAGCTCGTATAACAAATATGGACCAAGAGCACAGTAATGATCCTGTCCCGGCAGGGTCAACCACGACCAACTTGCACTCGTTGATGACGAATACCTCGCGACGTCAGGAGCAATCCAATCGCCATCAAGATGCCAATATCTACGGTGAAGCTCCTGCAGGGTCATCGTTTGGCGACGTCTACCGCCCGCCGCCCGGCAGTGATTCAAGTGCTGAGCCGACGCCGACCAGCGCCACCTTTCCACCTACCTCCGTCTATACGCCGCTGGGTACGGATTTCAACATGCATCCTCCAGAAGAGTCGGCATATCCGGGATCCGGTGCTGCGAGGGATGCAAAGACCGAGTACTATGTGGGAACTTCTGAGCGCAAGAGCCCACTCAGCCCTAGATTTCGCGAATTCACCAGCGATGGTGAGCCGTTGAAGACTGGCGGCGATCCAAGAAAGTCGGCTGAAGCTTACTTTGTGAAAAGCGAAACTTCTGGTACGTACAACCAAAGTCACACATGTTGGATGTATCAAAAGGAATGGTCGCTCCTGGCACCACAGCCACATCCAGGCAGCATTCATCTGCCACCATGGACGAGGATAGAGAGCCATCGTTCGCTACCACAGCTACGCCTAGGAAATTATCCAACACCAGAGGAAGAATCCAGGAGGGGTCGTTTCTTTTGACGACTACAGTTCCAGGGCCGTCAAGTACTGACAGAATGTAGGATTTTTACCACCACAAGCTTGTCAAGCCCGCAGGCACTTTTTCAGAACAAAATGGATCACCGTCTCGATCATCTTGCTCTCAATCTATTCGACAGCATTCTCGGGAATCTTTCTTGGGATAGCCATCCGCAAGCCGGACTGGCCGCAAATCCACGACAAGGGTGCTTTGACCCCCTCGAATTCCTCGCTTCTCACTGCCGTCTTTGCCAAAACGATTGAATTAACGTTTGCGACTGCAATCGTCTCTTTCATTGGACAAGTACTCAGCAGGCGAAGCTTGAGCGTTAGGACCGCGGGAAAAGGTGTCAGCCTGGCAGAGATGAACATGCGCAACTGGGTCACCCAACCTGGAAACATGGTTGTGAACTGGGAGACTGTTCGTTACGCTGGCTTCAGCATTCTGGGCATCATCAGTGCAAGTGGTGCCGTTTGCGCAATGCTCTACACTTCCGCCTCGGATGCTTTGGGTAAGTTGATTTTCCCCCTTGAACCCGATGGCTATTTGGTTTGCTGACCCCTGAACAGTTCAGCCACAACTTCGATTCAACCATGAGCATCCCATTGACATGTTTGCTGAAGTCTACACAAATTGGGCGAATCCGTCGCATCTTTCGGAGAAATGCAAGAGCCCCATCCCACTTTCTGAGGACCCAACCTATAGAAACTCTTCCTGCATGGACATTTCGTACGCTGCTCAGGGCTACCACGACTACCAACAATATCTTTCGGAATGGGCGATTAGAGCTGCAAACAGCTCTGTCGGTGACGACAAGAACTCGCGTGTTCCTGCTTACAGTCTTTGGGACTCCACAGTCCAGGTAAACGGCAGCTGGATGGACATTACTGCCACGGAATGGAACGGCCGCATCATCAACAATGTTTCTCTCGCCATGCCGCACATCTCGGTCCTCCAAGCTGCGCAGCACAAAAACAATGGGATCCTCCAGCCAGAGGATTTGGGTGGTCTGGGAGCGTACACCCTGACCGCTTCGACTCCCAACCCGGCCGTCCACGTGCTGTGTGCAAACATGAACCGCACTGAGCTGGCACCGTTGGTTTACACGGCCTTTCCGGATGCCGGAGTGTTGAACACTTCGACCTGGCCTGCTCAGGTCTCGTTCTACGGCAACGACACCTGGCTCAACAGCACCGTCGTCGACGACTTGTTTCGCATTGGCGAAAAACACGGCCAACATGCCCCCGTCTTCCCAAAGTATCCCGAAGCGTACAACACGGTTACCAATCAGACCTTTGCCTACGGTCGTGTGTCGGTCTACGTGTTAGGAAGAGATGGAGACGCAGACGAAGAGCGGTATTCCATGTGCCAACTCAAGGCGACCATTACTCCCTTTTGCAGCACCAAATTCGTCGCAATGCACGATGGCTCTTCGCTTTCCGTCAATTGCGACCCGGAGAACGACCCAATGGCGTACATCAAGGAACATGCAGACGCGAACTCCGGCTGGGCTACTGAGAGCCGCGACTGGCCGTGGATTGCATCTGAATGGGGCAACAGTCTCAGTTTGGGCGCTGGCATTACGGACGGCAGAGCTAGTATTGCGCGGATCATCACGCAGACGATTTTGCGTCAACCTGAGCTGGACAAGACTCTGCCGAGCATCGCAGAGGTGCTGGCAGTGCTTTCGAGCAGTACGCTTTTGATGGCGACGGAGGACGCGACCGTAGAGATGGACTGGGTGAGTAATTTCTTTGATTCTAATTGCGCCCTGACGTTCAACTTTGCAAGAAACTGTACTAATGGCGTTTGCATGACAGGTTTTCAAGTCGGCCGATGTCAAGGACCCAGTGAGGCAAATGTTCAACGCCACGATCCTCAATCGGCTCTATGCATCTGGTCCCTCCGCAGTCGCCAACAACGGGTTCTTCATAGTCCTAGCCGGCACGTTCCTCCTCAACGTCCTCTGTCTCGCGTACCTGCTCTTCCACCGCGGCCTCGTTACCGACTTCTCCGAGCCCCCCAATCTCTTCTCCATCGCCATCAACAGCCCTCCAGCAAGAGAAATGAGCGGTGCCTGCGGCGCTGGTCCCGCCGGATCACAATGGGCGACCGACTGGTGCATCGGCGAGACAGGAGGCCACCTGTTCGTGCTGCCACGCGAGGGCCTCCGCAACCGATCTAACGGCGGACTGGGGCGGTCAACGACGCTGGGCCGCCCCGAGGACTTCATCGACGGCGGCCAAAACTTGCACACCCACGGCCACGGCATTCTGCCGCTGCACCTGGTGGGCGGCGGCCGCAACGACGCTCACGAGCGCCTCGACAGCGCCAGCACCGTTCCCAGCCCTACCATGCCGCCACCGAAGAAGCCGTCAAAGCTCCAGTCCCTCTTCTACAGCATGACGCACGGCTTCGGCGGCGGTGGTAGCAGTCGACCCCGTGGCCCCGCGTCCCCGGCCGCCCCATCGTCGCCATACATGGGCGGCGGCGCAGGTGCCCACGGCGCCAACAGCAGCGCCGCCGAGCTGACTGAAATGGCGCACCACAACCCGTACCGCCCGTCGCCGCCGCCGTCGCCGTCGCCCGTTGGCATCACGTTCGAGCCGCCGCCGCTCACACGCACCGGCAGCGCGCAGTCGGTGGCATTCGCGCAGCAGGACACGGGGTACGCGAGCCAGAGCCCGCGGCTCGTCTCGGCGCAGACGTTCAACGGCAGCAGCAGCGGCGAGACGTCCAAGAGCCCCAGCTTGTACAGTACGACGAGCGGGACCATGGGGCCGGGGCCGGGTTCGAGCAGTGGCGGGTTGACACCGGAGGCCGGCGGCAATTTGAAGATTTCGAGGGCGTATAGCAAGTTGAGTAAGAGGAAGACGTTTTTGTAGGCAATGGTGGTGGTGGCGGCGGCGGAGGTTGGCTTGTCAAAGTCTCTTTTGAGGGTGCTGCTTGACTTTTCACCCTCCGCGCTGTGCGTTTTTGCGTCTTCTTTCTTCTCTTCTTCTTGTTTCTCTTCCTCTTCTTGTTGAATATACCCTTGCACCGCTGGCTGCTTTCTGCTGGACACGTCTCTATACCTCCTCTCCTCTTCACATCCACACAAAACCCCCCATAGACCATCTTCTCACCTCATTTCCTCCTCCCCTCTTCCTCGCATCCATTTCAATTTCCACGTCAATCGGCGCAGGAAAAGAAAAAAAAAAGAAAAAAAAAAGGCACACATGGCGCCTCGGGACGGTGTTTAAAAAAAAACTTCTCTCTTCTCTCCTCCTCTTTCCTTCTCTCTTTTCCCATTTTTGTCCAGCACAGCGCACACGAAAAGATAAGACAAGACAAGACCAGACAAAACACAGGATAAAGCATACATGCATGCAAGGCAGGAGGCGCACAGCATCGGCATACATACACACACGCATACACATACACATATACCAGAATCGCGCAAGCATACGGGGTGCCACCCATAGAGGCATGCTACGGGCGGGCTAGATGAGCGGCGACGTGAATATACCGCATGCGGGAGGTGGTGGCATGGTGGCATGGTTGGCCTACCCGGACGGACGGATAATGGCACTCAAGATGACGGTGACGGTGATGATGATGATAATGGGAGGGAATGTAGATGAGAATGGATCTGGGAAAGGCTCAGCGCTCGCTCGCTTGCATGGTGTTTGAAGGTGTTTTGTGATTTGGTTGTGAAGTGGGGCTGGATGGTGGATGGATGGATGGATGGTGCTTGTATGGCAAGGTAGGCAGTCTGATTGCCTTAGTAGGTAGCTGTCTGGTAGGCAAGGTCGTACGTACTTATGTGTGTGGAGGGGGTATATTCTTGATTTGACTGTATCTATTGAATCCAAGTGCAGATGGGGCTGCGCTGGTAGGCGCCGGCGGGTGTGTGTGTGTGTGTGTGTGTGGAGCAGCAATGCCCACACTGGCAGTTCTTGATCAGGCTCTCCTGCCACTGCAAAAAAAAATCACGGCATGCATATTCCAGCATGCCAGGAGCAGTCTGTCCGTCTCATCCAAAACGAATCCATGCCAATAGACTCCAACAACGACGCGAAAGCTCCTCGTCACCTGCCCGCCCACAAGCCCTCAGCCCTACCAAAAGCGCCGCCGACGCCACCGACAAAGTTCCCACCAACACCGCCCGCGCCGCCGCCGCCGCCGCCGCCGCCGCCGCCGCCGCCGCCAACATTATCGCCGGGCCGCTTAGCGACGCGGCCCTGGGCGCGGACGCCCTGGACGACGCGGTCGAGGCCCGTCTCGACGACGACGCCGCCGACAATCATCTCGCTGAGGGTGGCGTGCAGCGTCTCGTAGTTGAAGATGAGGTCGAGCTCGCAGACGTTTTCGAACAGGCGGTCGAGGGCCTCGACGAAGACTTGGATCAGGTCGAGCAGGGCCAGCGGCGACTCGGTCGACGTGCTGATGATGATGAAGTAGAGCGTGGCGTAGTGGCGATACGTCACGAGCGAGGGCGTGTCGTTGTGTTGCGGCGTTGTTGATGAGGCGCCCGTGGACGAGGACGACGACGAAGAGGCCAGCAGCGGTGGGAGGCTAGATGTTTGGTGGCCGTGTCAGGGACGGTGCAGAGACGGCAGATGAGGTGTGGATCGGGACACGCACGGCAGAAAGTTGCAGGACGAGTTAGGCCGGTTGGAGACTAGGGTGAAGATTTCGGATATCAAGCGCTGCTGGACGGCCGTGTCCTAGAGGAAACATGTGGTGAGCGCGGCGGTCGTCGATGTGGTGGGGATGAAATTTACCAGCTGCGTGTAGAACTTGGTCAGGCGCGGCTGGCCATTGTTGTTGAAGACCAGGACGGCATTGATCATGGCTGGCTGGCTGGCTGGCTGGCTGGCTGGCACTAATGGCGTGTGGAGAGCGAGCGGGTATGGAGTAGGAGGAGGAGGAGGAGGAGGAGGAGGAGGAGGAAGTTCAGGTGTAGTGCAGTACATCCATGTGCCTGTGATGCCGTCACTGGCGCTAGAGCCATCATGGAGCTACCTAGTCTCTCCGCAGTTTGCTCTTCGCTCACCAACCAACGCCGTCGTCTTCTTTCTTACTCTCTTTTTATTCCCTCTTCTGTCTCCTCACCACTACAACCACCAATCCCCTAACAATGCTTTCCAAACCCGCCGCCCGCCTCGCTGCTCGCGCCCAGCGCAGCTCCGTCCACCACCACCAGCTCCTCCGCACTCGCCCGCTCTCCGCTCGCATCCCGATCCCTGCTACAACCATCACCACCACCACCGCGCCGGACACCCCAGCCAGCAGCAGCAGAGCAGCCTTCAGCAGCTCGTCCATCGCCCGTAGCATACTGCCCGACGCCGAAACGCCGCCTCCCAGGCAAAGCGAGCCCGCCGACAGCGACGTCACGGCCAACCTGCGCGTGCCAACGTTGCTCACGCCCGAGCAGTACCACGAGCTTGCCGACGAATACCTCGAGGCGCTGTTGGTCAAGTTGGAAGAGAAGTCGGATGCTGGCGAGGGCGTCGAGGTCGAATATTCGGTGAGTTAGTTGGTTGTTGGTCTCGTTTGCTGCTGCTGCTGCCGCTCGTTTGCCTGTAACCTCCTACCAACCTTGGCTCGTACACCATACCCGCTTTGCCATGACACCAGTGCTCCGCATTCAGCTGTGCGAGACAACGTCCTCATCATCACCATCATGTGCCTCCACCATCGCCGTCCGCACGACAACCTCCTCCCCAACTCTCCCCGCGCTCACGCCCCACCACCACGACCAAACTGAACCAAACTGACCAGACAACCTTCTGCGGCCAGGGCGGCGTCCTTACCGTCGACATCCCCAACACGGGCACCTACGTGCTCAACAAGCAGCCGCCGAACAAGCAAATCTGGCTGTCGTCGCCCATTACCGGGCCCAAGCGCTACGACTGGTTCGTCGTCGGCGAGGGTCAGTCGCAGAAGGAGGGCGCCGGCCTCGGCGAGTGGGTCTACCTGCGCGACGGCTCCACCCTCACCGACCTCGTCCGCAAGGAGTTGGGCGTCGATTTGTCGTATGAGGAGCTTGAGGGCGATGTTTTGCGGAGGGGTGAGGAGTGAGTGCGGCTGGAGGTGTATGAGATGCTGCTGTTCGAAGTTTTGAGGCTGATCTCGCGTGTGAAGATGTCAATTTGCATGGGCGATGGAGTTTTCTTTCTTTACCTTTGCGTCTGGGTGGGTGGTTGACTGGTTTTGGGAAACGTGCCGATTTGCCCATGACACCAAAAAAAAAAAAAAAAAAACCAAAAAAAGCTACTACTGGAATGATTTTGAATCAATGGATGGAGGGAATGGACATGAAGGATGGAAGCAGGAAATGGACTCGGCCTGGGACTCACTCAGTCGTTGTTGAAATGAATGTTGCACCCAATGAATTAATTCAACTTGAAAAAATGACCAGACCATGCCTCAGCTGTTGCATTTCTGCTTTGGTGCTGTGCTTTCTTCAGGTAGGAGGCACCGCGCGAAAGCAACCCACTGAGTTCAGTCTGTTGTCGAACAACCCACCCACCACTACATACCTACCTACATACCTACCTACATACCTACCTACATACCTACCTACCTACCTACCCACCTCCATGCACCGCAAATCCTCTTCGACCCTTCGATTGCGCCACCTACATAGTCATGCCATCAGACTGCCCAACTGCCCGACTAACTAAACTAACTCCTCAAGTCTATATAGATATATACTACCGTCAACACTCCCGGTCCTTAGCCGCCGCCGCCGCCGTCACCACCCACACATACGGCATTCATTATTATGAATGCCTAGATTACGTGTCAGCCAGCTGCGCATCCAATTAAAGTAGAAGAGAGAGATATCCAGGTCAACGAAATGGCTGGCTGGCTGGCTGGCTGATGCGTGCGTGGTGTTGTTGATTGATTGATCAGTTGCTCGATTTACTGGATGCGACAGTTTTGTCTAGGTGTATTCTCCTTCACTTTCTGCATAGGTAGGTTCAGCGCACTTTAGAGTTACTTCCACGACAGAAAGACGCCGGACCACCGCCGCTGCCACCGCCTTGGCTGCCCCATCCCCTGTGTTGAAAAATCCGCGACGTTTCCTAGATGCTCGTCTCCATCAGCGCCCAGTCTGTGTCTTGGACGAGGTAGCAGCGGTTTTTAGAGCGCCCTCTCTGTAGCTGATTGGCATGGCATGCATACCCTTTGTCCTAATTCCGAAGCTTTTCATTGTAGCCATCCATCCACAGTCAACCCCCCGTCAACACACCTCCTCCCCCTTTGTCGTTGCCTAGACCCAACACCTTTGTTCGCTTGTAGACAGTGACTCCTCCTCCTGGTAGGATGATGCAATTTGATTCGTTTGGTCCGATTCGTGCGCATGGGGGAGAACATCCAGACCCTGGTGAACAGCGTGAATTTGCAGGGTGAGAAAGTGACGAGAAAACTCTGCTGCACGGGAAGTTGGGTCAAGGAGCAGCGAGCGCACCACCCTACTCGACGAGCAGGCTCGGGGAAGACCAAATCCGCGTGTGGCTGAAAGGGATGATGAAGTGGTGTTGCTTTGGCTGCTCCGGTGTCCTGTGGAGACGTAGTCTCGGCGTGCCATCGACAAATTTGATAGTCTTGGGCTGGTGCTGCGAGACTTGTCGATGTGATCTTACTGCCACTGCCACATTCTAAAGTCGTCTATGGCCAAGTGTTGTCTCTGCTCCTCGCCTGTGTGTCGGCTAGAAACATCTTGCGACGTTTGACTTGGCATTCGAGTAGATCGGTGACCCCGGCTCCAAGGCTTCCACCGTATCAGTCAATGAGGGAATCGAAAGTAATGTTCGACCACATCGGCGGTCAGTCGCCACCTTGGCTCAATCGGCAGCGTGGGTAGCCGGAAGTTGAATCGTTCACGCAACGACAGCAACAGGAGCAGCGCCCGTCTGTTGACCGTCTTCATCGGGCAGGTCATCCTGTGACGATCACAAAAGTCAGCCCAAGAACGCAAAAGCCTCGCTATGTAAAACGTCTTGCCCGCAAACTCTCGCCCTGGAACCCAGCAACCCTTCAACCTATCGTCTGCCCATCTTGGATATGGACAAGACGCACCTGATCAAAAATGACCTTAATCATCAAACTACAGCTGGGGCAGACGCCGACATCCTCGCCGTCGCGCAGGTCGGCCAGCGCGATTTCGAACCGGTCGCCGCACGGGCACGGATAGTGGTAGATTTGCATCGCGGGGTCGAAGGTCATGTCCTCGATTTCGATTTCGTCGTAAAAGGTCTCGTCGGCCATTGTTGATGTTGTTTGGTTGGGGTGTGGCGGGTGGCGCGAAAGGCAGGATTCAGCTGCGGAGTTGTTGTGGCGTGAGGGCTTTAAAGCGACGAGGTGTCGTGTTGTCGCTGGGGGGCGCGGGAACGTCGGGCGAGCACTGCGTCCTGTATTGCGGCGAAGCTCGGTAGGGTTGCTGGTGGCACGTTGTCGCGTGAAGGAAAAAGTTGTGGTGGGGTGCGCGAGGCGATGATGAATCGGCCGTCCCGAAGGCGGTGAGATACCTAGGGTCGCATGTGGCGGCCTTGTGGCGTCTGTGGCGCAAGACTACTAATGTCCGTATGCTTATGCCCGTACTCGCCTTCACCGCTGCGCCTTGACATCACAGTCTTCATCCTGCTGTGATCGGTGGAATGGAGCGTCCTGCTCGATTCTGTCGCATCACTTTGTCATCACTCGTTGTGTTAGTCCAGCTCAAATGGCCAAGTGGATTGCGTGGAGGCAGCGTCATCAAGTCGTAGTTGCGCCGAAGCCTCGGCGTCACAAACGAGGTCGTTGTAATTGAATTGGAGCCAACTCCTTTTCCTGGGCGCAAGAAAGAGGTGTTGCGAAGTGATCAAGGTCGAACTCTAGATCAGAGTCCCAGGGGCGCCGGAAGCTCATCTTTGAACCAGCTTCGGAAATGCAGTCCCCAGACCTCGTTCGCGTCTCCTTTAACGCGACGCATGCCCTGTCCAGATAGAGAGACTGATAAGGAACACAGATATGCGGGCAAACGTGACAAGGGCCCTGAATGTCAGGAACGCTTGGGGCTTACCGTCTTCAGCAAGATATCCGGCTGTGCCTTACAGGATTCATTCCGACCAGTCTTCAGGGACTCGAGGGTCCTCACAATCCATGTTCGAAAATCAGTGCCGTGGTATTTCGGAGATGGAAGCATCCGCGCCAATCCTACGATGCGATGGTCGGCGTCCATTCCAAGACACTTTGTCATCTTGAGCTGGGCGTGTTGATTGAGGTTCGGGTGGTTCGTCAAGTCGTCATATCAAACTCCAAAGCGTATCTGACTAACGGCGAATGTTTCTGTGGGGAAGATTTCGAGACTGGGATTGACGATTTCTAGCCAATGCCTGTATCCAACGATTCACGTAAAAGCGACAACAGAGACAAGAGTGAAGTGAGCCGGCGTCCAGGTTCAATGATTTGTACAGCTGTGTCCCTCAGGAGTGGTACACAGAGGCTTAGAATTTCCAGTCGCAGACTGCGCACTCGAAGCAGTCGTGATGTA
The DNA here is from genome assembly GCF_038021145.1 of Phyllosticta citriasiana. Classification (NCBI taxonomy): domain Eukaryota; kingdom Fungi; phylum Ascomycota; class Dothideomycetes; order Botryosphaeriales; family Phyllostictaceae; genus Phyllosticta; species Phyllosticta citriasiana. The sequence continues at coordinate 346,357 of NW_027117282.1, read as the reverse complement.
GCCCCAAACACGAAGCCAGGAAGAAGCTTGCGCTCTCCACAACATCCAGGAACCCATACTCAAGAGGGAAAGAAGGTCGTCGTTTCGGCTCGCTACGAATGACGGGCTTGGCGACTCTTGGTGAAAGTCGTGGCGGAGACGACTTCTTCTGTTGAGCAGCGTTACGAAGTTCTCTCGAGTCCACCGCCATTGTATGCTCGGGAATAGTTGCCTCGAGAAAGATCAAACAAGAGAATTGTGGGCGGTAAGCTCGTTCAAGCGTCCATCTATGCCTCGAGAGAGAAGGTGTCCCGAGGAAACAGAGGCCATGTGGGACGCGCGCATAGCGTGTGGTAATACCTTAGGGGGCCAAGGCTAGGCGCTAAGCAGAAGAGAGCGTAAAGAAATGTTTGAGATGGAAATATATAGGTCAAGACTCGCGTATATTACCGGGCCATTCCGAGAGGCAATCTGAGAGATGGGATGCGCCGAATGGCCGCTTGATAGAAACAAGATAAAAAAGACAGAGCACAATGAACAGCCGTCGGCGGAGGAGTAGGCAAGTGGTCCTGATTAGTGACAAGCGGAACGAGGGTCTCCTTGCACGATCGAGGGTCATCGATGTGAGTTCGATTCAAAACCGATCGTTGATGACTGCGGATACCGGAGGCCGACGAAGCCGGGCAGTGAAGGAAGCACAGCGGAATCGATCTATCGCGAGAAAGGGCCGCGGATGTTAGAAATCTTTCACGGCTGACAGGCGAGCGGTTCTTTATCCGAGGAACGAAAAGTGAGGTTAGAGCCGTAGGCACCAAGGCACCAAGGCAAGTCGTTTAAAAATTTTCAATTCAGCGCATCGGACCGACGACTTGTTCCGGCTTGGCGTCTGCCCGTGCACGCTGCGGTGGCGCCTTTTCCCTCTTGACCCTTGGCTTACGTGAAGCTTCCCCATTCGGCTTAGGCTGGTCAAGTCAACAACTGCCCGCCCGTGACCCGGAATCCTGAGAAGAGAACCTGACGGCCGTCACGCGCTCTTGACTCGCCGGCCTAGCCGTGTTGGCAGAAAGTGGAAGTGGAAAAGACGACACGAGAGAGAGAGCGTGGCTGTCGTCGTCCTGGCCAAAAAAAAAATCATGGAACAGCGATGAAAAATAAAGAGGAAAATCAAATCAATGCACTGCACTGCACTCGCCTCTACCGGCCATTCCGGCCATGTCACAGTCAGGTGCCATCAACGACAACCGGAACGACGTCTTCCAGTCCTTGCTGACGACGATCGCGTCGACATCAATGGCTATGACGACTGACGAGGCCCTCCGTTGACCCTCCTCCACTAAAATTTGACCCCCTGCCATGCCCTTCCCTTCCATGACACCAAAAAGCCACCCACATCTCTCTCAACACTACCCGACGACGACCGACGGCCAGGCAAGGCCTTTATCCCGGCACAGCCAATTGCCCCCCGCCGCACGACGCCAGAGCCAACAAAACCGGCCTCGACGCTTGTGCCGACGACGACGTAACTACCCCAAAGCTCGGCGTAAGGCTGGCCCACCCTGCTATCTGAGCGAAGACGATCTGCCGTTTGCCAGTCGAGAAAGGATACGCAGCCTAGTCAGCGCCTTGTTACCGTAAACTTCACCACCACGGCCGACTCCCGTCACTCCAGGCTCGAGTCCAACAACAACTAAAAAAAAAAAAAAAAAAAAAAAAAAAAAAAAAAGGTCCCCGGGTCAGCAATACTGCCTTTGGTCTAGCCAAGCTCCCGAACTGGCCGATCAAACGGCGTAAAGCGGAGGGGTCCATTGATAACTTTATGGGGCGTGTGCACCGTTACAATTTGCCAGAAATGTTGTCCGACGGGCAGGGATGGGCCACCAGCGCGTGTGGAGGCGACTTGACCTTCGCTCGCGGCTCGACGTACCTGCGGCTGGTGCGTGCATGCTTGCCTCCATTGCCCAAACCCACCCGCAACTTTACCTTTAAGACCGGCCCGCTCGCTTTTCCCTTCCTCTCTCTCTCTCCCCATCCGTCTGTCGAACGCTCGTCTTTCAGCATTTGCTGCAACCGTCCAAAAGGCTAGGGTTCCTTTTGCCCGCCTGTCCCCAGAATACAATCCCTTATCTACTTCCTGCACATGCAGACCGTGGTGAAGTGTGATCAGGACCAAATCTACTCCTGTTGCTTCAGGCGGACTCTTCGTCTTCGCAAGTGGAGGTGAATCATTCTTTCCGCTTCGCTCGCCCAAAGCAACTCTCCGCCACCATGGTAGCCGAAAGCGACCCTCACGCCAACCGGAGACGCAGCGTCGGTGCTGTCGAAGTGCCCGAGAGCCTTCGCGAGAGGCCACTGTCGACCCAGCTGGACGGCATGACAGATGCAGACAAGGCTCTGGCCGCTCAATTTGGATACAAACCAGTCTGTCACACCCACTTCTTCCTTCCTTTTTCGTCCTCACGTGAGAGCTAATCCCTCGTCCAGGTCTTCAAGCGCGAGTTCGGTTACCTGTCGACCTTTTCCTTTGCCGTCTCCATTAGCGGCCTCTTCTCCACCACTGCTACGACCTTTTCCTACCCTCTGACCTCTGGCGGTGCCTCTGCTGTAGTATGGTGTTGGCTGATCTCTGGTGCGGGCTGCATGTGCATCGCCTGCTCGGTGGCTGAGCTTGTCTCTGCTTATCCCACCTGCGGCGGTCTGTACTACACCGTGTCACGTCTCTGCTCCAAGGAATGGGCTCCGTCCATTAGCTGGGTCGACGGCTGGCTGAACCTCCTGGGCCAGGTTGCTGGAGTCGCCTCGTCCGAATATGGTTCAGCACAGTTGCTCCTCGCCGCCGTCTCCATGGGTTCAGACTTCAGATATCAGCCCTCGACCGGTGCCACCGTCGGTGTCATGGCTGCCTTGACTGTCCTCTGCGGTTTTGTCAATTCCATGTCGACCTACTGGATGGAAAAGATCACCAAGGGCTATGTCATCTTTCACGTTCTCGTCCTCGTTTCTTGCTGCATCGCCCTGCTGGCCATGACGGACAATAAGCACGACGCGACCTATGTCTTTACCCACGTCGAGTCCACCACCGGATGGCAACCCATTGGATGGTCTTGGTTATTTGGCTTCCTGTCTGTCTCGTGGACCATGACCGACTACGACGCCACGGCACACATTACTGAAGAGTACGATGCAACCCTTCCAATTGCCCCTTGCACAAGCTGACTGGCGACAGAATCTCCGAGCCCGAGATCAAGGCGCCTTGGTGCATCTCCGCTGCAATGGCCTTTACCTACATTGCCGGTTTCCTCTACAACATTGTTCTTGCCTTTTGCATGGGCGACCCTGCCGAAATCCTCAGCTCGCCCGTGGCGCAGCCCGTCGCGCAAATCTTTTACAACTCTCTCGGCAAGGCTGGTGGCATTTTTTACACCGTCTGCGCCGTCATCATCCTGCAAACCCTCTGCTGGTCCGCGACGCAGTCTCTTGCTCGCACAGTCTTTGCCTACTCGCGTGACCGCCTGGTTCCTGGTTCCCACATCTGGACCAAGATCGACAAGCGGTGAGCTCTACCCCACCCCACGCCAGTCATTGCCGTGCATCCCACGCTAACGCAACCTCCGCATCACAGCACCGGCACGCCCATCTACGCCGTCTGGTTCAGCATTTTCTGGTGTATCGCCATCAACTTGATTGGTCTTGGCTCTTACACGGCCATCGCTGGTGTCTTCAACGCCTGCGCTATTGCCCTGGACTGGTCTTACATCATCCCCATTTTCTGCAAGATGGTATCCGGCCGCTTTGAGAAGGGACCCTGGCACATGGGTGCTGCCTCATGGTTCGTTAACGCCTGGGCATGCATCTGGACCGTCTTCGTATCCATCATCTTCATCTTGCCTACGGAGCGGCCCACTACGGCGGCAAACATGAATTGGGCCATTGTCTACCTCATGGGCGTCATCATCTTCTCCATCATCTGTTGGTGGTTCGGAGCCAACAAGTTTTACACGGGTCCGCTCGTCGAGACCGAGGTCGCCAACAGTGACCAGGGCGACGGCAGCAGGAGCAGTACGGAAAAGTACGATGAGAAGGGTACCTCTGGCGCGGAGCAGGTTAAGTCGAGCTAATGAGGTCGACAGCGCGCCGCTAAAAAAGAGTACGAGAACGTGAGAAACGCTTGACGCTGAAGATTCGATTCAAATTCCTTTCGAACCAGTGGTTGGATCGAAAGAGAAAAAAAAAGACGAGACGAGACGAAGTAACGACAAAAAACGTTGTCTTTGACCGCTGCAGTGCTGCTGCTGTTGGGCAGTGGATTTCTCCTCCCCTAAGAATCGTCTTTTTATTTTTCCTCTTCACTGTTTATACGTGTCTTTCCCTGCTTCCTGTTGCTAGATCAAGATACCACCAAATCAACCTTGTCATTTTTTTTGAAATTCTTGTTGTTTGCTCACTCTGCGCATTTGTCCCGTTTGAGTGTGCACGCTTTTTGCAGCACCAACGCATGCCAACACTCGTGGAACGGCAGCAATTCAACTAACGGCACCAAACGTCTTTTCAGAATCCCTCGCCTTGCCGCAGCTTCATCGCCACCATTAGAGATGGTCTTGGCGCTCGCCACAACCTTCCGCGCAATCATCCTTAGCAAATCTTGGCCACAGTCCATATTCAACACAGCCTTGGGATGCCAGAAAACTCTTTGCACCTCGCGACGACTACGCACGCACGAGATCCACATCTCGACCGGAGCAACGGAGGTCGTGAAAGGCTAAACTTCGGTCTCTCGGGCGGACGAGGCTTGAGTGCGGCTGCCCAGATCTTGTCATTGTTGTTTTACGGGCTTGCTCGCCTTGGCGGGTTGGCGATTAGGTAATGGGTGGTAAGATAAGGGGTAGGTTGCGGAGAGAGATGGGTGGGGGCGCAAGGGGAATGGGCTGCTCCGTAAGTGAGGTTGCTGCTTTTGGGGTTTGTGGTCATCGAAGGATAGAGATTTGGGTATCACTGATCGCGACGTTGTCGTCTGCATTAAGTTGGTGGCTGTCTGCTGCTCACGTGTCTGACATCAAGCTTCACGTAGCGACAGCCCATCTCACTTCACCTTCACTCCTGCTGCTCCGTCTGCCGCTGCAGCCCTGGACCGATCCCACTCCAGAACCGCCCCCATCAGGACCTGCGCTCCCAGCGCGCAGTCCTCAGGACTGGTCCACTCGCGCGGGTTGTGGCTCACGCCGTCTCTGGACGGCACAAACACCATGGCCGTCGGACAGCGGACGCTGGCATAGACGGAATCGTGGCCGGCACCACTCGTCATGTCGACGATGCGGCCGGCGACGGCATCGACGCGTTCGGCCGCCTTGCGCACAGCCGCGACGGCCGCATCGTCAAACTTGAGCACATGGCTCCTACTATCTTCGATGATGTCGACCTCGCAGGGCAAGCCGCGGACGGACTCGACGTCGAAGCGGAAGTCTGCCTCGTCGCCGCCGAGCGCGATGGCGGCAAAGTGCTGGCGGATGGTGTCTTCGAGCAGCTCCAGGCGCGACTCGTCGGGCGAGCGGATGTCGAGCGAGAAGCGCACGCTGCCGGGGACCGTGTTGACGGAGCCGGGCGACAGCGTCAGGATGCCCGTCGTGGCGAGGGCGTCGTGGCGGGCAGCCAGGCGGTGCGAGTGCAGAATGAGCTTCGAGGCCGTCAGCAGCGCGTCGGCGCGGTTGGCGAGGTCAGTCGTGCCCGAGTGGCTTTCTGCGCATCAGAGACGTGGAGTCAGCTGTGTATGGTACGTCAGGGGGCTGTGACGGCTTACCCCTGCCCCTGACTTGGACCGTGAACCAGCGGTACCCTTGGACCCCCTGGACGACGCCAATCTTCTGGCGCGTCGCCTCCAGCTTCGGGCCCTGCTCGATGTGCAGCTCGAAGTGCGCGGCCATGGGCATGGCCTCATGGCTTGCGGGTGTGCTGCCCAGGTACCCGATGCGCTCGAGCTCGGACTTCATGGTTGCGGTGCCGCCACCGACTTCTTGCAGGCCGTGGGCGCGCTCGAGCGGTATCACGCCTGCCCAGACGCCCGAGGACACCATGGAGACGGGGAAGCGCGCGCCCTCTTCACTATACATCGCCGCCATCAATCAACAAAAAGCCGCCCACGCCTCCAAGAAAACGCGCCTCGCGTAGCTAGGCTAGCTGCAAACAGTTCAACTCACTTTGTCCAATTGACGACGCCAACGGGGTACTCGGTCTCGACGTCATTCTCGGCCAGGACCCTCAGCATCTCGACGCCGGCCATGACGCCCAGGATGCCATCGTAGCGGCCGCCGGCGGGCTGCGTGTCGAGGTGGGAGCCGGCAAAGGTGGCGGGCGCGTCGCCATTGCCACGGCGGCCAGGGCGCACGGCGAAGATGTTGCCCATGGCGTCGACGGTCGTGGAGCAGCCGAGGGCGCGCGTCGTCGCGACGAACCAGTCGCGCACCTGCTTATCGCTGTCAGTCAGGGACAGGCGCGACATGCCCGTGTCGGTGGTGGCTCTGGAGGGAAGACGGATCCTTCGTTAGTCTGTTGTGGCCAAGGAGGAGGAGGAGGAGGTGGAGGAGCATGATAGCAGTGATGGAATTATGCACCGATGAGCCAATTGGTGTGCTCCTCGCAGGAAGTGAAGACTTTTGGCCTAACATGTGCAAAGCGAGGCGGGAGTTAATTGGAACACCCAACACATTGAGAGAAAGAAATTAAATGAATGGTGGCTTCATCAAAAGAGACACAGACGGACAGCATACTCTCCCCACCGTTGACCGGTCCCAAACGCGCACGTGCGATGCAATTCGTCCATCAGCCGGGCGCCATTCACATTCAGCCTGCGCAGATCTTGCCCAGACATGTCAATGGCACGAAGGGCAAATGGTCGTGGTGTCGTGGTGAAGGCGCGCCGTTTTGTTCTTGAGACCAAGAGTGGGCGCGCTGCAAGGAGGGACCTGGCAGAGGGCGAAATGGACAGCATGGCGGCGTCGATTTGGATTGGATTGGATTGGATTGGATTGGATTGGATTGGATTGTGCAGGCAAGTGGCAGTTGGCGTAGGGTGGGGAGGCGTTGGCTGGCTGGCTGGCTGGCTGGTGCGAATGCTGTTCAGTAATGATGGAGGAGGGAGAGCAGTTAGTTGTGTTGATTATTGCGGCGATAAGAAGACGCGAGCCGTTGGGGTTGGACATGGCGTGCATGTGATTGGAGACGTCCACTCCCGTCCGTCCAGGTTCGACGGCGTCATGTGAGCTTCATGTGACTATGTGTACTACACAACATCCGCAAGGCAGCGACGCAAAAGTCTAGAATGCGGCAGTCAAAAAGCAATATCCTTGCAAAAAGAAAGCATAAAGCTCCGCCACCTCCGCCTCAGCTGCAGTAGACAGAGAGAGAGAGAGAGAGAGAGAGATAGGGAGATAGGGAGATGGGGCGCATGAGTCTTGCTGAGGGGCGCATATTCCCTTTTCTCACATCCACATACTATACTCTCCTCTTGTACCCATGTGTCGGCCACCACAGCAGCAGCAGCAGCAGCAGCGAAAAAGACCATGGCCACTTTGGACGCCAGTGCCATCACGGCCGCTCCAACAAGCTCAACACCACCACCACCAGCCGTAAGCGCAGCTGACGTTCAAGAAAGCGACGACGTGCACCTGAACGAGCGCGTCAGGGCTATTTGCGGCAATCCCGGGAGCCCTCCTCGTGCTTCCCGCCCAAGCAGCAGCGATCGACCGGATCTACACAGACGTGTCCAAGGTATGGCCACCCCATCAAGCAATGGAATTTCCCAAAATGATATCATTACCCTTTGTTATGCACGAGCGACGGCCACTGGAATCAGATGCACCTTGTCGTTGTTGAAACTCATGTCGAGGCTGAATGAATGATGTTGCGTTGGTTGATGCCTGGTGTTCTAGACTCTGCAACCGCCGAACAACCCGCCTATCACCACCACTACCACTACCATAACCAACATAACCACCATCACATCCACCCTTGGTCCAACACTTCTGCCACCTCCTCAGCATCCCCCTCGTGCGCAACCTGCCGCCGCCGCGACTCCAAGCTCCCCACCGGCCTCATCGCCTGCGTGCGCTGCAAACAAGCCCTGTACTGCTCGCTCGCCTGCCAGGAAAGCGACTCAGCGAACCACCTCCCCAAATGCATCTCGCCAGAACGCGCGCGGCCGGTCTATCAAGAGTACATCGACGCGTACCGGCTGCGAGTCGAAGACGAATACGTCTTCGCGGGCATCGCGACGGGCATCCACAACTCGTCGCGCCAGCACCCGCTGAAAGGCTTCATCAAGTTTCTCGATCACGCCGAAGAGAGGGGCGTGGTGCCGCCGTGGTGGACCGAGGATGCGAGGCACGATTGTGAGCGCCAGGCTTGGTTTGGCGAGGGCGTGCAGCATCCCCTCGATAAGATCAATGTGATTGAGAAGTATCAGGATCCGCTGAAGCCCATGGAGTTGCGCATTTTGGCTGAGCGCGTCTATGGCTGGCCCATCCCGGGCTTTACTTATACGGGCGCTGAGATTTGATGGGTTGCCTACATATCTCTTCGGTCGGGTGGGGCTATGCGCACTTTCTTGCCTTCTTCTCTTTTTGTTCTTTTCTCGTTTTTGGCTTGCGGTTTCTTGAGATACACAATCGAAGCGTCTCTCTGTCTAGATTGGAGGGTCGGGTAATTATTATCGGGGCATAATGACGACGACGAGGGATGACGGTTCCTCTTCTCTTCTCTTCTTTTCCTTCCCATCTCCTCTCTCCCTTGGCTATTTTTGGACACACGTGTCTCCTCCGCCTCTTCTTCCTTTTATTTTCCGTTCCGTATCGTTTCGTTTCCTATCTCCAAGGTTTTCTCGAAAACCTCTAATAATAATGCGTTGGGCTAGGTAGGTAGGGCCAGCGCCAGTCAGACAGATGGGCCGGGTTTGACGGGGGGCAACGGGGTAAGTCAGGAGTTCAAGGGAAGAGCGTGCGCGGTCAGTGAGTGAGTGGACTGGATCATAATACAAGGTGTATACACACTCTGCCAGTGCCGGCCAATCCTCGAAGTATGGCTGGCTCACAGTAATTACTGTACAATATGGGAACGACGGGATCATTATTTTTGATTGCTACACGGTGCTGCTGCTACTACTGTTACTGCTGTGTCATTTGCTACATCACCTTTTGTTCCTCCTCCCCTTTCCCTGACGCCGCTGGCTCTCGATCTGCGACAAGATACTCGCACACTTAATGCTTGCCTGCCTGCCTCCCACTACCACCACCACGTCGTCGCACTCACACTCATCGTCCGTCCATCTACCCATTTCCCCCGTCTCTACCCGCTCAAGCGCATGTCTGGTTACCTTATTCCTACCTACCTACCTATTTACCTACCTACCTACCTATTTACCTACCTACCTACCTATTTACCTACCTACCTACCCACACACCTAGTCGACCACACGGACGCACGCCCGGCCGGCCGGCCAGACCGGCTTGGCTACCTAAGGTGCCTACCTACCTACCTACCTACCCGCACCCGCACCCGCAGCTCCCCCCTGTCTGCCACGCGCGCGCGTTATGCGCCGGAACAGAAAATAGCACACCACTCCCCTCGTCGCTCTTCTCACCCGTATTTTTGCATATTATACGCAATGTGTGGTAGGTTTCGGGGTTTAGACCGCGGCGGAGCCTGTTTGGGATGGATGAGAAGTGCGAGTATGAGTGGCGTGAGAGTGGAGGTTGTGATGGATGGCATGCAGCGTTCAAGAAATATGTAGCGATTCAACAATTCGGCGCGTGGCATGGAGAGGATGAAGTGAAGACTCAAACTGAGGCGCTCTGAGCTGAGTAGAGTAGAGTAGAGTAGAGCAGAGCAGAGTGGAGCTGCGATGTAAAGCCACTTGTCTACATTACCTAACAATTCATCTGCCTTGCGAACCAGTTGATCGAACAAAAACAGCACTTCGTCGATACTCGAAACGCCACGCTCTACACCCCTATCTTAGAAATCTATTTCCTTCCTCTCCTCCCCTCCCCTCCCTCTGATCCTTCGGCGTTGTCAGCGCTCCTGCGTACGCGCCCGTGCCCAGAAATCTTTTCTTTTCTTTTCCCTTTTATTTTTTTTCCCTTTCCCTTCCCCTTCCTTCCCGTCCATCCATCCATCCATTCGTCCGTCCACCCGTCCACCACCCAACACAGCCGCCCCGCGAATAAGCGCGTTAGGCGGACGCGCACCGAGTCATGGAGGGCGAATCTAGACGCGTCGATGCAGGTGTCCATCTCAGTCCATGTGCGGGGCAGGGATGCGGGGGGTTTGGGGTTGGGGATTTGATGGTTTGTTGGTTGGCGTGGGTTGAGGAAATAGGTACCTTAGGTGCCTGTCTACTGTACACAGGTGATGCTAGTGTCACTGCCGCCGCCGCCGCCGCAGCAGCAGCAGCAAATGTAATGACTAACTGTTGTGGTTGTCGTTAAAGAGATATACCTCACATCTTAATCCTTTTCGTTGTTGTTGTCGTTGTTCTTGGCCCTGCGTTAGGTAGGTAGCTAGGTAGCTAGCGCACCGCCGCCGCCGCCGCTGCTGCTGCTGCATGCAGTGTTTGTGCCTAAGCGCGTGCCGCGGCAACTGTGTCGGTGGCCAAGATGACGGCGGCATGGTAGGCGGTAGGTGGAAGGGACCTGAGGGATTTCGGGAACTCCGAGGGCCGGGTAGGACCGGTTGAGTTGCTGTGTAGGTAAAAATTAGATGGAACAATGATCTGTGGACGAAAGCTGATGGATGGTGCAATTGAGAAAGAGAGGTTGCTTTGTAAACAATGTTTTGCTTGATTCGATGCCCGTTGCTATGCATAACCTTCCGTAGCATTTTGGGTATACGATATTGCTCCAACCCGAAACTCCAAACTCCAGTGCTCAAGTAACAGGATTTTCCCGAATCCGACAGTCCCAACTCATGATGCCTCAGTCCTGATGTGAAAACAAAGTAGTCTGATTGCTCAGGCTCGACCTTTGCCCTTGCCACTGACTTCATCGTCCGCATCTTTCTCGTCTTCTTCCGAGTCGCTCATGTCTTCGTCCTCATCCCATCCAAAAAAGGTCCTTGGTGCAGGTGCAGGTTTGGATGAACTGGCCGTGGCTTTTTCTTGTACCTCCTCCTCGCTTTCCTCTGCACTACCCTCGGACGGGCTCGCCGATGAGTCGGACTCCTTCTTCCCCAGGACATCCTTGATTCCGCCATTCTTCAGTGCCGCCAAAACTGCCTCTCTCGTCTTCTCCTCGGCCTCCTCCTTACTCTCCATCCACTGGCCATCCAGACGGCCCTTGCTGCCGTTCTTGATCTCATCTTCTCTCTTCTCGGCCATGGCGACAATGTCCTCCCACCGCTTGCGACGTTCCTCCTTCTCCTTCTTGTCCATTTCGGGCTTGATGGCCAGGTACTCGGCCAACGCCTTGGCCTCGGTGACGGTGCGCAGGCGGCGGCCCTCGAGGTTGCGTGATGATCCGTTGTTTTCGCCCTGGCCGCGCTTCTTACGCATGCGGCCGCCAGCAGCACGAAGCTGCGAGCCAAAACCTCCCTTGCCACCGCAGAGCGGAGCACTGAGGCGGAGCGAGAGGAATGCATCTCCGGGTGATGAGAGGAGAGATGCAAGTGGTGCCGATGATTCCGGATCAAGTAGCTTGTTCGAGGCAGTGGTAAGGAGAAGTCGGTTGTTGACGGCCGGTATCCGCGAGTTAACTGCCAGGGTGAAGTCGTGGACCGTCGATTGGGCGGGGAGCGGCAGATTTAGGGTTGATGGGAGGCCGAGGCCAGGAAATGAGGTCAGAAGGACGTTGATGGTGGACGATGCCATGGTGTATTTGTCGTGACGCTGTCGAGTGTGGGTGTCGTCGTATCGTGATGCAGGTGTAGTGCGGTATTCGAGGTGTAGTGGCGGTATTATTGTTGATGCGGGGTTAAACCTCGAGGTTCCAACAGCACCGTGGCACGTCGTAGAGTTATGTTCGGATTCAAGTTGGAAAAGGCAAGTTGTGTGGTGAGCGGTTGGTCTAGAAGTCGGAGGTTGAGGAAGATGGCGAGCGGCGACGGCTGCATCTCCCCGGCGTGTCCGGTCTTGGCACCACTTCGCTTCGGGCTTACCCGAACTTCTGCCGGCACACTCTCGAAACTCTGAGGTGGAATTCCCTCTACCACAGCGACCGACGACGACGAGCCCTCCAGCCACACCCGACAACCCACAACAAGTCGCCCATCATGCTCATCCCCAAGGCCGACAGGAAGAAGATCCACGAGTACCTCTTCCGCGAGGGTGTCCTCGTCGCGAAGAAGGTGAGCGTTACCGCTGCGCTTTCAAAGTCCGCCGTTGCTGACTTGCTCTCAGGACTTCACCCTTCCTAAGCACTCCGAGATTGACGTCAAGAACCTCTACGTACGTTGAATCCGACTGTTGAAACCAAATTGGCGCGCTTGAATGCGCAACCGAGCGCCATTTTCATCGCCGACATGCGGTTTCGAGGGCCATGGCAGCAGACGCTTATACATTGTACAGGTCATCAAGGCTTGCCAGTCCCTCACCTCCCGCGGCTACCTCAAGACCCAGTTCTCGTGGCAGTACTACTACTACACCCTCACCCCCGAGGGTCTTGACTACCTCCGCGAGTGGCTCCACCTCCCCGCCGAGATCGTCCCCCAGACGCACATCAAGCAGCAGCGCTCGCACGCTCCTCCTCGCGGCATGCTTGACGACCAGAGGCGCGGTGGTCCCCGTGGCGGTCCCCGCGGTGACCGTGAGGGCTACCGCCGCCGTGAAGGTGGTGAGAAGGAGGGCGGCGCCCCCGGCGAGTTCCAGCCCCAGTTCCGTGGTGGCTTCGGCCGTGGCCGCGGGGCCGCTCCCCAGTAAATCAACGACGACGCTGCTACTGCACGACTACCGGTTTCCCCCTCGGCTTCGTCGAATCCGGCAAACTCGTCGAAAACGGCACCTCCGGCTTCTCTTTTCTCCAAGCGGTGACTCGTGGACGGGAATTTCGGGCTGGGCTGGGCTGGCATGTCGCGCGAAGCAAAGAAATGGGAGACGTCTTCACTCTCGTAGGGAGCTACTCGGTGGGGCGTACATCTCGGGTTGAATAAAAATGTCGGCTGTTCTGGGAGAGGCTTGCTCGGTTCTCTCTTCTTCTTTTCCTTACATTTGCATGATCCAAAATGGTACACGGGTTGGGTCGGACGGTAGCGTGTTCGATCGAGTGACAGAAATTGCCGGGGTCGTATAGGTCGAAGGGGGCAGATGACACTGCAATCTCACGAAGCACATCTGTGTATAGCGAAATACAGATGTCGGATCCTCAAGAAATATTTGGCCACAGGCAAAGTGAACATGTCATGATCGAATGCTGACCCGAGGGGACACCAGCCCAGCAAAGCTCTTCACAGGCCATCCCAGGAACGAGATGGATTGAAAGACCCTACCCAGGTTAACCGGAACCACACTGCTTTCCAAAACCATACCATTCTGCCTAGCATCACTGAGCGTCTGGTCTGGTCTACTCTGCTGGATTCTATAAGGCTAATTATGCAGCCATACCGAGTGTATCAGCCCAATAACCAGCTTCACAAAAATCAGTTATCTCCACGCCATGAGCAAGCAACACATGTTGATACAATTGTAGGCTGGGTGATGAAAAGCATCATCAGAGCCACAGGACACACAATCAACCACACTATCCCTCGGATCCGAATGACTGATTGGCGGCCACCAAATTACCATGTACTCGAAAGATCCGGCAGTCAGTTTCTTCAAAAAGTGTTTCAAGAGCTGTCACTCAACCAATTCGATACGTTCTCGAGATCGACAATGAGCCATTTGCATGACCACACACATTTCTATCCTGAGGCCGCCATCCAGTCAGTCGCAAAACAAACAAAGGCATATGACAATGATCAAAAGGACCAAGCATGTCAGTTTGCGATCCAGGCCCACAATCATCACAATCCCATCGATTCAATAATTCAACCAATCTGTCTTGTCTTTTTTTCAAATTTTGCAGAGAGAACGACACTATACATAAAAACCCGCGAGATGAGAAAAATCCCCCCGACACACAATCTATCCAGCTCAAAAGATCACCAATCTGCTGCCGCACACCCCTCATGTACTCTGCCACCTATCCACCGTGTCCAGTCCGGCTCAGTCAAAAGCAGCCCTGTCCAACATTACTCTCGCTCGCTGTTCGCCCCTCTACACAACAGAAAACAACGGTCTCAAGCGACAAGAAGTTGGCAAAACAGTGAACGAACCAGATGAGTCAGAATAGAAGAGAGAGAGAGAGGGAGAGAGGGAAGGAAGGGTCAAGTTCTTAGTGGCGAAATAAATGAACAAATACACCGAAGACAGTTCACAAGGCATCAAAGGAGAGGGGGAGGGAGAGGGAGAGAAACGACAAAAGAGAAAAACAAGACACAAGGAGATGAATACGTAAACCGCGTATCAACGACAGCAAAAAGAAGCAATCAAGTAGTTCAACAACGCTTAAGCACGCTCGTGGGGCGCAAAACATCAACGACGACGACAACAAAATAAAGCAAAGGTAAAAACGACGACGACTAGGAGCAAGGAGGCAAAAACAAGAGAATTTGGCTGAATAGTGACGCGTTACCTTCCTCCAAACTTAAGGTAGGTGTGCAGCCAACATACGGCGGCGCCGATAGTAGTGGTAGCTCCAGCAGAGGTAAACGAGAAAAATATCTACAACGAGAAGCAGGAAAAGGCGACCTACTACTACCACCACCACCTCCTCCTCCTCCTCACACATTACCTCCCTCCGCATGTGGGACCAATCCAAGCATCCCAAACGATAAAAAATGGTTCCGCTGTGTGGGTGCGGTACGGTACTGGTTGTCCGCCGTCAAAGTCATCCGCAAATGTGCCCGCCCATCCAACAAACAAAATCAACCAACCAAGCCAGATCAAATCAAACGCAACAAACCCCAACCGGCACCGAACCCCAAACGCAAACCCCAAAACGCATGCAGACTAGCGAACGCACGCACTATTATTGCTCTTCAACCACGCTCTCGCCAACCCGCGCCTGCCCCTTACTACCCCCCATGCGCCCTATATTCAGCATGCTAAACCGCTTCTTGACGTCCTTTGCCAGCCCGCCCGCCGCACTCTCCTTACTTGCACTCTGATTCTCGCCGCCGCCGCCGCCGCCGCCGCCCCGCGCCGCCGCGCTGCTGATGCGGCCCAGCATGACGTTGTTCTCGCTGACGCTGGTGCCGGGGCGCGCCGCCGCCGCCGCAGCAGCAGCAGGATCGGTTGTATTTGCCGGGCTGGTCTTTGGTAGCGCGGCTGCCAACGTGTTGGCGCTGCTGTTGGAGTGCAGGAAGGACAGCCGGTGGTGGCTGCGGCTGCGGCGACGGCTCGGCGTCGTCTGGCTTTGCGACGTAGTCGACGTGTTTGTGTTGGAAGTGGCCAGCGTGTCGGCGAACGAGTGCGACCGCGATGTCGGCTGGCGCGCGTCGTCGGCGGTTGTGGGCTTGAGGCCACCGCCGCCGCTGCCCCGTTCGCCTCCTGCGGCGGCCGCGGCGCTGAGAGCTGCGGCGAGGTTTTGCGGCGCATGACCGCTGCCGGCGGCGACGTTGTTGTTTTGGCCGCCGCTGCGCACCGTCGAGTCCGACGGGTGGTGCGTGTGGTTGGTGAGCGAGACCGAGTTGCGCTTGACAAAGGTGAGCGAGAGCCGGTTCTTCTCGTTGTGCGAGACGGCTCGCGGTGTCGTGTCCTGGGACGGGGACGGGAACAAGGCAGATGAGGGGAGGAGCGCCGCGGCCGACAGGCGCATCTTTTCAAACGCAGCTGGCGAGGGCGCTGCTTGGAGGAGCGGAATGACGGTCGCCTGTGCGATCGACGGGTTAAGCAGAGACGAGCTGTTGTGTTGGTGGTGGCTGGGCGCGGAAAGCAAGTGGGTGAGCTGGCCGACATGGAGGGCTTCGAGTTCGGGAGCGAAGGTTTGCTCGAAGCCTGGCGGGCTGGTTGTTAGCAGAGCGGTTTCTTCCGAGTCCAATTCAAGGAGGCCTGGGCTTACGTCCGGAGAGGTCCTGTGCGGTTGCTAGCTGCGCTGGTCTGGTGTAGGTGCCAAGGCATCTCTTCACCATTAGTGCGTGGTCCATCAGCGCATTTTTGAGGGCGTTCTCCAGGGGTTCCAGAGGGGGTTCCAACTGTTCGTCATCGTCATCCTCGCCAGCATCGGATCCAACAGGGGGAAAGGGTCTAGGAAGGAGTTCTCTGTATTGCGCTACGCTGTTGGGTGACTTGGAGTCAACAGACAACATGAGCGACTCGGTCAGCATCTGCAGCGCTGAATCTTCACCATTGGCCACCCGCCTCTCGAGAGCGGCAAGTTCGGCCGTCTTTCTGATGGTCCGCTCGAGGGCAGTCTGGAGAGGCGTGTAGATGACCTCTTCGACAGACACGATTTCGCTGCGTCGAAGGATCGTGGGGAATGTCTCGGCAGTGGTGTAAATGACCTTGTGCACTCTCCGCTCCTTGATGTTGGTCTCGTTGGCACCTTGAAGTCGCGAGGTCGTTGAGAAGGTGTTGGGCGTTGACAGGACATAGTAGTCCCTGATCATCTGTGCCACCTTTGGCCGCTGGTAGATAGGATGCATAAGATCCTTTTGCGGTCCGACCGAGAAAATTTCCAGATACTGGCCCTCAACATCCTCATCCTGTGCGCCAGTCGAAATCTGAGCAGATGGGTGTTGCTGTTGCAAGCGATCTGTAAATGTTGCGCGATTGTCCATCGGCGAGCCCTCAAAGACGAACTGCTTGTCTCTGAGCGCGTGAGGCCACCCTAGTCCTCTGTACACGACCCGGAAGTAGCGTGGAAGCTGCCTATCGCCCCTGTTGATGCTCTCATAGACTGTTGCCATGGCGCGTTGAGTGCGCGCGAGTTTGGCAAAATCGAAAACGTTGTGCTCGTATTGGCTAGCGAGCTCCTGGTAGGCTGCCAAGGCATTGTTCCACGAGAGACCGTCCTCGTAATGCTTGATCATTTCAAAGTACAGGTGCTCTTTTCTGTCAAACGCAGTCTGTGCAGGGAATGCCGGGTCCTCCAAGACTTGTACGGTTGTCGTGGGATCCCATTCGTACAGTTCAGCGTGGAGACGAAGCGCAAGACCTGCCTCGGTCATGTTGCCTGCTTCTGCTTGAATGTGTGCCAGCTGATGGACGTAGCGAATGTAGATGTCCTCCTTTTGCATGTCCTTCAAGAACTCCATCAGATGAAGCGTGTCCATGATGTGAAATACTTCTCCTGAGCTCTCGCGACCGTGCACTGCTACCAGCAAGTCAAGCAGCTCGTCAATGGTGTTGATGAGGTCCTTGACAGCGTTGAAGAGCGCACCGTCTGGGTGTTGCGCCATGGGCTCGAACAGGTCGATGAGTTCGTTGATGAACAGCTTCTGGATAACGCTCTCTGTCAAATTCTTGGTCTTGAAAAGGCGATCCAGACAATCAATCATCTCAGCCTGAATCAAGCCCAGGTCCTCTGACAGCGACCACTCGCTGACAATCATTGTCTGCAAGACCTGAATTGCCACGCTCCTCAACCCCTGATGCACGCTGAGACAGAGCTCGACAATGGGAGCTACGAGGCCAGGCACATACTGCACCTGGTAACCGCCCATCTTTTCAAGGCCATATCGATCGTGGTCGTCCGTAGTCGTCTCCCAGCCAATGGCATCCCAGCTTCGACGCAGCGATTCAGCGCCAAGCTCGCGCACATCTCCAGCAATCTTCCACACAGCCCTTCGCTTTTGCTCGGGGAAGGTCTCGAGAGCCAGAGCATCGCTACTCACGAGTTTGAGCAGCGTGTCGAAGAAGGATCTCCACAGATCGGTTGCAAAATCCTCGGCTTGATCAGGATCCGGAATGAAGGAGTCGATGAGAACGCCGCAAAGCTTTTCCAGGGCCTTCATGGTGGCCTTGTGATGATAAATGTTGACACTTAGCCATGTCTTCGGAAACGCCCCGCCATCCAAGCTAGCCATGAGAACCTGTAGGGTATCTGAAAGAAAAGAGATCATTTCATCCTTGGGTAGATCGGGGTGAATCGTAATGGGAAGATTGGTGATAGCTGCAAGAATCGCAAGCAGTTCAACCAGAATTTCGTCAAAGTCGCCAGTAGTGTCAATTTGCTTAGTAGGAAATGGATAAGAGGTTGGAAAAAGGAGTGACAAATGTTGTTTTGGAGACCGAGGGGCCTGGGATACCGTCAGATACGAGTCGACGAGCTTTGGGATATAGTCGGCAGCTTCTGGCCCAAGTCCCTCAATCTGGGACGCCACGACGGAGCAGCACAGGCGCACTTGGTCCCTAAACTGATCGTTGACTGTATCAGTCTTGCCCCAATGCGGAGCAAGCCATTTGACAGTCCTCGAGACTAAAGTAGATCTGGTCTCTGAGGTTTTGAAAGCATCAACCTCGTTGAGATGCATGATCAAGATGAGTTTATAGAGAATGAGTTTCCCCTGAACCGAGGCACAAGAGTCTACAAAGCTCGATGCGAGCTCGAGAACTTCAGCCGGGGTCAAGCAAATGGTCAACTCTGGCAGCCACGTGTGAAAGTGCTGCACGAGCAGAGTCTTGGTTCCGACCAAAATTGGCGCCGAATTTGTCATGAGAGATTCCAAGGCCTTGAAGATATTTTGCATGTCCTTGGTGAAGGTTGACTGGCGGCCAGTGATTCCGATCCCTGCCTCCTTGTCTTTCTGCTGCAGTCGGGCCTTCATGATGAACTTGAAGATGTGCGCGCCGACCTTGAAGGTCGATCGGAGAGCCCTCGAAGTTGCTGGGTCGACTGGGTTTGACAACAATCGATTGAAGCTCCTAACCATTGCCGCTGTGGCAAAAGGGTAGTTGAATCGTGTTTGCACGTACTTGTCGACCAGAGGTGACATGTCGAAGCGGCGATCGTGGACAATGCCCAATACAGTGACGAGCGCATTGAACACCAAGTCTTCAATCTCATCACGGCCCGCATTGTCGACAAGAATCTCAAAGAGCGAGTCAAAGACTTCGGGCAAGAGTTTGACGATTTCAATCTCAGGCACGAAAAGAAACCGCTTAAGGAGGTCTACTATGGCATTCGCGCCCTGGTCCCGCCATTTCAAGAGAGAGAGAAGATTTGGGTCCTGAGAGTGCTTGGTGCTGCAAAGATAGGTCCTTATCTTTACCGCAGCCATTGTCCCCGTAATGGCCTCGTCCTTCTTTTGAGAGTTCCAAGGCAACGAGAGGTAGGCGCCCCGACCGGAGATCATGCTGGAGGTGTGTTCGTCGTACTTGTACATGGCCAAAGTGTGCTCTCCATCGCGAACAAAGGCATCGTCGGTCCACAGCGGCATCCAGCACAGAGCAAATGGAAATCCAGGGGCATCTGCAAGACTCATCACCACGTGCGATCCTGCGACGTCTTCAGGATTTATGGCAAGGCGGATTGTCAGATTCCATGATTCGCCCCTCTCAATAGCGGTAGTCCTCCAAGCGGTGTGTCCATTGCTGTTTCCGGACGGAAATATGCAGTTTTCGATACGGTCTCCAGATGCTTTGCGTACTTCGAGTGTCAATTGGAGATTGGCCATGTTTGAGGATTGGCCCAACGCTACCGATCCACTTTTTGGATGTGCCAAGAAGCAATTTTGCGGGAGAAAAGGTGCGCGAAGTGTGAGGTAAATGTCGCTTCTATACTTTGTCGGAGCACCCGAGAAGCCAATCTTCTTGCACTGGATGATGTTGTGCAAAAGCGTTGGAGTCTTTTTGATGAGCGTCTCAGCATCGCTATGCCCAAAGCTCTTGATGTGCACTTGCAGCCGATTGATGAAGGGGTATTTCTTGTACACTCCAGTTACGCTTGGGTTGAGCTCCGAGATCAGAGCGTCCCATTTCTCCGTCTCCTCTGTCACTTCGTCCAGAGGATTGCTCGGCGTCCAGAGGGAGACTTCTTGCTCGAATTCTTGCCGTCCCTTGTTTGCGAAATCCAAGCGCAATACACCAATGGCAAAAGTCCTTCTCAATGCTTTTGGTTCCTTTGGTGTCACGGCACGTGCTGGGGCGGCGCTGTCGGACCGCTCGCTCAAGACTGTGCTTTGGGAAGGTTTCAGACCAGCGAATTCGCCAGGGTCGGAGTTTTTCCGCCGAGCTGACCACATGAGGCTTCGTCTCCCACGATTGACGCTGTTGGACGAGGAAAGGCCTCCCTGTCCAGAAATGGAACCGTCTCTTGTGACGCCGGGATGTGGCATTGGGGTGGCGACCATGCGGGCTGGCTCGTTTCCAAGAATTTTGACAACAAGATATGTGTTTGCGCCTGCTCCAGAACCTTCTCCAATGTCCACAGCGCTCAGATCCGTAAAAAGCGTCTTGATCTTTTCCTCGGAAATGGCAGACTCTCCTCCCTCTTGATTGACCAAGTCCGTGGCAAAAACCTCGGAAAGCGGAAGCGGCTGTGCGCCGGGTGCTTTCGAGCAGAGAAACATGCAGACTGTATTAGGCTGCTTGATTTCGCCTACGTAGTTGCGCACAGTCGCCGCCACGTGGTATAACGTATGCTCTTCGGAGGATTGGGTCGGCCGTTCGTCCAGCAGGCTCATGATTGACTGTAAACGTGTGACTTCGATAGCAGAGTCTTCCGAGGTCAGAATCCTGCCTTTTTGCAACGGGCTGCGCACAATGACCTCGCCCGAGAGCATCTTGTTGCCGGCCACGAGGTCCCACACAGTTCTTTCGCGGACCACGTCCAACTCTTTCTTAGTCAAGACCTTGTGAAGCAACTGTCTTCGAGCCGAGTCCAACTTGAGAACCAATGTGGTCATCTTGTCCAATGTGCCATATCTTCTACCCAATAAAAGCTCGTGTACTTTGGTGGAGTGCCATTCGCGCAGGCAGGAGGCAATTTCGTCTACCAAAGGCTCGGACAGCGACGTCGGCGTCTCGTCTCCAATCTTCAGCATAGGAACGGGGGCAGGCGGCTTCGGCGCGTTGGGATCGCGTGACGCAACGGAAACTGGTGAAAGCGGAAGGAAATAACCAGAGGTTTCTCTCTTTCCCTTTTGCGAGCCATGGCGCAACAGCATGCTTGACCTCTTTGCATCTTTCGGGGTCAAGGCCAAACCCAGATTGTTGCTTGCTCGCGAATGTGACTTCGCCGTGGCCGGACTGGACGTCGAACTCTCGTCAGGAGTTATCAACCCATTCACAGGCTGCTCGCCGTCGCTAGCGTGGCCATCGGATCCAGGGCGCTGCTGACCATTTGCGACGCCATCTTCGTCGATGCCGTTCGCCTTGGCATCACCGAGGACTTCGCGGACTTCGACGCAACAGCGAGGGAAGATGCCGGAGAAGACGCGCGCTTCGAGCGTCTGGCCCTTGGACGAAGTCAGGCCTGCCAGCAGCGAAGGCGGCGCGACCAGATAGCCACGATACCAGGCGCCATCCTTGCCGCCTTGTTCTATTATGTACAGCTCGTCGCCGATTTCCAGCGGGAGGTCGGCTGGCGATGAGGGCTGGAAGGGATATGTGCAGATTGCAAAAGCAATCCGCGGGACAGGCCGCCAGGGCATGGCGCTGTGCTCAGGGCGCTAGACGCGGTTCTGGGGCGACAATTGCATTACGCGCAATGCGGGTTGGAGGGTTCAGGATGGTCGGTGCTGTGGAGCGCAGCCGCTGAGTGGTGATGCTCGGACGCGAGAGGACGGCGGTTGGTGTACGGAGCGCGGCAGAGATGGAGGAGCGGAAGGATGCTTCTGGCAGTGGCGGACGAGAGGCGATCGGGATGGATGAAGAGGATGCGCGGATAAGGCGTGAGGCGTGAGGGAGAGACACGAAGTGAGAGGGCGGCCGGGGTTGGGGTGGGCGTGGAAAGGTAATTGATGGTGGTGCTGGGATAGAGCTGCAATCAGGAGGGCCGCACACAGGCCGCACTGACACTGACACGGGTAAAGCGCAGTAGTTCAGGTACAAGACACGAGGCCACCGACATCGCAGCACGGTCGGTCTAGACGCTCGCCTGCGGCAGCTTTATCGAGCTGTAGCATTCCGGACATCCTCCTAAACCTACAACAGGCCCAGGTGCCAGCAAAAGCAATAAAGCGCCGTCTGGCACCCCCGCCGAGACGACACTCTGCTGCGCGCGTTGTTTGCAGGATCGACGCCTCAGCAGACATCGAGGCCAAGCGCCAGCACATAAACATGGTCAGAGCTCTGCATGCGGGAGCGGCGCAGGATGGTAATGTTATAATGTAAATGGCCATTTTATTTCTCTAGTCTCGCCGGTCTATCCAATCATGTCTATGAGGTCCTGACTCTCCAACGCTTGGTGCCAAACTTTCAAGGCCGTCTGCCAGCTGCTCAGAATTTCTACGCGTCGTGTCGGCGCTTCTTCAACATTTGCTCTCGTGTGCGCCACGAGCTTACAACGTGGAGGAGCCCGCCCTGTGAAACTCGGGACTGATGGGATAGTCAATGTATCCAACCTCGCTCTTGGCGTTGTAAAAGGTATCCCGGTTGTACTTGTTGAACTCGAGACCCTTGTACACCCTGAAGACCAGGTCGGGCGTCGAGATGAAGTACCGTCCAAAGACGACGCCGATGTTGTATTCGGGATAATCCTCGTCCACCGTCTTCTTTGCAGACGCCGCAGTCAAGCCGCCGGCTATGAAAGCTGCCTTCTCCCTGCCCCAGGCCTGCAGTGCAAAGTCGAGACGATCACTGGCCTCAACCTCGGCGTTTCCAGACACGCGCGACTCGACGAGATGCAGATAGGCGAGGTTGAGCTCCTTCAAGCCCTTGATGATGTGAGTGAACTGGGGAACGGGGTCTACCATGCGCATTCCCTGGAATGTCGACCACGGCGACAACCTGATGCCAGTCTTGTCCGCACCAACCGCTTTGACTACTG
Source organism: Phyllosticta citriasiana (assembly GCF_038021145.1). Lineage (NCBI taxonomy): Eukaryota > Fungi > Ascomycota > Dothideomycetes > Botryosphaeriales > Phyllostictaceae > Phyllosticta > Phyllosticta citriasiana. Next base: position 323,432 of record NW_027117282.1, on the reverse strand, counting down.
CCTTGGCGACCTCGAGGCCAAAGCGTGCCCTGTTCTCAACACTGCCACCCCATTTGTCCGTTCTCTGGTTGCAGTTGTCTTGGAAGAATTGGTCGATGAGGTAGCCGTTAGCAGCGTGAATCTCAACACCATCGAATCCCGCCTTCTCGACGGCATCCTTGGCCGCCTGCGCGTAGTCGTGGATGTAGGACTCAATCTCGTCCTCGGTAAGCGCCCTCGGCGTGGGACTTTCGCTGTTCATGGGAGTTGCGCTGGAGCTGACAAAGCCATCTTTGACGCCCTCTTGCTCGAGGACCTGGGGGTTTGCTGCACGACCGAGCGCCCACAGCTGGACGAAAATTTTGGAGCGCTTGGCGTGAACAGCATCGGTGACCCTTTTCCATGCGGCCAGCTGCTCGTCCGTGTAGAGGCCAGGAGCATTCGGGTAACCGCCGGCGCGCTTTGAAATGTAGGATGCTTCCTGTCGAGGGTCAATACATGTTCAAGCCTATTTTACAGGGCGAGACTTACAGTTATGAGGAGGGTTCCAGGAACACTGCCGCGCTGAGAGTAGTACTCGGCGACCATGGGAAGCGGAGCGTGGTCATCGTCGGCGCGGAAACGCGTGAGGGGTGCCATTGCAATGCGGTGCTCGAGTTGGATCGAGCCCACCTTGATCGGGGTGAAAAGCTTGCTGTTGGCGGCCATTGCTGTGGTAGGAGGCTACTGTAGGAGGTGATGATTGAGGGTGTGCAGTTGAGATTGAATCGTGAGTGCATCTGAGAAGGCATCTTCAAGCAATTTTTATATGCTTGGTTAAGCATTTGTCAGGCCCATGTCATGGAGGCCTATGCCATGGCGTGCAACTGCTACGGGGTGCCGATTGATAATCATCGGACGTGGTTGTCGACGCTATTGCCGATGGTTCGACAGGTTTCTGTCCATGTCATAGTGATAGCGATCAAGGATTGCTAAGCCAAGCCGGAGGCATGAAGCATAGGAGACTGGAAAACCCAAGGTGTTCTATTGCGTCACCGAAACGACTGACTGTAAACATTGATGGGAGTAGATTAGGGGAATGGTAGGAAACGGGCCACCGCCTCGGCACGCAGCAACACAACATGATGCCATGTGCCGAGGTGGCTCCACTGTCCATGTCCACCGCCTGCGAGATCACAACTCAAGCTCGACTGCTCACTGTACTGTGTTGTACTGCACTGGACCGCTGTGCAGCCCCTGACTCGCTCTTTTGTCGACGCCCCGCCGTGCCACTCTTCTCCGTGCTCTCCCTTCCCTCTGCGGACGCGAGGCAAACCACAACACCGTCCTCTGACGAAACTTTGTTCTGGCCAGCTACGTAGTTGCCGACTTGGCGCGAAGAATTTGACGACAATGCTGCGCCCTACGACTTCTTCTCCACCTTGATGTCGCCAAAGAAATCCACACTGCACCGAAACGGCGCTCGTTCACCAGAGCGACATTCTCAAGACAGCCCCTGGATTACAAAGACACGACTTCGGGTTGTCCGTCTGTCAACCACGAGGCCCCTTTGATGGATAAAAATCCTCGTGGCCGCCGGAATCCATCCTTTCCCAACAGCCTCGTGCCACAACATTCTTTACAACGGCCTTGGCATTTTCACGTCGCAGGACACGAACGAGAAGACCGGCGCCCAGTGGGCATCGATAAAAATTGAGACTTCCAGTCACTGCGGCTGTATGCAGGGAGCCTTCGCTCACTACCATGGTTGCGCCTAGAGAGTAAATCACAGTCGCGCTTGAGAAGCTGTCATCCGCCATCAGTCACGCCTAGGGAGTATAACTTGTTTCGACATGCACCGTGTGAGCCATGTAGTTTTTGGATGACAAGTGATCAGGGGCTGCCATTCTATCGATTCGACTGTTGGTTGAGCATCGCAGCTTTCCCTCTGTCAAAGTTTGGGTCCACTTACAACACCAGAACCTCTGCTCGTCCAAACTAGCTCTCCAGATGGCCGCTTCCGATGAAGCCCCTGGTGCAGCAATAGTTTTTGGACAGCCACTTGCCTCATGCGAAGACTGCTTTTTCAACGTTTCCAAAAGCGGCCATTTGCTTTTTTCTGCACACTCTAGCCGAGCAGACGCCCTCGAAAATAACACTAAAATTCGGCAGAGAATGCCATTTTACCGAATTCTGTAGCCCCTGGCAACCAATGCTCATCCGGTACGCCACTGCCTTTCCACCTCTTTCCTTAAATTCCTCCCGTTCGCCCGGCTGATGAAGCGGTAGCCGCCAGCTGGAAGATAACCCCATAGAGAAAAGCGGACAAGCCGAGACCGCCCTTGGAAGAGGTGGAGTTCCTCGCCAATTCCCCAACATTAACGCTACTCTTTGATTAGACCCCTTCTCAGCTCTAGCCAAAGTCGGCTCTCCTTTTACGTCCTAGTGCCCCAAGCCGAATCTACGCCCCCGCGACGCCTCTCTATACAACTGACGACAGCCAGCTTCCTCCTTTTACCAGTGCTCAATTCAATCAAACTGACCACGCGACTACATTGCAGCTTTTTTTTTTTCCAGGTCGTCCTGCAGCTGAGTCCTCTTGCACAGCAGCATGGCGTACGTAGTTGTCATCCGAGTCGGGTGGTAGGAAACTGAAACCAGGGTTGACTTGCTGCTCGCTCCCGAACTTCTCCTTTGCTCGCGAATCGCCGCTAGCGTCTGCTATCGTGCGGTCCCTCCTCTCCTGGCCTTTTTATATTCATGATTGATGCATTCGCTGTTGGGTGTGGTGTTGACCTATCCTTCTCTCACCTCGGCGTCAGTTGCACCCCATTTGCAATTGATGTTGCCGGGCCGAACATTGGCAGTATTCTCTGTCCATTTTCGACGTCCACGGTCTGAACTCTCCTTAACTCGGTACGTCTATCCCTTTAAAGCTTCCCTCTGATGCTGATCCCAATATCTAGCAATCTTTGATTGAGAGCTTCGAAGAGGAGAGTTTGCGTGAAAGGACTCGTTCTTGACAGGGGAACAGCTCTGGATTTTGAAAAGGACGCGATGCCGACTATTCAGACCCAAAAGGCGAGGCCGTGCAGCTCGCCGGTCGACGCAGGCGAGCTGACGCGCCGATTGGAAAAGCTACTCAGGGCCAGCCAGGCTGAAGAATCTCTCAGCGATGCTCGACCTGTGCAAATCGAGGGCACAAAAACTGCCGTCGAGAAGAGGTTGCAAAGGGTATCGATGACGGCGGGTTCCTTGATTAACACTACCGCGCCACCCCACTCAGCAGAATCTTCGAGGAACAGAGTGGCCGTCGCAGACGCAAAGTTCTCAAAGCAAATTCGCGTGACTGATTCGGCGAACCCCAAAAATACCAAAGACCGTGGTGTCGGAAGCGAGAGCGCGGCAAAGACGTCAATCGGCGGGATACCAAACACAGACGACGCGAACGAATCTAGAAAAAGGCGTCCGCTGTCGATTGCAAATGAAAAGTCCAATGAAAGTAAGGGGAATGATGTTCATGAGATGAGGAGGCACGGACCGGCAAAGGAACCAGGACGACAAACGAGCTCCCCGAACAACGTCAAGCGAGCAGCAACGACAAGAGGCTTATATGCTGGCACAGCCCCGCAGCAGTCCAACTCCAGACGCTCAAGTTCTCTAGAAGCCGTCAAGGAGGAGCAGGAATCAGACGGCCGGAGCAGACCGAACCTGGTCAGGTCGCCATCCACCTCCGCCGAAAGCTATCTGAGAGCTATCCAAAAGCGAACCAATCCCGAAAGATACTCAAAGCATCGACGTCCTGCCGGAGCCAAGATGCGGACGACGTCGAGTGACGAAAATCTCCGCGGGCCCGCAGTCGGCGAAACGTGGCGTGCCTTTGTTGCTGCGCAGATTGCAAAAGACCCCAAAAGTGACCCCCGAAGACGGCACCCCAGTCGCAGAGAGCGTGATCTCAGTGGCAGAAAACCCAGACCCAACAGCACAGCAGACCTAGACGCATGGTTCTCGGACAATAGAGGCGATCAAGAAACCAGCCCCCCACCACGTCCGAAACGAGCCACCATTGACCGCCCCGACTGGAGCCAAAGCGATACGAGGGAGAAGAGGTCGAGCTTGAGACACCTCAACTTCCTGGACCCTGTCTTTCGGCGATCGACTCGACGCAGTAACGACATGGAGCCGGCGGTTGCCCCAAAGGACAAACAGGCCAAGAGACGGACCGTCTGCGGAGGAGAATCACTTGACGCCAAAAGGTCCCTTGCCACTGTCGACATCAAAGTCACCAGCCCAACTGGACGTCATGGACGGAAGCTCAGCACTGCCGACGGCACAGGTGCGGACCAAGCCAACTTCAACTCGGGTCGCCCACCGCGATCTCCACCTCCAAAGTCTCCGAAGCGCCTCTCACATGCATCTTTCCCGGCCTACTCGACAGGACTCCATGGAGGCTCGGTACCCAGCGAGCCGCCAGCAAAGTCACCCAGGCGCATGCACAGCATGTCGACCAACACCTCATCGCAGACTTCAAGAGCTAGCAGCCCGGTCGTCGAAATCGCCCCATTGAGAACAAAAAAGTTGGACAGCGCGAGCTCGTTGTCTCCGCCGGCAGACCCAGACCCGAACCGGTTCTCGAATGCCCCCAAAAGCTTCCGCGCAAATCGAGCTTCCAAAATGGGTCTTGAACCTCCGCAAATCTCCACACCGGAGCCTGTGCTTGTCGCGCGCGAAGCCGCGCTGGCGGCCCTCGAAGGCACAGCGCCGACGCCAAAGAAAGCAGAAGACACAGACGACGAGATCGAGGAACCAGCGACCGAGAAAAGGCAAGAACAGGAGCGAGAAGTACTGCCAGACAGCGGCGCGGCCACGAGCGCACCTTGCATGCATTCGCTGTTCCCCGTGCCACCAACGCCTCCTCCTCCGCCCAACTCCAACCCAACAATCAACGTCCAACGGGCCTCGATTCCTTTGCAAGACCCATCACCGCTGCCTCTCCCTCAGCACCAGTTCCTGCGCCCGTCGACGGGCTCCTCGACCCGGTCGTCCCGCCTGTCCCTGCGGTCCAGGACGTCGTCCAAGTCCGTCACCATTGCCGCCGACGCCGGCGACTCGAGCCGCAGCCGGTCTCACTCCCCATCTCGCCCCCGCAGCACGCAGTCGCGCGTCGGGCTGCGTTCGCGCGGCAGGGACAAGGGCAAGGCGGTTGCGGCCGCGCTCGAGCTGGACAGCGCATCGGGGGCGGCGGACAGGGCGCGAGCGCTGGCGCGCAAGGGGTCCGGATCGATGAAGGCGTGGGCGGCTGCGGGCCTCAAGCTCGACGGTAGGCACAAGGAGCATTCGCAACAACAACAGCAGCAGCAGCAGGGGAAGAGCGAAAAGGGGTGGGTCAGGGTCGGACGCGTTGGCGGCGGCGACGCAGAGAAGGAAAGAGACGGCGGCAGCAAGGAGCGTGAAAACAGCGATACAACATCGCCAGGCGGCCTCGGTGCTGCGGCAAAGCGGTGGAGCGCGCTCGTCTGGCGCGGGTGGCGAGCTGATCGCAGCGAAGAGCGCAGCAACAGCAGTGCCAAACGAAACGACGACGACGACGTTGACATCTTCAACAACACGCTCCAAATCCCCGCAGCGCCCCGCGGCTCAGCAAGGCCGCTGCTGCCCCTCCCTGCCGAATCACCCTTCATCGCCAGCAGCGCCACGCCCCCATCGCTTGGCCGCGTCGACGAGGAAGACATCACGCTCCCCACCACCTCGTCCCAGCGTCAACCGCTCAGCAGTAAGGTACCTGCGTCGGCGGCGGTGACGGCCGCGTCGCTCGTCCCGTCGCCCGTGCCCGCGACGACGGCGACGGCGTTTACGACTAACACGCCGCCGCCGCGGTCGCATGGGCGGCTGTCGCTGGGCTTTTTGCAGGGGTTCAGGGGGTGGAGTGGTAGTGGTGGGAGGGCGGCGTCGTAGGGATGCGTGTGTGTGTGTGTGTGGATCACAGAATTTTTCTTTTTCTTTTCTCTTTTTTGCCGTTTTCATTTCTTGCCTCAAAAGATCGTCCCTTCCTTGCCTTCTCTTTACTCATTCCACTGTTCCCCTTCCTTTTGTCCCTGTTTGTCTGTTTGTCTTCACCTGCCAACCTACCTACCTGCCAACCTACCTGCCAACCTACCTACCTGCCTGCCTACCTACCTACCCACTACCCACACGCCAGCCGGCCTTTCCCGTCCTTCCTTCTCCCTTTTCCTCTTCATTCTCCTCATTTCTGTCTTCCTCTCGTGCTTCCCTTTTCCACACTGCTTCTATCTGTCTGTCTGTCTGTCCGTCCGTCTGTCTGTCTGTCTGTCCGTCTGTCTGTCTGTCTGTCTATCTGTCTATCTATCTATCTAAATGTCTATCAAGTGCATGTATAGTATAGTATATAGTATATGCCTTGCAACAATCCGAGAGCGAAAGCCTCTAACTGACAGCTAAGACACATGAAATTTGATCCGCCCATCGGCTGGCTCTGTTAGCTAACCAAGCAGCTACTAAGTGAATGGGTGGCCGATGATACATGCACGCACGTTAACTACTACTACTACTACAACAACACTGGCATCGTCAAATTTTTGTCTGTCTGTCTATCTATCTGTGTGTGTTGTTTATTATCGCGCCTTGGTACAGGAGGATAGCTGTGAGTTGGCTGGAGTCAGGTAGGTAAGCACGAGAAAAGGTAGGTAGGTAGGTATGATGGATCTAAGAAGCGGTGGGTAGAAGAGAAGAGAAGAGATAGATATAAGGCAACAGTATGTACCCATGTATGTAGACAGTCAAGTTCTCTAACCGCCACGCCAAACCAACAACAACAGACAGACAGACGCATTCATTCATTCATTCATTCATTCATTCATTCATTCATTCATTCATTCATTCGTTAATTCAATTCATTCGTTACCATGCCCACTTCACCTCCCACAATACGAGACAAACCAGCAAAACCTCCTCACAGAGCTGCTGTTAAGTCCCCTAGCTCTTCTCTTCTCACCCCTTTATCCCATAATCATCCACCCCATCAAGCACCAACATCCCTCCGCATGTCCCTCGCCCCACCATACCCCTGCTCACGCCTGGCGCGCTGCTCCGCATCCGCCTCGTCATCCGCACCAGCACCAGCACCACCCAATCCACCTGCTTCACCCAGCTGTTCCTTCGTCTTATGCGCAGCTTTATCGTCATGAGCTGATGACGCCGATTTAGTAGCAGCGCCGGGATCTACATGCGTGCATGCGTTGCGAATTAGCTGGCTGACTGCTACAAAATTCTGTCGGGATGGGGATGGGGATGGGAAGTGGGTCGACGTACTGCCCAGCTGTCCGACGTCCTTATCTGGCGGGTTGGTGAATTGCTTGATGGATTCGTATCTGCGAGCGGAAGCGCGCCGAGCGGTTAATTTCTTGTTTTATTCATTCATTCGCCCGCCGACCTCTTCCTGCTTGTCTGAACCGAGATTTGGCGGGAGCCGGACGAGTGAGCGAGCGAGGGAAGGGGGGATGTGGAGAGGAAGGGCGGCGTAAGTGATGAGGTGGAAGACACGTGCGGTGCAGAGATGGGAAGATGGTAACAGATATGTAGGAGATGGGGACCGAATGGAGGGTGAGGAAGGGGATGTTGCTTACTGCGTCGACTGGCCGCCGGGCGCCGTGTCCATGAGCTTGTCTGACATGATGATGGATGCTTTCCGCGGTCGTGTGTTTGTGAGTTGTGAGGTAGGTAGGTAGCTTGCTTTGGTGCGCGCGCGGCAACAGGGAGGCTTCAATTGGCGTTTGTAACAGAGCAGACGTCGAATTTGTTATTTGGGGAAAAGAGTGGAGGTTAGGAGGTGAGTGTTGAAGTAGTTGCACCGGGATTTAAAGAGGAAGGATAATGAAGGCGTCAGGTACAGACAATCAAGAGAAGGGGAGCGAGCTCCTGCTTGGTTGGTTCGCGGGGCTATGACGTGTGAGATCAAGCTCCCCCGCCGTCCAGCCCAGTGAGTGCATGCACATCGGCCAGCGCACGACCCACCAGACTCACATGTCATGGATGTTGGACTTCAAATCCCTTTCCAGACATCAGTATCTCAACATCTGCAATTCCTTAGCCACTGCTGATTTGACCATTGGCTGTTTGAGTGCCCCAGCGTCGCTCTTGTAAAACAACACCATTCCGATCAAACGCCGTTTTGATAGACGCCAGTCATTGGTCGATTGCCCATCCCGTGCAACACACACAAAAGGGAAAAAAAAAAAAAAAAAAATTGCTTCATGACGTTTTCGCAACCGCTGTTTAAAAGTCGATGCCCATGAGATGGCTGTCACACATGCAGTTAGCACCAAAGACCCCAATCGAGTCCATGGGATGACCATACCTCTCATACAGGCGCATAAATTTGGCGACGAAAGCCTCGAGGTGGAAAATCATCTTGCTGCCCGTCTTGATGCGGTGCTCGTAAAAGGCGCTCCAGCGCACCACGTCGGCCTTGATGTCATCGTCGCACAGCGGAATCAGCTTCCAGGTGAGCGTCTTGAGGATCGTCGTCGCCGGTATGCAGTGCGTAAGGAGGTCGTAGAGCTTGGCGCGCACCTGCAGGATGCGCTGCGGCGACCGCTCGGCCACAATCTCTATGGCTACCTGCGCAATGAGAGCCTCCCAGTCGGGCGGCGGGATGGGCGTGTCTTCAGAAACGCTCTCGCTGCGTCGATCCGTCGACATCAGCCTGTGTCTGCTCATGGGAGCGTAGAAGAAGAAGCGCAGGAGGAAAGGACTCACTTTTGCGCATACACGGCTTCCAGCATGAGCAGCGCCCTCCTCAAATTCCTGCCACACTCGCTTGCGATTCGTCGGTTCAGCCCGTCCGCCCCCTTGTATCCCTCCTTCTTGCCCACATTCTTCAGCACGTCGACAATGTCCGCCTCGGACGGCGCCGCCACCCGCACCAGCAGCGTGCGGCTGCGGATCGGCGCAATGATGTTGCTCGTGCTCTCCGCCAGCAATATCAGTCGCAGGTTCGGGCTGTACTTCTCCATGGTCCGTCGCAGCGCTGCCTGCGCGTCGCGCGTCAGGTGGTCTGCCTCGTTCACCACCACCACCTTCCAGCGCTGTTTCGCGCCCAGGTCCACCTGTTGCGTCTGCGCCACCTCCTTGAGCAGGTCCTGCACCACGACTCGATCATAGTTCCCAACGTCTGATGGTGTGATTTCGAGGTGGTAGTTGGATGCGACGACGTTGAATTCGAGTTTGCGGTTCGACGTCGTTTGGAAGACGCGTGCGTCGATCTTGATCTTTTCGACGCCTGGTCCGTACAGTTCCTTCAGCGTGCTTATTATTCGAGTCTTTTTGCCTGCGCCCGAGGGTCCGTAGACGAGGAGGTGCGGGAAATCGTTGCTGTTGGCCTGCAGGAAGATGGATCAGAATTCGGCACTGAGAGGATCAAGCAGAGATCATACAAGCGCGCGTAGGCGATCCGACAGGTCATGATGGTAAGTGAGCTGGTCCAGGGAACGAGGACGGTGTTTGTCGACTAGAAGCGCCATGGCGAGGGTCGTGATGTTGAGGGTTGATGGTTAGGGTGATCAAGTCGCGCGGGTTGCAGGGTCGACGCGTCTGGCGCGCGTTCGTTCGTAATTGGCCCGTCCCCACAGCCGCCAGTTGCCATATCCGACCATCACTCAAGAAAAGACATTGTGATCCTCTCAGAGCAGAAACTTGATTCAACCCAGTTGCAGTTTCATGCTGGCCTAAATACCCCCACCCCCCATGAGAACTAACTACATGCAAAGAACACAAGGTATATATGATACATTAACCGCTCAAGGGGTCTCGATGCGATAAAAACGGCAGCGATGAATGCCTTTGAATCCTCCTCCCCCCCCCGGTTAAGCTGGATCTGATCTCTGTCCAACCATCATTTCAGCCATGCAGCCTTGTTCATCCTTTGGCACGTAAATTCGTTAACAAGCAGGAAAAATGTACGCGCTCCGCTGCTTTGGAACGGCAGGAAAATGTCGAAATAGACGAAAAAGAATTACCCCAGAGCGCTCGACCCAAATCTTTTGCTACAAGTGGAAACCAAACCGTTTAGGCCTTGACGGCGCAGAATTCGCTTTTGAGCAAGTCGTCTGCCGTTGGCCTCTTTTCATGCTCAATTTCAAATGTCCGACCCAAGAATGTCTTGAGTTCGTCGCTTGTGTTTTCGGGAATTGTTGGAGAGGCATTCCCACCCGCTGCACCAATCCTGAAAATTGCTTGCAGTTGCGAACAGTCGGCGTGTGGATGTACACCTGTCAACATCTCAACAATCAGACAGCCGAGACTCCAAATGTCAGCCTTGCGGGTGTAAGCAGTTTGCTTGACAACTTCTGGTGCCATCCAAAAGACGGAGCCTTGGAGAGAGACGCGGTTGGCGCCCTTCTTGCCTCCCGAGGCATTGAGAAGCGTGCTGGCCTCGACGCGCTTGCTGATTCCAAAGTCGGAAATCTTGACCCGTCCCTTGTTGTCCACAAGGATGTTTGCTCCCTTGATGTCGCGGTGGATAATGTCCTTGGAGTGCAGGTAAGCCAGACCCACCAAGATCTGCCGCACAAAGTTGGCGACAAGAGGCTCGAGCAGCGGGCCGTAGTTGACGAGCATCGTTGCTACCGAACCGCCAGGAACGTACTCGAGGAAAATGTTCAAGTGCGTCTCGTCAGAGTTGGAACCAAGGTACTGCACGATATTTGGGTGTTTGAGTTCTCGCAGCAGCCCAATCTCGCGCTTGAGGGCATCCAGCATGTTGGCCTTCTTCGGATCAACCGTGCCGTTTGTGGGTAGTGCGACTTGCTTGACAGCCATGAGCTCTCCTGTCACAGCATGGAGGGCAAGGTATACGCTGCCAAAAGATCCCTGTCCAATCAGCGCGCCCTTCATATACTTGACGTTTTCCCACGAGTCAGCCTCAAGATACTCTTCCAACTCCGGGTCGTACTCCTCGCCGTCATCAGCCATGGCTTGACTGAGACGTTTGTTGAAGGAGTCGCCTCCTTCTTGACTGCTTCCAGCAAAACTGCTGCCGCCATCGTCAAAGTAGCTCTGCAGAGTCGTGTTGCCTTCGGGGTCGGTGATGGTTACACCATCGCCCGTCTCGGGACCGAAGGAGACGTACGACTTGCGAACAGACGAGGAATCTGTGGGCGACTCTTCTTCCAGCGGCTCGAGGACAGACGAGGTTACAGAGTCGCGATACTGGGGTGGTCCGAACGTGGTGGAAGGGAGTCCGAGCCGCATGACAGAGAGCGGCCTAAGGGATTTGGCTTGCCCCGACGAGGTAAACCAGGTGTCGGCTATGGACGGTAGTGGCGGGGCGTCTTTGAGACTCGACGCCACGCTAAAGTTACTCATAGTGCTGAGGCGGCTTGCAGCTTTGCTCAGCCTCCGTGAGCGCCTGACAGACATTCTGATTGTCCTGTCCATCTCCTCCTTTTCCACGTCTGGGAAGTAGGAGGCCAGGTCGGATGTGATGAGGTTGCTCGGAGGCCGTCCACCATAAAACTGCTTCATTGGCCGGTCCGGAGTCCTGCTGGCCGACCGGCTGCCATCGCCGCGCTCCAGATCCTTGGCAGTCGAGTTGATGTGGCGCTCACGCTCCTGTTGCGATGCTGGAGATAGTGGGTAGCTCACCGCAGCCAAAGACTCCCCCGTCAACTTCTCAACCTTGAGCTGGCTGTGTTTGCTGCTCGGTAGTATGGCATTCGGCCGGTACTCTTGCTGCTGTGATGCGATACTGGCAGAAGCCTTGAGCTGGTCATCTTCGGGCTCGCCGGCGTGGACCTTGCGCAAAATGAGCCTGTTTCTCTCCATCCTGGTGCGATCAGTGCACACGCGCAGGAGCTCCACATCACTGAGTTTGCGGCAAAGTGCAGGGTTTGGCTCCGTTCCGTCGAGGACGTAGAAGCAGTAATTTTTCAAATGTGCCTCGTTCAAAGCCCCTTTTCGCAGAACCCTAAGCATGATGTCGTCGGCGGTCCGAGCGCCATCGATTCCTATCACTGATGACCGACCGTTGTCGAAAATGACGCGAATCAAGGCCTTGTCAGCGGGCAGCGTGCTGCTGTTTGTCGAAGCGTCCTGACTTGGGCTTGCTCGTACGTGATTGAAACGCGCGGTTTGAGGAGTCTCGATGGGGGTTGTAGCCGCCCTCGGCCCTCGCCCAGATGACGAGCTTGCGCTCAGAGGCTGTGTGAAATACGAGTCGTCTTTCTTGTTCGAGGGTTTTGGACTGTACATTGTGCCATTAGAAGGACGAAGACTGCGGTTTTCCTGGTCGACTAACGGAGAGCTAGGTCTTGAGGGTTGTTTTCGAGCTTGGATACCCGCCGGGCCATATGTCCAGTCAGCGCCGCCAAGTTGCCTGGACATGCGCTTTTCTGGCCGAGACGTTGTCGAAGCTCCCCGCGAGGCTAGGACGGGCCTCGGCGAGCTTGAAGATTGCGTGTAGCTTTGGCTATCGAGTAGTGCGAGCGATTCCTAAAAACGTCAATATTGCTGGGAGCAATTGACAGCATACACTAACCCTGTTTGAGTTGCGCTTTGATGTTCGCCGGTACTCTTTATTCCGAAAGCGCTTGGCCTGAGAACCTATGCGCACTCGATCACCAATCTTTTTGATGCCCATGTCTTTGAGATGGGATTGATCGATCTCCATCAAGACCTCGCCATTGATGTTGTTTTCTGCCGTAGGGTTAGTGGCAGGAGAATTGGTCTGATTCGTGATGCATACCTTTGAAGAGGTCGACGTATTGACCGCAGTTTATGCTCTTCAACCAGTCGCCCACGCGATCCTCATCCCAGTTCCTGCATGACGGCATAAGTTGAGTGTCACCACTGCCGCGACGTGCTGTGTAATACCTGACAGAATCTGCTGTTTCGAAGGATTCCGAAAACTCGGATTCGGTCGGACTGGTGTATCTGGCGGTGTGGTGATCGGACGAAGGGGTCGGCTGCGGACGGCGATTCGCGGTACTCGGAGGGTAGTGAGAAGATGAAGGCGGCGCGGAGCTGCCCACGGGGGCAACGTACTGTGGTTTTGAGGCGAGCATGGTGGATTCGGCGAAGGACAAAATTCAAAGAGGAAGATTTGTAGGTCGAACGAGAGCCGGGTGGGGAACGAATGTGGCGCAGGAGCGTCGCAAGTTTGTGCGTCTCAATCACAGGGCGACCGGGACAGGATGGTCATAACACCATGGTAGGGGGGGGGGGGGGGGGGGGGGGGGTTGATGGATTGAAGAGGAGGTTTGTGGCGAGGCGGGAGCGGCGGCGTGTCGTGTCGTCCAGGTGTTTGACGCAGACACGCGGGGTCAAAGGCGTGAGAGCGGCGCGGACGTCTGAGGGATTGACGCAGCCGGAGGCGGACGGGAGGAAAGGTCTTGAAGTTGGGGTAGTGGTGGAGTTGAGGGTGGATCTGGCGTCATGAGGGAGGAGACGATGCGGTCTCCTGCACTGCACTGGTAGGGTCAAGTAAGTAGGCGTAGGGCGGTGGAGGCAGCGCACAAGGGAGCCGTGAAGAAGGCGCAAGGACGGAGCAGGGAGAGCGGGCGGCAGCTCGAGGTTAAGATGGACGACGTGAGGTGTGCGAAAGGGTCGCGGGCGTTGTCATAGGCTGGCCGACCATGCCCCTGTCCCATCTCAAACAGGCCCGAAACGTTAGCTTCACTTCACTGCGCTCGTGCCAAGTGGGAACGGGAACAAGCCGCGCACGACGAAGACGTGACCCGGAGGACTGCCCGACCTGCCCGGCCTGCCCGACCTGCCCTCGCGAGAGAGCACACAAGGCAGAAACATGGACAACCGAAAGAAGCAGAGCAGATGTGGACACGATGGACATGATGGACACGATGGACATGATGGACATGATGGACACGTCTCTACGAGTGGCCCCGTTCAACACCCTCGTCACCACCGCCGCAATCTCTCTCCACAATTCAGGACGACGAGTGGACGACCATCCCCAGATTGCAGCCGCCATCGCTTCGCTGCCAGAGCCAACAAACAAAACGAGTCCCCGCCGTGCAGCCCGCGTGTGGCCATCCATGCGCCACAGCCATCAGCCTCAGCGGGTGGCCGTGCGGTGCTTTCGGCTGGAAATGGCAAAAGGATCTGATGTGCATCATTAAGTGCAGCTGTCAACTACCCAACTGCTGTGCAGTCAGTCAGTCAGTCAGTCAGTCAGTCGGTCGGTAGCCAAGTCAAGATTGCGTGGCCGCCTGTTGGGCGTGCTAGGTGCTGAGGCCGCGGCCAGCCTGATGAAAGTGTTTCTTTCCATTTGCCGGCTTGCCGCCCTACCTACTTCTGCCTACCTTACCTACCTACCTACCTCACCTTGCCCAACCTGCGCATCGCCGCCCTCATCACCGTTGGCTCATCTCCTCCTTACCTCATCTCTTCGACCTCCTCCATCGTCAACACTGCCTTCACCCACTGCTCCACTTGGCCTCGCGCCGTCTTCCTCCCTTGCTGCGCCCCCGCTCGCGACCCCTTCTTCCACCTTCCATTCCCTCCTCAGCCTTACCCAGCCCCCCCTCAAACGACATGTGAGCATGATATAACTGTACCAAACATTTGTCCTTCTTGACAGCCACCGTTGCTCGACCATTTCGATCCTCTACCAAATTATCCACCATGGCATACGAACACCGCACTTACGATTCGACCGCCTACGATCTCTCCCGTCACGACTCGACCAACTCAATCACCCGCGACCATGTTTCTCCTGTCGACAGGCCGGGCTCCCGGCCTCGTTTGTCGCGTGCTCCCTTTTCTGACCGCTCTCAAAACTCGCCGCGCATCAGCCCTCAAGACAGTCAGCCCGTCAAAGAGGCGGTAAATGATCACCTCCGTCGCTCGGGTGCAATCAGCCAGCTCGACCCGTCCATCGTCGCGCAGATTACCGAGGAGGTCAGGAAGCAGGTCATTGATTCCCTTAGAGGACCCGGCCAGCAGCCGTCGCCAAAGCCATCGCCAAACCAGACCTCCGCCGATCCCCCGCGCGACGTCTACACTCCGCCGTCACCGTCGAGAAATGAAAACGAGTACCCGGTCTCGCCACGTTCCCCTGTTTCGCCCAGCTCCTCAGCCCAGGACCTCCATCGCAGGAGCAGCCCCAAAGAGCGGGGTGACCAGCTGGCGAAAAATGGCGGAGTTCGCGCGGCGTCGTCGCTTGTGGCTTCGGACCACGGATCGCTCGACGGTACCAACGCTCAGCAGCCGTCCCGCTCGTCGCCATATGCTCGTTCGGCTGAGATTGAAGAGACTGCCATTGAGAAGACGTGGCGGCCGCTCTTTGATTCTGAAGGCCAACCCACAGCTCGGCTAGGTCAATTCCTCCGAGGTCTTGCCCTGCATCTGGTGAGTGACACGGCAGATCCGACACAGTGGTAAGAGACGGTGATTGACGAGGCCCCCCCGCAGATCAACGACTATGAGCCCCGGCATTCTCTGGTCATCACCCCCGCAAAGATGCGCAAGTTTTACGACGAGGTTCGCGTCCAAGACGAAACATATTGCTGGGCCTGTAAGTCGAAACATGTTTCTCTCCACCAAGACGCTGACTGTCGCAGCCCTCTTCACCTCGCTCCCAAACTCCACCGTCTCCAAAATCTACCGAGATCTGCGCTGTGAACATCATTTGGTCCAGGATCAACTCATTGCTGTGCCCAATATTCCCGCCTTGACTCCAGAGGGCTTCAAGCAATGGATGACTCTTATGATCCAAGGACACCCAGACACCGAATACGAGCGTCTGAGCAAGGCCGTCATGAACATGCCCATCAGCAACGCCGACGATTCCAAAGAACGTTTCCCAAAAGAGTTATCGCGCCGCCTTTTCCCCAAAACGTCAAACATTGGCGTACGTCAGCGTTGCGCAACGGCCCTTTCCATCAACGGAGACATTCCATTGCGCACCACCTCATTCCCGCCGCCGCCGCCGCCGCCGCCGTCGTCAAACCGCCCCTCGAGCCAATCTTCGGGCGGCTTTTCACCGACTGCCAAACCCTCCTATTCTCAGTGGCGCGCCGAGTCTTTTGACACGGCCGTCATCTCTGAAGACTCGGATAATGAGCCGCCTCCTTCTTTCCCCATAGAACGCGAGCGCAAGCCATACAGTGCCAGAGAAGGAAGCGGCAAGATTTACGGCGACATGTCTTCAAGCAGCAGGGCCAGCACCAGCAGTACGGCCAGCGGCACGACGACAGGCAGCGCCCAACCCTTTACTGCCGCTGATTTCACCAATGCGACTCGCGTCCGCCGCGCCATGTCGACGCAACACAATCACGGCAGTGGTTACCCTCGCCCAAAGCCCGTTTTTGCCAGCGAGTATCCGCCGAATTCGATGCAAACTCGAAATTATCGCACTGGGTCAACCTCGTACGGATCTGCCCGCCGGCGCAGTCCATCCTTTAGCCATGGCAGTGAACGATTTGGGACTCGCTCCGAGCCAAACAATGTTGGTGACATTCCATCCTCCTACTACGCCAGCAACATCTACAGCGAATCTGCGGATGACGACGAGACCAAAAATGCCAGGAGATGGAGGGAATATGAAAATGCAAACGGCAGACCATCGTATGCTCCCATCAATCCTGGTCGTCGGACGAGCATCTACGAAGAAGATCAATTCCGCAAGCCTACGGCAGCTCCCATGAGCAGCACCTATGCCGCGCCAAACCCCTATTCCAACTATCCTCCGCCGCCGCCGCCACGCTACGCTTGAGCCACGCCGCCGACATTTGCCTCCCTTTTGCGCCCACGAAGATGATGACAGCGGTCGCTTCCACGCACGTTTTGCATCTTGCATCACGGGGCTGGTCCTCGCATAACGCAGCCAATCATAGAGCAGGTGCATCTATCTATTGAGATTTACGAATCGTCTTGTACCACCACCAACAATTGACCACACGCTTTGGCCTCTATCTCGTTGTCGCGGCGACTCACTTGCAATGCACAAAAACAAAATATACCCAAATGGCCCCTCCTCTTTCATGGATACTGATTTTTTTCGCCCGCTTGTTTTCTGCTACTTGATGTGTTTGACCAATGGATCCTGTCGCCCCTATCGTGAGATTTTAAGAGATTTTTGAACTGCTTGACGATGACACGAGTTGCTTCTCGAACGCTTGCTCAGCGAGCAAATTTGTCTTGTACCTCTTGACTGTGTCGCTGCAGATGAGGTGGTTTGTGAGTGTGGAGGTTTTGATTTCTGATGACGATATAACGACAACTCTTTTCTCTCTTCATTCTCTCTCACACTCCCCCTTTTTCTTCTCTTCCTGTTGAAACTTGGGATTAAGTGGGTCAACAGGGGGATCCGCAAGGTACACTGGGACTCGGATCTGGAAACAGATGGCCTGGCTGGGGTGTGTGAAAGACGCAAAGATGAGGAAGACGCGGGTTTGGATATCTGGAGGGGCGCGCGTGTTTGTTCGTTCGTTGTATGGCACGGCATTTTGATTTTTGGTCGAGGCACACTTTGTTTGGCTCTCTCTCTCTGTTTCTTTTCCTGCTGGCTTTCGACTCGATTGGATTGAATTGGATTGGCGATTAGGTAGATGATTGGGCGAGTTGTTATATTCAGTTTTTTATTTTTTATTTTGAATCTGTGAAATGAATGGATATGGACTTGGCTTTGATTGAAACTTGGCTTTTTTTGCTTGGCAGAGGGTTGAAGGTGCTTTTGCTGGTGTGGTCGGCACTTTTTTTTCCTTCATGTTGCTTTTCACCCACTTCATCACCACCACCATTCCGAGCCTCCTTCACCCGCACATTGACCATCCTACCACTAAGCACCCTCTTACACCGCCTGGGCCTGCCCTGCCCTGCCCTGCCTACCTACCTCTCTGCTCACCTACCTAGGTGCCCACATGATCTGACCTTATCCAACCGACCACGTCACTCATCACAACAAACAACCTAAGCCACACCCCTCACCTACATCACCTAACCCTCGGCCGCAAACAAGCCCGCCCGGTCCAAACTCCCCCACGCTTTTTCGCTCTCTCCCCCACGCCCGACCGACCGAGCATCCGTCCCTCGGCTCCCTCCCAGAGCCGCAACCGCAACCGCAACCCAACACGACAAGCACACCCCTGACACCGCGTCGGTTGCCAACTCACCAAATCAACAGACCAGCAACATTGCCAGCAGTACGGCGCTCTAGTGAAAAGATGGTAGGGGCGCTAGGGGACTTGATTGGCTGGCTTGTCTCGTTGAGCGTGGGGAACGAGCACAAGTGAGATTCCAAGGGGGGAGGGGGAGAAGCGATGGGGTAAATCAGTCACTTTCCCATTTCCATGAGAGGTGGTAGGTAGGCATGCTCGTCCCTCGTCTCTCATCTCTCATCTCTCATCTCTCGTACGAACAGGCGCGAATGAATGACCTTGGCTAGCTGTTGGAGTCTTGCCTCGGTCGTTGTTGGTGTCGCTGGGCTGGGCTGGGCTGGCTGTACTGTACCGTAGATTCGCAACTACAGCTAAGACACATCGGATGACCTCGTTGACATGGTTGTTTTGCCGGTGAAGATGGGCTGGGGGAACGTCGAGGAACCGAATCTGACAGTGGTGAGTAGCGGAAGAGGAGAGGAGGAGGAGGAGCGTGACGTCAGGCGGGCTCGCTCGCTTTGCGCGATTCGGGTCCAGGTGAGTTGAGGTGGGCCAGCGACACTATGTGGCTGTGACGTCGATGGGGCTATACCTTGGCGGTTATAGGATAGGGTAGGGTAGGGAAGGGAAGGGAAGGGGTGCTGATGGGTGGTGTTGACGATGCCCAATGACAGACTAAAACCCCCCCCCGGCTCAGAGAAGAGGACACGATGTAGTTGGAGGTAGTTGCATCATGGAAGGCTTGTGGCATATGTAGGTGGAGTGGGGAGGCGAAGAGGATATGTGGAGCAGACATAGACAGGCAGGCGTTTGAGATGCGCACTGGTTGATGGCAATAGCTGTGTACATATAGACAGACGTGTACCTGGCTGGCTGGCTGGCTGGCTGACGACGACTTCACCATCGCCAGCCAGCCGTTCGTTGGTGAGTGACGTGGAGACGCGGCAGGATTGAAAGCTGTTGTTTTGTGGTGTGGTCAGTGTTCAGTTGGAGGCTTTTTTTTTTTTCCCTAAATCTTTTCAAGTACTTTATTTTACTTTGCCGTCGTCTTCTCTCTTTCCCTCCTTCCGGCTGCGATTGTCGTTCGTTGTTGTCTCTCGAATTCCCACGAGAATTCACTCGACGGTCTATTTCGCTGCAACCTCTACTACGCCAGACTTCCCAAACACTGCTCTCTCGCCAAAGAACCACCAGTCGAACGCAGATCTCTGCGTGGATTTGGCATCTCCATTGTCCACAACCGCCTCGAAACGTCGTTCTAGTCCACCACCTCTCACGAACCATGCCGTCGCCAACGCCGTCATCAAACACGGCAAATTCTTCCTCCGGAACAGGCACCTCCCTCCGCCACCGCACACGCTCCTGGCTCCGCAGCGTCTTCCACCTCTCGCCCTCGCACGGGACATCAACCACAGCTCCCAGCGGCGGCGCGACATCTTCAACCTTCACCCCGTCATCCTTCTTCTCTTTCCCCTCGAGCGGCAACCACCATTCGACCGACAAGGGCAAAGCCAAGCGCGTGCACAAGGAAATGGGCGACGGCTACTGGGGCCTGGATTCCGGGGCCAGCGAGGAGAGTCTCGAGTGGGGCGGCAGCGGGCTGGTGCGAGGAGGCGAAGGTGTTGAGGGGAGAGATTGGGTGCCCGGGACGGCGCTGTGATGGCAGGACGGGTTGGAGGTTGAGGGGCCGTTGCGGATAGAGGACGAGTAGCCGAAGGATGAATTGAGAGAAGTTGCGGTAGAAGCATCGGATGAAGGACTAGACAAACAGAGTCGGGCATTGCTTGCACTCGCAACAGTGAAGTCACCGAGCGGGAGCCTTGGATGTCAGTACAGCAGCAACCCCGACACCCCCTATCCCATCCTGGCCCTGGCTGCGGCTGACTTGGCTGGCGTGTCCAGCAGATGAAGAACACGAACACTTTCCAGTCGCGACGCGCTTTTTCCTGTAAACCCGCGCATACATTACCTACCAGCATCATTGAGTCACGATCATCACACAACGTGACATGCTCCCAAGGAAACAAGAAGAGGAGGAGGAGAAGGAGGCTAGAAATGAGACACGATCTAATGCATGCTCGCATATGAGAAATGCACAAGGCCATATCCGCCGATCGAAAGGTTGCTCAGATCTCCGCGTCTATAGAAAGATGAAGGAATAACCAGGTTTGCGCCATCATGAACTGTACATGTTGCTTGACGTGTCTTTTGTTTGACGCCGTGCTTCCTCTCGGGTCGCTCGGCACTTGATCTGGCTTTGATACGCAACCCCAAATCCTTCCTCTTCCAGAAGAAACTTCCGCTCGTTTGTGGCGCGTGTTGTCGAATCGGGAAGCTAGCTCCTGCAAGCCGCCACTTTTTCGGTTTCGCTGCGAGTACGAGCAGAGGACTTCCAAATTACCAAACTAGACGGTTTGCAATGACGGATTGTGTACGTAGCCATGGTTTCTGCATCCACGTGAACCGTTTTGCGGCGCTTGAGGAGCTAGCAGGGTTTAGCCTTTCTTCTTGAATTGTGATGGTGATGCCCCTGAATGGGAGTGGGGTTGTGTTGGCGAGACCGAGCTACACCAGGCCGCGCTGCTGACGCGCTGCTGAGGCGAGTGGGAATGATGTGTTTTGGGGAGACATGGAAACAACGTGGCGGATATTGCTTGAGAGGAGGGAAAGGAGTCATGCTCTCAGCGGGACGAAGCGAAGCGCAGGTCAGGGAAGGAGTTTCAATGGGATGAAAGATCGGCCCGCCATGTCGAATCAAGTCCACTGCAAACGAAGCCCACAACCTCACCACCACCTCATCTTTGACAGCTTCTCCGCTGACAATGCACGAAATGGCTGTTGCGGGCGGAACCTTTCGCGTACCATATCCACATGCGGAAGCTTTCCTCCTTCTCTCTGTATAGCAAAGGTTTATTTAATTGTTTTCGTATCCCGATTATGAGCGTGTAAGAAGACGCCTGCGCCATGACATCTACAAATTCCTTCTGTACAGATTCTAGAAATTCTTGTCCCGCCGGTCTGTGCAACTGAACAACGGGATCTGAGCTGAACTGTCTGAGTTAGTGGTGAGAACCGCGCGTCTCCGTCGTCCGGGCTTGCCTTTCCCTACTTGGTAGAATTGCTGAGGATGAAGCGCTTGGAAAGCTTTGACGCTAGTTAATATACATCGTTGTTTGTCAACTATGCTTATGAGCCTTTTCATTTCAGTGGACTTGCCTTCGCTTTCGCATTTCAACGTTTCAACTTTGTCTGCTTAACCAGACATTAGGAAGCCTTTCCGTTCCTAATCCGTCACTCGAAAATCCGCTGCATGACGCCATCATTCTCGCAATCTCCTTCAGCCATCGACTCGACATGGACCTTGAATTTGATAGACTTGCGAGGCAAAAGCCTGAGGAAGAAAGCAAGGTTAGTTGCGCGTTTGACCGCATACTTCAACTAGTCTTTAATGAGGGCTTATCAAGCCCAAAATGCGCAGAATAGGGCAAATTACGCAGCAATGGAAAGCCAGACTCAACTAATCGCAAAAAAAGAAGCAACACCACGTTTCCATCCATCACCACCCAAGTACCGCGGCGTCATCTCTGTACCCCTGTCGAATACGAAAAAACCCCAACTTTCGCCTTTCCTCCCTTCCCCCCCCCCCCGGCAGGCCCGCCAGGGATCGCTTCTCTCGACCTCTCCTTGCTCATCCAGCTCGAACAACCAACAGCACGCCCGCGCTACGCCAACTAATCTGACCCGGCTCGTGCCGCACAGCAGCAGCAGCAGCAGCAACAGCAACGGCAACGGCAACAGCGCAGCCAAGCATTCATTCCTCCGCCGAAGTCAACCCTTCCTCAACCAAGTAAGCATGCTGTCCGCCAATCAATCATGCGTTATCCGGCGACCAGCCGAGCCGAGCTCAGATGCGCGGGGAACCAGGAGCGCTCTAACAAAGTCACAGTGCGGCAGCGACGACGATTGCGGCAAGCGCTGCCATGAAAAGATAAAAATGAATACCTCAAACCGGGTGTCCTACCGCAAGATCAACTCCCCTACGTCGCCAAATTCGCCCAGTTCCTGACCGGAGCATGCAAGTGAGGGTGTATGCCATGGACCGAGGGTTGGTGCACATAGCTGTATGTACATTTCTTCAGCTTCATCAGTTTTCTCCAAACAGCCCTCAGATCAGGGCGGTGGCTCGATTCAGGAAGCTTTTTGTATAGAGATCGCGCAAGTGAAGATGTTATGATGGAACGAGGTCGTGATAGTGTTGACGTTGATTGAATTGATCGCTCGCGAGACGCCCCAATCTCCGTTGGAAAAAGACGATAAGGATGTGCTCGATGTTCGAGTCAGGACACATGGATTGGAAGGTGACTAAGAAAGATCCAGGACCACGCGCCCTTTGAGCGTACCAGATTCCATCTCCTCAAAGACCTAGCAAACCCTATTGTCAGCAAACTAAGACCGAGCGTAGCTAGCTTAGGAGACTTACCTCGCCCAACTTTTCCATCTTCTCTACGCGATAATTTGATTTGACAATTCCTCTACTCTGTGAACAGAGTTAGCACGTCATTCAACCAGGGGGCTCCAACTTACAGCAAACTCCAACACTTCGTCTGCGTCCTTGCGGTCTCCAACCGCCACGCCAACGATTTTTCTTTCAAACTTGATGAGGAACTGCGGAAACGCCTTGGCAATGGGGACGGGCTCGTTGACGGGAATGCCGACGCAGGCAAGTGTGCCTCCGAATCGGAGCATTTCAAGAGCACTCGCGTAGGCAGCATTGGAGCCGGTCAAGACGATGACAGCGTGAGCACCCAGTCCGCCGGTGAGCTCTCTGACGCGATCGGGGATCTTGTCGCCAAGCGACAGTGGCACGAATGCTTCGCAGCCGGAAGAGAGGGCGAAGGACTCTTTGGCATCTGCGTCGATGCCAATGACACGGAATGCCATTCCCTTGGACGCTATTTGGGCAGCCACATTACCAAGACCACCGCCGACGCCTGCGAGTGGAGCGTTAGAAGAGACTTTGACTGGCAAGAGAACAAGAGACGCGATTGTGAAAGTGATCAAGGGCGATCATCGGCCGAACAGGCAGTGAAAATTCTTATGCGTCAAAGAAATGACAGCTCCCTGGTCTCAACGACAGCCCCCAAGAGCCACCAGTGGTGCTACAAGGTACCAAAACCACTTCGAGAGGACTAACCTAGAAGGACGACGAATTCTCCACTACGAGCGTTGCTTTTGCGCAGAGCTGAGTACGTTGTCACGCCTGCACAAAGCATGGGAGCTGCATCGGTGTCGCTAAGGCCGTCAGGAATCTAAGGAAAAGGTCAGTCATTCGCTTCACTACTTGCGAAAGTATATTGACGTGCCTTGGTAACGTAGTTTGCAGGTCCCACAACATATTGTTGGAATGTTCCAGGCGTGTAGTAACCACTGATTTTCTGCGACCATGTCAGTCCAGGCCATGCTTTCTTCCGGATCGCAACCGACCTGATTGAAGCAAACTCCATCGTGGCCGGCACGGCAAGCCGCTGAACGGAGTCAATCGCCTGGCTTTGGAAGAATCGTCGTTTACTTACGGCAGGAGTTACAAATGGCGCTGACCCATTTGATACCAACCCGGTCTCCTACCTGAACTCCGGTCAGTCGAGGTTTTGCTTTTGCTTGTGCAAACTCAAATATGTACCCGAACAGTGGACAAATCTTCGGTGCCAGGCCCTAGCTTCACGACGCGGCCAACGCCTAGAGCAAAGTCAGTTGGGTTTCGAGTATATTGCAGCATTTTGACCGACCTTCGTGGCCTCCGACTTGATTCTCTGGGGTTGGATACGGAAGATTGGCCCAGCTATTCATCATGATGCCATGGTCTGAAGCGCAAACACCGGAGCATGATCTGGGCAGGTCAGCTGTCTGCAGGTAAGATCACCATCAGTTTGCAGAAACAAACTTACAAGTTGACAAGAACCTCGCCCGGCCCAGGCTCTGGCATGTCCAGCTCCACCAGCTTGGTAGAGTGCGTGCCTGGTTTGTCGTAAACGATTGCTTTGTACTTTTGGGGAAGCTCGGGAGCGGCCATGATAGTTGTCGAGATATCAACAGATTGGGTCTAGTCTGAGAAAGAGAGGCGGGGAGCGGGAGGAGCAGATGGATATTTATACATGTTGTGAAGGATTGAGGATGGAGCGGCCTTGGGAAGTGCCCTGCAAGTAGATTGGTCGCATGGCACGTCGGGAGCTATGTTAACCTCGTCTTGTCGGAACACATGGGGCGCGGCGTCATCGAAGACACACAGCCTACGATTGCGGTAGGGTAAGTAGTGCGGGGCGCGGGGAACTTGATGGCG
Organism: Phyllosticta citriasiana; assembly: GCF_038021145.1. Lineage (NCBI taxonomy): Eukaryota > Fungi > Ascomycota > Dothideomycetes > Botryosphaeriales > Phyllostictaceae > Phyllosticta > Phyllosticta citriasiana. The sequence goes on along the minus strand of NW_027117282.1, from coordinate 299,003 downwards.
TCAGTGGGGTTCCGGCTGCTCTACACCATTGCCAATTGATCCTTGACGTTAGCTTAGCACGCCGCTCGGAGACGCGCGACGTCCGTTAGCCGACTCTTTCTGCTATGCGGGGACAGATGTTTTGACAGGACGCTGTGCCCGCTGCTGGTGTGCTACTGACAGCGCCCACACGTGGGGATCATCCCTCTAGCGGTGTTCCCCGTCTGTCGACATGGGCTGGCCTATGCTGGAGAAGCCTCACTTGTCGACACGAAGGTTCGACGTGCCATGGAGACGATTGGATCGAAATAGCGCTGCCTTTCGTCATTTGCGCATGTTGCGAATCGCCACGATGCCGTGGTGCTTGGCTGATCGCAAGCCTGGGTTTTGCTTCTCCATGAGGACAGTCAATTCCTCAGAGGCGGATGGCCCGTGAGGTACCCAGCATTGACGACCATATTTGAATGCCATGCGAAACCCCCTGTTTCTTTCAAGACTGACTTCTTTCTGGTCCGAGTCTGCAGCGGATATGACAAGACGAAGAGTTTCATGCGGCTCGACGACGGGTCCAGCTGTTCGCAATTCGAGAAGAGAGCGAAACGGCCAATGGAAGCCTCGTGACGCAGCATCGTGTTCGTTTGTTGAGCAGGCCGTTTGCTCGCAATCACGCGGCGACGATCGTCATGGAGAAGCCAATACTTGGCTGGCGTCAAACTCTTCTGGAACCGTGGCCGGGGACTGAGAAGACCGACGGAACATCAACAGAGCAGCAAAGTCGAGTCGATGGGCTGTACGGTGGCTGTTGTCAAGGAGTGGAGGGGGATGGAATGTTTTCTTCTCAGCCCTGCCCGCGGGCCGTGCAACAATCCCTGAAGGCCCAGCTGTCAGTCTGTCAGTCAGTCAGTCAGTCACTCCGCATCCTCCTCCAACATCCGTGCCACGGTCATTTTGATCATGGTCTGCTAATTCAGGCGCCTCCGCGACTCGGCGTCATTCTCTCTTCTGCCTGCGTCGCTGATTTGTTTGTTCAAGTTCCTCCTTTGTCGACGTCCCCCTTCGAATTCTCCACTCTTGCGCCCAAGCTCCACGGCGGTCTCACCTGCCAACACCGCGATCTTCTCTGCTTTGGCCCTGCGAAGAGGAAAGAACAACAAGGCGCCTTGAGGCTCGGTATATTCTGCGGCGCGCCAATGCACAGCACGCTGGACTCTGGTCGCCTCATACCCACTTTGCGTTGGTACCATGGGCCGCAAAGACCAATGCCAACATGTCCTTCTCACCGCTCCACCAGAGTGCCGTTATGAACCCGGCCTTTCGTCTCACCACCCCCACCAACTCGCCATTCGTCAAAAACGGAACCCTAAGATCGCCCTACAGGGCCAGCCGATCCGACCTCATGCTATCCTTACGCCAGGTCATTGGCACCACGGCCTCTTCAGCAAATGCCTTTGACAGCCTTCCTTCCGAGCGCACCTTTGCCTTTACTGCCGGCGCCGCCGCCGTGATAGCCCACATCGACGACGACGACCACCAGGTCAAGCAACGCTTCTTCCGCGCCCGCCCCTCCACCACCGCCGGAAATCAAACTCCTTCGGTCTACGGCACTCCGACGCCATCCCATAATGGCAGTCGCACCGCGGCTTCGCTCCGAGATGCAGGCGTAGGCGTCTCTCACTATGGATCTCCAGGAGGCGATTGGGCTGATTCTCCAGGCGGAAAGTCTCTGACGGCAAAGGACCGGATCAAGGCGGCGACATGTGTATCCTTTAGCTCGGATGGCAAGTTCCTAGCAGTGGGAGAGGTGAGGTCTTCTCTGGCTGACACGGTTGGAGGGGAACTAACGTTGGGCAGACTGGGTACAAGCCCCGCGTTTTGGTCTTCTCCACATCCCCAGATGCCCCGCCGGACGTGCCCGCCACCTCCATGGCCGAGCATGCTTTTGGCGTACGTGCTGTGGCGTTTAGTCCCGACTCGCGATACTTGGCCAGTTTGGGTTCTGCCAATGACGGCTTCCTCTACATTTGGAGCATCAACACCCGGACCGGAGCCGCCATTCTCCATTCGAGCAACAAGTGCACAAATCACATTAATAGGATCGCCTGGATTGGAAACAGCCTGATAGTTGTAGGGACAAGGCATGCAAAAGTTTGGAGGATCGATGAGGGGGAACATCCGCAGCACGCAAAACCGAGGCAAGGCGACGTCAATGTCTTTTCGAGCGCTTTCCACAAGACGTTGCAGGGCCGGAACTGCGTCCTTGGATCTTTGGTCGAGTCCAACTTTACATCCGTAACGCCCATCTCGACGTCCATGGCCGTCGTCTCGACAGACAGGGGTGACATTTGTCTCTTGGATGATTCTGACCGGAATCAAAGGCTGTACAGGGTTGCGACAGTCCCCTTTGGAGTTTCGGCGCTTGCAACTGACGCCAATGGCCTGCTGCACGTTGGTGGCTTCAATGGGGAACTCAAGACTTTCGAGATCAAGAAGCTCACAGACGTATCGACTCCTCCGCCATCTCCTACTGCGCGCTCCGAATCTCCCTCTTCCCCTAGTCTCAGAAGCAGCGACGTTCCCTACGTCGTATCTATTGCCCCCGTATCCGGACTTTTGGTCACAGTCGACTCTCGGCGCGCCATTCGCCTTGTGCAGGTTGACACGGACGAGGAGCATTCTTACATCACCAAGACGGTCCAGCAATTACCGGCCCAAGGAGAAGGCGTCTTGGGTGTCCATTCTTTACCATTTCCCAATTCTTTTGATGCTTCGTTTGTTACTTGGTCGGCTGATGGGGTGGTGAAATTCTGGAGTCCCGACGGGCTCATCAAAGTGGATATCGTGGTGCCTCTTGAGCAGATTGAAGGTTTCGAGGAGCCTAACGAACTGAAAAAAGTTCGCAGTACTCCTCAGGCAAGCTTCATTGCAGCTGGCGACAAATACGGCGTGCTCAGGTATGGATGCTTGTCAACTTGAAATATTCCAAGTTCCTAACTCGAGACAGCGTGATTGATGGCCAAACCCGAAAGGTGGTCAGCAGTCTCAAGGCACACTCTGCCGAAATCACCGACATTGCTGTCAATGATGGCGAGGCCCCTCTGATTGCCACAGCCGCAAGAGACCGAACGGCCCAGGTCTTCCAAAAGAAGGGCGAAACTTGGGAGCTGACACAGACGCTTGATGAACACGTAGGAGCCGTGACAGGCCTACTGTTTTCCAGAGATGGACAGCGTCTGCTCTCCTGCTCCACGGACCGCACGGTCGTCGTTCGAGACTATCTCGCCCGTGAGGAAGACGGTGTCACCATGGCCGCCTTTTTGATTGCGAGGACCATTACGCTCAAGTCTACTCCAGTCTCGATGGTATTCGACGGGGAACACGAGCACGTGTTGGTTGTGTCAACGATTGACCGTCAAGTCCACAAATACGATGTTCGCTCTGGCCAGTCCATCAGCTGCTTCAAAGCTTCTGATTCTGACGGCGGCGAATCAGTCATTCTCTCAGACCTGGTTCACTTTTCAACTGCCAGGGGCCAAAATGTCATTGCAGGCGTATCGAGCACCGACAAGTCGATCCGACTATACGAAGAGAATGGCGCTCTCTTGGGGCGCGACTGGGGCCACACCGAAGGCGTCACGGACATTGCCCTCGTTACAGGGAATAGCAGTCAACCCGACGACGTGGCACCAGCAGACTCGCAATGCCTCGTCACCGTCGCCGTGGATGGCACAATATTCGTGTGGAACATTGACTTCAAACCCTCGGGCCACGCTCCCAACCGCAGCAACTCGGACCTCAGCAAGCAACTCGACCTCGCAGGCGCCTCAACCCCTGAAAAGGGCGCCTCGACCAATCTCCTCTCCAATCAAGCGCCCCTCCGCCGCGTGCTCTCGCAATCAGAGCTCGCCAAGTACCAGCGTGCATCGAGCTCGCACGGCAGCGACGACGGCAGTGCCGAATTGCCGCCCGTCGCCGTCTCGGTCACGACGCCGACGGGCAGCAAACGCTCGTCCCCGACGCTACGCAAACGACCCTCGCGTATCAACGACTCGACGCCCAAACTTGAACCCTCACCCCTCGCCAGCGGCACTGGTGGCAGCAGCAACAACAACAAATCGCACGCACTCCGCGTGCAAACGTCGCGCCGCCAGCACCACGCGCGCGATTCGCGATCGCCCTCGCCGCCCAGCCCCAGCAGGTGCGGCCTGCCTAGTCCAAAGCTCCCGAATAGTCCGCGCCATCAGCATCACGGCGGCAGTCCCAAGCAGCAGCATAGTCCCAAGCAAGCCAATCGATCGCCAAAGGGACCCGGTGCTGCTGTGCTCCAAGCAAGCGGCGCGCATCGCCGCACATCATTTGGCGGCGCGGCAGCGGCGCGCATGCACAAGAGTCGCAGCCATGCTAGTCTGAGGGAGACTGCCGGTACTACCACTTCTTCCTCGTCGTCGACAGGCGCTCATCACGCTGCTGCCGCTGCGAACAACAGTGGTGGCAGTGCCAATCTAACACACACGACAGAAAACCTCTGCAAATCGCTGCGCGCATGGCGCAAGAAGGTCTCGTCGACGCCCTCGCCCTCGACGGTTCTATCGCCCGACTTGACGCGCGAGTTGGAGCGCGAATTGGCGTTGACGGTGCGCGTGGTTGAGGGGAGGGGGTTCAGTGGTGGGAGTGCGGGGTCGAGAGAAAAAGAGAAAGAGAAAGAAAAAGACAAGGACAGGGAAAAAGAGAGGGATAAAGAGGGTAGGAATGGTGGTGGTGGTGGTGGTGGTGGTGGTGGTGGTGGTGCAGGGAGTACACCCGTTGATGAAGCGGCCATGCTGCGCCTGCTTGACGCGTATAGCGAGAGGCTTTTTGGCGTCTTGGAGCGCCGCATTGAGAGGAGGGTTGATGAGGCGTTTTTGGGTAGTAGGAATGGCGAGAGTGGGAATGGTGGTGATGTGAGGGAGACGGCTGTTAGTGATGGCGAGGAGGAGGATGCTGGGGAGGATGCTGAGGAGGGGGAGGGTGAGGGTGATGGGAGAATGAGAGGGAGAGACAACGGACTCCAGGGAAATGAGTAAGTAGGTGGTAGGTTGGTGGGTAGGTAGGTAGGTGGGCAGATGAGAGTAAAAAGAGGCATTTCCATCCTTCTTCTTCTTCTTCCATCCTTCCTCATTCATGACCGTCGTCATACCTGATCTAACAGCGCAACCAACGCAACCGCTCAATGCACTCAACAACATCATCTACATATAAAAAGGAGGATGGAGTGGATGGATGGGCATCATCAATTCAATTCAATTCAATTTCCTCACTTTACTCCTTTCATTCTCTTCTCTCCTCCTCTCTCAATCCCTCCATCCTTCTCCCATCCATCCCCCATCCATGAATTCATCCAATCCCACACACACACACACACACACACACACCACCCGTGCTTGCCCTTTCTCCTCTTTTACCATCAGACAACCTAAGCAGCATGATAAACCACCACGTCATGTCCAGCGCGGGCGCGAGCGCCGAGTAAAATGCAGCTCACCAACAAAAACGACAAAGTCAGCTTGTAAAAAACCAGAAAGAGAGACAAAAAACAAAACAAAACAAAACGACGACGAAACTACAACTGAGAAGCCATGTGATCTAATGACATACGATGGATGCCAATGACAGAGCGAAAAGAAAAGGAAAGGGAAGGGAAGCCGGACCGAGAAGGAAAGAAAGAGACAATGGCAGTGCGTGACAGCTCTGGATAGGTGCGTGGTTGGTGCATGTGTGCAAGCGGCAGTCGGCAGCGACGCATCTACCTGACGCAGTGCGGGTGGTGGAAGATACAACATAGACAGACAGACCATGTGTGTGTGTATTGTCTGTGTGTTGTGTATGAGCAAGAAGCAGCGATGCCATGTTATGCGATTGATGCTCAAAAATCGAGTCCATTTCGATTGCGATACCAAAGAGGGAGAGAGAGGGTGAGAGTAAAGGAGGAGGTGGTGGTGGTAAAAGTGGGTATGTATGCATGTATGCAGTGCCTCTGCCGGCGCGCGAGAGCAGAGCTCGCTCGGCGTTGGAAAAAAAAGGTTGTTGACGGCGATGAAGAGGGAGAAAAAGGCAAAAGCAGCGCCTACGACGCCACACTCGTCTTGCTCTCTCGCCTCTCCTTGTCGCCAATGCGCGCACTCGTGCCCTTCTCCCTAAACGTCGAGACGGCCGGGATATCAGCCGAGAGGCGCTCTTCGTGCGTGCTGTACGCCTTCGGCGTCAACTTGATGAGCGTGTGCAGCGGCACTTCCATCCACGGACTACGCTCCTGAGGCACATTCATAAAGTAGGCGTAGATGCAGCGCAGAATGGCCTGATGCGTGACGATCAAAATGTTCTCTGACCGCTCCAGCTCCATGATGATGGGCTCCAGCCGTATCACCACGTCACGGTAGCTCTCGCCGCCGAGGTATCGGTAGTTGTACTTGTCGTCGTCGCGCTGCGCAAAGTCCTCGGGGAACCGCTCTTCAATTTCGGCGTAAGTCAGGCCGTCGCACACGCCCGAGTCGAGCTCGTCCAGCGCTTTCCACTCGAGCTTTTCGAACTCAAGGAACCGTGCTGTTTGGATTGTGCGTTTGAGCGTCGACGTCCACACCGTCAGCTTACGCCCTTCGCCGGCCGATTGCCTGACCAGTTCGGGCAGCTTGCGCGCGTACATTTCGCCGCGCGGGGAAATATCTGCATCGCCGCCAATCTTGCCGTCGAGGTTGTACATTGATTCGCCGTGCTAGAATGGATCAGTAAACGCCGCAAAAAAGGCAGATGATAGACATACTCTGGACAGCCAAATGGAGCGCGGCTTGATGTGCAAGTTCATCAGGTAATAAACGATGCGGCTCTGTAGGTAGTCTCTAATCTGATTGATGATGACCTGCTTGCCGACGTCTATGAGCTTGACGTAGGTCAGGTCAAACTCGTCCTCGTCAATTGTCTGGTAGACCTTTTCGTAGTTGCGTATCCGGTTGCGAAAGTCTTGGGCCGCCAACTCTGGGTCTTGGCCTACGTAGTCCGGGCTCGTCGTCTTGACGTCGAGAATGTTTTGCATGATGAGGTCCTCGTCGTCGCACTTGGACTCGACGAACAGAGTCTGGATTCCGTGCTCGTGGCAGCGCTCCTGGATCCACTTGCGCCGCCCCTTTGTCGAGTTTGTCGCGTCCAGAATGGCCACCATGCCGTGGCCGCCGCGGAACCACTTGACCATGTCGGCGACGGCGGCCTCGGCGGCGGCCTTGCGCAGGCGCTCGCCCTCTGTGTTTGTCGTGTCGAAAAAGTCGGCCGAAGGGTTGGGCGTGGCAGAGCGGCGGTACTGGCCGACGTTGAAGGTTCTGGCGCCAATGGACAGCCAGTGTAGGTAGCGGACCACTGCAAATCAAGCCAATTGTCAGCGAACATGGTCTCGTGTTGGCCTCTCCGAACCCGGTCATGTCTCCTGATGTCACCCCAGAGGCCCCGCATTCTGCATGGTCGCCCGCCCCCGCTCGATTCATGACGAAACGTGCCCCAGACTTCCGCACACTCCAGGATTCTTGTGCCTCGCGCCCACGCGTCCGTCGCAAAGGAAGACGTACCTTTTGTTGCAATCAAGCTCTTGCCGCGCGCGGGCAGTCCCACCATCACGACGCATATCCGCGTGTCCTCTGCCTGGACGCCCATGCCGTTAGTTTTCCTGTTGGGCCGTATAAACTCGCCCGGAGGGACTCGTCGCATCTCCTGCCTAAAGGCGCCATTGGTCGCGGGTGCTGCGTCGGCGGCCATGGTGGCGAGGGGGGGAAAAAAAAAAGGAGGTATGTACAGAAGAGGACTTGACGAAGAAAGAGTGAGAGGGAAGAGAGAGAGAGAGAGAGAGGACAGCGGACTTGGGTGGAGACGAGGAGGGGATTTAAAAGAGGGAGGGATGGTATTTGTAAAAGGAGACGCGGGCCGAGCTGGGTGCGATAGATGGTCCTGGGACACGACGTGGAAAAGCGGTACCGACGTATGGGGAACCGGTTTCAGTTGTTGTTGTCGTTGTTGTTGTTGTTGTGGTCGAGGATGGTCGTGTGTCTGGACTGGCGACGGGATTCCTTGGGTCGCGAGTCGAGGCAGGCGCAGGCGCGGGCAGGAGCTCAGGGAGGGAAGCGATGGAAAGGGAGGGGGGAGGAAGTGGGAAGGGAAAAGGAAAGGGGAATCGTGAAAGGCGGTAGGGGCAGCAGCAGGGCCTGGACTTGAAGAGTGGAGGTGGTGGAGGGGAGAGGAGTGAGAGTAGGTACTTGTAAGTAGGTAGGAGTACCTTGTTCCTACCTACATTACGCAGATGCGTAGCTCGGCATCACAAGGCGGGGAAACCCTTGATGTGGGCTAGAGCTTCCGTTCTCTCTCACCCTTCACCTCTCAGCCTCAACTCCCGTCGTCCATCCACTCGATGCCTGGGAGCAGGGACCATGGATCAAGGAGGGACCGCGCCGGCGCCTCTTTTTTTTTTTTTTTTTTTTCCCTTTTTTTTTTCCCGCTCTTTTCTTCTATTTTTCCCTGGTATTCGCAAGCATCATCACGAATTGCCAATTGTGACGTCGAGGCCAAAATTTCAAGTGGGCTGTGGGCGACGATGCGAGTGGAGCCCCTCGTGACGACATGCGGCCTGTCCTCGCCGAAAGTCGGGACTCGGTCGACGTCGTCGTCGCTGGCCTCGGGCGCGAACGAAGAACGAAACAATCCATGGGCCATCTCTCTCGTCGTCCGCTCGTCCGCTCTCCATGCAATGTAGATGAAAAATCTCACTCACCATCGAAATGCTATAGTTCATGGCGCCATAGCTGCCACTGCGGTCGCGCTCCCCCATGTTGGTTGAGATTCTGTCGTTTCGCCCTCGCGTCTTCGTCCGTTGGTTGTCTTTTTCTCTCTCGCTCTCTCTCTCTCTCTCTCTCTCTCTGAAAGGGGCGCGGAGTGTTGAGGGGCCGGGGCCTGGGCCCAGGGGAGAGAGGCCCGGCGACAGCCACGCACCAGAGAGCAAGCGGCAGTAGCCCGACCGCCCTTTTTCGTCCTGTGCGCTGAAATGACCGAGACGACGACGACGACGACGACGACGACGACGACGCTGAGTGAGGAACGGAGAGCGACGACGACGACGACGACGACTGGATTGATTAGTATTCCCTCGTAACGTTTTGCAACAGGTGCGCACGACGACGCGGGAGTTGGTAATAATATGTACACCCACCACCTGCGCATTTCCTGGCTAGCCTCAATCTCATAATTGCTTATCGCCCAACAAAAAGACCGCTTGCTTGCTTGCTTGCTTGCTTGCTTGCTTGCTTGCTACACACACACACACGTGCGTCCAAGGCCACTCGTCGCTAGTCAATCTGCGACATCTGCCGGCCCGCCAGTCTGGCACTGACTTGGTTCTTGTGCTCTCTCTATCGACAGCTTGCGTGTCTCCGTCCAACCACTCTGCCCTATCTGTTACACCTCGTCCCGCCAACTCTGTCAAACGCCACCGCTTTCACTGTTGATTCATACACGTCCATCTGAACAGAACATGCCCTTATCCTCCCTGCAAGACAAAAGACAATTCGACCCAACACCCCATCCATCCGCTGCTACGAGAACAAAAGAATACCCCCTGGATATTACAACAATGGCTCTACTCTCCTCGGACGTAGCGGTGCGTCATCATCAACTCGTTGGTCAACCCTTTTTTTTGAAGAATCCCGACTCCCCCTTTTTTTCCCCCCTTGTTCAAGCCACTGCCTGCGCCTGTCCGACCCGGAAGCCCTGCTTGTCTCTGCCGCCGCCGTCCCGCTGCCGCGCGCTGGCTTCTCCCCCGCTCGTCAAGAGCGCCATGAGGCTTTGCGCCGCCGCCAGCCTCTCCCTCTTGGCCTTACCCGTTCTTTCCTCGCCCCGTCGCGTCAGCTCGTCGTCGACCCACTCCACCTTTTCGATTTTGAAACTGCATCCTTCGTGATTCTTTCGCGAATGGCTCTTGATCCCATAGCATACGCTTCCCTTGTACTCCGTGAGACATGGCAAGATCCTGACAGTGACATGGGCGTCGTATCCTGTAGGCGGCACTGCCGCATGATCGGGCTTCTTTTCCAGCGCCCGCAACGCATCCGCCTCCTCGGCTGGCTCGTTGCTGTTCGAGTCTGCTATCCGAGGATCCAACATGGACACGTCCACGTCCTCTGGCCACGCTCCACGGATCCATCCAGAGTGGATACATGCAGCAACAACGTCCGAGTCGTTGGAATACACCTCGGATCCCCAAAGCCATCGGCTCACCACAATCACGTCGCGCTGCCGGTCGGAAAGATAATAACGTGGCACCCGCACCGTCAGAGTGCAATTCCCTTTTCCAGAATGGTCGGGTAGCGCCGCTGGAATGTTGCGGAATCCATATCGATCGTCAATGTTGGTGTGCTTTGGCGGCATGGCCGACGTGGCCTCGTATACAACGCTTCCCAGGTGATGTTGCGCCATGTCTTTGACCTTTTCCAATACGGCCTCACTGCTTATCTCGATCGTGGGCTTGGTGATTGGCGCTGGAGGAATGTTGTTGGCCACTCGCGGAGCGTGGTGATGGTGATGGTGTGCCGCATGGGCGTTGTGATGGTGGTGGTGATGGTGGTGATGTGCTGATGGCGCCACACCCGGTCCGCTTGGATTCGAGACGCCGTTGATCTTGTTGAAAGATGTTGGCGTGGCACTGTGCGGAGCGCCTGCCACACCCATGTTTGCTTCTTCCTCGAGGCGGTGATGGTGACTAGACGAGTTAGTTGGCTGTTGGCGCGACTTGAGCCTGTCAACGTACTGATGACTGTAGAGGTGGTGATGGTGGTGGCCGGGATGATTGTACTTGGTTCGCTTAGCATTTCGTTGTGCCATCGCGGGCGTTGTCCTTCCGTCATTGCTGTCACTTTCGACTCGCCCTTCCTCGTCCTTTATTCTGCGGTTCCTCCGACCTCCTCGAGACCCTGTCCGTCGCAGCGGATCCACTTCGCTTGATTCGCCGTGGGCCAGTGATTCTGCCCTGTTCGATGGGAACGGGCTGTTCCTCGATGGCGTGGCAGATCCATGGGCCGATGGTACGCTAATCAACCCGCTACCCAACCCCGAGAACATTCTGCCAAATTCATTCTTGATGCTGGGGTCACCGCCGGGAACCACAGGCTGCGCTTGTGCGCCCTGGACAGCTTGAGGAAGCGGCGAGGCGCGTCCTGTCCGTCTCCCTTCGGGACTGACGCCCAAAAATGACCGTGATTTTTGCATCTCCTCTCCTTGCGGCTTCGAGTGATGTTCATAGGATGAAGATCTCGGTGCATAACCATTGTGTCCTTGTACCGGGTGCCCGGGAGCATCTGCCCGGCGCCTGTCCAGACTACTGGGGTCAGAGGTCGGTGGGCTTTGATACTGCTCTGGGCCTCTCCGGCTGGGATCGTGGCCAAACGGAAACCTTGGTGGATTTTCAGGGCCTGCGGAATGGGGGCCCACCGACGCGCGGTTGATACTCATTGGCTGTGGGGCACCAGCGGTGGGTTGTGCTCCCCTCCCAAAAGCATCCCGATGTTCATCCGCATGGTGTTGCGCAGATTCGGGTGGTGCGTGCGGTCTCGGCTGCGGGTGCCAAAACAAACTCCTTTGATTTGCTGGTGGTGGCTGCGCATAAGCGGATCTCTGCCTGTCCGGAGCGTCGAATATGGAGTGCGAAAGAGGCTGGACGGTGGAAGGACGATCTCTGCCGCCAGCATCCAGCCGGGACACGTCACCGGCGGTCGTGGCTGCAGGTCTGCCATGATACGGGCCCTCAATGGCTACTCGGCGGTCCTCCTCCACCGGTCCAAAAGCCGGTCTCCTAGGCCCGCTAGCGTCGTAGGGTTCGCGAGTTTCGGGCTGAGTTGAATTGGGGTACTGGTGACTTGGCTGACTGTTGGGACGAGGAGGCGCTGAAGATGCGCCGGGACGATTCAGGTCACCGCCGCTGGGTTCACTGCGAGATGGATGGTGATATGGACCAGAGTGAGGCGGCATCCCTGGGGGTGTCTTGTAGGGCTGGGAGACGGGAGGGAAACCTGGCCGTTGAATCTCAGGAGATGCTGTTGCAGGTGGACCAAAAGCTCCAGAGGGCGAGCCAGCGGTTGCATAGGGTTGCCTTTCCGGGGGCCGAGCAGCTGAGCTAGCGGGATACTGATCTGGAGAGCATGGGCGGCGGTATGAATAATCGAGACGTGGACCGCCCATGAGGCTGCGGCGAGGAGAAGGGGGTTGCATGGAGTTGAGGTTGGGAGAGGGAGCGGTTGTCGAGGTTGGTGGCGATTGGTGTTGCTGAGCCTGACGCGAGGCCGCAGCTTGCTCAAAACCGCCCATCAAGGAGGAGATGGACATGTTGGAGCTGGCCCTAGGGGGCCCGACGAGGCCGGGCAGATCTCGCCCGGATGAGAAGGGCGGTGGCGGAGGCGGACCTCGCTGACCTGCATACTGGGGTAGTGGACTGTTTTGCTGGGGTGACGAGGGGGGAGGCATCTGCCGACTGCTGGTGAAGGAGAGCGGTGGAGGAGGGTCACGAGTTGCTGCTGCTGCAAGACGATTGGTCAACCAGAGGGCGGGACCGGATCGGGGGATGGGCCTGTCAAATACGTACCCCCGTAGTATTGTGGAGGACTGGCGCCGCCGAGCGATCGCCTGCGCTGAGCGTCAAGAGCATAGGGCACGTGCGACGGGCCGCTATGGCCCTGGCCGAGGCCTGCAGGAGGCGGTGGAGGAGCAGAATTTTGGTGTGGGCGCTGCACGACGGACGGCTGCTGTTGCTGCTGCTGCTGCTGCTGCTGCTGTTGTTGTTGTTGTTGTGACGATTGATGCGGATGCTGGGGGTGCTGGTGGAGGGAACCGGGAGCTTCGTGGCCGTGGGCCGTGCCTGTTGTGTCTCAAAGTCTTAGCGCAGAAACCAACCCAACGGCGGCGGAACAGGGATCAGCTACGGCGCCGCGCTCAGCGAAGGAGCGGCGGATGGGACAGCAAGCGGCGGTGGGTCTGCCTCTCAAAAGAAGATGCGAGACCGCCGAGCGCCTGCGCTTCGTGCCAGCACACGGCATCCCAAGGCGGCACGCCCCGAGACCAAAAATTCGAAAAAAAAGCAAAGGGGAGAATTTAAAGAAGATGAATTCAAGGGGAATTCTGACGCGCGCAGGCACGCGGGTGAGACGACGCGGAAAGGCGGGGGACGTGCAGCGCCATGCCGGCGACGGCCGCCAGGGAAAAACAGCCAGCCAGCCAGCCAGCCAGCCAGCCAGGCCAGGGCCGTTCCCAATAATGCGCGCCGCTCCATACGCAAGAACACAGAGGGCCCTCGTGTCCCACGATGCTTGGCGCCGCATTCCACCCTGGCGCGACGGCCCTGCGTGTGATGCTGAGACGTGCTGCAGCCGCAAGCGCGTGTGCCGCCGAGCCAAAACGAGAGTGTTGTAGTGTCCATACCATTGTTCGGAGCCCATCCATCTCGGCCAGATATGCCGTAGCTGCCTCTTCGCGGCGGCGCAGCAGGCATAAATGGGTCGCGACGCGCAAAGACGTCGTTGTACGGCACATGTAGCGGCGGTTGCGAGGCAGCGGGCGGTGGAGGAGGAGCGTGGGGAGCGTATTGAGGCGGGTATGACTGCTGCTGCTGCTGCTGCTGCTGCTGCTGCTGCGTCGTCGTAGGCGAGAGGTGGTTTGGGTTGTGGACGAGCGGGCGGTCTGGCGGGCGTGGAGGACCTGGAGCTTGAGACTGGCGGTCCATGGTTGACGAGACGCGAAAGGGCGGTGATGGAGTTCGGTACAGCAAGGCAGGCGATCGAGAGGTCAGAGTCTGGCGTCGAGGTCGAGGTCGAGGTCGAGGTCGAGCGGCATTACTTTCGGCGGCGTGGAGGGTTGACGGACGAGTGCTTCGGCAAGGTGTTGAGAGGCGAAACTGAATAGCTGGGGAGAGAGAACGAAGGAAGCAGTCTAGGTAGGTAGGTAGGCTGGTCCCGTCAGACAAGAGCTTTTGGACTAGACGCCCGGATCGCAGCAGGACACTCGACGCACCCTTGCTAGCCCACCTCATGTTCCTGGCTGCCGGCCTGAGGTGGGCTGCTGATCCCTCCCTTGTGTTGCCCCTACAGCTACTACAGTCCAGTACGCTACTCCCGACACTCATCACCCACCACCATCCCATCCCATCCCCATCCCATCCCCATTTTTTGTTCGCCATCACGTCGCGCTCAACGCCCACCTCGTCCCGGCCAACGCGCGGCCTCGGTCCATCGCAATACATCCACCGCCATAAATCCCTCCCCTGTGGCCCGCCGCCCTGCTTCCCTCTGACCATGTCCGACGACGCCAGGTGAACTGGCACTCGACACCTCTCTTCCTTCTGCCACCACTCACCCATGCTCCCCATGCCCGGAACACCAGCTGCGTCATGGGCCGTCTACCGGGCAAAATTCAAGTCCATCTTTGACGGCGCCGACCCCCGCGTCTGCGCTGCCTTTTGGCTCTTCGGTAAGCCTGCATGTGCCGTGTCACGCAGTGCTATCAGTAGTTGCTTACCACCCCCGGTCCCGCCGCCCTAGGTCTCATCAACAATGTCCTCTACGTGATAATCCTGTCGGCCGCCGTCGACCTCGTGGGGCCCGCCGTTCCCAAGGGCCTGGTCCTGCTCACCGACGTCGTTCCGTCCTTCCTCACCAAGCTGCTCGCGCCCTACTTCATACACAAGGTGCCCTATGCTGTCCGCGTGTGCGTCTTCGTCGCCCTGTCCGCCTCTGGCATGATGCTCATAGCCCTCACGCCCGCCACGCGCCACAAGACGGCCATTGGGATCCGCATGCTGGGCATCATTTTCGCGAGCTTGAGCTCTGGCGGTGGTGAATTGAGCTTCCTCGGTCTGACGCACTATTATGGTCCTTTCAGCCTGGCGGCGTGGGGGAGTGGCACTGGAGGTGCAGGTCTAGTCGGAGCGGGAGCATACGTGTTGACAACGACGAGCATAGGACTCAGTGTGCGGACCAGTCTGCTTGCATTTTCCTTTTTGCCTGTGATCATGCTTGCGAGCTTCTTCATCATCCTGCCAAGAGGACCCTTGAATGCGGCCACGAACCGTGCCAACTACCAAAGCGTCGAGACTGATGATGACCTGGACGAGGATTTGGATGACGAGGACAGCCAGGGCCTGCTGAGCTCGTCCATACTGTCGGCCTCTGGCAAGAGCTTCACTGTGAGGTCACGGCGCAGCAGGATTCTTGACAGCATCAAGACCAATCTCAAGCGGTCCAAGGGCCTTTTCGTCCCATAGTAGGTTGAACGCGGGAACCACAGACACACATCTTTCTGACAATCTGGCAGCATGCTCCCGCTCCTTCTCGTCTACATTGCCGAATACACCATCAACCAAGGCGTCGCACCGACGCTCCTCTTCCCGCTCATCTCGTCGCCATTCAGCCAATATCGCGCCTTCTACCCAACCTACAACGCCATCTACCAAACCGGCGTCTTCCTGTCGCGCTCCAGCACGCCCTTCTTCCGCATTCACAACCTTTACCTGCCGTCGTTCCTGCAAGTGCTCAACCTGGCGCTGCTGACGGCGCACGCGCTGTGGAACTTCATTCCAAACGTGTGGGTCGTCTTCGTCATCGTCTTCTGGGAGGGCCTGCTCGGCGGCCTCGTCTATGTCAACACCTTTGCCGAAATTACCGACCACGTCCCCAAGCCCGACCGCGAGTTTAGCCTCTCGGCCACGAGCGTCAGCGACTCGGCTGGCATCTGCACGGCCGGCTTCTTGGGCATGCTCATGGAGACGTGGCTCTGTGGCTGGCAGGTTCGGCATGGCAGGGACTATTGCAAGAGGGCGTAGTAGAGCGAGCGCATTTTCCTGCCCTCTTCCTCCCATTGCGCGGACAGAGCAGCTGCTCCGCCACTGTTTCGGTCTCGTTTTCCTCCTCGTCTCAGTCTGGGGTGGCGCAGCAGCGGCAACATATCATCGTTAATGGACGGCCAATCTTTCCCTTTAGTTTAGAGCGCGTTTCCGCATATAGAGCAATTTATGTCAAATCAACATGGCTTGTCCCGGCTTCTTCCCGCAGTCCAAAAGCGTCCGGATCCGCTTTTTGAAACTGAACTACCTCGAGCACGCGCATTATTGCTCCACTCAGCCCTCTGGCTTGGTACGGGGTCCGTCCAAGGCTTGGTGTAAACGGCGTGATATGCGCGGCTAGTCATGTAGGTTTGGGGGCTTGCTGGCTTGCTGGCATGCTGGCTGGATGCCACGGACTACCATATCACAGGAACTACCTTCATACATCTAGAGAGCTGTCGTGGCGGAATGTACTTGGGGAGGGAGCTGGCTGCTGGGTACCACCTACCGAGCACCACCACAGCTCCCTACCATCATCATGATGTCGGGAGCAGTCGGTCGGTCGTCCACTGCCGCTGGTCACGGTCATGTCTTCAGGTAGGAAAAGGAACTGCTATCTCATTCGACACTCTTATTGTTGTGGCTCTGAAATTTGAGGCATTTTGTCGATTTTCTGAGTTCTTCCCCACTGCAGCTTGACTGACTGGTCCGGCCAGCTATCCAGCGAAAGAGCTAGCAAACAAGAAAGAAAGAAAGAAAGAAAGAAAGAAAGAAAGAAAGATGCGGGACAGCGGGGCCACCTGATGCTTAGGCGAGTCTGTTTTTGTGAGGGATGGCTGGGTTGATCGTGCTGCTGCCCTGACAGACAGACGGCATAGAAAGAAGCAGAGATGTTCACGACGGTAGCGTCAATCCAAGGTCAATCAAAGTTGAGATGGAGAGAGAGACAGTCAGAAAGAATCGCGGCGAGACAGACAGCCAGGAAAGCAAAAAAAAAAAAAAAGCAGGTGGGTAGTTGGTAGATGGTGAATGAAGCGTGGCAGCGGCGGCGGCGGCGACGACGACCACGACCACGACGCCAGCCAGCAAATATGGCAAAACAGTTCGGCCGCAGGTGTTGAACCTGCAACCTACATCTGCCCGCCGGAGGGCTGGCGGCGATAATTCAATCCCTCCCTCCTGGGTCCGACCCCCCTCCCGGGCCGGGGGGGGTCGAACTCGCGATCTGACCAGCCGGCGAAACCCCCAGTGCTAATGGCGCAGAATCATTCGCAGTCGACTGAACGTCATACTGCGCCATGCGGGGCGGAGGGGCAGCCGGCCAGTGAACTAACTGATGGCTCGCGAGAGAAAGATGAGGTCGCGACAGGAAGCCCTCATTCGTCACCACAGCTACAGCAAGGGCGGTCACGTGATAAGAGGGAAGCAGACGAGCTTGGGAGTGCTACACGGCAAGCAAGTATCCAAGGACGACGACATGATGAGACGCTGGCGGAGAGGACACGGCGTGGACGAGAAGTGTCCAGTGTTCGTATTCCAAGAGTCTTGTTGGGAGCGGAGGAGCTTGGCGTTTGTCAAGGAGGGAGAAAATTGCACGTCGACTGGAGAGCCAAGGGGCCGGCTCGAAAGACAGGAGAGGACCGGACCGGACAGGACAGGACAGGACAGGACAAGACTGGACAAGACACGACAAGACTGGACAAGACACGACAAGACAGGTTGCATGCGTTCCGCCTTGGACCGGCACTCGTCAGCCTCGAGCTGCGTCTCATCAGCGCTGGGCATCTGCCCTGATTGGCCGGCCGTCCTCTCGCCAAGGACACTATGAGGGGACAGCCAAGCAGACCAAGATCATCACCACACTCCTGCGGCGGACTGAAAAGGTCATGGCTCTCTGCCTCGTCTGCTCAATTACCTACTTTACGTCCCACATGTCCGCTCCAGACCTCTCAATCCAGCGACGCTGCCCGGCGACCAGTTGACATCCACAGTCGCTCCGCTCCTCCACGCCAAGATGTCCTCCGTCGCCGTTCCGCCAAAGGCATTGATTGTCCCAACACCACCTCCACATTCCAAGCCTTCGTCCCACGACTCGGTCATATCTCCTCCCGCCTCGCCCTCGCGTTATTATTATAAGCCCAACACCATCTCGTCCGACTCCAGCCATGCCGAGCAATCGCTCACCTTTTCCGAGAAAGACGCTCCCTCGGCCCTAGGCCGCGAACCCATGTCCGCCGACCTGGCCCAGGCCCGGGATCTGGAGAAGCAGGCCTGCCCTCCGACAAGTCGTGGCCGCACCGTCCACCACCAGGGCGACGACGTCCCGCCATTTCTGTCCGGGAGGGATGGTGACGAGCTCCCCATCGAAGACAAGGCTTTTCGGATTTTGGTGCGTACAGCGAAAAAAAAAAAAAAAAAAAACCATTCAGATTGGTCAGCCCTGGACAAGGTTCTTGCTAACCCACCCCGTGCGCGCAGCTCCACCTCTCGGGCTTTGCATGCCTGCTCTCTTTTGCCCTTTCGCTGTGGACTCTCTTTGCCGTAGCCCTCGCCGCTCTCCTGCAACCCCTTCGCTTCTGCAGCATCCGGCCCAACTACCGGGAGCAGCTGGTCGCGTTCCTCGGGCCCCCGCTCCGCTTGCAGTTCCGCTTCATCTACGCCGCGCCGTTTTCGTCCATCTACAACACCAAGTTGCTGGTCGTCGTCCATCTCTTCTCCCCCTTTGTTGCCGTGGGCATCGCTCTCGCCGCCTGGGTTTCGGCCAGCTTCTGGATTTACGCCGCCATGATCGGGGATCCGGGAAGCAAGGACGGCCATAATGACGGGCGCGAGTCTGTTTTGGTCGTGCGTTCGTACTGGGAGCGCTGGCTCCTCCGAGCGCTACGGTAATCATTCCACCTCCGGATCCTGCCGGACCATCCCAACCTCCGTGCTTGCGACACGGCTGTGCCCAGGGAGGCTATCACGGCTGCACTCAGAGAGCATACCCTCCGCACCACGAACAACCTCGGAATTCCATTATCTCGCGCCGCTGACGATGAGATCAAGGAGCCGACGTTTCCCTTGATCTCCACGCTTTCTCTCCATCAATTTCGACTTGCCATGCATTACTAGCGGGAGTGTGGTTTTTGCGGTGTTTTGGCGTTTTCTTTTCACCGCGCGGGCTCCCTGTCACGGTTCTCTCCGCTGAGAGATCAGTGAGGAGACTCTTCACGCACAATACCTACTTTACAGGACACGGAAAAAGATTGTACAGGATGTCTTGCCGGGAGAGGGCTGCACGGCACGTTGACGACGATTGATTATACCCATCATTGTTTATTTTCTTTTCTCTTCTTCTGCTTTTTCCTCTTCACCTTTTGTTTTATAGTCTGGTGCCAGGTGCATACGGCCTCGCGTTGCCGCGTTCGCCTTGCTGCTTCACATCTCCTGATTCCTCTCTAAATGTAAAACCCGCACAACGCTGCACCTGTATCTCTATCCATCTACGTTTTCCTTGTGGGCTGGCGGCCATCACGGGAAGGCCAGGCTCGCCAGCCTTGTCTGTAAACATAGCCACTCGAGGCGCAGCGCACGGCGGCGGCGACACAAGTAGCAGCAGCAGCAGCAGCAGCAACAGCAGCCGCCGCCGCCGCCGCATCTGCTGCCGGATAGCCCGCAAAACAGCGGGCGTAATGTTGAAACACTTTGTCAACATCTCGCTCGCCCTCGCCAAAACCCCACTCATACTCTCCATTGTGCGCATGCATCCCCCACGGTGAGTTAGTGAGTGATGTCGCTCACTCGCCCTCCCCAGTCAGTCCCCCCACCCACAACAAGCTAGACAGACAGACAGACTAGTTAGTGATCTCGGGCGCTGCCTGGCTTGGCTTGCATACATCAGTCAGTCAATCAGTGTTCCTCGGTCCCTAGGTGCGCTCCTCCTTTCTCCTCCTCCCTTGCCGGCTTTCCCGCTTGCCCCCCGACCCACCCGCCTACCGGCTGGCCGGCGCGTCGATCACGGTCGCTACTCGTTGACGAGGTGCTGTAGGGTGAGTGGGAGGGCCGATCGAGCGATTTAGTGGATCAAATGGTATGGCAGGTTCATGTCGACGACTTGCCATTTTTTTGAAGCATTGGAAGTATTCAGGCTCCTCAGGAGAACGGGAGACTGGCTGTTCATATGGTGTGCTGTGTATATATCTTGAATGTCGCTAGGTTTCAAGCACCGGAAGCATCATTGTGGCAGGAAGTCACTTCGCCATGATTGGCTCAACTCTGGCCAGGACAGCATGCAAACCACAGCAGACAAGTCGTCTAGGGGGGGAAAAAAAAAAAAAATCCTTAAGAGTTTTGTCCGTCCAATCCAGCTCTAAACGACTCATCTTTCCCTAAACCCTCTCCTTCGTTCCGACAAACAAACCAACTCACACCATCTCGCCATCCCGGCTGCAGCACAACAACAACAACAACAACAACAACAACAAGATCAACAACGACCAACAGAACCAACCAACCAACCAACCAAACCCTCTCCCTCCCTCCCTCCCTCCCTCCCTCCCTCCATCCCGACAAATGCCACGCCACGCCCACCTTCCCTACACACGCATACAGTACAGTACATGCATGCAGTATGCCGGGCATCTAGCGCCGCCGCGCCGAACGGCAACCTGAGCCACGCCACGCCACGCCACGCCCAGAACACCAACACCCTGCCGAGCAAACCCGAAACGCCACGCCACGCCACGCCACGCCCAGCTAGCAAAATGGCAACCGTCTGCTCGCTACTTACTTACCTACTTACTCACCTACTTACACACTTACTCAACATACTTGGCATGCCGTGCCGTGCCGTGCCGTGCCGTGCCGTGCTATGCCGTGCTGTGCTGTGCTGTGCGTGCACGCATCGCCACGTACGCCACAGTCTTTGCTCGTTTGACTCGGCATCGTTTGATATTGTTTGGCTGCGCTTCGCCTCGCCGTGCCTTGCTGCCCTGCGGGCGCTTGGCGGCGGGGGAATGGGATGAGATGGGGTAGAGTGCTTGGATCTTGGGGTTTGGGGTTTGAGGCTAGGCTGGGCTGGGCTGGGCTGGGTTGGGCTGAGTAAGAGAGAGTGTAGGTGGTGAGTTGGGTAGGTAGGTAGGTAGGTAGGTAGGTAGCCCTGTAATCACGGGATTTCTTGGTGGATAGGTGAGTGAGTGAGTGAGTGAGTGAGGCGGGATAGAGAGGGTGGGTGTCTGTCGTCTTGCTCTGTCGTCAGTGTTCACACTGCGCGGTAGGTAGTGGTAGAAATGGCCTGTTGATCCTATTTCTAGACTACTGTTTGACTGTTCAGCTTTCTGTCTATTGGCAGCGGCGGCGGCTGTAGCTATCGTCGTCAGTCAGTCAGTCTCTTGCATCTATGTTACAGCTTTGAACATCTCGCCATATTATTGCCCCTCCTTTTTCATCCATCCATCCATCCATCCATCGTCGTCTCTCACTTCACTCACTCTTCTCCCCAACAGCAACAACAGCCTACCACCCCTTCCCGAACCCCATGACTATCCCTACCCCTGCTCCTACCCCTGCTCCTACTCCTGCTCCTGCTCCTGCTCCTGCCATTGCCGCCGTCCCTTGGCCCCAAGACCGGCAAACGACGGCGGTGAGCGCGGGACGGGGTACACACAGTACACGCTATATAAAAAACCTTCCGACATGGAAAGGGTAGGTGGCCCGCGGAAAAGTTACTCAATGAAGACAGTGGGAGAAAAAGAAAAAAAAGGGGGGGGAGGGGGGACGAAGCCTAATGCTCCGCCCTTGGCAGCGAGGCCTGGCGGATTGGCATTTTGGATGGTGGGGGGACAGGGCTGCTACCTTGGTGTCGTTGTGATGTATTATCGTAAGGGATGATGCAGTCAGTTTCCACTGCGAAATGGTAGTGGTGTAGATGCCATGGCTGTATGTATGAACAGTACACACTTGCCCGTCCATCTCTCTGCAATCTAGGCTTTTTTCTTCTTCCCTTCTCTTGCAGAATCGATCAACACATCACGTCGCGTCTTCAGCGCACAGTCTGATTCGGATCCGGACCCGAATCTGAACCCCTGACGATAAACCTACCCTGCTGAATGCCATCCATCATCATCATCATCACGTCAGTCTGACCCAGACAAACACCTACCAAGCCAAGCCCTTCGCGAAGAGAAGAAACAGACGAGCCAAGCTGAGAGCGGAAGAGTCGAAAACGCACGCACGCCGCCCTGAAGTCTTGTCCCGTCACGCATCCCGCGCTCGAACTTGCTTGGCTCGGCGGCGGCGGCGGCGGCGGCGCCAAAACACTGTCCTCTTCCTGCTCCTCCTCCGATTCCGAAGACTTCAGCTCATCAAGGTACGGGAAAGTGAAGGACCTTCCTACCTAGGCGGATACTTGGCAGCGGCGTGACCAGACCAGGTCGGGCGAAGAAGCTTGGCTAGCCAGCGTCGAGCCGATCGCGCGGGCTTCGGTCCACCGACTGACCGACCGACCGACCGACCCGTTGCCGTACGCATCGACTGCTGCTGCGTACAGCGTGTATGTATGTAGAGTTGGTGTTGGTGCACCGTGCCGTTTGCTGTGCGTGACGTGACGGCTTGGCTGCCTGTCTGCTCCCTACGTACCTACCTACGTACGGTGTGCCGTGCTGTCGTGCGCTCTTCCCCGCCATGGACGGCATCAAGGCGTGGCATGGCATTGGATAATGGGTGGGCTCTGTGGGCCGTTCGATGCGTTTGTCCGTGCTCTCTTCTCCTCCTTCTTCCTTGATGATGAGAGGAGGAGCAGCAGCTTGGCCTGCCTAGATCAGCAGCACATCACGCCAGATGGACGTTGTGCGGTCTGTCTGTTTGCCTGTCTGGACAGGTATGAATGGATGGATGGGTGGGTGAGCCTTGCCTGCGAAACAAGACGACATCTGTTCCGCTTCATCTTTCTTCCGCCCCGACGTTTTTGCTTCTCTTCTCATGTCTCTCGATGACGTCGAGGAAATTCGGCCAGAAAAGGGGGAGTTTGAAATCTGGGCGCAGAGAGAAGCAAAGAAAGACAAAAAAAAGGCCGGCTGTAAATGGGCGAAATTGCCCGTTTGGGAAGGAGGTCTGTGTTGGCGGGGGTGGGGAGGCGGAGACGAACGAATCGTTTGCGTTGGTGGCTCATCATCGCTGTCTATGTACATACATACATAGGTACTTTGGGGCAGGCATGTACAGTATGTATGTACGTATGTATCCCAAAAGACTTGCAGATGACCGATGGACAAGCCAGCACGACAGCACGCCTAGACAGCGGGAGGGAGGGAGCGTGATGACTGATCATCAGATCACTGTCTGTGTTCATGCTGCACAGCCGACATGTCGTAGCACACACGGGCTGCAGGTTCCATCCACTCGACAAGAGACAAGACGGGACAAGACTTGGGACGCAGAGGAGGAGCGTTCGCCATCTGCGTATCCATTTCGTTTTCGGCTTGTCCGAGCGGAAAGGAGTCCGAGGGACCGACTTGCTTGGCGGACGGACGGCTTGGCCGGGAGGGGATGCGCCAAGGGAGAAGCCGAGGAGAGGCATGAAACAGGTACAGTAAAGTGCGACGCCGGCCAAGAAATTCGCCAAGATGGCCTGGTTCGATGCAATTTGATGGTTCGAGGCCGACATCAACTACCCATCGTCACTGCTGTCTCGCCAAGGCCCCCGGATCAGATCAGATACACCGCTGCGCTGCTGCAGTTCATCACGGTCCTCGTCGTTGCTGCTGCTCACCCCATCTTCACATGCTCGGGAATCCACCAACGACAGACACCTCCTCATGCCGCCTTGGACTTTGCTGAGCTGGCTACGCTGCCCTTCCACGCGCTGAGAATGAGATTGACAATGTGCTCGACGTTGGTTCCATTCTTGACCTGCGCGAAAATCGTCGGGCCTCCCTCCCTGCATACACATGCATTAGCTGCCGCATACCATCATCACCATTGACACCGGCGCGACTAGCTAGCTAGCTACGTAGACTTACCTCATTTTGCGCGCATCCCTTTCCATGACTCCCAAGTCGGCGCCCACAATCTCTGCCAGGTCCGTCTTGTTCACTACCAGCAGGTCGCTCTGCGTGATGCCGGGCCCGCCCTTGCGCGGGATCTTGTCGCCGCCGCTGACGTCGATCACGTAGATGATGAAGTCGGCCAGCTCGCGGCTGTAGTTTGCCGCCAGGTTGTCGCCGCCGCTCTCAATCAGCAGCAGGTCCGTGTCGAACTCGCCGTGCAGGTCCTCGAGCGCCGCCAGGTTGGCCGAAATGTCCTCGCGCACCGCCGCGTGGGGGCACCCGCCCGTCTCGATCGCCCGGATACGTTCCGGAGGCAGCGCGTTGTGCCGCGTCAGGAACTCGCAGTCTTCGCGCGTGAAGATGTCGTTGGTCACCGCTGCGATGCTGTACTTGTCGCGCAGAGCCAGGCAGAGCGCCAACATCAGTGCCGTCTTGCCCGAGCCTACGGGTCTGCAGCTGCGTTAGCATCTTTGGTTCCTCAAGCCCATGCGTGACCTCTGCTCTTCCACTCCACCCACCCGCCAATGCCAATTGTAAAGGCCCGCTCCATCCAATTCCTCCCCTCGATGATGGGCATCTCGCGGCCGAGGTAGGAGCCAGGGCCCTCGAGAATCTCGTGCGTGTGGCCATGGTCGGCGCCGGCGTGCGAGTGCGACACTCCTCCGTCGTGAGAATGCGTCTGCGCCATGGTCGATGGAGGGTGTCTGACGATTTTGGAGAGAGGATTGGACGTCGTTGGAGCAGCGTGGAGAACGCGTCATGGGCTGGAGTGGGGCAGGATCGTGGGGTCCAAATGATCCCGGCTCGGGCTTGAGCTTCCCGATCTGGACTTAATCCATTGTCCCATTGACACATTTTCCGCCTTCGTTCGTCCTTCTTCATTTCTCCATCGTGTTTCACCACTGTGGAGTTGTTTTGAATCCAGTATTCGTGTTCAATGCGTATCTCTATCACTTCTTAGATTTCTGGAACACCATGCGTCTTTCACATGCCCAATACGACACACTGGGGTAAGTCTCGCGGTGGAATCGTCCATTCGAGACGCATCAATGCGGTGTAAGCATCCATCCACGTGGAGGGAGCATTCAAGCAGTCGGCACATGCACGTGCTTAAAGCATCCATATAAACACACACATCTACACCACCTCACCACATCCCCTAACCCCCACCATCCACGCGCCCATTTGTAAGCCACATGCCAACTCACAGACCCTATTCACCTGCGAGCCAACAGAGCAAACCCTTCAACCTAACCAACCTCCTTGCACGAAGAGAGGAGAGGAGAGGAGAGAGAAACATGAAAACAAAAACACATTTGCGTGTGGAGACGCTGTCAACGTATCATTAGTCTGGCCTGGTCGGTCTAGCTGTGTTTATGCGGAAAAGGGTCGAGAGTGATGGCGTAAGATGGCAATATAGGTTGACGCTGCTTTGCTTCTTTGCTAGACTCTCTCTCTCTGCTGCTCAAAACCAGCTCCAGCAAGATTAAAAAAAAAAAAAAAAAAAAAAAATTGTAGAAGACGGGTATTGAATGGAGCCTACAGAAGAAAGTATGTACTCTAGAATTCTTTTCACTCTTGAGGCGGCAGCTCGTGGTATAAGGAGGGTTCCTAGAGTCTTGTCTTTTTCTCTCTGTTAGTACGAGCGAGCGAGAAAGCAAGTAAGCAAGCAAAAATCATCTTCCTATTTTAGCCATTAGACCTAGTAGCCTCTTCGCAGCCCATTCGATAGTCCACATACCCCTTCTGGCGATAGCTTAAAACTATGCCTGCCAGAATCGAAAGCAAAGTAAAAGAAGTCCTGTCCAGTAGTTCCCCCGGAGCTCATCACCAGCAAAGCAAGTCCCCGTCATCGCAAAAACCCGAAAAGAGTAAGGGAGAAAAGGCAATCGCAGACCCATTATGTGCCTTTCCATCCAGCCAACCAGCCAGAAAACGCATCATCAGTCATCAAGCGGCAGCGCCGACCATCGGGCCCATGGTGCCCAGCGAGTCCATGAAACCTCCGACGTCGTCTCCGACCGCCGTGCCCACCTGCTCAATCGCATCCTGCGCCTTGGGGACGCCAATCAGCACGATGCCGCGAGGCACGACGACGTCTTCGATGCTGAAGTTGCCGAAGCTGATCAGCCGGTCCAGCTTGGGGCACGACCTGAAGATGCCGGCGACGATCATCGTGTCGACGGTCGTGCAGAAGCTGATGTCAATCTTCTTGAGATTGGGGTAGATGTTGCCCTCGCAAAAGACGTCCCAGAATGCCTTATTGGTGATGTGACGGCAGCTTGCGAGGTTGAGGACTTCGAGTTTGCTGCCCGAATGTTTCATGAACGCTTTGAAGCCATTTGATGCAAGGCCAATGGGTTCCTCAGGACCTTTCGGATTGGCGTTGTCGACGTCACGGGTAGAGTTGAAATCAGCGAACTTGAGGGGTGGATTTTCCCAGTCGGTGAACAAGGCCGTGAATGCAGCATCGGTACAGTAGTCGTTTTCTGTGAAACGCAGCTTACGCAAGTTGCGACACTGGTCATGGATGGCGTTCAGAACGTAGTCGTGGGCCTCGAGAAAGTGCTCCAGGGACAAAGTCTGTAAGTCATGGCCCACGGAGTTGATGAGGGTAACGAGACGCTCAGAATCAACATCAGCGTTCGTCTGGAGGGAGAGAAATTGAAGCTTCTTGAGACGTGCAATCTCGTCAATTGCAGCGGCAGTAAATTTACGGCACAGCTTGAGCTTCAGGCTGACAAGGTTGGGGCAGAATTGAACCATGTCCTCGACAACTTGGTCATCAAAGGATGCGTCAAGCCAGGCGAGCTTCAGATGCTCAAGCTTCTCGCCTTGCCGTAGAAAAAGCTCCTTCCACATCCTGTCCGTAACGAGGTTGGAAGCGTAGAGCTGGAGATGGCGTATATTCTTGCACTTGTCGAGCATGTATTCGATGTTTTCATCCTTGAACTGGCAAGCATTTCTGATGACGACCTTTCTGATGTGTGGGACGCTGGCAAGCATGTGGTTGTAGTCCTCCGTCTCGAGATAGGCTGCATCATGGACGGCGATGGCGTCAAGGTCTGATCGGAGGAAGAGTCTCAAGGTGCGAGGTGTCATGACCCGCTGCTTTGAGAAGATTTCTCCAAGCCTGTCGAGCACCTTTTCAGGCAGCTCTCCAAATTCTTCAACGTCTTCATGGTGTTGCGCAACCTTTTCAATGCAGAGCTGCTGCAAGGTTTTGGCGCCGTGGGACTTGTGTGAAGTTTCCATACGGTCACTCTCAAGCTTGCGCCTCCGCTTCTGTTGGGCTTGCTTCTTCGACTTCTTCGAGCCTTCTTCAGCCGCCAGATCCTTGCCGCATGGCGTGCACAGCAAACCTCCATCGGGGCCTGTCTTGCTGTAGGGCGTTACGGTGAAGCGCTTGCTGCATACCTCGCAGTTGTCCAATTGGCCCGGTGGCGGCTGACTCTTCTTGTACATTTCGCGCGCTAAAGTATCGTCGTATTCAGAGTCGCTATCGCCACAATCAGCGTCCCGGGCGGCCTTGCGGCGCTGAAAGGCCTTGCTCTTCTTGATTTTGGCTAGCTTCTTCGTCTTTGCGACGGCCTCGCTTGCCTTGCGTTTCCTCCTCGTAGATCTTGACGATTCGGCCACTACTTTCTCCTCCTCCTCCTCCTCCTCCTCCTCCTCCCCCTCCTCCTCCACTTCTTTATGATCGCGCAAGGCCGAAGAGGCTTGTGCAGTCGCAGATTCATCGGGGTTCTGGGCGTCGGGGCCATTGGCGTCATCGGAATTTTGCTGGCCGACAGCTTCTCTGCGGCGGCGCTCGTAGTCATCTCGAATCTGCGCGGCAGATATGTTGTTCGCCTGAGTGGAACATATGTAAGCTATCCACGCTCGATTCGGATATCCTTGAATCACTTACGGCCAAAAAGTCCGTCAAGGCCGAATTCCTGAAGCGTTGTCAGCACTGGAAGTGGGAGCGTGGAGCGCTTCAGCCGCGTGGATCTGAAGAGGGACGTACGGGCCACGAATGCGATTGCCAGTTTGCCTCCTCCCCGTCCTGTAGCTTGTCAGAAATGTCCGCTATTAGCAAACGGCACATACATGGTTGCGTGGCGAGTGTGGTTGGTATTTGCGTTGAGCAGCGCTGAGCCTTCGGTTTGGAGAAGCGCGAGGATGGAACGAGGGATGGAGGAACACAGGAAGAGAGGGTAGCGAAGGACAGGATGCGCAGAGAGACGGAGGTGGAGTGTAAAGGTAACGCCACCGGGTCAAGGGCGACGCGCCTTGCGTAATCCATCGCGAAGTCAGGTGACTGGTCTGTGCACAAATCTTTATCTCTCCATTGGCTGACAAAGGCGAAGTTGCAGCTTGTCCTCCAACGTCCAAAGCCATCTTTCAATCTCCAATCTTCATCTCATTGATTTTTGGGCTATCCGAATCCACCTAGCAACCTCCTGAGGCCATTCCCGATTTCGGCCTGCTGCCACTCTCCATGTCGGCCTCGCACGCCACAAAGAAACCAGAGTAGTAAAAACCAGACCAGCCGACTCTCTCACGCAAAATCCCCAGGATTGCTTGTTGCCATGTTAAGCAATGAAACAATAAGAAAAGGCAAAAGCCAGCCCATCACATAGAAAACCCTCCATGACCGAAAACCCCTTCATCCAGGCAAACATCTCCTGCTGTTTGATGAGATTGATGGGAAATCAAAGCTTGTTGTCCTCATCGCTACTCTCATCGTCATCAGAATCCTGCGCATTTCCAGCCCAGGGATCGTCGTCATCGTCTTCTTCCTCATCTTCCTTCTCCTCCTCCTCCGGCTGATCTTGCCTGGGGGGTCTCTTCTGCGGCGTCAGTATTAGGCCATGCAAGGAGGCTGCGGACTTACGTATGCGGGGACTCTGGCGAAGCGGCTGCGGCTGCCCGAGGCATTGGCCCTCATGGAGCCGGCAGTGGAGGAAGAGCGGGAAGCAACAGCGCTGTAGGTAGTCGGGTCAAAGCTGCGGACAGAACTGCTGTTGTTGACGGTCGTGGTAGCGGGGTGGGTGGTGGTGGCATCAGAACGAGCACTCATGCCCAGGAGATCGACATTCTGGCCTTGATTGGTCTGAGTTGCAGTAGTAGTCGGGCCATACGATGTCACGTATTCGTCGTCGCCATACTCGTCATCGTCGTCCTCATCGTCGCTGTGGTAGATGCCGCGAGTGCCGCTGACCTCGACGGGCTCCGTCTCGACCTGGATCTTCATGCACTTCTCGCAGATCTGGCTGCAAGTTTAGCACAGTGCCTTCCGGAATCGTGAGCATCCAACGTACAGCGTTGTCGGGGTTCTTGCGCTGTGCCTTGGCGAAGTCATCGAGAGCCAGCCACTTGTCGCATCGCTGGCATTCAAGCTCCTTTGGCTGCTGACCGGTGCAAAGCATGCAGTTGGCGGTGGCCGCTTTTCCTGCGCGCACCTTGTCCTTCGCATCGTTCTGCTGCTTGTTGGAGAAGTTGCGGGCGGTGTCCTTCATCTTATTGCATCGGCCGCACTTCATCCTGAGCAGAGTCAGCGGATTCCATGATAGGCTGGGGTGGGGCGATCTCACTTGTCGGGCAGACCGATGTTGGAGACACTAGTCAAGTCAGCAAGAGCCTCGCCCAAGAGAGCAACCTTCAAGGTGAAGTGTGACTCACTGGGCCTCGCGGTACTGGTAGCCTCCCATTGTTGTGATTGACGGAGTATCCGCTGGAGCTGGAGCTTTGATCAATATATGTGGCGATGGCGTTGAGTAGAGGACAACGTTGTGATGCCGTGGAGGGAGAGGCAATGTGTTGGATGGATGGTGGATGATCGATAGAGGGAAGCAGCGATTGTAAAGTGTAAGGAGGGTGGTGAAGAAGAATGGACGAGGGCCCAAAGGCGACTCTCTTATGACAGCAGGTTGCGCACGGTCTCAAACGTGTTGCGGGTGTCGTTGGTCTTCCTTTGACGATGGGTGTGCATGGTGTTTTGGCCACGGCGCGAAGTCGCCTGTCTACCAAGGGAAGTCGCGTCCCCTGGTTGAGCCAACTCCTCGTCTCCTTCGCCTGCCACCAATATGCACGAGAGTGCCGGTGCATTGACCGTGCCTAAGGTACATTGTGTAGGTATCTTTGCTATTCTTCGCTCGTAGACCATTCGTTACTTCATTCCCAGTCCTGTCATTGCGGACATGTGCAGTCTCTTATTGCAGCTTGCTCTCACTTTGCCTGCCCATCTCCGCCCTTGGAACGGTTCCCTCCCAAATTCATCTTCTCAGTCGCATGCTCCATCTTGCCCGTCTTGCTCTTCTGCCTGGCCTTCTCCTCAATCTCTGCAGCCTCCTTCTCCGCGTCTTCATTTTTGCCCTTCTTCTTCTCCTTTTCCTTTGCGTCCTTGGCCTCAGCCTCCTTCATCTCCCGTTCCTCCCTCTCCACTTCTGCCAGATTCGTGTCTTCAAATCCAATCTTGCGCAGGATCCTGCCCGTCAGGTACCGGTAGGCCGTGTGTCCGCTGACCATGTCGCTGACGTCGACATTCTCCACGCCCTTGACGCACTCGACTTTTTGGAGTCCAGCGATGCCGTACTGGACGCTGCTGGTACGGTACAAGAAAGCGAGAATGTAGTCATTGACAGAGTAGACGTTGACGACGCGTCCACTGACTACTGCCCGCATCTTGCGCCACTCGGCAGCAGTTGAGGGTGTAGGAGCTCCAAGAAGGACAACAGACTCGACGAGTCCAAACGCCTTGCGGTCTGCCAGAGACTGCAGGCACGAATAGATGACCCTAGCACCCAGCGAGTACCCAATCAAGGTCACGGGTCTCTCGCCCTGAGCCTTGTTGATCAGCGCATCCGCCAACACCTGGCCGGCCTTGTCAGACCGCGACTTTGCAACGCTGAACGGATTGTCTACGACGCGTGAGATCTTAAGCAGGCTGATGGGCCACATCGCCGCAGCAAGACTGGCAAAAACCGTGTGCTTAATCACCTCGCTTTTAGCAACATTCCAAGCAGCGCTTTTGGCCATGCCGACGAGACCATTACCCAGGTTCAGCATGGTTTCCAGCTCGTATCTCAAGCCAAATCCCTCAATGCTGGCATCAAGCACACGCCAGGGCTCCACCACTTCTTCTTTGTTGGTCAGCCAGCCAGAGATGCCGATGGCAATGCGCAATCGTCGATAGTCTTTTCCCGAGTCTTTAGGCTTCTTGTGTTGATGCAGTGGCATGAAACCAAAGTCTTCGACTTCTTTTGCGTACTGGTCCATCATCTGTCCTGTCATGCGGCCTCCATAGGCACCAAAAAGGCCACCAACGAGAACTCCGCTGGATGCCAGTGCGCCCAGGTATCCAGCAGCAGCCGTGGCCCCCAGACCAAGACCGCCCATCACTGTGCCTGTACATCTGTCAGTGTGTAGGTCGTGGTAGTGAGACTGAGGAAGACTCACCAATACCAGCAGCAACCAAGGGAGCAGCAAGACCGCCGGTGAGACCAATGACCGCAGCTCCAGCGACGGACGCAATGCCGACCTTCCACTTCCGACTGGAGGCATTTTGGTCCACCTTCTTCTTCGTCTCCTCATCAGCTGACATTTCGCTGGCCGCTTCCAACAGCCCCTTGGCAATCTTTTCCTCATCCTCCGTCAATAGCTTGAGATCCAGCTTCAAACTACTCGTAACATGCAGTAACAAAATCCGCGAATGGCTCAAATAGTTCTCCAGACCCAACAGCAGCAGCAGCAACGAGTGCAGTATCAAGATGCGCCTCTCGCGTGGCAGGCGCGCCAGCGAAGTCTCCTGCGGCGGATACAGCTGGCAGAGCACCGACGCGGCCGGCTCGTCGCCGTCCTCAGGCTCCAACTCCCTCTCTTGCGTCTTGCGCTCCGGCTCTGCCTGCGCTTTCGCCTCCTTCTTCTGCACCTGCGCCGCGTCGGTGGCGTTCACCGCCTCGCCCACCCGGTGCAGCACCGTCTCGCGCCATTGCTCGAAGAATTCCAGCGCCGCCAGCTTCAGCTCTTGCGTTTTGGGCGCCGACAACTCCTTTTCGAGCTTCTCGCGCTCTTTGCACTGTCTTTCGGCTGCCTCTGCGGCCGCTTTGGCGGGATCGGCGTCGGCTTTGCTCTGGCCTCTGTCGTTTTCCTTTTCTGTGCTGTTGTCGGTCTTGGGGCTTGCGAGTTGTACTTCAAACGCGTCCGTGAGGGTCTTGCGCATTGACTCTGTGCAGCTGGCTAGGAGGAGAGTCAGGTCGCCACGCAGCTCGGGCGTCTCGAGCACCGTGGTCAGCGATTGCTCGTTTTCCTTCTTCTGGTCCTTGCCGTGCGACCACGGCATGTTTTTGGAGAACTTCTTCGACATGGCAAATGCTCCAAGGTTGGTTGGCGAGCTTGAAAACGTTGACTGGGATTACGCTCTTTGAGTTTCGCGCGACGTGATGATCAAGCTTTGTTTGAAACTTGGTGTAGGAGGTTTGCTCACCTTTTCTAGATGGTGCGATGCAAGGTCGAACAGGAAGTGAACACCTGGTGAGTGATGCAGGAACGCACCGGCACTGCGATGACGTAGACGGCTTGGCGGTGCCCGAATTCCAGGGTCCAAGGATGTTCATTTCATCAGCATCTTCATATGTAAGCAGGGTTTCACGTGCATAGCCACAAAGCCTCAACCAGTTCCGCTTGCGTGGTCCAGTCTTTTGGGGCAGAGGTAGTTTTGAAATCACTACGCACCTTTGAGGCATTAGCATGTGCCGATCCACCATTGCAATTCATTGGTGTTTGCGTAGTGTGAGGTAGACATTAAGAAACCCATCCACGATCTCAGTCAGGAAAAGGCACAGATGCCCTGATGTGGAGAGAAAACATATCCAGCAGTGCAGCATTTAAAACTAGCCTCTACGAACGCCTTTAAGAAAAGTCCTCTTCCTCTTCTTGGATGTTGTTCTTCACCCGCAAGAGGAGTGTCGTCTTCCACTTGTCCAGCGTCGACAACTGATCGAATTGGAAGAGCTTGTCCGAAAAGGCAGACTCGTCAGACTGCTCAAGGGCTTGGATGAGGTCTACGAGCAGTTGGTGTTCCCTTTGAGCGGGGAAAGTGTGGTCAATCTCACGGAAACGCTCCATGGCTCGGTTGGTGCCGACCAGATCCTGTTGTTGGGATTAGTTCAGTGAATCCTGCACACAAGACTACACGAATACGTACGTTGGTCGCCAACTGGCAGATACCAGCCTTGAAAAGGTACTCCTTGACGGACCATCTCATCAAGTTGTTGTTGATGCTGGAACGAGCCACCTTCTCGTAAATGTCGCTGGCTTTGTAGTAGTCTCCCTCAAGACCTGCCAAGTCTGCGACCTTGAGCCACATCTTGTTGGCCAAGCTATGACGCATAATAAGTACCGAGAATGGCACGTTGGGGAGAGTCGACTTACGCCTCAGCCCTGTCGTCCTCGTACCAACTCGCAGCGCACTCGTACTGCTCAAGAGCCTTCTTCTGGTCTCCAACCTCCACCTCGAACAACTCGGCCAATTTCTGCTTCGCCGTCGCCGCTCGTCGAAAGTTGCCTTTCTTGACGTAATGTTCTATGGCCTGGTCCATGCAGCGCGCAGCATCTTCGGGGTCAGATTTCCAATACGCATTGGCAGCGTCGGCGCGGGTGTTGGCCGCATCGTCAGGTTCGTTCAATTTGTTGGGGTCGGCTTGGAGGTCCGCAGCGCGCTCGAATGCCAGACCAGCTTCTTTGCCTGTGAAGCAACTCTCAGCACATTGAACGTCTCAAAATAGATAGCGATGACGTGAACGGACCCTGCTTCTGGATCCTGAACGCATTGGCGGCGTCCCTGTAGAGTTCGACCGCGTTTTCGTACTTCTCGGAGCGACCGCCGAAGAAGCTGAAGCCGGAACCCGCCGATGCGGCAGCTTTGTCTGCCTGAATGTCGCATTAGCACTGGGGGAACTCGACGTGGGGCCAAGGGCCGTTTTCTCACCTTCTGCAGAAGTACCCTGGGATCCGCCGAGGCCATACTGTAATCTGAGTGGGATGAAATGTAGAGACGGCGACGTTGGGTAGCAGCGGGGAGAATTAGCGGAGATCGTAAGGTGGTAGAAGTGGATTGTGAGGAAAGGAAAGTTGGCTACCACGCATTACGCAGCCCGCCCGCATGCACCTAAATGCCAAGACTGGTCCCGTCCTATCGATAACCTTCTCGTCACTGTGTGAGGTGCTCGGGCCAGTTTCAAATCCAACCCGACCTCCTCTGGTTGCAGACGCTTCGATTCAAGTCTTGCGCTAGAAGTTTGAGGTACAGATTTCCAAACTTTCACAACTTTCGAAATGAATTGACTGGTCTTGGGAGCCGACACTGACCGTAATAAACTAGATCATGCTGAGATTTGCAACTCTGCTTCGTTGCGCCAGTCGAGCACAAAGCAGCGCGGCTAAAGCTCAGCCCTTGTCGTTCTGCGCAACCAGGAACATCCGCTTATCATCGACCAAAGCTATTGGAGACATTGATGAGCTTCTAGCCAAGTCAACATGGTCGGTCAAATCTTTGCTGCCCTCGGATTCGCAAGCTGCGGACGCCCCAGCTGTGACGCCTGAACAGCTGCGGCACCTGCTCCGACTTTCGGCTCTGCCTGAACCCAAGACCGCCACAGAGGAAGAAAACATGCTGTCTACACTCCGATCGCAACTGCATTTTGTGCGCGCCATACAAGAGGTCGACACGGAAGGAGTTTCTCCTCTTCGAGCCATTCGCGATGAGACCACACCCGCCGAGGAAGAGCTCGAAGTTGGACTCAACTCGGGTGCGATCCAAGAAGCTCTGGCGCAAGAGCAAGTAAGAGGAGCACACTACAGACGCGTTGTAACAAAGGAAAGGGAAGAGGACGACATCTCCAAAAGAGCCGAAGACTGGAATGTTTTGGGATATGCAGAAAGGAAAGCTGGGAAATACTTCATTGTCGAAAACGAAAGCTCCCACAATTAAGGGTACCTGGCAAAGATCACCAGCAGGGTCATTTTCAACCAGGCGCTCCTGCCCGCTCACCCAGCGGATTGGATCTCCGAAATTATTTGGCCAATCTCGACAACTCTGGCACGAGAGAGCTGGGCTGAGGATTCATGATGATCTTGGGCTGAATGTGCATGGCCTTGGACACGCCAAAGCGACTGCTGCTCTTATTCGGATCTTGTTGAGGCTCCCATTCAATCACTTCGCCAGCGTCGAGTTGGAGCCGTCGCAGCACTCACAGAATGGCCGCTTCGTTCCTTCATTGGTCAAGCGGGATAGGTCTCGTTGTGGATTCGAGGCTTCCGTGCCAATCAAAGGGACGTCTCTATCCGAACTGTCCCCAGGTCCTTTCACCGGAGCTTCCTTCGATTGAGAGCCTTGCGAAACTGAAGGCCCCGCCGTCGTTGGATGATGAGGTCTCTCCGGACTAGCTGATGTTTGAGCCATCATGTCCTCGTTGACGTCAGGATCTGGAAATAACTGGAAATCGCTCAACGGAATGTAGTCGAAGCCATCAAGCGAACGGGTTGTCCAGAAGAACGCAGGTCTTTGGATGGGAGGTTCGTTGCCAGACGTCTGCTTGCTTTGACATTTCTGGGCTCGATTCAAAGTATTTGTCGAATGGATAGAAGACATTGGGGATAAAAGAGTTGACTGAGGTCTGATTGCAATCATTGAGCGCCTGTAGTAGGAAGCAGGCAAGGTGCCGTGATGAAGCGGTGTTTTTATAGTTGCTCCGCGAGCTAAGAGGCGGCCTCTTGTGCAACCACAGACACTGCCGCCTGATTGAAATGCTTGATATCAAGATTGAACTAGACAAAGACTTTCTCTATTCTAGACTTCGTTCAGAGGGAAGCGCTTCTCAATATGCTCTGCATTGGAGGCCTCTCTATGAGGACGTACGATCCGTCATCTTTGAGTCTCAACATAGATTGATGATTGTTGTCCGCCTCTCACAACGAACATATGAAGCTCTCCAGCTAGGACTGGCCTTTGCCATTGGCACTGTCAGGGCTTTTCGTTATGCTTTGGGTAATTGCGTCATTTGGGGTTTTTGGTGGTTCTTCTCCGCTATGCAATGTTATTCGAGCTTGAGAAAATTGCACCCGATCTGACCTACTGCTTTTCCTTAAACTCCCTGTCATGCTTTTGTTGTTCCAGAAGTGGCTTCCAAATGTACACACCTAATGCCATTAGTTTTATCCTTCAAAATCCAAATCAAACTACGGTACCAGATACGATGCCCACGACGGTTGCAACGACGAGGCCTTGCAGGTTGCCTTTTGCTGTCATATTTTCAAAGTCGATTGGCGATTGACGCGAGAGTATAGGCTATGCAACCCGATTGAGGATGCAGGAGTTCTGCTGCGAGTCCGGAGGCGAGCCGGTTCGGGGGCTTAGTAATCGGCAAGACGCGCTTATCGGGCAAGATCAGCCTCGACGCGTCGCGCGTCGCCTCCCAGCCGACGAACAACACTGCAGGCATTCTCACTCAACATTTCTGCCGAAACGCACCGCTATGTCAAAAGCTCTCCATGTCCCAATGGCGCACCAGAGGCTACGTCCAGGACTCGGATGAAGAGGACGAATACGATTCGCAAGAAACCCACGCCGGCACCGACGCGAACCAAGACAACCCAATCGACGCACGGAATACCGAACATGACGCCATCCACGTATCTGGTCGAACATTACACGCCAAAGGCTCTGATAGGATCGAGGAAAGCAGCGAGGATGAGCTTGCTCAGGAAGATCCGAAGACCACTGCACGACACTTCCTCAATCCAAGCGCAAGGATCTTCAATCCACACGTCACATTGCAGGTCCAGCCAGCAGATGGAAGTCGAGGTAGTCAGGCCTCAAACAAACGTCACGACGAAGACAATGGGTTATCCTCCGCCGGAAACATGGCTTCAAGCCAACACCGGCCTCGTATCTCGGACGAAACAGTCGCAAGGACGGAAACTGGAGCTGAGACACAGGATCGTTGCTCGGCGGCTGATACACCGCAGAATGCGTCCCAGAAACTTCCAGCCAGTAGCTTTAGCAGTGGACCAATTTTTCGGGCTGGTTCGCCTGCAGAGGT
The DNA here is from genome assembly GCF_038021145.1 of Phyllosticta citriasiana. Classification (NCBI taxonomy): domain Eukaryota; kingdom Fungi; phylum Ascomycota; class Dothideomycetes; order Botryosphaeriales; family Phyllostictaceae; genus Phyllosticta; species Phyllosticta citriasiana. The sequence goes on along the minus strand of NW_027117282.1, from coordinate 262,050 downwards.
TGCCGACGACCTTGACGAACTGCAAAATGACTGGCCTAGACAAACTGCTCAAGCGCAAATATCATCGTCGCTGCCGGCGCAAGCGAGATCCGAATCACCGCTCTCCGAAATACCGTCATCGCCGCCAGATTTCAGAACAGATGTTGAAAGCAGAGGTGAGAGAGCTCCGTTCCAACGACAGTCTCTTGTCTCGGTTGTCATTCCACGAATGGAAAGGCCCGCCTCGGTTTCTTCGGAGGCGGGAAACGTTAATGATGTCGAGTTGGCACGGATTGGAAGAGCCTTGCGAAAGCGAAATCCTATCCAACTGCACCCCTACTTGTTGGAAAACGAAAAATATAGGCAATCCCTCCGAGCAAGGGGCCTCAAACCGGTCAAGGTCGCAGCTCAAAATGCGAGACACCAGCACGAGGAGAACCGCAGGATCGAAGGCCAGACAACTCAAGACAGAGACTTTGTAGTCGACCAAACACAGTCTAGCGAATTTCAACACAGCTCGCAAACCGCTCTGCGTTCCTCACCTCCACTGGACATTCCGACAACTCTTCCGCGTGATGAACTGACGGCATCCGAACAAAACCACAAGGCTATGAGCGATAGCGATGAGTTTCCCGAACTCTCCGTCTTGGTTCAACGAAAACATTCTGGCGCAATCCAACAAGGCGCCAAGCGTCGAAAGACAGCCCCGACTTATTCAAGAAAGAGTTTGAGCAATCGAGCTGAACAGCCTCGACCTTTTCGTGAAGCGGAGTTACGCGTGCTTGATATCCCTCCATCGCCACCGCCCTCGCGAACACCGCCTGTGCCAGTCGAGCCCCAAGTCCAGGATCGTCGTCTTCGATTGCTGCCGTCGTTGAGTCCAGAGCAGCCGCCCACCCCAGCAGTGTCCTCATCGCGAAAGCCGATCCGTAGAAGAGTCGTGCGGTCAGACTCGGACGACGAATCGCCGCAGCGGCGCCCGAGACGCCCCAGCGACCACTCAGCAGTCGATTTGGTTTCGTCAGACTCTGAGAATGATCCAGACGAAGCTATGCAGTCCCACCTCCGCAGACTGCAGAAGCGTATCAAAGGTGTTCTCCCAGCTTCTTGGTTAAGATTGGACTATCAGGCACAAGCCGAGAAGGAGCGGCAAAGGGACCAGCTTCCAAATGCCGTGCCTCGAGCGAGAAGGAAATCGGCGCTCTCGAGAACGCCGAGCGTGCGGACAGGAGTCACGGTGACCAGCGTACACACCAACCACCGTCGACCGACCTCGACTGCGGGAGACTCTACCACCCACGCAGGGCAAACAAGGCCTCTAGATCTATTTTCTGACGGTTCGGAAGCTGATATGCCAGTTGCGGAAGCCATATCCTCGGGCGCTCGAGAAGAGTCTGAGCCGGACCTGGATTTTGATGAGAATTTGATATCTCAGGGGGGCTTTGAGGCCCCTGAGCATGATTGGGTTGATCCCATGCTGCCTTCTGGCTCACGGAATCGAAGCTCGAACAAATCAAAGCGCAAGAAGCAAACAAGACTAACAGATACGTTGTATTCGCGCAAAAGAATGCGACTCGACAAGTTGGAGGCTTCTCCACACATAGCAGTCCCGCGTGCTCCTTCCTCTCGGACAAGGGGTCGCCGTGAGAACCGCGCGAGAAATCCGTATCCGCAAAAATCTAGAGCTCCCCGTTTGAGCGTTCTCGATGCGCCCGTCTTCCAAACGTCAAGATCAGAGCAGCTGCCTGCTTTTCTCCGCGTTGCTGCACGTTCAGTGCGCCACCGAGTGGACAAGGGGAGACGCAGTCCGAAGATGAAACACATTAGATTACAGACGGCTGCAGACACTGAGGATGCAAACAGTGTCTTGAGAGAATGGCGAGCCGGAACGATCCTTCCTTCGGCGCAACCTGATGTTCGCACACCAAAATTGAACCACCCGGATTCCTTGGACAGCGCGGGCCGAGAGACACTCCAACAATTGCCAGCTCCAGAAAAAATATCCGATGGATCCGGAGACCATAGAGTCCAGATTGAGGATGAGAGTGCCTCTCCGCAGCAAAAGCCCAAGAAAGGATTGCGGCAAATGCAGCTGAAACACGTACAGTCGTTGACAAAATCCGGGCTGGCTCCCCGTCGAAATCAGGATGCTCAGAAGCGCAAAGGCGAGCATCTTCGGATATCCAAGAACGGCCTAAAACAGCCGGACTACCGGACTGCTCAGCTAGAAGGCCTTGAAGATGACTACAATCGGCGCCACCGGGCGGCAGCTTTCAAGAAAAGCCTCTCCAAACTCAATTGGAATTTCGCGGACAATTTACGCAGTGGAGCCACAGTGACCAACCCTCAGCTCTCAAAATTCTTGGAAGACAAAGACGAAGTGATACCTTTGCCAATCGGTCAGAGTCGACTTGAAAACGCCCAAGAATTGAACAATGTTCGTCCCGACTCTGAGCCGGAGTCCCGGGCGCCAGTGCGCCCGCCTCGCAAAGGACGAATCAAGCGGCCGGCTCAGCGTGTGGACACTGAAGCACGAGAGTACCGGCAGCCTAGTGAACCTTTACCTCAATATCTCGACGACCAGCCCATTCCCATGGAGACCGAACAAGTGGAAGCGGACTGTCTGGTGGGCTTAGGACCTTATGGGACACGATATTCAACAGACTTTGACGTCCTTCCACTTTCGATGGGCACATTCTTCCACGAAAGTACCTTCATCGGAGGGGGAGAGTTAAAAGCAGTCTTTGATCTTAAAGATCGCGACATTAACACACCAACCAAGGCGCTTGTGCTCAATTTCAACGGCAAGACATTTCGATGGGGCGCTTGGACTGACGAAGTGGCATCTGACCTCGGCTCTTTGTGGTCAACTGTTGTGGCAGGCCATGGTCAACACAGAAATCCTGATCTGGCCGAGTCGCAAGAGGACATCTTTTCTGGTACTGACTGCCTATGTCTGCTGAGGAAGATCTTGCGGTTTGTATCGGTGCATCTCCATTTCCTTGATCCCGTTGATCGCCGCTCCTTCGTTCTGTACATGTTCAATCTTCTCGAGATGGCTTCTGCCAAGCTTCTTCCCAATATGGCAACCTCCAAGATTTCATTCTCAGGTCAAGACCCTCAGAGCATTGCAGTCAGGGCTGCCATGTTTCTGGGCCTGGTCACATTCCAGACTTTACAAATCGCAAACAACACTACTATGGACAGCTCCATCAAGAATGACCTGGAACTTCTCTTCAAGAACGTCATGGGTTCACTGCTCAAGGCTGTCTTGAAGCACGGCATGGTTGACCTTAGGAGGTATCTCGATGACAATCGTCGCCATCTGGTCCGCGAACGCGGTATCCATGAGGACGACTTGGCCATCGAAGTCGTTGTGGTTTCTGGACACGTCTTGAACTTTGCCAAGATCTCGCAGTTTTCATTCTGGGGCCTTGTTCGAGAGGAGTTGCTTCCGCCTATCCAAAGCTCGCGGCACATCGCGACTTTTGAGCGCACGTGGTATGACATATTCACGCTTCTTCCTTACTTTGAGTTTGACACAATCGGTGTCCTCAGATCTGGTTGTCGTTACCAAACTGTTCAGGGAGACTGGTCCCTTGGCATGCCTCTCCTGAGCCGGGTTCTGAAGCTTTATCCCGGTACATCTCAGAAGCCTGGCGTGTTTGTCAACGGATATCTTCGCTCTTGTCTCTGCAGGTGCCATTGCTTGGTCCAAAATTGGAACTGGAAGCGATGCGAGCCAGCGCTGACAACCACCTTTGATTTCTTCTCGCACCGCGGCTTCAACAACCTGCAAAACGAAGAAAGCAAAGGTTCGCCAAGGTTTCTCCACATGCTGAATCAACATCCGTCCCTTGTCATCCAGCCAGACGACCGGACATTCCACGTGTTCCTGAAGACCTTGGCCGTTGGTCTGAAGGCATTGCGGAGTGTCTACAACGAGAAGCAGATTCGCAACGTTTCCTGGCGTCTGGTCCCAAACCACAGACGCAATTACCGCAAAGAAGAGGCATTGCATCAGCAAGATCTAGAAGGTCTCCGCAACCAACACGACTTGCTTTGTACGCTTTACTGGGCGTCTCCTCCAAAGTCCCGAGCCGGCCTGACTTTTCTCCGCAATCTCGTGGACCAGACTGCATCGCACCGAGAAGTTTGTCGACTTAGTGTCAAAGCCTGGTCCGTTTTGGCCAAATTCCAGATTTCTACAGACGAAGGGATCACTGCGCTTGAGCCTTTTTCCGAGTGGTTCCAAGACATCGTAACGCGGAACCTGGCTCAACACAGGTTCGCCAGGTCTGAGGCAGAAGCTCAGTACGAAGCTATGAAGTTCCAAGGGCATGATCACATCTCACCTCAACAGTTACAAATGACCATCAAGACCAACCAGTCTCAAATTCTGGCAACGATACTAGATGCCGTTGTGGGACTGAAGATGGCCATTTCAGCCGCGCATGATGTTGAAATCGCCGCTGTATTCCTTCAAGATTCCGCAGTTTGGGACTTGTTCAAACTGTTTGACGCCAAAAGCGTCGACGTCATCTCCCTGATGGTTGAGGTGGTCGAAGTTTTCCAGGCATTCATGCAGATTGTCGAAAACAAAGACAATGAGAGTTCCGGAGAAAGTCAACAGACTGAAGACAGCCAAGACTACGGAGAGTGGCCAGATCTGGAGGATGAAGGACTGGTTCCACGGCAATCTGCGAGACCAAGCGGTCCGCCCATGGACTTCCTACAAGATTCGCTCTGGCATTTGTTGTCAACTTGCTTCGGCGCAGACGTGCCTCCTGATGACAAGCTTCTTACCAAGGTAGTCGAGGCCTGGACGAGGCTCGCTGGCCGATTGGTGAGAATCGGCAAAAAGGAATGGGATAGCTATCTGGATGCCTATGGCGCAAACTCATGGCGACAATTGCAAGACACCGAGCAAACGCGGAAATATAGGCCCTACTTCATGGCGCTGGTGATGGGGCAAAATTCGACGAGCTACGAGCAGCACAAGCAAGACTTCTTGACGAGCTGGATGCTCTGTCTTGTAGAGCGCGAGTCGATGCTAAAATTTCAGCATCGCTTTACCTCGGCTTTGCTGAATGCGGATCCTGAACACCCACTTCTTCAGAACCTTCCTTTCCTGAAGAACTCTAAAGGTCTTATTGACATCAAGTTGTCCGAGTTTCGGGAGAGGCGTCTCAGTCTGATCTCGACGATTTTGGCCAACATGCGGGACGCGTACGACGAAGCGATACAGACGGGCCACGACGACCTCCCCTGCCTGCGTCGAGAGCTGAGCCACCTCTTGAAGCAACTGATGAATGCAATGAAGAGGAACTACCAAGAACTTCAGCAGGAGACATCTGTCAAAGGATCCTACGTTGCTTTTGTCCAATCCGTGGTCGAATTCCTCCAGCAATACATCTCGGAGATTCACCCCATTGACAAGTTCTTCACCGATTCGTCCGTCTTTCCTTTGCCTGCAACAGACCCTACATACGTTGTTGGGCGTCTCAAGTCCTACACGTCGAAGCTTTCCACTCCGCGGACACTGAAGCAACTTGTGACATTTGTCAAAACTGTCACTGAGCGTGCTGCTTTTGATACTCAGCAAGCGTATCTGGTGTCCCAGTTTCATGTCGCCGTGTCGAAAACTTTTGAACATGGCCCGACAACCACACTGCAGCCTTCATACGTTCCAACTCTCCGCCATGTCCTACTTCGCGCAATTTTCCCGGCCTACATCGCCCAATGTGTTTCGCAGAATGGCCTGATTTCCTCGTTCCTCCTCTCTGCCCCAATTCTCGAGGCAACCGCCCTTTTCTTCTCCGACCTCCCAATTTCGTTCTCTGCTACTGATCCACGCTCCTGCACCGTCACCACTGCCATGCTAGCTGCCGTCCTTGATGCCCTGCTTGCTGGTCCTCTGGCGCTTCTCACTACTCACACTCGCCTTCTTGAGCTGCCGCATGTGCTACGCACAGTCGCCCTTCTTTTGCATGTTGCGCAAGCCTCGGTACCGGCGGCCACATACATTGCACTGCGCACTGGATCAAATCAAGGCGCTGGTCTCGTCAAAAGGATATTGAGCATCAGAAAGTGTGCTCTCTGGATCTCGTCCATCGTTTTGGGAGCCGACGAGATCGACGCTGGTGTTCCAGACCTCGACCTGGACGAACCCGTCGATGACCTTGAACTGGTCGTGCCCCTTTCTGACCGCCATGCAGGCGCACTCACAGAGCAGGACGAGCAGGACCGGCAACAGCGGGAAGCCCGCCTCCTTTCCGACATCCGCGGCTTCTGCGAGAAGGAAGTCAAAGAGAGCCTTGAAGGTGGCGAGTGGATTCGTGTGTCTACATCGGTGGCTGCACAACGAGGTCAAGCAGACGTTGAGGCTGACGAGGAAGGACAAGACGTCTACATTTTCACGCGCGGTGGCAATCGCAGGGAGGTCCAAGTAGCCACGTGCAGCGTTGCAAGGGGGAAGCACGAAGTCGTCCAGGCGGTCGAAGCACTGTGGGCGGTCTGCGAAACATGCGGCATCGCGGTGGATGCGGGACTGGCTGTCGGGGTCGATGCAACTGCTCAAGAAGAGTTCGACCTGCGCTTGAGGAGAGCAAGAGATGTGGTGTTTCCTGGCGAGAAGGACGAAGTCGTCATCATTTGAACGGAGTCTGGGTGCAAGCGGCGGCGCCTTTTGAATTCGTCGCAACTCATGTTTTGTCAGTCCAGCAATTGATTTTTATGCGGCATCGCTTGTCTTTCAAAAATTGTTCTCTAGCATAAGCATACTATCAGCTCTAGCAAGTATGATAATTCCTGGGATCGAGTCATACTTTTGTGACCATTGGTTGAATTCCCTGTCGACAACTCGGCCAGTGCGCGCGGTCTTGTCTGCGCGCTGCGTCGTATGATTTATAAACCTAAGGCCTCTAGCACTTAAGCGATGATGAAGCATATTAACCGGCAGCACGAGAATGTTTCAAGCTCCGGACTGAGGCTCGACGATTGTTGTGGCTCACAGGAGCTGCCGATATACTGCGCCACTAGCACGCAGTTGAGTACGATGCGCCTTTTCTTCGCCATTCTGGAATGTCTACATACTTCCTGCTCCTGTGATCGCTGGGAGACGTGGATGGTTTGAGTCCGTCTGCGTTGTGAGTGCAGTACTGGTGCGGAGGCTTCCTGTCCCACCTCCCCACTGTGCTGCATCTCGGCTTTCTCTCCACTCTAACCCAAGCAGGCAGTTCCTGGATGTCGCTGGCATGTACGATCTTCTTTCATCCCGTTGACTCAAGTCGTAGCCAGACAGTGAGATGCGACTAGCAATGGGAGAAAAGGTTGGCTCAAAGTGTTTGAAGACGTCCTTGGGTCAGGGGCGAGAAAGTTGGGACGCAGCGTCACAACACCCTCTTACGTTCTCGAACTCTCGACGACCGACAAAAGACAGGGAAATCCCATCAGTAAAGCAACCCTTTGGACCAAACGGCGAAGACAAACGGTCCCGTACCGACGCGGACACCAACGAAGAAAGAAAGCTTAATCGACGCAAACTTTGCTCCGCTCCATTTTTCCTCCGTACCACGATGGCCAGCGACGGCGGTGGCGGAGGGACACACACACACATACACCCGGACGCAAGCCCATCCAAGGTACCAGTCAAGGTATTTGTAGATTGCGCGCCTGTCGCGGCCGAGGAACAATATACTCAGCCCTACATCCCATCCAACAGGTTCGCCCCACAAGTCTGTCCAACTATTCGACCCCACAACCGCTGCCAGCAGCTTGCTAAAGACGAAGCCTCCAAGCGAGGAGAGAGCGGGTGTCTGGCCAAGAAGGATCTACCTCCTGCTACCCGATCCTTTGCAGACATACCTACGCAAAAAAGGCGCGACGTCACGCACTGGTTCGTGAGCCACCACACCAGCAGCGAAGCCGCCGGAGACTCTCCCCCCTCACCTCCTCCTCCCCATTACCATGGCTGATATGGACGAGGGGCCTACCGTGCTGCGCGAGTTGCTCATCTCATTGGCCACGCTGTCGTGCTTCATGATGGTGTGTCGAGTGTACGCTCGCTACTTTCTGCTGCGCATCCCCGGCTTGGACGATGCGCTGGCCATTGTCGCGTGGGCAAGTTTAGAACCTCCCGCCCCAGTTTCACGATCTCTGGGGGGGAAATTGTTGTTGCTGTGTGTGGTTTGCAAATGGTGGACTGATTGGTTCTAGATTTTTCTGCTAGGGTTCACAGCTTGCGATTTCACTGGTGAGCCTCCCCTCCTTTCAGTCTACGAGTCGAGGCGTTTTGCTGAAAGGAAAATTGAAAGGTACCTTTTACGGCTCCGGACAGCGAAAAGATCATATCTCACCAACGAGCCTACGCACTCGCAGAAAGGTCGGTTTCCTGACTCTTCTCAGTAAGCTTTCTGACACGGGTACAGGTCATACCATCGGGATTGCTGATGTACTTCATTGCCAGCGGTCTAATACGGCTGTCCATTGCCGCCTTCTTGCCCCGATTGAACCGAGAAAGTAGGCCTGTCTGTCCCTTTATTTCGAAGACCATGAGAGAAAGAAAATTCCACTTACTTGTACCAAGGGCGGTTTCTCATCCTCGTGTACGTGCTGGCTCTTGCCATTGCCTTGACTACTGTCGGATCTTTATGTGCCTATCTTTTCCAATGCCATCCCATCAGGTATTTGCTCTGCCCGCTGTCGGAAGATGCTTTTCTGACCACAGGCAGAGCGCTTTGGCTTAACAAGCATGCTGGAATCAATTGCATAAGCAAACCCCACGAGCGAGCCATTTTCAGTACCCATGGTTAGTCCCGGTTCTGTTTTATACCACGCAACATGTGTACTGATTTTGTGGCCAGCTGCTCTCGGCATCTTCTATGATATCATGCTGTTTCTTGCTCCTCTGTGGGTGCTGCATCAGAACATGATGTTCAGTGTGCGCCTGATGAGGATAGTGTTCGTCTTTGCTGTTGGTAGGTACCCTGCGTCAAGCAGAGTCAACTCAGGATACTCACAGGCCTAGGTATTTTTGCCATCATTGCTGGAATAATTCGTTTTGCCTGTAAGTGAGGGGCTTGAAGCTCTCAGAAGAGACTGCGGCCACGTTGCTGATGCAAATGAACAGACATTGTGAAACCGAGGGATTCGACAAAAGCTACGTACGTGGAACTGAGCCCGACGCTTTGCAGAAACATTAGCCATTTTTGATTGCACAATGTGTCGACTCCTGTATCTTTGAAAATCGAGAAGAGACGCGCAAACGCGTCGTTCCTCAGGACTAACACAACACAGACACATCGCAATTCGCGGCGCCATCTGGACAAACCTCGAAGCGCACTGCGGTCTGTGGGTAGCATGCGCGCCTGCGCTCCAATCACTACTGCGTCTGATACCATCGTCGGTGCCACTCGTGTTAGCAGGCGGCGGCGAGAAGAAACCGCGGCGACGGGCGTCCCCGTTAGCTTGGCCCGGGAGCCACGGCTCGTTCCGCGACACCTTCTCGTCGACGCCGCTGTCGTCGTTCCTGGCGCGGTGGCAGTGGTCCAACGTCCTTTCTCGGCGAAATCACCAGTCAAGCAGTGATCAGACGCAGTCGTCCCGGACGCGCGTGGGCAGCACTGCGGATGATACCGTCAATTCGCACAGCCACGCGTGGCACACGGCGCCGACGACGCAGGGGCACAATGACGAGGGGCGGGGAGGCTTCGAGATGGAGGCTGGGGGGCACGCGGGCAAGGACTTGGAGAGAGGCAATGGCGATGGGATTTATCGGACTATTGTCATCAGCCAGGAGAGCGATTCGCGACTGGCCTCTCGCGATGGTGGTGCGGATGAAGGTCGAGAGAGAGAATAGTCGGGCAACGTAAAGACATGGCGTTAAGACATGGCGTTTTCTTTCTTCCAAACACAAGGTTCAAGATGTCTTCAAAGCTCGTGGTGGATCCAGAAGAGGCTGTAAAGAGGCTGGAAACGTGATGAAGTCAGTGTTCGAGTGAGGCAGTGGGTGGTCACAAGCCCGTTACCAGATTGGGTAAGTCGCGTGGTTTCACACCCCAAGGCGCCGCGCCCCACGTTTCTCATGCACCTTGATGTCTCCAACTCAAATACAAACACTTGCGCAATTCTGGTTCATCATCCTTACACCGACCGACCTGTCCTGACCTTGTCCAATTTTCATCAATTTCACATCCTCATTGTCTGGTATTGCCTCAACTTCTCATCAACCACATTCTGGCCCTTGCCTTTGTCCCTCATATCGTCATGCTCAAAATTTCGTCAAGTTTCTTCAAAGCTCCTCCATGTCGTCGCCAATCGAGCTGATGCTCAGCGGGCCCCTCTTCACCATGATGGTCATGACTTCGTACAAGGCGTCGGCCGCAGCCATGGTCGTATGCTCGGCGTTGGTGTCGTAGGCCGGGGCGACCTCGACAATGTCGGCACCAATCAGGTTCATGCCATCGAGACCTCTGATGATGGTGCGAAGTTCGCGCGTGGACCAACCGCCGGTCTCGGGCGTGCCGGTGGCTGGGGCGACTGTCCACAGCAGTCAGCACCATTCCATCCAACACACCAGAAAGAGCATGGGGGACTTACAGGCTGGGTCGAGCGTGTCAATGTCGATGCTGAGGTACGTGGGCCTCTCGGTGCCGACGCGGTCGCGGATCTTCTTGACGATGCCGTCGATGCCGATGGTGTCAATTTCGCGCGCCTCGACAATCTCGAAGCCGCAGTAGCCGTCGTTCTCGTAGTCGGAAAGACCGCTCAGCGTCGTGCGGATGCCGGCGTGGATGTTGGAGTCGTTGGCGAGCAAACCCTCTTGCGCGGCGTGGTAAAAGTAGGTGCCGTGGTTGATGCTGGCAGTGTCTGACGGAGCACCACCAAACACCTTGGGGCGCCAGGTGTCACTTGTTGCGGTCAGCTTAGCATTCTAGGAGAGACAGGAGCGAGAGCATACAGGTGAGAGTCAAAGTGGATGACGCTGACAGGGCCGTACTCGCGGTTGATGCTGCGGAGCAGAGGCAGCGTGATGGTGTGGTCACCGCCCATGGTGATGACACGGGGAAGAGTCTTGCCCTTCCTCGACAGACCCTTCTTGTGGGCATTCGTGGCCGGAGCACGGGACAGAATCGAGTTGTGACCCTCCTCGATCTGCTTGATGGCCCAGACGTTGTCGTACCTTTGTCCCGGTCAGCCAGCAATCCCAAAACAAATTACTTATACAAGAAGACTTACGAAGTCACAGGCACATCACCGCAGTCAAGGATGGTGGCCCAGCTGTTGAAAGGGTTGGCGTCCAGGGGGACATTGTATCCTCCGCTAAATCCAATTCTCCGTGAGCCTTGATCCTCCGCGAATCACTTGTGAGCTTCTGCTCTTTGATGGCAAAGGGACATACTAAAGATTGAGGCGGCGAGAACCTTGTCTTATTCCGGAAGGACCAAAACGAGCACCCGGCCTGTACGAAGTACCTGATCACAGTCAGCTTTGTTGACCCAAGATACATCAAAGTGTGCAAGTTGTCCGCAGCAGGACCACGAGCAGCGCATGACCCTGCTGTGCGCATCCAGGTCTCGACTACTGTCCCCGGTTTCGCCGCGGACAACCGATCGCTTCGTCGACGCAGAAATGAAACTAACCGGTATCAAATGGAGCACCTGGGAATGGCCAGTTAGCAGGATATCTCTGTGCCGAGAAGGCCTTCAACACACCAAGGAACGCAATGTCGTACTTGACGTCGTCGGTAGCGAGACACGGCGAATAGGCGACACGACCAAAGGTCGAGATGCCGCTGAACACCGAGTCTGCTTGGGTGCCACCGTCGCCGGGGAGAGTGTTGTACCAGATGCCCTTGTGAGGGCCCTCAAGAGGCTCTTGCCTGTGGTCGCTGTGGGCAGCCACTAGCGCAGCGACGCTGGCGAGAGTGGCAACGGTCTTCATGGCCAATAACTTTCTGGACAATCCAATGGGCAAAGAGGATCAACAAGACGACGCGAGACAGCGCAACGGGAAATAGAAAGAGCCTGGAAAGACAGAGGGACAGGCAGCAAGGCGAAGTAGGTGTCATCCACTCGAGCAGCAGAAGTCGAACAACAAAAGAGCTGGTTAGCCGTGCTGCTGCGCTTCGTTGGTTTCTTTTTGAACCCACACCGCAGCGGGGGAGAGGATCCACAGACCCAGCGCCAGCAACGGCGCGTTGGTAAACCAAGCTCGTGCCTGGCTTGACTGACGTCCTCCACACAGACAGACAGGCGGAAAAAACATCTGCAGCAGGCAGGCATGGATGACGGAGCCACCAGCCCAACCCATCTTCCATGTCCATTCCGTATCCACGCCACGCCAATGGTCCAATTGGTCCTGTCCATATCTCCCGCATCTACCTTTCTGCAACCTTGGCTGGCCTGCGTGACCGAGCCTGACCGATCGCTCTCGCCACGTCGTTGTCCGTTGTCGTTGATGTGCATATACACATCTGTGAGCAGACAGGACAACTTACCTAATGTCGTCATTACCAACCGCTCTTACACGTCGCGCCCTCTGCACGCAATTGGTTGATCTGCCCGTGCCCCGCCGCCGGCTCGCTGGGCCCGCCGCTATCCTGCGCCCTATCTTGATTATCCACAGATGGGCCTGAGGAGCGTGGTGGCTGTTGCAGTCGATTCGATTTTCTGCTCTCGTGTCTCGACGCTCTTCCGAATGCTTGGCTTAGCCTTCGATAAGGAGAAGATCACTCACTTAATTTTCCAATTCAACCATTATTGACCATCGACCTGTCTTGCCTACCAACGGCAGCGGCAAGTAAACAAGCAACCCGCGCGCATCATCACCCCACCATGTACATACATCGATGATAAGCAGCGCTGAAAAACGGCGTTTACTAACACACAAGCGGCGGCCCGAGCTCAAGTTCTCCCCTGACTTGCCCTGGCTGTTGTGCGCGTCGATCCGCCGTCGATCGCGCAGCTGCACAGCCGACCAATCAGCGTCGCGCGTGGCTACATGTAGCTACTAACGGCGTGACCAACGTCATCCCTGCAATCTATCTATACACGCGCCTTGCTCGACAGAGATTTTACAGACATGGTTGACTGCCGCGTGGTGGTGCTGGATAAGGATGTCGTCGTTGTTTTTTACTACGGTCCAGTCTCGCTCCAGTCAGTTAGTCAGTCAGTCAGTTGATCAGTCTCCACTTCCCTTCGCTCTGAATGATCGACGCCTTGGTTCGCCGTCGCCGTCGCCGCCATCGCTGTCGTTCCTGTCGCGTGGGATAAGGCACATACATGCGCAGTGCAGTGACATATCCCATCCCGAGCACAGCAGCTGTCTCTCTTCTCGAGGGCCTGCCCGCCCGCTGGCCTCGACAAACGCATGTACAGTACAAACCGAGCGGTGCAAAGCCATTTTTTATGGTAGTAGAGGCGAGAGTGTTCCTGCTGGCTGAGTGCGTGGTCGTGCTGCTACCTACCTATTGTACATATGACGGGCATGAAGCAGAGCTCTGCTGCTCCTTTTGAGCGTGTGTTCGTGAATTTGGCTGGCGTGGGAAACTCGGATTTGAGGCGCGGCGGCCACCAATGATGATTGAGAAAGTTGTTTCTTTAGTTTTTCATCCTTCTTTGGGAAAATCGGGAGATGTTGAATGGATTTTTTGGGTCTTGACGTGTTAGATGTCTTTTGTCTTTATATGTACACCCGGTCTATGTGTACTAGGCGTCTAGACATCGCCCTGCTTGCCTCTCGTGCGTATGTACACCATCGCCATGAAACCAAGAAGGAAAGAAAGAAACAGAAAGGAATCCACAGCTAGCTGCATCCATCACTCATCATAGCCCCCCCTGGCCCATCCCCGACTCAACCCTCTCCCCATGATCCATCCGCTCAAACGCCTTTTTAACCTGATGCTCCCAATTACTGCACGCGACAATAATCCACTCGAGCGCGCCGACGAGGTACAGCGCGATGCACTGGCCGACCCAGAGGCCGGCGAGGCCCCAGCCATGGAAGGCGAGGTAAATACCGAGCGGCAGCGCGCCGGCATAGTACGACACCATGTTGACGGCGGCGCCGATGTGCTGGCGCCCCATGCCGCGCAGCGCGCCGCCGCAGCTGCCGTTGAGCCCGTCGGCGATTTGAAAGAGCGCCACGTACGGCATCACCTGCGCCGTCAGACGCACGACGGCCGCGTCGTCGTTGAAGATGCGCGCGTACACGTCCTTGACCCCCATCAGCACCGCGAGCACGATGGCCCCGAGTGCGATGCTAAGCCAGGCGGCCGTGTTGGCGGCGCGCGCGGCGCCGCGCGCGTTGCGTGCGCCTAGCAGGTTTCCAACGCGCGCGCTCGTCGCGACGCCCACGCCGAACGGGATCGTGTTCATGACCTGGTCGGTGGTCATGATGACGGACTGGGCGGCCAGCGGGATGGTGCCTAGGCGGCCGGCGGCGAGGGCGACGATCTCGAACGCCCACCACTCGGTCCCGACGTGCACGACGCCGAGGAAGGCGAGGCGCGCGAACACGCGCAGGTTGCTGAGGGCGGCGCGCGGGGCCCAGCCGCCCCAGCACTCGCTGCCGCCGAAGAATCGCGCGTAGGCGACTAGCAGTGCGAATGAGAGCCAGTAGCATATCCCTGTTGCGAGGGGCGCGCCGAGCAGACCCATTTCGAAGGTGTAGACGAAAAGGTAGTTGAGGGCGGCGTTGAGCGGCGATGTGATGCACAAGACGTACGTTCCTGGACGCATAATTTCTGCTGCGGGTTAGCATGGACTGTCCGGATCCAGGCGTGGTAACGTACCCTGAGCTTGAAGATACTTCTTCATGCATTCAAAGTAGATGTACCCGAGACCTCCAGGCACCAGGACGCTCAGGAACTTTGCCGAGTCTCGCGCAATGAAGTCTTCTTGACCGAGGGCTTTGAAGACTGGCTCGGAAAAGATCCACAAGATGGCCACGGGGATGTAGAAGAGGGTCAGAATGAAGAAGGAGCGCTGCAGAATGATTCCCAGGTCATGCTTGTCACGGCTGCCCGTGAAGCTCGCGGACGCCAGAGTATCAATGGCGGTGGTTCCTCCGAGGGCAATCAGCCATGCTGATGCCATGGCAAACATGTACGAAAAGGCCGCAGTTGCCAGCGCCTCCGCAGAGAGACGGCCGACGATGAGAACTGAGATTGTCTGCAACGAGTTTTGGAGTGTGTAGGCCAAGATGACTGGTACAGAGCTCTTGAACAGTAGCCAGAATTCGGCCAACACCAACTCCGTTTGGCTGCGTCCTCCATCTTCAAGATCGATAATTTCGCCCTCTTCTCTTTCGCGCGGTGGCAGAAGCGAAGTGTACTCATCCGGCGTTTGGAGGTGCGACAGTGGTTGCTTGTTGTCGCGCCGCAGGAACTTTGGGAGCCATGATCGCGCACTTTGTATGTCGTCTTGTCGGCTTTCCATGGTGGTCCGTCCGGTGCGCTTGGAAGTTTGCGAGAGAAGCCAAAAGGAAAAATGTTGCAGAAACGCTGCAATACTAGAAGAAAAAAACAAAGGACGCTCAGCGAGCACGAGAACAAGCCACACTCAGGCCAAGGTGGTGCGAAAGGAAAAAGATTCTTGATGAAATGAATTGCGGAGCGTAGGTCACTGAAAATGCTCAAGAACCAATGTAATAATGCAGACAGTCACGGCGGAGTCTGGATGGCCAGCGGGCGGCACAGTGGCAGCGATAAGAGCGATCAATTACGCCATGGCAGTTGCATGAAGCCAGCGCAAAGTTTGGTCGGCGGCACTCTGTTGTAAGCAGCGAGAATAATCGAGACAGGTGCAGAGACCAGACGATTGGCAAGTGGTTGTACGGGGGCATACGGAGTCGATGGCCGGCGAGCGTGTCGAAGGACGTGAGACAGGGATGACGAGCGTCTTATCGCCGTCGCAGCAGGCTTGGACTTGACTAACTCGGTCGGCTAAGCATTACTGCATGTGCGCAGCTGGAGTTGATTTCAAGGCGGAGGCCGTCTCCGCAGGCATCGCCAACGGCGGCCAGATTGAAGACGTAGTGGAGAGACATCGGATGTTGCCTGAGGTGGACGGGAGTCTGGTTCTGGATGACAAAGGCTCCCTGGCTCGTGCTGCCTCGCCAATTCGTGGGCGGTGACAGGCGGCAGTTTGTTCTCCACTGGCGCTCTGGCGCTGCTTTGCTGTTCGGTCCCAAACAATTCAAACGACAACTCCAACCTCACATCAATCTTTCTGGGCATCCCGCACCAAAACTCTCCACTTGACCACAACCATGCAGGAACTCCAGCTCTCCCGCGACTTTCACGTCGTCATACAAGGTGTCCGCCTCACACTTGGCCACTTGCTGATAGCCGGACCACAGTAGTTTGAGATAAGGAACGGCAGCCTTTTCCGAAATCAGTCAACACTATCCGGATCGCGTGGGACAGGGTGCGGCATGGAAATTTCCCTCTTGCTGCTCACACTAGCTTGAAGCCATCAAAGTCGTAGCCGCATATGGCGGCCATCATTCGGTAAGGATTGGGCTTGTCCCTCCCGGCTCGCGGCCGTGTGTCTCTTCTTGTCCTCTCCTGTCCAGATTTTGCTGTATTATTGTGAATCAGGTCGACCACTGGTATAGATAGACCAGGTCTGAGTCCAAACTCTTATTCATCTTCAATTTGAACGCTTTCCGCAGCATTGACGGTCTCTCGCTTCCTGTTCGTTCTTGACTTTTTGAGCATCTTGTCAAAATGGAAGCAGTAACCGGGCCAGCGCCAGAATACTCGCAGCTCAGCACTAAAGCATCGGATTTGACAAACAACGAAAAGAAAGATGGCGTCGTCGAAAACTCGTCACACACGACGCTCGAGGTCGAGCATGTCGTGGTCCTCAAACACGGCGTGAGGCTTCATCCGCAGCCCACGAGCGATCCCCTGGATCCACTGAACTGGTCTACCGCCCGGAAAAATTCCATCCTCATCATTCTTATGGCTTTGTACTTTGAATTCACTTACCTTACTACAACCAGTAAGTTCTTCATCCTCAAGTTCCAGTCAGTGATTGCTCACTGTCCCCAGCCGTACCTTCGTTCCCCGAAATCGAAGAGCAATACAGAATTGGCTTGGACCAAGTAAACTGGACCGTCGCCATCCCAGCCCTTGGCCTTTCTGTCGGACCTTTCCTGTGGTCCCCGCTCGCCGACATCTTTGGACGGCGCATCGTCTTCATCGTCGGAACTCTGATCGCCTTTATTTCCACCATTGGCGCAGCCGTCGCACCTAATTATGGCGGTTACATGGCTGCGAGATTTTTCCAGGGTCTCGGCGCTGCGCCTGCTTCGACGGTTGGCATGGCCATTATCAACGACATGTTTTTCGAATACCAGAGAGGCCTGAAGCTGGGGATGTGGGTGCTGGCCCTGGATATGGGTCTCCTTCTCGGCCCGCTCATTGGAGGCTTCATGGATCTTGTCGACCACTACTGGATCCAGTGGTTGAACGCCATTCAATTCGGCGTCATCCTGCTTGCAGAAATCTTCTTCCTGCCAGAGACTCTGTACCCCAGGAACAAGATGCTGACGCGTATGCCTTACGTCGAGGGGCTCGATCACTCACAGTCAACTGTGGACATGGAAAAGACACAACGGGCACCCAGCGTCGCCACCGGGGTCGATCTGAAGCGCACAAAGAACCTCCCCTTTTTCAACTTCAAGCCCGTACCCGGAATGCAGCATCCGAGCATCTTGGACCACTACATCCGGTTCGGAAAGATGTTTGCGCTCCCAACTGTGTCCATATCGGTCCTGATCTACGGCTTTGGCTGGTACTGGTGGATCATTTCCATCATCACATACATCCCCACGGCGTACGCGCAGTACTCGCCGCAGATCCAAGGACTGCTGTTCATTGGATTGATTTTGGGGACGCTATTTGCCGAGCTCTTCTGCTCCGGGCGTCTCAGCGACTGGATCATCGTGAAGCTGATGGGAAAGAATGGAGGCATCCGCGTCGCTGAGATGCGCCTGTGGCTCGTGTATCCGGCGTGTCTGGTCACGACCGTTGGGCTGATTCTCTGGGGCATCAGCATCGACAAGGGGTACCACTGGATCGTCGGCCAGATTGCTTTCTTCCTCAGTAAGCCCTTTCTCTTTTCCCCTTCCCAAGTCTTGCACAAGCTCACAAAATCATAGTCGCCGCGGGCATCCAAACCGGCAACACCATCATGGCCGCCTACACGGTCGACTGCTACCCGCTGCAGTCGATGAGCGTCGTCACCTTCTACGCCGTCTTCCTCAACTTCAGCGCCTTTGTCGACCCCTTCTTCATCGTGCCTTGGGTCGAGGGCTCCGGCTACACGTGGAGCTTCGCCGCGCAGGGCATCATCACTGCCTTTTCGGGCCTCGTCGTCATGGCCCTGATTCATCGGTACGGTCCCAGGATCCGCGCCAAGGCTGGCGAGCCGGGCTGGGTCAATCCCGAGTACAGTTCCTTGTGATGATTTTTCCCTTTTCTTTTTTCTTTCTTGTTGAGGGAGGGCGCTGCAAGATGCAAAGAAGATGGCGGTTATTTGTGGAAAAGTTATATACCCCGGGGGTAGGAGAGAGCCGAGCGAGCCAGAGCGAGGAAAACAGCCGAATCAACATTATTCTTACATTTAACCTTGATTCAATCAGAAGCGCGTCGCGTCTTCGTTTTTCCAGCGCACGCAATCCCATCACAGCTGAACGCACCATTGAATTTTGCTTTTGCCGCGTGCCAGCACATCCATCGCACGACTCGCTTCCGAAACACGGCGAAGGAGAATCGCCGTAACGTTCCCCCTTCTCAAACCTTGTAACACAAAAGCAACACACACCACCAAAACGGTTTGAATTGAAGCGTCCAACTCCAGTCGCCATGCCACGCGCTCCGTCCCGAAAAAGGAAGCACGCAGTATCCCGATCTACGATCTACGCGCCGCCCTGTTGTCTCGTTTCTATTCGCCGATAAGAGAGGCAATGCAGCGCGGTGTCAGCCTTGCATTCTTCTGCTTTCTGTCTCGCTCTGGAACTTTTTGCATTCCTTGCGACAGACAGCAAGCCAACCAGCCAGCCAGCCAGCCAGCGTAGGGGAGACAGACGGGTTTTTAAGTTTGATCTCCGCTGCATGGACGCACGCATGCAAACGTACCTCCGTTACTTGCTGACGGTGTTGGATACCTACGTAGGTGGATGGCTGCAGACCAACCAGCCAACAGAACCCCTTCCTTGTGCCAAACGCAATCGCCAACGACCGAGCTAGAAAGCAAACACACCCTCCCGCCTACTTGCCCACTTTGTCTGGTCTGGTCTGGTCTGGTCTGGTCTAGTCTGCTATCTTACCTGCCCGTGCAGTGCCTTGCCTGGGCAGCAGAGCTGAGACGACAAAACGACGACAACGACGACTGCAATAAACCTGGTTGCCTTAAACAGGTCCACACACGCAGTCAGTCAGTCATACCAAACAAAGCACCAACCAACAAACCAACAAACCAACCTGCCTACATATGTAAACAAATACCACAGCAAGCCGCGCATATACACACATAGCACCGCATCACCTCAATGTCCACATCATCCAGCACCGACAAAACAGTCGACGACGAAACGTCGCCGCTCCTCTCTCCCTCTCCCTCGCCATCCCCGTCCTCATCCTCATCCTTCTTCTCCACCTCGACATCCACCCGCCCCGACCACCACGACCACCACCGCCGTCGCTGGCGCCCCACCGCCATCTGCCACCTGCTGCTGCTCGTCGTCGTGTGTCACGAGTCGGCCGACGTAGTCGCGGGCCCAGCGCTGACGCGCATCTACGAGGCCGTATATTGCCGCCAGTATTATGCGAGGCGAGGCGGTATTGGTGGTGATGGTGGTGGCGGAGTAGGAGGTGTGGGGGGAATTGCTGGTGTTCCGGAGGAGTATTGCAAGGTGCCGCAGGTGCAGGGCGAAGTGGCGCTGCTTAAGGCGTGGCAGGTGTTTTTTGATGCTGCGGGAAGTATGTTGTGTTTTCCTTTTTTCTTTTCGCGTTTGGCGTGGTGGACGGGGTTTTTGGGGCGCAAAGAGATGAATGTGTATTCTTCAAGGGAGAGGTACGGGGAGAAAGGCGATGCATGTGGCTAATGCCCTCTAGGTCTGCCCTTTGCCATCCCATGGAGCTACTTTGCCGATTCGTATGGCCGCAAGCCCATGCTGTTGATTGTGGTTGCGGCCTTCTTTGCCAAGTCGGTCTGGATCCAAGTCGTCTGTACGATGGCATTTCCGCTCGCCTAACATCTCGAATGAGTTTGCTCCTATGCTGACCTTGGCTCAGGCTATTGCTGGAGGACGCTGCCCATCAGGTTGGTCTGGCTGGGTGGTTTGCATTCGATTTTTGGAGGCGGTGCCGTTGCTGGTGCTGTGCTCTACACGTCCATTGCAGACGTGACGGATCAAGATGAGAGGTGTGTGCTTACCAGATGACGTCGTCGAATCGAGCTGAAAATGATAGGGTGAATGTCTTCTTCCGATTTGGCGCGGCGCAGCTGTTTATAAACTTTGTTGCAACACCGCTGAGCGCCTCGCTGATGCAATTCGGTCCCTTCACCCCAACCGCAGTCGGATCTGTGATTTTCTTCTTTAGCTTCACCCTGGTGTGCTTCTTGCCAGAGACCATGAACTACAAGGAGGCTCCTGAGCCGACGTCCCCCGAACCGACGGAAGCTGGAAGCTGTGGTGGCACGGAAGAAACAACCATACCGCGCCGCGTCAAAAGCCTCTTCAAAACCCTGCAGCACTCGGCCGCGTTCCTGACATCGGATACGCGCATCTTGGTGCTCTTGCCCAGCTACAGCGTCCACCTGCTGCTGTACAACACGACCGACCTCCTGCTGCAGTACACGTCGGCGCGCTACCGCATCCCCATCTCGCGCGCCACGCTAGTCGTCTCGCTGCAGGCCGGGCTGGTCATGATGACGCTGCTGCTCGTGCTTCCCGCGCTGGCACACCATCTAACCAAACGAATGCGCTTCGCAGCTCAACGCAAAGATTTGATACTGGCGCGCTGGTCGGCCGCCGCCATGGGCGTCGGCTTCCTAGGCATCGGTCTCGCGCCCTCGTTGCCGTGGCTCGTCGCCGCGCTGCCAGTCCAGGTTGTAGGCTGGGGCGTCATGTTTCTGATTCGCAGCTTGGTCACTAGTTTCGTCGAACAGCACCATGTGGCGCGTTTATACACGGTCTTGACGCTGGTTGATGCTGCGGGGCTCATGGCTGGCACGCCGGCTTTGGCGGGTTTGTTTGATTGGGGCTTGTCGGTGGGCAGTTGGGCGAGTGGGCTGCCGTTCGTGGCGTGTGCGGGAGCTCTGGCGGCGGTGGGTGTGGTGCTGAGTTGGATCCGCTTGGATGAGAAGACTGGGGAAGAAGATGCAGAAGGAGAGCGGAGCTTGCTTTTGTCTGGGGCATGATTATGTTTATTTACTGGACGGATTTTGGATTATCTGTTTCTACAGAATCAGCGACGTAGTGATAGATAGATTAGATTCGGTAGGAGGCAGAAGCGTAAGAGCAAGAAGATGGAAAGCCATGAGGTAGTCAGAAAATTTGTCAAGGGTTTAGTAGATGTCGAAACGTGATGGCGGCGATGGTGTTGATCCATTCGATGTTCTGTTTTGTCAGTGCTCCGAAGACGTCATTCGTAGATGACACTAACCCGTTTGCGACGGAACCCGAGTCAGGCGAGTCTGGGGAAGGAACCGAGGTGGTCAATCACATGCATCTTTCGAGCTTGGGTGCCACCAGTTCCTCGTTGCGGCTACATCCACAACCGCATCTCCCGATTCTTGCAACGGGCGAGCATGCCATCTCTTCCAGGGCAGATTCTCCGTCTCCAGATGCGCAAATAAGCGCAAACCTCCGCCATGGCCGTTCAGTCGAAGCTTTTGTCCATGGACCGCTCCACCTTGGACCGCTCCAAGGCCCTCGTGAACGAGCTTACTTCGCAATACCTGAAGCATCGGACTCGCATCTCCCGCGCCGTCTACCTCACTCTGTTTGTTGCCCTCGTCAACCGCATCCGCATCGCCATCTCCGAGCAAAAGGCTGCGTCCACCCGCCAGGCCGAGGGCCGCAAAGTTGGCACTGGAGCGACCGAGGGCGAAGCCACTTCGCGGAAGAAGGTCGAACTCAACCGCGAATTCTTCAGAAATCTCTTCCGGCTGCTTAAGATTGTCATACCGGGATGGCGGAGCAAGGAGCTTCGACTGCTCATCAGCCACACCGTGTTCCTCGTCCTGCGGACTCTGATAAGTCTGTACGTCGCTGAACTTGATGGAAAGCTGGTGAGCAACCTTGTCCGCGGCAGAGGCAAAGACTTCTTGACTGGCCTGGTCTGGTGGATGACGGTTGCCATTCCCGCAACCTTTACGAACTCAATGGTAAGACGACAATGCTTCGCTCCATCCTACTGGTCGCTGATCGATGACAGCTTTCGTACCATCAATGCAAACTGTCCCTCCAATACCGAACCCGCCTCACAAATTACATCCACAACAAGTACCTCTCGCAGATGACCTTCTACACCCTCTCCGCCCTCGACGATCGGATAAAGAACGCCGATCAGCTCATCACTGTCGACGTCGCCAAGTTCTCAAACAGTCTTGCAGAGTTGTATTCCAACATTGCGAAACCGGTCTTGGATATGATCATCTACAACTACTCGCTGTCTCGTAGTGTCGGAGGAGAAGGTCTATTCATGATGAGCCTGATCGTGCAGCTGTCGGCAAGTGTCATGAGGGCTCTGACGCCTCCGTTTGGCCGATATGTGGCAGACGAGGCGCGTTTGGAAGGT
Organism: Phyllosticta citriasiana; assembly: GCF_038021145.1. Taxonomy (NCBI): domain Eukaryota; kingdom Fungi; phylum Ascomycota; class Dothideomycetes; order Botryosphaeriales; family Phyllostictaceae; genus Phyllosticta; species Phyllosticta citriasiana. The sequence goes on along the minus strand of NW_027117282.1, from coordinate 239,252 downwards.
GAATTCCGATTCCAACATTCCAGGCTCATCGACTACAGCGAGGAGGTCTCGTTGTACGCTGGTCACGAGGCGGAGAAGGATACGCTCGACAAGGGATACTTCACCTTGATCAAGCATGTCAACCGGATCCTGAGAAGAAGATTTTACCATGCCATCATGGAAGACTTTGTCATCAAGTATTTCTGGGGTGCTCTGGGGTTGATGCTCTGCAGTGTGCCAGTATTCTTCAAGATACCCGGCGTTGCTGGCAACAACATGGGAGACCGGACCGAAAGTGAGTCTCAAACAAATCTCGCACCCGTGATGCTGGGCTACCCGCTAATTCTTCCAGGTTTCGTCACCAACCGGCGAATGCTCCTCAGTTCTTCGGATGCTTTTGGACGTGTCATGTTTTCCTACAAGGAAATCACAGAGCTGGCAGGGTACACCTCACGTGTCTCCACCCTCCTCGATGTGATTGAAGAAATTCAAGCTGGTCACTTTGAAAAGAAGCTGGTTTCCTCAGCAAACACGGAGGAGAATGCGGCTGTGTTGAGGGGCCGCGGCAAGGTGTCCGAAGGCGAAGATATCGAGTTTGTGGACGTGCCGATCGTTTCGCCCAACGGTGACGTCCTCGTCCGCGCTCTCAGCTTCACCGTCAAGCCTGGTGACCATCTTCTGATTGTGGGACCCAATGGATGCGGCAAGTCCTCTCTCTTCAGGATTTTGGGTGGACTGTGGCCGGTGTACGGCGGCACTGTCAGAAAGCCACCGTTTGAGAGCATTTTCTATATCCCACAGAGGCCTTATTTGTCGCGAGGGACATTACGGCAGCAAATCACCTACCCGGACAACTTAAGGCAAATGCGCGACAAAGGAATCACGGACGCGGACCTCCTCCGCATTCTGTCGGTCGTGGAGATTGAGTCCATCGTTGACCGGCCTGGTGGATGGGATGCGGAGCAGGAGTGGGCCGACGTTCTCTCGATCGGTCTGCAACAGCGCGTTGCCATGGCGAGACTGTTTTACCACGCTCCAAAGTACGCCATCTTGGACGAGTGTACCAGCAGCGTGACGCTCGAGATTGAGAGGATCATGTATGACGAGGCAAAGAGGTTGGGCATCACCTTGATGACTGTCAGCCACCGGAGAAGTTTGTGGAAGTACCACTCGAACATTTTGCAATTCGACGGACAGGGCCATTGTATTTTCACCAAGTTGGACGCTGAGCGGAGACTGCAGCTGGAAGAGTAAGTGTCGGACGAACAAGTTTGACTGGATAAATGCTGACTAGACCCACAGTGAGAAGGAAGAGCTGGAGCTCCAGCTGAGGGCTGTGCCGGAGATTGAGAAGCGGATTGCCGAACTGACTGCCTGATGTTGACTCGACGTTGAACGATCAAGTGGCTCTCGATCTTTTCATGCTGTTGAAGCGTTTGTGTAAGAGGTGCACATAGAATGTGTGAATCAGGAGCACACTTTTGGATGCACAGTCCATCAGCGTTTGAATTTTGGTCATTTCTGCATGCCTGGGTACACCCATAGACCAAAGAAAGAGTACCACTTGTGACTAGTCAATATCATGTGATGATGTTTGTTGCGCGCCTCGACGCGTTTCCCGTTGAGCGATGGTTGGCTTGCCGAGAGGTCGCCTCAGGACGGCGCGTCGGCGGTGTTCGTTAATTCGGACTCGACCACCAACAAAGGGAACCGCCCGCCCGCGTCATCCTCCAGCTGCCACCTCACAACCTACCCCAAGCTCCCCGCTACCACCCACCACAGCTCTCCGAAAATCGCCCGTTCATATCGACGCCAAACGACATCTCTCCGCGACGACTACGCCCAACTGTCGTGACCACAACAACCTCCGGAAGCTTCGTGTCATGAAGTGCGCATAGCCTCAGAACGCCGCGCGAGGAACAACACACAAGCCGCGATAGCACACCATCCTCGCACCCCACCACCACTGCCAATATGGCCGACGAAGTCGATCTCAAGGTCGGCCAAGTTGTCGAGCTGGTCAATGGCCGCGTCGCGACGGTGCGCTTTATCGGCGAAACCCAATTCGCGTCGGACGAGTGGGTGGGCGTCGAATTCGACGATGCGTCGGGCAAAAACGATGGATCCGTCCAAGGGGAAAGATATTTCGACTGCGAGCCCGGCCACGGCATGTTCTTGCGCCGGACGGGCGTCTCGCAGGTCCTGGAGCAACCGAAACCAAAGGCGCCCGCGAAGCCGGCGGCGGCAGCAGCTGGAAGGGCTCCGGCCAAGTCTGTGAGCCGGCGGCCCGGAGGATCCGTGGATCAGGGCAAGAGCAGGCCGAGCAGCGTTGTGACCGAGTCGACGAACAGCAGACCGAGGCTGGGGAGTAGGCCGACTAGCATCGATACCGGGAGGGTAGCGGCGTCGGGGACGAGGATTGGGGTGAGCTGCTTGTCCACGCCCGCTGTGGCGCAAAGACTGATTCGTTGTAGTCTCCTACAAAGCGACCAGCTGCAGGCTCAATCTCTCAGCGCGCACGTCCCAGCTTAGGTGGTGGTGCTGCGGCTAGCAGGAGGGTGTCCAATGTTGCGTCTTCTGCGAGCAAGGCTGCGACCCCCGCCGCACCAAAGCACACGCCCAGGCCCTCTTTGGGCGGCCCAACTCGTTCGGGTTCGGCGAGGACGTCGAGTACGGAGACTCCCAAGCCGGCCGCTCGTCAATCTCTGGGTGCCGCGAAGCGGACCCCACCTCATACGGGCAGTTCGACGCCAACGAGCACGCCAGCTGCTCAACGCAGCACCAGCAGCTCGCAAGATAAACAGCAGATTCAGGAGCTCACCACCAAGGTTGCCTTCCTCGAGTCCAAGCGGAATGAGGACCGTGAAAGGATCGTCACTCTGGAGCGCGTCCAAGAGGAACGCGACAGGTTCGAGCAAATTATTCAGAAATTGCAAAACAAGATTCAACCACTTTCTCAAGAAAACTCAGAGCTCAAGAAACATCTGAAGGATGCCGAGGGCCGGTTGGAGCAGGTGGAGACTCTTCAGGCAGAACATGAGTCGATTATGGAAATGGCGACGTTAGATCGCGAGATGGCGGAAGAGCAGACCGAAGCGTACAAGGCCGAACTCGACGCCGTCAAAGAGAAGCTCGAAGAGATTGAACTCGAGAATGAAATCCTCAAGGGTGAGAATGACGAGCTCAGCAAGGACATGAGTCCTGAAGAACGGACAAGCCAGGGATGGATCCAGATGGAGCGGGAGAATGAGAGGCTGCGCGAGGCTCTCATCCGCCTGAGGGATATCACTCAACAGTCCGAGTTGGAGTTCAGAGACCAGATCAAGGGCTTGGAAGAAGACGTCCAAGAACTGTCTGGCGTAAAGGGGCTCTACGAAGAAACTAAGGCTGCGCTCGCGGACGCTGAAGCCGACAGGGAGGAGCTCCGCCAACAGCTCGAGGCCGCTCTCGGCGCTGAAGAGATGATTGAGGAGCTCACCGAGAAGAACCTTTCCCAGAGCGAGTACATTGAGAACTTGAAGGCTACCATCGAAGAGCTCGAGACGATCAAGGAGCTCAACGACGAACTTGAGATTAACCACGTCGAAAACGAGAAGCAGCTCCTGGAGCAAATCGACTATAAGGATGCTGTCATCACAGACTTTGGCCGTCGTGCTTTGCAGCAAGACGAGACCGTCGCAGACCAGGAGTACACCATCATGAGGTTCCGCGAGCTGGTCACCAATCTGCAGTCAGACATGGAGGACATGCGGGCCTCGAGAGAAATCAGCGAGACCGAAGCCCAGGAGCTGAACAGCCGGTCCAGAGCCATGATGGATCTCAACAGGCAGCTGCAGCAATCGGCCTCGAGCACGAAGGTCAAGACTATCGACATGGAACTCCGCAAGCTGGAGGCCCAGGAGGCGGCCGAGCATCTTGCCATTGTGCAGCTCTTCCTTCCCGAAGCCTTCCACTCGGAGAGAGAATCCGTCCTCGCCCTGCTGCGCTTCAAGAGGATCGGCTTCAAAGCTTCCCTCATCCACAACTTTGTCAAGGACAAGGTCTCGGGCGATGCGCCCGTTGCCGACGAGGACATTTTCGAGGCTTGCGATGTCCTTGACAAGCTCACGTGGGTTTCGGCCATGTGCGATAGATTCGTCACGGCCATCTCGACGTGCTCGCTGGATCAATTTGCCAAGTTTGAGGGCGCCCTCTACGAGCTGGAGCCTGTCGAGCGTGCTCTCAATGGTTACATTGAAGCTTTGAAGAACGACGAGCTGAAGGAGAAACTTGTCGCCGAGGAATTGCATCGGTAAGTTGCTTGCATCTAATTTGGAGAGCTCTCTAACAGATTTCAGGTCAATTGCTGTCATGGGTCATCTTGCCGAGAGACACTTGGGCGACACTCTGGTTGCGTATGCCGATGACGTTCTCATGCGCACCCTACTCATGCAAAGCCACCTCGAAACGAGCGCATCAGCATTGGCACTCGTCAAGCTGGAGGTCCAGTCAAAAGTTCACGAGACTGAGGAGAATGCATACGACGGCATCCAGCGCTTTGTCGAAAAGACAGAGGCCATTATTGCTCAAACTCGCAGCACAAAGGTCATAGTCGGAAAGACGCTGCGGGCTCTCCAGGAGCACAAGGCGCGATCCATGACCATATCTGGAGACACGTCGCCCCAGTTCTGCGAGTGCCAGGACACTGCCGAAGAATTGGCCATGTACACGCGCGCTCTTGGAGAAAATATCTTCCGTTTGCTGCACGAGGAAGGCCGCAACACGCCATTCTCTACGAGCGAGGTCCGGAATGTTATGTTCAAGACATCCGAATCCGTTTGGTCTGTGTCTGAATCAGATCTGTACACAACCTTCGCCGCCAAGCTCCGTCAACTGGTCGACGTCATTACCGAACTCAGCAACATGACGTCGGATCTGGAGATGATTGTAGAGTTTGAAAAGACACCGGCGCCATGGGTGCTGCGGTCCAAGGAGCTGCAAGACAGCAAGATTGTGTCCATAGACGCCGAGGAAGAGATTCGGCGTCTCAAGGAAGAAGTCCACGGCCGGACCATGCAGATCAAGCTGCAAGAACAACGGCACGAAGAAGCCACTGTCAAGATCGAACTACTGGAAAGCCGGACGCGCGACGCATCCAAAAAGGCGCAGCGCATCACAGAGCTGGAGCGCAAGATCGACGAGCTGCGGGCCAAAGAGCGCGAGCTGGTCGAGCAGCACCAACAGCACGTCGACGCGCTGGCAGCCATGGAGACGGAGAAGGAAAAGTGGAAGGGCGAGGCGGAAAAGGCAAAGGCGCTCGAAGCCGCCATGGGCGGCGAGCTGGGCGCGCAGCAGCGCGGCGGCGAGAAGACGGTCGCCACCAAGCGCGAAATCGACGCCTTGCGCACCGACATTGCCTACCTCGAAGCCGCCAACCGCTACCTACGCAGCACCAACCGCCGCGAGCACGGCGGCGCCAGCGGCCCCAAGGCCGCTGCTGCCATCAGAGACTCGTGGCTCGCCCTGCCCGTCGTGCCCGGCGGCCGCAAACCCGGCGGCGTGCTGTCATCGCGCGAAACCGCCGTGCCCAAGTACCGCCTCGCGCTGCATGAACTCACCAACCTGCCGCACGTCGCGCGACCCATTGACCTCAAGGCCGTCGAGGCCGATGTTGAGTCTGAGGGTCCCCGCAAGCGCCTCGCTTGGCGCCCTATGAAGGCGACGCCGCAGTGGCAGCTCAGCGAGCAGGAGCTGCGCAAGGCCGACGCGTGGGACGCGCTGTGGAGAGGCGACGATGTCGACGACGAAGTTGACCAGCTGAGCCCGTGGGGCGGCGGCGGCTTGGGGATGACGGCGGCTGGTGCGGTTGGCGTTGTGTCCTAATCTGTGGCGCGCTGTATCCTGCCGTTGTGTGTACTTGGTTGGGGACGAGGCGTCTGTCTGGATTCGGCTGGTTTTTTTGGCTTCTGTCGGAGTGATAGATGATGATGATGTATGGGTATGAGATGGCGCTCGGGGAACGGTCCGTCTGGTCTGATCTGGTCTCTTACGTGTCGTTCGATACCCCCACTTCCCTTTTCCCTCTCCCCTGCATATCCTGTCCTCCGCATTCGTACATACATATATGCTTCTCTGCCTACCTATCTATTAGTCACGATTGTAAATGCCAGCCACGAGATGAGCGATTATCTCGTCTACCTATTCCTCCAAAATAATACTTGCACGAATGCGCTTGGTAGTGATAAACATCAACCTGCAAGAGTCAACGTCTCAACATCTGAACATCTGCGTCTTACCGCAAAAGGAAAACGCGCACTGCTGTCATGCGCAAAGGATGGACGACGGTTGAAGACGATGACATGAGGCCACCCACCCATCCATCCATCCACCCTGCTCTCTCTCTCATCTCGCCCTGTGCTGACGACGGCTACCTGCAGAACCCGTTGACGGCAGGCAAGCTCGCCACCATTGTCATCACAAGAAGCAGATACAAGACGGCAGCGCGCATGTAACCAGTCAGTCAGTCAGTCAGCCAGCCAGCCAGCCAGCAAGCAGGAAGCATGCACCCAGTCATCGTATCCATATGTCGCATGTGTGTGCACAAAGGAGAAGATTAAGATGTATTCTGGAAGAAAAATGCAGAGCTACGTGCCATGGATGAACGTCGGGCACCTACATCATATACCTACCTACGTACCTGCGTACCAGACCGAAGAAATGTGGGGAGAAAGAACGAGGATGACGCCTCGTCCGTCCCCGCGTGTATTTTCATGCCATAGCAAAAACGCCTTCTCGCCATGCCTGCCTTGCCGACAAAAAACGACCCTGCCTGCCCACCTGCTCGCTTGCTCGCTTGCTCGCCTCTGCGTATGAGAAGAAAGATGGAGAGAAAAGAGGAAAAGATGTTGGAGAAAGATGAAGGACCGCCCATACTACTACCACACCATCGCCGCTTACTTGACCTTACTCATGATAGTCTCGACGCCGCGCTCCACCTGCACCATGGCAGCCTTCGCCTTGACCTCCTTGACCAAACTGCGATCGGAATCATCTCTGGCCCTGAGCACGCTCTCGACCCACCCGACATTGAGGTCCCAGTACTCCAGCTTGAAGCTCTCAAAGACGGACGGCACGACGTGCTTGTCGGCCTCGAGCAGCTGCACGAAGCGCTCCACCACGCGCCATTTCTGCTTGATGTCCGGGCCGGCCGGGAACTGGCCGAAGAAGTCGAAGACGGCGAGCACGTCGTCGCGGATCTTTTCGACAAAGGGCTCCGTGCGCTTGAACTTGGCGCCCTTGTTGTGCACGCTGGACAGGTAGCGCACGAGGAGCTCGTCGGCCAGCTCTTCGATGAGCACGTCACGCAGCGACGGGTGCAGCACGGGGTCGTAGTCGTTGAGGTAGTCTTGGAAAGTCGATACGATCTGGCCCACGCGCTTCTGCGCGTACCACGATGGCGTGAAGAACTCGGAGAGGATGGGCCGGAAGTCAACGTCGAAGATGAGGCGCACGAAGACGGCCAGGCAGTGCGTCGAGAGATCGACGTAGCCGTCGCGCAGCGCGTCGATTTGCGACTGCGCCGTTGCCGAGTACTGCGGCGATGTAAGCGGCACCAGTTCGCGGCTGAAGCGCGACAGGTACGACCCGCCCGTTTGTGCTTCATCGTCGCCGTCGTCGATGCACGCGATTTGGTCGTTGGCGATGGCCACCAGCCAGTCTTGCAGCGGTTGCAGACCGTCTGGGTCCCCCGCGCCTTGCGTGTACTTGTCGAGTTCAATGTCCACCAGCTCTTCCCATAGCCGCTGCCGAGACATGAGCGCTTTGAACATGGCGTCGATGACGCCCTCAGCGACGTCGGTGCGGTCGCTGCTGCCGGCCACTGCGAGTTGCTCGCGCAACATGGACCACATGTCTCCCAGGGTTTTGGTGCGGAAGTATCCGTTGACATCGGTGTCCAGGCTGTTTTCAGCCCGTGCGATGAACGTCTGCTTGTCTGTTGCAGACATGCGAGACATCCATTCTTCGACAGCCTTGATGATGAGCTGTCTGTATTCGCGGACGAGCTCGGATGCTCGGTTGTCAATGAGGTGCGGCGTGAGGTCGTCTTCTGGAACGCCCAGCTTCCCCATCTTTCCGTAGTACTTTTCTTCCCAGTGGATAATGGCAAGCATGTGGACAGGCTTGAGGTCTGGGTCGTCGATGTGCGAGACCAGCCAGTCATGCATCATCTTGTGGTAAATGGTGTAGAATGTCTTGAAAACCTTCCACTTACGAGGCATCAGATTCACCATGCCGAGCTTGACCGTATTGAGATCATTAAAGAACCATCGGAGGCTCTTCTCCAGCTTATCCGGATCCTCGAGGAAGGCTTCCTTGGTATCTTGAATTTTGGCACCGGCCGACAGCTCAATTGCCTTGAGAAACTTCTCCTTGTACCCGCGAAGCTCCTTAGGTCCGGTAGCGATAGATTTGAATCTGGCCGCCAAGTCCTTATAGTCCCTCTGAGCATCCTGCAGCGCCTGGACCTTCTTGTCAATCTTTTCCTCTTCTTCAATGACCAACGCCAATCTGACGACCATGCCATTGTTGCCAGTCTGCACCAAGGGGATGAGATTCATGCACGCCAGACCAACATGCTCGTCAAACATTTCGACGACCTTGTCCAGCCGTTCAAAGTAGTCTTGCAGCGTGCCTCCACTGTCCAGCCGCAAATTGTTGACGAGCTCCAAGCTGAGGTTGTCGTCCTCATTGCTCTTAATCTGGTCCATGGCGGCATCCCTTATGTTCCTGAGACGATTCAAGCCAAAGTGTATCTGCAGCAAATTTGGCTGGTTCTCGAGGTCCTGCTCGTCGTCGTCGAGCAGGCGCTCCGTCTGGGCCATCTCGCGCTCAAACAGGTCAATGTCCTGCTTCATCTTCTGCACGGCCTCGAAGTTGCGGTGCGTCTGCGCGACGAGGTTGATGTGCGGGAAGTCGCGGATCATCTGCTGCGCCTCGGCGCACAGCTTGTCAATCGTCATCATCTCGTCCTTGATGAGGTTGACGGTGCGCTGGCCCTCGCTGATGCTGTTCATGCCCGACTGCGTAATCTCCAACTGCTCTTTGAGTCCATGGCGTAGCTGCGCGTCTACCGCCGCCTTTTTCCGCGTGAATTCAGCCTTGAGCGAGGCTATCTTGTCCAGGTCCTCGGGGTGCCGCAGCAGCTCGGCCAGCTTCTGGAGGCTGGGGGAATCCGCATCGTTCATGCTGGTCTCCGGGGGCGTTGGATGTGACGATAGAGCATTTGGCCTTTCAGGGCGATGGGGTGAAAGGATGTTCAGAGGGTCGAGGCAGCCGGCGGGGTATTAGTTGTGAGGGAGTAAGTGTCTTGGGACAGCTCCGTATGCGGGAGCGGACGTCTCGGTGTCCTGTCGAAAGAGCAGCTGTCCGCGTTGCCGGTCGCCAACGGCATCCGCGAGACAAGTGCGGCCATGACTTGTGCAGCCACTCTCTGCCTCGTGCCTGGGCCCTGATGATCGCCGCGCCTCTTGGCACGACTGCGGCTTTCTCCAGGCATTCCCGCGCAACATTAGCCCAGCATCCACTCCACTCCACAAGCCAACTGCGTCCGCTGCCAAACCCCAGGTGCGAATTGCACAGGTGAGCAATCCTTCACACTCGTGAGCTTCAACCTCCAACCTAACCTTTTCGCTTCCAGTCCCTCTGCGTCCACCTCTCCAAAACCGCATCGCACTCCCGCACCACCACCATCACCATGGCCTACTTCAAGATCACGCTGCTCCGCTCCGCCATCGCGCTGCCATCCAAAGTCCAAGGCACGCTCGCGGCGCTGGGCCTGCGCAAGCGCATGTCCACCGTCTACCACCCGGTCACGCAGTCGGTGGCCGGTAAGATCATGCGTGTCAAGGAACTCGTCGACGTGCTCGAAGTCGACAAGCCGCTGTCTAAGGCAGAGCAGCGGGCGCTGAGGAAACCGGATCCCGGGTACTTTATTGAGAAGAGAGCGTCGGAAAGGGCATGATTGCGCTTTTTGTTGCCTGGGGAGGCACAAGCAGGACTTTTGACGTGGTTGAGCTGTTTCTAGTTGCAATGCCATCTAGAAGCTATTGGGTCATGCGAAAAGAGAATAAGCCAGCGATGCCCCGACACGAGGCGCAGGTGTGCATTTCAGGCGTTCATGGTTCGAGGGAAGACAGTCAGAGTTGCAAAACGACTGAGCGAGCGGAACGACTGAGCGAGCGGCTCATGGTCTATTACATGAACCAAACAACAGCGCCATGCTGTAGTGCTATGCCGCTTCTGTGCCTTCTTGTAACGGGAGCAAAATAACGAAGAAGTGTCGACCATGCATACTGAGACTTTTAATGCTACAAGGAAAAACTCAAAAGCCCGTCATCATTCATCCTCTAGGCCATTGTGCCGTAACATCATGCCTCTCGACATCATCACATCGCCCGCTACTCCCTTACGCGGGAGTGACTCTACTCATCTGAATGAGACGCTTGACGCCGACCTGTAACCTGATTAGTCCAAAATCGAAAAGATCACGAGATGCCCGATATCAACTTACCATCCAGTTACTGCCCTCGTCATTCTTGTTCTTCATGAGCTCCGTAAACAGCGCCTGCGCTTCATCATACCTCCTGCCTTCAATGTGCCTGCTAAGCTCGACCATCTCCTGGACCGTGTCCGGCTTGAGCAAATCGTCGTTGTTGAGGTGGTCAAACAAAATGCCCAGGCGCTTCTCCGTGTCGAGAACCTGCGGCATGAAGTTTTGGGGAGCACGCGCCTTGACGCGGGCCATGTCTGCAGCCAAAATCTCAAAGACTGGCTTCGCAGCGTCGGAAATGTGAGAACGATCACCGGGGGCTGTGAGATTCATGAGCCAAGATCCCAGTAATGAGCTACGCTAGACTTACGGTGCTTGGGCTTTGGCGGAGGCGGAGGCGGTGCCGCAGCCGAACTGTTCGACTGGCCTGTTCCAGGCCTCTCTATGCCAGCAGCGGCAGGGGGTGGGCCTGCCCTCGGAGGCCCACTCGGCGGACCTGCACGCGGCGGACCCTGAGGAGGCGGCATGGGGCTTTGCGACGGAAGCGCCTGTGCAAATTGTTGCTGTGGTGCGTACGGGTTAGGTGCAACTTGTCTCGGCGGCGGAACCATCTGAGGTGCAGGCTGCGCATTAGGAGACGGCGCATAACGGTTGGTCGGCGGTGCTGAGGTTGGCGGAGGGTTGTACGGCGAAGGACCACGCGGGATAGTCGCCTGTGCCGGGTACTGCTGGGGCTGTTGTGATGGCGCATACGCAGCCGCGGCTGCTGAAGGGGGCCTCCTGGTAGGATCCAACTGGGTGGTTGGCGAGCCGACCTGAGCAGGGGAACTGACGCGAGGAGGTCCTTGAGGGGGTCCCTTTGGAGGCGGGGGAGGCGTTGGCCGCCCTTGAGGCATGTAGGAGGATCCGCCGGTCGGCGGAGGTGAAATGACATTCGGTGCCTGATTGGGGAACGGGGACGTAATGGCACCACCGTTGCCACCTGGAGTGCCCCGACGGGAAGGCTGTTTCGGACCAAAGCCCTCGGGAAGATCATTCCAGGCAGAGACGTTGGCGGCCTGGGACGGCGGAGGGCCGACAGGAGACGAGGTAGATGCCCGAGGAGGGGGAGGAAGAGGCTGCTGTTGCTGTTGCGGAGGCTGGAATCCACCGTATCCGTAAGGGTTGGGCTTGGGGATATTGGCATGCGGCGCCTGGTAGCCGACAGGAGTGTAGCCACGAGCAGTATTGGAAGCTCCGTAAGGCGGCACAGGCTGGGTCGGCTGGCCCACGGGAGCATAAGGGTTGGCAACGGGAGCGGGAGCGGGAGCAGGTGTGGAAGCTGCTGGGCTTGCGCCAATAGGCTGGTATGCGGGGATGACACGCTGAGGCCTCTGTCCAACACTGGTAGCCGTGGCAGTCCTCTGGTGAGTAGGTTGAGCAGGAGCCTTTCTCGTAGCCATCCTGACCCTGTTACGCGCGAGCTCGGCCTCGTTGTACTTGTCAGGGAGAAGGTCAAGATACTTCTCAGCCTCTTGAAGCTGCCCGTGAGACGCAAGCAGGTCCGCATATTCCGCGTACTTGGCGTATAGCGGGGCGAGCTTCCAGTCCGAAGTCTTTTGGCGATCTGAATCCTGGAACTTGGTGACTTCGCGGAAGATAGTGACCTTCTCAATAAAGTTCTGAAGAGACCTCGCATGGATTGAGAAGCTGGTGTCGCCTTCGTTGTGCTCAATTCCGGCAGCCTCGCTCTCTTGGAGCTCCTGAGCCCAGTTGCCGACAACCTTCTCCAGCTTCGAGCCAGCCAAGTAACAGAAAGAGGCGTCTTTCCTCAAAGACGCTGCACTTCCAGATTCTTGAATGGCCTCTTCCAGGCGGTCACCAAGGGCCTCGCATAAGTCTGGGAAGTCGGACTGGTCTGCGTAGGTGCAAAGGGTAGCCATCACTTCTTTCCAGTTTTCCAAGTCAGCGTTGTAGACCACATCCCACAGGTTTTTTCCAACAACGGAAGCCAACAGACGCAAGTAGTTTGGTCCGTCGGACTTCTTCTTAAAGTAGGCTGATTGAGCCTTGTCGATACACTTTTGACCACCGCAAATGGCAATCATGAAAGCATCAGACAGGCGGTCTTCCTCTAGGCAAATGTCCAAGGCCTTCTCGAATTGGCCAAGCATCAAGGCCTTGGTAATATCCTTGTCGGCTTCCGTTTCGTTGCCAGTAAAGATTTTGAAAGGATTGTTCGTCTTAGCGCCCTTCGTAGCAGCCAAATCTGCCAAGAAGTTGTCACTGTCTCCCGACTCCTCAAAAAAGGAGGAAGGGTCCTTTTCCAAAGTTCCGTTCGTCTTGGCTTCTTCTGAACTCTCCTCGGTCTTTTCGGCTTCAGCAGTTGCGCCAAAGCCCAAGTAATCCACAAGCTTCGTCCGGGATCCGGATATCAACGTCTCAATGACTGTCCAGTCGGCCTTCTCCTCCTCGGTCTTGGCCTCTGAAATCTTGGCCTCGCAAATGCTGGTCAAGTCACCGCTCTTCAAAGCCTGCTCAAATTTCTCGGTGGCCTTTCCGATGGCCGAATCAACGGCAAACGTCGAAATGCTGATCTTGGACTTCTTGGTCGAGGCGTCGGTGCTCAGCTTGACCAACTTGCCTCCAAAACCAAAGGAGGCACCAACTGGCTTGCGCAGCCACTTGGGAGCTTGGGGAAGAGAGAACGTCGCCACTTGCGGCTGCGTCTGGGCCCTGGCAAAGAAGTCTTCACCGTCAAGCGCAGCAGCCGCCTCCGTGCCAACATCCGCTTCTTGCTTTGTATTCTGGAGTGTCTGCACAGCAATCTTGCCATCGAACGAAGCAGTCGCAAGCAGGTTCGGGTTGTGGGGGTTGAATTTGGTCTGGAAGGTCCAGTTGGTGACCACTGGAAACTCTCCAAGAGCCTGACCACTGTGCGGGTTCCAGCAAATCGTCCTGTTGTCCTTGCCGCATGACAAAAGCAGGTCGCTGTCCGAGGTACACCAGGACAGAGAAAGCACGCCTTGGTCGTGGCCCTTGAGAATACGCTCAGGGGCATTGGAGTTGCGCAGGTCCCACATCAGAATGAGAGGTTCTTGGTCGTTGGGGACCGCAGTCATCAGCTTGGTGGGGACGTCGGGATCCCATGCCACAGCACTGACAGCCTTTCTCTGGAAATTATTGAGGATAAGGTTCTCCTTCTTAGTCTTCAGGTCCCAGACTGTAACAAATCCGCCACTGCTACCGGTGGCCAAAATGTAGGGGACCTTCTTGTTCCAGTCGAGAGCCTCAAAGTCGTCGGCGCGCGCAACGGAATTGCCCAGGCGAAAAGGGCTCGGGTTGTTAAGGTCGGTAATGTATAGCTCGCCTTTTGCGCCGGCAGTGGCTAGGAGTTCGGGTTTGAAGGGGTTGAATTGAAGCGCCTTGATAGCAGCGCTGTGCTTCTCGGTCCGGGAAAGGATGGCATCGCTGTGAATATGTTAAACCAGCGCACCATGACTTCGAGACGTTGTATTACCTTGAACCCTTCAGAAGCTTGTCCGCATCCCAGAGGTCCAGACTTCCGCTTTCCAGAGCTCCAGCTATAACACCCCTCGGACGGTCGTCACTGGGAAGGCCCCAGGCAATGTCGTGGAATCTTGTTGGCAAAAAGTCAGTGTCAACAGCTCGAAAATAGGTCGGAAAGAGCCAATGCCTCTGGCGCACCTGGAATCTGCGCTTATGCTGCCGGCGGGTTGGAGCTCCACCGACTGGCTGGGCGAACCAAGAGCAAGGTCCCAGATCTCAAGCTGGGTCTCGTTGGAGAAGTCAGCGTCGACGGCGCCAGCCTTGGTTCCCGTAGCAATTAATGGCGGCGCGGAACCTGGGGACCAGGCGAATGTCGCCGTCCTGGGGATTTCCCGCAGGCGGACCATGGCTGTAGGAGGATGCAACGCGTTGGTCCGATGGCAGTGGGGAAAATGGGAGGAAACAGTAGACCGGGGTATCACAGAGGGAGAGCAAAGCTGGCGTAGCTCCTCACGAAAAGCCAAAGAACGGTGGGTGTGCGAGGTACGTGAGAAGAATATGTGAAGAGTCCAGGGCTAGTTTACCTGGATGGTCAAGGTGGCCTCGCGGGACAGGGCGCCAAGACTGCATGGCTCGTTCGAGTGGACCCGCGGGCAACAGCAACGCGGTCCGCCTCAGCGTAACCACCAACTTTGCGATATAGCATCCAAGTGCATTTTACCGTCAGGTCTGGGATTCTGTGACGCTTGAAGCTCTCGAAAAGTTCAGTAAAGCTCTCCGACAAGTTGCGCCGACTGCAGCTCCATCTCCAAACCCAAATCGCCGGACCGCCGCAAAAGCCAACATCCGCACGTGATATCGACCTTCGAACTTTCGGCGTCCTTCACTACAAACTGCCCACATACCCTGCGTGGACTATCAACGAATTGATTGCGCTAGCATGGCCGAGACTGCGCGCCTCAAGGCGACCGTGTACGTCGGTGGCCTGGACTCTGCTGTCACGAGCGAAGTGCTGCACAACGCCTTCTTGCCCTTTGGCGAGATTGTTGACATCTCGCTGCCTAAGCCTGATCTGCCATCGTCGACAGATCCACACCGCGGCTTTGGCTACGTCGAGTTTGAATATGCAACAGACGCCCGGGAAGCCATTGACAACATGGATCAGTCGGAGTTGTTTGGGCGCGTCATCAAATGCGCTGCAGCGAAACCTCAGAAAGATGCAAACGAGGGCTTGGGAAGCAAGACTGCTATTTGGGAACAGGTTTGTAAAGGCACAGTATTTTTGGTTTGAAAAGCTAATAATTCTATCAGGAGGGCTGGCTCGCAAAACATGCGGTCAGCGAAGACGACCGCAGGGCAGTTGAGCAAGCAAAAGCCGATGCAGATGGCGCCGTGGATCCAATGCAAGGACTAGAAGAACTCGACGTGGCCGGCCCAAAGCAAGCATGATGCTGCAAGACTCATTTATTCGAACAAAAACACGGCAGTGCAGTTGAGAGTGGCGAAGACGCGTACAGAAAACGAACGTGCCGCAGAAGCCTGGTGAAGTTGGAAAAGGGAGGACGACTGATCAATCCAATCTGTACAAAGAAACCAATGGGCTTTATTCGCCCATCTTCTCACTTTCGCTTCATTTCAAAATACCCCAATCCGTCAAGCAATTTACTCGCGGCGACCCGACCTCTGGAGGCGCAGAGTCTTGTCCCTGAAGAGGGCCCTGACGACGGAGAAGATGGCAGCACCGACGGCGACGCTGGTGGCGGATGTCAAAATGATGATGTAATGGCGAGGTATTCTGGGTGGGATGGATCTTACGCAAGGACAATACCTGCGAAGCAGAAATGAATTAGCAAGCTGTTCAACCACGCATGGGATCAATTCCAAAACTTACCGAGTGGGATCAACTCGGGAGGAATCTTCTTGAGGGTGCGCAGACGCTGCGAGATGGTATGCGCTATGCGAAATCAGTATGGTCCCGGTTTGAGAGGTGGCGGAACAATTGGGTTCTGCCAGAGCGTCAAGGGCGAGGGCGGCTCATACCGGCCTGTTCCTCCTTCTATGCGCAAGTCAGTGAAGTGTTATAGGGGCTTTGGTCGCGGCACAAACTCACGGGAACGGGAGTCCTGAGACGGGGAGAGGCCCTGAGGTTCAGGAAGCGAGCCTGCATCTGCTGGCGAACGGGGGCAGCAAAGCGGATGGGCTTGACGGCCCTAACGGCCTGGAGGCCGATCATGCGAGAAGGCGCAAGCATGGTGCGAGTTGGTTGGTAGAGTGGAGAGGGTAGGTAAGGCAAAGAGATGGTCGTCGACGACCTGGACGATGGAGAAAGGGAAGCTCAAACCAGCGAGTCTAGCCCGGCGGGCCGAAGACGTCCAGTAGTCGGCGGAGAGGGAGGGGGAGCGGAGCGGATGCCAAGGACGGGAACTCATTCCGCCCGGAACAAGCCGCCGCTTCTTTCGCTGCGCCTGTCGAACCACCTCCCCGTCGCCCGTCGAACTTCAACCGACGTCAACGCTCCCTCTCTCCACTCACCCGCATCTCTCAATCACACATCCGTCACCATGGCCGACGAAGAACGCGAGACCAAGCCTTTCAAGTTCGTCACTGGTGAGTTCTATCCGCTCCCTTGAGCTCTTCTGAACCAAGCTGACCATGCCTTTGCTATGTAGCCGGTACGTGTACCTCCAAATCTACCCCGCGACGCCTGAGCTGCGATCTTCTGTCACCCCCCATCGCAGTCGCAAGGTCTGAGTGACAGGCGGCTCGAATGGTCTCATTTGCACGCCATCCCCGCGTTCGCGATATTGCCGAATTTGCCGGGGCCCGTTTTGCAATAATGGACGGGAGAATGGCCCCATTGGCCATTAGAAAGTCAACAGACCTGGCTGATTTGACGCTTTTCTCGCGCTGGATCTAGGCTTCGACGCCCGCTTCCCGAACCAGAACCAGACCAAGCACTGCTGGCAAAATTACGTCGACTACCACAAGTGCGTCCTTGCCAAGGGAGAGGACTTTGCTCCCTGCCGTCAGGTATGTCCATCTCCTGCCGCACCAATTGCACACGGCAGTTTTCTCGGAAGGTTGCGAAAATGCGCTGGATTGACTGTTTGCTGATTTGTTGGGTTGTAGTTCTACCTTGCCTACAAGTCCCTGTGCCCTAGCGCCTGGACCCAGAGGTGGGATGACCAGCGCGGTAAGCCGACCCATTTTCCAGATCTTTCATGGGAGAAATCGACTGACGTCTTTGCAGAAGCCGGCAACTTCCCTGCTCGTTTGGACGAGTAGAAGCAGCATCAGTATCGGTCGATGGTAGACAAAGCGCAGTGGGGGCAGCAGTGGAAATCCCCCTAATTGAGGCCCTGTATCATATGCAGTTGCAATGCACCATCCGCTCAGCTCATAGAATCTGACTTTGGCCATCCGTTAGCTGGAAAAGAAAATGTGGGAATTGATTGACGCCCTGTCGACGACCAATCACAGGGGATGTGATGACTACGGCAGATTTGAGATTTGACCAGTGCGGACACCACCCAACTGCACTCTCTTTAGGGTATCAGAATGCCGTCTTGTGGCTCGTAGATGGACATAACTAACCTTCCAAATCACAGATTTGGCAATATGCCACTGCATTGCAAAGCTATAGCAGAGCTGCTTCACATCTGTTCTCTGCCTTCACTCCACTGTCTCTGTTGTTGCTCTGTCAAAAAAGCGCCCACCTTGCAAAACGTAGAGAGATACCGTGGAGGCGTCCATAATCGACACCTCATGCGTTCTCCGCACAAAACATACGCCGCCGCCTGTCCAACTTGTTGAGGACACCTAGGTGCATCCAGGTGACTCCTTTCCTGTGAACCCCATCATCACGCAATTGTCGTGGCCTATCCCTCCCTCTCCCTTCCCCCCTTTCGCTTTAGCCATGACTAAAGATCAACCAATTTGCCATTTTCATCGCATCCGTCGGCCAACAGGACAATCAAGACCCAGAGCGCTCTGGAAGGAACTAACTACCGGGTAGAGCGAGCCAGGCTCCTACAATGCGTACATCCATTGGAGCGACGACCGTATCATGAATGGAGGAGTCTTATTTCAACGTCGGCTGCTGGTCTGACTGGACCATTCATCATTCACTGTCGCTTTGCGCAGTCACCTTCCGAATCCATCGGTAAATACGCAGTGAAGTGACGCTGACGTGAAGACAACCCACGGCAGTCTCGACAGCGGTTTTCGGCGATTGCAAACGACAGTCTTTGTAAACACTAGATAGGTACCGTACCCTGTGCAAACCAAACCGTAAGTTCAAAAGCGACCTTACGAAACGTCCAGCCAAAACCGGTCCGGTCCGTCCCTCCACCGCTGCTTGCCAAGGAAGCCTCCGCATGATCCCGGACCTCTACCTCTCGATTCATCTTCTACATTTACACACTCTCATGCCGACCCCATCCCGCTAATCCAATGTAACGGACACGAAGCATTGGACTTCGTCGTCGTCTCGTCTGTAGAGTGTTTGGTTTGGTTTGGTCAATGAATTAGACTTCTACGTGCGCATCGCACATTGTTAGTCATCGTCCCGAGCAGCGGACCGGAAGCGTATCCTTTCATGCGGACAGGTTTGATCATCATGTACACGACTCCAGCCAGCCAGCAAGCCAGCCAGCCGCACATGGGCTGAAACAAAACCACGACGACGGAACCTTTTGCCATGACTGCCTTTACTTCACTCGATTCAACGACTGCCGGCGATTAAGTGGGAGCGATGTCGTCGGTGTCCTGCAGCAGTTGTAGTTTGAGTCTGCCGCTTTGACTGCGGTCGTGTCTGACAGACGTTGGACTACTGCGCAACGCTCGAGTACAAAAAGAGGAATCAAACGTTGCGGGCTGAAGTGATGGGCCTACCAGGACTTGCACTCGGACGAGCAGCAAACGGGCTCCTGTCCTTCTCGCTCATCACCAGGCTAAGAGCAGGCTACAGCATGCTACCCAAATTCGACTTTGAAGAGACGGCTCGGCCGGCATCTCCCCCCAGCGCAGATGAAGAAGAGGAGGGCGAACGCGACGCGCCCAGCACTACGGCGGCCTCCGACGACCCTATTCAGGCCAACAAGCTGCATCGCGTGGCGTACACGGGAGCGCTCGTCTTCAACCTCGCGTCCTTCATCCTGCCCGCGCTGTACAGCACGCTGTCCAAGCTGTGGGTCGCTAACATCGACTCCTCGCTCGTCGTGACAACGGACGCCTACACGTACATCGGCGTCGTGGCCGAAGTCCTGAACGAGGGCCTGCCGCGCGCCGCGTGGGTCATCATCGGCGACAAGGCATCGCGACCGCTGGCGCAGCGGCTGCAACTCACGCACACGCTAATCCTCTTCCAGGCGGTGCTGGGACTGGTCATGAGTCTGGCTTTCGTGGCCGGAGCGCGCGCCTTTGCCAAAGGCTTCGTGCCCGCCGACGTGCGCCAGCTGAGCATTACGTACGTGCGCATCGGCGCCTTCAGCGCGTTCAGCAGCGCGATTGAGACGGCTGTAGCGGCGGCTACGCGCGCCCTCGATAGGCCTGATGTCCCGCTGCTCATCAGCGGTGTCAAGTTTGCCGTTAACATCGTGCTGGACTTGCTCATCATTTCGAAGGTGCATGTGGGCACGCATCGGCCCACAATAAATATGCAGGCCGGCATCCAGCTGGCATGTAATTTGGCGTCGGCGGCCGTTGGCCTGGCGTACTTTCTCTGGCGGAACACGTTGAGGTTCAGGAAGCGGCGGCGGCGGAGGAGGCGGCTTGAGGGAGAGGAGTGGGAGGACGAGGGCCCATCAACGTCGACGCGCCCCAGCGCTCAAGCTCTCCTGATCCTCCTCCGTCCTGGCATACTAACCTTCGTCGAATCAGCCATCCGCAACGCGCTGTACCTGTGGCTCGTCCACAACATCGTCTCCATGGGATCGACCTACGCGACAGCGTGGGGCGTCTTCAACACGATCCGCTGGGGCCTCGTCATGGTGCCCGTCCAGGCGCTCGAGCAAACGTCGCTGACCTTCATCGGCCACGCCTGGGGCGCATGGCGCCGCAGCATCGGCATCGACGTGCTGCGTCCCCCCAAAACCGCACCATCCGCGCTCTTCCCCATCGTGCGGCCCGCTATCGTGTCTCTCTTGCTCGCCCTCGCCGTCGAGGTGCCGCTGTGCGTCTTCCTGACCTTCTTCGGCGCCCGCCCCTTTGCGCGCTACCTCAGCGAGGACGACGCCGTGGCCGACGTCACGGCGCGCATGTGGCGCACCATTGACTGGTGCTACGTCTTCTATGCCATGTCGACCATGCTGGCGACCGTCTTGCTCGCCACCCGGCCCCGCTGGTACCTCTTTCAGAGCTTGGCCAGCAACTTGTTGTACGTGCTGCCATGGGCCATTGTCTGCCAGACGGCAAATCTGTCGGCTGACATTGCCTGGACGTACCACCGTCTTGTCTTTGGAGGAAGCCTCGTTTTTAGTTTTGTTGATATCCTCATTGTCGATGGCCTGTGGGTTTGGACCTTGTTGGCTGGGAAGATGAAGCTGGACGTCTTCAGAGGATGAATGAATGTGGCGCCTTTTGGGATAAATTTAGCGGTTGAAGTTTTCATTCCCCAATAGTGTGATGGTTTCTTCGTGGTGTGGATGGATGTATTGAGCATTGCGGAACGTAAAAAAAAAAAAAAAAAAAAAAAAAAAAAAAAAAAAAAGAGGTCGAGTTCTGAGTGTGACTAAAGTCGTTTTCTTTGTGTTTTTGCAAAGGCAAAATAAAGACGTTGTCAGCCAGTAGCTGGCGAACTCAAGGAACGTTCAATCCTGCGGCTCCGCCTTTCCAGTCCCATGCTCAGGCTATCGAGCAAGATACGGCTCAGTTGCGCCATCGGGCAACGACAGGTTCGCCATAGCAGCTCGGATGGCTCGACGGGAGTAAACTGGGCAGTTCTTCAAGGACACTAACACGATCAATCACTTCATCAGCATCGCTCAACCCTTGTTCTGACATGATGATATTTAAGTCGGGAATCAAGATTAGAAGAGGGAAGAAAGGGGAGGTCGAAAAGGAGGAAGCAGGAATATTGGGCCCAAAGAAGCAATGGCTACCCCAGAAGGAGGAAGAAGTCAGAGGGCCGGGCGCGGGGGAGAAACAGCAGGGAGTGAACATTAACCATCGGAGAATAGAGAAGGGAGGAAGTGAAAAAGGCACAAGGAGTCGAGGTAAGAGACGTGAGCCAAGGTAGGCCGAAGCAAAACAAGACCCAAGTCCACAAGCTTTAACCTGCCGACGGCTTCCATGCTGCCATTGACATCCAACCACGGGAGCTGGGCTCGTGGTCGCAACGGTAAAGACAAGAAGCGAAGAACGCCAATGGATGAGAACACGTCTCTCGTTTTGAAACACGAAGATAAGAAGGGGAATCGTCTGACTGTTGTTCCAATGTCGATCCGCGCAGTAACTAGGGTGGAAAAGGGCATTGAGATTTGGAGCCGCACAAGAGATGTCTATGAAGATCTCCAGGGAAAGAGAATGGCCCTCCAACATGTGACTTCTGTAATCGTAGATGGACTTCTGAAAAGTAAGAATTCCTCCAAGTCTTGAATGCCTTGGACATGGATGATTAAGACCGTTAAGTACGTTCGGCAATACATGCCGTATGTTGGCCTTGCAATCGGTAGTGACGGGGTTATGTAGACAACCTCCTGTCAACGAGGAATAGGACAGCGGCATCGGTTCCGTTCCGTCGCAGCCGTGGTCGGCTTGCTCGATCGGAGGACTGAAGTGTCATGTATGCCGGAACCAAGTGGAAAAGAGTAGAGGAGGCAAGAGCATGGGCTGAATACCGCAAGGGCGGAGGGGGGAAGGTGCTCGAGGTCAATGCAAACGCAAGAGCGAACCAAGTGAAGGTGGCAAGTTCGTCATCCACAAGCCGCAGCGTGTCCGATAATGTGCCCCTGCAGATCATGTCGAGCATGTTGCAAGGTTTGGCGCGTTGAACCGAACCGAGCCACGGTTCTCTTTCTTCGGCTGCGGGGACTGCTGGCACTGGAAGGGCTGGTACACTGGGACCCTGGACCAGTCCGCTGCGGGAGCAGAGCTAAAAGGTCGAGATGGTACAGGACAAGTTCCGCCGATGGTGTCGGATACGAAGATGGCCGAACATGGATGACAGATGTGAACTTCGGTGCAGATATGGATGCGGGGAACCACGGATCTGAGAGGAATCTTCAAGTCTCACCCAGAGCCTGGCGGAGCATTTCGTTGCCATGGACCATGTTTTCCAGGAATTTGGCAGCCTCAATGAGCACGGCACTTTTGCTGAATCCCCCCGCCCTGAGACCCGGCACAAGTTCATTCAGCGCGCCGAAGCCAATCTTGATGGCGTTCCGGCGCTTTTGCTCGCTTTGGATATGGTTACTGCGCTTCTGCTCCTCGGTCAAGTTCTCTCGCCGCTCCTTCTGTCCCAACTTGCCCTTCTTTGCAGGGCTCTCGGCTCCCGAATCTCTCAATTTCTTGGCGCTGCGGGGGCCCACGCTGAAAGAGGCGGCGCGCTGACCGCCTGCACTAGTGGGTGTGGAGGAGCCGAGACGAGCGGTCGACATAAGGCCGTTCTCGGCAAGAGTGCGACGACGCTTAATGGGCCCACCGCCTGGACTTGCATTGTCAGAGGTCGAATCTCCGTCAGACATCTGGGTGCCGGGGTCGACGGGCATCAAATCCGCGAGCATGCGCTTGCGATTGGTCGGCTGCTTGACGTGATTAGCATCGTGGTAGCTCAAAGGTGCGCGCTTTTGAAGCGTTGGACTCGGCGGCTGCGTGTTGGGCTGGGTACTCGGACCACTGCCCGCGGGCTGCAACACCTGCATGTCGCTCACCAGCCTACGTACAATGGCGTCTTCCGTTTGAGTCGTCTTTGAGTCTGGGCGGAAGCCGTTGTTGTTGAAATTGGTATCGGAACCGAATTGCGGGGGAGGGCGGGGGCGGACAGGCACAGATGTCGCACCATAGTAGGGATGGCTGTGGGAGGGCGCTGTGCTGCGGCCCATGTTGAAAAAATTGAGAACAGTCGGGGTTGCGCCGTCATCTGCGCACGTCACGGGAGCGTTCGTGTTTTGGTGGTCAGCCGTCGAGGTGAAGGGGGCGGATGTTGGAGGGCTCGGCAGACTGGCACCGGGCACGGATGTAGTGGGATGAGGTTTGCTGAGAAAGTTCATGTCATGAGGTTGTGAGCTCGACATGAGAGCCGTGGCGGCGCCAATGACCTCGTCGGACGCGCGGGTTTGCATGCTCCCATTGCGTGGATGTTGCAAGTAGTTATTCACCGGTTGGTGATCGATATGGCCAAATATGGCGACGTTCTGGGAGGGCTCGGAGACAGTGCCATGAAAGGTTGGCGCCGAGTCCATGAAGCTGAAACCCCCGAAGGAGTCTGTCGAATGATGATGTGATGGCCCAAAGTCATGATCTGAAAAGGTGAAATTGTTTGAGCCTTGGTTGAAGGGGCCTTGGTCAAAAAAGTCCTGTAGCTGGCCAAACTGAAAGTCATTCAGCAAGCCCGGACCTGGCGCTTGGACGTTTTCAGCAGCTGCTGCGTAGTCGACGTCCCCTCCGAAGGTCCCCAGCATCTTGTATGGGTCGGTGTACTGGTACCCGAAGATGTTTTCATCCTTGCCGGGCACCTGGTTGGAGCTCATTCCGAAAAGACTAGCCGACGGTTGGTTCACGAGCGCCAACATGAGGATGGAGGTTGGTCGTAATTGAGGTAGGTTTTTGGTCAAGCAGCGGTCGACGGCAGGGTTATACGCAGGTGGCAGTCGAGGTGGGCGTTTTCATGGCGGACGAGGTCCGAATGCAGACGGAGAGGACGTGAACGAGGACCGACAAAGTGGATGACAAGTCGTGTCGAGTCTCGAAGACGGGCCGGCCGAGCATGGACGACGGACGCTTCAGAAATCGCGGGAGCTTAGGAGGCTAGTCGAATGGTGTCGAGGGCGGCGGACTGGGAGGTGGTGACGAAGGCGGAGGTCTGGGAAGAGGTGGGTAGAAGAGTAAATGTTTTGGAGGCCAAGACGGCGAGGGCGAGATGGAGCAGGCCGGGTTGAAGGGCCCGGGATTGTTCATGCATCCCAACGGCGGGCAGGACGAGCAGGTCAGGACAGGCCCTTGGTGTGGAGTGGAGTGGAGTCGAGTGGAGTGGAGTCGAGTCGAGTCGAGTCGAGTCGAGGCCGAGTCGAGGTAAGAGTAGGTGGAGTGAGGGACGAGGAAAGCGGGCGCGCGCCAGCGGAGGATTGCTGCAACATCAACCATCACATGTCAGAGCACTCACTCACTCACTCACTCACTCACTTGGACTAGTAGTATCTTAGGCCTGACTGGACCACCGAAATGCCCCCAGCCCCAGCCCCAGCTCCAGCCCCAGACCGTCGCCCGCGCACCCCTGCCAAAGACGACGCCGGCACTCGACAACGCTGCACGCACAATCTGATAATTTGGATTCCCATATTTGCCGCGCCGGCGCTTTTGCATTCTCTGCGTTCGTCTGTCCGCGTCGCCGTCGCCGTCGCCGTCGCTCATCGCCAGAGCCATCCCCATCGCCGTCGCCGTCGTCGTCAGCGTTTCACCACGCCGCCGTCTGCTCTGCTCCTACATAGCTCCGGCCTCACGCGTGCCAGTCCAGTGGCATACCATTCGAGTCCAGTTAAACGAAGACGACGAGGGAGAAAAAAAAAGGTCGATGCCCTCCGGCCGAGGCCTCCCCCTGCTCGCTCTCCGCACTGCCGTGTGACCTCATGCCTGTCTGGTCAATTGATGTCCAAAACTCCCTCCAGGACCGAGACTCTCGAATCTGAAGAGCCCAGGCGACCGAGCCTCGGTCGACCGCGCTTCTGAACTGTTCCTCTCTCTCCTCTTTTCCATTCCCAAGAAGCTCCATCAGCATCATGGTCGCTGACCGCCGCCCTCCGCCGCCGCAGCTGCTCGCGCCGTGCGTCTCGTGGCTCTGGTACAGTGCTAAGAGCATGCCCGTCTAACAGCTCCCCGCAGGATCCTCAGGGCCTACCTGCTGGCCTTTGGCTCGACCGCTGGCCCCCGCATCGTATCCCTCATCCTTGCGCTGCTCCCCCACAGCCCAAAGCATCCCCAGAATGTAAGTGAGATTGCCTTTTGGCCACTTCGACTCGCTGATTGCTCCCAATTTCAAGCTCACCATTAAGCTGTGGCAAGCTCTGAAACAGAGTGCGGGATGGAACCGCTTCCCTGCTTTTTGCGCCATCCTGGTCGGCGGCTCTCTAGCCCTGGAGGGACCGTTGCGCCCTCTTGCAAATCGGTCCCCATCCTACTTCCGCCTGGCTACCAGATTTCTCTCGGCCTTCGCCGCCGCTCACATTGGCTTCAATCTGCTTAACAGCGAACCAAGCCCTCCGCTGCCCTCCCAAGACGGGTCCGCCGCTCCGAAACTCAAGGGGACCGGTCAATATGGAAACCCCCGATCCTCGAGCCCGGTCCTATATCCGACTGCACCAAGAGACGCCCCTCCCGCCGCTGCAACCAGCGCCGAGACATTCGCCCTCGAACACGAAGATGATCTTTCTTGCGACTTTCGAGCCATGGTCGAGCCATCGCTACCACCCTTGCTGGCTAGAGACGTCTATCGACCGCACTCGCTGCAGCCGCTGGCCGGCAAGACGATTGATCTCACTCTCTTTGCCGCAGTACGCGCCCTCGACTTATGTATTGCTCCCGCGGTCGCAAAGCGCCGGAACAAGGCAGCTCGCATTATTGCGGCCTCATCCAACACAGTCCTATTCGTCCTGTCCTGCTACATCATCATGCGCGCCTGGTTCTACGCCCCCAATCGTCTACCACGCTCCTACAATCGCTGGATCTCATCGGCCGCACAGCTCGACCTACGACTGCTCCTGGCCCTGAGGCACGCGCGCTACGGGCATTTTAGGTACGGCACTGAGACGGGCATTGGGCCCCTACTAGGCTCCATGTGCCGGGACTACGGTCTCCCTTATGAGTGGGGCAACCCGGCCAAAACCGTGCCAATTCCCTGCGAGCTAGTCCACCAGGGCGTAGGGCCTAGCTGCGAACACCATTTTGCCCACCGCTTCGGCAAGTCCTGGCTTTTTGCTGCCAAGATGTATGTTCCAATGCAACTGCTCGTGT
Organism: Phyllosticta citriasiana; assembly: GCF_038021145.1. NCBI lineage: Eukaryota > Fungi > Ascomycota > Dothideomycetes > Botryosphaeriales > Phyllostictaceae > Phyllosticta > Phyllosticta citriasiana. The sequence continues at coordinate 213,091 of NW_027117282.1, read as the reverse complement.
GGATTCAAAGGTACGCCATCTCGTCGCGCCACGGTACTGCTGCAAAGGTAGATGCTCTGCTCAAGTCACTGCGCGAGGGTGCCCGCTCCTCTGCCTTTCTCGCCACCTTCATATCGCTCTTCTACTACGGCGTCTGTTTGGGCCGCACGCGACTCGGGCCCTGCGTCTTCTCTTCCAAGACCGTCACGCCGCAGATGTGGGACAGCGGACTGGCCGTGTCGGTCGGCGCGTGGCTCTGTGGTTGGTCTGTCTTGCTCGAGAAACCGCACCGGCGAACCGAGTTTGCCTTTTTCGTCCTGCCTCGCGCGCTCGCTGTCATGCTGCCCCGTCGGTACGAGCGCAAGTACCTTGGGCGCGAGCGCCTTGCATTCACCTTGTCTGCGGCCGTTATCATGACGGCGGCGGGCGAAAAGCCAGAGCTTGTCAGGGGCGTCTTTGGAAGCGTCTTGTCCGGCATTTTAGGTACCGGGCACAAGAGAGGAACAGCAATAGAGGGTTAGACGTTTGTATGCTTGTTAGACGGAGAAGCAACTCTGCAAGGACCGGATCGACCTAGAGATGTTCTTGCATCTCACGATGTACAATTAGTGTACTGTACTTTGGCCGTACCAGGCGCAAAAGAGAATCTCTTTGCTCAACCAAAGACAAGAGCAAATCAAGTGCCGCGGCGGATTACCCCGTACTCCCCTTCTCAGTCCGCGTATCGCGCCCTTCTACACGCACACGATCACATCTCAGATGGCGAGAACAAGTGCGCCAGGCGCAAAGCACAAAGCTGGCTAGCGTTATCCGTCACTGCAGTCTTCAATGCCCGTCCATCCATCCATCCATCCATCCATCCGTCCGGCCATTACAGCACAGCATGCAACATCACCACCCCCGTGACATCAGAAATACCTAGGCCGTTGGTTGCTGTTGAGTCGAGCCATCGCAAGCCTGCAGTTTACTGACTCGCAGCAGCACCGTCAGAGACATGACATTGCGGCTCGCAGCAGTAGCGAATGAGCCAGTCACACCTTGTATGTATGTACGGCAAAGGCGCATCATCTCGATCCTCCATCTTGCCCCACAATAACCATGACTTTAACCACGAAATTGCATTGTCTGCGTTTGTGGGCTAGCTTTCCCGTCAGAAACATTGTGCACATCTGCATGCTGCGTTACAGTACTAGCTGCTACACGGCTGGCTCAACCGCAATGCCGCGCTGCAGTGCAGAGCAGTGCAGTCCGCACTATACTGTGCATGTACTCACCGCAAGTACCTCAGCACAATACATCCCGCCAGTAACTACCGGCATACTAATCAGTGCCTAAGCCGTGCACTGCACTGACGGTACCATTGTATTCCATTGCTGCCTGGTGGGTACCCACCCGCGCCCTATGTACACTAGCAGACGGACGGGTTCCTCATTATGTACCCCGCACGCAGGAAGAAGACGTCTCTTTTGCCTTTCAGCCCTACGCAGATTAACCCACGCGCGTCCTAGGGACAACGGCAATGACTCGATGCAGGGAGGGCATCGCTCGATCTGTCGGCTCTTGCCTGTTTCGGCGGCCTACTGGCTGGCTGGCTGGCTGGCTGGCTGGTTTCCTGTTTGCTAGGAGTGAGAGGGTTTTTGCTCTCGCGGTTGCTCTCTGTCTCTCTCTCTTTGAGTTGACGGGCGATGCTGTCGTACTTGGGAATGATTCAGGAAGGAGATTCGGGATGTTGCGATGAGATGAGACTGGGGCCTTTTGGCGCTTCGTCTGGAGCATCCGCGATGCACCAAACCAAGACACAATGCTGAGTTGGATCTCTCAGGAGTCGCATGGGTGCAAAGGAGACGTCCGAATCCTTTGCGCACCTCACCCGCGATCGTGTTCGAGCTTCGCGCCGTGCCATAGAGCCACCACTCCCTCACGACCTTTCGTCCTCGAATTTTTGCCCCCCTCTTTGCGCGTGCAAACGTCGCGATTCTTCTTACGGCCGTTGGCAAGGTTGGTCGCGACAAGGTAAGGTAGGGCCCGCCCGCGCGCCCGCCGCCAAGGCCCCTCGAAAAGGCGACTGGGACTTGACGACGATGACTCGAAATCCGACGTTGCCTGACCTGGCTAAGGTAGGTATGTGTGGACTTGAGGTGACTGTCGGTGGCGCACGTCATCCGTCGCATCTCGATCTCAAACACTGCGGCCCATCTGTCGTGTCCGTTGTGTGCTTTTGCCGTCTGGGGTTCCCGTTCGCCGCCAGCCAGCGTGCGTGACGTTGCGGGGAAAGACGGGACGGAGGGGACCTTGCCAGAGATCCATCCCACGTTGGATTGGTGCCAGAGCGAGCGGGAGCGGAGAAGGAGGCGAGGCGATGATCCATGGCATCCATGTTGCCACTGTACCCCGTGGGGAAGTGCCCACCATCTCACCCCAGACACGAAGAAAAAAAAAAAAAGGATGACTAGCGATGAGGGAAAAGGAATGGGAGGGCGGCTCGGTCCTTCTCCTCGTTGTCGTCCACTATTTCGACCCCGCAACACCACTCACGCGGTACCTACCACTTGCTTGGCCACATTGCTCTGTCCGCCGGGGCATGCACACACTCTCTGTACATTGCCAACCGCCGCGGTACATTGCTTGCGGAGGAGGGGCTGCCCCTCGTCTTCACCTGCTTCGCCAGCTCGCGCGCTGCTGTTGGTAGAAGCCATTTTCGTTCAAGATATTCGTCATTCGATGGACGGTGCGGGCTCCGAGATCACACGATGCCGTCTGCCATGTTGGTAGTTCGACTGCACAGCCTACCTGCCTGCCTGCTTTGCGCTGCTTGCCCCTCTTTGCCTTCTCCTCTCGAGAGAGGGACGTCCCGCTTGCTACGTGCTGGTCGTTTTGCTGCCATGGGTATCGTGGTCGGACGTGTGGAAGTTGGTCGGCCGTGGTCTGTCAGACTGTGGGGGAGTTGACTGCCCTGTTTGCCAACGGCAGAGCTGTTTGCCTGCCCCTTGGTCTGCTAGATATGCAGGTTTTGCTCTACTCTTTCTTTTGCATTGTCTTCTGCTCGCTTTCCATGGCTCGACTGCAATTGACGCGCCTGCGCGTTTCGCGGTCATGGAGCCGCTCACTTTTCAAACTTGACTGACGAGCACAATTTGGAAGAAAGCTGAGAAAACAAGGGGCAAAATGCCATCTGCAGCACTGATCAGCATCACCGCAACAGGCCAGACTTGCAAGACAAGACTGACAGCGTCGCCACGACCTTACTCGCGCTCGCCAACTCGCGCAACCAGAGCATAAAGACATGCCGAGGGGCAAACGACGAGAAAGAATCCAGCGAGAAGGTACAAGACCGTCCACATTACCTCAAACGTTTGACATCGGTAGGAGCCAAGACGCGCCGCGCCGTCCGTCGTCTGCGCCAGCGATCCAGGACTGTCTGCGTGCCACACCACGCGCATAAAGAATCCAGAATCCTCCTCATCCTTCTCCTCTTTTCCTCGGTCGCTGGGAGCAGTCTGTCTCCAGACGCCTTGTCAGGCGCGCATTGTGTTTGACACGCGAGCGAGCGCGCGACGAGCGATCAGAGCGGCGGCCCGCCTTCCACCCATCAGCTGGTGCAGCGGCGCGCCAGACGTCTGGAATATGCCGCACGCGACGGCAGCGTCCCTCGCTAACCTACGTGTCAGACGCCCGTCCCAATCCCTTCTTTTTCTTCTCCTCAATTTCAAAAAACTGCCTTCTCCATGCCCTTTCTTCGCCTAGGAGCTTCTTGGCCGCTCCAGCGCACTGTGGGGTAGGTAGGTGGTCAGGGCGGGAAGCTCGAAACGAAACACCTGCTTCGGATGGATAACGGGCCGTCGTCCGACTGCTCGCTTTCGCTTTCGTCCTCATTCCCACTCTTGGCTGCGGTGATGACGTTATTAGTGCTGCGCATTGTTGTCATGTCATGTCGCCCCCGTCAGTGTTGCACGTCAGATAGGAAAGACAGCGCGCGGAACGGTGACGTTTGGACCTGGCTTCGCACAAAACAGGCCACCCCATGGATCCAGAGAGCGTGGGCTCGATGAGACAAGGCCTAGAGACTTTTGTCGCCTAGGTGTGACGGACAACGCTCAACGTCGTAGATACATGGTGGTTTTGCAGCGGAACGAGCGGGCAGGACGGAGATCCGCACATGAGCGGACAAAGGTCTCGGCGAGCGCAACTTCTTGCTTTGGCAAAGACAGACGGCATCAAAGTGAGCTGAGAATGTCGCCAGCAAGACGGTGGTTAAGAGTTAAGAGGTGAGGTTGAAAAGCAGTGCAAGGGTCGGCGGCGCAACGCGCTCGTGATTGGTGAGTTTGGCGCGGTGCCCTGCAAGGGCAGCAAGACCCTGGCGTCGATCAACGAGCTCAATCTGACGACGACGCACAACTGCTGCCATTCCAAACCACCAGTGTGGAAACCTCGGAGAGAAGGGCATGCGAATTCGTTGTTTGGACCAAATTCAAAGCCTGGCCCATACTATCTATGACTATTTCCCCCCTCTCTCTTTCTTTACGGACGTAGACCCGCACGTCCAGCAAAATCCCAACTCATATCTCCAATATGCTGGCTGGCATGCGTCTCAGAAACCACACAACAACTCCGTTTCTCGTCCTTCTAGCTCCATTCCTTCGTTCTTACCCACATTCCTCGGCGCCAGCACAGCGCACGTCGCGCCAACGGCCGCTGAACATTTCTGACATCAATGCCGCTGCCACCACACCCACACACACACGTCTTGTTGCGCGTCTTCTGCTACTGCACGCGCCCTCCAATTTCCCCACCTCCTTTTCACCATCGCGCCGTGCAATGTTTCCCCATCTCATCCTTCCGGCTGCGTCTCTTCCCGGTCCGCACGAGCCCGGATGCGCGTGGTGGGCTGAGCGCACTCGGCTTCTCCGAATTTTCATCCATGGGCAATTCCTTGGTCGTGACCAACGTCGTCAGTTCTGTGAAACTGTGGGTGGCCTGGATCTAGCAGTTCGGAAATGTGTTCATGTACGATGGCTGATCTGAAGGCGGTATCAAATATACGCTGAAGTCGTGGATGAATGCTCCGTGTCTGTAGGGATGACTTGCCTCGGGAGCTTACTTGAATGCTCTTTGGTCTTTTCTGCATGAATTGAATTCAGCTTTCGTTCGGCATATCGGCATGAAGTGTCAGTGTACACTGACTCACTTATAGCTTGACCTGGATAAGTGCAACTCGATTAAATTCTTAGTCATGTACAAGTCGATACTGCGTCGCGTGCGTACGCTGAGCTCCATGGGAAAGTGACCAGGAGAGGTGCGATATTTTATGGTGAATAGGATGGTCCCTTCCCGCAGTATCTGGCATGAGAACGTTTCTTCTGAGCAGTTTCTGGGTTGATTTACCTGCAAAGCGGTGCCGTCTATCCCGTCAAGAACTAGTAAGCGTCTTTCTTCCAAGTCTCACCGGGACGGCCTTAGATACTTCAAAAAGACCGAGAAGCTTTGCTGATGTAATTCCAGTCCTCTTTCTAGCATTCAGAATGCGTTTTTGCCGTGCTGTACACGACAGGGAGTGTCGTGGAGAACTTGCAGCAAAAATGTGTTGTCTCCATGGCTTTCAAATTGACACTCAAGATGTGAGGTTTTGATGCAATTGAGTCGAAGGGGAAAATTCCTGAATGAAAGATGGGAGGTTGTTAAAACGTGGTCATGAATAGATGCTCCTAGAGTCATGCTCGTCGGCCGCCAGGTCAATACGAAGGATCAGTCGAACAACCTTCGTAAAGAACACTGCCCAGCTTCCTGTTTGTCATTGGATTGTTCCCGCGGAGTTTAGATGATTTGAGAGTCATCTTGAATCGAGCAGCAAGTGAGAATGCTATTGTCTGGGTGTTGCTCGAAAAGAGGGTGCGCATCTGACGCAGCACAGTGCGACTTGTACACTCTGGGGCTGATGGGGTCGACAATTGCTGACATTGCTCTTCTTTGTGTCGTTGGGTCGCGCGCGTCTGTTGGTTGCTCTTCTTCGGTTTGAAGCAGTTGGTGCATACATTGCTGTTGGCTTTGATGGCTGTTGGGTCGTCAAAACTACGCCGTACGAAATGCATCTCCCGACAATAATAGAAACCCAAAAGTTTGTCCGAATTACGTCAACGTCGAGGCTTGAGGCAGCCAATCCGGCGCTCGATGATGCCTCCTCCCCTTGTCTTTTCGCTTGTAAGCGCCGATGCTCGCGACTGTCCTACCGCCGTCAAGGCTCTCTTCTCGGCGCATTTTCTCTAGAGTATGATCTGTCCAGATGACTGCATGCTGTCGAAAACCACTTTGCGAGTAGCAAATAATCGGCATTACCACCCAATATTTCATCCTCGAATAGCTGGCTCCGACCCACCATCGAGCCATTACTTCGGCGCTCGCACTTCCATGAAGCGCCGTCAGCTCCGCCTCCAACATGCAGATTGCGAATCTCCATCGTCATCACTTGCGTCCTGTGTGCCTCGCTTGCAGCCTCCGCCTTCAAAACTTGGCTCTGCGGTGATGTGAATCCTTCTAGCATGACTTGTCCTGTGATATTCGGCGTCGTCCTATCTCTCTTCCGCCAATACAATGGGTTTTGGTCCGGGATAGCTGAATGAAAGCTCCTCCTTGCAGTTGGAGGTCCAATCATCTTCTGCCAACGTGTCTCGTCATGAGGGCTTCGAGACGACGATCAGTATTGATCCTCGAGGGCAGTGCCCCTGAACCAAAGAGAATGGGCAAATCCTCCGACAGCGAGTCTGTGCTTCACTTCCCAACTGTCCGGTGATATTCGAGCAGACGGAGCGCTCCTGTTGGAAACGGTATGCAGGCCGACGCTTTGGTACACGCGCTGTATATACTTGTCGTTCCAAGAGTCAAATCGACAGTGCCAGCTAGGTATACAATGGCAATGAGAACAGCCAGTCGCTCAGTCTCCATTGCACTTCTCGAGAGCATCTACGCTGTTCCAACACTGAGAAAACAAGATCTACTGTAAGCGCCTTCTGTCAGGCTCGGCTTTTTTCATCGACGGTTTCGCTCAAACCAGAACAGGAAAACATTTGACAGAAGGCGAAAAATGTGCCAAATCTACAATTTTCTCAAAGTGTACGATGCCTGCAAAGCTAGGCCGAAGCATCAGATTACCCAGACCCGTGAAGAGAAATGCGAGGAAACTCCTTACAAAGGAGAACAGATCCATACGTCAGGAAAATCGAGGGTTGATGGAGGTCCCCCTCCAGTAAGGAGAGACGTAGGCAGTAGCTAGTCCCTATGTAGTTAATGCACAGACCGAGTAGTCAACACCTCTCTCGGTTGCGCGCACAACGCAGACAATACAACTAATTTGCTCTCGTTGTTTTGTGCTCTTCAAGGGTCAGACGCGTGACAGTCAACCAGAGTCCGATGCGCCCTTCTCCCGAATCTTGAATCCAAACTGGTATTTTTCCCCGGTCCTTTCTTATTTACACTCTCCAGCTGATATAAACTGTAGGGTTCGCGGCAAAATCTTGTCCACATCGGTCCCATGACGACGGTATAACATGGAATACAATACTTGGAGACCTGGGTGCTTGATGGATATCTTGTGATCGAGAGATGATTGGGCACTTTCCAGGAATCAGCAGGGGGGGGGGACCGATGGTTGTCATATGAAGGAGCTAAGTGGACGATCTCGAAGATGAATCGTCTTAGTGTAGTCTCTCTTTCACTTCAACACAGCAAGTCATTCATATCAGATCTTTCGTCGAAAGAGTCCAACCCGAGGATAATTCTCCATGCAGCCCATGATTCGTTGGATTCATAGAAGAGTCATACTAATCTCCTGATTCCCGCATCCAGGACTCCCTGAAGTGTTTGCGTTTGGCGTGGAATGTCGTGAAGGCGAAGATGACATTCTCAGAAATACCCACTCAAGTATTGTAACAAGGTTGCCGAAGAAAATGTACTCGGACCAGTCAGGCTGCTAAGCCCAATAATTCTCGTCGATGAGTAAGCTTTCTGCATGCAAGCCAATATGTGTGATTGCAGCAAGGGAGCATCTCTGTTTACCCACTCGGCGCTTAGCTGTCACTCGACATTTCTTACCGCCACCACACTGGTTTCTTTCCATCTCATCACAACGGAGAATTCCTTCGAAGCGACAATGGGTCAGAAGGAGACTGAGCCCGGCAATATCTTGTGCACCTTTTGGTATCCTGAAGGGGTGAAAGAAAGAGTTGCATTCAGCGGAGACTTCTTCATCGGCAAAGTCGATGAGTCCACGGTCCTCAAGTTCCCGTGTGGAGAGGAGGGAGATGACGTGGCTCCTTGGTTGCGACGCGAGTACGAACGCATCTTGGAAGGTCTTCAAGTCGAGCGAAAGATCTACGAACGCATTGGCAAGCATCCACGCATCATCGAGTTCAAGGGGTGGCAGGACTCAGGCCCCGGACTGCTGCTTGAATTCGCGCCCAACGGAGACCTTGCTCACTTTCTGCACGACCAATCTGAGCATCTCTCCGTGAAGAATCGGCTTCGAATCGCACGGGAGACAGCCGAAGGAATCGATTTCGTCCACACAAAGAACGTCCTTGTCCGCGATGTTGCAACCCGCAACATCCTCTTGGACGCTGGCTTGCACGTCAAGCTGTGCGACCTGACGGGCGTGTTGCTCGGGGATGATGGCAGTGTCATTGCAGCAGGTCACGGCTGGGAGGACTTTGACGCGACGAAGCCACGGCCGGACAAGCAACATGCCGACATGAGTACAGACCTTTTCGCACTCGGAGCTGCCATTTTCAACATCATGACGGGACAATGCCCATTTCCCGACACGGATGATAATCAAGAGATAAAGCAACTCTTTGAGTAGAGAAAGTATCCGGAGCTCGATGAACGGCTGGGCAGCAAGGTCGTCTGGGGCTGCTGGGACTCCCTATACGAGTCGGCGGGCGAGGTAGCCAAAGACTTGGAAAAGCTTGAACAGGCATATCCGCAGTAGTGTAGTAGAGAGCCAGCAAAAAGCCGAACAGGTTCTGAACTCTCCTTTTACCGGGGTTTTGAAGGAGCCATCTTCAGTGGATATGAATTTCTGAATTCCAAGTGTGCTGGAGAAAAGAGGACGACGAAAGAAAATCTAACAGAATCGCCCAGCCAAATGGACACAGTAACGCTTTCCCTATCAGGTCAAAAACAAAACGAAAGGAAGACGAAAATGCAAATGGGGTATCAACCATGCAACACGCAGACACCGGACCGCTTAGGCTTGCTAATCAACAATTGCTCAGTGGGCAAAGCGGAAATCGAGCCGCTTGTTGCCCTTGTCTTTCGTTGTGGCGAGATACGTCGTCTTCTCGTCCACAGACATGGCGTCCCACGTATGTTCACGGTAGCTGCGGAGATCATTAGACACGGATCGCAGTAAATGTGGGGAGGGTATGGGATGAGCGTACCGATTAATGGAGACGTAGAAGAATTTTGTGCCGGCAAAGAGGATGAGATTCCACAGGCAAATGTAGATGAGGATTTTATTGCCGCGCCGGTAAAGTGGCATGTCGTCTTCACGGTAGACCTGCACAGTTTGTGGTCAGCGGAGTATCAGCAGGCATTTGTTGGAGAATGCACATTTGCGCTGATGATGCTGCCGAATTGGACACACATGTTGTACAGGGCAGAGGCAACGGTTCTGGTCCGCACGGTGCCAGCGTTGCGGCTTGTAATGGCGACGAGAATCTACAAATATGAGCCAGTGCTTGTTGAAATGGGGTGGCAGTCTTACCGCATGGACATATGGATTCCCCACGAGAAGCGCGATGGCGATGTATCTCACGCCTGCCGCGGCTGTTGCAGGCAGCAAAAGAAGCATGAACAGCAACGGCAGCGCCCATAACTGGCTCACCGACGCCAGGATGAATCGCTCCTTGCGCTGTTCACTGAGCCAGGTCCAGAAAAGCAGCTGCGCAATGAACAAGCACAGAGGCGGGACAGTCAAGAGATTGGTTTGGAAAGTGTCGAAACCAATCGATCTCAGCTGCAGCGTCATGTACGAAGTCATTGGGTGCGTCGGAACAAAAGTCGTCAGACCCAACAGGTAAATGGGCCACAGATGCCAATCTGTCAGGCACTCGTACAAGTTCGACAATGTCAGTGCCTGACGGTTGTGCATGTCGCCCTTTGACGGATCATCGCGCAGAATCCGGTTCACCATGATCTTCTCCTGACGCTTAGTGAACCAGCCATCCTCTCCACGGAAGGTGCTCGCCGTCTGAGTCGGCGATGGAGGCAAATAGAACCAAGACAGCACGCCAATGACGCAAGTAAAACTTCCCTCTATAGCGAAAAGCCAGCGCCACCCCTCGATCCCCCAAAACCCGCGAAGATGCAGAATCAGGAAGGCAAGGAAGGCGGAGCAGATGTTGGTCCCTTGAGCCGAGACCCAGAACCAGCTCAGGCGCGTGGGTAGCTCCGACGATGTATACCAGTAGCTGAGGTAGAGAATGTTGTCTGGGATGAAGCCTCCCTCAAGCAAGCCAAGAAGGCAGCGGCATAGGAGATACGACTTGCGGCCTTGGAGAAGCGACTGCATGCTGGCAACCACACTCCAGGAAGTCATTTGGATCGGGATCAAGTTGTCCGCACCAATCCATTTTGAGATGAGTTGCGAAGGGAGTTCTGCCAGGAGGAAGCTGAGGAAGAAGATGGTCTGGCCTTTGTTGTAGTCGTTGGTAGAAAGGCCCAGGTCGTCCAGCAGGCTGTCAGACAGCGCTTGTTGAATGTTGCCCCGGTCCAGCTGAAGCGCGAAAAACATCATGCAAACCCAGAGACATATTCTTTTGTCAATCTGCGAGGAATAAGCAAAGGGACCGGCGTGGCCAGCCGCGTGGACGAACCTTCTTGACCACTCTCTTCTCTTCTAACGGCTCCCACTCAAACTTCGGATCCCATCGATGGATACCTTCATAGCTTTCGACTGGACGGTAGAATTTCTCGATTCCCTCTGTTGCAAAGGCAGAGTCCTCGCGTATGGTGACCAAAGGAGCTTCCTCGATGCGAATGTCCGTCTTCTTGGCGTAACCTTTGGCGTCAATCGGAGACCCCATTTCCTGGTAGGCGCTAGCCTCGCAGGCTAGCAAGTGATACTGAGATGAGTTCCATGGTGATTCCTGGGAGGGGCTGCCCATGTAGTCCGTGCCTGCTTCTGCTATGTGGAGCGATCTGGGGGTGCAGCGGCCATGGCGCTTGGGAAGAGGCATGTTGCGGAGATCCGGAGCACGAAATCAGGGGGCACTCAAAGGATCCCTCAGCGACTGGTCCAAGGTACCCCGGAAATTTGAACAACAAAGGGGACAGGCGAAAGAAGAGAGGCTAATGGGGACCAGAACAAAGCGGTTCGTGAAGAGGGCGTCCTGATATCGATATGGCGACCATGATGGGACGTGATGCAAGCACGCAAAAAGACTGGGTCATGATGAAGCAAGACGCGACCAGGTGAGGGCGTCGCGTCACGATGAGGAGGGTCGAATTGGGAGCGTGCATTGTCCCGCAATTGCGTGATTGCGCCGGTGGCTCGCGTGCAACAACACCATGCAGCCATGAGACAAGTCCGTCGCTTGCGCTTGGTGCTCCTCGATTCTGGTCCAGCGAGACATGGTAGAATGGTAAATCATCTGTCGTGCAAAAGGCAGGCCGCGGTTGATTGTTTTCTGTGGAGTCACGTTCTGGCCTTCTCCACGTCCTCGAGCTTCCGAACCAAGCTGAGCATGCATTAGACGGAGAAAAACCCGCCCAAGACAACCAGTAGAGAAACATAATGCCATAGATACATCACGTGAAGCAACATGACTTGGACAATCCCTTGGCCATATCGCGGTTACGGCTGCAGGTTCCCATGACGGCAAAGCTCCCAAGTTGACGCGACATCCATGGCAGCTGATTGGACCAAGCCCTTGCAACGGCGTCGTTGTCTTCATCGTCATTGGACTGGAACCTTGCAAAATAATGCCCCCCGCTCTCATGTTGCCATGTTGGCGTGTCGTGTGAGGATCCAGGAGATACCGGCACTCGTGTCTTGTTAATCGGCTCTGATACTTAAGCTTCTGACGCCGCCCGTCAAAGCTCTATATCCTGTGTTTGAAAAACACTTGCTTTTGATTCGACTTCATCATGGCCCCAATTGCTGTTGAGACTCCGCAACAACAGGCTCCCGGCCGTGGACTTTTTGATTACAAAGAGGCCTTTCTCACCGGCCCCAAGGCTTTCAAGAGGGACATTGAGGAGCACGGCTCAGAGAACCAAGCTCCCGCTTCGTACCCCCACTACCTCCCTACATGGGATCCCAAAGTGTATTGAGCCCTGTAAAGGTTGCCGTGAATGCTTCTGACAAGCTTAGGTACCCACCCCTTCAGCCATTTGAACACTACGAACACGGCAAAGATGCCGACCCCACCTTTCCCCATCTCTTCGCCAACGGCACCCACAGGCCTCTGGCTCCCAAGATTGGCTCAGAGGTCAAAGGGGTACAGCTGAGCAAGCTGTCTGACAAAGGAAAGGATGAATTGGCTCTCTTCATCGCCCAAAGAAAAGTGGCTGGTATGCAGACTGAGGACGACGACGACGACGACATGAAAACGAATTGCTTACCTCTTACAGTCTTCCGTGACCAAGATCTCGCCGACCTTCCCATCCAAGAGGCTTTGGACTTTGGCGGCTACTTTGGCCGTCACCATATTCACGTCTCCAGTGGTCAACCAGCCGGATATCCAGAGATTCATCTCGTCCACCGTGGTGCCGAAGACACGGTTGCTCGTGATTACTTCGCCACCAGGACCAATTCCATCACATGGCATTCGGATGTGACTTTTGAACAGCAGCCCCCTGGCACCACTTTTCTCTATGTTTTGGACGGTCCGGAGGCAGGAGGTGACACGCTTTACGCTAGCATGACGGAGGCGTACAACCGTCTATCGCCGGAATTCCAGAAGCGCTTGCACGGTCTCCGGGCCATTCACAGTGGCTTCGAGCAGGCCGAGAATAGTCGTTCCCGCGGAGGTGTGGTTCGTCGCGAGCCGATTACTACCGAGCATCCTCTTGTACGGACGCACCCGGTGACAGGAGAGAAGGCATTGTTTGTGAATGGGCAATTCACGCGCCAGATCGTGGGGCTGAAGAAGGAAGAGAGCGACTACCTCTTGAAGTTCCTCTTCAACCACATTGCCATGGGCGCCGACTTTCAGGTGCGGCTCAAGTGGGAGAAGGGCAGCGTCGTGGTCTGGGACAACCGCGTCGCGGTTCACACGGCGATCCTGGACTGGGACGATGGTGCAAGGCGCCACTTGGCTCGCATTACTCCCCAAGCGGAGCGTCCGTACGAGACGCCATTTGAGGAGAACAAATAGGGCTTCCGGTTTTGTTTTGCGTTGCTAGCGTGATGATGCGATGAATTCAGTCTTTTGAAGTGGTTCTAGACGAGCGAGGTTGGTAGTGGGAAGGTTCCAAAATTGCGATAGATGAAGGACCGAGACCTAGACCGGTTAATGTGGAAATTGAACGACATGCCATTCAGTGCCAGAATTTTTGGAGTGAGGGCGTCTTGGTGTAGAAAGGAATCCGATTACAGCCTGCACGGGCGCCAAGACAAGTGCTAAGTCAGCTTTTCCGGCAACGCACCTCCACCATCGGAACTTCAAGTCCTGCTGCTGCTCAACAGCACCTTGACGGACAACGCCGCCACCCACGCCCACCACATCGACTCTCCGCTCTCCGGCCATTATGTTCGCAGCCCGGTTCGCGCGGTCCGCCGCAGCTCGCGCCTCGTCGGCCGCTCCCCGCGTCGCCGTCAGGAGCTATGCCCAAGCCGCCGCACCCTCCACCAAGCCGCCCGTTGCCCTGTTCGGCGTCGACGGCACCTACGCGAGCGCTCTGGTACGTCTCCCCCGCCCGAGGAGATTCCAATTGAAGAAATGGATGCGATTGGGCCGGCACGCCTGCTGAGGGACGAGATGAGATGGAAGCAAAGGGACCTACCTACCTTGACTCGGAACCTTGGATGCAAATGGCGGGGAAATTGGACGAGAAGAGACACACGCTGACGGCATCGCTTTTTGCGAATTGAACGACAGTACACGGCCGCGGCCAAGACGTCCTCGCTCGAGCCCACGGCCAAGGCCCTCGAGAGCCTCGCCGCTGTCTTCAAGAAGGACCCCAAGCTGAGTGAGCTTCTGTCCTCGCCGTCGCTGTCGCCGGCCGACAAGAAGGCCATTGTCGCCGAGCTCCACAAGAACGTTGGCGCGGACAAGGACGGCATCATCAAGAACTTTCTCGAGACCCTCGCCGAGAACAACCGCCTCGGCGTTTTGGAGCCCGTGACTGAGAAGTTCACCACCCTCATGAGCGCCTACCGCGGCGAGGTCGAGCTCAACGTCACCAGCGCTGCTGTACGTCCACAATGCGCACGGAAGTCATTGAGGGTCCGATGCTGATTTCTTCTAGCCTCTCGACAATAAGGTGCTCGGCCGCCTCGAGGCTTCCGTCTCCAAGTCGCCCCTCGCCCAGGGCAAGAAGCTCAAGGTCGTTGCCAAGGTGAGATGACCAAGTATCCGGATCAAGAAAATGTGCTAATCATGGTGCAGGTCAACCCGGACATCAAGGGCGGTCTGGTCGTCGAGGTCGGCGACAGGACCATCGACCTCAGTGTCTCGTCCAAGATTGCCAGGCTGAACAAGCTCCTCCAGGATGCTTTGTAAATTCCATGCTCGCTAGCAGACTCTTGGTCGAACCCAGGACAGGAACAGGGGACAAGCACCTGTGTATGTTTAGATGCGGAGGTGGCTTGAGATGATGATGCACATTGAAATTTCCAATTTGGCATCAAGTGATGGCGAACATCATCCAAGAAGCAAGCAAGCAGCATAGTGGATAGAGAGAAGAGCGCCCTTTTGGAATGCAGTCAGTCTGTCAGTGACTCTTGGTCGCCGCAAGCAACGACTTTGCTCAGGGACCCCTCATTAATGTCCTCTGCTGCCTCCTGCGTTCTCTGATCTTTTCTCGTTCCCCGCCCTCAGCCAGCCGCGAGACACACAGCCGTACCGTACCCGTAACGTAGCGTGTCTCCCTCCCTCCCGCAATCCTGCCGCAATCCTTTCCCCCTTAAGCTACGTACTCCATCAGGCATGACAGATCTTCCCCATCATCCCACTACCAGTAATGTACATGTTAGGTACCTTCTTGCGCGCAGCAAACAAAACACTTGCAGTTGACGTACGTGCCACCTGAAGGTAAGAGGTCCAAAAGCCGTTGCCACTTAGCACGCAGCGCTTGAAGATCCACGCTACCAGCCAGCTCTGCCAACGTCCGCTTGCGATGATGCTGGGCGGGCGGAGACGGAGCGGGAGCGGAGGCACAGAGTGAGTGAGTGAGTGAGTGAGTGAGTGAGTGAGTGAGTGGGCTGACAGGTATCTTTGTAAAGAAGCGAAACGGGTATTGTAAAAGGAGAGAGATTGTCAATCAGGCTTGGTACTAGATTGGTCTACGGACAAGCACGTGTCCTTCTCTCTCGAGAAGAGCCCAGGCAGGCAGTCAATTCAACAACGGTCTGCATATCTCATTATGTAAGTTCTCTCTACGAATAGAACGGCAAAGCTCTCCAAAGAAATGCCGAAATGCTGCAAAACGCCCAGACGCCTGACGACAAAAAAGGTCTGCAACAAGACAAAAAGCTTGTAGCAAGGCAAATCTTTCCAAAGTCTAGGTGACTAGCTAGCCGGCTGTGAAGATCATTTCAATATCTAGAGGTTCGCCTTCTCGATGCGGTTGCCCGTCTCGTCGAACCAAATCTTCTTGCCCGTGTTCAAGCTCTCCTGCAGCGCGCAGCCAATCCTGACAGCCTGGACGGCGCCCTGCAGCTTGAACGGCAGCTTGGTGTTATCCAAGCAGGCAGCGGTGAACTCGTTGGCCTCGGTGACGAAGGCGTGCTCGAAGCGGCCGTAGTAGTGCTGGGGGATCTCGCGGCGCACGCCGTTGGGCTCGTGCATCTCGACGAGGGTGCCCTGCGGGTTGGCATTGATCGACAGCTTGCCCGCCGTGCCAATGATCTCCGACATGTCGTGCTGGCCGGCCGCCATCATGCGCGAGCTGTAGAAGTAGGCCAGCTTGCCGCCCCAGAACTCGACGACCCCGACGCCGTTGTCGACGTCGTTGTACTTGCGCAGCTCGGGCGACACGGCTGTGATGCCCAGCGCCACAACCGACTTGACGACCGAGTCTTGCCCGAAGTACCACAGCGCCAGGTCGATGTCGTGGATGTTGCAGTCGACGAAGATGCCCCCCGAGAATTGTGCGTACGACACGAAGAAGCCCGTTGGGTCCAGCTTGTCGCATGTCTGGCTGCGGAACACGGAGGCCCGCCCGATGGCCCCGCTGTCCATGCGGTCGAAGGCGTCGCGGTACGAGGCGTCGAAGCGCCGCGAGAAGCCACAGAGGACCTTGAGGTGTGGCTTTCTAGCGGCGGTGTCGCAGACGGACTGGGACTGTGGCCAGGGGTTAGCGGGCGTTCAAAAACGAGTTGAGCTGCAGAGCGACATGCCACTTCGACGCTGGTGCTCAGCGGCTTCTCGCACAAGACGTGCTTGTTGGCCTCAATGGCCTTGATTGCCTGCTCGGCGTGGGCAGTGGTGACGGTAGCCACGACGACGGCCTCGAGCCCCGGGTGCTTGAGCATCTCGTCGTAGTTGTCGTATATTTGCACCTCGGGCAGGTTAATGCGGGCCCATGATGCCTCCTGCGGGTCGGGGGTGAAGGCGGCCACGACGTTGGCGCGCGGCGTGCGCGTGTAAAAGTTGATGGCGTGGCGGGCACCCATGCGGCCGAGGCCAGAGATGGCGACGTTGAGCTTGCGGGGTGCCATTGCGGGACTGGAAGCGGGTTGAAGAGGTGGAGGGAGAGGTGCGAGTGTTGGTAAAATTCAGCAGATCTGATGTGCGAGAACCAAGTGACGGCAGATTGATTGGGTGTTGGGCAAGGATGGGACAAGAATTGGCGCCGAGATGGTCAGTCAGGCAGCCTTTCAGTCTGGCAGCGGAGAGAGAGAGGCAAGAGAGACAAGCACGCAATGCCAATGGAGGGAGGATAGGGGCAAAATTCCATTTCGATCCTCGGTGAACGACATGGCGACGTTATATGGCGGAGCAGAGATGGAGGGGTAGGGCGACGGTGTTACCTAAGGACAGCGCCCGGCACGGCCAAAAGTCCTTCCCCAGATTCGCCGGAAACTCAATCCCTTCAGGCACACGCCCTTTGAGCATTGCTACTCACGGCGCTGTCCGCGGCCTACCGATGCTCCATTTGATCACCACGTGTGGCTGGTGCGGGTAATTCTTTCCTGGATCCCCCTTCTCGTATCGCTGTTGACGACATTCGGACCCAGCGCGACGCGTCTGCCCATTATTGAAGCTCCGCGTCGGATATTCCGTCGACGAGTTATCATCACACATGCAGCACGGGTTGGTTCGTCACAGCGTCATTTTGGAGATCCAGTCTCATTCGCAACTTTAATTACGCATATGAACTTTTTAAAAGGCCATCTACAACCTCGGACTCGAAGTGTCGTCATTTGCATTGACTACAACCTTGAGCACCAGCTTCCCTTCCGCATCCTTTGTCTTGGCCGCCATCTCGAATGCCTCTGGAAGCGAGTCGAGTCCAGTGTATCGGTGCGTCACGAGCTTGGAAAAGTCGGGGTAGTCGGCGCTGGGGGGTCTGGAAACGACCTCGATTCCAGTGGGGTACGTGTTGGCGTAGCGGAAGACGCCGACCAGGTCGACTTCGCGAAGAGCAGCCGCAGAAATTGGAAGAGTCTGGATTGGCGTGCCCATGCCAATGAGGAGGACACGTCCGCCGGGTCGCGTAGCCTACTGGATCAGTACTCCAGGACAGGTAGGTCGACGATGCAAGACTTACATAGATGCTTGCCTGCAAGCAGGACGGCACTCCGGTACACTCAAAAACGGCGTCGACCTCGCCCACCTCCTCTCCCGCAATCTTCTTGACTTGACCTATCGCCGCAGCAGTCTCCTTGGCAATCTCCAGACTTTCCTCAATGTCTTTGCCCCTCTTCAGCGGGACGGCATACGCTGCGTGGGCAAAGCCGTTCTGAACAGCAAAGTCGACCCGGCCAGCATCAATGTCGGCAATGACAACCGTGGCGCCAGAAATCTTTGCCATGGCCGCCACCAGCAGACCAACGGCGCCCGCGCCGAACACAAGAACTTTACTCAACGGCGCCAATTGCGCTCTCCTCGTCGCGTGAATCGCTACGCCCAATGGCTCCAGCAGAGCACCCAGCTCCAGACTCAGGTTGTCCGGAAGCTTGTGACACCACGCCGCTGGATGATTGATGCGATCCTGCAGAGTTCCTTGGGCATGAGGAAAGGCTTTTGCGCTGCTGCGGAACTTCATGGCTTTGCAAATGTTGTAGCGGCCTTCCTTGCAGCGATCACAAGTTTCGCATGGCTGTCCGACTTCGAGCGCGACCTTGTCGCCAACTTTAAAGTCGGCCGTCTCGGAGCCTACTGCTACGACGACGCCTGCAGACTCGTGACCGAGTGACAGCGGCTCCTTGACGAGAATGTCGCCATTGCGGTAGTGGTGGTAGTAGTGCAAGTCGCTGCCACAGAGACCCGTCGCGCGCACGGCGACTTGCAGCTCATGCGGTCCTGGAGTTGACAGCGTGCGGTCCTCCTGGATTCGAGCTTAGAATGGTGAGTCGGTTTACGCTTACTTCTAACTTACTAGGCGCAGGTCTTTTGGCGCGTGGAGCACTGAAGCGCGGATTTGTCTTGTCTCGACGGCCATTGTGCTTGATGTGAGGACTGAACCGGAAGATGAACAAAAGGAGTGTGTTCGAGCCGAATATGGAAATTGACAAGTGGAAAATCAAAGGAAAAGGAGCCGGTCAAGCTGCAGAAGACGAGGACGCGCCGGAAAGCTATACCCAGGGTCGACGAGGGCGGGTCGCGGGGCAGCCATCGGCAACTGACTCAAATCCCGACGGCCCCGCGCCACTGGCCTTGGACCTTGACCTGCAGTGGAGCCCCACCATCGCGTCCCCCACGCCTTCAGATATTGTCACGCCAATTCCGATCCCGTCGCCAGCTCTTTAAGCTTTCCGGTCCCCTTTTCTTCCAGAATTTGCTGTCGATGGCCCAAGATCGACTGGCCAATCTCCAAACCCATCTCTCTCCAAGTTCGTCTTCTCCATCATCCACCATGTCTTCAGTTCAGCAATTGTTCTCGTTGGAAGGCCAGAAGGCGCTGGTCACGGGCGGCACTCGTGGAATCGGCCAGGCCATGGCCATTGCACTGGCAGAAGCAGGCGCCGACCTCTTGCTCGTCCAAGTAAGCCAAGTCTCCAAATGTCCAAACTTTGGTTCCTGACCGATGCCAGCGGGATACCTCCAACACAGCAACCAAAAGCCAAATCGAAGCGCTCGGCCGCAAAGCCACCATTTACACAGCCGACCTCTCGGATGCCGCGTCTGTCGCCGCGCTGACGCCCAAGATCCTCGCCGACGGTCATAGCATCGACATTCTGCTCAACTGCGCCGGCATCCAGCGGCGGCACCCGGCGCACCAGTTCCCGGACGACGACTGGCACGCTGTACTGCAGGTGAATCTGCACACGGTGTTCACGCTGGCGCGCGACGTGGGCGCGCACATGCTTTCGCGGCCGGCAGAGAGCATCCCAGCATCCGTCGGGCACGCGGCGTCGGGGCGGCGCGGCGCCGTCATCAACGTTGCGTCGCTGCTGTCGTTCCAGGGCGGCATCACGGTGCCGGCGTACGCGGCGAGCAAGGGCGGCGTCGCGCAGCTCACAAAGGCGCTGAGCAATGAGTGGGCGGGCAAGGGCGTCAATGTCAATGCCATTGCGCCCGGCTACATTGCCACTGAGATGAATACGGCGCTCATCAATGACAAGGCGCGCGCGGATAGCATTTTGGCGCGCATTCCGGCGGGCAGATGGGGCAGCGCCGAGGACTTCAAGGGCGTTGTCGTCTGGCTGGCCGGACGGGGCGCGGGCTACGTCAGTGGAGAGGTTGTAACGGTCGACGGCGGCTGGATGGGCAGGTAAGCTGTGGTGTCAGGGGTGTTTAGGGGACAATTTGAAAGCAGGCAATGGACGGTAGAAGTCAGTTGGGGTAGATGATATACCACGTCTTTCAGGTCTCTGCCACTGGTATTCCATCACGAGCACCTTGATGTCCCCTCGGCATCAACCACACCTCTCCACACCTCATGCGTGTGTGGCGGCAGCATCCGCAACCTTGGCCACCGCCTCATCAGCCTCCTCACGTTGCCCACACGCTATCACATGTCGCCCGCCCGCCAGCCAGCCAGCCATTCGTCACATCAAATCCATTCCAGTCCACTTTCCCCGCATACACATTCTCGCATGCCGATAGATGCCAATCGACTGCGTTGCATGGAAAAACTTTCACCCCGCGGCGCAGGACTCGCCTCGCGCCAATCTCTCCCAGTTAAACAACCAGCCGGGTGGTAGAAGTGATTGAGTCCCGCGCACTACTATGTCTTTGACTTGACAACCACACTACTAGGTACCAGTCCGCGTCTCCTCCTTGGCAGCAGGCTGCGCTCGTAGTCTTCCTCGCGCTCTCATTGCTCGACGAGCCCAGTCCGCGCGCCATGATGACTACTGCCTCTTTTGGTTAGTTTTTTCTTTCCCCGGACAGCTTTCTTCTGCACTTCCTTTCTTTCGCCTAGTTAGCTCGCTTAGCCCTACGCAAGTCACCCCTCTGCCATTCTACCACTCTCACGACGCTCCCCTCGCTTCTTTCTTTCCCTATCGCACATCCCCAACTACTACCACTACCCCATCCCAGCCCATACAAATACCATCCATCTACCACAGAGGTAAGATATTCTGTATGCGCACCTAACGTGGCAATCTTTTCCCTACCTCCATTCCTCCCTCCCTCCCTCCCTCCCTCGCCCTCATCCACATTCGAGGCAGCTAGCTACCTAGCTACCTAGCTACCGAGCAAGCGGACCTTTTCGCCCTTTTGCCACCCGCTTCCAGTATAGGAAAACCTACTCGGTTCTTGCTAGACAACAAGTCAAACAGGCGGCAGCGGGCTGGACGCGCAACTGTTCAAAAGCGGTGGCGGCAACGAAGCACAAAGGGAAAGAGAAGACGTAAGCGGGACAACGTTTCCGTTCCACATTTTCCCTGTTTGCTTCGGTCAGTTCGTTGTTTGCGGTTCCGTCTGGCGCAGCGTGGTGGTTTTGGCAAGAAGAATGGGGGTTTGACGAGACGAGGCAGTCGCTACATAGGCAGGCAGGCAGGCAGGCAGGCAGGCAGGCAGGCAGGTAGGTAGGTAGGGAAGCAAAGCAGCAGCTACGAGAAACAACCACCAAAATAGCATTTTCTTTTTCTCTTCGCCGCTGCATTCGCCGTGGGTAACTAACGTGCGGATGGGAGGCAACAGTCCTGCTACCAGGTGAACGAGAGGCGAGGCTTGCATGCGTGCATGGTGTGGCGGCGACTGGCGTGCAGTGAGTGAGTGAGTGAGTAAGTAAGTGCGGGAAAGCGTCAACCCAAGTGTGTGTGTGTGTGTGTGTGTGTGTGTGCAGAAATTGCGTCCGTCGTCTAGTGACGTCCATGTTTGGGCGGTGTTGGCCGGCGTCTGATGGACACCCACACATCGCTTTTGGGCGCTGACGACCATGTTGCACCGATGACGGGTGAGCAAGAGGGTGGGAAGTGAGGGAGGTGATGGTGGCTAATGGGGGGGGGTGGGGAACAATGAACGGATGCCATTCTGAAGTCGCACTGGAGGAGAAGAGGAATTTCGTTGACCGCTGTAGCATGCAAACGAGGCTGCAGCGTTTTAGACATGTTCGTAACAACAACACCACTGCAAGAAAGATGGTCAAGAGACAAAGCCAATGACAAGAGCCGGTGTCCAGACGCTCTTGCGCATCATCATTGGTCTATTCTAGTCGTGTGGTTCTGGCCGCTACCTATGGCGGACCAGCCGGGGGATTTGGCGAATCATGATCTAATGGGAAAAAAAAAAAAAAATTAAAATAACAGATTGTGCAAATGAAAGACATTACGACGTGGGACTGGACAACTCCATCAACAACAACGGAAACAGCAATTTGGAGCCTGCTCTCTACCACTTGATGACCTTGGTGGGAAAGTACTCGTCGATGAGCTCAAGGTAGTAGTCCTGACGAAAAATGTTAGCTGACATGTTCGTTAGACGATGTTTGTCAGGCAACGTACCTTGAGGTCCTCGACCTTGGGGATGCCGTCGCTCTTGCTGTACAGGTCGTACGGGTTGAACGCCCGGACGGCCTCGAGCATCTTCTTGTCCTTCTCATTCATCATCCAGTCGTACGCGCCCTCCTTGTGCCAGGGGTAGAAGCTGTGGTAGCGGATCATGGCAAGCGCCTCGTCGGGCAGCGTGCTCTGCTCCTTGGCAATGTGGTACAGGTACTCATCGTGGCCCCAGCTCAACATGACGTTGTCGAGGCCGCAGCCGGGCGTGTAGATGCCGTACTTTGTGCTGTAGATTTCGTTGTCGTAGTCTGGGTTGCCCTTGAACGTGTCCGGGTAGATGATGCGCTCGTCGAACGCGCAGCCGACGGGGAACGTGTCGCCGACAACGTCCCACTGGCCTTGCGCGTCGAAGAAGAAGAGCAGCTTGCCCAGGTCATGGATCAGACCCGTGAGCTGCATCCAGCGCGGCTTGCCGTCGCGGCGAATGGCCTCGGCCGATTGGAGCAAGTGCTCAATTTGGGACAGCGAGGTGTCCGGGTCCGACTCGTCGATGAGCGTGTTGAGCTTCTCCATGGCTTGCCAGATGGTCATCTCGGCGCGCGTCTTGCTGCGGAAGTCGTTGCGCGCCTTGAGGTTGTAGGCGACCGTCTGCTTCTCATGCTGCTCGCGGTAAAAATTCTTGACACGGTCGCAGGCCGACTCATATTGGCGGAATTGCGTCTTGTCCTT
This sequence comes from Phyllosticta citriasiana, assembly GCF_038021145.1. NCBI lineage: Eukaryota > Fungi > Ascomycota > Dothideomycetes > Botryosphaeriales > Phyllostictaceae > Phyllosticta > Phyllosticta citriasiana. The sequence continues at coordinate 190,110 of NW_027117282.1, read as the reverse complement.
TTCGGCGTCGAATTTCGACTTTTCGTAAATGTCCTTTTCCTCCTGCGAGGCCTTGCCGGCCTTGATCTTGTCCTTGAGGACGTTGACTGAATCAATGTCGTCCGAGAGAGACTCGAGCGCGAGGCCGTCGCGAGCCTTGTTGAAGACCGGCTTCTCAAAGGTCTTGCCGTTGTTGATTTGGTCAATGGCGATGGGGGCCATGGTGAAGGTGGAGGTGGTGAGTATGCGACTTTGGGTATCTCTGAAACTCTAAATGACAAACGACGACTTGCAAAAAGTTGACGCGAGGTTGGTGATGACGCTTGAGAAGGGGTGGGATGAAGACCGAATGGTGGCAAGAAGGTTTAAATATCAGGCCGTCAAACAGCGCTGACCAGCAAAATCGGGAGTGTTGGACCTTCTCCAAGGACTCTCCATGAGGCAAATGTCTGAGGCCAAGCGAATGAGACAAAGGCAAAGCCCCGGAATCCATGATGCAGAAGGGGTCTGGAAACTAAGTTCCCCAGCACATGAACTCCGCAGCCGCGCCTTTGTGCGCAACGACGGCCGACAGCCTCCAGCCAACCCTACAAAGTCGGACCGGCATCATGGATTCCAGAGGAAATAGGAGAGCGCAGACTGGCCGGTTCGTCTGAGAATCAGGTTACACGCCGTCTCCATGGGGCAATGTACTGATGTCAACAGGGAGGCGAGGCTCGGAAACCACTTTTCGGTAGCGCGGACTGGCAGTGGAGGATGAGATCCGCCGATCAAATGCGACGGACAGTCGGATGCGGGCGTGTCGAGGCTTGAGCCCGCAGTATCTGACAGACTCACAAGCCAGACAGCTAAGGACGACGGGATTGTTGGACTGGACGGCTGCTTGATGGCAATCTTTGTCCGGAGGTGTCAAGTCTTGGGCTGGGGCTCATTCTGCCGTGCAACTTGGGAGCGGGAGCGCTGGACGAAGGCTACCCGCCTGTGGAAATCAGGTTGCGATTGCCGTCGCGTCGCCAGCGGCCGTCTCTTGTCTTGCAGAAGCACGCATGATGGATGTTGTGGTGTTGATGGGGCCGATGCTGTCGTCGTTGCACAAGACACGCACGTGAAGGAAACAACAGCCTCAGGCATTCTCTCCACCTCACCTCACCTCACCTCAGACCCGGACCGGGTTGTCATGTCCCAAGTAGGTTGGGCACGCTCCACCTCTCTCCGTGGCGTCATCGGCCTTTGGAGCGATCCATTCAATGCGCGAGGACAACAAGGTGGGGTAAGAAACTGCTGCGGACGGGGCTGTCTTTCCTTGAAAGCACGCCATTCCCCTCTTCCCCTGCCATGAATCCCCAACTCTGCAAATTCATCCTCAAGGCTACCCCCTCCAACATCATCAACCCCAACCCCACCATGAACACCCCTCTGCCCCTCAACACCGGCGCCACCATCCCCGCATTGGGTCTGGGCACCTGGCAGTCTGAGCCTGGCCAGGTCAAGACTGCCGTCGCCCACGCCCTCAAGACGGGCTACAGACACATCGACTGCGCCTACGTCTATGGCAACGAGGAAGAGGTTGGCGAGGGTCTCAAGGACGGCTTTGCCTCGGGTGTCAAGCGCGAAGAGGTTCACGTCACCACCAAGCTGTGGTGTACCTACCACTCGCGCGTTGAGGAGAACCTCGACCTGAGCTTGAAGAAGCTTGGTCTTGACTATATTGACCTCTACCTCATGCATTGGCCCGTCCCCATGAACCCGAATGGCAAGTTTTGACCCATTTCCCGCATGCAGTGTCTAACTGCCCACAGGAAACGACCCCATGTTCCCCAAGCACCCCGACGGCTCTCGTGACCTCGACAAGTCGTGGAATTTCGTCGACACGTACAAGCAGCTAGAGAAGCTCCTCTCTACTGGCAAGGTCAAGGCCATTGGCGTCTCCAACTTTAGTGTTCCCTGCCTCGAGGCCCTGTTGAAGAGGGTCGAGGTCGTCCCCGCCGTCAACCAGGTAAGCCCTCCAGCCAGATGCGTGGACAAAAAATCTAACTTTTCTCAAGATTGAGAACCACCCCTACCTCCCCCAACAAGAAATTGTCGACTTTTGCAAGTCAAAGGGCATTCACATTACCGCCTACAGCCCCTTTGGCAGCACCGGTAGCCCCATGTTCAAGGAGGAGGCCGTCAACGAAGTCGCCCAGAAGCACAAGGTCACGCCCGGCACCGTACTGCTGAGCTACCACGGTAAGTACTACCCTACTCCCCTTCTTTCATCTTCTGACAGTGAGCAGTGGCACGTGGCAGCTCCGTTCTCGCCAAGTCCGTGAACCCCTCGCGGATAGACGAGAACAAGAACATCATTCCGCTCGACGCCGAGGAGCTGGCGGCGCTCGAGAAGATTCACAAGACGAAGGGCATAACGCGCTTCGTGTACCCGGGCTTTGGCGTCAACCTGCACTTCCCCGACAAGCCTCACCCGGCCGGCGACTATGACCCTTTGGACAACCTGCCGTAAACTGGACCTATGAGTGATGCACATACCCTGCACAGATGGATTTTGGGTCGCCATAGATCTTTGAAAATACAGTTGCCATTTTTTTGCTGCACCTCTTGGGCCTTGACTTTGCATTTCGGCTTACAATTTTCGTTGATCTTTCCCATTGCTAGACTGATAAAAAGTAGGGTGGTTGACCGATAGACGACGGTGATTGGGAACACACGCACCTCCTCACCACTGGACCATCACAACGCTGGCGGAGATTGAGACCGTACTTTTCTTGACTTCGCTTGCTCGTCTCTTTGCGCATGTAAATGCCCAAGAGTAGGATGACTGGAACACGAAGCTCGAAAACATGTCGGAACACTACACTAGAGAGAGAGAGAGAAGATGTTGCTCCAATATTGTCTTCTCCCTTTTGAAAGTGGCTTCAATAGAGGAGCGGATGGGAAGGAGGCGGCAATTCCGCTCTCTCTCCACCCCATTCCCACAAATGTAACTGTAGCCGATGCATTCGAAAACTCCTGTCTATAAATACTCTGTTGAAGAATGTGGTGTAGTGTTCCGTGCGCCTCTTTCTCAAGGCTATATCCGCCCGCTTACCACAAGAGGCAATCAATCCAGCTGCCAACCCACAACTTACGCAAAAGCTCATCGCAAACACCTTCGCCCTCACCACCGCATTCTGCTCCACTCGACCTCCATCCCTTAGCGCTTTTCTATAATCAGGGCCGTCATCACCATAGCCGCGCGCAAAGAATTTTCCTTCTAGCCCTCTTATTCCTGCCCCACTAGTGGCACCACGCCCCCAGCAGCGCGTCCCACCACCACCCCGCATCAGCTTACTTGCCGTTTTCCGCCCACCGGGACTGCTCGTTCAGCCTCGCTCGCTCCCTCGACTCGACCTCCTCTATCACCGCTTCCTTACGATACCTCGCTTTTCATTCCTGCTTCTCCTTCCCTTTAAAGCGCCCTCTCACGCGTCCGTTGCTTCCTCACTCGACTCGACCTTGTACGACCTGACCTACCTTTCTGCTGACGCTCCTACTCCATCCGCTCCACCGACCAACAATTTGCCTACAACCGAAGCCCCACCACGACTATAACCACCCGACCCTCGCCAACGCACACATATAGGCAGGCAGGCAGGCAAGCCAGCCAGCGCCAGACACACGCAGCAGCAGCAGTAGCATCACCAGCAGCAGCATGGCGAGCCGCGCTGCGCCAAACACTACAAGGACGAGAACGGCCGCCGGCGTACCGAATGAGCCGAGCGAAACATACGAGGAGCGGCAGCGACGGTACAACGCGGCGCGCGTGCTCGAGTCGAACGAGATGCTGATATGGTGGAGTACGGTGCGAAACGAGGTAAAGCCTTCCTTCGCTCGCCAACCAACCACGCACACTCGTACACGCTCTTCCTACCCTCCACTGCCTCTCCAGTACCAGCAGAAGTAGCCCAGCTAACCCCGTCGTCCCGCGCAGTCAATACCGCAAACGCGCCTGCACTTCGAAAACATACTCGCCGGCTTCGCCAGCGACGACAGCGAGCCCGAGTGGGACGACGAACCATCGGGCGGCCCGCCACCGGCCGGCACGCCCGGCGTACACGTGCGGTTCCTGTTTGGCGAGAATGACAAGAGGGGACAGGCTGATGCGTCGTCGAGTGCGGTGGTGGATCCACAACCGCCGGATATGGTGCTCTTGGGCGGCGAGCGCGTGGAGAGGAGGAGGCCGGGGATTGGCACGACTGAGGCGCTGGAGGCGGCGAGGGCGGATGCGAATGCGCTTGGTGGTGGGAGTGGGCGGTCAAGAGGAGACCGCAGGAGCGTAAGTGGGAGCGGGAGCGGGAGTGGGAATATTAGTCCGGCGAGTAAGAGTGCGGGGAAGAAAGGGGGTCGGCGGTCAATGGGTCGAGGAGGAGGAGGAGGACGAGGGGGTGAGGGAGCGTCAGCATAGAGGGTGGAGTGCACGAGGCAACAGGAGAAGGAGTCAGATGGTACTGTTGGAGACTGGATTGGGCATTATGGATTGGGGATTAGAGGTATACCCGGCGCGCCATGTTCGTTGCGCCAGACTTTGGACTTTCGATTTTGGAAGAGAGGAAGAGAGAGAAAGAGCAAGATGACATTCATTTACAGTCCGTCATCAGACATGCAGCATCGCAAGACAAGAAGACAGACTGAAGGCAGCCTGGACAGGCGAAAGCTTTCTACGACGCCACCATCCAATTGATTGGTGACCAACGGATGGGACTGGAGCTGAGCTGCCTGACCTACCTCTTTGCATCCATCTGGCACTACCAGGTATCTATCTGCTAAACAGCGTCGACGAAGTAGAAGCGAACAACAAACAGCGTAGGTATCAGCCTGCCAGTATCATCCACTCATCCGCTCATCCACTCATCCACTCATCAACCCCCAAAAAGAGAGAGAGAGGGAGAGAGAGAGAGAGGGATAGGGATAGGTGGGATGCGTCGTCGTGCGTGTAGCTTGACCGTGCTGCTCTCTAGGTATTTTGTCTCTCCATCTCTGCTGTTCTACGTGCGGTATCTACGTGTATCACCTGACTGCTCTTGATTATCTATTTACTATCCACCAACAGCATGCATGTGTGGGTACCACATACATACACCCTACCTACCTACCTACTTACCTACCTAGTAGCGTCGCCCTCTCCTGAATCTTATCTTCCCATACTTTTCATTTTCGTAGCTACCAGACCAGACAGCACCGCGGCCTCCCACATGCCTAGGCGACAATGACTGACGCCCAGCTAGCTGTGTGCCCGTAAGACCGGTAGAAAAAGAAGGCTGACAAGGGGGGCGGACGGACGGACTGACAAAAGGATGACACCAAGGTAAGGCAGGGCAGGCAGAAAACCCGCACACCCGATCCATTCATCCATCCATCCATCCGTCCATCCATTCAGGCAGGTAGGCTGCCGTATGCACGCACGCACGCACGCGCCGACAAACTCCGCTCTGCGTCGTTGATGACGGCCAGCGTGCAAGGTTCCGTCTTAGGTCTGCCTTCTTCTCTTCCTTTTCCACAAGACAGTATCCGAATCATTCGAGTCCGTTGAGGTAGTCAGGTACCGAGTACAGCACCTAGGTCAACGGTTACAAATTTAGCTGCGTCGTTGTCGTATCGGAGCGCATGCACGCGGAGAGGAGGAACCTAAGCAAGAAAGCAAGCCCTCAACCAAACGCTAACGGATCAAAGCGGTTGCTGACGGCAGAGTACGGTAAGGAGAGCGTCGAGGACACTCTATGCCGCTCGCACGAGCGTGGACCAGAGGCCTGTCAGTTAGGTCGGTAGCCAGCCCTATGTACAGGACGACGGATGTGCGGATCGCGCGCCGCCCGACCGCGGTATGCTTGCTTGAGCGCTTGCCTGTCTGCCTGCCTGCGTGTTTCCGGCTGTGTTGCGTGCATGCGTGCATCGGGTGTGGCTTTGCTCGAGCCTATTTTGGTTGTTTGTTTGTTTGCTTGCTTGCTGGTGCGGCCAGGCCAGGAACCAACGGCATCGCGGCGCGGTGCGTTGCGGAGCTCGGGTGGCGAACATCGGCGACCATCTCTCGCCAAGGTGTTGTGCCTACTGGGGTGGGTGTCGGGCGGGCTGGGTTGGCGGTGATCAGCAACCAAAATATGCAGCGACTGGTGGGCGGTGAAAGGGAATCTTGCGCGAATTTTCGGCTTCGGCGAGCGAAATTTTAAAAGCTGCCCAACAGGAGTAAACAACCATCCCACTGTCGAAAGCGGCATCAACGCTGCGGTCGGGACTCGGGACGGACCCTCGGATTGCTGCCAGCCAGTTGCGTAGGTGTCGGGTTGTCAGTCTCGCTTCGATCCGAACCGTCGCTTATGGTCAGTTAAAAGCTAGCCGCAACGACGAAGAGTGAGCGCATTCGCAAATCACAGAAATCAGGATGGCTGCCTTGGCCGACGATGCTCACAACGTGTGCGCAGGACACGACACACCCATCGACCGTCGCACTCCGCAAGCTTGTCAATGCGATGAATGCAGCGCCAAGCAGGACAACCAAAGAAAAAGAAAAAAAAAGAGAATGCGGGACACCAAAGTCAGAAGTGGAGAGCCAATTATTTCTTGTCGTCTAGACACCGACCCACCGCTGAAAGAGACGGTCTATGTCTAGCCATACACAATCAAAGCGTATTATACAAACATGCCAAACCCCTCTACTGAAGTGAGATGAAGAAGCCGGGCCCACCTATCGTACGTCTATAGCGTCTTGATACATTGAGAGGAAAAAGTTTTTTGAGAGAAAAGCGGGAAGAAAGAGGTGCAACAGGTATCGTAGAGCAACAAGGGTCGTCGTCGAAGAGGTCGTTTATGCGGTCTCCTCCTTGAGGAAGGTGATGAGGTCGTTGCGGTCCTTGGGCTTCTTGAGACCACCAAAGGCCATCTTGGTACCGGGAATGTACTTCTTGGGGTTCTCGAGGTAGTCGAACTGCAGCCCTAGTTAGCCCGTTTCGTCCCCGCGGGCGGGAGGTCCGCTATCGCGCCGCGGTAGCGCCCATCCAGGGCCGACTGAAACATACCATGGTGTTCTCGTCCCACGTGACGCCCTTTGACTTGTTGGCGTCGGTGTAGGAGAAGCCCTCGACCTGACCAGACTTGCGGCCAAAGACGCCGTGCAGCGCAGGGCCGACCTTGTTACCCTCGCCGGCCTTGAGAGTGTGGCACTGAGCGCAGCGGGTCTGCCGAGGTGTGTTAGGAGCGCACAAGAAAATGTTGGGGGCGAGGCGCCTGAGGGTGGGAGCAAAGCGCAACGCGGCAGCATACCTTGAAGAGACCGGCACCCTTCTTGGCGTCACCTGCAGACATCGTTAGCGTAATGTTCGAGTGGCGAGTGCTGATGGATCAAAGTTGAGAGTGCGCCGCCAGTGCCAGCTGAGGGATCCTCCAGTCGCAAGGGCAGACGGACAGCCAAACCGGCGCGCGTTCCTCCGTTGAGCAACCAGACGGAAGTGTATTCAAGCGGAGGGTGCCTCGAGACTGTCGGGACGCTGATGAAGACCTTGGACGCTGGAGAGCCACGTTGGAGTCGCGGCGCACTCGATGACGATGAGAGTCGGGATGGCAAACGTACCAGGAGCGAAAGGCATTGTGATGCGAGGAGAGGGATAAGTCTAGGACTGAGAAGATGAAAGGCTTGAGAATGAGCGAGAATCGCTGACTGCGGTGGATGGAGTGGAAGAGGTGTGAAGATCGAGAAGTGCAGGAGAAAAGGGAACCGACGACCTGAGGACTTTTTGTGCTGATGACGGCCAGGCGGCGCGGCGAGCTGTGGACCAATCAGGACCGGCGGGATTCTAAGGGGCAGTCGGGCGCGCCCGGGATGGCGGAGTGTGGCGCTCCGGAGTGGCTCGGGCGGCGGTGATTGCTCGCAGTTTTTCCCGCTGTCGTGTCGTCATCGTCGCCGACCGGGCGTGCAGGCACATGAGCCACATATTCGAGATCGATCGTTCTCGGCGCCGTCGACTGCCAGCACTCGGCTCTTCGGATGCTGCCGTTGACGGCAAGATGATGTTCCGCCTGACATTGTCATCAACACATTGTTTGCATTCCGAGGCACAGCCACAGCGCTCTGAAAGAGTGGGAGAATCCAGTCGGATCGCACTGCCGGGCCAGTACGGTGCTCTGCTGTGCATCTACAAGTTCCCGTCACCTCTGCCACGCGATTCATACCGACGATGCGCTGGTTCCCCTAATGAATCGCCGCCGCCGCCAGTTTTGACCAAACTGCCGTTTTTTGCCGATACCTGTTGTGCCTTGGCTTGCTCTACTCAAAAACACGCCAGTTTCATCGACTCATTTCAAACACGCTTCATCTGAATGTCGTCTTTCAAATCAAGCCCGTTCCAGACAAAACCTTGTTTGCTGCAAATGCCACCGTATGGCGTGCGGCGTGGCGCCAACGGCCAGCCCTGCCACTGTCCCGCTCCCCCTCTCCAAACATCGCCGTCCACCCCACGTCCTCTTCCCAGTACCTATAGTCCGTCTCTCTAAACGGGCCGCACCGCTGATTTGCACTATTTCCAAAGCTTCTGTGAGCCTGGCCTTGGGACATCCTCTGTCGCGCCAGTCATAGCGTCGCTTCGTCTTGTCCACCCCCATTTTTACAATGCCCTCGTTGAAATCATGAACCAAATCCCCGACGCCCTGTACTCTGACCAAGACATGACCACCTGGGTCATCATCGGCGCCAGCAGAGGCATTGGCCTTGAGTTTGTCCGCCAGCTGCTCGTGCGGGGCGAAAAAATCATTGCCACGGTCCGCCAGCCCTGGGCCGAGCATGCCTCTGCTCTCTGGGGCCACTCAGGCAACGACCACGGCCGCTGTCAGATGTTTGTTTGCGATATTCTCTCAGAGGCCAGCATCGTAGTACGAAATCCCCCGATTCAGTCGACAAGACCGGTCAGTTGATGACGACGCAGAACTTTGTGCATCAACTCGTCCGGATACCCAATCTCAAGATAGACTATGTCGTCATCAATGCCGGCGTCTTGAGATATCCCAATGTGAGGAGCTTTTGCCGTCCGTTCAAGGGTTCAGGCTGATGTGACTAGAGAGCAACCGAACTGTCTGTGACCCTTCTCCGCCCAAAACGTCCTTGGCAACTGCAGACGCGCTTCGTCCGCGGATTCTCAGCCATCATGTTTACGTATGGACATGAGAGCTGCAGGAAGTAGTTATGGTTGCACTGCTTAAAGTCAAGGCAGCCATTCCTGATTTGCCATTCCTTTTTGCCGCCTCCTTGTACCATGTGAGGACTGAGTCTCGCCAACCTTATGCTAATGACTGCGCGCTGCAGATCCTTTGACGAGTTTGCCTTTCACATACACACCAACACAATCGGTGAGCACTCTGCTGACCCCTTGGAAGGATCCTTGAACCAAGGATTGACATTCGTTAGGGCCCATCATAACGGCGCAGAAGCTGCTTCAGACCAACATCCCTATCGGCTCCATCGTCTTCATGAGCAGCGACTCGGGATCCGCCATCGAGTTTCGGGAGATGGAAGATGGCTTTGCTGCATATGCCGCGTCAAAGGCAGCCTTGAACCAGATGCTTCGGGTAAGTGATGCCGAAGCACAGCCATGGCACAGTACTGATTGTTTGCCTAGCACATGGCCGCGGAACTCAAAAGAAAGGACGACGACACCATTATTCTGGCTCTGCATCCCGGAGAGGTCGCGACGTAAGTCTGGCCATTTGACTGCAGGCGCCTCGGAGTGGTGGCTAAAAAGTCGGCAGAGACATGTCAAACATTCAACTTCCGTGGACGATCCAAGGGCAAATCAGCCCAGAAGTGTCGGTCGCTGGCATGATCGATGTGATACAAAGCAAAGGCATCCAGCACAGCGGGACCTTTTGGACCTGGGAGAATCAGGTATGTAGGCAAATGCCGCCACGGGAACAATGTCCTGCAGCCGCGCATGCTGACGGCGAGCAGCCCCATCCTTGGTAAACGAGCCACTTCTCTTTTGCGTGTCAGCCGCCACGTCAGGTCGTGAGGTCGTAGGTAGGTCGCTGCGGTTTCATGGCAAACATTTCCTTGCCTTGGGTCGGGTCATTTTGAGCGAAAAGAGGCTTCGAGGCCCGCACCGCCGAGACAGTAAGGTATCCTTGTCGTGGTTGGAGAGGAAGCAGTCGGCAGACATGCAGCCGGCCGGCCAGGCTGTCTGCAAGGCATCGGGATCAACCTTGGAATGTCTAAAGGTCGATGCAGAGTGCCAAAACGCCCAACTGGGAAACAGGCAGTGATTGGAGTGATTTTGCAACGGCATGCATGACACCACCACACCATAGTCTATGTAGGTAGGTATACGGGCTGCACCCCAAACTCACACAACCTTTGCCCCATCGCCCGCACAGTCGAGATGCAGGCGAACGTGGCACCGGTGTGCCCGTTCTGCAAACTGCCACAGCATCGACCAGGACCAGGACGAGGCGGACGTGCGGCTCTCGAATTGTCGTGAGCATGGCGCGTGAGACGGCAGCGCTCGAATGCGCGCGAGGCTGGCAGCGCTGCAATTGCGCAACAGTGGCGACGAGCCAGGCGCGCCATTGGCAACTCCCCCTTTTTTTGCGGCTCGTAGACGGGAACGAGTCGTCGTTGCGGTGGTGGTGGTGGTGGTGAGGAGGGCAACCAACTGAAGGAAGGCCTGGGGCGCAGTGCAGCGCGCATGCGCTCATGGGACATACATGCGCTTCCGTCAGCCTACATTGCCTGGTACCCCACCAAACTCACTGCGTGATCATCGCCGCCTGGCCTTGCGATTAATACTCTCCCTCGCCCACCTCTTGCTCTCATCTGCCTTGCCTTATGCTTGCTTCCTCTGCCCCAGTCCCATGGCCTACCATCATTACTACGACAGGTCCTACCAGCTGCCCGGTCGCCGCTACGAATCAAACACCTCTCGGTCGCGCGACTACGATGCATATCAGCCTCGCTACGAAGACCACCGCAACATTAATTACGACTCCCTCCCTCCAGCCGACATGAAGTACTCTCGCCGCCGGCTGGACGACTACTCCTACTCGTCCTCGTCATCTCGCCACAGCAACCAGCCTTCACTATCTCGGTCCGTGTCTTATCCAGTGGGGCATCGACGGCAGGCCACATGGCCGCCCTTTCCGACGGTCGAGGATTTGAGTGAGGCCCGGGCCAAAGAGCACAATCATTCCTCGCTGGACGAGAATGCCGGTGAAGAAGCAATTAATCGTGGATCTATCGACCAGGAACCGGTGCTACTCGAGGTCAAAGAGGAAATCAACCCTGAGCTCCGCTTCGTGATTGTGCCAGGAGCGGCAGGTGATGCAGACGGGCGCTCGGATGGCGTTCCCATACGCAAAGATGCTGCGTGTGACGATGCACATAACTCGAAAAGGCTGCCCCTGCAGGCTGAGAGGAAGAAGAAACCCATTGAGCCCCCAAGACGACCGCCATCTCCCTATGCATACTCCAAGCCGGACTTGGTCAGAGTGCGATCTGACAGCGTTGCTTTCTTGTCACCCGACGCCAGACAGTCCGCCTCGAGAAAAATGAACGTACCGTCACAAGCACCGGTTGACATGCGGAAGCTCGGGCGAAGCGGTGGTGCCATTTCAGAGGACTCGGACTTGGATGAGGACGAAGTGCCTCAGCTCCGATCGCGGCGGCGTCCCACGAGGTACTCATTCAGCAAAGATCAGTTGAGCTCGTTGCCCAAGGAATCCAAGGCTCTGGACAAGGACAGGATACAGGCGCCGTATTCTTTCAATGGAGATGTGAAAGAAGACCTTCCAGTCCTAAAGGAGCGAACATCCACACCTTACTCTTACAAACCAGCGGAATCAAACAGACAAGATTTAAATACTACTTCATCACGCGATGTTGACTTTAGGGAACGTCTCTCAGTGCGAACCACGATGCCCACCTCTTCGCGGCCCGACACACCGCCAAGGTCGACTCCATTCAACTCATCGAGCTTAGGCTCCGCTGCAGGTCTGACTCCTCAGTCATCTGCTATGCTGACGGGAGACCTTCCGTGGAGCCGGCCCTTGCCCTTGAGGCGCAGCACTTGCGAGACGTTGTACGGAAGCACCCAAAGAGGCACCGTATCGAAGCCTTCTTCAAGACCAGCCTCACCGCTTGCTCAAGGTCATGACTTGCCGCCGTCCCCGCCGCGCTCACCAATGTTGAGACCCAAGGACGACTCAATGCGGCCAAGAAGCGATCCCCGCTCTATCCCAGGTCCCAAGCAAGGGTCCCGCAATGCATCACGCAGAGGATCTCCCCTGTCTGCATCGTTCGACCTCGAACCCCGGACCCCGCGCGTCGAGTCCCCAATCGACTACACCAGCAACCGCCTTGAACGAACAACGTCTTTTCCTTTTGTCAACCCTCCCAATGACCGGTCAAGGCCATCATCTCGACACGGCCGAAGCGACTCGGGTCTACGCGACGAGCCGACACGATACCCGAGAGATGCGCCAGTGCGGGCAGACATGCAGCCGCCTTCTGCAAGGCTCCCGGCAGTAGCAGCAGCTGCCGCTGGCGTGTCTTTGCCCTATCCAGACAATGACGCGCACCAGCTGATGCCGTCGGAAGAGCATTTCCAATTCTTCCCAAACAGCCCTCAGACTCCCACCAGGTCGTCGTTTCCAGACAACGCGCGTGTGCCGGCCACACCCATCACGCCCATCCCCAGCCGCCTGCATGAAGAGTTTGACTATGCGCGCAAACCCGCGATTCGGCGCACGTATTCGGACACGGATGCCACGCGGCGGTCGACGTCGACGCTGGCGGCCAGAGAAAAGAAGAGCAGCCAAGAGGCTGCCGAGCTGGAGCTTCCGAGCGGTCCGCTGCCAGCCTGCCCACGGTCAGATTACACGACCAAGTACAACGACTGGTACACGCTCGACGGCGCGCTGAGTCTCGACTTTTGCCCAGAGTGCGTCGAAAACGTGGTGCGGCGGACGCCGTTCCGGCGCGAGTTCAAGCGCGTGCTCGACATGGAGCCCGACTACCCCAAGAAGTGCGCGCTGGGCGACCCGTGGTTCCGCATCGCGTGGCTCCTCACGCTGCAGGAGAAGCGCGACGACCTGGCGCTGGTGCGGGCGCTGGCGGCCGTCGGCGGCGACGAAAAGGAGTGCCCGGACAAGCATCGCGCGCACCGCCCTTGGTACAGCCTGCCCAACCGCTTCAACGACGGCTTCATCGCCAACCTGCACGTGTGCCAGGCGTGCATGCGGCGCGTCGAGGCGCTCATGCCGGCACTGCGCGGCGCCTTTGTCCGCGAACTGTCGCCCGCGACGTCCGCTGCTTCCACCAAATATCTCTGCTCGCTGCGTACGTCGTCGCGCCGCTTTCCCAAGTACCTCGACGCGCTGCTCGACGTGCACGCCGCGGCCCTCAAGCGCCGCGACACCGTGCCCGACCTCACCCCCTTTGCCGACCTAGCCCAGGAAAATGCCTGGAAGGCCGAGTGCCAGCGCGACACGCCGCTCCTCGGCGCCCTCTGGCACGTCGTCCCCGGCGTCCCCGACTTCACCGTCTGCGAAGAGTGCTACGACGAGGTCGTCTGGCCTCTCGCGCGCTCCGGGTCCAAGATCGCATCGCTCGTCACGGGTGCCCTGCAGTACGTCGACGGCAGCAGCAGCAGCAGCGGCGGCAGCGGCAGCAACGGCGGCGCTCAGGAACACGGCGTCATCGGCACCGCAGCCGACGAAATGAGCAACGGCGGCGCTGACAGCGACGGTAACGGCAACGGCAACGGCAACAGCACCACCGCAGACGAAGGCCGCTCGTGCCAGCTCTACAGCGCACGCATGCGGCGGGCGTGGGTGCGGGCGTGCCGCGACGAGGACCTCGCCCCGTTCCTGCGGCGCGTGCGCGAGCGCAGGCAGGCCGAGCGCGACATTGGCGCGCGCAACCGCCGGCTCATGAAGTACCTCGACGACTTGGAGGCGGCGGCCGGCGGCAAGGTGCCGGCGAGTGGTAGGGATCGGGAGTTGATGGAGCGGATCAAGGAAGAGATGGAGAGGTGTCGGCGGGAGTGGAGGGAGTGGGAGTAGGAGTGAGATAGGGGGTTTGATTGATGGACGGACGGACAGACGGGAGGAGGGGATTTCTTTGATGGATTGGATTGGATTGGATTGGATGGGGGTTTAACGGGTGATGGTTCGGCTTGGTTCAGTGGGTAACGACTGAAATGAGCGAAGAAATGGATGGATGGGTGGGTGGATATGCCACTTGTCAAAAATTTTTATGAAGCAGATGACATGACTGATGAATGAATGAACGAATCAATGGATGAATGAACCAATGGTTGGTTGGCTGGCTGGCTGCATGATGCAATGCATATAGACGAATTTCAACGCGCTCTTGCACTCCTCGTCTTCTCTTCTCTCCCCCTTTTCCCTCCTTTGTGCGGTGGTGGTTGCTAAGAAGGACTTACCTGGTTGCCGAAAGACAGCTTTCTAGACATGTAGATATCCTCATCGATGGATGGCAGCGGTGAACATATGCCCTCGGGGCTCGGTCTGGACATGGCAGCAGCAGCAGCAGCAGCAGCAGCACCAGTAGCAGCAGTGTCAGATGTGTTTCTTTCAACACGCACTAATGGCGCTGTTTCCGTCGTCCGTCGGTTGAATCTCTCTTTGCTCTTTCTCGTGCGTTGAGGCCATTGAATGAACGAGAACGCTGTGTGTGTGTGTGTGTGTGTGTGTGCTGCAGATGAACTTGTGGAAGGAGAAATTTAAAAGTACGTCTCTCACATTTGTGCATAAAGGGGAGAAGACTTGGGAGTGGTGGAAAGGAGGCAGTACGGAAGAGTTTGACGCAGGTGAGGTGATGGGAGAGACGGATAGGGATGGGAGTGAAGGCGATGGCAAGCATGACGAGAAGGTTGGTGTCGGAGGCAGCACGTGTGCGTGCAGAAGAGCAAGTGTCAGCGGATAGAATGGAGAGATGTAGGGAGAGGGGGGGGAATTAGAAATGATACCCCCTGAGTCCAGTCGCAAAGGAGAATGACAGCTCCCTAGATGTAATAATGGCATTGAGTGAAGACTCTACGCGCAACGTTTTAATTAGCAAGTGCCCCTAGAATACAGCCGCAGTGCTGGCAGCGTCATGTCTTTGGCATCCACTGTGGAGAGTGAGTGCGGAAAAAAAAAAAAAAAAAAAAGTCTTTCAAATTTGTCGCGTCGACGCGGCAAGGCAGGCCATGCCGCAGCGGCGCCTCGTCTCGCGCCACCAGCAAGGCTCGACGCGACTCGCCTCGACCACTGCGTTTGAACTTGTCGTCGTCGTTGGTCATAATGACGGTGTTGGCCGCCACGTCGGCGCCGCACTGAGATCGAGGCTCGCTTCCGGCTCGGCTGCTGCGTTCAATGTTGTTTTTGATATTGCCATTGCCTGACGCAACTCATTTTACCGAGGTGAATGGGGCAGCAGACAGGGCATGGTGGGGAATTATGGCGTCACTGGCGCGGCTCCAGGCCAGGCCAAGCGGCGGCAGGCAGGCAGGCAGGCAGGCAGGCGGGGGGAGAGCGCGGGTGAAGGCGGGGCTGGTCTGTATGTCGGACGTCGTTGTGAAGGCTCTCGACTCGGTTGCTGCGTTCGACGTTGGACTTGGATGTTGGGAGGCGGGACCTCGATTCATTTGCTACGTCTGACGGTGGTGCATGTCGGCTGCTGATAGGATTGGGGCGTTTGTTGGTGGCCACGATAGAGGTCGAGCGACGACCTCGATTCATTCCCGACGTTCGACGGTCGAAGTTGACCATTAGGGGCGTCAATGGCTACAAATGGAGCGGTCGACCGGTGAGCTCGACTCATTTCCTACGTCTGACGACCGACATGGAAAAGCCATTTGAGTCGTTGGGCGTTGGGCCAGGACGAGCTCGACTCATTTCCTACGTTTGACGGTGGAGGGTTGATGAAATGGGCGTTGGGCGCTGGCCACCATGGAGCGGTCCAACAGCGACCTCGACTCATTTCCGACGTTCAACGTCGAAAGAGACAGCAAACGCCTCGCTCCTTTGCTCAGAGGTCTAGAGGTGCCCGTCATGCATCTCGCCCGGATGGCTGCTCCTGGATGCTGCGCGGTGCCGCCACAAACGGCGCGTCCGCGGAAAAGAAAGCGTAGCATGGGACCGTGCAACGGCGGTGGCGGGCTTCCAGAAGTCAGCACTAGAGTCTAGTGTCAGGCAGGCAGGCAGGCAGGCAAGCAGACCGGGCCGGCGTCAGAGTCGGTGACAGTCATTGTCGAGTGTCAGGGGCAGGAGAAAGGAAAATGTCAAGCGGCGGACAAAGGGATAGATGGAGGGGGCCGCCTTTTTTTTCGGTCGTCCTGGTCAATCGACATTGTTGCGCGGCCGTGGTTCCGCTGCGGATTTATGACTCGCGGGGTGGGTGTCATGCAGCGTCGTTGGATGAGGGCAGGCAAGCGAGGGCGGACCTGACACTGATGGCCGACGACTGGGCTGGTCCGCGCATCAGCTCAGCTCAACTCCGCTCAGCTCGGTCGTGTCGATGGCCGTGGTGTTGAGTGGAAAGTACGGAGGCTGGCGAATGAGAGACGGCGCAGAAATACGGTAAGTTACCAACCTTATCTCAGTCGTTTTGTAGGTTACATATTCCCGGGCCCTCCAACCTTGACGTCACCGTGGCGGCAGGGCTGACGGGAACCGGAACAACTGGACGGAACTGGAATGGAAGTGAGTTCCTTGACTTCGATTCTCCTCAGATGACGCTTGAGTCGCCTCGCAGCACGACGTCGACACCAGACTCGTGAGCCCGCACTAACTGAGCCCGCAAAGTCATGGACATTCTCCCGAGAGTCAGCAACGCGTCGCTTGACACCATGTCTCGGCCCACGCTTCCGACCACCTCTCATCCTTCGACTCGAAACGGCCGTCCTTCAAGTAATAAAATCCGCCTCCACGAGTCAGCCAAAACAACTTTGATTCATTCCAGATGCTCCAAATTTGGTTCTCGACTCGTACTCCACAGCCTCTAACGCCCTAGCCTGTCCCTTCACCAGCAGCTCGCCACTGTCGTCGCGAATCGTGACCTCGACGTGCCGCCCAAAAAGGCAACTCCTGACAATCTCGATTCAGGCCCGACGATTGAAGTTGGATATTGAGCCCGCGCGAGTGGCAGCATTCAATCTTTTGTTCTGGGACCGGCAGCCTTCCTTGTCGTCGCCACTTCTCAAGGTTGCTCCCATGCGGCCCACCCAACGACCGTCGTCGGATATTAGCCTGGATAGGCAACCGTTCGACACATCGATTCAGTCACGACGTTTGAACTTGTGTTTTGCCCTGCAGCCAGACCACTGCCCATCACACTACGCGCCCCCATCGCCACCGCGGCCTCCCTGTCTGCCATTGCCCCAACTTCGCCTTGCACACCTCCGGCGAGGTTCATCGTCCGCGGACCCCGGCCCGCCACATGCAGTGCGGCTCAAGCGCTGACGTGACGGGGCACGCACGACGCCCGGAGCATCCACACTCGACACCTTCGACTCAGTCCAGACGATTGAAGTTGTGTGTCTTGCAAATGGGCCCCTTGCAATGGTCCAGTTGTCCTGCTTCCGGCTCCTCTTCTCCGTCGCCATTGCCACCAAATCTCGTCTCACAACCCGGATACGACGCCGCTCCAGCAAATCTTCAACTCAGTCCAGACGATTGAAGTTGCTTTTGGACGCCGCGAGAGCCCACCCGGACCTGCAGGTGATTGGAAATAAGGACCAGGTCTGCATTTCTAGACGCGAGAATCAAAGCAGAGGTATCCCAGCCACGGCCGTGCATCGACTATGTCCGGTGCCACGTTCGCTCTGTCACGGTCCAAATAGCACCCAAAAACCAAGATATCAAGGCTCTTATGTCCGGAAAGGAATCGCCTCCCTCGCCGTTGATTCAGTCCCGACGTTTGAAGTTGGCATTTCTTCTGCGGTCTCCCTGAACCATTTGTGCCTGGCTACCCGAACGGTCCACATGGCACCGCCGCCAACGCACTCTTCTTCTATAACGGGAAAGCCAGCCCTTGACTTCGACTCGCTGCGACGTTTAAAGTTGTTTGGAAATTTGCTTCTGAAGACGGCGCCAATGTCTTTCCCTGTCCAAAATGTACCCTGTCTGCGCTCTGATGTCCAAAAAGGGTAACCACTATCTCCCATCGACTCATTCACGACGTTCAAAGCTGTCTCTTGTCTGGCGCCAATAGCACTGACGCCAATCACACCTTGTTCAATTACTTCTTCTTTCTTTGGACCATTCCACAGCTTCATTCCAAACCATGCAACATTACCCTTCCTATCACCACACCAGCAATCGGCTGTCTCTTCCAACACGCTGCCCAGGGCCAAGCCTGCATTCACGGGCAATTGATCATACCACCCCAAAGCGTCCATCTGACGATCTGCGGAAGAATTCCGTCCCAAACCCACATGTCCCTTCGGCTGCGTACCCTACCCGCAGCGAACAGGCGCAGCAGCCGGTCCGAGCCCTCAGTCTGGGTCCACCACGGCCATCAGATCACCGGGCAAACGGGCCAGCCGCAACAGGCACCACGACGACGCGGACAAGGTCATCCAGTAATAGTAGCAGGCCGACACGCTGCGCAACAAAAGAGACCCACGCGACTCTCGTAGATTGCAGCAGCTCTTGCTCCCCTGCCTGTCCGCCCTCCCTCCCTCCCCGAGTCATCAATCTCGTCGCTCGCTGTTGCGCGCATACGACCCACTGCTCGTCTCCATCTCTCATCTCATCGCGCCGCCGGCCGTCCTCCACCACCATCAGATGCTGCCCTCTTTCCCTCTTCCTCTCCCTCGGCTCGTTGATTCGGTAGTTGATTTGTGGTCCCTTTCGCTCACTTTCTCTCTCTGCGCGCGTTTCCGTCTCGTATCGTGCGGGTAGGACCCGACAGCGCGGACCGGCCTGCCGAGTTCCCGCTTCACCCCTGACCACCACCCCCGATGCAAGCTCGCTCGCTGGCTCGCTGGATGGCTCTTATTCCCGTCGCACCTTGTGCTCGCGGCGGCGTAGACAATTTGCAGATGGCTCAGGGGCACTGCATACACACGCACAGGTCTGCTGCTCTGCTCTGTTGCTCGTGGTTTGCCTGTCAAAATTACTTACCGTTTTTGGACCTGCCGACTGACTGACTGACTGCCCCCCGCCCTGCCTGACTTGTAAATGGACATTACCCAATAACCAGCTCAAGCAAAAAGGTTGTTATGGGAAGGTGATTGAGGCCGGCTGTGTCGATCTACCAACCCACCCAACTGCCTTACACTCTGTCCCCACTGTCATCATATATGTATTTATCGTGACACCGCCGCAGTACGTACTTGTCGTCACGATTTGTATCGTACATACTTACTCCTGCTGGGAGCGCAGTATTAGTACAAACCCCCCAAATCACAGTCCCACAACAACACTTTTCTCGCTCTGTCAACAACAAGACATCCAGATGAGATCATGCCACTGCCCATCCATATCTATCTACCGACACACAATCTTGCTCGCTCACGACCAAGTCCGTCCGGTTTCTTTTTTTTTTTTTTTTTTTTTTTCACCGAACGGCAATGGAAATTACATACATGGATGCAAGCATCTATATATGTAGTGTGACGGCCAGCCATTGTATGCGTGCGGCGTTGAGTGGAGAAGCGTCCTTTGAGGCAGTGCTTTGTGGGCTGGTGTTGGTGTTGGGGTTGGGGTTAGCCGTTCGGGAAAGTCGAGAGCGAGGTGGGTGGGTGGGTGCATGGACGCCGACATGGGAATGTTGTTTGTTGAAGTGTTTTTTTTTTTTTTTTGACTGTGGCGATTGCAGAGGCTGCTGCAATGTCGAGGCTAGGCTGTGTTATAGGTCTAGATGTAGGTATCTTGGTGTGAAAGAGCAAGGGGAAATGTTTTCATGAATGGGATAGATTTCGTTGGTGTTGGTGTTGGTATTAGGTCGTCCTCGACTAAAACAGCGTCACATGGTAGTACCTCTTACTGATGAGAAAACCCCACCATCTCTAAACCCAAGCCCTCACACTCCTCTCTCAACACCACCCTAATCAAACCTCAACCTACCCTCCGCCACCCTCTCCTCTCCTTCTCCCTCCCGCTGCAACCTCACACGCACCCTCGCCGCCCTCCTCTCCATTTGCGACGCCGAATCCCCATTTCCGTTCCCACATCCACTCCCCTCACCCAATCCCTCCAAAGCTCCCCTATCAATCCCATTGAACAGAAACGGGAAAACAGAATCCTTCCAAATCTGCGTGCCCGCGACGCGCTTCTGGCGTGCACTGACGACGATGCAAGAAGCGAGGAGCAGAGCAGCGCCCAGTTCGATGAGCAGCGGCCCAATGAACCAAGGCCAGTGAACCTGGACAAAAGTGACGTTTTGGAAGGACTGGCCAGGGACATCAATGGGATCGACGGTGCGAAAGAAGTCGGTGATAGCGAGCGCCAGGTCGTCGAAGAGCTTCGGGATGTCGTCGGCGGCGTACATGTAGTCGCGGTAATCCAGCGGCTGATAGGTGCCGTTGTTCCTGATCCACGACTGCTGGTCGAAGCGCTGCGCAAACATGCCGCCGAACGCGGCGATGAGACCCCACGCTTCGGATCGCCGGAAGAAGTACGTCTCGCTGCCGCCGTTGCCTTTGGGGCCTTGGGCGTGCAGAGTCGCGTCCTCGTGGTATTCGAATGTCAGGTCTTGGTCTGCGCTCTTCTCCGTTTGGATCTCGCCGTTTGTCGATGTTATTCGGGGAAAGGTGCGCGCGCAGAACGCAAGTTTGCACTGGAAGACTTCCAGCTTCTTGTTGTACAGCCCGGGATCTGCCTGTAATTGCACTGGGTTTTTGACGACTGACATGTTCATGGAAGTAACTTGAGTCGACGATAGCATGTTGAGTAAGGTTGCCACATGCTGTCCTGGCGTATATCCTTCATCCGGAAGGTGTTTGTCGTATCCATCCAGCATGACACCTTGAGGAGTTTCGTAGTTGCATACGGTGTGATAGACGAACTTCTCCGTAGTATTCTCATATTCCTCATAGTAACAGTCCTGCTTGGTTGTTAGTGTGACATTTTCACAGCTGCTACATAGTCCCATGGTTGTGAGATTAGTCCATGTACAATTTGCGGTCGGACACGTCAATGTCTGGAATGGCGACTGTCCGAATATCCCGGTTTCGAGTGCTTTCGCCAGGTTCGAAAGCTGCATGTATGCTGTCTGCGGTCATTTTCGTGGACATTTCAACTGGGAACGCGATTCACGCGAACTTACTTTCTTCGGAAGTATTGTTGCTGTCAAAATTGTAGGTTTGCGAGACTTGTGCAGTGCATGGTATCTCCTCCGCCAGGACAGATTGAACTGGGTAATCGATTGTTTGCTGCACAAATGTCTCCATGGAAAGTGCTGCAATGGTAAGAAGGCAACATAAAGACGCTATGATGGCTTGCGACTTGAAAGTAACCCTAAAGATGAAAGACAGCGACCCAAGAGGCCCGCGACTGGCAGCATCATAGTACCGCAGGTCTATTAGCGGGCGTGAGGTTTGTCGGAAGTGGTGCCACTTGAATTGGCTGATGCAGGATGCAAGAGGAAAGATGAGCGCTGCCCTCGAAACCGTCGTTATGAATGATACGACCGAACTTGGCTGCCAAGGCAGAGGCCATGAAGATAATGGCTTGTTGTCTTGACTCTTTAAGATGACGGCTACCGCTACTATGCAGCCGATGCTCAGAGCCGTGCTGAAAATCTCCTTGGCCCAAATATCGCGAATGAGGTTTCGGCGGTCCTTGGTCGCAAGGAACTCCTGAGGCGAGACTGCAGAAGCCGGCTTCAACGTTTCGATGACATGCTTTTTGGTTGAATCACCGGCGGGGCTCAGCGTCCGATTGCTGATCAATGTTGTTGAGGAGGAGACATCTACTTTTCGTCCAGGTTCCAAGGAGATCCTAGGGGTGAACAACGGACTGGGTGAGCGATCGAAATCGGCCAAGGGAACGGAGGCGCCTTCGTCCGGGAGGTTCTGTTTGGCAGTCATGACCGCGATGACTTGTGCGAAGCAGCAGCGAGAAGAAATGGGAACGACAAGAGAGATCAGGCTGAGATTTTTGCAGAGAAGTGTTGTGTAGATGGATCCGTGTAGCGGGTTTGACGTGTGACGAAGAACATGTAAGGCATGGGGCTTGAAGCTCAAATCCAAGCACAAGATGTGACAAACATGGAGCGGGTGAGGGAGGAGTTGTGTGATTTGAAGAGAAGATGTCAACAACGCTGAATTTTCATTGAGATTGGCGAGCATGTCAGAGGATTGGGGGCTGATTTCCAGCACGCTGCAGGCTGTAGGCTTTGATTAGCAGACACCGATACAGGCGACTGATTTTGCTTGCGCGCGCCGTAAACTCCTCGATACAACAGTTTGATAGTGGCACAAAGGTCTTCAGCCACACCTTGTAGTTACCACTCAGCCCTACCTGGAAAATTGCAGCAGCCCTGCCGTGCTGCGAGCTGTATCAAAGTCCGAAGGTCAGTGCACCTATCGTGCCTCCCTATCTCATAGAGTCCACCAGATTCACCGCAAGTCTCGCGGTACGGTCGGTTGCAGGAAAACGGCCCCTTGATTCTATTTGAGGACTGTCGAGGTTTTGGAGATGATGGCAACAATTTTGGGAGCGAACCGGCAAAATCCTGAGAGACTTCGATTAAACGTGCCACAGATTTCTGCATCGCTCCGAGGCTGGGTGGACACACGCATTCTCTCGAAGAGTTTTGGGAGAGTAGCGTCGCTGACCAGCTTTGTCCAACATTGGGGCTGAGATGGTCAAGCTCGAGAGGAGCGTCTTTGCAAGGCTGGAGTAGGAGAGTTGAGGCGATGAAAGCAGCAAAGCAACACTATTGAACGAGAGAATGTTGACAGGGCAGCAGAGAGATGGATGTGATGAAGGAAGCCATTTGCAGAAGAGGCAGTGCCGTTTGAAGACGAGACAGTAAGCGGAAATCTTTCACGACCTGGCTTAGTAACCGGTTTGTTTCCCACAGCGTTTTGGCGGCCGAGGATCCCGGCACAACTCAGCGACGCTCAAAGAACCCGGACCTTGACCACCATATCCTACGTCATCCCGTGCCCAAGCCGAGATGGATATGCCCGCCTCATCTCAAACGCAAACCCAACCTCGACTGCTGCTCTTCCGGCCCAGTGGGTATCCATGCGTCATTGCCTCTGCCTCCCCTCGCCGACGGCGCCCCGCCAACGCATACGTCTGCCATCATTACGTCTGGCCATGACCGAAACCTCCTTTGCCAACCCCTTGCCACGACTCATTGTCGCCCGCTCGTGAATCATGCCCGACGTTTGAAGTTGTCTTCGACCGCTGGATTAGGCGTGGGAATCCCTCGGAATACCGGCTACGTTTGGTATTACGCCAAAAAAAAAAAAAAAAAAGCAAGGGATGCAGGGCATATTGGTATGACGGTGGTTTGGTATGACAATCGCCAGTGAGAAAGGGTCATGGCCACGGCGCAAACAACAAGGAGAGAAGACCGGCTGAACGACTCGTCGCCGTCTCTAAATGCCCAGAAACCTGGAGAGCAGCACCACAGGCTCGTTCAGACCCAGAAGCAACTTTGCGCAGTAAACATTTGAAAGAAGAAGAAAGAGCAATGATAGCTCCAGGACTGCGACCAAAAGGCCCCCACGGCGACCCCAGAACCCGGACAGAAACAAATTTCCAAAGGCTGTCTGAAATAACGGAAAACCTTCTTCACGTGGCGCGCTATTCATAGTCACTTTTTACACACACATACCCGCTGGCTGGCCGGCCGCGGCCCCACAAAGCAAACCACGACGCTGATGACTCTGCAGATCTGTCCTCGACCCCGGTCATATCACCGTTGCCGCCACCCGGGCGTGTCAGTCGCTACGTTTAAAGCTGTTTCTTTGCCTCTGGTCTAGGTCAGTGAGGCGGATGAGGATGCGCTGGGGTGGACCACGAGAGTGGTCATGTCACCGTGCCGCCACCCGGGCGTGTCAGTCGCTACGTTTAAAGCTGTTTCTTTGCCTCTGGTCTAGGTCAGTGAGGCGGATGAGGATGCGCTGGGGTGGACCACGAGAGTGGTCATGTCACCGTGCCGCCACCCGGGCGTGTCAGTCGCTACGTTTTAACTTGTCTCTTTGCCTCTGGTCTAGGCCACTGAGGTGGGAGAGCGTACTCCCGCCACCCAGGTCGATTCAGTTGCGGCGTTTGAAGTTGTTTCTAGCCTTTTGCCTAGGCCAGTGAGGCAGAGGAATCTGCACTGGTGTGGCTCGCTGAAGAGGCGCAGAAAGGGGACGTGGTGAAGAGAGCGACAAGAACAACAACTGCAGGACTCTCACTGCTGGAGCAGTCAAACACGAGAACCAACAGTCGAGTACCCCTTCCTGTCCTTCTCCAGCGCCTCTCCTTCACCAAGTCAGCGTGCTACGCCAGTCCACCACTCCATCTCCGCCACAGCCCAAGCCTCGTCCTACACCACGCCCCACACACAGCATCGCCGATTCCAGTCGCCTCACAAACCGTTGATTCATTCACGATGTTCAAAGTTGCCGCAGCCCACGTCTCCCTCGTCCCCGACTGGCCAGCACGCGCGAACGTGCGCCGGGGCAGCTGCCCGCCGGCGAGGCTACTCCTCGGGAGACAGGGAACAGAGCGACGGTGAGGGGCCGGGTTAGCCGGTCGGCAGGGGTATGCAGCGGTCCTGCGGTAAGAGGATTTGAGATTTGGGCAAGTCTGGCGAAATAGGTGGGCAAGTGGGGTGGGGTGGAGTGCAGTGGCCGTGGCTGGACGGACAGAGATGAGATGAGACGAGGTGCGATGGAGTAAGGGGAGCGAGGGAGCGAGGAGTGACGTCAATTAGAGGTGCTGGGGGCAAAGGGCTGGGTGGGAGGTGAGTGTGTTGCTTCCTGATGTGCCACTTATTGGGTTGACATCATTTGTATTTCCTCTTCCTTGTCTCGTTTGTTACTGGAAGCGCGCGGACTCGCACTGAGACGTACTTGCCACAGGGCAGTGAAGAAAGAAATGACACTCCCCGATTTTAGCTGCGGGTATGGACAATGGCTCGCCAAGCGCAGTCATGAGAGTAGATGACTGCTGCTCCCTAGGCGCAACCATGCCCCCGGACGGCTGACCCCCAGATGCGGCTATGATGTCGGACAACTACTTCCTAGATGTGGCTATAATCACGGACGACTGCTCTCTGGAGGATGTCTCACACCTTTCTACACCCTCTGTGCTTGTACCACAATCATCCCCCGCTTCACATGGCTCTTCGATTATTCTTCACATCTCCATAACATCAGACTACACAACTCCATCAATTACTCCACCCCTATCCTCCAGCCATCTCATACACAGACAAATAAAACTAAACCCCATCTCTTCCCCGCCAGCCAGCCAGCCAGCCAGCCAGCCATAGCCACCGCCCAAATCAATTCCCCTCTACACCACCCTAGTGCCGTTCTCCTCCTCCTCCTCACTCAGTCAGCCAAGGAGGCAAACTCCCTCCATCAATCACTCAGAGCAACTGTCAAACAGGCACCACCATAAAATCCATCACTCAAACTCTGCGGCGGTCAAAATGGGTTGAAAAACACTCATCGACGAGATTATTCGCTCACGTACGTATCCGCATCGTCGTTGTATACCGCCAGCTTTTCATCCCTATTGCTTCGCGCAATGCGATTCGGATTCATTCCAATCCAATCCAATCCAATGCCCAGAGAATCACTTGGTCTAGGGGAAGGAGGGGGGGGGGGGGGGGGGGGGGGGGGGGGGGGGGGCGCGGTTTGGTAGGGAAGAGAGAGAAAGAGGAGAGGAGAGGAGAGAAGGGAAATAAAGGAAAGGGAAAGGAAAATGGAAAGGAGAGAAAGAAATTGTTAGGCTCGTTTTACTTACCTTGCCTTGCCAACCTGACCACGTGGTAGTGTGTACCTTGTCAACCAACGCAATCAACAATCTGGGTATCGCCGCTAATCTGAATGAATGCTGAAGGAGACAAGGGACTGGAATGAAAAGGGGAAGGGGGGATAAAGAGGACAGTGAGGATGAGGATGGCACAGAACTCACTTTCCCTGCCCCTCCCAACCAACACCACAACACCCCATCTACCCAAGCCTCCTAGCATGATGCTCCCTCCTCTCCCTCCTGCCCTCGGCCTGCGCGCCCATCGTCGCCGTCCGCGGCCCCCTCAACGCACCACCACAGCTCAAATCCTGATACTCGGCATCACTAATGATCCGCTTCTGCCACAGATACCGAAACAAGCCCGAATCGATCCAACCACCGTCTCCTCCGCCACTAGACGAGACGTCCAGCCGCTGCCCGGCCCGGTGGTGCGCCGCGACGTGGTTCATGCGGCAGTCCCAGGCGCGCGCGCCCGACGCGTGCGCGAAGCCCCAGTCGCAGAGCGGACAGGACACGTTGCGCGGTGGTAGGTGCGAGTGGAAGTGCGAGAGGACGTGGGTTTTCCATTCTTGTTCGGCGTCGGAGGGGGAGGAGGAGGGGGAGGAGGAGGAGGAGGTGGTGGTGTTGCTAATGGCGAGGTAGGTGCAGCCGAGGAAGCTGAAGGCGCAGTCGTAGATGATGGTGTTTGTTTGGTGGGGGGAGAGGAGTGGGTGGGTGGTGGTGGCGGTGGCATTGGATGATGACGGGATTTGCAGAACGCCGTCGTGCCCTTCTTCTAGCAGGCGCGCGGTGGGGCCTTGGCCGGATTTGAACGTGTTGACGGAGCTTTCGGCGACCGACGAGGCGTCGTAGTCGAGCGACGGCACAATGTCTGACATGGAGGGCGCAGGCGCAGCAGCATGGTGGGGTCCTCGCGACGAGGCGCCATTGTACTGATGGTGCGGGTTGTTGTGGATGTGGGCCGAGAGGACGGACCGGCCCGAGGGATCCATGTACGAGGTGCTCTTGAACGAAAGGGACGCGGGATATGGGTAATCTGACGACAGCTGCTGATGTTGATGCTGCTGATGCTGATGCTGTGCGTGGTTGGGACTTGTACCGGCCGTGGGGTTCAGCGAGTAGTGAGCTGCGAAGAGGCGCTCCCCGACTCCGCCAGAATGCGCATCGTTACTCCACCTCAGGATTGGGGGCTGATGTTCGTGTTCTTGGTCCCGGAGCGCGGCAGCAAATGGCTGGTGCTGCTCGTGGGAAGACGACGAGAGCCGCCGGGACGAGGCTGAGATGGATGACGCGGCGGCGGCGGCCGACGACGAAGGCGACGACGCGGGGTGATTGCGGCGGTGGTAGAGAGAGGAGTAGTGCGAGGACGACGAGGCCACTTGTTGGAGATGATTTTCAGCCTTATCATACACGCGCAGCGGGGGGCGGGAGCTTACTCGGGAATCCTTCGACGCTGCAACCTCTCTGCTCGTCGGGCCCCTCGAGGCGTGGGCGCGGCGTGGGAGCTTGCTTTGCTTGATTTGGTGGACGGACGTTTGACGACTCCTCTCTCTCCACAGTTTTCGAGTCGTGTGAAGACGGCGACGACAAATGGCGATGATGGGCCCAAGGTGGTAGGTATATGCTGCCAGCTTCACATGGCTTGGGATGGAGGCATCTGACTGGAAATCAGACGAGATGCGGCTCTGCGGACCAACCGACTGGATTTGTGTGCTGCCACACGGTCGACGACGCATCTCCCCCGCTCGCCAAACGGGATCGACCCACTTCCGTCTCGCCAGACTCGAGAGGGACCAACTCTACCACTCGGCTCGGTCCGCCTCACTCGCCATGGATCATGGCTGTGGAAATCCTAAACACGTCGTATTCGCCGTGACAGTGCCTTTGTTAAGACGGAGCAGAGTTAAACAATTACAACCAACCTGTAACCAGCTACAGCGAAAAAGCCACAAGAGCCAATCAGCAAATCTCAACGCGAAGAAGGGCCCCAAATCTTGCCAGTGACTGTTGTCTGTGGATTGGATCAAGCCCGTGACTCGACTCGATTTTCGGGATGCATGTGATGCTCGAGTTCCACGGCAGCCTCGCACCAAACCACAGCAAGCAAGCAGCGGCGGACCCAGTGCCCAATATCAACGCCGGCCAAGCATCAATCGCAAAAGCAGTCATTCAGTGTACACAAAAACTTCATCATACGTCAAAATTCAAAGCCATGGCGACCTCGCATCTGCGCCTGCAGCGAGTCAAAGACAAACAACCACATGTCGAGTCGAGAGCAGAAACGCAGGGCTAATTTTTCGAGCACAAAGTTATTGACCAGTGTCTGTTCCACATAATCCCAAGCGGGAGAACGAGCACATTATAGACTGCAGCTGTATGACGCAATGACTCGGGAGCAGACAAACGCCGCGCTGTAAAGGGGAAAAAGAATTAAACGAAGAAACTCTCGGTACCATGCGCACACCAAACGCCTGCACACACAAGACAACTAACAATGGAGCAACAATGTCGCAAAATCACTCCGGACTCGTAAGAAAGATCCCAATTTCGCCTTTCGACTTTCCCAGTAACGACAAGCAATGGGAATTCTGCTGTACCCAACATGAACAATAGTAAGCGCCAAGGAAACTTCCAACCGCATCAATCGCCCTGCTCCGCTTTGGACACTCAAAGCAGACTGGCGAGCTTTTTGGTAGGGGGTATATCAATGTCATCGCGACATGATGCATTGGCCGGGCCAGGCGCGTCGTCGTCGTCGTCGTCGTCGTCGTCGTCGTCGTCGTCGTCGTCGTCTGTGGCAGCGCTCGACTCGACCACGTCGAGCCCATATTCGTCATCAATCGTCTCCGTGGAGCCCATCAAGATCTCGTGAACATGCCGTCTCAGGAGGCTAACCCCGCGTCGTGGCGATTCAATCAACCCAAGGGATTGCCCTTAAGTCGCTTGTTGTTGTGCGGAGGTCTGGGGCTCGGCTTGACCTTGGGCGCATTCGGGTTCGCTCCGTTTGCATCTCCGCCTCCATCATCGCCTTCTACCTTCACCGTGCTGCGCCGCCTCTTGTTACTAACGTTTGGGCTGGTGTTTGCGCTTGCAGCTGCGCTGCTGTTCGTACCTTGCTGGCTATGCTGTGCCACGAGGCCCGGGGCCTGCATGTGTCCCTGAGCTGGGGACGGCGTGTGCGTCTGGCCAGCGAGATGCGGTGATCCGTTCACGGCCGGGTTGAGACCGCCAGGAAACTGTTGGAGATTTGCTATGTGCGGAGACATGAACTGCTGGTTCGTCGCTGGGTGCGGTACGTTTGGATTGCCGCCAGGCATGTTGCCCGGTGTTCGCTGCCCCGGCTGAGCGTTGTTCGGTACTGGGCCAGTCGGAGGCACGTTGATCTGCGGCGTCTGCTGTTGCTGGAGGTGCTGAGGTGGCTGTTGCATCTGATTACCTTGCGGCCCAGCTTGATTCTGCTGCGGACCGAGAGAAGCAACGAAGCCCGTCATGGCGTCTGCAGGCGTGGTTCCCGGGTTCTGGTGATAGTGAGCAAATAGCTCCTGCATATTAGTCAACGTCTCGCCAACCTGAAAGATGATGTCAGCCTTGGTTTCGCTAAAATCTGACAAGACGACGTACTTCAAGAAATTGGAGCACCGAGTTGGCAATCCCCCAAGATGAAACCGGCGCTTCAATGAGGTCGGACAAGAGGAGTGTCGGTTCTCCACGCGCGCGCTGATTTCTCTGGTTTGGTGGATTCTTTTTGCTCATTTTCGGAGACACCTGCATGTTTTGCTGCGGAGATCTCTGTTGGAAAAGAGAGTCCAACTGCAAGCGTGGCAAGTACTGCTGATGTTCTTGAGTCTCAAACGATAGCAAGTTGATCTTGTCGGCCTGGTCGAACATGGCACTCAGCTTGCCGTTGTGTACGACCTATGCAAGTCAGCATAATATAAACAGTGGCCTAATAACTAGCACTGTACCTGAGTCCCGTTTTTGTACCAATAGATGAACTTTGCGCGGGCACTTTCGACGTAGTGGCAAGCGTTTCCCAGCTCTTTTTCAATCAAACCGTCCATTGTCAGCTGCAAGTTGTCCAGTCCGCTCTGAAACTGCGTATAAAAGTATCTTGGCAGAGCTAGTGTGCAAATCTCAAAGTTCTTGGAGCCAGGAGCAGGTGTTTGCGCGCCATAGTCGAGCAGCGTCTGCTTGAATACGCCATTCTCAGTGAAGAAGCGAGCTACAAAGGCCTTCCAGTAAGCCAGGTCGTTTGGCTGCCGGTTCGATGTAAATCTACTCAGATGATCTGCAAGGTTTAACAACTTCAGGATGGAAACACCGTATATCCTGTCCGGCGTGTTGTGGGCCTGTTGGGCTTGGCGCTGTTGCATCAAGAGCTGCTGATGCCGTTGCTGATGCTGAGCCTGCTGAGCCTGCTGCTGCTGCTGCTGCTGCTGCTGCTGTTGTTGTTGTTGCTGCGCTTGCTGTTGTTGTTGTTGTTGTTGTGACTGCTGCTGCTGCTGCTGCTGCGATTGCTGCTGCGCCTGCTGCTGCTGCTGCTGCTGCTGTTGCTGCTGTTGAGCTTGTTGCTGCTGTTGAGCTTGTTGCTGCTGTTGCATTTGCTGAGGGTTCTGAGGTTGTGGCTGGGGACCCTGCTGCGGTTGAGGAGGACCTGGAGGCTGAGGGCCTTGCTGATGAGGAGTTGGTGCCTGTGCTGGAGGTGGAGGTTGAGGCTGTGATTGTGTTTGCTGAGGCGTGTGATGTTGGCTCGGCGGTTGTGCCGGTGATGCATGGGCTTCATGACCTGGTTGCATTCCCGGAGGCTGCGGTCTCATCTGCCCAGGTTGACCCTGGGGTCCTTGCTGACCCTGAGGACCACCTTGACCTGGATTACTCTGCTGTGATGCCGCATGTTGCATTGCGGCAGTATGTTGCGCCATCAACTGCTGCTGATTCATTTGCTGCTGTTGATGAGCTTGCTGCTGTACTTGGGCATGCTGCTGCTGCTGCTGCTGCTGCTGCAAAGCTTGTTGCTGTGCAAGCTGTTGGCGCATATGCGGCGGCAGGGGAACCTGCAGTTGAGGATTGGCAGCCTGCATTGCCGCCATTTGTTGAGGTGTCATGCCCTGGCTCGTCTGGCCTGGAAATATCATGCCATTTTGCTGCTGCTGTTGATGCTGCTGGAGCATCTGCTGCTGGCGCGCCATCAACTGCTGTCGTTGTTGCATGGCCATGGCCGGGTTCGATGCGACTGGAGCAAGTCAGCAGTCAAGTCGAAAAGAGGAGAGAAACACTTACACATCTGGGGCTGCTGATGAAACATTTGTGCCTGGGGAGTAAGATGTTGGAGGGCATGCGCGCTGGGACCTGGACCGCCCATTCCCGGCTGCATGCCCATCATCGGACCCGACTGAGAGACATGCGGTCCATTTGGTCCAGATACGCCGGGATGCATGCCGTGCATTTGAGGACCCATTGGATGTCCTGGGTTGGGCCCGGGTCCTGGACCCATGGGCTGTCCATGAGGAATTCCGGCCTGCTGCAGACCACCAGGATGATGCGGGTAGGCACTCGCCATCATCTTGACTCTGGGAGGTTATATCAGCAGCGACGACCTTTCACCCGGCGCCTGTAGGGAAAAAACCCCCAGTCACTGCTGATACCGAGGGCCGGTTGAGAAGCGCAAGGGATGTTGGCTAAGTATGGCCTTTTGAACTTGCCGGAGCAGGAGTGTATCGGTGTGGAGCAAATTATGGCGCTCAAGTGGGTGGTGGACCGGTCGCGTCGAGGGCAGGCGTCTGGTGCGGTGAGAGCGGGCAACGATGGCACAGTGGGCAGCGATGGTTGGCGGCAGCGCAGGAAGGCGGCAGGGTGGACTCGGGCGTCGTGTTGGCGAAGGGAGGCGTGGTGAGGGCGAGAGTGTTGGGTTTGGGTGAAGCAGTGCGGTGCGGTCAGGGTACCACGGCGCGGCGGCAACTACCGGAGCTGACAGTTGCGATCGGAGGTCAGCAGGTGACTGAGTGGTATGAGCCACCGAAGCGCAAACACGGCCAAGACGCGTTTGGTGAGGGATGGTCGAGAGTCCAACAAGAGACGTCGAAGTTGGGGCGATTGTCGCGCATGCGTCTACAGGAGGTTGGGCGCGCGACGGTGAGGAGAGCGAGCGTGGGTTGGCGGGCGCAATGGGCGTCGGGTTGGCAGTCACAGAGAGCAGAGGGACGCGGAGGCCATGTCAAGTCGATCCTCGAGGGTGAAAAGAGCGGATCCGGGGTCGATTTGGGTCCTGTCGGTGATGGGCGAGGACGAGATGAGTGTTGACTGCAGCAGTAGTAGTGAAGGTTGGCAGGTCTCTCGCTCTCTCTCTCGCTCTCTCACGCTGGCTCTGGCTCTGGCTCTGGCTCTGGCTCAGGACTGGACGAGGGCTGCCGTCGGGCGGCGCTCGCGCCCAATCGGGTTAAGCCTGCCGAAGGTTTCTCCGAGCCCTCGCTATAAGATTCGACTTTTCAGCGACAACAACACCACGACACTACTCTTTTCTCTCTCGCGCGCACTCTCTCTCCCTCTCTGTCTCTTATTCACGGTAAGCACTCTGATTTCCCCCCGACGCGCCCCTTCCTTCATGATGACAACCTTGCACATGTCTTCTTTTCCCAACTGAGTCGACCTTGAAGAAAATGTCTGTCCGGGTCTCCTCGCACGAGACCTGCTACTTGCCAGTACACGCTGTCTGATCAAGACTTGCCGTCGCGTTGCATTCATTGGGCTCTCATGTTCTCAAAGCTGACATGCTCCAGTGTTCTTCCACTCGTTGTCCCCATTGCCCGACCGCAACCCAAGCGCATACTTGCATACAGATAGGCTGCGACGGAAATCCTGGCAGGCTGCTCTGGCGCACAATCTTTGATGTCGAGGTTGTCCACCATTCAGCTCTTGCGACAGGGACATGGTCATGACTTCATTGTGGTCGCACTAACCAGACCGCTCACAGTCCATCCTTGACAGGTTAGTCCGAATTTTCCGTCTGCATTCCTTCTCATGATGAAATCTATACCACATTCGCAGTTTTCACTCTAGCCGTCGCTTAAGAACCCATCTTAGACGGTCGATGAGAGCTAAATCTTCCTTGGATGTCTGACTCCTACACACAACGCACATGTTATCAGTCACTTTCGAGGGTTATTGCTAACAGTGCGAGCAGGCAATGAAAAATATGCCCACAGCGATTGCTGTTGTAGAAGTAGAAATGATTATTATTATTTTTTTTTTTTTTTTTGGAAATCTCAATCCATAATGCTTGCTTTGTGATGTTTGCCGTGTCGAATGCCCACCATTTCCACATATTGGGATCAAAGAAAAGCTCGCTCTACTTCCATGACAAAAGTGTCCCTGTAACACACTCAACGATCTGCTGGCTGGCTGGTGGCCGCAAAGATGGCTGTTGACCTTGCACGTCTTTAAGCATCGCGGGGCTTTCATTAATTCCAGGCCGACCAACCTAACCCGTCGTGCACGTACCATCCCGTCAGCGGACCTCCAACGTCGAGCTGCCAAGCTGCATCTCGACCTCCACCCGCACCTCGATACCAACCCAGCAGTCGCAGGCACCCGGCTGCAATCTCTGGCGACCTCTCTCTGAACCCCACAGCTCCTCCTATCCTCGATCTCGACAGCGTCAGACTAGCAATCATGGCGCCCGCAGCGATAGACCCCCGCATGATGTCCGTCAAGCCTAGGATACGTTACAACACCATCGGCGGTGTCAACGGTCCATTGGTCGTCTTGGACAATGTCGGTTTGCGAGCGAGCTCTTGAACGATTCTGCACAAGCTAAGGCGGCGACGGCAGGTCAAATTCCCCCGTTACAACGAGATCGTCTCTCTGACGCTGCCCGACGGCTCTGAGCGGTCTGGCCAGGTACTGGAAGCTAGAGGTGGGATATCCAACACATCCAAGGCAGATGTAGTTGCTGATGCTATCTGCAGGAAACCGCGCTGTCGTACAGGTTTTCGAAGGCACTTCTGGTATCGACGTCAAGAAGACCAAGGTCGAGTTCTCGGGCCACAGCATGAAGCTCGGTGTGTCCGAGGACATGCTTGGTCGTATCTTTGACGGTTCCGGTCGCGCCATCGACAAGGGCCCCAAGGTGCTTGCGGAGGACTATCTCGATATCAACGGCAGTCCCATCAACCCGTACTCTCGAGTAGGTGTGGCAACGATTACGAGCGAGTAGCACGGCTGACCATGTCCAAGGTGTACCCCGAGGAAATGATTTCGACTGGTATCTCGGCCATTGACACAATGAACTCGATTGCCCGCGGCCAAAAGATTCCCATCTTCTCCGCTGCCGGTCTCCCGCACAACGAAATCGCCGCCCAGATTTGCAGACAAGCCAGCTTGGTCGGTCAGCCGACAAAGGACGTGCACGACGGCCACGAGGACAACTTCTCCATCGTGTTCGGCGCCATGGGTGTCAACTTGGAAACTAGCCGTTTCTTCACCAAGGACTTTGAGGAGAACGGCAGCATGGAACGCGTCACTCTGTTCCTCAACTTGGCCAACGACCCCACCATTGAGCGTATCATCACGCCCCGTCTGGCCCTGACCACGGCCGAGTACTACGCCTACCAGCTCGAGAAGCACGTGCTGGTCATTCTCACCGACCTTTCTTCCTACTGTGACGCTCTTCGTGAGGTGTCGGCCGCGCGTGAAGAAGTGCCCGGTCGTCGCGGTTACCCCGGATACATGTACACGGACTTGTCGACCATTTACGAGCGTGCGGGCCGTGTCGAGGGCAGGAATGGCTCCATTACGCAGATTCCCATCTTGACCATGCCTAACGACGGTAAGCCTTTTTGATGACAGAAGATCTAGTGCCAGACGCTCACACCACTCTCAGACATCACGCACCCGATCCCCGATCTGACGGGCTACATCACCGAGGGCCAAATCTTCGTCGACCGAGGCCTGTACAACAAGGGCGTGTACCCACCCATCAACGTGCTGCCCTCGCTCTCGCGTCTCATGAAATCCGCCATTGGCGAAGGCCGCACGCGCAAGGACCACGGCGACGTGTCGAACCAACTGTACGCCAAGTACGCCATCGGCCGCGACGCAGCAGCCATGAAAGCCGTCGTCGGCGAGGAAGCGCTCTCATCCGAAGACAAGCTGTCGCTCGAATTCCTCGACAAGTTCGAAAAGACGTTCATCAACCAGGGCGCGTACGAGGCGCGCACCATTTTCGAATCCCTAGACCTCGCCTGGAGCTTGCTCCGCATCTACCCCAAGGACTTGCTCAACCGCATCCCGGCCAAGGTGCTCGATGTCTACTATCAGCGCCGCGCTGAGGAGAAGCGCGCGAGGAGGCAGCCGAATAAGGATACGAGGGATAATGCTGAGGGTGGCGAGCAGGCGCAGCCGCAGAATGGACAGGAGGGCGGCGAACAGCAGCAACAGAATGGCGAGACGCTTGTTGATGTGTAGATGTGAGGGGTTTTTGGCCGCCAGTTGTGTATGGGTGAGAGGTGGGATTGGCATGGCGGAATGAATGAAATTTGATATGATCAATTGGGCGAGTCGAGATGCGGCGGAGCAGTGAGGATTGGCTTGGTCATCTGTAAACAATCATGTGTGCTCCTTTCTTTCTTTCTTTTTTTTTTTTTCCCCTCTCTCCTTATATCTCTACATAGGTATTCACGCTGTCTGTCTTTCTCTCCTTGATGACTGACCGGCTTTGTCTGTATCTGTCTATTGTTTTTTTTTTTTTTTTTTTTTTTTTGGTTTTACGTACTTGTGTCGTGTTTCGTAGGTTGAATGGAATGCCACAGCCATCCGCATGTCATGTTAATCGTTGTGCGTGTGCATGGTACCTACATACACAGTAGGTAAGATGTGAGGATCGGTGTAAAAGGGGACGAAGGCTGCTGCGTGTGCAATGGAGCATAGGTACACGGGCATGACAGCATCCAATGGAGAGGGACATGTTGACGTTTCATTCATTCGCTTTCACCGTTTCACGTACCCCTCGACTACTGTTCTACTCGTACATGCATACATACATACGTGCGTGCATTGCTTCATTCATTTGAATTTTTTCTTTCTCTTGGATAGGTGATTCATTCGTACACGCATCCAACCAAATGCGTCATCTTGCATCTTGCATCTTGCATCTATCCTCTTTCCCTTTCCTTTTCCACTCGTCCCCCATTCCATCCCACGCCTCAAATGTTCTCGAAATAAAACGTCGGCGCGCCAGGCACCGCCGCCTCAGCCACAGGCGGCAGCCCGTCCCTGTTCGCGCCCTGCTCACCATCACCAGCAACAACGCTCCCGGCCTTTTCTCCCTCCTTGACGGCAACAATCTCGACAAACTCGAGCTTCGGCACTGTCTGCTTGAGCGCAGGCACCATGGCCGCCAGCGTCGCCAGCTCGTCGAACGGCAGGCGGCGATCAAACACGTCGGCCGGCTGCTCGGCGCCGCCTTCGAGCCTGCGCTTGAGGCCCTGCACGAACGGCATCGCCTTCTTCATGTCGGGTTTGGCAATGTCCTTGGAGAGCGTCTTGACGTCGACGAGGCCTAGCTTCTCGAACGTCGCGCGGACGAGCTCGAGGTACCGGTCTTGCCACGCGGGAAACGCCGCCGCGACGAAGATGGAGAGACGCTTGGGGTTCTTGGGGTCGAAGGCGGTTGTCTTGCCCTTGGCCAGCTTCTTGACTTGTTGGCCTTCGGCGGAGGTGATGTTGCTGGTCGTCGTGCGCACGTAGTCGCGGGCGGCGGCGAGGGCGGCGTCGGGGGTGGGCACGCTTGGGAAGAGGGCGTTTTGCACGGTTGACGGCTGGCGCAAGACCTCGAGCCATATGTGCTCGGCCCAGTGCGGCGCCAGAGGCGTCAGAAGTAGCGTTTGCAGCTCGATGAAACGGCGGATGAGCGCGCTGTGCATGCCAATGCCCGACGCCTTGGTCACTTCGCGGTAGAAGTCGCGGGCCGTCGTGAAGTCGTAGAAGCCCGACTTGAGGGCCAGCTTGTAAAAGGTGCTGTATTCGAGTTAGTAACATGTTCTGAAATTCGTGTGGAGGGATGAACTCACTTTTCGTAGTGCTGCTTCGTCTCCAGAACCAGGCCGTTGAGCTCATTCTCAAACATGCGGTCCCACAGCAGGTACTCGCCCGTGCGCTGGATCGTGTCGTTGTTCTTGATCTTACCCGAGTCGCGCGCCGCCTTGTACTCGGCCTCGGTCGACACGAGCGTCGCCTCGTTGGCCATCTCCTCGCACCACTTGCGCAGCTCGTACAGCTTCAAGATGGAGCTGTTGGCGACCGTCTCTTCAAAGTTGGCGTCCTCGATGCCGTCACCGGCGTCGGCGAGTGCAACGCGCGTCGCGTCAGCACCAAACTTCTTGACGGCCTCGCCGAGGGTCAAAAAGTTGCCCGTGCTCTTGCTCATCTTCTCGCCGTTCAGCATCAAGTGACCGTTGACACGGAAGCCTTGAGGCCAGAACTCTTGCGGGAACAGAGCAGTGTGAATGTAGAGACAGAAGGTCAAGTGGTTCTGGATCAAGTCCTTGCCCGAGACACGCAGATCGAGAGGGTACCAGTATTCAAACTCCCTCTTCATGGCATCGAGATCCTCCTTGAGAATGTCCGTCTTGACTTCCTGGGTGCGGCAGAAGA
This sequence comes from Phyllosticta citriasiana, assembly GCF_038021145.1. NCBI lineage: Eukaryota > Fungi > Ascomycota > Dothideomycetes > Botryosphaeriales > Phyllostictaceae > Phyllosticta > Phyllosticta citriasiana. The sequence continues at coordinate 152,532 of NW_027117282.1, read as the reverse complement.
GGAAGTCCCAGACCTCGTCCGTCATTTGCTCGGGGGCAATGGGTTTCTTGGAAATACCAGGGGTCTTGCCAAAGCTGTCACCGTGCAGGAAGTGAGCAATGGTGTAGTAGCTCATGTAAACGGTCGAGTCACTGAGCGACTCGACCAACTGCGACGGGTCCCAGGGCAGCTTCGTTCCAAGACCGTAGGAACGCGAGCAAGCCCACTGCGACAGCCAGCCAAGAGTCATCTTGAACGCGTGTTGAGCCTCGGGGTAAAAGGTGTTCATGCCCTTCTCGAGGTGCTTCATGACTGTCTCGCACCACTCGCCGTCGCCGCCATTCTCCGTGGTGCCGTAGTTGAAGAACCACTGGTCGAGGTACGCGGCAACACACTCATCTCCCGAGCGAGAGACGACCTGACCATCAGGCTCGCCGTAGGGGAATGCCAGACCAGCGTCAATCAGCTGCTTGCGGACCAGGGGCTTGGCTTCTTGCACAGCCTTTCCAGAATGCTCGCCAATTATCATGGTGCCCTGGTAGAAGCCCTCCTTGTAGGCCAACTCTTTGGCCTCGGCAAGGGGCTTAGCGTCCTTGGGAGAGTTGATCTTGAGCTTCTCGACGAGGGTCTTGGCGGTGAGGTTGCCGTAGGTGGGAGTCTTGATGATGGGAACAATCTCCAGCTCTGCCCACTCCTTCTTGATGCCGTAGTAATCGGCCTTCTTGATCAAGTCGAGAGTCGTAGCGTAGTCGTCGGGGCTATCCGAGGGCACGCAGGTGACGACACCAGTACCCTTGGTGGGCTTGACCGTCTCCATGGGAAGAATCCTGACACCCTCCTTGTGCACCGACAGCGGCGCGTCGACGCGGGTGCCAACGACATCGGAGCCCTGGAGCTCGACAACCTTGGGGAAAACGCCCCACTCGGCAAAAATGTTTTGGAAAGCCATGTTGCGGGCAGCACGGTCCGAGACGAAAAAGTACTCGTCCTCGCCGGCCTTGAAGATTCCATACTGAACCTTGGGGCCAACAAAGCAGCAGGTCTGACCGTACATGGTCTCGGGACGAAGGGTAGCAGGGACAAAGTAGACGTTGGCGCCGGCGGGGACCTTGTCGCCAATGAGCTCCCTGGCCTTTTCGGGCCACTCGAGGACCTTCATCTTCAGGGCAGTGTATTCCTGGACAGTGACGCCCTCGCCGGAGCTCCGGTCGTGGTCGAGACATGCCTGGCCATCCTTGGGCGAGTAGACGGTGTAACGCTTGCCAAACTTGATCTTGCCCAGGCCCTTGAGGCGGTTCATTTGCCAGCGGACAAAGGCGTCGTAGTAGGGGTTGGCGTCGGTCGTGACCATGGATCTCCGCCAATCGACACGAGCACCAAACGACGTCAAGTCCTCCTGACACTTGGGCGGGAAATACTGCAGCCAATGCAGCGGGTCGGCAAACTGGTGAATCTCCTCAAGCGGGATACCCAGAGCCAGCATGATTTGGAACTGGTACTTTGTCTTGACGCTCTTTGCAGCCGCCTTGCCCTTGGTCGCCTTGAACTTGGTCACGTCGGCCTTGGTCGTCTCCTCCTGCGGCGCGGGCACCTCCTCGGGCTTGCCCGCGTCCGCAATATCGTGCTCCTTGCAGCCCTCAAAGTTCTTGCCAAACATTTCAATCTCGCGCACCAGCTTGTCCGCGCACGCCTTGATGGGCATGCCGGTGCAGTGGTAGCCCTGCGGGAACAGCGCCCGCTTGCCCTGCATGCGAGCAAAGCCCGTTGCAAACTCAATCTTGCTGGCGGTGAAGCTGTGGCCGGCGTGGAGCACACCGTTCATGTAAGGGTAGGCCATGGTTCCAAAGAACTTGGGCTGCTGGGCGCGCAGGTCGGCGGCGGAGATGGAGCCATAGGGCACCTCGGTGGTCGAGGGGGCGTCTTGCTGGAAGACTTTGGTGTCCTGCCATATCTTCTGGTACTTCTTCTCGGCGGCGATGAGGGTGTCGCGCTTCTCGGTCTGCGCAATGGCTGGTCAGAGGGAAATGCTTGCAGCGGCGAGGCGCGAGCGGGGCAAATGAGCGCACATTTTCAATCTTGAGCGTGTTTTTGGAGCTGTTGCTAGGGTCCAGCGCCGCGATGGTTGCTTGTGCGGCCGACATGATTGCGGGTTTGGTCGGACTCGAGGCGCAGACTGCAAACCAAGGGCCGATGCGGACGTGAGGGCCGGAGTTGAGTCACTACATGGGTACATACCGTGCGGGCACCTTTTTGGTGGGCTGTTTTGGACCCTCCTCGGGCGGTGAGGCAAGCGAGCCACCCATTCGTCGTCCCAACTCCCCAACCGAGCTCCCCGTCACCCCAGACGTCAGTCGACAATCCCACAAAATAATGGCCTCGCGCGCCGTCAAAACCAGCTCGTGGCGGACCTCACGATGGCTGCCTCAGTTCCTGCGCAAGCCTGAGCCCGAGCGAATTCCCTACAACATCTACAAGAACCCGTACCGGGCCAAGCGGTCATGGCCGCCGGACCTGTCCAAGCTCTCGTGGAGGGACCAAGTGCGCTTCGACCGCAAGTACCGACGGCGACTCAAGATGAGGTCGACCTGGCCGTTGTGGAACAAGCGCGTCAAACTGGCGCAATGGATCATTCTAGGGAGTAAGAATCTCACGAGTGGCTAAAAGGGAGATTGTATTGATGTTGGACAGCTGTCGGTTTCTACATGGTGTGCATTGTTGATTGGAAGACGGAAATCGAGATCAAGGCAGGCGGTCCAGTCTCTGGCTGGTCTCCTTTCCAAGTTGTAAGTCTGGCTTTTCAATGGCTGAGGGCAATGGCTAAATGCGTTACAGCCCCACGACTTCTTCTGGGACAATTGGCGCAAGGTCTTTGGCGGTAAGAAGACTTCGAATGCATCGACGCCCGAGAAGCCCGACGAGAGCCAGCCGGCGGCATGAGACGCGGATACGACACCAAGACCTTTGCAATGCGTGACGCTATACAAGTTGAAGTGAAGGGACATGTTGATAAAATTGACTAGCCTATGGTCACAAAATGATGGAGGGTCCAAACTGGACGTAACTCTTGGAGTGAAATACAAAGTGGGTGGCCATGATGGTCGACAAGTCTCCTGATCAGGAGGACTACGTCGAACACCAGAGATTTGGGTGTGAGAGGCCTTGCCAAAGGTAGGGGACTGTGCAGTACGACCAGCTGTCCTGTTTCCATTAAGCGTTTTGAGAGCACTGGAAGTTGGAAATCCTGGCCTGGAGTGGCCTGGAATGAGAGGAATACAGCTCGCCTCAAACATCTGCAAGCTCACGCATGCATAGCATCGGTCAAATGAAAGGCCTCTCTTCTCTTCGATACAACCCCATTGTCGTCAATGTCACCCTCATGGTGTTTTGCGTCGTCACCTGAGACAAACGAGTTAATGATGTCATTTTACACGACTTCGAGCCATTGGTTTCCCATCTCGACAACACTGTAGCACACGGCGCATGTCGTTTTTCGCATCGCATTGCGATCTGCCGTCGGCGCATAATCAACCGCAGACATTGACTCAGAATGTCCACGTCGCTGTCAATCAGTGTGGACGGATATCAATGCTCCGTAGTCATCCCTTCGTAGCCTCATGTGATACCTGGCCATCAGCCGCCAGCGCAACATCCCTTGCGTTTGGCAGTTCAGCCACACCTTCAAGCACGCCACAGCCGAAGCTTGTCTGGATCGTGTCTAGAAGATGCCCGGAAGCATCACAAACTTCTTGCGCCTGTACTCGGCGCCAAACTCCTTGCGGTATCTGCGCTCCTTCTTGGCGGCCCACGCGCCCATTTGGGCAGCTGCAACAATGACGAAGACGGCGGTCGAAATGGCTGACGTCTTGCTAATGGCGGCGTTCACGAGCCAGATTGCAACCCACGAAATGACCTCGAAGAGGTAGTTGGGGCAAGTGACCCAACCAAAGCCCAATCCTTTGGGAATGCCACGCGCCGTGGGGTCGTGCGCGGGCCGCAGACCCTTGAGGACGAGATGAGCATTGAAGTTTCCAAGCTCGCCAACAGCATAGAGTGCCAGGGCCAGGTAGGTAAACCATGGAGCAGCTTCAGACTTGGAAGGTCCATAGGCAAAGTATGCCAGGTTGAGGCCGGACAGGAGCCAGTAGTGGGTAGAGTTTTTGAAAATGTTGAAGGCGGGCATGGTGGCGCTAGAGAAGCGATGGACGAAGATGGTCTCGAACTCGCGCTTGGCAAAGTGAAGCACGACGAGGATCAGGGACAGTTTTTGCAGAGCCGTGGGCTCTGGCAGAGTGGAGGGGGCCAGCGAGGGCGTGGGGTAGATGTAGTCGCGCAGGTAGTAGACCAGCGGGTGAATGAGCAGAGGGCCTGCATACTCGACAAGGAAAACGGTGCGCCAAGCTATCTGGGGACCTGGGGTAATGTACCTGTCAGCTCACCAAGGTCAAGAATGCGGCTGAGGGAGCTTGGTACCAAGGTCCTTGACGGTGATGTTGCTCCTTTGGCGGAGGCCGGTTTCTGAAATTGTGATTTTGGGCGAGTTTGGGATGACAGATCCGTCAGAGCCCTTGGCGAGGCGCAGGCGATGGACGGAGAGGCCGGTGGCGGCCGCAAGACGCTTATACAGCTCGGCAGTCGAGTCTGTCAGCGCAACCGTGGTATCGGCTGGGAGCTTCTTGACGGGCTTGCCTGGGGGCCAAGTGGTCAATGTGAGGGCCGGAAATAGAGTGGGGGCGGGTAGCTGTACCTCGAGGCTGCACGACAAGGGAAATGGCTTCTGCGGGCGCCATTTTGCGGAAGATGGGGAGTCGGGGTGGTGGTGATGGTGGCGTTGATGGTGGAGGATGGAAGCTCAACGGAATTTGGTGAGGCTCAAGGGAAGCTCCGTCGGCGAGAGCGACGCCAGACGCCGATCGTCAACGTCCAAGCTCGCGTCGACACGAAGCGCATCATTTCAACCTCATGGTACAATGTCGAATTGTCAAAAATCAATAATGACGGAGAAGTAGTGGATGCTGCCTGAAGAACCCAATTGGAAGGTGACTCGACCTGGAGTGGACGCGAGTCGGCAAACGGCATCGATCTCAGCCTCGTCTCCGTTAAAACGACACCAGGCAGCTTTGGATGCCTTCAGTCAGTCAGTCAGTCTGTCTGTCAGTCAGTCAGTCAGCCCTGTGCTCACCGAACACCCAAGCCCCTCCCCCCCCCCGGCGCCCACTCCCACTGCTGGCCAAGCCACGCGGTTAATCGGCCAACGTCTCTCAGCCTGACCTGACCGTAATGCGGCACGCTGCAATTGGTTGTGGCCCCTTGCTGCCATGGATGCCATCACCATGCTGACCTTCAGCCCCAAGAGGCCTCTCTCGCATCTACGAGTCCTCTTTAAAAAATCCACACGCCCCAACATACGATACGAGAAATGCTCTAGGCGCCTTTGTCCTCTTCCTGTTTGAGATACCCGGGCTCGATTTCCTCTTCTGCCCACCTGCTAGCTACCCTTTGTCCTGCTTTTCTTTAAACCCTCACGCGTCGCCTCTTCTACCACTGAATACAGGTCAGTCAGTCTATTTTGTCCTTTTTTTTTTTTTTTTTTTTTTTTTTTTTTGTGCCCATCCTCGACCCTGTCGTGCCCCTCCGCAGCTGGGCCGCGCCGGGTGCTCCGACTAAACTTAAACCGTGTTTCATCTGCTTTGCTACCTGCCTCGAGCCAACCACACGCCTATAGCCCTGCTATAGCTTCGCAACCCATTGGCTTGTCTGCATGTCATCTTCGTGGACAGCACACGCCCCGCTCTCACCACTATATCATCTCATCTCTCGGCCGCTTCTCTAACTTGGCCTCAGCACAATTGTCCGTCATGGCTCCTCAATTCTCTTCCGAGCCCCAGGAGCTCTCCCAGCTTGACAAAACTACCAGAGAGGTTGCAAAGGCCGTGTCACAATTGAGAGACCTCATCAGTCACGCTGTCAAGCCGTTGCCCACCGGCACGGGAGATGGCACAGACCTCGACTCAAACGACTACCATACGGACCCTGCCGAGGCTGCAGCCGGCGTCCTCTCTGATTTCAGTCACATGGGCATCACGGATTACGAAACCCTCTTTGCCGTTCTCAAGGACCAGATCTCCGGAGAATTGGTCAATGACAAGAGTTATTTCATGGAGAGTCTCATCCGAACTGCTGCCAAATTGCCAGATTCGTCGCAATTGGGCACCAAGCTTACCGAAGGCTTTCTCACCCAGCTTTGGAACGACCTTGAGCATCCTCCACAATCCTACCTGAGTCAGGACTTCAAATACCGCCAGCCTGATGGCTCATACAACAGCCTAAAGCATCCCAAGCTGGGTGCTGCTGGCATGCCGTACGCGCGAACTGTCCCGCCCAAGACGGCGCAGCCAGTTGCTCTTCCCGACCCTGGAGTTGTATTCGACAGCGTTTTGTCACGTAAAGTCAGTGAAGAGCACCCCAACAAGATTAGCAGCGTTCTCTTCTACTTGGCCTCCATCATCATTCACGACCTGTTCCGTACCGACCACCAAGACTTTAGCAAGTCAAACACATCCTCATACCTCGACCTGTCGCCCCTGTATGGAAGCAACTGGGACGAGCAAAAGGGGATGAGAACTTTTAGGGATGGCAAGCTCAAGCCCGACTGCTTTGCCGAGAAGCGTCTTTTGACATTTCCCCCCGGCGTTGGCGTGCTACTCATCATGTTCAACCGCTTTCACAATTACGTTGTAGAGCAGCTGGCATTGATCAATGAGGGCGGTAGGTTCAACAAGCCCGTCGAGGGAAGGACGGGACCCCATGCCCAGACCTGGGAAAAGTACGACGACGACCTCTTCCAAACGGGACGACTCATCACCTGCGGCCTGTACATCAACATTGTCTTGCTCGACTATGTTCGCACCATTCTGAACCTCCAAAAGACTGATTCCAGCTGGGCGCTGAACCCTCGCATGGACATCAAGGGCGTCGAGACGGCCACGGGTAACCAAGTCTCTGCCGAATTCAACCTGGTGTACCGCTGGCACTCGGCCATTTCTGACCGCGACGAGAAGTGGACCGAGGACTTGTGGAAGGAGCTGTTTCCCGACCTTGACCCCAAAAAGGCCGGCATGCACGAATTCCTCCAGAGGCTTAGCAAGCTGGAGAAATTGACGCCCGAGGATCCCCTGAAGCGCAAGTTTCACAACCTGACGCGCAAAGATGACGGCACCCTGGACGACGATGAGCTCGTCAAGATCATGACTGAAAGCATTGAGGACTGTGCCAACTCGTTTGGCGCCCAGCGTGTGCCGGCCGTCATGCGTGCAATTGAGGTCCTTGGTATCCAGCAAGCTCGAGCATGGAATGTTGCGACGCTGAATGAGTTGAGAAAGTACTTCAATCTGACGCCCCACCGCACCTTTGAGGACATCAACTCGAATCCCCACGTGGCAGATCAACTTCGCCGTCTCTACGACCATCCAGACTACGTTGAAATGTACCCCGGTCTCGTGGTCGAAGAGGCAAAGTTGCCCATGGTGCCTGGCGCTGGTCTGACACCATCATACACCGTGTCCCGTGCTGTGCTCTCGGACGCCGTGGCCCTGGTTCGCGGCGATCGCTTCTACACCACCGACTACCACCCCAAGCAGCTCACCAACTGGGGTTACGCTCTGGTTGACTCTGACAAGGCGATCGACCACGGAGCAGTCATGTTCAAGCTCTTCCTCCGTGCGTTCCCGAACCACTTTGAACCCAACTCTGTCTACGCCCATTACCCCATGACCGTACCCTCGGAAATGGAGAGGTGCCTGAAGGATCTCGGCACGGCACACAAGTACAGCTTCCAGAGGCCCGAACGCATCGGCATGCCCAATCTCGTCTTCACCTACAAGACTGCCGAGCAAGTCCTCAGCGACAAGGAAGCATTCCACGTCACCTGGGGCCCGGCCATGGAGTTCCTCATGGGCAAGCCGGCCAAGAACTTTATGCTTGCCGGCGACGGGTACGAGAACCTCGAGTCACGCAAGATGATGTCCAAGGCGCTCTACGTCAGCGACTGGGTGAAGGAGGTCAAGGCCTACTACCTGCAAAAGAGCAGGGAGCTTCTCAAGGAAAAGTCGTACAAGCTGGGCGACTCGCTGAACCAGGTCGACATCATCCGCGACGTGGGCAACATGGTCCACGTCCACTTTGCCGCCGACCTCTTTTCCTTGCCGCTGAAGACCAAGGAGCACCCGTACGGCGTCTTCACCGAGCACGAGCTGTACCTCATCCTCGCGGGCGTCTTTATCGTCGTCTTCTTCGACCTTGACCCGGGCTCGTCGTTCCCCCTGCGCGAAAAGGCGCACGACGCAACGCAAAAGCTCAGCCAGCTGGTGCAGCTCAAGGTACAAGAGATCAAGGCCGGCGGCGGCATCCTGTCGTCTGCCATGGCGAAGCTGTTCCCTCCGACCGAGACCAACCCGCTCTCGTCGTTCGGCGTACACATGATCAAGCGGCTGCTGGCTGCCAACCCAGACCTGAGCGTCCCCGAGCTGGTAAACGCACACATCATGGGAACCGTTGGAGGCATGGCACCGTGAGTGTTCCCCGTCCACATAATGCCCGGCTGTTCATCATCACTGATAATCAATCATTAGAAACCAAGGCCAACTCTTCGCGCAAACGCTCGAATTCTTCCTTCACACGGCCGAGGGCCAAAAGCACCTGCCCTACATGCGCACGCTAGCCAACGCCCCCGACGACGACGACGACGCCTTCAACACGCTGATGCACTACTTCCTCGAAGGCTCGCGCCTCGGCGGCGAAACGGGCGTCTTCCGCTACGCGACGCGCGCCATCGAGCTGCTCGACGGCGATCGCAAGCTCTCCCTCCGCCCCGGCGACAAAATCATGGTGCACCTGCGCGCCGTGTCGCGCGATCCAACCGTCTTCCCGGACCCGGACACGGTGCGCGTCGACCGGCCGCTCGACGCCTACATCCACCTCGGCGCCGGCCCGCACCGCTGCCTCGGCCTCCCCATGACGCGCGTGGCGCTGACGGCGCTGCTGAAGACCGTGCTGCGCGAGTGCGGCGCGGGACTGCGGCCGGCGGCCGGCTTGCAGGGCGTCGTGCGCAAGGTCGAAACCGTGCTCGATCCGTCGGGCACGCTGGAGAGACCCGAGGTCCGGTATCACAAGTACTTGACGGAGATGAACGATTCGTTTTTTCCGTTTCCGACGGGTATGTTTTTGATGTTTCTCTCTCTCTCTCTCTCTCTCTTTCTTTTCAGCGTTGCAAATGGTGGGCTAATTTGTTTTGATTCTGCTGCAGCCATGAAGATCAACTGGGACGGCGTGGACCAATCGCCATCGACGTCTCTCAATGGTAATGGCAGTGGCAATGGCGTCACGCATGCCAACGGCTCCTCCGGCTCGACGACAACAACAACAACGACGACCCATGACGATGCGAATCGGCACCAAGCGTCGTCGTCCGACTCTTCTCACCCGATTGCTGAACGGGACCCCCTGAACGGCTAATGGCTGAACGGGGGTGTCGAGGTCAGACAAATGAAAACGAAAAAAAGGAAAGAAACGAAAATGCTTGGATTTGAAACGTGAGTGGAGTGGCAGTAGGAACATTCATGTACGCACTCACAAAGTCGCCGCTCTTCTGGCCAATGGAAGTCAGCCACAGGTGGATTAAGTCAAGGGTAGCAGTAACATCCTTGCAGCGTTCGGGCGTCTCTTTTTTCGGGCATCGTTGTCGTCGTCATTGTGTCTCATTCATTCAATTACTCCTGGCGCTCGTTTGTCTTCGGATTTTGGAATTGTAGGGTGGGATTGTGTGGTTATGTGGACATTGGGCACTGGGCACTTCTTTGGGGCTGTAGGAAAGGGAGGTAGATAGACTGGTTGGCAGGCCGGTTGGCTAGCTAGCAGACGGGCAAGGAGGGAGAGTCAGTCAGTTAATCAGTCAGTCAGTCATGAAAACAATGATGAGTGTCCCTTCTCATCCTTCTTCTGTAACGACCGTGTGTGTAAGGCATGGCATGGCTGTGTCGTTGCCACTTGGTAGTGTACTACATGTATGTACAAGAAAGGCTGCATGTAGGTATCGCCTAGTGACCTAAAGCAAGCCATGACACCATTAACAACGACAAAAAGCGAGACACGACCTCACAACGAATAAACAACAGTCAAACTCGAACTACTTTAAAATTGTTCTCGCGCACCCAGCAGCAGCAGCAGCAGCAGCAGCAGCAGCAGCAACAGTATGTAAGCATCCATCCATATACACAAAAGAGACAGACAGTAGCATCAAGAAGCATCCAACCTCCAAGTCCGTCCGTCCGCCGGGACCCCAAAGCTGTGTTGTGTTGTGTTGTGTGTGAGCGCCACCACGACTGTGACATGCATCGCGGGGTGCGTGGCAAAGGTGATGTAGGTATATGGCGCCTGGCTGACTGGTTGGTCGGGTTGGTTGGAGAAGAGCGGAACGCAGGATTTGGCGCACGGCAGCGCGGCGGCGGCTGGCGGCTCGGTGCGCATGCCACTAGCTACCTATGTACCTAGCAGTGGCGTGGTTGAGGGAATCCAGTGGGAAGGCATTGAATTGACAATGGAAATTGGTTGATGGATGCCGGATGAGAGCAGGGCAAGAGGGATGAAAGGTGGTGGGCATATGGTGATATTTTTCGTCTCCTAGGTACGACGGCTTTGGTTTGCTTTGCTCGTCCTTGGGCTCTGGATTGGTCCAGCTTCGTGTCCATCCGTTTGTGCGCCTGGTGCAGCAAGGCTGATGTCCTCGTAATCCTTTTCCCAGCCTCCTCTTGCCGCGGCGGCATTGCGACGCCGTGGACTTCTGCAATTCGTCGAATCCTCAGTCGTCGTCGTCGTCGTCGTCGTCGTCGTCGACATTCTCCTCGCCGTAATTTGCCTCGAGAGCAGCGTCATTGGCATCGTCGGCGCCTGAGCTCTTTTTGTCCTCTTCCATCTTCTGCGTCACGTAGGCATTGACGTCGCTCTGAAGCTCGGACACATTTTTGCGGAGGGCAGCCAGGTAGGCCGTCTTTTCGTCGGTCGACGGGTCGGACGAGATGGAGGGCAAGCCGCGCGCAAAGGTCTTGGGGGCGGCGTCGTTGGGCGAGGTGTAGGTCGCCGTCAGGGCGTGGGTTGAGTTGGCGGCCATGGTGGATCGTGGGGAAACGAGGGAATGGACGAGTTTTGAGTGTTGACGTACGGGAAGTCCCTGGCGTGGACGGGAGGGCGGGGATCTACTACCAGGTCAGCCCTACGACGCGTACGGTGGACAGCCTGCCAGCCAGCCAGACAAGCAACCAGCACATCAAACCTCGCCTCGTCTTCACCTTGCCTTCACCCTCACTACCTTACACCCAACCCGCCATGGACTAATACGATGACCACCTCTTCGCCCCGCTCGCAGCTGGCGTCATCACCGCCATCGCCATCGTCCCGCCCCCACGGCCCTGTGGCTACCGCTAGTCACGCATACGCACCAGCCTACGACGGCGACTCTTCCGATTCGGATGCCTCACGCAGGACCGTCTCCGTCGTCCGCAATCACCTCCAGCAACCCCCTCCTCTGCACCACTACCACTCGGCCATCACCGTCTCTCCCTCCCTCTCGCACGCCGCCGCGAGCAATGTGTCCAAGCTAAGCGACCATCCCAATCCTGCCGCCCGCGACAGGCCGCCTTCGCACTTGGGTCACCGACCCCGCCAGCACTCGCAGGGCTTCTTTGAACCCTCTCTGCCCACGGCCTCGTCGTCCAATGTCTCCAACATGTCCAACCTCACCGCCTCGCAAATCGCCGCGCAGGCTGCCATGCACGCCCAATCCCACGACACCCAACACCACCGCAAGCGCTCCACCACCGTCCCCGAGTCCGCTTCTCCCGCAAATGCCCCTCCGGCCAGGCGAAAGCCCTCGTCGCCCGGGCCCACGGTCCCGCTGTTGAGTCTCGGCGTGGGTTCTGTCCAGCAGTATCAAAATGGCCTGCCTGGCTCACAACAAGGCGCTGCCACGGCTGCCGCGAGCATGGTATTCCCAAAGAGCCCGCTGGCCTCGCCTGCCGTGGGCCAGTTTGCCAGCTCGCGTCCCATGTCCCCGGCCGTCACTGGTGACGTCAAGCCCGTCAAGGAAAAGTCCAAAATGAAGCTCTTCTCCAAGCCCAAGAGCATCGGCATCTCCAAGGACAAGGAAAAGGAAGACAAGGACAAAAGGGCGCCATCCTTGCCTTCTCCGAATCGGCCGGGCATGTACAGCTCTCCGTCGTTGAGCAAGCTGGTGAATCAGTCCACGACTAGCCTCGTGGACCCAAATCACTCTGCTGCCTCGCTCTACTCGACTGCGAATGCGTCCACGTCTACGCTGGTTCCCGCGGACAAGGCGACCACTTCGGTGGAAAAGGAAAAGGAAAAGCACCGCCATCACTTCCTGTCGCGGCAGAAGCACAAGCTCAAGGATGACCATCACCACCTACCGCTGTCTTCTGCCAGCAGCAATTCTAAACCAACGGACCCAAATGCTCCGCAGCCGCTGTACAACTTTGCCGCCCCCAACTCTCCGGGCCACTCGACCTCTTTTGCCCAGTCCATGACAGGGCTGGACCTTCGACATGGAGGCAGAGGGCTGCGCCAGAAGAAGAAGGAGGAAAAGGAGGCCAAATCGCATGCTACTTCAACCGAGACCATGGAACCGACTTACCGGAGAGGAGATGCTTCGATTGAGATTGACCGCACAGACTGGCCGAGCGCGACGGCGTTGAGCACGTCTGCGCCGACTCAGGGGCTCTTGTCTGCAAGTCTTGCTCTGGATACTCCCTTGACCTCGGTGGCCAACCTGGGCTCCATTTTTGGTCTTCCAGGAATGACTCCCGACGACGCGTGGCCGCTGATCAAGGCGCGCGTGTTGCTCATATTTGAGGGCGAGGATCCTCGGCCTCCGGTTGAAGACTTCAACGCGTTGGTGTCGATACACCTGAGGCGCTGCATCCAGCGCCAGGCTCCCATCATCATCATTGAAGACCTGGCGGAACTGTTGCAGACTGGCTTTGGGTCGCTCGATCAGACTCTGCGACATGTGCCTGACGACCGCCTGGTCCCGCGTCTAGTTGACATGTGGACCGTGGTGCTGTGCACCATCTTGCCCTTTATGCAGGCCGTGTTTCTTCCGCTGGACATGGAGTTCAAGGGCAGAGGCATCATGAATCCCAAAGAAGCCGCCGGTTTCTGGGGCGCAACTTTGCCAAACAGGAGTCGTGCCGACTCGGATGAGGGACTTTCTAGATGCAAGTCAATCCCGACAATGGGCGAGGAGCTTGATGTCCGCCGATTGACGCTCCTTGCTTTTCGCGACACGGTCATTCTTCCCCGAAACGATGCTCTCATGGCCATATTTTCACGTTTGTCTCTCGAGAACATCAACGTCGGTCTGTCCGACTCGCAAACATCGTCCGACGCGCCATCCTTCTCGCACGCCTCGTCCGCTCCTCCACGGCCGGGCACCTCGACGTCGCTCGGGGACAGCGGCTGGCCCAACTCGTCGTCGCACAGCCACAACTCGGCGTCCAACATTCTCGAATCGACCTCGTCGTCCTACTCGCAGACGTTTAGCTCCAACTCGCGCTCGCGCGCCACGTCCAACACGTCGGCCGGCTCCTTTCACAGTCTGCCGTCGACGGTGCACCACCACGGCCACGTGCGCGCCCGGTCCAACCCGCAGAACACGTACACGCCCAGCCACTACGGCGGCGGCAGCAGCTACGCCAGCTTCCTCCAGCAGCAGCAGCTACAACAACAACAGCCGCGCGCCGCCACACCGGCAACAGCGTCGACGTCCCAACAAGCCACGGGTCTGCCGCGGCCGCAGCCGCGCGTGGACACGGCCAAGGTGATGGAGACGGTGGCGCGCATGCTGCAGTGCGTCAGCATCCTCATCAGCATCCGCAGCGGCGACGAGGCGCAGGCGCTCATGGAGCGGCTGGCGGCCGAGCTCAAATACAACTGGTTCGGCCGCGGGCGCACGGGCCGCAACCGGCGCGGGTTCGTGGGCCGCAAGGGCACCGTGGGCGTGGGGTTGGGCGCGTTGGGTGTGGGTGGGCCGCCGCCCGGGGTTAGGGTTGGGGAGGGCATGTAGATGTTGATGGAGGCTTTGGGGGGCGCGGGAAGAGGAAGAGGAAGAGGAGGGGAGGGTGGATTGGATGGGATGGAATGAGACGAGTTGAGATACCCCTATTTCTTTTGTCGCCAGGCGTGGTTTCTTTTCAAACTGGCAGCGGGGACATTTTTTGTCTTTTTTTTTTTTTTTTTTTCCGTTTGTTTGCGTTTTCCCTCTCTTTCGCTTTTCGCATTTACAAGAGAGGTGGGTGCGTGTGGAATACAAAAAGGATAGGATACTAGTTCAGGAAGGAGCCAGGCAGCCAGCCGTTTTTTCGATTTGCTTTTGTTTCGTTGCTGTCGTCACATCACGCTTTCCACGGCCGTCGGTTTTTTTTTTGTTTTTTTTTCTTGCGTTTCTCTTGACGGCGAGAGTTGGGGGTTGGGGGGTCTCTGCGTTGGGTGTGATTGGTCTTTTCTGGATCAGATGAAGGGGGATGGTTTCCCTCTGGACTGTTTGGTGTGGTTGAGGTGGGTGGGTGGGTGCTGGATGTGATGGACTGAGATGGTAGAGAAGAAAGGCACATATATACCTATATAGGTACATACCAGGCACATACAAGCAAGCACTTCTTCATCGTCGAGTTGTTTGAAACCAACGAACCAACTAGTCAACCCAACGGCGGCGCAGAAGCTGGCCTCCTCTTCCTCTTCCTTTTATAACCCCATACATTCCTTCCGGCTCATCTTCCATAGCCATCTCATCCTCCCTTCCTTTTCTCCACTCTCCCACATACAACACACACGCGCATGTACTCGCCGGTCGAACCAACCGACCAACTGACTCGCCCCGCCCCCCCCCCCCCCCCCAAAAAAAAAAAAAAATGAAAATAAAATAAAATAAAATCCAACTGACTCAAACGCCCATCCATCCATCTCTCCCGCCTTCCGCCTTCCGCCTTCCCCGTCGGTTCCCGCTGCCCGCTGCCCGCTGCCCGCTGCCCGCACGCTTCTCGCTCCGTCCGTCCGGCGGGTACGGTGACCAATGAATGGGTGTACATGTGAAGAACCCGCTGCTGTGATTGGCTGCGGGCGGAAGAGGGAGCGAGGACCGAGGTGCGTCTACGCACTGAGTTTGGGTACCATCCATGCACGATGCGTGTGTAGGGATATGAGTGGTGTGACGACAGAAGGAGGGAGGGAGGGAGGGATGATGATGATGATGATGCGGAGGGATGGACGGGATCGGGAGGGACGGGAGTGAGGAAGGTTGGTTGGTTGGTTGGGGAAAGTTTGTGTGGTTGTGGTGGCAGATGTCCGAGATATGAGCGAGCGAGCGAGCGAGCGTATGTTTGGCGAGTTGAGTGCTGGGAGGGATGGTTGGTATGGGTTTGGGTTGGGTTGGGTTGGGTTGGGTTGGGTTGGAAGCATGCGTGTGTGGTTGAGTACCTCAGCTAGGTAGGTAGCTGGGTAGGTAGGTAGGTGCAGTGAGTGGAGAGTGGTGGTGTATATGTATGTGTGTAATTAGTTGGGATGCATGCATGCATGCATGCAAGTAGGTCAGGGAGTGGATGATATCATGGATTGATGTATGGACGTATAGATGCACAAGCTACCTGCCTGCCTGCCTGCCTGCCTGCCCACGAGCGCCGCGCGCAAGGAACGTGGCGTGGCAGCCATAAGAGGGAGCGAGCGTACAACAGTGCAACAGTGCCAGAGATACCCACACGCCTACATACCTAGGTATCACATTGACGGCTTACTAGTAGTACTGCCCACGAGGAAGATGAAAAAATTCCCCGACAGGACCATTTGCCATGCACCACCAGCGCCGTCGCGCCATCATTCATTTACCTTGTTATCCCTGAAGGAGCCACAGCAGCAGCCCAGCCCAGGGTAGCAGTAATGCCGGCAAATTGATCAAAAAAAAAAAAAAAATTGTCAATCGTCATTCGTCTATCTGCTTCCCGTCTCCACCCCCACGCCGCAATACATATGGAAAAAAGGATTCGTGGGTGCACAGTAGTCAGTGCATCTCCACAGTTTTTGGGCGTCGTCTGCTCCACTTGTGTCTACGGGTTCTGCGGCACGGTGAATATACCTACCTTTTTTGGATGGGCGTGGTCGTATCATGAGTAGTAGGGATGGTAGGTGGGTGGAGCAGCAGTGAAGATTGTGAGGTGAAATGTTAGGAAAGAGGGTTGCTTGTGGCATGGTGTTGCGTTTCACCATCCATGGCTTCGGAGAATTTCCACCTAGGATGGCGTTGTGATTGCCACCACTTGCTTTCAATCAGCAGTTATTCGGTCAGCAGTCGATTTGAAGACTTATCTAGTTGATTGACATGCGGCAGACAGGCAGGGACGGACCCTAAATTGGCCAGAGATGGATTTGCATTGCGACATGATGTCGCGGACCACAAGCATGCGGAATTTGCCAGGCAAAAGCGCGCACACGCGGTGAGCATCGCAACGAATGTAATTGGTGGTTTTGGGAGTCGGGATGGGCCGCAGCACTGGACTCGGGACGGCACTACCGGGTCTGGACTGGGCGTGTTGACTCGAGGGAGAAGATGTCGCGAGTCGCGGTGGTGGTGGTGGTGGTTGTGGTGGTTGTGAGGAACCAGGGCAAGCAGCTGGAGGGAAAGAGGCCCGAGGCAAGCGACTGGAGGGCGTGATGATGATGATGATGATGATGATGACGATCGGTTACTGGACGGGGGGGACTGATGGCATGACGATTCCCAACAGTCTCTGCTCGTGCTGTCGCCAACAAGTGCTGGAACAAACAATACAGAATGAACAACAGTCTTCAGACCGTGTCGTCGTCGGACAAAGCTCGCGGCCGAGAGCGACTGGACTCAAGTGATGACACTGTATGAATGTATGTATGTATGTATGTATGTATGTATGTATGTATGTATGAATGAATGCAGCCACTGGGCCATGGGCGAATATCTAGCTAAGCCGGGCCCGTGTGGGTCGACAATCGCTACTGCACGCAGGCCCCACCACCGAGAGCGAAAGCGGCGCGCCCTACGTGGGTGACGGGAGCTGCTACCTACATACCTAGGTCCCATTCGGACACCAGGAATTGAAGCATCGAGCCTGCGTCAGGCCTGCCCAGGCGTCGGCGGAAGGGAGCCTTCAACTCCCTTCATCCATGGCTCCATGTTCTCCAATGGCACCAGCTGCGGCGTCTTCCCCCGCATCTGAGGCTGACTTTGCCATGAACCAATTCGTCCATTTCCTCATAGCCATGGCCTTACCCGAACTTGGCTCTTCTGCTGTGAATTGAAACCATCACTCCATCGTCCAATATAAATACTCTCTGCGCCGCAACTCGAATCTCACCCACCTCTGACGTCCATCCGAACAACGGCCATCCAATCTTTCTCCTCCTGTGCCCTACTCCACCTCTCGGCGCGACCTGTACCTATATATCCGTCCGACCACCATCCCTCCCGTCCTTTAACCAACCTTCCGCCCGTCTCTCACCTCTCCTCCTCCTCCTCCTCCTCCTCCTCCGCGTCCTCCTCCTCCCCGATCTCCACAGCTGCTGCCATGTCCGACGGAAACGTAAAGCCTCCGACCGGCCCCGTCGTCGCCGAAGCCCACGCCGTCGACACCTTCCACGTACCCCAGGCGCTTTTCGCGTGAGTGTTGCTACTTCAATTTTCAAGCT
Source organism: Phyllosticta citriasiana (assembly GCF_038021145.1). NCBI lineage: Eukaryota > Fungi > Ascomycota > Dothideomycetes > Botryosphaeriales > Phyllostictaceae > Phyllosticta > Phyllosticta citriasiana. The sequence goes on along the minus strand of NW_027117282.1, from coordinate 134,778 downwards.
TTGCCATGGCGTCACAAGCGCCGCGCGCCCTGATGTGCCCTGGCCCAAGTCGCCGGCACCGCCAACCTTAACCACGAGGCTGACGGCCCACGACAGGAAGCACCCGAGCAAGCCCCATCTCGACGGCCTCGACCACTACAAGCAGCTGTACAAGGAGTCGATTGAGCAGCCCAACCAGTTTTGGGGCCGGCTAGCCCGCGAGCTGCTCACCTGGGAGCGCGATTTCCAGACGGTCCACTCGGGCAGCCTCGAGCACGGCGACAATGCCTGGTTCCTCGAGGGCCGCCTCAACGCCTCGTTCAACTGCGTCGACCGCCACGCCATCAAGAACCCGGACAAGCCCGCCATCATCTACGAGGCCGACGAGTACAATGAGGGCCGCACCATCACCTACGGCGAGCTGCTGCGCGAGGTCAGCAAGCTGGCCTACGTCCTCAAGTCCATGGGCGTGCGAAAGGGCGACACAGTGGCCCTGTACCTGCCCATGATTCCCGAGGCCGTCATATCTTTCCTCGCCTGCTCGCGCATCGGCGCCGTCCACTCGGTCATTTTCGCCGGCTTCTCGTCCGACTCGCTGCGGGATCGCATCGTCGACGCAAACTCAAAGGTCATCATCACCACCGACGAGGGCAAGCGCGGCGGCAAGGTCATTGGCACCAAGAAGATTGTCGACGAGGCCCTCAAGCAGTGCCCCAACGTCTCGCACTGCCTGGTCTACAAGCGCACCGGCTCCGACGTGCCGTGGACGCCCGGCCGCGACTACTGGTGGCATGACGAGGTTGAAAAATACCCGGCCTACATTGCGCCCGAGTCCATGAGCTCCGAGGACCCCCTGTTCCTGCTCTACACCTCGGGCTCGACGGGCAAGCCCAAGGGCGTCATGCACACGACGGGTGGTTACCTGCTGGGCGCGGCGGCCACGGGCAAGTATGTGTTTGACATTCACGACAGCGACAGATTTTTCTGCGGTGGTGACGTTGGTTGGATCACCGGACACACGTACGTCGTGTACGCGCCGCTGCTGCTTGGTGTTGCGACGGTCGTCTTTGAGGGTACCCCGGCCTACCCCGACTTCTCGCGTTACTGGGACGTTGTTGAGAAGCATGCCGTGACGCAATTCTACGTTGCCCCGACGGCGCTGCGGTTGCTCAAGCGCGCCGGAGACCACCACGTGAAGCACCAGATGAAGCACCTGCGCGTGCTTGGCTCCGTGGGCGAGCCGATTGCGGCCGAGGTGTGGAAGTGGTATTTTGAAATCGTTGGCAAGGAAGAGGCGCACATTGTCGACACTTATTGGCAGACGGAGACTGGCTCCCACGTCATTACTCCCCTTGGCGGCGTGACGCCCACCAAGCCTGGAAGCGCATCGCTCCCATTCTTTGGCATTGAGCCGGCCATCATCGACCCCGTGTCGGGCGAGGAGATTTACGGCAACGACGTCGAGGGCGTGCTGGCGTTCAAGCAGGCGTGGCCCAGCATGGCGCGCACCGTGTGGGGGGCGCACAAGCGCTACATGGAGACATATCTCAACGTCTACAAGGGCTACTACTTTACGGGCGACGGAGCCGGCCGTGACCACGAGGGATACTACTGGATTCGGGGTCGTGTCGATGACGTCGTCAATGTGTCGGGACACCGGCTGTCGACGGCAGAGATTGAGGCAGCGTTGATTGAGCACCGTATGTTTTACAAGCTTATCCGTTTTCGGGGAGGGGGGTTACACCGAGCTGACTTTGTTGCACAGCCATTGTCGCGGAGGCGGCGGTCGTGGGCATCAACGACGAGCTGACAGGGCAGGCCGTCAACGCGTTTGTGTCGCTCAAGAGCGGCAACGAGGTGACGGAGCAGACCAGGAAGGATTTGATTCTGCAGGTCCGAAAGTCCATTGGGCCCTTTGCGGCGCCCAAGGCGGTGTTTGTAGTGTCTGACCTGCCCAAGACGCGGTCTGGCAAGATCATGAGGCGAATCTTGCGCAAGATCTTGGCCGGGGAGGAGGATCAGCTTGGCGATACGTCGACGGTGAGTGATGGCATTAATCAGCCTCCTATGGCCGAGTCAAAACGGAAGAAGCTGACGACGATGCTTGGCAGTTGTCGGATCCAAGCGTTGTGGATAAGATAATCGAGACGGTGCACGCGAGCAGGAAGAAGTAAGCAAGCACAGATGGAAGTGTGGAGAGATACCCGGGATCGATCTGATGGAAGGGAATATGTGGATAGGATGTACAGTGAGAGTGAGTGGTTAGTGTCTGGTTGGACGGGAGACGGGGGAATAATAGTATTATCAAGTGGAGTGGCTGTAGCCGCCTGGCATTCCCGCCCCGCGTTCGGTTTCCTTCCTCCTACCTACTGTCGTGCATGCCAAGCAGCACTGCCGCCCTCTGAGCCATCATCCGCCGTGTTTTGTTAAACCTGCGTCTCGCTCGCTCCCAGAGCTTCGACAAACCCCAAAAATCCCCCCAGATGCCAATATAGTCGACCGAAGCCTCGTCCACTCCCACTCCCGGTCGACCATCCTCGCCGTCATGCGCCTCCTCCGCGCTGCGGCCTCGACTGCTTGCGTCGTCGTCGCTGCCCTCTCCACACTGGGCCACGCAACCTCATTCGCCCGGAACCCACTCAACGCCCTCGAGGTCCTCCGCAACCCCAGCCTCCACACCTACAATCATCGCGTCACCGCCCTCTCGCACTTTGACCTTTCATTCGACCTGCGCAAGGGCGCCGAGCTCGTGCGCCTGTCTTTGGAACCCAACCACGACATCCTCGCTGAAGACGTCACCGTCGAGTACATTGGCCCCGACGGCCAGGTCACCCGCAGAGAGGCCATTGATCGCCTGGACCACAAGGTCTACAAGGGACGCACATGGGTCAGGAATGAAGAGTCTACTGTCTGGCACGACAGAGGATGGGCTCGCATCTCGGTCCGCAGGGACGGCGTGCGGCCGCTCTTCGAGGGCGTCTTTTCCATCGACTTCGACCACCACCACGTCCAGTTGAGCTCTAGCTACATGCAGACGAAGCATGCCATGGACCCTGCGCTCGAAGGCGCCGAAGACGAGTACATGGTCGTCTGGCGCGACTCGGACATTTCTGCCACCCCCTACAACTACGGCCACGACGAGCTGAGGAAGCGAGGCCTCGACGAACAATATGCTTGCCAGGCGGACACGCTGTCCTTCAACACCAACCCGGACCATGTCGTCTTTGCTCCCATGCTCAAGCGCGAAGAGGGTTTCTGGGGTTCTGATTCCATGACAAACTTGTTTTCGAAACGGCAGATTGACTCTCAGCCTGGCGGAAACAGCGCCGGTGTCAATCTCGTTTCGACCATTGGTCAAACATCTGGCTGTCCATCTGCCCGCAAGGTTGCCCTCGTTGGTGTTGCCACCGACTGTACCTACACTGGGTCCTTCAACTCGACCGAGTCCGCACGCCAAAATGTGATAAGCGTCATCAACTCGGCGTCTGATTTGTACGAGACGACATTCAACATCACGCTCGGTCTGCGCAACTTGACGGTCAGCGATGCAAACTGCCCGGGAACGCCACAGCAAGCGACCAAGTGGAACCAGGCATGTGCCGACAGCATTACCATCCAAGATCGCCTCAACATGTTTTCTGAATGGAGGGGCGCCCGCCCGGACACCAACTCCCACTGGACTCTCCTGACTACGTGCAACACGGGCCAGGCCGTCGGTCTAGCTTGGCTGGGCCAGGCGTGCGTGCAAGGCGTAGAGAGCGGAGGAAACTCATCCTCAGGAAGCGGAGGATCAACCGATTCCGGTACTGGGGAGACCGTTGCAGGCGCAAACGTTGTTGCGCGGACCAATACCGAATGGCAGGTTGTTGCGTAAGTCAAGCTTCCCGGCCAAGCCCAATCTTGAGTCAAACCCGAAGAAGCTTATAATATCCCAGTCACGAAACCGGGCACACTTTTGGTGCTGTGCACGACTGCACGAGCCAGACCTGTTCAGACAGCGGCGTTGTCAACTCGCAGCAATGCTGTCCGCTCAGCTCGTCGACGTGCGATGCTGGCGAGCAGTACATTATGAACCCGTCCACTGCTCGAGGCATCACCAAGTTCAGCCCCTGCTCCATTGGCAATATTTGCAGTGCCATGGGCCGGAACAGCGTCAAGACGAGCTGCTTCACCAACAACAGGGGCGTTACCTTGATTTCTGGCCAACAGTGCGGCAATGGAATCGTCGAGGAAGGGGAAGATTGCGACTGTGGTGGCGCCGACGGCTGCGGCAATAACCCTTGCTGCGATGCCACCACTTGCAAGTTCAAGAGCGGTGCCGTGTGCGACGACTCGAATGAAGACTGCTGCCGACAGTGCCAGTTTGCCTCGAACGGCACCGTCTGCCGCGAATCGACGGGCGAGTGCGATCCTCAGGAGGTCTGTACCGGCGACTCGGCCTACTGCCCTGTTGACTCGAATGCTGAGGATGGCACGGGCTGCGGCGATGGACTCAAGTGTGCCAGCGGGCAGTGCACGAGCAGAGACCAGCAGTGCAAGACGGCGCTGGGAGCATACACGCAAGGCACCAACGACACGTTCGCCTGCGACCACCAGACGTGCCAGATCAGCTGCGCCAGCCCAGAATTCGGCGCCAACGTGTGCTACAACCTGCAGCAAAACTTCCTCGACGGCACCGAGTGCGGCGGCGGCGGACACTGCAAAAACGGGCGGTGCTCGGGCTCGTCGACAGCAAAAGAAATCGGCTCGTGGATTCAAGACCACAAGGGCATCGTCATCGGCATCTGCGTGGCCATTGGCGCGCTGCTGCTGCTGTCGCTGCTGGGCTGCATCACTCGTCGCATGCGGCGGCGCTCGGCCAACCGCCGCGCCAAAACGGCGCCGCCGTGGATCCCGCAACCACCACCAGGCATGGCCATGGGGCCCGGGCCCGGCATCCCGCCTCACGGCACCCCTGGCGCCGCACCCTTTCCTCCGCCGCACATGCCGCGCAGCCCCATGCCCTGGGCTCCCAACGGCCGCCAGACGCCCGATAGCCAGCGCCCCTTTGTCGCTGATAGAGGCAGTGTTAGCGCTGGCACGAGTTATGCGGGGAGTTGGCACGGTGGTGGTCCGCCGCCGCCGCCGCCGCCGCCTATGCATCCGCCGCCCGCATATAGCAGCGTCAGGTATGCTTAGTGTAGTGTGTGAGGGAAAAGCTTCTTTTTTTATTTCTTCTGCCGGGGTGCTTGGGGTACAGAAGATGGCGGATTGGTTGTGGATTGAGTGAAGAGCTAGAGAACGAGAGGCATCATGATTGCATGACGTACGGGACGTGATGGTGTCGTCAAGCACGCATTTTGGGGCATTGATGCCGGTTTCACAGTAGCTCAGCAGCATTGGGGGATGGTGAATAGGGAACTCTTCCGACTTTTTTTCCTCGCTACTTTTTTCTTCGATCTGCATCTCTTTCTGTCGTTTTTTCCTTGTTAGCTTCGGAGCTTTCTATTTTGTTTTCATGTCTTGTCTGTTTGTAGTGTACCTCTCTCTGCATCCCCTTCCTTCTTTCTCTCCTGACCCCCATATTCTGTCTTTCCACACTTTTATCCTTCTCCCTTCTTTGGATCGCTTCCTTGGTTGCATAATCATCGCCATCATTATCAGTTGCATCACACCATCGACGACACGGAATATCCATCCATTAGCGGCAGCGGCAATAGCAACAGCAATAGCGGCATCATCATTCCTTTATTCGCTTCTCTCCACACATACATATACACATATATACATTGCTACGGCGTGTGTATGTGTGTGTGGAGCTATGTTCACACACCTTGGGGGCTTGCTTGGTAGGAGGGGAAGGGAAGGGGAGGTGGTGGTGGTGCTTTAGGGTCAGGGTTGTACATGTCAACTCAGTTCTTGGTGTAGGTGGAGAGAGACAAAGATGGAAAGAGGAGAAGAAGAAGAAGAAGAAGAAGAAGAAGAAGAAGAAGCAGCAGCATAGTGTGTGCTTGGTTGCGGAGCACGGTTGTATGTACGAATGTAGGATGAATGGCATCGCATTTGGGATAGCGTGTCAGTGAGAAAGAAGAAATGGATGGTTCTATAGGAAAAGAAGGGAAGATGGAGAATAAGTTAGTTGGGGAGGGGCCAGCACAGGATGCAAAGAGTAAGAGGAAGGTATGGAATGGGCAACATTGAACACCTGTGGAAGATGCGTGATGGGATATATATATATATATATATATATATACATACATGGGGATTTGAATATTTTCATCTATGTTCCTCAATCTGTGCATGACACATTACCACTATCCCGTCTCGTCTTGCTGCTGGCGGTAAGCAGTGTTTCTGCGTCCGTGTATGAATCCCCATCTGTCCATCTATCATCCATCTGTCTACCAAACGCGCACCTACATTCGTACGTGCGTGCGCAGGTCGTCGAGACACGGCGACTGACTGACTGACTGACTGACTAACTGGCAGACTGACTGGCAGACGCAGAGAAAAACGAGGGAAGGAGGCTTGTGTCTTGACTTCGTCGTGCCCGTTCACCCATTCTTTCTTTCTTTCTTTCTTTCTTTCATCTCATACATACACACATACACCAAGACTCCCTAGAAGAGACGAGACAGACAGATGGACAGGGGACAGTGCGATGGTGGTGGTGGTGGCGGCGGCGGTAGTAGTAGTAGTAGTAGTAGTAGTAGTAGTAGTAGTAGTAGTAGTAGTAGTAGTAGTAGTAGTAGTAGTAGTCAGGTCAGTCATTCAAGTCAGTCATTCAAGTCAGTCAGTCAGTCAGTCAGTGCCTTTTCATCGCCGTGTCTCAAAAGACAATGGCTGCCCCCTGTGGCAGACAGACAGACAGACAACACCGGACAATGCGCTTTGTCCATCCGCCACCACCACCACCCCTATCTATCTATCTATCCACCACCACTGAACCGAGACAGAAGACGGAACAGAGCCTCGCCCGAGCGGCAGCCGACAGTGCGAAGTGCGGCTACAATGGGCCTTCAAAACCAGACTACCGTACTTCCTGCTTATTGCTGTCTGAACAGCGACGGGACTCCTTTTTCTCTGCTCACTCACTCACTCACTCACTCACTCACTTAATTACTTAACTACTTCCTCGAACCTTCAACTGTGAACGGAGAAAGGAGAAAGGAGGAAAGAGGAAAGAGGAAAGAACGGACGGAACACGTCTGGTTTCGACACGACTCGACACGACACGATACGATACTATTGATTCGATACGGCTGACCGCGAGAAATTGAAGCATAGCATACTATACTATACGTGTTGTGTTGCACTGTGGGGCCGACCTGATTTGAGAACGGAGGAACGGAGGAACGAAAGAACGAAAGAACGGAGGAACGAACGAACGAACGAAAGGACGAACGGAGAAGAGAAGAGAAGAGTGGAGTGGAGTGGACTGGACTGGACTGCATTGGATCCATTCACTCGCCTCCTCACTCACTTGCCTTATCCCACCATTCGACCATGATCACCAACACCAATACCACCAATACCACCACCAATCGCACCAGCCAAACGAACACCGGCCCACCGCATCCCCAACCCCAACTCTCCCGCTCATCCGGCATACCGCGACGACGAGCCGGCGCAGCTGGTCAGCGTCGTCCGATGCCGCCATCGCCATCGCCATCGCCATCGCCATCGCCATCGCCATCGCCATCGCCATCGCCATCGCCATCATCATCATCACAGCCGCGCCGCGAGTACCGCTCGGAGCAGTATCAGCATCTTCGTGCGTGTTCGGATTCGAATACAAATACTAGTGATAATGGGCACAATGGGCACGGCAAAGGGCGTGTAGCGCCGCGACCAGCATCGCCGCCGCCGCCGCCGCCGCCGCCGCCGCCGCCTGCCAGTCTATCTGTCGGACATGGCGTCGGCGGCGGTGGAGTAAGAGGAAGCGGAGGGGGAGGGGGAGTTGGACTGGGAGTTGGGCTGGAACTAGGAGAGGAAGTACTCAGCGTCGTCCACGGCGCACCAGTTAGACGCACCCCACGCATCATCATCCACCACCACGACGCCTACGCACAGCACACGACGCCGATGCAGCTGCAACTGCAGCGCCAGCGCTCGCTCGCTGCGCGCGTCGAGCATGCGACGCCTCCGACGCTACTAGACATCGGGATGATGAGTGGCGCGGCGGTTGAGAGAGATGGGGATGTGGATGAAGTATCCCTGTTAACGGGCGGACGCATCCCGCGTTCGTTCTCGACGACGGCGCAGACGCGCGTTGCGGCTGTGCATCAACGGAGAGGGGTTGAGGCATCAAGAGTTAAGGGGCCAGGGGTAGGAGCAGGGGGTAAGGGTGTGGGTGTGGCGAGGAAGGCTGGCCCCCCTCTTTTTAACTTATCGGCACTGGCGAGTATTGCGGAGACGCCTCCGGCGGTTGCAGTTGCGGTGAAAGGAGGTGGAGGAGGAGGAGGAAGAGGAAGAGGAAGAGGAAAAGGAGAGGCGGCGGTGGCGGAAGAAAGAAGAGATGGACGACATCATCATGTTGGAAATGGGATTGGGAATGGGAGATTAGGGACAGAAGACGCCAGCGGCAGTAACCCACAAACACCACCACCACCGCCACGCCTCCCTTTCCCGCCGTTCTCGGGGACAGGCCATCTCCCGCTGCAGAATGGCGATGCGGCGGCTGTGGCGGCGAGGAAGAATGAGCTCTTGGCTGAGCTGTATTGGCTCGAGACAGCGAACTCTTCTTCTTCTTCTTCGTCTTCGTCTTCTGCTGGTCACCAGCACCAGGCTTTTGGCAGTGGGAGTAGTGTAGGAAGAGGAGGAGGACGCAGCAGTGTTGAACGCGAGCGCGCCATTATTGCCGAGCTGATGGATCTGGTGCATGAGTACCCTGCTGTCGTTGAGGAAGGCGACAAGTTTGCGTATCCAGCTGCTGAGGTTGGAGTTGAAGGCGATGGCCAGGGGAGGTATGATGGCGCGGAGAAGGACAGGGAGGGGGAAAGGGGGGAAACAAGGGGTGCGAGTGCGGATGTGGCCGTGCTCGAGCTGCCTGCTTCTAATGCCCACGCATCGCATGCCTATGCCTATGCGCTCCCACCGCCGCCGCACCAGCCAGCGTATAGTAGGCGCCCTGTTTGGCGGCAGCAGCAGCAGCAGCATCAGCAACAAGCACATCCACAACAGCCACACCATCAACGACAGTGCCAACAACCACCACTCGCAGGACCACCTCCCACGCCTTCGCCAGAACTCTACGCATCGGAGCCATGGGCAGTAAAACCACGACGCCCCGGCGTCCCCATCATCGGTCTCGCCAACGCGCTGCAAGCACGCCGGCGACAAGACGACGCCTCGTGTGCGAATGGGGGAGGAAAGGTAGCAGCGGTGGGCATGCGGGGCCAGTCGAGTCGTTCGTTCCCCGCCAATTACTCCGAGTTCCAGGTCGAGACGCTGTTCCGTGAGAGCATGCTGGAGGCAGCGCGGCGGCGGCAGCAGGAAGAGGAGGAGGAGGAGAAAGACGAGATGGCGATGGGACGTGGACAGAGCAGCCGGGTGGCGCCGCATAAACCGGCTGCTTCGTCGTCGTCGTCGTCGTCGTCGTCGTCTTCTTCTTCTTATCATCAGCCGTATTGGTCGACAATAGGCTACGTACCACCACCATCAGCCAAAGCCAGCGCCGCAGTAGTCACCAGTAGTAGCAGCAGCAGCATCAACACGTCCAACACCACGGCGACGCTTCCCTCCATCTACATGATCCGCCCCACCAACCGCTCGCCCCCCGAACGCGTCATCGACCCGCGCTACAACGCCAACCTCGACTCGACGCGGCTCACGCCGCCCGGCGCCAAAAAGGGGCAAAAGCAGAAGCAGCGCCGCAGACTGGCCGGCGGGCTGCGGCCGCTCGGCCACGACGACGACGGCGACGACGCGCCCGAAGTCGTGACGGCCGAGATGCTCGGGGGTGCGCCTGAGATTGCCGTCGTCGAGGAGAGATCGGCGAGGGCACCCGAGGTGGTGGGGTTGGAGACGGATGAGATGGCGTTGGCGACGACAGCGGCGGCAGCGCCGGTGAAGAGGCAAGGGTCTGGAGCTGGGAAACAGGTATGTTCTTTTCCCGCTCTTTCTTTTTCCAGTTCTTTGCGGGTGAAGGAGCACCGGTTTCTTTCTCTCTGATGGCTGACTGACGGCGTTACAGGGTCTCAGCGCGCGCAACAGTCTGAAGAAGACGTGGCGCAGCATTTGGAATCTGCGGTGAAAGCTCATCGGTTTCCCCCTCTGGATCTAGGAAGCGAATGAATGGTAGACATCTTTTTTGGCAAAAAAAGTGGGAGGAGTTCTGCAGCGTTTGTGTCTTTTTGGACTCCTTGAATGCGATGTGAACTCCGTTTGCTGGGTCTGACGGTGTGCGGTGGGGTCCTTTTTCTCTGCGTCAATGTCAGCGTCATGAATGACTCCGAGAGAACTCGACTGATTTGACAAGATATGCGAGGCACAGGAGGAGCTTTCTGGTGGTTTGCAGCTCTGGAAATTGAAGCAGATGACATTGGCTTGACCTGCATGCGCATCAAGGAGATGGGAGACGAATGCTTTCGGTTGCTTCCTGTCTCGTGTGCTTGAGCGATGAAAAAGACGGGGCTATGGTGAGTGAGTGAGTGAGTGAGTGAGTGAGTGAGTGAGTGAGAAGATGAAGCAACGAAGAGACAAACAAAGCAGGTTGACGAGCGTTTGGTTGCAACTGAAGTTGAGCGGAAGCGTCCCCCAGTCCCACTCAGCCAAGGCAATTCCTCCCGCCCGTTACCTAACCCCTCCCTGCAAGCAGCACAGACCACCAGCCACACCGAGAGCACCAATCGCGCCAAGACGACTCCACTGCACGTGCTCAACACGATACCTTTGATATCTCATGAGGCGTAGCAGTAGCGATATCGGCAGCAAGCTGTTAAGCACTTTTATAATCACCTGATTCTTGGTTGTATAAAGCAGTTGTTTGAGTAGATAATTGTAGAGGACAAGACAATGTCTTCCCCTCATCACATGACTGATTACGTACACGGACGTACCCACTTACCCGTGATTGCACCACCACCCGACCAGCCCCTTCACCCAAGAACCGCTCACTCAGTCAAGGGCTCGGCTCGGCGGTGGCGATGGTGCAAGAAGCTTTTCCAGCGACGGCGTCCGCATCTTCTTTTCCCGCTACATACTTTTTAGTATGGTAGCCAAGCAGGCTAGAGAAACGTCACAACGTAGCTACGAGACACTGAGCGGCATAAAAAGCGTGGCTGGAGAGGGTGTGCTGGTGCTTGAGCGACATGCCGCGACGGGCTAGCGGCGATGATCTGTCGGTACACAGAGAGAGGCTCTCAGCGCAAGCATAGCGATGGTGAGATGGTGGTGGTGGTGGTGGAAATAATGCGCGCAACTCTCGCCGACGAACCGCAGCTAGAGTGGATAAGACATCAATAGCGGAAATGGTAGCGTGCATGCAGTGGCAGGCTAGCAAGCAGGTGAATCGGCTGGACGCACGACAAGAAGAAGTCAGTTGTGCAATCGTGATCGAGGCATTAAATTCTCGTCAATAATGGTGTCTAGCAAGCTAGAAAAGTAAGTAGGTAGGTGGGTTGGCAGGTGGTTAGGCCGCCTGCAGAAGAAGAAGTGTATGTACAACGCGAGTGAGAGAGACCTGTCCAAGATCTTAATGAGGCTGTCGGCACAACACTATCCCTGCATAGCGCGTGCCTTATCGGCGGCGTGGCGCTGCGCTGCACTGTGCTGCGGTGGTCGGTGTCCGCGACTGCGACCACAGCGCGACTCGGTCGACCGAGATGCTTTGGCTCCGCAACCTACGCTCGAGCCGCAACGCAGGAGTGTTTCGGCCCCAAAATACGCGTGTCGAATATACGCTTTGGCGGCGGCTGCGTCTGCTGGTACTCTGCGGCGTGCAATTGGACCCTGACGGAATATGGTTATCGAGTGGGCGAATAGCAACGGAGCGCCGCCGCTATGCAGGAACAAGGTGTGGCGGACGCCCTGCGTGGTGGAAATTGCGATGGTCCGATGATGGTGTTTCGGAGTGGTTGGTCGTGCAGCGTTAGATCCAGGAGAAGTGATGGGAGGGGGCCCTTGGATCCGTGGGGATCCGCTGTGGTAAACGTCGTCGTCATTATCGTCTTCGTGGTTTATACATTAGTCTGGATATCATTGATGGGCGCGCGGTCTCGAGGCGGGAATGAGTGAGGAGATGCCGCCTGTCGGTCTGCCGCTTCCCGTGCGTGGGTGGGTGCGGGGAATACAGGTGATTAGCGCCGGGCCGCATGCCGCCCCGCAACTTGCTCGCTCGCTCCGGTCGGTACTTGAAGATCGCCATGGTCTCGCCAAAAGAGCGAAGAAATTTCTAGGCACTCTATGCGCAGGTGCGCGTGTCGGAAAATGCAGCAGCTGGACAGCTACCCCGGATCGCTTGGGTTGGTGTCGTGGGACGCCTTGGAATCATCTTTTCCCCTTGACAACGGCCTTTTTGGGAGCTGCCGGCATTGGCACGTATTTGTAACCCGTGGGACCGTCGAGATCAAAGTCGAGCGAGCGGCGGCCGTCTTCTTTGTCATAGAGCTCCTCCTTGCTGAGGACGCGTCTTCGCTTGCGCAGCAGCATGATGAAAACTATGGCGGCGCCGAGGAAGATGCTACAGCCAACGTGTTATTAGAGTATCGCGAGGCAAGGGCGGCAGTATTTACATACCACACGAAAATGGCAATGGGGACTCCAGTCTTGAGCGCGTTGCTGACGGGCTTCTCGCACGTGTTGCCCTGGTCGTTGTCCTTGCACGAGTCCCGCGAGGCCAAATTGACGACTGGCATGGTGACGATAGAGCGAGTGTCGTGGTAACAGCGAGCGGGATTCGCGAGGTCGCGGTGGTGTATTCGTTCGTGATGGAGGAGATGGAGAGTAAAAGTGGCCTCGAGGGGGGGAAGGGCGGATAAGGTACATTCGAAACACGAGCGAGGGGAAGCAGGTCGTTATAAAGGTCATTAAAGTCCTGCGGCCAAAGCGATGGGGGAGATTAGGGAGCAGCAGGTAGGGATGATGGTAGTGGCAGCCAATGACGGAATCCATCCGTCTCAGCAACTGAAGCTCGGGCGACCGTCACCTCTACGACTCGACTCGACTCGACTCGACTCCCAAACATTCCACCTCCGCCGACAGCATTCCCCAGCCGCGTCGCACCTCGCATCAATGCCATGGCTGACCGCTCCGGTCCTGCATGCCGAGCCATCAATTGATCTTGACACCATCAAGCCAGGCGAGCGCAAGTCGCACGGCTCGACAGACTTTGTCAACCCTGATCGTCTTTGAGACGATAAGGCACCAATCCATCACCCCGCGCCCAAAAGACACGCAGCACCGGTGACAACGTTGTCATCCACCACCTTATCTGCTCTCTCTCACGCACCTCTAACATCTCTGAGGCGCGCGTCCGACCTTCTTGCCAAGCGGGCTCTTCGTCTTCTTCAACACCCGCATTCATCCGGTCTGGCAAAAGTGCTGGACAATGCAAATCTTGAGAACAAAGCCGTCTAGCTGACGTCTCGCCGCCGCATTCGGCAGAGCCGCCATGACTACCACACGGCAGTCTTCCGTCTTCCGTCTTGGAACTGGCTTGTTTGAATGGGCTAAAGCAACATGGACATGCACTGTAGCTTTTCTCGCCCAGCCATGCTGTAGCTCACCTCCTGACCTCGGATTAAGCTTTGCCTTTTTTCGGAACCCCATGAGCCATCATGATGCTGTCACGGCCTGGCGCCATCCCATCCTGCCCGCTCCAGGCCGGCCTCCAAGGAGCCTGCCTACACGTGTTGCGCTAGGTCGCCCTCTCACGGCCGTCTGACCAGAGGACCCGGAATGACAGTGTTGACACTGGCGGCTGTCATCATTCAAAGTCGACGACGCGGCTCATGTTGCAACGTCCACTTGCAACCCGTACAGACTCTCATCTGAACACTGCAACAATCTGCCCGCGAAACGCTTTGCCGTGCTGCAGACAGCCCGCCCGCCATCGACGCAAGCTTGCTTGCTTGTACATGTTTGGTGTCTCGAAGCTGCTCTTGTGGCCGAAGGATTTGTCGAAACACGGCTGCAGGTTAAAGTGTTCTGCGCGCACCAGAGGATATTGCGCAGCAAACGAATCCTCATGCAGAGAGAAATGTCCAGCTCCCAAAGACTTGTGCAGCGTTTCCCCGACAGCCCAGTCCGTTCCTCTACTTCCTTGAGAAGAGATCAGCTTTCCCAAGCAAGCTCTCCTTCCATCGCGCTCTCACCCACTTCCGCTACTACTCACAATACGACACCTTCCTGCCCATCTCGTCCCTCACCGCAAAGGAGAGATCTAGACGTTGAGTTAAAGTACCTAGGGGCCCGTATAAAACACAATGACGCTCCCAAACATCGGAATTCTGCTCCCGGACCTCGTGTTGTGAAGCAACGCCTCTCTGTCAGTATCTGCGCGTCACCTTCCCCCCCCCCCCCCCCCCCCCCCCCCCCCCAGCAGCGTTTCAGCTCAATTTCGGTTCCTTTCACCATCTTTACCCGTCGTTTCCCACCAGCGCCAATCTCCGGGCTCTGCTAACCAGCTAGCGTCTTTTGGGTAACGTCGCCGTCGGCGTTGGCCGTTGGCCGTTGGCGTTGGCGCTGCTACTGCTGTTGCTGCTGCGAAGTACCGTTACTTTGATTTGAGTCTGCGGCGGTGGAAAGCTAGGTTGGCTGTTTGTATGGGATTTTGAAAAGTCTCGCTTTCTTGACAAAATGTAAATCATCTGGAGCGTCGAACGCGTTGGGATTGTCAGACGGCAAGTTCTATCAGTGGAAAAATCTGATCCAAAGCGCGGCAACAGCGCTCATCCTCTAGCTAACCTCAGCATCCCAACGGTGCGACAACATCAACAGTCCAACGCAGGAAAAAGGGAAAGACGGCCCTTTTCGTCTAACCATCTCTGTCAAGTCCTACAATACCTTCAATCGTCTCAACCTACTCATAAACCACACGATTCACCAGCGTGCCAATGCCCTCAATCTCCACTCTCATGTCATCGCCATGCTTGAGCACAACCTTTGGATCCCGCATGATCCCCACGCCCGGGCCCGTCCCCGTCATGATAACCGTACCCCTCTCGAGCGTGGTGCCCTGGCTCAAAAAGCTAATCTGCTTAGCGATGCCAAAGATCATCTCACGCGTATTCGAGTCCTGCACGGCGGCACCGTTGTGCAGCGCGCGGATGCGCAGGGCGCCGGCATCGGGGGCGGGCAGGGCGTGCGGCGCGACGAGGACGGGCCCGACGGGCGCGCTGCCGTCGAAGCCCTTGCTGAAGCTCCACTGGCTCGTCGCGAACTGCTGCGTGCGCGCCGACACGTCGTTGCCGGCGGTATAGGCCAGCACGTGCTCGAGGGCCTTGGACTCGGGTATGTCGCGGCCTTCCTTGCCGATGACGACGGTCAGCTCGGCCTCGTAGTCCGACGTGCCGTCCTGCGCCAGTTTGGGGACGGGGATGGCCGACGGGTGCGGCCCGTTGATGGCGGTGCGCGGTTTGATGAAGAGAATGGGGACGGTGGGGATCGCCATGTTGGCTTCGCGGGCGTGGTCGCGGTAGTTGAGGCCCATGCAGCGGATTAGTGGGATGTCGGTTGGTTGGAGTGGGGGAAGGAGCTGGAGGTGACGATTGTGTTAGTTGGGTTGTGCAGAAGGAGTGATTTACGAGAATGGCTGCGCCGAAGGAGAAAAAGAGAGGAGGGGGAAAAAAAATATTTTTGACAAAAGAAGAAGACAAGATGATCTTGACGCCGTAGATCAAATCCATTGGCGTTCATTGAAACGGCCACAATCCGCACGCACAGCGTTTCCTCAACTTCCTTGCTCTTCAAAACCATCCCCCCACCACAATAAATCACAGAACAGCCATCGCACTCACCGTCTGCACAGTCAACTCCCTCTCCCCAACAATACCATCATACAGGCCGCCCGTTACCTCCTTAACCCTAACCTCCTCTTTCCCCTCGTACGTCGCCAGCCCGACGTCCGGATACCGCGCCGCGTCAACCTGGCCGTAGTGCGCCAGGCCGTCCTCCTTGGCCACGAAGCGGATCAGGTGCGTCCAGTTGCCCATTTTGCGGTTTGAGTTTTGGGCTTTGCTGCTGCTGCTGCTGCTGCTGCTGCTACTGGGTGGTGAAAGAGATGTGGCGCAAATGGTCAATTGGCGCCGGGAAAAAGATTGAGCTGGTGTTGGTGTAGGCCGGCGAAGCGCAGGTGAGTTGGCGGCGGCGCGATTGTACGTGTATTCGGGAAGGGCGGGGTGGTGGGAGGCAAGATTCGTCCAGTGGATTGAGGTAACGGGATCGGAATGAGGCGCGGATACAATGAGGGGACGTCGACGTGGGGTAAGCAGAGTGACAGCGTGGTGGAGAGGGGACGGGAGCGGGGTCGAAGGTCTGAGTTTCAACAATGCTTGCTTACCAAGCTTGGGAGGAAGACTGCGGTGGGCCAGTTACCGACGGACCAGATGGCAGCACCAGGGAGTTGCAGGCCGTGCTTGATCTGCTC
The DNA here is from genome assembly GCF_038021145.1 of Phyllosticta citriasiana. Lineage (NCBI taxonomy): Eukaryota > Fungi > Ascomycota > Dothideomycetes > Botryosphaeriales > Phyllostictaceae > Phyllosticta > Phyllosticta citriasiana. Next base: position 118,232 of record NW_027117282.1, on the reverse strand, counting down.
ACCATTGCTTTCAACGAGTATGCCGACTACGAGGGCGAATACAGCGGCCACCTCTTCTCCTTCAGCAGCACGATTTGGGGTGACGATGCCGTCGTCGGTCAGTGGACGGAGGCCAGCTGCACGTGGGCATTGTCGCGGCTGCGGCGGGTGCCAGGGAGTCAGTGACTCTTGCCACATGATGATGAAGATGGAACGGGGACACATACATGTACTCCAGCTGCTCAAGTTGAGCCTTTGATCAATTCAACGTTGCTGAGGTGGCTTTCCACCAACGGAACGAATCGGATGTGTACAAGACCGCTTTCAATACAAAGTCCTTGGATATCGAATGCGTTGGAAGAGCTTTGAGGGGTCTAAACTCTCTTGGTACAAGTCAAATCAAGTCACACAGCGAGCCGCGATACGAAAAGCCAAAAAGAAGCTGCAGAACGGGATCCTCCCCATGATAAGCGTATGGACAGGATACTCTCAGGCCGGTGTTCAGCAATCTCGAGGAAAAAACAAGAGCAGAACGGGAGAATGGGGGGAGAATGTGTTAATTTTGGCACATTCATTTAGCCCGGCTAATGAGGCTGCCAAATTCCCCTTACTACATCCCTTACTCAGGCGTAGCCTCTTAAAAATATACATAGATTTAACATTAGAGACTAGAGTGAAAAACCTAGAAGCTAGACATTTTAACCAGTTATCTAACTAGAAGTTTGAAAAGAAAATTCTAGGAGAGTATGAGCGCTAGTAAATCATGTAGTCTATTTAATTCTGACTTTACTATCTCATTCCCGTGTTAAAGAAGGACAGAACTAAAGACCGGCTAAGATTATAGTAAGTCTATTAGAAGTAAGAAGTAATGAGCCTGCTCATAGCTGTATTTAGCTAACTTGAATCCCTAACTGCTTACTGAAATGGAATCTCTTCTAGGGGTTAAGTCAACAGACTGTTCTTTCAACGCTATACCATTAAATAAATCGATCGCTATTCAGTCAATCCAACATGCTTCTCATTAACAATCCCCTCTTCATCCTCCTATCCTTCCTCTGGCTCGCCATCGCCTCTCCTATTACGCCAAATCCGCGCCAATGCGAGGGGCTGGTCTCGCAACCTGGGCAAGGCACAGTAAAGAACTACGCGGGCTCAAGTATCACGGTCTTTGGCTTGGTTGACATCAAAATTGAGCGGACGCGGGGGTATGCCAAGCCGCCCGGCTCCAAAATCATATACCACGGGCCAGACTTGCGTATTCACAACCGGGCCTGCAACCCCGTCAAGGTCACCTGCGCTTTATCGGCGGACGGGAACTCTGCACGCGTCGTTACATTTAAGCCCCGCGAGCACGATAGAATTATATATCCCATTGAGGTGCCGGTCGGCGATACGCTGTATTTCACGGTCGAATCGGGTTGAGGGGAGGGAGAGGGATGGAGAGAGGGGAGGGAGAGGGATGGAGAGAGGGGAGGGAGAGGGATGGAGCGAATGGGAGTGGTTAGGAGTGGTAGTAGCTTATGGTTAGGGGTAGGCGCCGCTAGTTGGTAAGTGTAGCTCGTGGGTAGGCGCAGCAGATTGCCACTAACTAATATGGGTGCTCAGGTGGCGGCTAACTATGCCGTGTTCTTAAGGTGGGGAGGGAGAAGCGGAGGGGGGGAGGAGGGTAGTTCAATGTTTCCTAAGATGTGTAGGACACGATTAAAAAGAAGGGCATATCTAGCTAGTATCGGATAGTAACTTCGAATTTAAATACTTTTTTTTTTAAAAAAAAAATTCTTATCCAATCGCCTCTCGCCTCTAGCGAAGTAGAAACGTAGGGAATGACCAGCCCTCAATTCACTCTTCGTGCATGTAGCCAGTCAGCCTTTAAAAGACGAAGACACCATCAACCTAACAACGCTAGGCGATTCCTCGCATCCTAAGCCCTCACTCCGTCAAAAACACCCCTCCTCTCCTTTCCGCGTATTCGAGAAACGAGACATTATCTTAAAACACAAAGATCCTTACCGGCCGCACGTTGACATGTGAGCTACTAGGCCAGCATATCAGCCCTCCCTCGCTAGAAGAGACCAATGGACAAACTATCCTGCCGCGACACTAATGCACTGATAATGAACCAAATCACACAGGCTACCTAGACGCCGCTACTAGCCTATTCAGGCAGACATGGCGCGCGTTCCCGTCGTGAAGTCTCAGACATTGGCGGCGCTAACGGCTTCCGGCTGTGCTTGCGGCTCGCGCCGCACAACAACATCCATCCTCCTCCTCCTCCTCCTCTTGGTTTCTGGCAATGATTCGTGGGGGTGGTTTGCGACTTTGTCTCGGCAGATGCGGCTACGGCGCGGATTTTGTGGGTGAGCTGTCGCGGAAGGGGGGTTACCATGACGTTTTTTGTGGGTTCTCGCCCGCGTCGCTGCGTAGTTATATATGTTTTTTCGCTGCGCGTTGGGTCCTTTGCTCTCAAGAGCGAGCGCAGTTGGTGCGTTTTGTTTGTGCTGCCGATGCGTGGTGTTGGCGGAGATCTAGTGGTGAGGTGGTTGCGAGACTTATAATTAGTGTGTCATTACTTGCTTCAGTTTTGGAGAGGACGGTTTTTTTTTTTTTTTTTTCAATGTGTTTGAGAGGTGAATGGCTCGTTGAGTTTGAGCTTGTGGAGAGGGTAGAGTAGGAGTTGAGGTTGTTGAACTCTGCCTCTTCATTGCGACGCAGATAGACCTTCAAGGTGAGTAATGATGTAGGCTCCTTATTCCTCTTCCCCGAGACTCGAACCGGGACAGAACCTTCGTGGGTCTACTGAACGCTTTTTCTTGTGGTCGACTCACGACGTTTGCTCTTCTGCCACGAAAGTCACGACATCTTCCAAGGCACAACAACGATTCAAGGCGAAATGCCTTTGGAGTGACCCACTGACCACAGTCCTTCTGTACAAAAGATGATGGTCCACCATGCTTGATGGTCGAGGGATCAAAAAGGCAAAAAGAGATGCAGCTTCTGTGGATCGAACACAGTACCTCCAGATACCGCACAGGGCTGATGCTACGAAAGTAGATCGAGAAACCGAAGTGAGACTTCAGTCTGGCGCTCTCCCAAGTGAGCTAAAGCTGCAATTAATGATCAATCACGTGGGTAAATGCATTTATGAATTCATATAGCAGGCAAAAACCTTGTTTCGCTCTCGTGACCATCGCTTTTTGGACGGTACCTGGCTACAATTGGCTTACCTGAGACAATGGCAGCGAATTCTGTTTGGGAATTATCTTGAAAAATGATGGTGGCTGAAGAAAGTGTTTCGAACAAGTCTGAGATTTTGGTCCAGGCGAGTGGATTTTTGTGGCACAGCAGCAGCGGAACAGAAAAGAAAAAAAAAAAAACTGGAGAGGCCAAGAGGCGGTGATAAGAAATCTGTCAGAATGACCATCAATGGCCCCAATGCCCCACGACCAAGACATGGTCTAAGAAAATACTGATAGTCCGGCTGGGGGCGACGGCCTCAAAGGATTCAGCAGGTGATGGTTGTGGCGCCCCACCTAAGGGGCACAGGGGGCTGCGGGGAACATGGCGTAGTGGCGCGCGTCTTCCCAGCGATCTACCATTGTCAACTTCACGGTTCACCACATCTCCGCTGTCTCTCTTCTGAGTGCTAACCGCTCCCATCCGCCGTCCAATTCAGGCCCCCATGCGAAAATGCTGTACGCAACAATGCGCAAATCCAAAACATCTGCATGCCGAGCTGAAACTAGCCGCTTGGCCACAACACAACGCCCGCACATCGACTCGGTCCGCGTCACTGTAACGACGCAGATTGGATGTGGCCGAGCGCAGAACATACTCCCGCTCGCCTCTCTGCAGCTCTGGCTCTTGTTCCCGTCTCGGGCGCTTGTCCGGTGACGCGGCGAGCCTCCAGCCTTGGGCAAACCCACAGTTGCCGACGGCTTCGTCTTGTTGCATAAATTACAGCTGCTGATTCGTGCTCTCTTCTTGCGTGTACCGCCCCCGTGCAGAAAAAGGACTTGGTACCTGCGCCACTTGGCCCACATGCGTCGTCACCGCATCATCAGCTTTGTGTGGGATTGCCAAGGTAAGATGAAGATTCAATACAGTCCGTATCACGAGTGCCTACTGAGTTTGGGTATTAGGAGAAAACCACCCCCCCCAACCGCTTTCTTCTTTTGCCATGTCGCGTTCTTCCTCTCACCCTGCGCCATCCGCTTCGACATGCGGCTGATCCTCGCCGCCCTTCCAGCCCTTGCGAGCGCCCTCCCGTCGCCCGAGTTCAATTCTCTTTGGTACGATCAGGGCCTGTTCGGCGCCTACCCGTCGCAAGACTATGTCTCCTTCGACTTGGCTTCACCCCGGGTGAACATCCTGTCATGGAGCGCACAATGCGACCCAGGCCACATCTTCCTCGAACCTCGCGGGAGGTCAGTGGCGAAACCTGGGCCAATGATTCTCGACGCTGAAGGCAATCTCGTATACATGGAGCAAAAGTTTGGAGAGGCCATGGACTTTCGCCCCCAGACCTACAAGGGCGAGGACTATCTGACATTCTGGTCCGGCACCGATGATGGGACGCATGGGAGGGGCTCTTACTACATGGTACGGCCGCTCTTGGGAAACTTGCTTTTTGGGAGCTAACGTGGGGAAGCTGAACTCTTCGTACGATGTGGCGCGGGTAGTGAATCCTACGAATGGGCTCGAAGGCGACCTCCATGAATTTGAAATCACCCCCAACGGCACTGCGCTCATGTCCATCTACGAAATCATTCCGGCCGACCTCTCCTCTGTTGGTGGACCCAAAGATGGATGGATCTACGATGGGCTGTTCCAAGAGATGGATGTTGAGACAGGCGAAGCTATCTTCCAGTGGCGAGCGTCCAGCTACTACCACGTCAATGACTCTTTCGCGCCGTTGAAAAAGAAGGGCAAGAGTAAGGACGATGCATGGGACTATTTTCACATCAACAGCGTAGACAAGGACTCTGATGGCAACTACTACATCTCGTCTCGCTACATGCACACCATTACCTGCATTGGACCCGACGGTCAGGTCCGATGGAAACTTGGGGGGCACGGCAGCGACTTTACCGACCTGTCGCAGGGAGCAGCCTCGAATTTCTCATGGCAACATCATATGCGCTATTTTGAAAACGACTCTTTGACGATTTTCGACAATGGTGCATACGATAACAACTACTATACCGCCGACTACAGCCGTGGACTTTACATTCAACTCGACTTGGCCAACATGACTGCAACCCTTCTCGCTGACTACGTCAGCCCTGCCCACATTCTCGCGCATTCGCAAGGATCGATTCAGCTTCTCGACAATGGCAATGCCTTTGTTGGCTGGGGACACTCGGCCGCTTTTACGGAATTCAAACGCGACGGAGAGGTGCTGTGCGACATGCACTTTGGAAGCTCTGCATTTTTCGGCTGGGGCTGGATAAAATCGTATCGCGCATTCAAAGGCCATTGGGTGGGGCGGCCAACTTGGTCTCCCAGCATCGCAAGACGAAAGAGCAAGGTATTTGTGAGCTGGAATGGTGCAACCGAAGTCAAGAAGTGGACTTTGCAGGCGGCTGCAGATACCGACGGCAACTTCACAGACATTAGCACAGTGGAAAAGGTGGGATTCGAAAGCAGTTTCAATCTTGCGGGGAAACCCGGGCATTTTCTCAGGGCAGCGGCACTGGACAAGAACGGTGAAGTCTTGGGATATTCACAAGTGCTGGATAGCCGTATGGGCCAGCTAGTAAGTTGACCACAGCCTTGCCCAGGATCAGTGTGCTTTACGAATCGAGTGCTAACCCCCCATGGGTAGGTTGATGGCCCGTTTTCGCCAATGACTGACGACGACCTCGTATTCCTCCAATTCTTACTCGGACTACTTGCCTCCGGAACCCTCGGACTCATAGTATGGAACCTCTACCCATCGTTGAGACCACGACGCTTCAAGCGTTTCTGAGCCTTTCCTGCCCATCCGCGGCTGAAAGGCGTCCGTGTTGAGGCAGACTGGTCCAGTGCCTCGCCTCGACACACACATACCTATCATATTCCTAAACAGCAACCATTCCTGCCAAAGACGTAGACATGACGACCTATCATGGGCGGAGTAAAAGGTTGGAGAATCAGTTAGTACCGTAATTTTCAGCATTCCTGGGCGTTTGCACCTTTATACCCTCCAATGGCAAGACGGGGATCAGTTTTCTACACCATCCTTATTACTTGCTGTACACGTCACGCACGCCGCTTTCTCTCTCGTCCTTACCACATGGAGACCGGGTTGTCCGACTCGCCTTGCTTATTAATAGCGCCCGCGCCGGGCCCTTGGCTTAGCTCAGCGGCACTCTGCTTAGTAGCTGGTTATCGACAAACCAGAACTATAGCTGTCGGGCTATTTGTCTCCTTTTACTTAATCCGAACACGATGAAATTTGTTCGAAAGCGATTGACAAAGATGGAGGAAAGCTTCAAACCCAGAATGGCAAAGCGGCATCAATGACCATACAAGGCAGGAAAAGAGACAAACACCAGACGACAGCCCGGTCCTAGCCCCAACTATCAACCAACGTGCATTAGTCCAATTGACCAAGACGGATTCGCACAGGGACGGCAGCGCTGCGTTCAACCGGTGAACCAATCCAAAGCCGCGCTGAATCAACTTCGCCCGTCACCCAATATTGCCCAGCCGCCCATGGGGGCTCATCTTCACCACCATCGGGGCAGCATTGCGCAACGCAAAAGCTTATTCCAACAAGACGTGCTTGTCTATGAATCTTGTATGCCGCGTTAGGCAGCCCGATTGAATGATTGAGACAGAAGAGAAGGCTTATAGGTCACGACCATTTTGTCTTCTTCGAGACCTGCCTGTTGCGGCAAAGTGCTCCCGCCATTGCAGGCTTCAACCCGCCCTCTAGCACTTGACCGCAATGGCTTGGCGCCACGAACATTGTTGACTGCGCGTTGCTGCTGTTGGGACTTTTGTAACCTTTTCCTGTTGAATGGAAGGGGCTTTAAGCGGTCTCCATCCTCCTCGATTTTTTCTAGAATAATCATGGTTTTTGTGCGGATAATGCCTTGCTTAGCACTACTTCTTTTTGCAGGGTTTGTCTCGAGCTTGACCCCTCCGCAGCCATTGGTGGCCAGGCAAATACCGGCGAGCCCCAACAATGTCAAGTCGTCGATTATCTCGCCTTCTGGTGTGACGATTCGATACAAAGAGCCAGGGAACGAGGGCACATGTGAAACGACGCCGGATGTGAGATCGTACGCTTTTCGTCAACGGGATCTAGATTGCCTCTCTGACCTACCTGCTCCAGGTACTCGGGATACATGGATTTGTCGCCAAAGTCGCACTCTTTTTTCTGGTTTTTCGAGTCGAGAAGAGACCCCGTGAATGACCAAATAACCTTGTGGTACGCTTTGACGGACCAGTTTTGAATGCTCCTACTGATTTCTCAAAGGCTGAATGGTGGCCCGGGATCTGACGCGTTGATTGGCCTTTTCTCAGGCAAGTCCACACAAAAGCAAAGCACGGAGCTGAATCTAATGGCTTCAGAACTCGGCCCTTGCAATGTCACCAAGGATAATCGGACCCTGCTGAGTCCGTACAGCTGGAACGAAGTGTCCAACTTACTCTTCATCTCGCAGCCTGTTGGCGTAGGCTTCTCGTACGCCGAGCAGGCTCCTGGATCGCTCCAGAACGAGACGGGCGAGTTCTTGAACGCCAGTCGCGCACCCGTCGAAGGAACGTATCCCGTGACTGGCCCAGACCTGGTCGATACGTCTGATCTCGCGGCTGCTTCTACATGGCACGTGTTGCAGGGTTTCTACAGCGCATTGCCGCAGTTGGCCTCTAACGTCAAGTCCAAGGAGTTTAACCTCTGGACAGAAAGGTGCACATCAACTCGACGCCCGTGATGTCTCTCGCATCACTGACCAAGATGCAGCTACGGCGGCCACTACGGCCCGTCCTTCTTCCAATACTTCTGCGAACACAACTGCAAGATCGCCAGCGGGCAAGAAAACGGCATCCAACTCAACCTCAACACGCTCGGCATCGGCAACGGCGTCATCGACGAGCTGATCCAAACGCCGCACTACCCCGAATTTGCCGTCAACAACACGTACGGCATCAAGGGCATCAACGACACGGAATACGGCTTCGCCAAGTTTGCGCTCAATCGCAAGGGCGGCTGCCTGGACCAGATCCGCGACTGCCGCAGGACGAACCTCACGTCGCCGACCGAGCGCGCCATCTGCGCCCAGGCCGCCAACATGTGCCGCGACAACGTCGAGGGCGTCTACGAGTCCCTCAGCGACCGCGGCATCTACGACGTCCGCGAGAATAGGAATAACACGGTGCCGCCCGAGTACTGGAAGAAGTACCTCAACCGCGCCGAGGTGCAGGACGCGCTCGGCGTCGCGGCAAACTACTCGTCCGGCAGCACCGAGATTTACTACGCCTTTCAGGCCTCGGGCGACTTTGTGTATCCGTCGTTCATCAAAGACTTGGAGATGCTGCTCGACAATGGCGTCCGCGTCGCGCTGTACTACGGCGACGCGGATTACATTTGCAATTGGTTTGGTGGCGAGTGAGTCCCGTCTGCTCTGCTCTGTTCTGTTTGTTCCCAGCCATCCATTCATTCATTCTCTGCCTGCACATTCGCACTGTGTACCAACAACGCCCGCCCCAAACAAACACCCACCACCCCTTCCTAACCAAACAAAAAACCCGCACCAGAGCAGTCTCCCTCGCGATAAACTACACCCACGCCCCCCAATTCCGCGTCGCGGGCTACACGCCGTTCATCGTCATCTCAACGGCACCGACTTCGGCGCTGTGCGCCAGTACGGCAATTTCTCTTTCCTGCGTATCTACAACGCCGGTCACCTCGTGCCGTACTACCAGCCGCTGGCGTCGCTCGAAATGTTCCGCCGCTCCATCGAGGGGCTCGACGTTGCGACCGGGATTCGCATGGCTGGTAGCGATTTTGGGACCAAGGGCGCCCCGAATTCGACGCGCACCGAGCCGTTTGTCCCGCTGCCTAAGGAGACGGGCAAGGATGGGGGACCGCCCGGGAACTGGCGGCGTGGTGGTGGTGGTGCTGCTGCTGGAGTCCGGGGCGATTACTGAGAACTGGAACTGCGGCGTTGCTTGTGGGAGATGGCAGTGGCCTGGTCGCGCAGGGCCTCATCGTAGATCCTGTCGATGCCGCATTGCTGATTGTTGGAGAGGAGCGGCGGCGACGTCTTTTGGCGTAGCAAAATGCAGGTGAGCTGCTGCTGCGACCACTGCCACCGCCATCACCAACGCTTCTCATTTGACGCGCAGAAAGAAACGGACGACAACGACCGAAACAAAGTAACCCGCAACCAGATACAAGACCGACTTCTTCCACGGCGACATTCCGCCAGAAGCAGGAGCAGCAGCGTCAGAAGCAGCAGCAGCCGAGCGATTTTCGACCTGTCGAAGAAGAAGCTGCAGCAACTCCCGCCGCTGCCGCAGCGCCTCTATCTGCTGCCGCTGCAGGTCCTGCCGCGCGACGGCGGCGGCCATGAACCGCTCTTTGGCCTCGTCGCACTCGGCCCGGAGGGCGCGACACTGCTGCTGCCACGTCTCGGTGATGACGCTTTCGTTCTCGCGCCCCGAGTCGTCGCCGTTCTCTGAATCGGAATCGGAGTCGGAGTCGGGACCGTCGCTGGTGTTGCCCGAGTCTGAGCTCACCGTGAATCGGTGCTCGAGCCAGGAGACTATCGGCTCGTCATTGTTGCCGGCGTCGGCTTCGTTCGAATTGATGTCGGAGTCGGAGTCGGGGACGGGGTCCCAGACTTCGGCTTCGTAGCGTGGTGGTTGGTCTGAGATCGCCTCGGTGTATGCTGGGGGCGGCGCGGCGGTCTCCGCCTGGTCGTTGTTGAGCATCTGCTGGTTGTTGTCGGTGGTGGTGGTGGTGGTGGTGGTGGTGGTGGCCAGCAACGGCCGAAAAGAGTTGCGGGACGATGGCTCGCACATGTTGGAGACTATTTTTTAGGAGCAGGTTGGGTTTGTGGAGGAAGTTTCGTTGGACTTGTGAAAACGAGGAAATGGAAGTGTGCGAATGTAGTTGGAGTTTGAAGGGAAGGAGCGAAGAACGTGCGGACTAAAAGAAACTATTAAAGGCCACGTCTGTTGGGGGACCTCTATTTTGTCTGTAAGCGAACCTGAAGATGTGCGTTGGTGGGAGGTACCTGTGTAGCTGAACCATGGCTCGACGAGAACGTGCATCCCCCCAAATAACACATGAAAATCCGCTCTAAACCGTTGGAAGCGAAACGGCTCCACGTGGTGCGATTTGATTTCTCAAGTTGAACGAATCGACATGCTCGCGAGCAATGACTGTTGAACTTCGACGCAAATTAAGCGAAACGGCGCGCCAGAATTGTAAAAACATCACATTGACTTATAATCTTTTCCGCACTGGCGACTGAGCTAGATGAGCGCATCGTGTCAGACCGTTTTCTTTAGAGCAAATAGCTTCAATGAAGCCATGCGAGCGAAGTTGCGAACGAAGTTGGATCTAGCGTGTGAGATGAATACAAAAAGGGCTGTTCAGATAGTTCTCACGGACATCGTTTTTCCCTTATCTGAAGCAACTCTGAAAGTGTGCGCAAAGAAGAAGAGGTTGTTGTTCTTTGAAATCTCCTGTTTGGTTGGAGGCACCATGTGTGTCATCATGAACTTGGCTCATTCTAATCACATTGTTAGATCTGAACGAGCGGATCGAGCGCAATTGTCATGCCCAAGAGTCTGAAGAGGTTGTCTTCGGACTCGTTTCGCAGAACCAGATCCCGCAAACGAGCCGATGACGACGGCCCACGCCCATTGCCTCAATACCACGTATGGCGTGACGAGCCAGGACAGAATGTCGAAAGGGGCATCGAAGAAGGTGTCGCAAGAGGGGTTCATGGAGAGACAAGAAATGATGGAGAGATGATGGCCAACGGAGAAAACGGGGTTAATGAAGAAAGAGAGATAAATGGAGAGACAAGGGTCACTGAAGAAGATGGGGTCAGTGGAGAAAGAGGGATAAATGAGGAGACAAGGGTCAGAGGAGAAGATGGGGTCAACGAAGAAAGAGGGATAGATGAAGACACAGGGGTTGAAGAGAACAACGAAGAAAGAGGTCTTGACGGAGAGACAGCGGTTGATGTCGAAGCCGAGATTCTACAAGAAAGAGGCGCCGACGGAAAAGACACGGCCAATGGAGAAAGAGGGCTCGACGGACAAGAATACGTGGTCAACGGAGAGAGAGAAAGCAACGGAGCAAACGGTATTAATGGTGAAAGCGGGGTCGATGGAGAAGACAGGGTTGATGGCGAGGTTGACAGAGAGGTCCAAGGCACGGACAACCTATCCGTCAACCGAGCGGACTCCCCGTCATCTGGACCCAGTGATTTGGGGCCTCAAGACAACTGCAAGTTGGCCGGCCCATTGGCTAGCCCAAGGAACGGAGCCATTTCGCCGCGTGCTCTAACGCCCCCGCCAGAGATGCCTCAGCTTTGTTTGTCGGCTGAACCAGAAGTCGAAAACCCCTCGGGCGATGCTCTTACACCACCACAAGAGACGCAGCAATCCTGGCCCTTGCCTGAACCAGATAACGAAGGAGCCCCTTCGAGTTCCCCAGTGCCTGCACAAGAGCCGGCGCGACCCTGGCCACTGACTGCAACAGAGAACACACAGGTCATGTCGAGTTTTCTCGCGCCCCCGTCAGTCCAACCTGAGTGGGACAGGACACACTCGCCCACGCCTTCTGGGGTTTCCATTCAGTTGGATCGCACAAGGAGCAAGCGCCTCCAGCGCGTGTTTAGACCGGGCAAAATACCTGTCCACTGTGTCGTGACGGAGAGACCTCGTTTCAGTTGGAAGCGCGGCATCTGGGCCTATGTTCGGGATATATTTGAGTGGGAAAAGGCGCGGTTGCACCGGAATAGAGAAATTAGGAGACGGGACGACGACGACGACGGTGCCCCTTCACCGGAACCGATAAGCAAGAGGGCGAAACTGTTGAGAAGACGGACAAATGCTCGATGTGAGGGGTTGACAACCAGCGTCCCCACCATCATTGAACCGTTGCGAAGATCCAACAGCGCGCCGGAGATCATTGTAAATTTAGAAGAGACTTGAACAGCTTAGGGGAGATTGACTTGCTTCATGTTCTCAAGGCCAAAAATTGATGTTGAAAGACGGGACGTGGAAAGCTTCGAATTGCTGGATATGATACAGCGAACCTAAGGGGGTGGCGAAGCAGGTAACCGATCCGCCGTCTGCTCAAGAGGCAGCTTCTTCCTCGGCCTCATCAAGTCTTCCTTGGTGACACCGTTGCCGAGCTTCGTGATGCCCATGACAGCCGGGTCGCCCTTCCTGACAAACTCGTATTGGCCTTGGAAATGTCAGCACTTGAAGCAAATGGTGTCAAAACCGGAACCTTACCAGGAAGCTTGTTTCCTGCCATCCTGAATGCATCCTTCACAACCTGCTCGTGAACGTCGCCCTTCAGCTCGAAGATAAGATGGTTCACAGCCACTCTGGTTGCCCAAAACTTGAAGCTACCCTTTCCTTTACCCATACGTTGTTCGTTGCCACTCATGTAAACACCAATGTTTGCTGTCACCCGCATGTACAGGCGAAACTTCATGCCCCTCAATCTCTTGCGAATGGTTTCTTCGGCGATTCTGAGATTCTTGGCAGGAATGCGGCGTTGAGTGTCAATCATGCGCAGGCCATAGTCGCCCCATGCGACAGTCGTGCCAATGGTGCTGCCGCCGGTGCGTACACGCGGCCGTCCTTTTCGGTCTTTCTTGTTGTGACCAGCCTTGGGGAAGAGCCAATTCTGCTGGGGAGAGGTGGTGCTGAATGACTTGGAGGCGAGGGCAGCGGGAAGAATTCGAGAAGCTGGAGCGGAGAGTTGCGGCGTGCAGCGGAGGTGCTGGACTGTTGATGAAGTTAGCTAGGACAATTGGGTTGCATCGGATGGACTTGCGGCAAGAAGTCTGAGAGCCAGCAAACAGGCTTCTCCGCAGAGGAGGCCCTAAGCTGGGGAGCAATCTTGGAGGCGGCATGGCTGGCGCTGTGGATGGCGGAGCAGCAGCACAACCAGCAATGTCAGGTCCAGTTGAGGTCCAGGTCCAGGTCTCGAAATCGTCGGGGCGGAACAATTGTCGGAATGGAATTGATTGACGCCAGCCAGATGGTCTGTGCGCTGCTGCGACGCGCTCGACATGATCCAAGTCGCGTCGCCTCAGTCAGACTCCGTGCTCCCGCCCCTCGACATCGCCGCAACGGCAACCCGCGCAACATCTTCCCATCGATTCGCTCTGCTCAAGTCTGTCCAACTGACATTGAGCAATCATGCCGCCCGACATCAGGAGCTTCTTTGGCGGCAAACCGGCCCAGAAGCCAGAGCCACCCAAGGAAGAGGTACGTGACTGCCCTGGCGACTCTTCTTTCCACAATCAGCCCCATCTACCTTTTGACTTCAAGTTCTTTATTCTTCCCCACTCTTCCTGAACCTGAACAGACAATAATCTGGCCCACTTGAAAGTGGTTAACACGCAAGAATCGCAGAAGCCCGCCAAGAAAAGAGGAAGGCCCGCTCGAAAGGTCGTCGAGGACTCGGACGACGACGAAGAAATGTAAGAGGCTCATAGTCCCCCAAGACGACCCATACTGATCCAGCCGTAGACCAAAGAAGACTACCCCAAAGAAGCCTGCACCCAAGAAGCAAGTGTGAGCTTCACCTGGCTCACTCACTACGCGATCGAAGCTAATCTGCGCCCTAGAAAGCGTGAACCGTCGCCCGAGGGCGAAGCCACGACAGCGAGTGCATTCTTCGGCGACAAGAAGCCCAACCGTTCTGCACCTAGCAAGACGGCTAAACCTGCAGTGAAGACTGAGACACCCCAATCCTCCCCATCCAAGGCCAATGGCACTGCTTCCAAGGCTTCTGCCACACCAACACGCTCATCTGCTCGCAAGAAACAACCTGCAACATACGTGGAGACCAAGAATGACGACGAAGACTATTTCGACGATCAGGACGGCGGCGACGACATCTTCACCGACAACTTTAGAAACACCAGGAAGAAGGACGACTACGATGAGGGTAGCGAGGAGGAAGAGATGCCCATGCCCAAGGCGTCCGCTGCCAAGGGTCGCTCAAAGAAGGCCAAAGACGACGAGTTTGAGCCGGAGGAGGACGAGGATGTGAAGGACGCGTCTAATGACGATTTCGTCGTGCCCGATGACGACGAGGAGGTTGTGGATAAGAAGAGCTCCAGGAAGCCAGCCGCCATAGCGGGAAGGAAGCGCAAGTCGACAGAAACAGAAGATGAGGATGATTTGGAAGTCGAGGCTCCAAAAAAAACAAGAGGACGCCCTGCAGCATCCAAGGCCTCTCCCGCAAAGAAGCGTGCCAAGAAGGATAAAAAGGACGAACCAGAAAACGCTGCAATGCAGGACATCTTCGACAGCATTCCCACTGTTCGTCCTCCAACCCCACCACCACAATCCGGAGAGACGAAAAAGTTCGACTTCAAGGGCGGACACGCCAACTCTGGACCAGCCCCTATGGCTGGGGCTGTCGAGCCTCCCCAAGGCAAGCCGAACTGCCTCGCTGGCCTGACGTTTGTCTTTACCGGATTGCTTCAATACCTTGACCGCGAGACTGCTCAGGCATTGGTCAAACGTTACGGAGGAAAGGTCACGACTGCGCCCAGCGGCAAGACCAGCTACGTGGTGTTGGGTGCTGAGGCTGGACCCTCCAAATTGGACAAGATCCGAAAGCTTGGCCTCAAGACCATCAATGAAGAAGGTCTCTTTGCTCTCATTGAGAAATTGCCGGCAAACGGTGGAGACAGCAAAGCGGCTGCAGCCTACGAAGAGAAGCAAGCTGCCGAGGAGGAAAAGATCCGGAAGGCTGCGCAAGAAATGGAGCGAGAGGAAGATCGTGCTCGTGCCGCCGCCGCCAAAGCCTCCAGTACAAGTCGCCCTCAATCCGACAAGGGTGCGGCGAGCAGTGCACCCAGCTCACAACTCAAAGGCTCACAAACACAGAGCTCTCAACCACCGAGCTCTCAGTCGGGTCCCGACAACCGGTTGTGGACAGTCAAGTACGCACCGACCCAGATGACTCAAATCTGCGGCAACAAGGCGGCCGTTGAGAAGTTGCAAAGGTGGCTTCGCAATTTTCCCAAATCGCAAAGGAAGGGGTTCAAGCTACCTGGAAGCGATGGAAGCGGCGTATTTCGCGCAGTCATGATCCACGGCCCGCCAGGCATCGGAAAGACGACTGCTGCGCACCTGATTGCCAAGCTCGAAGGCTACGACATTGTGGAGACCAATGCCAGTGATACACGTAGCAAAAAGCTCGTCGAACAAGGCCTCAAGGGCGTGCTCGAGACGACGTCGCTTCTTGGTTACTTTGCTGGAGATGGGAAGAAGGTGGAGGGCTCGAAGAAAAAGCTGGTCCTCATCATGGATGAAGTCGACGGCATGTCAGCAGGCGACCGAGGCGGCGTCGGGGCTTTGGCTGCAGTCTGCAAGAAGACACAGATTCCCCTGATTCTCATTTGCAACGATCGCCGTCTACCAAAAATGAAACCATTCGACTTCAACGTGTTCGAACTGCCTTTTAGGAGACCAACCACGGACCAGATCAGATCTCGCATCATGACCATTGCGTTTCGCGAGAACCTCAAAATGCCCCGAAATGTCATTGACGCGCTGATTGAAGGAACTGGAGCAGATATCCGCCAGGTTGTCAACATGATTTCGACAGCCAAGCTTGACGAGGGCGACATGGACTTTGATCGAGGCAAAGAGATGTCCAAGGCATGGGAAAAACACATCATCCTGAAGCCGTGGGACATTGTTCAAAAGATTCTTGGTGGCGGCATGTTTGCCGAAAGCAGTAAATCCACGCTCAACGACAAGACTGAGCTCTACTTTAACGACCACGAGCTTTCATACCTCATGCTTCAAGAAAACTACCTTGGCGCGAATCCCATTCGTGCATCAAAATATCATGGCAAGGAGAAAAACATCAAGATGCTAGAACTGTTCGACAATGCCGCCGAAAGCATCAGTGACGGCGACCTTGTGGACCGCATGATCCACGGCTCGCAGCAGCACTGGTCTCTGATGCCAACACATGCCGTCTTCAGTTTCGTGCGTCCGGCCTCATTCATCGCCGGCAGCATGGCTGGGCACAAGACGGTGTTCCCGTCGTGGCTCGGCAAGAACAGCAATCAAGGAAAACTCATGCGCATGATCAAGGAAATCCAAGGACACATGCGCCTGCGCACTTCAGCCGATCGCAACCAGATTCGTCAGCAGTACGTCCCTGTCCTGTGGCAAGAATTGGTCAAGAAACTGGAGCAAGAAGGCAAGGAGGCTGTTCCTGAGATCATCGATTTGATGGACAGCTACTTCTTGACCAAGGACGATTGGGATGCGATTGCGGAGCTTGGCGTCGGGCCAATGGATTACGAGCAGATCAAGATTGAATCTCAATCCAAGGCGACTTTCACTCGAATGTAAGTGTCCTATTAGCACTCCCAGTCCGGCTTCTCTAACAGTGATTGCAGGTACAACCAGCAATCGCACCCTCTTCCTTTTATGAAGGCATCGAACGTTGTCGCACCCAAGGGCCGCGCCAAGACCGAGAAGCCCGATCTTGAAGAAGCCATGGAAGACTCGGACGCCGGCGAGGCTTTTGACGACGCTGAAAAGGCCGAAGATGACGAGGACGTGGATCTCAGCAAAGACAAATACATCAAAGCACCCAAGAAGAAGGCAGCGCCAAAGAAGACAGCGGCCAAGAAGAAGAAGGCTGTCGACGAAGACGAGAAGCCCAAGAAGAAGGGCAAGGGACGAGCTAAGAAGTAGAGTTTTGTGACGGATGGCGGTAAAAGTTCAAGAGGCGGTTCGCTCTGTTTGCTTCTGGTATGCTTCGGATTCACTTGATAGGGTTTTACTTGCTGGACCGAGGGCGCGCTAAAGAGTCCGAGTTGATGGCTTGCATGTCAGGGATAGGCATGGGATTTGAAGCGGCGCCAAAGGACACAAATACAATTGCAGATCACGACAGTGCTCCGGGTGGTGGCTGTGAGGGGCAAGCCATTGCCTTTTGTCGTGATGCACACCCAGCAGCACAAATGTTGGACTTTGGTGCCACTGATTGAATTTTCAGAATTTCGCTACCTGCCCACAGCTGCTGCCGCAAAGGTTCTCTCGCGGTACTGTAACAATCCTCTATCAAAATCGGGATATCAACAAACGCCACCACTTAAAACCCGCCCAATGGTCATTCACGATTTTTTGATTCTGCTTCGACCGCATTACTCGACATAGTCCAAGCTGCCCTTGCCGACGGTGGTCGCCGTAGCCTCGGGGCCCTTTTGCTGGCGCAGCTTCTCCTCAAACTTGGCAAACTCAGCCATGGCGACCTCCTCCTCCTGATCCATGACCTGCTGGACGCCCTTGACGTCCTCGATGTAGTGCATGAGCATGCTCTCGATGCCGTTCTTGAGGGTGACGGTGCTGGAGTCGCAGGTGCGGCAGGCGCCGCGCAGCTTGAGCAGGACCTGGCCGTCGACGAAGCCGCGGAAGTCGATGTCGCCGCCGTCCTCCTGGATGGCGGGGCGGATGCGCGTCTCGAGCAGCTCCTTGATCATGCCGACGACCTCGTCGTCGTCCTCGTTGTAGGCGAGGGTGTCCTGCTCGGCGCCGCCCTCCTGGCCGTCGGTCGTGGCCTTGCCCTCGGCGACTTTGACCATGGGCTGCCCTGTGGCCACGTGCTCGCTCAGCAGGCTGAAGACCTCGGGCTTAATGTGCGCCCACGGCACCGTGCTGTCCTTTGTCACGGTGATGTAGTCGATGCCAAAGAAGACGGACGTGATGCCGTCGACCTGCAGCAGCTTGGCCGCCAGCGGCGACGGGTACGGCGGCGAGATGGTCGACCGCGCGTTCATGTATTCGATGAAGGGCGAGCTGAAGCCCTCGGGCAGCACCCGCGTGTTGGGCCGGAACTTGAGCGCGTCTGCGTTGGGCGTGTTTTCTGTCTGGATGAACATTGTCCGCCGGCTCTCGCCCGGCCCCAACCGTGCGGCGCCATGGCGCAAGTGTGTGGGTTGCGAGGTTGGCCGCCGCGGCACCGACGACGTGAGGGTGGCGGGCGATGCGGCGTGGTGGAGCTGTCGTTGTGCTGGTTGCGCCGTGGCGAGCTGCACTCGCCGTGCGGCTGTGGCGGATGGCCGAGCGCGAGAGAGTGCCCGAAGTGCTGTCCTTGGTACTGCGATGTTTGACATGATGGCGGGAGGGTTTGAGCGTTTGAGAGTCGGGAGGAGGTGGTTTAGGAATTTGCATGTCTTCTCGACCATGGAATCGGAGATATGACGTGTGTTTGCCCGCAATCCCATTATTACCAAGCAGCCTACTCGCCACGTGATTGGACCTCTTCTGTACATGCTTTTACGCCTGCGTTGATTGGCCCATTTGTTTCAAAACATCCGAGCTCTCGGTTTTGTTTCGGCATGTTGGCGCCATTCTCCCCACGCACGCCCGAGCAGTTTCTACCTACTTACACGATATCCTCGACTGTCGCGTTCTAAACATCGAAGGGTGCCTGTGACAAGCTTCGAATACGCCCCTCCTTTTTGTCAGCTCCGATCGGCACTCACATCATATGCTGCTCCAGTCTGGTCCCTGTAATGCCCTCTGGACCGCGTCTCTTTCAACTGGACCACCGTCATGAGAAGATTCCGCCTCCATGAAAACAATTTCCGGTCAAGCATTCGATGCAAAGACTTTGACGACTTCCAGTATTTCGGGATGCTCTCCCTCAAGCGCATTGGGGCTTTGCCGCCGGATGTATATCTGGTCTCCACCGAGCATGCACGTCAGCAAACCTCCCTTGATGGAAAGGCCGGAGCAAGCGCCTAAACTAGCCAAAGGAGAAAGTAGCCACGCGGCGGCTTTGTACTCTGTGACCGAATGTCTCAGTCTTCGTGTACACGTCCGGCGAGCGAGAGATCATCCTTACTTTTCCTCTTGGCGTCCCTTGGCTTGAACTGCTCCTCATCCATGACCAGGGGGTTAACCGACGGCTAGAGCCTGGGCCGACGTGTGCTCCTGCACAACACTCTGTGTCGTCACAACATCTGCGACCATGTCTGGAATTGAATTTCTCCCTCTGGTTGATGACATTGCATGCATCACATCCAAATGGCCGACCGCCCTTGACTGGCCAAACCTACTCCATCGCATTTTCAATCAGTCTCTTCAGCCCCAAAACCACCTCACTGGTTCCTATCGATGACTTGCCATCCAATAGTACTGAGAGGCTGACGGGGCAAAACAGTCAACGCATGGCGCAACCTGGTCTCTGGCAATTTCCATTTGCGGAAGTTGCTCGTTCGGCGGAAAGGATATTCGCCCGGATCCGAATGGCCACCGCATATGTGCTCGTGAGGCTTCTGGATGGCGTTTGTCTGGCCATGAGATCGTGGGGCCGTCGGCTCCGACAAATGTGGGACATGGTTGGGATCTACAACCCCGCGATCCTGCATTTCTACCAGTCAAATTCCATGCTCTCCAGTCGTGTCCTCCACTCTCTGGCCGGTATCCGTCCTAGGAATTGTCGTGGCCCCGCCGCTGACTCCAGCATCCGAGGTCAAAGGTGGCGGAAGGCATCCGGACCTGTTAAAGTCGATGATGCCATGTATACAACAAATTTCCGAGTCCAGACCTCCATTCACTTCACATTCATACCAAAAATCTAGCGTTCACATTATCCTCTTGGAGCAAAATGGCACCCATTGCATTGTCAGGTAGCGACGACACGTCGTCGAAGCTCGACTTCACCACCTTCTCAAACGTCATCAACGGGAAGCTCACCTCTACGGAAAAGACGAGGCGTGGTATCAACCCAGCCACATTAGAGGAGCTTTACGAGGTTCCAGTATCCACTCCCGCAGATGTCGACGCTGCTGTCGACGCTGCCCAGACTGCGTTCAAGTCATGGAAAAACTCTTCACATGCTGAGCGCAGCAAGGCACTGCAAGCATTCGCAGAGGCCATTTTGGAGCACAAGACTGAGCTTGCAAAGCTCCTGACCAAGGAGCAAGGAAAGCCGGTGAGCATGAAGCATTCGAAACCGTCCACATCAACACATGCTGACAACACGTGAAAGCTTCCAATGGCTCTGAACGAGGTTGAGGGCGCCTATGTCTGGCTGACGAGCTTCTCCAAGGTGGAGTTGCACGAGGAGGAAATATCCGAAGATGAAACCAAGAAGACTATCTTGCGTTACACGCCTCTTGGTGTCGTCGTCGGCATTGTGCCTTGGAACTTCCCCGTCAGTCTTTCCACTGTCAAGATTGGCTCCGCTGTCATGACCGGCAACACTGTCATCATTAAACCTTCTCCATTCACCCCCTACTGCAACCTCAAGATGATCGAGCTGGCGCAAAACTTCTTTCCCCCTGGCGTTGTCCAGGCACTCTCTGGCGACGACAGCCTCGGCCCTTGGTTGACAGCTCACCCCGGACCTGCGAAAATCTCCTTCACCGGATCCAGCGCGACAGGGAAAAAGGTTATGGAGTCGGCAGCAAAGACTTTGAAGCGTGTGACACTCGAGCTCGGTGGCAAAGACCCGGCCATCGTGTGCGACGACGTCGACGTTGCCCAGGTGGCACCCAAGATAGCCGAACTTGCCTTCCTCAACTCTGGTCAGATCTGCCTGGCCATCAAGCGTATCTACGTCCATGAGAAGATCTACGACAAGTTCCTGGGCGCTGCCGTCGAGCACACCAAGAAACTTCGACTGGGCAACGGTACCGAGGACGGCGTCTTCCTCGGCCCCGTCCAGAACTCGATGCAGTATGAGCGCGTCAAGGGCTTCTTCAGCGATGTTGAAGCCAAGAAGATGAAGGTTGCCGTAGGTGGTACCAACGACCGCAAGGACGGCTACTACATCACCCCTACCATCATCGACAACCCTGAAGAGACTTCGAAAATTGTGACTGAGGAGCCTTTCGGACCCATTGTGCCCTTCATGAAGTGGACGGATGAGGACGACGTCATTGCTCGTGCAAACAACACCAAGATGGGTCTCGGCGCCAGTGTCTGGGCAAGCGACTTGGATCGGGCCGCCCGCATTGCTCGGCAACTGGAGGCTGGCAGCGTGTGGGTGAACACGCATTTGGAGATTGACCCCAACGTGCCATTTGGTGGCCACAAGGAGAGCGGTGTTGGCTACGAATTCTCGGTTGGTGGATTAAAGGCTTACTGCAACGTCCAGTCGTTGTTCTTGAAGAAGTGAGTGAACATTTACATAGGTGGCATCAGCACGCAGTATTGGACTGTCGTTTCCTACAGCTTTTCTCAAGGGACAGACTTGCTGGATGGAACTCGAAGAATGAATTCATATTACAAAGCCAGTATCATGTCTACGGATAGGAACATCCGAGTTGGCCCTTTCCTTGCTCGATCGGACTGATTGCTCCACACTCAAACAAAGAAAATTAAGAAACTATGACGACCAAGCATGTTCCGTCCAGTACTTCAAAAACTTGCCTACCAAAGCATCGTCAACTATCGTCTCTTTCCTTAAGCTTGGTGAAAATTGACGAGTTAGTGTGACATCCAAGGTAGGTTGCACAGAGGTCTCGGAGACGCGTCCGTATTTCTGTTTGAAAAAGTCCAGGAGCTTGTATGCAGGGTTTTTGGACACGTCAGGATGGTCTTCGAGCCTTCGAAGCCATTCTCGTTGAGGCAAGGCCTCGAATTGCAGACCTTGTCTTTTCAAAGCAGGCAGAAAATCCCTGTTCCACTTCAACAGCGACGGACTTGCCACATGGAACAAGGAGAATGCAGGGATAGCCGACGCAGCATCAACTTTTGCGCGATCCAGCAATGATAGATCCACGACAGTCGCCGCAGTCTTGTCAACCGGCAGCCAAGAAAGCTCCTCGTCCTCGCCCTCAACGACCGGCAGCGCACCAATCGTCAGCGCGCACTGGACCGTCGTCGGGAAAGCCTCTGACGCACTCCATATGCCGTGCTGCGTGTCGCCAGCGACCTGTCCAATGCGCACGACGCGAGTGTTCAAGCCTGTCTTTTCGGCCGCGGCGACGCAGATTTCTTCGGCTACCCACTTCGATTGTCCGTAGCCCATGGGCGCAACGCCCTCCCAGCCGTGCCGGCGCTCAAGAATGGGCAACGGCTGGGCTTGCAGTACGGCTGCCAGACTGGAGATGAGGATGAAAGTCGGCTTTTGCTGCAGCTGCGATTGCAGCGCCAGGTTGATCAGGTTGTGTGTGCTTCGTGTGCCGGACTGCTCGAAGCTTTGAAGATTCATGTTGAAGTTAACTGGCCAGGCGTTGTGGATTATGCAGGTCACGGAGGTAAGGAGCGCGTTGTACGTTGATTGGGAAAGCCCGAGATGCTCGTCGCTGAGACTGCATGGTAGAGCAAGTATCTTGTCCAGTTGAGCTGCTGAGAGACGTTCGAGCAGGCGCATTTTTCGCAGAGCACCCTCAACGCGAAGAAGCGCTGCCTGGTCGTCGTCGGCGCGAACAAGGCAGACGACATTTGAGACGTTGTTCCTCGACAGGAGAGAGGACAGTATGTGAGCTCCAATTGAGCCAGTGGCTCCAGTGAGGAGCTGAATCTTGTCAGCCTTTCCATTCTGATGAGGATCAAGTTTACAAACTCACCACACAGTCCTTGTCGACTGTCATCGTGCTGATATCCCACGGCTTGACAAAATCAGAGTATTTTCTGATCATATCCAGCGCGACCTCCTGCGGCTCGGGCCCTACTTGACCTCGTCCAGCTCGTCGCTCAATCAAATGGGTCGCAAGAAGGTCGACAGTTGGATGATCAAAGACCACATTTGTCGCCAAGCCCTGGCCATCGAGCTCGACTCCTTTGAGAATCCTCGAACGTACGTTCGTCGCCTGCAACGAATCCATGCCCAGGGAAAAAAGGTCAGATTCTTCGTTGAACTCTGCTCTTTTCTGCTCGTCGAGGTCGAGCTGCTCTGTGACGACTTGTCGAACAAACTCACGTACTTCATTAGGAGTTGTCGCCTTCTTTCCATTTCCAGAGACCTCTTTCAAGTTATAGTAATTGTCGATATCCTTTTCGAACTGCTTGAGGAATCTGGAGCGGATGATGGTTGCCTTGTCCGTCATCGGCAGCGGCACATCTGGTTCCTTGATAATGATGGCTTCTGGAGATATCCTGGCGTATGCAGGGACACGCGAGTTTCCAAGGGCCAGATTCGGCAAGATGCTTTCGGCAATGGCCGGAGCACTCAGACCTAGGTTCGCGACACGCTCAGATGGAATGACTATCATCCCGAGCGAGTCTTTTTGTGCGCCAAATACCACTGCAGCCTTTACGTTTGGATGCTTCCTAACAGCATCCTCTAGTGGAATCGGATCCGCCTTTTCACCGTTTACGAGGACAATTATGTCGTCCTGACGCGCGACGAACTTCCACTTCGAAGGGTCGGTGGGATGTCTTTGAAAGAGATCCTTCGTTGGATAGAAACCGGCCTCGCGCTCTGACAAGACTTTGGTTGGCAGCCCTGGCAGGACGATCAGATGATAGATGTCGTCTCCAACGGGCTCGAACTTTAGGAAGGGCTTTGCACTGGGTAAGGGCGTCACCCAATTCCACTGGTCTTGACACGCCTCCATCAGCGCGCCCGATTCGGTCTGGCCGTACAAGTGGTAAATCTTTGCCCCCGCGTCGCTGATCTGGTTTCCAAGATCGTCTGGAATAGCCGAGCCTGCGCTAACGATCTGTCGAAGCTGCGCCAGGCGCTCGACGCCGCCGTCAATCTCGGTGAAGAATTTCAGAATATAAGGCACCGTCACCAAGGCTTCCGACGACGTCTTTTCCAGGCCGGACAGGACAGTGGACGCTGTGATTGGCCGGCTGGCGTTCATAATGGACAGACAACTCCCGTTGACAAGACATCGCAGCAGCGTCGCAACGCCGAAGCTGTGGAAAAGCGGAAGTGTCGTCAGAGTGTCGACTTGGGGCATTCGACCAGCAACGTTGGCCGCCTGCAGCAGCCATGCCTTTGCGTAAAGGCGAACAGGTTTGGGTAGTCCAGTGGTGCCTCCGCTGTGGATGATGAAGCCTTGCTGATCGCTCGTGTCGACCGGCTTCAAGGGTCCTCCGAACTGGTTGATGAAGGTAGTAGTGGCGAAGTTCTCTGCTTCAAGCATTGGCAAGATTGATACGTCCATATTGGCGGACTTGCAGGCACGCTCCAAGCTTTTTCGAGCGCCTTTGGAGGCGATGGCGACATTGCAATCGGTCTTTCGGAGCAGGTGAGCAAACCCTTGATCTGGTAAGCGGGGCGAAATCAGCATGGCGGTGATACCCACGCGCTGTAGCGCGATGAAGGTAATGTAGTATTCCATGTTCGAGATTCCAACCATTGCCACCGTTTTCGAGGAGCCCTCTTTGAGACCGCTGAGGATCTCTGTGTAAGCATTTGCTGCATATCGACTCAGTCTTTCGATTTCTTCGCCGGTGTACTGGACGATTTCGTTTTCTCCGGCATATGAAAGAATGGAAGTTCTATCGTGTGTCTTGGCTCGCCGGTTGATGACCTGGTCCATTGTGACGAGGGGAAGCAGATCGGATGACATGGTGAGTTCCACTTCCCGCTTGGGTATTTCGATTGGAAAGAAGGGGGTTGACGATGTGCGTGGGGACGCAGGTGAGTCCAGTCCGCATTTATATATGGCGAGCATCCCCCAGCATGTGGGTCGCCTTAGCGGACTACGCAGCGACTAAAACACCTCAAAAATCCAACTTCCGTGCGCTTTCGGGTCATTCAGCCGCTTATCGTATTGCCTGCAATTTGAAACCATGATCTTCATGACCTGGACATGGATGCTGTCCATCACTCAGGTGTTGATCGAATCTCAATTTCTCCGCTATGTTACCATCTAACACTACTCTAATCGTCCAGGTTGAAAAATCAGAGATCTGAGCGTGTTACACCAACGCCTGAGACCAAATTTCAAAGCCATTAAAACGCCTCATGTTCCTCAGGCTCGAAGGAGTCCCTCCTTGGAAGCACATCATTGACCGGAGCATAAGGTCTCCCGGTCCGGAAATAGCTCGTAATGTTAGTAAAGCACTCCTTCTCGGCCTTTGCGAATGACCCCTTGGTCAATCCTCCCATGTGAGGTTGAACGACAACCTTGTCGCTCTCCAAAAAGTAGGGATGGATTCCAGTGGGCTCCCCGGGGAACACGTCCAATCCCGCCCGAGCAATCTTCCCGCTCTCCAAAGCTTCAATCAAGGCTTGCCCATCAATGATGGGTCCGCGTGCAGTGTTGATGATGTATGAGCCTTGCTTCATCATCGCAAACTGCTTCGTGGAAATGAGATGAGTCGTCTCAGGGGTGAGCGGACAGTGAATGGTTACGACGTCGGCTGACTGCAGAAGCTCCTCGACTGTGGCGCAATATTGGGCCCCATATCGAGCCTCTTCGTTGGGAAGTCGGCGGCGGTTGTAATATCGAATGTTCATGTTGAAGGCTGCTGCCTTTCGGGCGACCTTCCGTCCAATGTTGCCCATCCCGACAATTCCCAGCGTCAGATCGGCTGGATCTTGTGAGAGGTCCAGTTGCTTTCGCCAGTGGCCCTGTCGAAAATTTTGCTCTGCGCGGCTCGTGTCGCGCAAAATCGCCAGAAGGAGGAAAAATGTCATGTCGGCAGTGGCTTCGCCAGTGGCATACCGAGAGTTGCAGAACCAGATGCCTGCCTTCGTCATCCATTCCACGTCAAAGTCGTTGAATCCGGATTGCGCTGAGACGACGATTCGGAGGTGTGGCAGAAGAGGAGCAAGCAACTCCTCGTCAAACGGTTCATAGGGCTGTGGTGACAGACGGCACACTGCAGCTTGATAAGGCCCATGAGCGGCCACCATGGCAGGGAGCTTTCTCATGAGCTCCTTCCTGTCTGCGGCACAAATGATCTAGCGGGTGTAAGTTGATGATCTCTCATCGGAGTATTGCAATCGCTTACATCTATGTCGAAGTCCTTGCTGTTCTCTTCGATGCCCCGGCTCGAATGCTTGGGCTCGCCCAAGTACAAGACTCTTGGCTTCTGCGACTGGTACAAGTCCGGAACCATGATGAAAAGTGTGGATGCTTCAAGAAACTGATCAATTTGCTAGGTCTGCCAGAAACCACGGTGAATACGTACAAGACTAGTGCTTTAAAAAATAGATCCACTTAGATTGTGTGTTCCCTGAACCCTACCCCTTGATATCTCCCCGAAGCTAAAGATTCACTTCAACGGCAGTTCTCAGAATGCAGCAAACTGTCGCAAACAACCTTGATACAACGGGG
Organism: Phyllosticta citriasiana; assembly: GCF_038021145.1. Taxonomy (NCBI): domain Eukaryota; kingdom Fungi; phylum Ascomycota; class Dothideomycetes; order Botryosphaeriales; family Phyllostictaceae; genus Phyllosticta; species Phyllosticta citriasiana. The sequence goes on along the minus strand of NW_027117282.1, from coordinate 91,824 downwards.
GAATAATGCTGAAGCACCCATGGCAAGGCCTGGCCTGTTGTCCGATTGTCAATTTATGTAGTATCTATTCCACCTTTGATACGCATGGTCACAGTGACTAACATTACTCGTTGAGCTGAAGGGTCCAAGTTCACATGCCGATGGAAGGCCTGGCTGCGAGGCGAGCTACCGCTGGTGATAATTTTGGCCCGTACTTCGATGGTCGTGCTCCCGTGGTACCTCGCAAAGATCGATTCGCGCCTCCTCTTGCCAGGACTGACAAAGTCTCACTGTCACAGCAGGAAACTTGCTTCAACCCTGGCTGGAAATCGTCATTTTACATTCAAAGCATTAATACACACATTGACGAGCTCGGGGAACGCCGCTGCATGTCGTCGGTTAGGTGTTGTCATTCCGAATACCGGTCCGGTGTACCTACCCTGACTTCGGAATTTGAGCCGATATCTCCCAAAGCAAGGCTGCTAATCCGAGTAACGATCCTCTTCCTCGAATAGGGCGGTATGAGCGCCCCGCCTCAAAAGCTGCGTCGCGTTGGCAGCCTGAGTCTGCACGTTCCACAAGGCTTCCAGGCAGAGGCTTCATGTTGGGTCACCAAATGGTCACTAATCTTCGTCAAATATTCTTGGAGTCCTTCAGTGATTTTCCAATAGGAAGTCGAACGGTTATGATTGACGCGCTTCCATCTTCCAAGGCATGGAGTGAATTCACTCACAACTCGGGAAATAATTGACGCAAATTTTGGCCACGGAGCTACAAGGGAAAATGCACGATGTAAAATCTGTTGAAAAGAACACATGAAATCTAAGCGGCTGTTTGTAGACCGAGTAGAATTGTCGGGGAAGTGGGCTACGAGCCATTGCACAGACGACCTGCAGTGTCTGGCTTACTCCATACATCCTGGATCCTGGGTTGCATGGTCCATCCATATAAGCAATCAAAAGGTGCGGCTCTACCACTGGTGTTGCTAAGCTTATACCAGCCACAGCACGGCTCAATGATCCGCTCCGTCATGGAGCGGCCGCCGGATTCGGATGGCCCGACACCAACACGAACTTGGCACGCCTAGTGGCACGCACACCAAAACGATCATAGCCGAGCAAACACCTGGGGATAGCACCCCGCAACCTTACTCGTACATCATCCGTTGTCGCTGTTGTACCACAGCACGACACCTGAGCGCTATGAGCTCACAGGGGTTCGTGGGCATCATTCCTTGCTCAAATGCCCTCTCGTGGCCCTACCAAGGAATGATTTCCGCTGTTGCAGCCTGTGGCTGCTTTTGCGACAAAAAGCATTCAGATAATTGACCAATGACGAGGAGATTCCACTGAGGAACAGGACTGATAAACAGCGATGTTCATTGCAAGCCACTCTTTGCAGTGGTATGATCATCACGCCAGGTTGGAATTGATTCTTTTATCCAGATTGATGCTTAAGCACTCTGTGTCACTTTCCCCAGTAAGTTGACGTCTTGTGGAGCTTTAGCGTTACGACTCGGTGGCCTTGGACCCTCAATCCACATTATTCACCATTGAGTAAGCACCACAAATGTTGCTCCGAATCTCAAGCTTGACTGGCCGAACTTCTTGTTTGAGCTTGCCAAAGGCCCAAACAAAGGATTCACTCTTACCAGTCAGGCCTCCATCTGTGGCATCGGACAATAATCCGATCAGTGCTCAAAAGCCTGGAGTGATGGCATAGCCGACGCGGACCACTTTGCTTGCGTTGGTCCGAATACTGCTCAATCACCAAGACATCCCCGTCAGACCACTTGGACCCATATGGAGACTTCTGAGTACAATTTCAAGGTGTCTTTCAAGGTACGCTAGAAAAGTAAGCGCAGCGGGGGCATTCATAAGCGACTCGCGGGCTATTGAAGGAGCATTCATATATCTATAGCGACGGCCCCTTGAAGGTGAGTAGATACTAGATCTGCGTTCGCAAAGCAGTCTCCTTCTTTCAACATGGCTCCCGTCATTCATTCCCTTCTGTGGCTTGGGTTCCTGTCGACGGCCAATGCAGCTACCGCATGGCAGCAATCAAACTACACCTTTCCCGTGCCTGAGAGCCAAGCAAATGCATTCAGCTCAGAATCGTTTTCAACAAAAAGTGACGCCATCGCGGCAATCAAAAATGCGCTTGGAAACGTCACCATTGCGGGAACCGGCGACTTCGAATATGGTCAGACTATCGCGAGGATATGGACGAATCAGCGCAAGACCTATCCTGATCTCATTGTCTACCCCGAGACTTCGGAGCATGTGAGCACTCTCATGCAATTCTACTCGAAGGCCCATCCTTTTTGGGGCGACGATGGATTTGCAATCATGGGCGGCGGCCACGGTGACTGGGGTGGCGCTCAATCACCAAGTGTTGTGCTCGACCTGCAACGAATTTCTAAGACAGAGATCATGACGCATCCTCCGAAGGACTCTTCCGAGTATGCGATCTTGAAGATAGGCGGCGGAGCAGAGGCTGGGGATGTTTATGATGCGCTCGACGGCACTGGTTGGGCGTTTCTGGGTATGAGCGAGAACGATTTCTTTGTTTCGCAAGTTTGACGCTTCTCAGGTCCTCGCGCGGCTTCCATTGGCGTCGGTGGATTCATTCTGGGAGGAGGAATTGCTTTCCAGACCAACAGGTACGGCGTAGCCAACGACAATCTCGTCGGCCTGGAAATCGTCCTCCTCAACGGCGACATTGTCTACGCGAACCCATACAATGAGCACAGCGATCTCTTCTGGGCCTGCACCGGTGCCGGATGGCTTGGATTCGGAGTCGTTACCAACTTTTTCATTCGAGCGAATCCTGATCCAGGTAGCGTTTACGTCGGCACCATTGCTTGGGCTGAAGACCAGGCTGCTCAGGTGTTTGAGAAGACTGCGGACTTTTTCGAGCACAACGACAACCCTGATGCATTCCCCGCGCTTCTTTACTATCTCAAGGATCCCACCAATATCCAAGCCTTGGTACCTCTGCGAGAGAGGAAGTTTACCTTTCAGCTGAACGCACTGTAAGTGTACCCCCACAGGGAGCGTTCAGTTGCTGACTCGCGGCAGCTATTTCGGAGGCGACCAGAAGAAGTTCAACGAGACTTACGGCCAGTTCTACGAGGGAGCATCGAGCATCACATTCCAGGAATACTCTCTCAAGACTTTGCAGCAATATCTGCTCACCAATTATCCTTACGGCTACAACCGTCTGTTTTACGGAAAGAGCCACACGAACTCAACCGTCGGATTTTACGAAAAGACTTTTGCTATTTACAAGGAGACTGTCAACGGCATGATCGCAAGAGGCGAGGACCCAGGCCACACGCTCTGGGTAGATGAATGTGCGTCAACAAAAAGACAAAACAACAAGAGATTTCTAACAGACCAACCGCAGACGTTTTCCCTCACTGGAACGGCGCCGGTCCCAACACAGACAGCGACACAGCGTGGCCGCACTCCACCAGCGCACACATCACGTTGACATCCGGCGAGTGGACCAACAACAGCCTGACCGAATACATGTACGACCGCGACGAAAACTACATGTTGGCTTACCTGCGCGACTTCCAGAACGGCCTGGGCGAGCCCGACATCTACGACTACCCCAACTATATTGCTCAGTACAGCAAGACGGCGGAGATTTGGGGCGAGCAGAACTTCAAGAGGTTGCTCGATATCAAGGCCAAATATGACCCTGAGTGCTTGCTGAATCGTGGGAGAGTCATTGCGACGGATGCGTGTAGGGCCAAGGGCCTGGCGAACACGTTCGCTGATTCGTGAGGGTGTTGAGGGTGTAATTTAGATTTTAATCGGATTGTAGAGTACTGAAAAATGAGTTTGAAATCATCACATCCTTTCCTGTGGCTGATTTTGAATGAGGGCTGATGATAATAGTCATGGCATGCAAAACAAAACAATGGTTTGCACAGATTAGGATTTGACTACTCCTTCTTGAATGCTGCCTGTCAATCATCTTAAATTCTTATGAAAGACTTATTTTGCCCTTTTCCATTTTGCCATGTGTGTCAAGAACTTACAACAAGCCTCAGCAGACCAAAGGTTGATCAGCGCGACAGGCAGGTCTTTCTCGCCGTAGCCATTTCAACCATCGAAACCACGGAGAGTTAGTCCTCCTGCTCTAGTCCAATGGCCAATGAAAAGTGATCATGCACCATGCGGAGTCGCAAGGCAGGTGGGTTGCAAATCGATTCCCGAAACTATAGAGTAGCCCAAGCCTGTGGCGTTTCTCTTCATCGATAATCGCCACTGTAACTCGACACAGAGATTGACGGCTCAGTACTCCCGAGACAAGGTACCAGAAACTCAGAAGAGTACGACCATTGAACCGCTGCAAGGCCGCCATTTTTGCAGTAGCGATACAGTGCCGACGCGTCCAACAGTCCGTAGGAACTTTGCAGCTGTCTTCATTCCTGACTCTTTGCTGAAGATTGTGGCCTGATCTCCTTGCTGAAGATTGTGGCCTGATCATCTTCAGTGGAGGGTGGGGGGAGGGCAGGTATGTGAACGACGGCATTGAAGGAAACTGCATGCTCCCTGTCTACATCCAGCCGTTGACTACTTTTTCTTCTCAACTTCAGGCTCTTGCCATACGCGTATTCTTGAAGCGGATGAATTCTGGTAATCGTCATCTTCAGGTTTCTATTGCGTCCTTCGCCAGAGCCATGACTGCTCCCTACTTGCCCTCTAGAAGAGCGCGGAAGATACCGACATTTCGAGCACCAGTGCAGGTCCATCATGCCTGTTCGGCAGCATAGCACCGATTATCTTGCCGCTGATTAGATCCGAAGTGCATCGCAGCGAAGCCTTGCCGTCTGCGCAGGTTGGCCGACCGTCTGGGAACAGGGGCGGACAGGATAGCACGAGAAGACTGTGCAGCATACACAGGATCCACTCTTTACAGTTTCAGTGTCCCTGTGGACCGGTTTGGGTTGCATCCCTAACGCCCAAAACTGATCCTTTATGGTGCTCCAAGGTACAGGATATCGTACGAATAAGATTGCGACAGTCATCCCGTGTCGAATGCGAAAGCGGAGGCCGTGGCCCTGTGGCTGACAGGTGCGGGCCGAACTTTGAGTTTTTTCAACCGCCTAACATCACGGCCCAAGAGAGTGGCTCGGGCGACACATTTTTAACTCTACAAGGCCAATATTGATAGGCCCTTGTTCAGAGAGCTGCTCCACCAATAGATTTTTACCCGTGTATCGCATCGCGTATCATAGTACGATTGGGCGCCTTTCGGCAAATTTGGGCGGCTTTAGTGAGGCCATCTGCTCTTGAGTAAACTTGGACACATGCTGCTTCGGAATCTTACTGAACATTATTGCCATCACAATTTTTCAGCGCTCCGCAGGTACCTACCGATAAAATCGCCAACGATGAGTACATGCCGGAAAGCATGCAGAGAGACGCATAACAATAAGGGTTGCTGAAGGTGGTGCAAGACAAAGTCAGCATGGCAAAACGCTGAGCCGGAAACTTTTCGAAAGCTTGAAAGAAACAAGGCACGGGGGAATTGCCAGTTGCAGCAGTGCGGCATCTTTTCCACTGCGAGGCCAACAGAACAAGCTCACCAAGTTGAAAGAACGAGCGCTGTCCCTGCCTGGAACTAATGTGGGTGTCCAGGCAGACATGCCTTTCTCACATGTTTTCTGCTGCAACATTTTGGCTCCTTAGAGCGAGACATGATGCGATTTTAGCCTTTTCCTAGCCACTGGCGACCGAAGTGATGGGCCGAGCCCCGATGACAATCGTTATCATGGTACACTGATGAGAAGTGGTGAACAGGGCGCTGACTAATCAGATTGTCTCGACTCGAAGCTCGGTTTGGAACTCGGATCGTGAAATAGTCAGAGTTCATGGACGACATGACCGGCGGAGAGCGGAGAGAACGACCTTTTGATGATAAATTGTTCGGACTGCGGAGCGAGTGTATTTCCACGGGCCAGATTCGATTGACCCAAGTCGCTCGTTCCGTTGACGATTATGGAGGTGCCGCGCGAGACCCAGGTAAGACGACCAAGAGATCTTGAGAAAGTCGTGACTGAGGAAAGATTTGCAGAGAAAGCACCACAGTAAAAATGACCCTGTCAATGATGAGCTTGTTCCAGGGACTGAGATTATGTCGGATATGTCCAATGGCCTTTTTCTCATCCCGAAGCCAGAGAACGACGAACACGATCCCTTGAACTGGTCTCTCGCGTGGAAGATATCGGCAATCTCTGTAACTAGCTATGTCAGCTTTGTCCAAGGCCTCGGTCCTCTGGCTTTGGCGCCAATGTTCAGTTACTACGTCGAGGATTTTGGCTGTACACTCTCAGAAGCTGTCCAATTCAGTGGAGTCTGCATTCTTGTGCTGGCGTTCAGTAATTTCATATGGTAAGCGCTTCGAAGCCTCCAACTTGCTGGCGTCTCAACCATTTCTCCAGGGTCCCCATCAGCAACTCCTGGGGTCGTCGTCCCGTTTTGATTTTTTCGACGCTCATTTGTCTTGGATCTTCCTTATGGCAAGCTGAAGCGAACTCGTACTGGAGCTTCATGGGTGCTTGCATCATGGATGGTATTGGTGCAGGACCAGCCGACACAATCCAGCCATCAGTGGCCACCGACCTCTTCTTCTTGCACTCAGCGGAAAGTGGAACACCTTGTACTGGGTTGTCTACATGGGATCCTTCGTCGCTGGTCCCCTGATCTCTGGCGCCATGGCAAAACACATCGGATGGAGGAGCGTTTGGTGGCTCTACACGGGAATGCTTGGACTTGCATTGCTGTTGATCGTCTTTCTGTTGCCCGAGACTTTGTCTCATCGAGGATCCCAGCAAAAGAGAAGCTGCAGGAACATCCAGGTCAATGCCACGGCAAGCGGTGAGGACCTGCGGCGTCTCACAGAACTTTTTGACGAGAAAGTCGAAATTTCAGCTGAAGTCAAACAACGCCAGAACGATGACGGTACAGACGCGATGCCATCTACCAGCGCTTCAGGTAACCCCGAGCAATGGCTGGGCCGGGGAAAGCCTTCGAGGAAACAGTGGATGTTGTATCAATCAAACCCAGACCCTTGGAAAGCTGTCGCTCTGGATCTCTGGGTTCCCTGGAAACTTTTCGCCTTTCCAATCGTCGAATTTGCTTCATTTGTCGTCTCCTTCAGTTGCTCATCTTTCCTCATTGTCAATTTAAGTCAAGAGCAAGCGTTCGGAAGTCCTCCCTACAGCATGGCCGCCGACGCGGCGGGATTGTTGAATATTTCCATTCTGGTCGGCGCCTTGATTGGGCTCTTCTCAGCCGGACCGCTCAGCGACTGGACCGCTGCAAGACTGACAGCCAAAAATGGAGGAGTAGGAGAGCCAGAGATCCGGCTTCCTGCGATGATTCCGTACGTGCTGATCATGATCCTGGGTCATGTTGTTCTGGCCCTTGGTTACGACCAGCAGTGGCATTGGGCCGCGATTGTGGTCATTGGGTTTACCTGCGCTGGTATTCAAATGGCAGCGCTTCCATCGATTGTCAGCACATATGCCATCGACAGTTATAAGTCAGCAGCCGGAAGCCTCTTTGTCAGTATAACGGTCAACAAGAATGTATAGGGCTATGGCTTCTCAAAATTCATCACGCCTTGGAGCGAAAAATCTGGGTGAGTTGGCAACCGAATTGAGTCTCTGAATTGGAAGCTGAATTGGACAGCTACACGCCTCCGGTCATGACAAACATGGCCTAGACTACGCTGTGGTGTCTTTTTGGCATTTTGTTCAATTATCACGGAAAGACGTTTCGACGGTGGGGTAGGAACAGCCGCGTCCATCAACTTCAGACGGGACTACAAGGGTGCAGAGGACGTAGCCACGTTTAGAGAAGGACAGTCGATTCTCGCGCCAGACGGAAGTTGCGGCGTTTGCTGTGTTCCAGCAATGGATCCGTGATGCCCAAGACGCCAAGATGGTGTCAGCCTTGCAGACGGTCGACAAGGCGATGCCAGTGACGGATGGCAACGGGTAGATGCGAAGTGCAGAAGAGGCGGTAGAAGAAGAAGAGTGGAAGGGATTTGCGTGCCGTAACAATACCCTGTTTGGAAGGTGACAAGTGGGTTAAGACTCTTTATTAGTTAATCTTGGCTAGTCTTAATAGAGTTAATATTATTCTATACATAGTAAAGTACATGGCGTGACTAACACCTTACCACGGGACATCGCGGGAGCAGGGAGATACCCCATTCTCACCCGAGCTGTCCTCATCCTGTACATGTACCTGGCCATCCCCGGCTTACAACAATGTTTCTTCGCTTCTGAGGATCAACACCCAACCCACATCATGCCTGGCTCCTCCAGGCTTCCCGTCAGCCTGCGCGACGCCTACCAGGCAAAGCGCACAACCCCGCGCGGCCAACTGCTCGCCCTCAACCTCGACATCCTTCGCAACATCGTCTTCATCCTCTTCCTCCTGCGCTGGATTCGCAAGGCTTTTTACACACTCAAGGGTCGCGGCCTGACCGGTGCAATCGTCGATACCTACACATCTGTACGCCGCATCCTCTATGGCTACTTCTTGCGCCTCCCAGGCGTCCGCTCAAAGGTCCAATCGCAAGTCGGCGAAGCCATCTCCAAGCTTGAACAGAAGCTCGTACCCTCCGGTCCCGGCGTCGACCGATATATTAAGCTACCAGCGGAAGGATGGTCGGCTGAAGAGGTGCGCAAAGAGCTTGCAAAGCTCAGTGAGATGAAGCACACAAGGTGGGAGGATGGTCGGGTGAGCGGGGCGGTCTACCACGGCGGCAAAGAACTGGTCAAACACCACGGCGGAGAAGACCTGGTCAAATTGCAGACGGATGCTTTCGCGAGCTTCACGTATGCCAATCCCATTCATCCGGACGTATTCCCAGGGGTCAGAAAGATGGAGGCAGAAGTTGTCGCCATGGTGAGTATCAGACAAAGGCAAGTCTTGAATATCTTGCGCTAACGATTATGACAGGTACTGGCCATGTTCAACGCTCCAGAAGGCGCAGCTGGTGTCACGACGAGTGGCGGCACAGAATCGATTCTTATGGCATGCTTGAGCGCAAGAAACAAGGCCTACGCAGAGCGTGGAGTCACAGAGCCTGAGATGTGTGTCTCCCCCTCGATTCAACATGCGCACTGACTGACTGTGCTCCAGGATTCTACCTGAAACCGCCCACACTGCTTTCCGAAAGGCAGGCGAATATTTCAAGATCAAAATCCACCTTGTGCCCTGCCCTGCCCCAGCATACAAGGTCAACCTACGCGCCGTTCAACGTCTGGTGAATCCCAACACGATCCTCCTCGTTGGCTCCGCGCCCAACTTCCCTCACGGAATCATAGACGACATTTCAGGCCTGTCCCGCATTGCCGCGAGGAAAGGCATTCCCCTCCACGTCGACTGCTGCCTTGGGTCTTTTCTCGTCCCATTCCTCCAAAAGGCTGGCTTCGAGACCGAGGCGTTCGATTTCCGCCTCAAGGGAGTAACGAGCATATCTTGTGACACGCACAAATATGGTTTCGCTCCCAAAGGGAACAGTACTATTTTGTACCGAACCGACGCGCTGCGCGCCTATCAGTATTTCATCTGTCCAGATTGGTCTGGTGGCGTGTACGCCTCGCCCTCGATTGCTGGGTCTCGACCAGGTGCGCTCATTGCCGGCTGCTGGGCATCACTTGTAGCGTGCGGTGAATCTGGCTACATAGCCGCGTGCCACAAGATTGTTGGGGCGGCGAAGCGGATCGAATCAGAGCTGCACGCGCACCCAGTGCTCGCAACTGACCTCAAGGTAATGGGCAAGCCGCTGGTGTCAGTCGTGGCATTCACGTCGTCGACTCTGGACATTTACGACATCGCCGACGCCATGTCAGCACGCGGCTGGCACCTCAACGCGCTTCAGAACCCGCCTGCGATCCATGTCGCCGTCACGCTACCAATTGTTGCCGCTGCCGACCAGCTAATTGTTGACTTGGTTGAGAGCGTCGAGAGTGTGCGCGAGGCTGAGCGGCAGCGGGTCGCGCAGGGTAAGGGCGCCAAGGGCTCTGTCAAGGGCGATGCTGCTGCCTTGTACGGTGTTGCTGGCAGTCTACCGAACAGTAGCGTTGTTGTGGATTTGGCAAAGGGCTTCTTGGACACTTTGTACAAAGCCTGAGGGAGTGAGGACGAGTAAATTAATAGTCGCAACGGCATGGGCAGTGCTGTTTGAGCAGTCTGGAGGGCAGCGTTGCTGTTCCCCTGCTTGCTCTCTCAGCGCGGAATCTGCCGTTTGTCTTTCCAATTGTAGTACATATGAAATAATGATTGATGTGCTCAGATTCCCCGCTCCAAGATACCGTGGGTCCCAAAGCGTAACCTCATGGTCCGTGCACTTATCGATAATTCGAAACTTTTTCTGAACCACCAAAAGTCAACCACGACTGCGACAAGGCTCACCCGCTGTCATGGATTCGGCGGCCAAAATGTCTCTTACGGAGCGGTTGGACAGGATTCGCTCCTCGCCGAAGCTGCAAAGCCAGCAGCAGGTTTGTGTCTGCCCTCGTCCTCAATCAAGCTTTCTACTGACGCTTCACCGACAGAGCGCCGTCGTCCTCTCCGCCGTCGAGGACACATTGAGAGCCCAAAAGTCGGAATTTACTCCAACCGCCTACTTCGCCGCCCTCCTATCCCTCCTTGCGCAATATATCAACCCGAACAAAGGCATTGTAAACAAGGACGTCGCCACGGCTATTGTGTACATTCTCGACCTAGTCACTCCACACGTCCCTGCTCCGTTGCTCCGCGCCAAGTTCTCGCAAATCCTGTCCAGCCTTGCGCCCGCTCTTGCACACTCAGAAGCTGAAGCGCCGTTGTTGCGCGCCTCGATAGGATGTCTCGAGTCTCTGCTTGTTGTCCAGGACGCGCAGGCATGGCAACTGCCCCAGTCTGAAGTCAGCCCACGCAGGGCCGTCGCGGGTCTTCTCACTATTGCCGTGGACCACAGGCCCAAGGTTAGGAAGCGGGCACAAGAAGCTCTCGGAAAAGTGCTGCAAAACCCCCCTCCGAGCCCATCTCTGGACCACCCGGCTGCCGACATGTGCGCAGAGACCGCTATGCGCTCGCTTAAGGAAATCATCGAGGCTTCAGCAAAGCAGCGGAAACACGCTCGCTCTCAGCGTGATGGACAGTCGCACGATCCCGGCCTCATACACGCGCTCCAGCTCATCAAGGCGATTGCGACTGCTTCTGGTGGATGGCCGACCAAGAAAATTGACGCTCTGTGTGAGCTGCTACTCAACATTTCAAAGTCGAGCAACGAATACCTGACCATGGCTGTTTTTGAGGTGTTTGAGATGATTTTTGCTGGAATGGCCGACGAAGTGTCCTCCGCCAAACTGCCCCGTCTTCTCGAAGTGATTGGCGAACTTCAACCTTCGCAAAATGATACCCAGCTCCTCCCTCCTTGGATTGCCGTCTTGTCGAGAGGATACGATGTCGCTTCCCAGGTGGAACCAGAAGAAACTTTTCAAAGACTTCCAGAGTTGTTCGCTATGATGGGCAACTTTCTCGCCTCGCCTTCCCACAACATTCGCGTCTCGGCCTCGGAGGGTCTGATCTCCTTCATGGCAAACTGCATTCCAGAAAGTGTCATCTTGGAGCCGTCAATTTTCGACGAAAAGGTTTTTGAGAAGCTTGGAAAGCACGCTGCAGATCTCTTGAGCATCAAGTATCAGTCGGCTTGGATGGAGGTCTTCAACGTCCTTGGCGCCATGTTCGATGCGTTCAGATGGCGCTCAGCACCAGTTCTCAACACTGTGGTCAAGGTCGTTGGTGAGCTCAGGAGCAGCGATACGTTCCCTGGAAAGAAGGAGGCGGATGCTGTTCTTGCAAACGCCATCAAAGCCATGGGCCCGGATAACGTACTTGAGATTCTTCCACTGAACCTTGTCAAGCCAGTTGCTGGCCAGTCAGGACGCGCTTGGCTCTTGCCCATTATGCGCGATTCGATCAGCAACACTAGGCTTGCACATTTCAGATCAGAACTGGTACCTCTCAGCGAAGCAATGTTCCAGAGAGTCCTCAACCACGGAAACGCAGAGAAGACGATGGAGATCAAGATCTACGAGACGATTGTGCACCAGATCTGGGCCACCTTTCCAGGCTACTGCGATCTTCCAATAGACCTCATAGAGGCTTTTGACCAAGGTTTCGCGGAGCTCGTGTCAAATCTGCTGTACCAGCAGATCGCGCTTCGCACGGATCTTTGCCGTGCTCTGCAAAACTTGGTCGAGACCAACAAGGCTATTCTCGAGGTCGATGGCGAAGAAGACCTCTTTGCCCAGTCTAGAGTCTCGAAGGCCGATGCCCAGAAAAATATTGAGTATCTGTCTGGATTCGCCACAAATATTCTCGCCGTCCTTTTCAACGTGTACAACCAGACCCTTCCCCAGTCGAGAGGCAACATTTTGAGATGCATCAACGCCTATCTGAGCATCACTCCCAAGGAGGAGCTCATGAAAACATTCACTCAAGTCGGAACCATGCTCGAGTCTTCTCTGGCTGAAAGCGGCCCACAGACTCAAGCGGATAAGCAAAAGGAGAAGAAGCCGGCAGATAAGATGCCCCCCGCTAGTCACACTCTTATGGACCTCGTCATTACAATTTCCATCTATCTGCCTAGAGACAGCTTTGTCACCCTGTTCAACATTGCAGCATTGATGATCAACAAGGACGACGACCCTCAGCTACAGAAGAAGGCTTACAAGCTCATTCCCCGCCTCGCAGAATCTGAGATTGGCAAGGCTGCACTTCAAGAGCGCAATGCTGAGCTTCAAACTTTATTTCTGGAGAGCGCGGAGAAGGCGTCGGCGCCTGCTAAGCGGGACCGCCTTGCTGCCATTTCGCAGGTCGTGGAGTATCTTCCATCGACCGACCTTCACTTCATCCCGTCGGTGCTCCCCGAAGTCATCATCTCGTGCAAGGAAGTCAATGAGAAGGCGCGCACAGGCGCTTTCGATTTGCTTGTATTGATGGGCGAGAAGATGAAGCAAGGTGGCACGGTTGTCCAATCCAAAATTCCGTCGATGGACAGCTCTGCCCCCACAATCAAAGCATCCCTGGAGGAGTTCTTCACAATGATGTCTGCCGGTCTCGCAGGCTCAACACCGCACATGATTAGCGCATCAATCACAGCTCTGACCCGCGCACTTTACGAATTCCGCACCGCCCTTTCCGAAGACACCATCGTCGACATGGTACAAACGATGGACCTCTTCCTCGAATCGCCCAGCCGTGAAATAGTCCGCTCTGTGCTCGGCTTCGTCAAAGTCTCGGTCATTTCCCTGCCCACCTCGCTCATGCTCCCACGTCTGCAGACCCTGATCCCACATCTCATGGTCTGGTCGCACGAGCACAAGGCGCACTTCAAAGCCAAGGTCAAGCACATTCTCGAGCGCATGATCCGGCGCTTCGGCGTCGAAGTCATCGAGCGAAATACGCCCGACGAGGACCGCAAGTTGATCGCCAACATCCGCAAGACTCGCGACAGGCGCAAGCGCAAGAAGGACGCTGCCGGCGGCGAAGACGACGAAACCAATGCCCAACAGGCGCCCGAGAAGCGGCGCTCCAAGTTCGAGTCCGAGTACGACGAGGCCGTATATGGCTCGGAAGACGACGACGCATCCTCATCAGGCTCAGACGTGTCAGACAACGAGCAGATGGGCCGAAAAAATCGCAAGGCGTCATCCAGCTCCAAAGCCGGCGGCGGCTCGTCCGCTTACATTGTCGAAGACGACGACGAGCCGCTCGACCTGCTGGACCGCCGCGCGCTGGGCCACGTCTCGTCGACAAAACCCGTCAAGCAGAAGACGCCTGGCCAGAACAAGACCAAGGCCAAGGTCGACCTGGACGGCAAGCTGCTGCTCGGGGATGACAGCTCTGACGACGAGGGTGGTGGCATGGACCTCGACGGCGCCGCTGGCGAGGGCAGCCTCGAAGCCGGCATCAACGCGTACGTCTCTGCGATTCGCGGCCGCGACGCCGCGCAGCGCGGGCGCGGCGGCAAAATCAAGTTCTCGAACAAGGGCAAGCGGGGCGGCGGCGATGAAATGGAGGTCGATGAGGACGAGGTCAAGGACGGCTTGAAGAAGAGCAGGCAGGGTGGAGGAGGTAAGCCGGCTAGGCGGCCGCTTGGAGGCGCTGGCGGTGGCGCCGGCGGTATGGAGCGTACGAGGGGTGGACGCGTTGGTAAGGATGGACGGGGTGGAGGTTGGAGAGGCGGTGGTGGTGGTGGTGGTGGAGGTGGAGGTCGCGGTGGTCGCGGTGGTCGCGGCGGTCGCGGTGGCAGAGGCGGGAGGAGGTGAGCGGATGAGTTTGTAAATGGGCAGGAGATAGTTTGATACTGCATTGCATGAGAAGGAGTTTTTTCTTTCTGCACGTGGGTGTATGTGATGCTGGGACACAAGGTAGCTGGGATAGGAAAATCTTCATGTTTCCCATACACACATACATATGTACGTTTGCCACTGGGGCTTTTGACTCTCTGACTCCATTTAGCCAACATGTTTGCAGTACGGTAGTCGACTCAATCCATAACAATACAGCGACATTCTGGCATTGCGCGAGCAGAGCAGAGCACGCAAAGAATGACCTACCTAACCGAGACAAATCCACACATGTCCGGTTGACCAAGACCGGCCGTAGAACTGAGACGAGACTGTTGTCTCTTGAAGTTTGAATGTGTACAAGTCGGTAGGTTATCCGTGTACAAAGGGTGTGGACATGTAGCAGTCGTGGTCCTAAAGTCAAGTCAGATCGGCAGGCGTGGACTCTCTGGGGGAGCATTGTTGAGCGCTTGTATCAAGTTCTCAAGAGACGACACCATGGCGCTCAGTGTCGAGGACATTTTCAGAACATAGCGGAAGAGATGTACCCGCCATTGGCACATTGTGTTTCACAAGTTGAATTTTGAAAAAGGGTATCGGAAAACTTGCCGACGGTTGACTTTTGATGGTATTCGTCATACCGGATCGATGTCTAGCTGCTTCCTCCCCCTCGCTCGGCGGAAAACAAGACATGCAGCCCAGCACTCTCTCATGCCCCCCATTTGACCATTGAATTTTGAACCCCGCATAAACCGTAAAGAACCCGCAGCATGCTAGCAGCCATTGTTGTTGATGCTTCTGCCGGCAAGCCTCTACTTCCTGATGGCGCGCTGGTAGAAGGCGAGCTCGTCACCCTCGAGGATGTAGCCATCGACGCGGCCGCTCTGGCCGGGGCGCGAGGCAATGACGGCGTACAGGCGACCGGCCTCGAACTGCCTCTCGAGGGCAGACTCAACCTTGCCGTGGGCCTTGACGCGGGCCTCCTGCTTCCTCTCGACCGACTTGGACTTCTTGACCTCCTCAGCCTCGGTCTTGGCCTGCCTCCTGCGGCCGAGCGTGGTGCCGTAGTGGGCCTCGTACCACTGGCGGAAGGGAGCGGCGTCGATCTGGACGACGGCCGACTTGGTCAGGGTGTTGGTGCGGACCAGCTCGTTGTTGGACGGGTGGTAGGCGACGACGATGACACGCGTCTTGCGCGAGATGCCCTCAGAACCCCAGGAGAAGTTGCCGGCCTCGAGACGCAGGGCGCGGAACTTGCGGTTGCCGCCGCGGGTGCGGACAAGGTGGATGCGCTTGGCACCGATGCGGGTGTTGGCCGGCTGGCGACCCTTCTCGAAAGCCCTGCGAGCCATGTCAGACATGGTTTAGCAGAGCGATCGGGTTATGCATACCTCTTCTTGCGGTAGTATGCCCTCTTAGCGCCGGTGGCCGAGCGCTTGTGACGAGAGTCGCGAGAGATACTGCAGGTGTGTCAGCCTTGTTCGTTGCAGAGGTGGAGGAGCGAATTGCAAGATACCCCATATTTGCGGCGGTCGAAGATCACTGCATGTCCAGTTAGCACCTTGTTCCTATCCTTGAAGCTCCGCGTCTCGAGCACCGCGTCCACGAAATATTAGTCGACATTGAATGCGCCATTCAGACAAGCTGCCTTGTATCCAACACCGCTCCCAAGCTCACCAATCCCATTACGATTGCTGGGGGCTGCCGAGGGCGTGAATCGTGGCTGTCCGTCTTGCAAGGCTTTTCCGTCGTCGTCCAACATTCAATCGTGGAATCGGTGTCTGATCGTGCAGCAGGCGAGAGCGCGTCGAGTAGACTAACCTTCTTCTCGTATCTTCGTCCAGAAGGGTGGTCGGGGTCGGGTGGGCGATGTCGCTGGTGTCGTCGGTGGTGCGTCGTTGGAAAGTTTCTGAGAGGATTGTGGGTGCTTCGGCTAAACCAGGCTAACCCCAATGTGGATAGCGCGATGTGGCTTGGCACTCGCAGCTCGAAGAACGGAAAGCATCTTTTGTGACCGGCATTGTCAGATAATTCAGCCTATCGGATTTTGGTATTATAAAACATTTGCACATTTGCTATTTATCTCAGATCGTCACACAGTTTCGTTCAAGTACCAGAGCGTGCCGTTTTCGCACGCTCGTATTGCCCAACATGCCTCGGATCGCAGCGGTACGGCCTTTGCAATGTCCCGCCATGGCATCCGGATCCGGCTTCGATGTCGACACGTGCATCACGCACTCTTCTCGACTGCGATGGAATTGTGCGACAAGATAGAGTTCCGTAGGGCCTCCCTGCGGCCCTGCCAAGATGACAAACCCTGAAATTCTTCATTACGGGGCTAAAGTAGCCGCCAGCGAGGCAGGCTGCTCGTGTGATGCGTCTTGGTCGACGTGGCAGAAGACATGTCCAATATATTCCGCCTTGGCAGGTTGAGATTGCTCAATGTCGACGCGGTGGTGTGATCTTCAACCCTGGAGTTGATGATGATTATCCCTGCGTGTACTGCGGTGGAGGGGTATGTATGATCTTCAGGAGAATCGACGTGAGCCTACGGTCAGTCCTTGCAGACGCGGATGCATCACGTGTGAAAAGAAGGAAGAGAGATGCACATTGCAGAATCCTCCATGTCTGCAGGTACCTTGGCACCGGTACCGCGAGTAATAGAGTTGAGAGTGGATGAGAAGGGAGCCAGTGCTCCCGAGGACTTGTTCCAACCTAGCAGGCGGCTCTTTTCTAGCTTCTGCAGCCGTGCAAAAACGCCAATGTGAAGAAAAACCGCAAGTCTATGCCACCAAGCCGCCGTTTTATGTCGAGCCGAAAGCCAAAGACCCGAATGCTTTGAGAAGGAGAATGCAAAAAAGTCGGTGGTGCCGGGGTGAGGTGCGGCTACCGGTGCATGGTGGATTTGTTCAGAGCGGCCAAGAGCTCCGGGCGGTCCTTGAGTGCCTGCGCTGCTTCGGCGTACGTGCACCACTTGCGATTGCGCTTGTGGGCTTCAGGCCATTCGTTCTCCAACTTTTCGACCGTGGCCTCGAAAAAGTGGTAGAGGGCACGAGGAGCTTCCTTGGTCATCTGCGAGGGGCTGCGCTTTTCCTCGATGCAGCCCAGATCAAATGTAACTTTGCACAGAATGCCGGCCTCTTCCCAAGCCTCACGGCAGGCGGCGTCTTGAGCAGTGGCTTCGTCGATTTCCCAGCCGCCTTTGGGGAGAACCCAGGTGTCGTGGCGGGTGGATTGGATCAAGAGGACGTAGTACTTGTCGGAAGAGAGGGGCACGATGCCGGCGACAAGACGCTCACCATTGGTTCCGTAGCCTGCAGCACACAAATTTGTTAGAGGGCGACTGCGCACATGTCGGGGCCTCGAGGTGATGAATGTCACGTACGCTGGTTGCTGCGGCCGGTGCGGGCCTGCATGGACAAATTCTGCTGGGCCATGTCGACCAACAGAGGCGAGAGTGCAACAAAGTCGGCGGGGTGAGCGAGTAACGAGCGGACGAGGTCGCGTGCAACCTGGGACGCCGGACGATGGCGAGAATGGGCTGGGTGAAGCGGAGCAAACACGGACGTCGAGGCGGACAGCGGCGTGGGCGAGGGGCTTGGTTCGGGGAGTTTGATGGAGACGAGATGGGATTGCGAGGGAGTTGGAGCTCAGTCCCGCGGAGGACGGGGCTGAGGGAGAGTGGGAGTCCTGGGAGAGTGAAAGGAGAGAGGCATCGTGGGCAGAGAAGAGTGTTAGTTGGCTTCGCATCGAGCCGTGGTCTTTGACAGGGTCCAAAAAAGGCGGACGGGCGCCAAGCGGCCATGATCTACCTTAAACGACCAGACGCACCCAGTCCTGTGCTGTCCACTGACGCGTGCTATCGTCGTTGAGAGCTCCCATCGTCGACCAGCAAACAAAATCCATCTGCGTGCTCTCTTCGGTCCTCCAATCCTCCGCTGTCTGCATATCCTCTCCTCTTCCATTCGCCTCTCCACCTCACCCATTCTGCCCGCCGCTGCGCTGCCTGCCTGCCTGCCTGCCTGCCTGTCCGCTGCTCGACCACCTCTTCCACGACACCTCACCTCACCTCGCCCTCGTCCGACCGCCATGCAGGCCCTGGCCGCTGACCCTACTCCCGTTTCGTTCCTTACGCCGCTCGGTAAGCCGCAATCCACTCACCGTCCGTCGTCGTGGCCCGTGGGCCTCTGGCTGGTCCAAAACCCACCCGCGCTGCTTGGCTGACATCTTCCCTCGCCAGGCTACTCGACGGGCTCATGTGGATATTGCAAAAATGAAGAGACAAGTCAGAGAACCCCGAACTCGCGTGCGTCAACATGGGCACCACCGCCACCACCATGATTCTTTTGCCATATGCGTCGTCTCAACAAGGAAGGCAACATGCTGTCACGTGATGCTCAACCCACGATCCCCCACGTTGCCGCTGCATCTCTGCCTTTTCGTTTGCTTGCTGGAGCGTTCGAACTGCTTTTAGCAGCCGTCCCGTCGTGTCCTTGAGCATGATTAGCTCCTCGAGGCTGACGGTTGATTCCTTCTCCAGGCGCCTCTTACTACATCAGCAGCAGGAATCTCGACGTCAGACACTACCAAGCCCTGATAGACCGCGGATGGAGAAGGTAATCCCCCCACACCTCGCGGGATGCGCTTCTCTGCGGGCGTTCCCGTCTCATGATCCGGGGAGCTAATCCGAGCTCGACGCAGATCAGGCACTCTGCTCTACAAACCGGACGTCAAGAGATCATGCTGTCCTCATTACACGATTCGGTAATTTCAGCAACCACCGAAACAGTTTGAGCGAATGTTGATTTTGGTCAGGCTTCCGGCAGCCGAGTTCAAAGCCACGCGAGACCAGCGGCAAGCTCAGAACCGTTGGAATCGCTTCGTCCTTGGCGATGCATACATTGCCGAAGCGAAGAAGCGATACCGCAAGTCCAAAGAGTAAGACGGTGCCATCGCTGCAGGATCATCAAGCTCATGATCCGACGCCAGGGAAAAAGCACGGGACCGCAACGAGTTCAATCTCGGCGACGCTGTCCACGAGGCCGAGTATTCGACCTTGAAGAAGCCCCCTGAACCGGCGCACAAGTTCGAAGTGACTTTGGATCGAGACAATTTCACCGCAGAAAAGTTTGAGCTCTACTCCAACTACCAACAAGCTGTCCATCATGATAAGCCCGAGGACATTTCTGAAAGGCAATTTCAACGGTTCCTCTGTGACTCGAGTCTCCAGAGGCAGGCCGTAGACAGCAACTCGTCGGTCCAGCTGGGATCCTTTCACCAATGCTACAGACTGGACGGACGCCTCATCGCCATGGCGGTGCTTGATCTGCTTCCCCACGCCGTCAGTGGCGTTTACTTCATTTACCACTCGGATTTCGAAAAATATTCGTTTGGCAAAATCAGCGCTTTGCGAGAAGCGTCGTTAGCCCATGAGCTGGGACTCCAGTATTACTACATGGGCTACTACATTCACTCTTGCAAGAAGATGCGGTACAAGGGCGACTATCGACCGCAGTTTGTACTCGATCCTGAGACTTGCCAATGGGATCCGCTCGAGGGAGAGCTGCGCGAGCTGTTGGACAAGAAGAATTACGTGTCTCTTTCCAAGGAGCGAAGTAGGAAGGAAGACCAGCCGGTCGAGATTGGTGGTGACACGCCAATGCGGGAAGATGGCAGCGATGATTCGTCTCCTGGCTCGCCTGCGAGTGCGTTCAAGGCGGTCGACGAGGGCATGTCGGTGCTTGAGCTTGGTGTGCCGGGCGTCTTGAATGCTCGGGAGCTACAGGAGCAAGTCAATCTAGACGAGATGAAGCTCTTGATACCGCGGCCTGGGCAGACCAATTTGGTTGTCAAGACCCAAGATCTTGTCATGTGGGATCAGGGCAGCTTGACGGACAATCATTCGATCAAGGGCGTCTTTGCAGAGATGGCGGCGGCAGTTGGGCCAGTGGTGGCGCGAGAGATGGTCATCAAGTTGAACGGGCTTGGTTGAGGTGGGGTGTGTAGATGAATGCTTCCAGACCAACGATGGACACGTTAGGAATGAGCGTCTTTGATGACGAGTGCCCCAAGCACAGCCGTCGCAGTGTGAGATGGTCATGCCGCCGCAGCCCACTCAGCGTGGCCGGCCGATCTGAGAAGGAAGGAACGTACCGCAAAAATATAGACCTTGACGGCCATCACAACTGCCTCTGCGTTTCCAACACCATCACAACTCACACGACAGCTGGGCGCTTCGATGACCAAGGCACGCAACAGCGACAAGCATGAGGCACCGCGCCGAAAGGGACATGAGAGGGTGGACGCATTTGCGAAGACGCACATGCGCGGTCTGGAGGTGCTGCTCAAGTCGAAGCGCGAGATGCTGAAGCAAAAGGCTGGAAGGCTGTTGCAGTGCGTGGACCAATTTCTCAACGAGGTCGGGATACTGACACGACCCGTAGGCGCCGCCACAACTACGGTCGCTCAGAAGCCGACAAACACGGCCAACCAGCCAGGTTCCAAGACACAGATATGGCACCTGCAGACAGCTTTCCGGCCAGCGGCAATGGAGCGTCTCGAGACGAGCACAGCAGTGCAACTACATTAGCGTCCAGAGCCAGCAGGCCCGCCGCCAACGGCAAACAATTCTACCAACATGTGGACAAGCACCAGACGCTTGACAATGACAATAAACACCACCAGCAGCTGTGCGCTCACTACGAAGACGAGATTGCATCGGCACTCCGGGATACCAGCCTATCTGGTGCAGGCGACGGCACTCCGGTCAGCGGCAACCAGAAGCTCGCCGCCAAGCTCGCCAACGACTACGACTACGACGAGCAGGCGTGTCTGGAAGAAGCGCTCGAGACCAGCGCGCGCGAGCTGAAGGAGCGCGAGAAGGAGGCACGGGAGTTGGAAATGGCGCTCTGGCGCAGCGTCGAGGACCAGGGCGGCTTTATGTACCACACATACGAAGCGACGGGCATGGGATTGGGACAGAGCAGCGGCAACAGCAGCGAGCGGGTCGTCGGAGCGGTCGAGTACCTGTACAATCCGGATGAGGATGGCGAGACGAGCATGATGGGCAGCTTGAGGGCGAGCAAGGTGGGCGATGACCCGCCGCCGTACACGCCGTTTTGAGGGGACTGAGCAGTCCATCGACGAAGAGTCATAATGGACAAAAGCGATGATTGGACTATGGGTCTTGGTTTAAGTGTGCGTCGGGGGTGGAGTTTTAGGTTGTTGTGGAGCAGTAGGGAGTGACACGGCGTGTATGTAGATTTAGACAAGCAAAGGGGAAGGAATTGCCGAATGAGAATTACCCCAGACGAGGATGCATTGCGGGCCGCCTGATTGGTCGCGTGGTGCTAGCAGTAGCTGCAGACGCAAGTTGTGGTGGGCTAACGCCAAATCATTTTTTTTTTTTTTTTCTTTCCTTCCTTCCGTTTAGGCGTGTCGCGTGCCCACGACAATCAGACAAACTTGATGGCCATTGAGAGGGTAAATTGCATCGATTGAGAAATGCGTCATGGGCGGAGATGGGCATGGATGTGTGGTGAGTCACGTCGGGAATAGGTTGCAGGGAGAGAGAGAGAGAGAGAGAGAGAGAGAGAGAGAGGGACAGGACCTCATTCATGTGCGTTTTTGGGGAAGCGATGACGCAGTTGCAGCCAGGGGCAGCACCCGACATGTAGTCCGTCCTGCCAGGCGAAGTTGACAGGCATAAATGAAGTGGTGGAGGAGGTTGATGATGGATACCATGTAGATGCGTGAACAGAGACTGAGAAGTGGATTTCTTTGTCTGCTACTCAAACGAACAAAAGAACAAATTGGCGGCTGCTTGTTGCACTTCACCCCCGCATCTTCAACCCGGACAGCCGCACCTGGAGCTTCCATTTCCACTTCTGGGTTTTGCCGAGATCGGGCCCTGGCTTAGCTTCTGGGCCCCAGCGCACCGCCCAGGCATCTTCCAGTCATCCAGCAAAAACTTCAAATACTGCCTCGCCGCCGAGTCTTTCCTCTCCTCGACATCGACATCCGCTTTCCCTCGACACAGCCATGAGTCCCTCTGCCAATTCTCCCCCCGCCAATGGCGTCAACGGCCACGCCAATGGCCATCAAAACGGCTCCAACGGTGCCGAATGTACGTCCAATGCCGTCATAGCCGCGAATGGCCAAGTCGTGTCTTTCTAACCGTTCTCCGCTATCGCAGCCTCGCACCCCGGCTTCACTGGCATTCGCGTACGTCGCACCGTCGAAACCGCGCCCCAAACGAAACCCCCTCTGACCTTTTTCCCGTGCCGCAGACTGCCCAGAACCCGCACCCGCGCCCCTCGAACCCCTACCAGCCCGTGGGCGACTTTCTCAGCAACGTCTCGCGCTTCAAGATCATCGAGAGCACCCTGAGAGAGGGCGAGCAGTTTGCCAATGCCTTTTTCGACACCGAGACCAAGATCAAGATCGCCAAGGCCCTCGATGACTTTGGCGTCGACTACATTGAG
The DNA here is from genome assembly GCF_038021145.1 of Phyllosticta citriasiana. Lineage (NCBI taxonomy): Eukaryota > Fungi > Ascomycota > Dothideomycetes > Botryosphaeriales > Phyllostictaceae > Phyllosticta > Phyllosticta citriasiana. Next base: position 68,985 of record NW_027117282.1, on the reverse strand, counting down.
CTCACCTCGCCCGCCGCCTCGGAGCAGTCGCGCCTCGACTGCGAGGCCATTTGCAAGCTTGGCCTCAAGGTTCGCTTGCCCTTGTCGTCGAAATCGACTCTTACGTGGCGTTGACAAAGAAACAGGCCAAGATTCTTACCCACGTTCGTTGCCACATGGACGACGCCAGGCTGGCTGTCGAGACCGGTGTTGACGGTGTCGACGTCGTCATTGGCACCTCGTCCTACCTGAGGGAGCACTCGCACGGCAAGGACATGACCTACATCAAGAACGTGAGTCGAGCAAATGAATCTCACCATGGACATTTTTAACAGGCGCACAGGCTGCCATTGAGGTCATCGAGTTTGTCAAGTCCAAGGGCCTCGAGATCCGCTTCTCCTCCGAAGACTCTTTCCGTTCCGACCTCGTCGACCTGCTCTCCATCTACTCGGCTGTCGACAAGGTTGGTGTCGGCAGAGTTGGTATTGCCGACACCGTCGGCTGCGCCACTCCCCGCCAGGTCTACGACCTCGTCCGCACCCTGAGGGGTGTCGTTAGCTGCGACATTGAGACCCACTTCCACAACGACACTGGCTGCGCTATTGGTGAGTAACTTGGCCCTGGGAATTAGAACGTGGCTAATTTGATTCAGCCAACGCCTACTGCGCCCTCGAAGCCGGTGCCACCCACATTGACACCTCGGTCATTGGTATCGGCGAGCGCAACGGCATCACTCCGCTCGGTGGTCTCATGGCCCGCATGATTGTCGCCGACCACGACTACGTCACCGGCAAATACAAGCTGAGCAAGCTCAAGGAGATTGAGGACATGGTTGCCGAGGCCGTCCAAATCAACATTCCTTTCAACAACTACATCACCGGTTTCTGCGCCTTTACCCACAAGGCCGGTATCCACGCCAAGGCCATCCTGAACAACCCCAGCACCTACGAAATCATCAACCCGGCCGACTTTGGCATGAGCCGCTACGTCCACTTTGCCTCGAGACTGACTGGCTGGAACGCCATCAAGAGCCGTGTCGAGCAGCTCGGCCTGGACATGACCGACGCGCAGATCAAGCTCGTCACGGCCAAGATCAAGGCCCTCGCCGATGTCCGCCCCATTGCCATTGACGACGCCGACTCCATCATCCGCACTTTCCACCTGAACTTGCACTCCAAGGAGGAGCAGCCCCTCATCGCCGACCTCACGGCCGAGGAGCAGGCCAAGTTTGAGGAGGCCGAGCGCCAGCTCACTGGCGAGGGCGAGAAGAGGGCCCTTGAGCAGGAGGCTGCCGCCGAGGCCCCGGCGTCCAAGAAGGCCAAGGTTGCCGCATAGACGTCTGGTCAAGGCAGCGGACCAAAAGTGGCGAGTCCCTCAGGGATCGCATTGAACAAAACGCGTAGACGGTTGGTCGAACGGTCGGTTTTGTGGACAAGGCACAATGGATCAAAATATCAAAATGGGGGTTTGGTCTTTTTCCGGCTGATGGGCGATGAACGATGATGCTCAGCGTATGAGAGACAGAGGCAGTTGAAGGAGACCACTGGCCTCTTTTCCAGCTGTGGCTTTTCGGCTGCCATGGCGATTTTTCCTACGATTTTCCTTTGCCTTCGATTTGTATTCTGACGGGAGTTTATTTTGGGTCTTGGGAACAGACATATTCCCTTTTTTTTCTTTTTTTTTCTTTCTTTAACGGACCAAAAGGATGGACGACGAAGCGATGGCCAAATGACGGAGCGCGTAAATGCGACAGTCGGCGAAGTGGAGGAGTGAGGAGTTGATAGCGGGAGGTTCCTACCTAGAGAAAGGAAGCAAGCATTTTTACCTATACTGCATTACACTTGGGCTTGAATGATGGATTCTGAATGCTGCATGCTGACAATTTCGAGTCCTCATATAGTTTGTGGGCTTTGACGGTGTGTTGTTCCCTCCAGTCTTCTCTATCAATGGCCACTGTGCGAAAAATCATTATGCACACACATCACTTTCAGATCTGTCTCCTCTCCTCTCGTCTGTACCTTCAGTCCCGCATTCACTCACTCGCGCCCATCCCACATGTGTGCATGCATGTCGAAAAATCATCCATGTCCATTTTGTTCCATGCCAGCCGGAGTCCATTCCAGTCCACTCCACCCACTCGACAAATGCATCGAAGCATAGTCGGTTGTCTGATTGTGCTTCGGTTTGACGTAGATACATACCTAGCTACATGCATCGAAGAGCCGCGCCACGCCAGCCAGTGCAGTGCACCTATCCATCCGTTCTTCCATCCAGCGCATCGAGCATGTGAGAAAATCAATCAACCACCCAACCAACCAACCAAAACCAGCAGTCAGTCTCTCATGCATGTGCCGCCGCCGCCGTCGCCGTCGCCGTCGCCGCTTGGATGCGTATGTCCTTTCCCCCCACCATACACCACACAACCCACATGCGTGCTGCGTACGTGCCCTACCTACCTATCCTTTCTGTCCTGTCTGTCCGTCGAGTATTAATCAATCAATCTCCATGCATCGAGAGCGTTTTTTTTTTGTTGTTGTTGCGGTGGGATGCGCAAATCCAACGACTGACTGACTGACCAAACTCGATCGATCATTCCACTCCTTCTCCTTCCAACGATGAAGACGACGACGACGACGACGACGAAAAACGCAAAGAGCGAAGAGGAAGAAGGAAAAAACGTGAGAGAACAGACATGTGATCCGAGGCAGCGTAGGAAACGACTTGGGAGATGGAGAGAGAGAAAACACCAAGAGACAGAAAAAAAGAAAAAAAAAAAACCCCCCCAAAAAGGTCCACCCGTTATGCACGTGTTGCGTTGCGTAAGTAAGATAGAGCAAGCAACGAACCGCACATATTTTTTTTTGGCCCCGCCGAGAGAAGGAGAGGAGGAGAAAAGAATTGATCCGGGAGGTAAAAGACGAACTCGATGGGGGTAAAAGGGTTGCCAGAGACAACCGTCTCGTGCGATGTGCGAGATCCCCGCCAACAGCGAGCAAGAAAACGGAAGAGAACGTCATCGGGACCCTGCCGCCGCCCATAGAAGCAGCAAAAAGACAAAAAGAGAAAAACCACAACGGAATTCATCACAAACCCTCCTCAATCCCCACCTTGCGCCACCAGGCCCCTTGCAAGTCGTCTGGGTCCGGGTTGACCATGGCCCCGGCGTCGCCCACCTGCCGGCGCTCGCTGACCTCCCACAGCGCGCGCTCGTCCATGTCGGGGTCGACTTTGAGCCGCTTGACGCGCGATGCCATGGCCAGCGCCTGACTCTGCGCGCTGATTGATTTCTGCCGCGTCAATCCTTGGAGCATGGATTTGGTCGAATTTGCATGACTGCTACTGTTACTACCGCGTGCGCTGCGCATCCAATCGCTCCTCATGACTGGAATCTGTCATTGAAGGGGTTCCGATGACGACGAGAGCCGGTTTAGGTGCAAGTAGACGTCGGTTCCGTAGCTGTGCTTGCGTTAGAAAACGAAAACATGTTTTCACGTGGTGGACTCACCCCTCCATGCTAATCAGCTTCAAGTCGCCGCCAAAGTACCGCGCGTACAGCCTACTGATCGGCAGTCCGTATCCGAATCCAGCCATGGGCGCTTTGAAGTCGCTTTTGTTGAAATCAGGATCCAGATTCGGAGTTTGGTCTACGGTCGTGTACATGTAGGTCCATACTAGCGGAATGGCACTGCGCGGAATCCCGCCACCTTCGTCCGAGATTTTGATGGTAATGTCTTCCTTGCCCTCGGCGACAATGACCTTGGTCACGGGGAACTCGTCCTTGTCTTGGCCATGCCGCTCCACGACGGCGCGGAGCGAGTTTTTCAACGTCTCGAACAGCATGTGCGACAAGTGCCCTGGAACGTACATGAAGTGAATGTTTGGATCGCAAATGAGCTGGATCTTGGGTGCTTCGAACAGGCCGTAGTGGTCCTCGCAGACGAACCGTGCGTTTTCAATGGCTTCCATGGCCAGATCCCGGACATTGGTCTTTGTACAAATGATTCCCACGTAGTTTGGATCGCTTCGTTGTCTTTGGTCAGTCAAGGCAATGTGCTGTCCGATGAGCATTCTTATCCCAATACGCGACATGTAGAAGCGGTCCAGAAAGGCTTGGATGTTGTGGTCGATTTGCATTCGCTGGCGCTTGCGCTTATATTCAAGGATGCCCTGAGCTGGTTGGTGTTAGGCCTTGCGCTCCGCCCAAAATCTGTCGTTCGTTCGTACTCACCAACTGTCGTCACCACACTGTCGTGCCGCCGCTTGATCCTCTCAAGAACCTGGGCGAATCTGATGTTGTACTGATTGAGCTCCGGCGGCCAGTCTTCCAGGCCGTCTGACGCTACGAAATATCTTTTTTGCGAGGCAATCTTGCCGTGACCGTTGCCATTTCCATTCTCCTCGAGCTCCGGCGGCGCCGACCTGTACTGCCCGGCTTTGACGCTGGGATTTTGCGTCGTTTGGCTGAGAATTCTTGATTCCTTACTCCGCTTGGACGGCGCAATGAGACGCTGGCGCACTTCTTGCGATATCGACGGCCGCGACATGGTAACGAGCTCCTGTCATACGATGTCGAATGAGCAAGCGTGTCGAATTGCGACCAAGTTTCGGCAACGCACCTCAAAAGACTGGGCGTACCAGTCTTGAACTCTCTTGATCGACGGCATTTCACTCAGGCCATCGGGCAACTCGTTGAGCTCCTGCACACGATGGGCAAGGCGAATGGGAAGCTCCTCCGAGAGGAACTGCGAGGCGCGGAACAGAGTCCCTGGGCAGTCAGAAGCGGGCAAGATGGACACAAAGAAGTGTCATACCTGTCGAGGGTCTCTGGCCAAACTGGACCATCTGCCTCAGACTGACGCCGGTAGCCGGGAAGCTGGCGTAGTGCTTGATGGTGTCCATCAGCTTCTCGCTCTTCTTCCACGACATGCTGGCGGTGGGAGAAGGCCACACGGCCCTCTAGTCTTCCCTCAATGCGGCGGTGCTTGGGCGCGAGGTCTCGTGCCTGGGCGGTGGTCGACGGGCGAGTGGAGCGACAGAGCAGACAGAGAACCGAGGTAGCGCGGGGCAGCGGGCGAGGCGCTGGAGTCTTGCAGAGGCAGACGAGAAGAGTCGCGACGACGACGAAAGGGGGGCAGAGAGCGGCGAGGGATAAGTCAATGGAATCTGCGGAGAGGGTGGGAGCGATGGCGGAGGAGTCATGGGTTCAGTTGTTCTTTTTGGTGGACGACGGGGCGGGCAGGTAGGTACTGAGGTCAGAGCACCGACAGCCGCGCCGCCGAGGGCCAGCCGGTCCGCGCAGAATCTCCCGCCTGTCCGTCTTTGCTTCAGGTCACTGCCATCCACCTAACCCCGCCCTCCTTTCACGTGCATTTCCCCCTTGCATTCCGTCGCTGTACGTATATCAAGGTGTGCATTTGCCCCGATGTACCCGATTTCAACAGCTTGGATTTCGTTGGTGCGCGTCCAAATGCTGCTCGCCACTCACCACTCTCCCCGGCGCCTCACTCTCAAATATTCGTCGCCACCCCCTCAACACCAAATCCTCATCCTCGTGGATCGTCACAGCACTTGCCAGGGCCTCTCGGTTGCCGAGCTCGGTTGCTCTCGGGCCACCAAGACTACTGTGCATTACTGCATGCTGGCCACCGGATAATCCCTCAACCTGAGTTCCTAAAGGAGTGGAAACACTCGACCAAAGTCTATCTCGCACGCCATTGACCCGAGCGTCGTCATCCCAAAGCGGCAAATGTCTCGACACCATGGGGAGACACGGTGTGGTCGAGGCCAGACCGTATTGCGGGAGGGCGGCTGCATGTCCGGACATGCGGAATTTCAGCCTCTGCTGTCATCCAGAAACGGTTTCAAAAGCAAAACGGTTTCAAGGCTGTCGCGTGGACATTGTTCATTTTGTGCTAGGCCCCCGAACTTGCATCCAAGCCATGTCTAACCCCCGCATTCCTCTGCATCCTCGGAGCCTCCATCACCATCAAGCTTCCACCTACGCCTTTTTGACCAGATAGCCAGTCAGGGTGGGAAGCGTACTCCACGGCTGCAAATGCTCCAAATGGATCTCAGACCATCCAGACCCGTCCCTGCCTCCGGTGTTGAAGAGCATCTTGCGCGTATCCTGGTTCAGCCTGCAGTTGATGAAAAACTCCCACGGATAGACGTAGAGGTACTGCAACACCAAGGACAAAAAGCTGCCGCCAATCTCCTTGCCCCACGGGTTGCAAACGTGCTCGTGCGTCACCAGCCTTCCGCCAGGCTTCAAGAGGCGATACATGGTGTCGAGCGACTCTTTGGGCTTGGGCATGTGGCATAGGCAGCGTATCACAACAACCTCGTCGAAGATGCCCTCGCCGGCGTTGTCAGCCAGCACTCCTGCCTTGGCCAGCGCGGGAATCAAACTCTCGGGTTCCGCGCCCGCATCCAGCACTGTGTACTTTTCACCCAGGCCGGCCTTTTTGGCGTTGGACCGCAGCTTGTCATGCAGATCTGTTGTGGGCTCGATACCATAAGCCCTAGTGATTTTGGCAGAGTCAAAGTGGCAGAGCTGGGTGCCACTGCCCGGACCGACGTCGAGGATTGTGCCGCGGACTGTCGACAGATGGCGTATGGTTTCCGGGGGCGTATTCTCGGACATGAATTCGCCTGCACGTGTAAGCTGGGGAAGGTGGCTTTGTACGAATTCGCCTACCATATTTATTCCAGAAGCGCCCAAACGCGTACGATTTGAGTTTGGGAAGGTCGAATAGCAGACTCAAGTCACGACGTATGAAGACAACGTTGAAAAGCGTCAACGTCCACTCTAATGCTGGAGTTAGCCATCAAAGCAGGCGGGTCAGGGCTGAGGAACAAACGGGAAACGGCCAACAAGATGAAGTACCCCGGCGCAATGGCTAAGGAGGCAAACTCCTTGAGTGTTGGCTCCGCCATGGTGTCGATTCGATCAGGTAAGTCAATTGAGCAGGCAAAAGAGGCGCAGGACGTCAAAAGCGAGTTAAAGATGAAAAGCGGAGAGACGCGTTTTTGAAGCGCTGAGGATGGATACAAGAGAGTGGGGTGCCCTGCTGTCCCGCAGAGCCCAGAGCGGGAACTAAAAGCGAATTCGCCTTTTCCCGCTCTTCTGTCATCAACATCACCCCTCCGCCCACCGTAATTTGTAGCTCACAGTCCGCTGCTTCCCGTCTTTTTCCTCTTTACTGGCAGTGTTTTCTATTCATCATCTGCGGAGCATGCCCCAGTATGTGGTGCGTAGCTGGAGAAGCGAGGCTGGAGCTCGAGCTTGGGCCACTCAATCCGAAAGCGAACCAAAAGTCTCCGCCCACCTGCTGTCCTCCTTTCCAATCACCAGTCATCGCCGGCTATTCGCAAAGAAATCGGATCGCTATGTCCAGATGGGATCTACTTATCCAGCACATGCGTTCAACTGTCATCGCGGCGATCGCCAGAGGAGAGAGTGCCAACAATCCATCGGAGACTTTTGCAAGACGTCTTGAAAACGGAGACATATTCACCATCTGTGACTCAAAATACTCTCCTATCATGTTTGGGTATACATCCAAGAAGGCTGAATATCGAATGTGATGCGCTGGCGCTGTTCCCGCCGCCTCCGAGATTTGTGCAACGCGTCGGTTGAGTTGCCGGTTGTACCTAGGTTTCTCGCACCACCCAGCCACCAACCAGACCTGCCGAAATGATATATTGGCAGCTTTCACAGAGCGCCAGACATGTTGCTCCAGTGTCCGTCTTCAAAGGTCGGTGTGCTTCGAGACAAACGCGCAACTTGCAGATGCTGTTCTAGGTCGAAGCAACTAGTCATACGTGAAATGTTTTGTGGCTCAGTCGAGTGAAGTCCTGGGAATTTGATCAGGTCATGAAGCGGTATGTGTTCATCTTTCAAAATTTTGAGTCTGCTTCGTTGGTTGCTCTGTTGTTTTGCTATCATTTTCAATTTTTGTCTTTGTACTCGACTCCGTAGGCGACCTAGGTTTGAAAGCCACAAAAAAATCGGACATGTTCACAGACAGACGGAATAGCACCAGCCGCAGTGCAGTAGTCGCAAAGACCGGCATGGCGGCTAGTTGGCGTCAGTGTCGGGTTTAAGTTGGGTTGGTTGGACAAGACAACATAAAGCAGTGAGGTCAAGGCGCAGGACTGACGCACCCCGCCAAACGAACCCTGATCCCCGATGACATCACAGGCTGCATGACCGCCTCATTGCGCAACCAACATCCGATAACTTGGACGCACCAGTCGCCAACCCTGTCAAGCCTGTCCTGATGCTGTGCTTTAAACCTCCGTAGCTGCTGCGGCCTGACAGCCCTTTTGAAAAACCCACTATCAAAGCAACCAATCAACTACGGACCAAGTACTCTTGCTGCATACGTACCGACTTCCTTTTGCCTTACTTGAACTTTGCCAAACGAAGCGCTTTTCAACATGTCGAACAACAAGGAGAACACGGTCAAGAAGCACGCCGACAACCCAAACAACCCCAACTACGACCCGGACAACCAGCCCAGCGGTACGTCTTCCCTTTCCACATCACCACCCACGCACCCACTAACTCTCGATCCCCACAGGCGTCATCAACAAGACGCTGACGCCGCTCGGCGACGGCCTGGGCAAGGTGCTGTCGCCCGTCGGCTACGTCGTCGGCGGCGTCACCAAGCCCGTCACCAGCACCGTCGGCGGCATCACCAAGCCCGTCCTCAGCCCGACGCTCGGCAAGGAGGACGAGCGCGCAGAGATCCTGGGCGGCAACAAGCGTGCCGAGGACTGGGGCGACCAGAGCGACAAGGACAAGTTTGGCGGTAAGGAGCAGAGTAAGGATAACCCGCTGGGCTTGTAGGGTTTAGAGAAGAAAAGGAAGAGAGGAAGAGGGAGAGGGAGGGGGAGAAGGAGGAGAGAAGTGGTTTTGGTCTCTCCTGTTGTCGTCGACGGATATGATGGCCTCCCTGTATGAGATTATGACTGCTACGAACACATGTAATGGAAAATAAATCATCGCATCAATCATCGATGGCATCCAGCACTCACCATCGTCCCCCCTTTCACCCGACATGTTCTCTACGACCACCCAAAGCCCCTCTCCCAAGTACTGCAACCAGCCAACCCGCCCCAGCACAGCCAACGAGCCAATCACACACCCCACAACCTAACCGCCTTGCCCATCCACCCTCGAGCGGACATAATCCCCGCGAAGCGCTATTCCCGCCCACCCGCCGGCGGCCCGCCTGCACGCGCACCAGGGATGAGTGCGCTACACAGCCCCTGCACGCATCTATACCGTGTCATACTCAGTTCAGTGCCTGCGTGGTCGTCGTTCATCCGTCGGCAACGGCAAACGACGTCCTCACACTCCTGCCTGCCTGCCCTTGCCCCTTCCCCCTCCCCCTCATGCGAGATGCGGAGACAGGTGGAGCTTTTACTTGGTGGGGTTTGCCGCATCGTTGGATTGGGTTTTTTCTTGGAGTGCCTTTTTCCCCATGGTTTTGTTTCCGCTTCAAGCGCTCCTCTTTTGTCTGCTACTGGACTTCGTCTTGCCATAAGCTTTGCTGTCTAGCTTTCGTTTCTGCCGTCGCATCTCTGCGCTTGACTCTTGCAATCCTCGTTCTCGTTCGTCTGGGCCGTCATGCGCGCACTATGTAGGGGAACCAATCGCCTCCGTGGCTGGCAAAGAACTGGCATTGGCTTTGGCGGTGCGTGGAGCCGTTGGGGAAGAAGAGCAGACAGCGAACATGTGGTATCAGCAGCAAGAGGACACAGACGCATGGCCACCAGCCCAACGACCAAGTTCGGCGGCCGAGATGTACCAGTCTTCGATCATTATTACGAGTACGTGTTCCCGTCTCCTGCAGCGGCGTTGCGTCCAACTCTTCGCGGGCCAGGTAGTCTTGCCTCGCTCTCCTTGCTCTATCCACCACAACCTCCTGAGAAACATACAACACCCCTCACTCTTTCACCAACAACCCAACTAACCCAAGGCCCCGCATCAGCGCTCTCGTTCTAGGTGCCGGCGGCGCTGGTCTCCGCGCAGCCCTGGGCCTCAGCGACCCCTCCACCACCCAACAACAGCCCCTCCGCACCGCGGTGCTGACCAAGCTCTTCCCAACGCGCTCGCACACGGTGGCGGCGCAAGGCGGCATCAACGCGGCGCTGGGCAACATGCACCCCGACGACTGGCGCTGGCACTTCTACGACACGGTCAAGGGCGCCGACTGGCTGGGCGACCAGGACGCCATCCACTACATGACGCGCGAGGCGGTGCCGGCCGTGGTCGAGCTGGAGCGCTGGGGCATGCCGTTTTCGCGGACGAGCGACGACGACGGCGGAAATGGAGGAGGGGGGAGAATATACCAGCGCGCCATTGGCGGCCAGAGCCGTGATTATGGCCGTGGTGGCCAGGCGTTTCGTACCGCGTGCGTCGGTGATCGCACCGGGCATGCCATGGTGCACACGCTGTATGGGCAGTGCCTGAAGCACGGCGTGCGCTTCCTGATTGAGTGGTTTGCGCTGGACTTGATGGTGCTAGACGGGCGCGTCGTCGGCGTCACGGCGCTCAATCTAGAGGATGGCACGCTTCATCGTGTCTTTGCGCGCAATACGGTCGTGGCCACGGGAGGTATGTCCATCTGTTTGTTGGTTGTAGGTCAAAAGGGTCGTTTGCTGATTTTATTGTCACAGGGTACGGCCGAGCGTACTTTTCGGCCACGTCCGCGCATACAAGCACGGGCGACGGCAACGCCATGGTCGCGCGCGCCGGCTTCCCTTTGCAAGACATGGAATTCGTCCAGTTCCATCCCAGCGGCATATACGGCGCAGGCGTGCTCATCACCGAGGGTGCGCGCGGCGAAGGCGGCTACCTCCTCAACAACGAAGGAGAAAGATTCATGGAGCGCTACGCGCCCACCGCCAAAGACCTTGCATCGCGAGACGTCGTCGCGCGGTCCATGAACATCGAAATCCGCTCAGGCCGTGGCTGCGGCGCCGTCAAGGACCACATATATCTGCAACTGTCGCACCTCCCGCGCGAGACGATTCTCGAGCGCTTGCCCGGCATCGCAGAGACGGCGTCCATCTTTGCCGGCATCGACATCACGCGACAGCCCATTCCGGTCCTGCCTACTGTGCACTACTGCATGGGCGGCATCCCGACCAACTTCAAGGGCCAGGTTCTCGATGTTGGGCTGGATGGTGAGGAGAAGACGGTGCCAGGGCTGTACGCCGCGGGCGAAGCGGCCTGCGTGAGTGTCCACGGCGCCAACAGACTGGGCGCGAACTCGCTGCTCGACATTGTCGTGTTTGGACGGGCGTGTGCGCTCGACATTGTGTCTCGAGATGAAAGAGGGCCGCTCGACCACCCAGACGACATAGGCATGGACTCCATCGCCGACGTTTTCAAGATCCTATCTTCCGACGGCGACAAGCTGGCAGCCTCGATCCGCCACGACATGCAGACGGCGATGCAGGCCGACGCGTCCGTCTTTCGAGACGGGAAATCGTTGTCGGCTGGCCATGAGCGTATCCGCGCCGTGGAAAAGCTGTTCCGAGACCGCCTTTTGCTTTGCGACAGGAGCCTCATCTGGAACTCTGATCTCGTCGAGGCGCTCGAGACGCGCAACTTGCTCGCCAACGCCGTCATGACGGTTGCGAGCGGCGCGGCGCGGAAAGAGAGTCGCGGCAGCCATGCGCGGGAAGATTTTCCTCTTCGGGACGACCAGGCGTGGTTGGCCCACAGCGTGGGTTGGCAGAAGAGCCTGGGTGAGCCGGTGAAATTGGGTTCCCGACGCGTTACTTTTGATACTCTGAATCAGGAGGAGTGCGAGGTAAGTGGTGCTCCCTTTGAGGCAAGTCTCTCTGACCAATGCCAGACGGTGCCGCCTAAAACGAGGTCGTATTGATAGAGGACTTCGGATGGTCCCAGAGCATCTGTCTGTATGTGGCAGGTTGATCGACATTTCGTCAGCTCCAGAAGCCTGACGCAATGCAAAGACGTACCTGTTGCATGTGACGTAGACTCTGAATGTCCGTCTCGGACGTGGATGTTATGGAAAGTGCCACATCTCGCATTCCTGCTTCCTCTCGCCGGATGCTCTAAATCCTGAGACTGGGTAAGCGGAAAAACGGTGGATTTAGATCCCGTCTGAGACTCTGTAGGTTGCTAGGAATAGGAACAATGTACTCGAGACCTATAATTTGGTAACCGTGGTGGACCAGTAGCGGAAAGGCTTTGTTTGGTGCAAGCGGAGAGGAATTCAACGTTGGTTCTGGAATCTCCCGCTTTTTTCCCGATCCGTGAGGCGGGAAAGGTACTGGTCGAGCAATGTCGCCTTTCGCGGCTGTGACGCAGAGAGAGTGATTGTGGAATAGGTCACGGGTGTGGATTTGATCATGATTGACAGAGTGAAGGAGCCCAAGAATGATTCCCTAAGTTCCCCCATTTTCCGTTCCAACTCCACACAGTGGGTAGGACTTGAGGCATGAAGCGTTTGGTGGTCTTTCGGCTTAGAGAAATTCAGCAACTGCTCGCAGCCTGCATTCGACCTCCGCTGTTCCTCAATGTCCACGCAAAATTGTTTTTCTTGAGAAAGAGAGCAATTGAGACGGGAACGAACACCCCGATAGGCAGCAATGTTCTCTCAGATGTGCAAATCAATCTCACTGCTTCTCCACCTCCGCAACGGCCTTGGTCAGCACTGGTGCCAAATCCGGCTTCTCACCCGCAACCTTTGAGAGGCGCCTCGCCCACTCCTGCCACCGTTCTTGACAAAATCCTCTCCACTCCTTGTCCTTGAGGCTCTGTCCGGGCTTGGCCATCTTCCCATCAAACGCCTTCTCTTCCCTGCTCAGACTTCGGATCGACTCGGCCGCGTACTCGAGCCAGACGGCCGCAGCGTGCAGGGCGGTGGGGTCGGTCTCGACAGCGATTTTTGAGGTTTCAGGGTCTTCGAGCGCTTCGCGCAGGGTCCAGATGGCGTAGAGGGAAAAGTCGCACACGTTGGCAGCTGTGAGACGCGCGGCGAAGGCGTTGATATTTACCCACGATGCCTCGGTCTTGGTGCCTGTGCGTCATGGTTAGAGCGTGCTGCATGAAGGCACTGAGAATGGCGACTTACTCCGGTTCCATTTCTCCCGCATAGCAGGTCCGAAAAGAGGCAAATCTGTCCAGCTTTGTTGCTGGCCCCAGACTGTGCAGCACTTTCCATCATCCTTTGTGTTTTTGAGGTTCTTGATCACGTCAAGAAGGTACGCTTGCTGATCAGGCGCAGTCTGCTCTGCTGCGTCAAGAACTAGCTTCCAAAGCTTGTGCAGCGCCGCTTCGACAGCCTCTGTATCATCTTGAGAAGCGGCGATTTGGACAGGCAGGGCGAGAGCTGTTGCAAACGTCTCGTGGAGAGAATTGCTGCTAAGAAAGCGCGAGTAGACAGGATCTTTACTTGCCATGTTGACGGGATGGAGTAGACGCGATTGAGACGTGAGTTGAAGGCGATTGGAGCGAGAATTGAAGGGGAGGTTAGCAAACAGACGCCTAGGCAGTCGCAGAGGCACAATCCGGATGGTTACCGCCAGCCGGAGCCCACTCATGGAACGACGTCATGGGGACATGGAGGTTCAAGTCAGGTCGACGGCAAGCACCAGAGCTGGACGACGACAGTGGCGACATCCGACGGCTTCGACAGACGCTGAGGCCATGATCTAGTCGTGGACCCAATCACCGAAGCAAAGATAGGCTCGTGATTGAGAGGTGCAACCGTCGACGCGAGGAACAACGGAGCGAAGGAAACGCGCCTGCCGTTTCGGGCAAGGCTTGGCCGCTCCCTCCGCCGACGATCTTCTTCTTCTTCTTCTTCTTCTTTTTTTTTTTTTTTTTTTTTTTTTTGCGACACCATCCTCCAACTTCATCGGACATGCCGACGGTGCTTGTTGTGTCTCTGAGTGGCTGGTCCACGGCCAATTCATCTAGATGTCGGTCTCACATGGCCCATTTCTCATGCCGCCGCACTCCTCACCCCCTGGCCACCCCCTCTCGTCGCCTCAGCCACGCAGCGGGTGCCCTGAAGATCAGGTCTGCAACATGCACCTACCTATACGAGGAGTAGCAGGCTTTCGTATCTCCGGATCCATTGGAGATTGAGAAGGCCCCGTACTATCCCCAACATTACATCTTCCGTCTTGGACGACTTGTCCCACGGCCAGTTACTCCACCCCCCTCCGTCTAGCCGAGCACCATTTACTGATCTGCTGCGTGTGCACCGACGCTACCAGCGATTGTGCAGCGCTTGGCTGCCCTGCTTGTACGCCGCTTCCTATCTCGTGGGCGCGCCATTGGCCGCAGTGCCTTGACCGTGAAGATAGCACATGGCCCGATTCAGCAGCGCTCCTGGCAAACATGCTTGGTATGGTCCAAACCGTGTCACGACCTCTCTCGTCTCTCGTCTGTAGGCAGGGTGAATACGTCCTATATATTCACATTACTTCTCTCGTCCTTTGGAATGAATTGACACAAGCGTACCATCCACTCGTTTCCTGTGTGACTACCACATACCCACCAACCTCCGCACACACTGCCCGCCATGTCCATCCTCAAGACCCTCCTCCCCCTGGCCGCTGCCGTGCTGGCCTTCCCCCTGTCCGCCCTCGCCAACCCCGTGCCCGCTGAGCACCAGCTGGTCTCGCGCCAGTCGTCGACCACCTGCGGCTCGACGTCCTACAGCGCCAGCCAGCAGAGCGACGCCGTCAGCGCCGGCTGCTCCTACTTCGAGGCCGGCAACACCGTCGGCTCAAACGACTACCCCCACACCTACAACAACTACGAGGGCTTCGACTTTGTCGTCAGCGGCCCCTACCAGGAGTGGCCGCTCTTGACCTCGGGCACTTACAGCGGCGGTACGCACTTTCTTCCTTTCTTTTGTTGAAGTGTGACGCGCGATTCTGATTGTGACTGTCATAGGTTCTCCTGGTGCTGACCGTGTCGTTTTCAACTCCAACTGCGAGTGGGCTGGTACCATCACCCACACTGGCGCCAGCGGCAACAACTTTGTTGGCTGCTCTGGCACCAGCTAAGTGATTATTAAAGACATGGAGGCGTGAGGCAGTGGTGATCAGTCAGTGTTGCGAGAAACGCAAACAAATCAATCCAATCTGAGCATTTCGATGCTTGCCTATACCAACTCAATCTCTGTCTTTTCTACTCGCGCGCCGAGAATCCAAGCTTTGTGCTTACCCGAGATTGACTTCCTAATAGTCTTCTGAATACATTACAAGAGAAGAGGAGACAAAGTCAGCCATGTTGGGCCTTCGTTTCCCAAGACCCTGGCGTTTGTGGCCACATCGGCTGGATGCATCAGGAATGGCGACCAAGAGTCTTGCCGCCTGGCTTGGGCTCGTCGACATAAGACGTCTTTCTTCACTGGACAGTTGCGTAGAAAGAAAGAAAATCGAGAAGAAGAGTGTTTTGTTGGACGCAGATGATGACTGATATCAAAGAAAATATGGATATGGGATGAACGAGCAGGGGGAAGACTTTGGAGAGACAGGCTCGCAGAGGCACTTTATTTTCTTGCGGTCGAAATGACCCCAACCAATCGAAAGCAGTCGATGGACAAATGTATTGATGATGGATGCAGCCGAGTGATGTTGAAAAATGGTGGTGGTGGGACAGGACGAACGGGCTTGCCGCATTGGTAAGCTGGGGCCTCTTACTTTGCGTGGGATCTGATTGGCTGGTCGGCAAAACGTAATGACGATGGTGCGCAACGCCGCGGCTTATGACTACGGATTGCCATTCTAATCCTAAACGCTCCCGTCTTCACCTCACCGACCCTGAGCAACATCCATCGCCAACTGTCCCCGCATTGCTACCATCACTCCTCAAAATGTCGGTCACGCCTGCTGTGACCGCCGCCCTCGCCGCTGCACCTTCTATCTTCCGTTTCGCCACCTCATCATCGCTGGCTGCTGCTCGTCGATGCCCTCAATGCTTCCACTCGTGGTCTGCTGTTCGCCAGGCTCGCTACCTCCAGACTGCGACCGCATACCAGCCTCACCAGCTCCAGCTGCCGCCCGCGCCGCCGCGGTCCAAGGACATTGGGGACAGCACCCTCGTCGGCAACCAACCCGAAAGCGCCGAGAAGCGCCCTTCGCGAATGGCTGAACAGCGCTTTCAACCACCCGAACCCGTCCAAAACACCCGCAACACCCTTTCCACCTCTGAGACCGAGGCGCAACAGGCACAGACCACGGCTGCACCGAAGCCAGCCCCTTCGTCCAGGGAGAGGCAGAGTCGCTTCAAGTTTAAGCCGAAGAAGGCCGCCATGACGTTATCTCCTCGAGCCGTCTCCGCACTGCGCGAGCTGCTGGATGGCCCTGAGCCAAAGTTGATCAAAGTGGGGACTAAGTCCAAGGGCTGCTCCGGTCTCGCATACCACCTGCAGTACGTCGACAAGCCCGGCAAGTTTGACGACGTGGTCGAGCAAGACGGCGTCAAGGTCTTGATAGACTCCAAGGCCCTCATCCACATCCTCGGAAGCGAAATGGACTGGGTGGAGGACAAGCTTAGCCGGAGATTCGTCTTCAAAAACCCCAACATCAGTGAGTTTTTCCTACTGGCACTCTGACATTGTTTCTAACCAAATATTGCAGCGGAGCAATGTGGATGTGGAGAATCTTTTAGCGTCAACTAATCACGATCACCCAAGGACCCGTGGGTCCTCCTGCTTATGGCGTTGCATGGAAAGGCGTTGGGGGTAGCAGATACACTGCTTGGACGGTCTCGTGCATTTTTGGATACCACACTATCGCTTCTAGAATTTCCCTGGTTCGAAATCCACCACCCGGGCAGTCTGAATCAAGGGCCCCGCAAACTTGATAAAGTCCAAATGAGCCGGATCCTTTTCGATGTAATACCGACGGTCCTCGTCGCTCTCAATCTCGGACACGAAAATGTGGGTGACGCCGCCCTGGACACAGCTGTCAGGGAGGTGGAAGTGTCGAAGGATGATAAAGAAAGATACCTGGAGTCCCTCTGCGCTGCTCTCGCGACCACCGACAAACGACTTGATGTACGGTTTCTTTGTGGTCGGGTGGATGCACTTGTCCTTCAAGGCCAGAATTCGGCGGCAGACCTGGACAGCATTCAGAAGACAGTACATAGATGTATAGTACAGTAGAGTTGAATACACACATCGTCGACTTGCTCCTTGGGTACTTCTGGTTTGAAGCTGAATTGGATGATATGAATGATGGCCATGGTGATCGTGTTGTTAATGTTTATGCTCCCATAAGTAGCGGCGAGTCGAGGTAGTTAAGTACCTTAGTCTCTGGCGGACAAGTTCCGAGAGAGGGTCCACCCCGCCCTAGATACCTATTCATGACGTGTGTATGGAGATAGCCGGGTGACGCCGTGTATTCGTGTTACAGGCTTCCCGACTGGAGGTAGCTGCGTACACATTTTTGGCTGCGTCTTCAAAGTTTTATCGATCAGCTATCTGCGAGGAGACATTTCTACGAAGAGATGACCGAAATGATTGAAGAAGTTCAAGCTTTCACAATGTGTGGTTGAAGACCTGCAGGCCGAACTAGGACCCTGGCGGCCGACCGTCATAGCTTTCGGCATCCATGCATCATGACAACCGCCCACGCTCAATCGTCGACTACGACTCCCAACACCTTTGCAATGGCGGATGCCCTCCCGCCTGATCTCATCCTTATAGTTCGGTTCACAGCGTCAATACCAGACTTACCTTTACCGATCCACAACCCCAAGACTACGACCGCTCTCTCACTCAAGCAACTTATCCGCCAACATCTTCCCGCAACTCATGCCACAAGTCGACTGCGTCTGATTCACGCTGGCAAAGTCCTAGCTGACACTGCGCCGCTCTCATCGTCCCTCAATCTTGCTCCACCTCCTCCACCACGCGCCAAACCGCCTGATACCTCCACCAAAGACACCGGCAAAGGCAAAGGCAAAGGCAAAGAACGAGCCCACGATGCCACCATACCAGAACCACGAAAGTTGTACATCCACTGCTCAATCGGCGATACCCTCACATCGGCGCAGCTCACGGCCGAAAAGAATGATGCGGTGACCGCAGAAGCAGCCCTGACGGCCGCATTTGCATCCGGCGCACCGCGCCCCCGAGTCGGCAGCCTGACGGGAGCGGGGAGCAGCAGCGCTGCCGGAGGAGCTACACAAACTACAGCAGGAGATGCTACGAGCTCGACGACTGCCGCACCACAAGGCTTCGACCGCCTGCTCACCGCGGGCTTCACGGCTGCCGAGGTCGCCGCTCTGCGCAGCCAGTTTCGCGCCAACTTGTCGTTCACACATACGCCGGACACGATGCCCTCTGCGGCGGAGATGCGAGTGCTGGAGGATCGTTGGCTCGATAATGACAATGCAAATCGACCCGTGGGTGTAGGGGATGGAGCTGGAGGTGATGCCGGTGGAGATGCCGGTGGTGGTGGATGGGGTAGTGCGACGTGGTCAGACAACAGTGGATTGGATGATATGCTTTATGGAAACGTGGTGGGCTTCTTTTGGCCGCTTGGAGCACTGGGATGGGGATTCAGAGAGGAGGGAGTCTGGAGCAGGAGGCGGCAGATTGCCGTCTTGACGGGCTTTTTGCTCAACATCATCTTTGGCTTTCTGCGCTTAACGAGCTGAAGTCTTGGGCATTCCGTTTGATACCCGCTGCGCAGCAGCTTTTTCTATTGCAAAAGAGCATCCAACTTCTTGAGTATTATGCCTGTGGCCCACTCCAAGACCTTGCCCATGTCGCCCTCTGCATCCGTGGGCATACCGTTCACGTCTATCTTTTGGCACACTTCCTGATCCAACTCACCATCCACATCCCCGCCCTGGAAGAGGAAGTTATGGTCCTTGACATAGTTGGGCCACACGACATCGTCGACGTAGCCTGGAGGATCTTCCCAGAATCCCTCCAGCGTGATGTAGCCGCTCCTCGCCTCTCTGCGTTTCTTGGCCGTTGCATAAGAAGCGCGCAAAAACAGCCTCAAGTCAAATTGATCGCGGATTCCCATTTCTGCCATTTCTGAGGAGAAGAGCAAGAAGCCGTCGATGATGGCAATCTTCTTCGCGCCCCACTTGTCTTTCACAGACTCAAAGTATTGCCGCACTCTCTCCCGGCACTTGTCGAACACGGCGCTCGAGATGCCACACTCTCCCACAGCATTCTGGTCCTCCTTGCTGATAAAGTCTGGCGGCGGTGTCCCGTGAGCTTTGATATGTTCGAGGGCGTTTCGCAGCGGGGGGATGTCAATGGCGTCCAGGCAGTCCCAGTCTTGCACTCCGGCGCTGGTGACGGGAATCTGCGAGTCGTGCTTATAAAAGTCGTCCAGGTGCAAAATGTACGCCGACGGCAGGATTTCACGGAGCAGCCGTGCAAGCGTGGTCTTGCCGCTCGAGGAGGGCCCGGAGAGCGCAAGGAGGAAGGCTGGCTGTTCGGCGGAGGCCATTGACGACAGAATTGGGGAGCAGAGCGTGGTGGTGTTGAGTTGCTGCGGCCGGGGACCCCACGCGGCGATGACGACTGTTGTCGGCGCTGTGGACCCTTATTAGCCGATCGATGCCTTGTCGCGGCAATCATTCAACACCACCGTCTCTTTACACCAGACGTCCTGCCCCATAGGCCCCCGCCATGGAGCCCTCGCCCTTGACCCAGCAGTCTCGCCCGGAAACCTTTACGCCAAAGATTGTCCAGCTCTACGAAGTCTTGTTCACCGAGCAAGATGACGAGCCCGAGTTCTCGGAGGGCTTCTGGCAGGAGTTCTTCCTCCTCAAGCCTGATCCACCCCGGTTGCGACGCGTTTTGGGTCACCTGAGCGCCGACGCCATGCTCCATTTCCAGGTACCTTCTCTGGACTTGCGCGCTTGTCAACATTCTCACATTCTCTCCAGGTCCCTGCCCAACAGCTCTTTTCCCGCGCCATCGCCCGCATAAAGAACGCCCAAAGCCCCTCGGACGAAATCGCCCTCGATGTAAGCTGCGCATTCACTCTCTACAAACCGACTGCCGACTCACATATCAGACTTTGACAGTCTTTCTAGGCTCCGTGTTGAGCAAAAAGTACACGAATCCTAGCTCCGACATTCTCTCCGTGCTCGCGGGGTTGGACAATGCGGACGTGGTGCTGCCAGAGTTGGTGGGCGCGCTGGACACAATTATCCGCAGCGGTCGCAGTAGTACGTACGAAGTGCCCGTCCTGTTGCTCTAGCTAATGCAAGTGCAGTGGAGATCCGCCGCAAGGCCATCAGGGTCGGACTGTCCATCACGTCGGGAGCGTACTCGACTGGGCTGATTTCATACTTCACGCACCGCGATCTTTTCCCATCCCTCATGAAGGTTTGTACGGATTTCATGTCATGGAAGCTTGCTAACGGGGCGCAGTTTGTCCAAGATTCGGAATCATCCACCGAAATACTTGATCCCTTTATCCTCCTCGGGCTGCTGGTCAACTACAACAAGTTCGAGTTCCAGAATCCATACAGACTCCGCCTTGACGACTTTGTCAATGACATGGCAATCAAGAAGACGGTCCATTGTGTAGGCAACACGTGTCGGGACGCTAGGGACAAGTACGTTGCCGTCCAAGATGATCTTCCAGAGGGCTGGTCACTTGGTAGCGCTATTGGTTACCTGACAGGATCCAACAAAAAGTCGTCGGTCCCTGAAGACGAAGCCCAGAAGTTGCTCGCAGCATTGTAAGTTGATTAGGTGACCAAGTAAATGCCCTCGTACTGATGCAAGCAGACCTGGAGCAGAGGCCGCCATTCTCCTGTCAACTTACGACTTCGCCAACGCCAACAAACTCTTTTGCTTTAATCTCGTCACGCAGCCCGCGGCGAGCAAGACTGACGTTTCACCCATTAGCGCATTTCTCTCTTTCACTTCGTACATTTTTCAGCATGCTCATCGGTCTCCAAGGACGGCGCTATATACCCATGTGAACCTTTTCATACTCCATATCATCATCGAAGACCCTCAACTCGCCAAGCGCATCTGCAGCGACGAGAGCAAGACACCGGTGCGACTCTGCAGGCAGAGACAACCGTTTTTGCCGCTGCCCAAGGGAGATCGGACCATTGCTGCTACAATTCTGGACATCATGGTTGACGGAATGAATCATAACCTGAGGCGTCGTCTTGACACGGAGTTCTACATGTGAGTCTCCTTGGACTCCTGTTTTGTTCGCAGCTAATCTTGCAGCTTATGCGTGGGTGTAATATTGCGGCTCATTTCATTCCTGGGACGATCTCGGGTTCGATTTGGTAAATCTTTGTTAATGCCTCCTTGACACATGCTCACATGTAAATAGTGTACCACTGGTCGGAACTCTGGCGCTCGCTGCTGTCCTTTACCCGCTTTCTCACGACATATGCCAAGGACATCAAGACTCTGCACCAGTACTCCCGTCTGATTGATGACACAGTCAACTTGATTGCCTTGTCCTTGTCGACGGGAGAGACTTTCCTTCCCGACGCGGCAGCATATGACGATCTGTTTTACAAACTCGTCGAGACTGGTGACATTCTCACAAAGTTCCGTGACGCGTACGATCTGTCAAAGCACCAGTCGTCAAGCTCGATCGAGACCCTCATCAGCGTGTCGAGTCATTACTACGAGTTGTTGCAGGGCGACGAGAAGGGCAAGGTCAAGAGCAAAAACTTGAGCCCGAGAGAGGTCAGCAAAGTCATCAAGCAGGGCTACGAGACGCTCTCGATCCAAGCCAAGGAGGGCTTGGACCACTGGGAGCGGTTCAGAGAGGCAGACCACAAGGGCGTCCTCAAGAGAGTGGCCAGGCGTGCCGTGGAAGACGCGAGGGTGCTAGTCGCTGATCAGTGAGTTGTTCATGCTGTATATGTCTCTAATTCTGTGGACTGTGTAAATACATAGGGTTGAAAATTTTCCCTCGAGACTGGTTCTTTGACGATTCCCATCAATCTTTGGTCATGTTGCGCTTTTGAAGGGGTTGGGTCTGAGTTTTGGTACCATGGTTGAATGTCTTCAGTCTTTTCCTTGTCAATACCCAACATTCGCGCAGGCTCTTTGCAACTTGAGAATTGCAGACTTTTCGCCTCAAGATTCACTAACCTTGGCTCTACAGCCCAACTCTGACATTACAGATGCGACTTCGAGGAGTGTTGGGGCTTGAACTTTGGTCTGGACATCAAGTTGCTACTCCATGGTGATCTTGGGTGACTCAAAGATTGAGAAATCTGATGGGGAGCTAGCTGTCCCTTTTCCTACAAAAGCCCGCCCTGCCTGCAGGAATTCTTTCTTCGGCCGTTGTATTCCCTCCCCTGAATCCAGTTTCGACGGACACGCTCCGCCTTGGAAATTGCCAATTCCGCATAACTACACAGCCGCGAAGTCTGCTGAGACTACAGTCCTACAGTGAGACTCTCCTCCTGATCTATTCTGCGCTTCTTCTCCCTCTCACTTACCCCTGTTAGTTGACCATGCAGTCTCCTCCGATCCACCAACGATGGGACAAAACCTCCGACATCAGAATCGGCAAATCCTTCAACACCAAACAACTCCTGCGCAGAAAACTCGATCAAATCAACCATAGCCCATACATCAGCCCGGCCGCGCCCTCAGTACTACCCCTTCGCATCGACGAGGATGAGCAAAGGCGACTCTTCAACCCATACCCCTGCGGCGTCTGCAGTCGCGACTGCAGCGCTTACAGCGTGGAGTGCGCGGAATCCTCGAGCACCATGCCGGCCGTGCCGCCCAGAGACACATTCTCCCTGTCGGACGCCTGCCCAGAGCTTGGAGGCGCCCATGGCTACGTCGAACTGTTGAAGCACACGAAGATTTCGCTCCAATTCTGGCCGTTCTTCGCGCGCGCGCTGGGCAAGGCGGGCATCAATCCGTTCCTTCTGACTACTCGCGATCGCCTCGTCGCGTATGTGCTGTGGGAGGCGATGATGTCGCCGGACTTGCCCGGGTTAGGCTTTGCCCCTGGTGTCAGCAGGGCGGGTGGCACGCTTTTGTTTTTGGATATGACGGATCCGATGAGGGCACCCATCGAGGTGCATTTCTTTGATTTCGTGAGAAAGCTCCTGGAAAAGTTTGCGGAGGCCGAGCGTTGGCATCACAGGCAGATGGCCTTACGGGCCGCTGTGCAGCGGTGGGAGCAGTGGGAGCGGGAGAACAGGTCGATGGGCCAGGAATCGAACGCGCAAGAAGAGGAAGAGGAAGGGAAGGGAAGCAAGAAACAAGAAGACGATGCCATTTCTTTCTCGTGGATCACCACGGAGTGTTCTTCGGGAGCCACGGACAATTCCTCGGAATCATCAGAGGAAGAAATCGACTACGGTGACTACCTCCCACCCCGCGATCCTATCGTTCTTCGCGCCAAGTGGTGTGCGCTTTCCGGCCTCTGGGACATGGGAAACCCGTATCGCAATCCGAAGTACCGGGTCTTCCTCAACAACGAGTGGCACGTCGCCGTGCCACATCTGGCCAAATTGGAGGAGGAATATGCAATGCGGCGCGCATGGGTCGCGGAGATGAAGAGGCAGCACGATATGGCGTTGGCGGCGGTGAAGCTAGACAAGGAGAAAGGCAAGGGCCGCCTCATCGAAGTCGAATCTGAGGACGAGCAGTATGACGGCGAAGAAGAGTCTGATTCTTCGGGCAGTATTATTGGTTCTCGCAGCTCGGGCTGGGACAGCATCAAGAGCTGGTCCAACGCTATCCGGAATCTCTTCAGCAATGAGGAGGAGTCGTCGCTGGAAGATGCTGACGCGGCGCTCAAGAAGAGGGACGGGGTTGTCAGGAGGTTTTGGAACTCGCTGGATAACTTGTGCGGTGCGAAAGATGAGATGGACGAGAAGGATGAGTGATCGCAGATTGATTTTACCCAGTCCTTCTTGACGAATTTCTTCGTTTTTTCCTTTCCACATATGCTGGAATTCGGGATTTCGTTCCATTTTTGAATTTTTTTCTATGTTCTGAACCCTTCATTGAATTGAATTGCTGTTCGAGTGGAAGCCTTACAATGAAGCGACTACCTAGTACATTATCGAGATTCTGCATCTGTGTTTCAAAAGGGACAGGTGGAAATTTTCATGTCCATCAAAATAGCTTCTGATCCCCCATGTGAAAGTAGAATCACCTGCCAGGAATTGGGACGAGCGCGGTGGGACAAAAGCATTCAAAATGCGTGGCCGATTCTGCTGCGGTTTCCAGTGTCTTTACAAACCTTATTCCGCCTGAAACCCTGGGATTCCAGTCTACGGAGTGTTTCGAAACGTCTGTGGTACGCTCTTGAGAGTCGCCTTCAGGACATGTGGTCTGGAAACATCAGGTTCAAATCAGATGCTGTGCTTGAGGTCAAGTCATGACATCTATTGTGTTTGGGATTTGCTCGGGCGCGTTGCGTCTTCTTTTGATGCTTGCTTTTTCAAAATCAGCACAGCATTGGCCAAGCCGGGACGATTGCGAAGTTCTTGGTGGAGGATGTTTTCCGGTTCTTGACCAGTATTCGAAGACTTGAGTGAGGAACGCGAGGACATCGTATCGCGATGATCAACCTACTCTGGCGCTCAGTCAAAGGAAAGTCACATCGTTCCCTGCAAAGTGATGCTGAGAACCCTTTTGCCTACTTGTTCTTCGAACAACTGGTTCTATGATCAGCAATTGACCGGTTTCACACCTCAGCAAAGGGGAGATGAACGGACGATAAGTCAGCCAGAGTAGAATGCCTCCGGGACTATAGGCGCTCGTGCAAGGCAGCGTCATCGTGAAGGCTTGAGAAGTAGGACCCAGGACGTGGCTGCCACTGCTACCACCGGCAAAGCAGAAACAGTGCCACTTCATCTTAATCGACCATGGAACCAAAAATGACCATCTCCGCCATCTTTAGACAGGGAGAGAGCCAAGGCTGCGAGGTATTTCCATCACAGCACTTTCATAAGCGTGGTGGCATCGACCTGAGGCTTTGAGTTGCACACTGACACCACCACCCGCCCTGACCGGTGCCATTTGTTCAACTACAACAGCACCGCCACTACACCCACAATACAGAGCCCGCACCACGCAAGCCCTCCCACCTGCACATCATTCCATGCTCTTGACCAAGTTTCAATGCCATGTAGTGCACGCGTTCCGTGACGTTTCAAGGCAGAGCGCCCCCACACGCCCTGCGCATCGGCAGCGAGGCGTCGCGTCGAGTCTGCACATCACCGCCATGCAGGTTGTCATCTGCGGCTCGCAAAGAAACCAGCGGGAGCAGGATATGTCGTGAGGCTGGCCGCCGCATTCGTTCGAAAGTGTCCGGGATCGCCACGCGTCGCCAGCGCTTGCGTCAATCGACGAATCACCACGAAAAGACCTGCCTCTACATAAGGACGCGGTCGCACGCGCACCAAGCGACTTCTCCAGCCGCAAAGCCAACTTTTGAAAACTGGGTAGATGAGATCGTCCGCAGATAGATGCGCTCCATGCGCTGCCGACGACGCAAACACCGGCCGGCAAACCGAGGGTGACATGAGAACGATGCTTTCGACGCCGAGTGCGGAGGGATTCAAATCTGACTGCCGGCAGCAACAGCAAAAGTATCAACCTATCCGCTTGCAAGTACCGTGTGCTGTGCAGAGAAGCAATACTTGATCAATAGAGCTGCAAGATGCTGGGGCGTGGCGCAGAATCGCTAGCGCATCGAAGGATTACAACACACCGCGCGATTCGGTACATATGGGCGAAAATGGTCCAAGTATCGGATGGTGCGGATAAGACGGACGCGTGCGTTTTTGTTATGGCAGGGTCTGGATATCTGGTGTGAAGCTTCAATGATTGGTCGGTGGAGCTGCCAGCGGCAGGTGGATCTGCATCCGCTTTTTGAGCCCCGAGGTACATCTGGGTGGACCTGGCTGAGCTGAATGTTCTATGCATGTCCAATCATGGCATGGGAAAGGGCAATGACTTTGCCGCCGTGGACCGAGAAGCAAAGGATGTGTTCCCATCTTCAACTTTGCAGCTCCAACTTCAGTTTTCTTTGCCAGGTGCAACGACCCTCCACTTGTACCACAAGCTGTACATCCAAGTTCCCCACAGACCAGCACAACGACACTTGTGCACCGTGACGATCAAGAGTCGACGTAGAAACGTAGTGGGCAAACCTGAGCAAGGGCCTGGACAGAGCATGAATCTGGCCCAGCGTCGGGATCGCCACTGGCACCCAATTCAGACCAGACCACCTGCGAGACGGCTTTTTGCACGCGCTTCGACCTGCAGCGGAGGAAAGTGAAGGACAGCCCAGACGTTGAAGTGCAACGGAGATGCAGCACAGCGTAGATCGGGAGAAGTGGGATGTATGTTGCTGAGTGGGTCTGTCCAACAACAAAGGCAAAGACAAGGAATGCCTCGAAAAGCAGCAGCCAGAGATGGAACGAGGCGAGCAAGCAGACTCCTGGATCAGACTGGAGGTCAAACATTCGACCTGACCAAAAAGACCAGGTTGGCCATGCGAAAGCTGGTTCCAGGAGTCGTGGCTGGTGTCACGGTACGTTCCCATGTGGCCAGGCGGTGCGGTGCGCGCAGCTGTCGCAAGCTGCACCAGCGATCAGGGCTGGAGGATGGCGCGCATCGGGAGTTTCCCGCGACGACTGCGACGGCGTGCCAAAGGTGAACAACATGGTCGCCGACTATTGAGGTGCGCTCAGTAGTTGCTGAGAAGCTTATGAGCTTATTTTTCGAACAACCTTGTTCCCGCCACGCCGGAAACTTTGTTCAGATCTCGAGCTCCCAAGAAACGGGACGGCGCCTCCCGTCGACTTTGAGTTGAGCTTGATTCGACTCGTCTTGTCACAAGAACATCTCACCACTCTGACAGCAAAAACACTTGATCTGCCTTCTGCTACTCTTCCTGCAGCTCTGCCGGTAGCTCGACATCCATGCGGAACTTTCGCTGCTGCCTCCGCCCGCATGCTGATTGGATTGCTGCATCTTGTTGGGCTGCAGTGCCACCATCCCAGCCCTTCGCCGTTGGACGAATGCTGTACAAGCAGCTCTCCACTCTTGGCGCCATCTTTCAATGCATCTAGGAGTAGCTCGCCATTTTTAGGATTCCTCTGGTTCTGTCCAATCAAGCGAGCACACTTCTGGTCGTTGTCGACGAAGAGGAAAAAAAGGTCCTTCTAACGCTCCGTTCCTGTTTTACGCATATTCGACCCTAACCATGCATACCGGCCCCTGGAGCCTACAGGATCCCTGATGGTCCAATGCACGAGGTGCGTCGACTGACACGATACCATGCAGCCGCGGCCGTTGACTAAATCTGTGGCTGAAAAGAAAACCAATATTGTTCCATACGCACGCTTATCAAACGCATGGCTGGACTGGTCAATTAGTTACATTAGAATGCCGCAAGAAGCGATACATCTTGAAGTAGCCGCTTTCGGGTCTCAACGACATGACGCGCCGCTGGACTACATGAGAACCCCGCCGTTCCTACCCCGTGGTATATCGATGGACCGTAGAATCGTGAAGGAAGAAAAAATGGACAGCGAAGCAAAACACCGGCGTCAAAGGCCGTCAAAAATGAATCAGGAAGTGTCGAAAACCAAACACCGACTCGCTGTTGCCTTTTACGCAACCAAAAACAAAACAATCGCCATGGTCAAAGCGATGCTTGGTTGCAATGAAGATGCGGCACCCTTGTGGTGTCCGCTCCCGCTCCCGGAGTTCTTGGGAGGAGTCCAAACCTCGTGGTTGACATTCATCTCAAGATGAGACACGATAAACGAGATGTTTTGGTTCTCAGCCGAATGCATCGTTTCAGATCCAAACTGCAAACGGCCGAGATACATCTTGTCGGATATGGAGCCGTCCTTGACGAGGTAGTCGACAAGAGGGTACAGGTCCGTACTCAACTTCGTCTGGTTCTGGTTCGGCACCCAGGAGTATACAGTCTGGCCATTGGCATTGTAGCCCTTGTACAGCGTGCTGGTCGACGACGTTAGTATAGGGGCATGCTAAGAATACGCGACCATAAGGCGCTTGGGGGGCCTGAGGGAGGCTTCTTCAGGCGCACGAGGCGACTTACTAGTTGACGGCGGATAGCTCACGGATGGGAGGGTCTGCTGAAATGGTGTCCCAGCCGAGCGGCTTCAGGTTACCATATGCAGATTGCCAGACCATGACTTCGGTCGTGGCGCCAGACGCGTTAGACGACTTCAGCGGGTCGTCGTCCAGGAACATGTCCAGGGCAACGTCGGCGACGGTGTCGAGAGACGCCAGCAAGGTTGAGTTGGTCTCGGTGTCATCAGAAGGAGAAGGGACTATTGCCCAAGACGCATCAATGGTGATGGACGTCAGGTTGGACACCACTACGGGCATTACATTGGAATTCAAGATGACACTGGGGAACGAGTGGACCTGAAACGAGGAGTCGTAAGCTGCCTGACTTGGACACACAAAACACGTATAAAGTAGGCTGTCTTACCTCTGTGCGGTTTCCAAACCACCTCCAGGTCGCGTTGAAAGCCGTCGCGTTGTCATCTTTGCTGCCGAGTTCGGACTGTACACGTTGGAGGTCAGCAGAGGGAACTCGACCCTGGTACAGGACGGGCGGGCGGCAACGAACAGTCACGCATTGCAAACCGGAGCCGTCGTTGCCCCACTGATTGGAGAGGATTGTGTAGCGTAGCGACGTCGTGTTGACAGCAGACTCGGGACTGCACATGGTGTCCGTCTCTTCATCATCGGCGACGACTGCCAGTGGCCACGCCAGCAGGGCCGCGACCAGCGCGGCGGCCCACGCGCCACGCATAGTTCGATGCATGCCAAACGGAGACGGTCAAGGCAGGCCAGGGCGGGAATGTTTTGCAGGAGAAGTGTTTTTGAATTCAGTCACATACGGCAATAGATGGGGCGACTGGACGAGGGGGTGTAGAGGGAAAAGGCTCTCGGTCCTGACCTGGGAGGGGGCGGGGGGCACACTTCGCCGAGAGCCGTCAAGCTGCCTGGGCAGCAAGCAAAAAGGTTGCTCGGCCGGCATTAGCAAAGCAGCGGCGGGCATTGGCGGTCGTGAAAGCCGTGGCAGGGAGCGCACGATGCAGACAGACTACCTACCTTACGCTCGCGCCGGACCGGCTTGCCAGCGAACAAACGGGAGGCCGAAAAGTGGGAGTCCCCGGTCTGAACAGTACGAGGCCGAACTGGGGGGCCCCTGGCGGTTGCACCTTGGCCCCGTCCTGTTCCTGAGAGCTGCACCTCGCCATCGAATCGCTGGCGGCAGCAGACGACCGTCTCGTGCTCGCCATCCGCCGCCTGTGGCCGTGTTGTCGCTCGGCTGGGCCGCCCTGAGGCCAGCGCCACAGGATTTTCTTTCTCGTTTAAACTTTGGCCACTGCGTGCAGCTCGCCGGACGACCGAGGACGCACGGAAACACGAAACAAGACGACTGGAAGGAGAGAAGAAGAGGAAATTGATGGCAGGGCAGCATCTCGTGTTACATGGACGGGCGCTTCGTCGTTTGTGCGATAGGGCTATGGCGCGCAGCGGAGGCCTGATGAGAGACGAGACGGAGCGGCGAGCGAGCGAGCAGGACGACGTCAAAAATAGGACGCAAGCAAGCGAAGCGACAGATGCGGTGATCAATCGCGGATTCGCGGCGTTTCCAGCAACTGAACGGGATGTGTCGTGTGCGCTCCGTGTGTTGCTGTCGCACAGCACAGGCTCTCTGGACGTCGTTGCGGTTGACGACGTCGGCCAATCACACGCAGCTCACGTGACTCGACCCTCTGCCTCACCACCACACGCGGCGTAACCTCCATCATGCACCTTGTCCTCTGCTCGTCGTCGCCCGCCACCCCCCTGGTCTGCCCCACTCATTTTCTATCCACGCCGTGACGCCCGGCCTGGTACAGTTTTTTTTTTTTTTCCCCTCTTGCTGCCACCTACCGTCTGCGGCGCATTTGCCGCACCGCCTCACCCACATTCGTTTGGCGATTCCACGCGCTCTGCCCCATTCAGTCTGTTTGCAAGCCCCTCACTGACTGCCTCCCAGTTCTTCTTGCATGTCATGCGCTATCAAGTCTCAGCAGGGCTACCTGCCCTCGAGGGCGATCATCGCCTGTACCAGCGTCTTTGTGCATGGTTCTTGATAAGGCCGTCAGAATCGTGTTCGGCGGAGTTGCCGCCTCTTGCATGAATCCTTGCCGCCGCTCTCTTGCGCGGGAGATGTCCGAACCGAACTGGGTTATGGGCACAAATTTAGACACTGTTACGATGATTGCTCCACGACCATCTGCACAGCCAGAGGCGCGGCCACGGGCAAGACCCACGCAAGACGCATGCTCCGAGCCCATCTCCCTTTCACTGCTGTATATCAGTCGACCGATTCTCTGCTCCACCGCAACTTGTCTCGCCTCTCCCACTGCTACGCTGGTCTTGACGCTAGCTCCACCCCACACTCGTTCATTTAATACTGCTCGTTGCTGGTTTGTCACTGTCCTCCTCACGCTCGTTCAGTCTCTCCATCAACCATGGCCTCCAATGAAGAGAGGCGGTATGGCGACTACTCGCCGCCCATGAGTCCCCTGCCCAGTCCCGGCTTGTCAGGGTACCATCTGGAATCTGCCTGCCAATCCACCGATCGCTTGTCCTCGCCATCCGTAGAACTTCTTGGCCGCAACGAAAGAGGATTCGAATCCTCCGAGGGCCTTCCACGTCCACCTCAGGCCATCTACTCCCGTGGTGACAATGCTACCTACTCGACCATTTCCTACTCCACCATAAACGGCACCACTGCCTGTCCCACGCCAACACCGTACGGGGAAGATGACGACTACTCGTCCATAGAAAACATCAAGAAGGGAAGGGAGTATGAAAAGGTACGTCTCTGAACCCAAGTATCTGGACCGTACTAATCCTCGTAGAACCCCTTTGACAGTGACTCGGAAGTCCAAAACACTTTCGCCGTGAGATTCGACGACTCCCAGTATCAATCCGAAAGACTGCACAAGCACGACGACATCGACCTTATGCCGCGCTGGAAGCGAGTAATCAACCATTTCAGTCCGATCACTACTTTGATGGCCGTCGGTGCCTACTATCTTTACTTTGCTTTCCGTATTTACTGTACCATTATGGCCCAAAAGAAGTACGACAAGGTCTACGTCATGGCCTGGGTCTTCATCGCTGCCGAAGCCTGCGTTTCTTGTAAGTTCAAAATTCCTCGCTTCGTGCTCTCGCTAATCATGCAGGCCCTGCTTTCTTCCATCAAATGTGGCAACTTCTTCATGTCAAGGGCCGCCAACGTCCCAAGTTGAGGCTTGTCGGTGACATCGTTCCTACGGTCGACGTATTCGTCACTTGCTGCAAGGAAGACGTCGACGTCGTCCTCGATACCACTAGGGCTGCAGCCACTGTCGATTACCCGCAGGACCGTTTCCGCGTTGTCGTCCTCGATGACGGCGCTGACCCCGAACTCAAGGAGGCCGTGGAGAATCTCAGCTGCGAATACCCTAACGTCTACTACTTTGCACGCATCAAGATCAAGGGTGTCCCGCATCACGCCAAGGCCGGAAATTTGATTGGCGGTACTGAATTCGTTACCAAGCTTCCGGGCGGATGTGGAGAATTCATTGCAGCTCTCGACGCTGACATGATTCCCGAACCTGACTGGCTTCGCTCGATTATGGCCCATATGGTGGCCGACCCGAAGATGGCCCTTGTCTGCCCACCGCAAGTATGTTGCTGCATGCGTTGTGTAACGTGCGACACGAGCTCACATATTTTTAGATGTTCTACAACGTTCCCGAAAATGACCCGCTCGTCCAAAGTCTTGACGGCTTCATCCACGTCATGGAGCCCACCAAGGACGCCGCTGGTGTTGCGTGGTGCACTGGCTCCGGATACGCAATTCGTCGTTCAGCTCTCGAGAACATTGGCGGCTGGCCTACGGGGTCGCTCGCCGAGGATGTCTGCACCAGTTCGATGCTTCTCGGCGCCGGCTGGAAGACCGCTTACGTGCATGAGCGTTTGCAATTTGGAACTGTTCCCGATACCATTATCGGCCATCTCAAGCAGCGCACCCGCTGGACTCTTGGAACGCTGCAAACTGCTGTCAAGCTTCGGTTCTGCATTTTTGGCAAGGAGATTCGACAAATGACCTTTCTACAACGTCTTTCCGGATTCATCTTCACCATCGACGCCTTCTTCAAGATTTTCTTCGTCATTTCTCTTATTACTATTCCCACGGTCCTCATCAGCGGTGGTAACCTCGTTGCCTACACCAACACCGAGCAGCTTCGCTGGCAAACTCGCCTTTGCTTCATCTATCTCATCACTACACGCATCAACGAGTGGGTTACCTACATTCCTTCTGGATACAGGCTGGGCCAGCGTGAGATCGGAGCCATGATGTGGATGGCGCCTTTCCACACGCTCACCATCATCCGGTCCTTCATTTTGCCCACCTGGCTCGGTGGCAAGACCCAGGGCTTCACCTCTTCTGGTTCCATCAAGGACGAGATGAATGAGCGCGACCCTGCTACTCGCGCTCCCATGTGGCGCCGTCTCAAGGTTGTCATCTGGGACTGCAAGTGCTACCTGCATATTCTCTTCGTTCTCTACGTCCTGGCTGCTGTCGGTCTCTCCACCTACCACGGCGTTGAAGAGACGCGTGGAGATTCGGACTCCACCCGCTCGCTCCTCATCTATCTCCTGACGCACGCTCTCTGGCCCCCGGTCCTGTGGCTTACCTGCATTGCCGCCTGCTGCGAGCCCATCCGCTATGCCCTCTTCCCTCCTAGCATGCCTGATCGCGAGGAGCTCCTCGAACGCGACCCCAAGACGGGCGTTGCGCACCCCAAGGAAATGTACAAGAAGCAGCGCTGGGGTCCTCGCGTCCTGTGGCGCGAGGGACAGTACACTCTGTGCACAGCATTCACAGCATTCATCTTTGCTACCAGCTTTTTCTTCCTATAGACGGTTCTTTCTACTAGTTGGAGCGACGGGCGGACGGTTGCAGCATCAGCATTTTCCTTTGAATTTAATGGCCACCAAGCAAATACCTGCCTGCCTATGCGGTGGCCGCAGGCACCCTTTTCATGACATCACCTAATGCAGAGCGGGAGTGTGGAAAAACAGGGCGGCGGAGAGGAGCTTCATACCCAACTGTATATTACAAACATCTAGACCTGTTATCACAATTGATGCACACATGATTTATTCGCGCACTTTGGACATGAGACTGACAGCCGACACGTTCCTTTGCGCAAGCCAGTTGCCTTTTTGCGCAAGCCAACGGCTGCACGTTCCCAGCACTGCGTCAATAAATAGAATGGATACACCAATTGCCTTATCAGTCGTGTTGGTGGCGACCATCATTTCGGTTTCCCCTAAATTGCAGAGACAAGAGGGCATCGAAAGAATTGGCTGTCCACGCGCCGCAGCGCACAATCGGTACACCGGAACAAGTACCTTGTCGCTCACGCGAGGAGCCAGTAAGCGACGCCTTGATTGCTCGCGCATGCGCATGACGTGGAGGGGGGCGTCTAAGTCTTGGAGTCGCCTTGAACCTGATCGAGAAGGCCATCATATCCACAATGGCGTGCGGATCGGATTGATGCGTAACTCTGTTGCGCTTAACCTTCAGATCAAGCTTGAAGATTTGCTCTTGGCTGTGGCTGCCTTGCTGACTCGTAGGATGCAGCCCCAACGGCGATACATTTCTTGGCTTGGACCTCAGGCCCAACGGCGACTTGACAGGATGTCGAGCAAATCCGGCCCCATGGCAAAGCAACCGGGATCCAATGGTCAGCGAGCCTATACGCCGTTGCAGGTTGGATGGCCGCGTGGAAGATGCTCGGATCGAGCAAGTATGGCCTGTTGGCTTTCGATCCACAAATCTAAGCGCCAAAGCAGGCAGCTGCCGCAAGTGGGTGTTGAAGCGTGTGTCAACCGAGTTGACTGCAGGCATCACATTTCCAGGCCCTGGTCAGGCAGAAATCAAGTTGAATTCAAACAGACTGTCTTGTCTCGGACCCCTTGACGTCCTCCTCCTGCCGCGGCGTGGTCCACCGCCAAAACTCGCGCGTCAGGTCCAACTGCGACGCGGTGAAGGCTTCGGTGTTGGAAACAATCACCTCCACATCGGTTGTCACTTCGATCGAGCGCGAGTCCACCTCCTTTTTGTCGTCAATCGACTCGATGTCGCAACTCCACGAGTCAACGCTGTGCATCGACTTTTCAGAGCTGCTCCAGAACCAGCCCTCCGAGTCTCGAAAGATGCGTCGTGAAAGGGTGCGCGCGAGGCCGCGCGACGTCGGACCGTACCAGCTTATGCGTCCGCCCATGACACTAGGGGATCCGCGGGTGGTCTTTGTGCGGTCCAGGAAAAGCGGCCAGATGACGGGGACATTAATGACGATGACAGTCACGAATGTTTCACGGGCGACCCAGTTGATTGAGACGACGAGATTCTCAATGGACTTGAGGCCGAGGGTACCGCGGAGCAGGGCGCAAATGGTGATGAAAAAGGACGACGAGAGTAGCAGGGCTAATGTTGCTTTTCTGCGGAACGGCAGCTTGGCTTCGCGGATGATTGTAATCGGAATGAAGACCAGGCCGATCTCGTTGGCAATGTTGAGCACCATCAGCGTGATGAGCGACGAGGAAACCTTTGTGCACTGGTCGCCGGCGTACGGATCGATTTCCCAGTTATGTTGGATGGGAGTGCAGCGGCAAAACTTGAAGTGTGAGTGCTTGCCGACCACGAGTGTCTTTCAAACTCACAATTTGAATGACCACTGCCACCCACGACATGGAGCAAACAATGGCCATGTATTTGACATACTGCTGCTGCCACAGCCCGACGCTGGGAAATTCAGTAAGTTTCCCTACACCGGCGGCTTGGACTCACGTGAGACGATAGTAGTAGCCCAATACGGTGCCTTTCAAAGTCCAAATCAAGGTCACGTAGATAAACCAAGCGGCGAATAGGGCCTTGGAACCCTTTTCGAGCGAGCTGCTATCCGCGGGGCTCAAACTTTGCGCGGTCGACGCGTCGAGGCCAACAAAGGTTCCTTTGGTTGCTATTGAAAATCAGTCATGCTCCAGTTCCCAAGGAAAGTCACTGACCGATGTATTGCTCCAGCGCCGGATCGATGGTCCACAAGACGACCGAAATCGCCGCGAACAAGTCGTCCCAAGATAGGTGAGCCTCACCGACCTTCCAGCGTGCGACGAATCCCATCGCCATCACGAGGAGACCTATGACATACTCGACCCAAATCTCCACGACGATGCTTTTGTGATGGTCGAGCATTTTGCGTGCCTCATCGGAAAGCGTGTTATTAGACAGGTGCAAGCAGTGGGTAACGGCGCAAAATGTGTCAACTGTCAATGGCTGCGCCTCGCAGTTTATAGCAAAGGTCCCTCTTGCTCGACATGCTCCGCTTGAACCGATGATCCGCGGTTCGATCAGCCAGATGCCACGAGTTTGAACAAGTGGTGGCGTCGACCGCCCATGGCGTGTAGGTAGCAACGCCTCTGGGAAGGAGCTGGCCTTGACGATCCATTGTCGAGCAATTTCTCAAGACTACCTCGTCAGCTGGATAGCTCGCGTCGACCATAGAGATTCGCCTTAACGGTTGAGGTCAAGCGCCGCAAGCGCGCCTGGGAAAGCGCCAATCAATGTAAGCCAGACGTGTTGCCATTCGCAGAAGTGTCTTTCGGCGGCATCTCATGGCAAAACCATGAGGAAGGAAGCCAATTGAGTGAGCCCCCTGTTTCGTCGCGTCGTTGCCCAAGTTTCACGGCGCAGTCAAACTGTGGTGGAAAAGAGGTTCTCGTGTTACATGGCGACAAATCTACAGCCCTATACCGACTGTCCACACCTGGTTGGAGGAATGATGGCAAAAGCCACCGATCGTCATTTTTGACAGCAGCACGTTGGTATCGTCTTGGGCAGAGGTTTGGTCACCGGCTTCCAAGCCATACGGGGTCCAGACAGGCGTGATTTCTTGCGCAACTTCTCCCTTATTGGGCAAGGCGTGTCGATTCAGTGGCGCTGGGCCTGCTAGAACAAATGGTGCCGCTATACTTTCGTAGGAGTATATCGAAATTCATTGTTCGGGGTTTCAAAATCAGGAGACCCATGAAGTGCGCATCTACAGTCGCAAGGACGGAAATTCAACGGTCCTGGTGCTGACTCTGTGAGACTGCAGAAACCGTTGTGGCTGACAAGTTCTCCTATTCTCCTTTTTTTTGTTCGCTGCGCCTGAGGTTCTGATATGACATCTTGCTAGCGCGTTCATGGCCCTACGCCACGAGAATTAGGCCCCGAATATCTGGATGAGCCTAGACTTGTCACGTTTGTCAGACTTCAGCGACTGTCTTTCACTTGTGATGAATGCCATTTGCTTCTTGTCCTCGCGTGCCTTTTGATTTGGGTCTTTGTTGGGTTCCGCGGCATCGAGGCGGCAATTCCTGCTGCAAGTCCTATCCTCCTGTCGCGAACGCAATCTAGGCTTTGTCAAAGGGCCATGTTGCGAATCATCACCTCGTGTCACCGTCAACTCTCCCACTGACCTCGTGCCAACCTGCATTCGAAAGCGGACCTCTCCATGCTTCAAGACCAGACGCAAGCTTCGAATCCTTCATCGCGTGATCATGATCCCAATGTCGTTCATCCAATTTCGCCTATGCCTTGCCCGAGTCTCCGGGCTAGTTAGCGACATCTCGCCCGGGCGACATCTCGATGCCCTCTTGGCGAAGACCGCGCTTTAGTAAAAGCCACGGTCCGCTTCCCGTCCCCAGAACTCTCGGCTGATTCCTTCGCGTCGGTTTGGCATTGCGGAGCCCTCTTTCCATGACGTTCCAATGGATACGAAAATTCGGTTGATGCGCGACCCGTATGATTTGGGACAGGTGGCAGCGTTTACGTGCCGGTACATGCTTGCGAAGTTGTCTGCTCCTCTTCAACTCGGTCAGCGCCTTCAGAATGCTGCCGAGCCGAAAGGATGACGTTCGGAGCCATTTGCAATTTGCAGGATACGAGGAGAAGCGAGGGAAAGGAAGGTCTGAAGTCATAGTCTCGTGAGTTGCAGGCTGTAACCAGAACACGAGCGGGCAGTGCCAGGAAAATATATTTTGGTATCGGACCGTCAATTGACCAAAGCTGCCTCAACTTTTTGCTCGGCCATTACTAAACGAGTGCACGAACAGCAACTCCTAGAGAGTGCAGTAAAAGCAAGACGATAGCTCGGTAAATGTTGAAAGAAACCTCACTTTCTGGCAGCGCAGATGCATGTACATCGCAAAAGGGCCCAAAAAGCCGCCATTTCTTTCAACTTTCTCTGAGACAGCTTGCAGTCCCCATTGGAATAGGACAGCGGACGATAGGCACTTGCCGCTACGGTGTTTTCGTTTTCTGAGCCTCTCCGAATACTCCACTTGCGTCTCCGATAAAAGAGACAAAATCTGCACCATTGCACCTCCTCCACATGGACCATTGGTCAATCCACTCAGATTCCGTGCCCCACATTGTGCAACGAGGGACTGATGCGGCGGCGGGTATTTGCATGGGTCGCTTTCGCAGGTGGCGGACTCGGGATATTTTTCCTGCCTGTCGTGGCGCTCCCTGAATGTTCCACAGGCCTCCAGTGCCGCAGTCGTACACGATGTCTCAATGCCAAAATCGAATTCCGTGTCTTAGCTTCATGGAATTCACAGCAGCGGCGGTGAAAGATGGCACCAAAGCTAGAGTGACCAGCTCGGTGGGGCCGGTAGGACCATGTTTCTGGCCATTGTAGCGCAGAGGCTCTTTTTACGATATTGCAGCGACAAAGTCGTGAGAGAGTGAACAAGGAGGATACTAATGTGTCGACCCGCGGCGGGATGCGCTTGCATCCGAGAATCGAGAGCAGCGTCCTTGTGCGTCTCTGCTGATCAAGGCATTTCGTGCACGCAGTTGCAAGTTGCATCCTGCCGAGTGTCACCAAGGCTTTCAACAGTGAAGATCCTATTGTTGCCAAGGGGTCCGACCAGGAATGGTTTGCGGGGAACTAGGGAAGTTCTTGGCACTCAGAAAGACACCCTTGACGCTTCGAATGTCTGCCTTAAAAGCCTCAATAGCATCGTCGTCTGAAGGCTTCGAAGACCCAAATCTGGAGCTGTACATGTCCCCGCCGTAGTAAGGACTCGAGTAGGCCATTTCGGTTAGATACGTCCTCAACTCTCCCAGCTGGGTTGCAACGGCCTCCTCCGACTGCATATTGGACTCCATCAGGTTGTTGAAATCCTGGGCAAATCCAGAGAGCTTTTTCACGTCGGTTTCTTGCTTTTGGGAGGTTGTCAGCTCCGCAGATGCCTGGGACGATTCAGAAGCATGAGAGCCCCGACGCGATAGCGAAGGTGAGGTTTGGACGCCAATATCACGATGATACAGCTCGGTTGGGTCAGAGACAGACTCGATATCCGACTCATCCTTTTCAACATCCGCAACAGGTTTCTTGGGACCGAACGGTATCGTAGACACCATGCTCTCCAGTTTTGTGTTCAGCTTGTCGAGGTTTTCTTGAGTGTTGGACGCGAAGTCTCGTCGGGCATCTGTGAGCGCCTCGGTCATTGGCTTGACCAAGTAGTTGGAAACGCCGTAGGTCACGGCCCCAAAGCCAGCGAACGCTGTCATCACGTTGAATATCCGGGACGCAGTTATGAGTGGGGGTGGGGACATCGGCTTGGTCAGGAACTCGGGATACGTCACGATTGGGGGTACATCTCGAGAAGTTGTTGGCGGAGTGGGCTGAGCCGATGGTACGCTCTTGGGAGTAGCCTGCGAATAATCAGTGTACAGTGGATGATGATTGAGTTGAAAGTGGGAGACGCACATTGGCCAATTCCCGAGGTGATTCTTTGGCAACGCTTGCGGCCGGCGCAGTTTCCTGTCCCTTGGAATCTCCCAGTAATTCATTGATGTCTTCGTCATTCACACCCTTCGACTGCAAGAACTGCCGCTTGCGCTCGGCGGGTGCGTCGCGAATAGTGACGTCCTTAAGAAACAGCTTTGCGTGCTCCAGGAGCATTCCCGACTTTTGTTCCTGGCCGTTGCTGGAAGATGCTTGCGATGCTTCCGAATCATCCGCGGTCTTCTCGGAACTTGAGCTTGAGGTGCTCGGTGTGCTTGGGCGCGACTCGTCTGTAGCCGACGATGATGACGGTGTTGCCGGGGTCGAAGGTCGCTGCCAGGCCGGGATGCCGGGCTTGGAATCGGAGGAAGATCCAGACATTTTGTAGGAGTTGAAGCGTCTGCTGCTGCAAGAGATGGAGCTGTCAAGAATGGTGATAGTCGACATGACGAACCTCGGCTTGGTTGCATGTCTGATGGCACGGGCTGAGTCAGCTGCAGCCCAGTGGAGCTCCCCAGATTCCGAGTCTATCCAACCCAAGCCTCATCCCGACTACAAGTCCTTTCCCACAGGATAAGCACGACGGGGAGCAGCCACCATGACTGGACGATCCGTGAAGCGGCTGAGAAGGCTGAGCACCGAGGACGACTCGTCTGTGGGCAGCGACGATTGGGACGGAGACAAAGACACGAGGTATGTATGTACCACGCCCACATGCAGACACAAGCCACTGCTCCGTTTAATGCGCGACCTGGACCACATAAGCTTCTAATTCCCAGCCATCCCTCCCTTTCTCTCCCACCGTCCACCATGACCACCCGACGCCTGCGCTCGCGCGCCCAAATCAATGCTGACTCGACCAGTCAAGCACCTGTTGCAAGCTCGCGTCCTCGTCGCGCCGCTGCAGCACCAACCTCCGCCACGATTGAGCGCACCTCTCCCGAAGAAACCCGCCAATCAATCCACCTGACGGTAAAAGCCGCTCCCAACAAGCTTCGCGAGGTTACGAGCGGGGCCAGCACCTCGCGCCGGGGGCGAGGCTCGCTTGACGGTGGCGATGTCGTCAGCGGCCAGCGGAGCTCGCGCAACAAAAAGGCCATTGTGGAAGAGTCGAGCGAGGAGGAAGACGAGGATAATGACGTGGAAGAGGACGGGGAGGACGAAGACCAAGATGAAGACTTGAGTGAGGACGAGGATGCTGACGGCGACGGCGACGACGATGTCGACATGGAAGAAGCCGCTCTGCCTGAACCAACCCCGCCCGCAAAAGGTCGAGGTGCTGCCAGACCGACGAAACCGGCCATCAGCATCAGTCGTCCCGAACCGGAAGTGCCAAGCGTCGAGGCCAAGGAGATGGCCATGGTGGACGACCAGAGCGACGATGAGGAGCTGTCAGAGCTTGAAGACTCGCTGGACGAGGAAGAAGGAGGCGAGGAGGAGCTGGCCGAGGATGACGATGATGACGACGATCTTGACAGCGATGAAGAGACGCCCATGACGGGCAGCCGTAGCGCTACGCCGGACCTAAGCAAGTTGACGCGGCGGCAGCGCGGGGCGATTGATGAAGGACAGCTATTCGCGCTCTCCAATGAGGCTCAGAAGAAGAAGCATCTCACAGCCGAGGAGCATCAAATGAGGAGGGCCGAAATGGCACGCCGGCGAAAGAACTTGAGCGAGAAGCGGAACGAGGAAGAAAAGGTATTCAACTCTCCCCTTTCTGCATCTACTTGCAATCTTTGACCCAATCCAGATGGACACCATCAACCGTCTCCTCAAAAAGCAAGCACCAAAGCGCCGAACCAAGGCCCAGGTCGAGGCAGACGCGGCCATGGATGATAGGATGGAGGATGTAGACCGGGCAAATCCTGTCTACCTCCGCTACGTCCAAACGGCACAGGGCAGTGAGATTGCTGTGCCTAGCGAGTGGGTCGAGTCTCCTGTTGGTGAATTTTTGCGCGGGTCCAAACGAGCGACGGGCAAGACCACTTTCAGTGGGCGTATGGTACAAGAAGTGGCATGACGAAGCGGACTCAGTTGCTCTCAGCCGCAACGTTTTTTTGACTCTGACATTATTCATTTTTCTGATGTTACCCTTATGAAAAGTAGCCGAATCTTAAAGGGGAGGAACAGCAACGACGTGAGGGACCCCTGCGACTTTCCATGTAGTCGTTACCTAGAACACCTCTCAATAAGACTTGGCCGACATCAAAACCATCCATTGATTTCACGTGCCTCTCTTTGAGAAGGTCTTCACACAAAGCCAACTCTTCCTGAAATCAAAGCCGATTGTTCGCCTAAAGGCGAGACAAGGCAGCCATGAATGCTACGCGCTCATGCTTTCAAAAGAACAAACGGACAAACTCCAGATTCCCCCCCGCTGCTCCCTTTGCAGGCCTCAATAGCGTATTTTTAGGGAACGGGCGCACGGCCAGGCTAGAGCCGTCGCCGTGCTGCCAGGGAATTTATGGTCGTGATAGGACGAGGGAGGGTTTCTTGAAACGCCAGACTTTGTCCTATCTACAGCATCCAGCACATCCAACGCAAGCAAGCGGCTCGCAAAACAATCCAACCACTCCAACCCCAACTCCAATTCAAAACATCACCATCATGGTCTCCTTCACCCTCACTACCCTTGTACTTGGCCTCCTCGGCAGCGCGACGGCGCTGCCTCCTGTCTTCAACTCGACGGCTGAGCCCTCCGCGGAGTGGACCTCAGCGACGATCCTTGAGAAACGCGAGCCAGCCAAAGTCATCAACATTGGCTTCAAGAACGCCGATGGCGTCTACTACTGCACGGGCTACAACTTCCAGGGTACGTGCTGGCACTTCGGCATGGAGATGGGCGTGTGCTACGACATCAACGACCCGGCACGCCGCGGCAAGATGAGCAGCTTTGGACCCGATTGGGAGGTTACGTGTGAAATTTTCAAGTAAGTTTTCCTCAGGTGCTTTGTGGTCTGTTGTCCAATGCTGACGTTGTTGCGCAGGGGTCGCGGATGCTCGGGCAAGAAGAAGACGGTCGGCTACCCGGGTTACAAGGACTTGAGGCCTATTTTCTTCGACAACCAGATTGCCAGCTACAACTGCCGCACTATGCCGTCGGTCCAGTAAGCAGCCAGATGGCTGCCTGAATCTTGGCGTTCGTGAGGTAGAGGGCATGGATGGGCGTTACACTTTCTTCTCGTCTAGAGTGTTTGGTAGATGGTACTGATCAATTGATATGCTTTGTCGCTCATCCGAGATCGTACTCGTACACTACGTCTTCCTGGGGCAGGTCCGCGTCGAGTTTCGTTCCTAGGTCTCTGTCCTCGAGAAATGTACGTCCGGTCAGCTTTTCCGGGAGATAATCCTGCACCACATGACCGTCAAGGTAGTCTGGGTTGTATTTGTACTCTTTCCCGTACCCCAACTCCTTCATCAGCTTGGTCGGCGCGTTGCGAAGGTGCACCGGGACTGGGAGGCCGGCGATTCCCGGCTCGCTGAGGGCCGCCATGGCGTTGTTGAGGCCTCGGTATGATCGTGTCGACTTGGGGGAGAGCGCCATGGCAACGGTGGCATGGGCGAGGTTGATTCTGCATTCGGGCATGCCAATCTTCTCGCATGCAGCATATGTCGCGGTTGCAAGTGACAACATGGTGTTGTCCGCAAGACCAATATCTTCTGACGCTACAACGATCAATCTTCTGGCGACATAGAGAGGATCTTCCCCACTTTGAAGCATTCGAGCGAGGTAGTAAAGCGCAGCGTCGGGATCGGAGCCTCGAAGAGACTTGTGGAAGGCAGAGATGGTATCGTAGTGCTGATCACCGGCGCGATCATAAACCAGCGTCTGGGTCAGTGATTTTTTGATGTCGTCTTTGGTCATGTCGGGACGGTTCGAAAGGTCCATGGCCAGCTCCAAGAGGTTGAGGCCAGTTCGCGCGTCTCCATCTGCGAATGCCGCCAAGTACCTCACCAAATCGTCGTCAACCAAGGAGGCTTCGTAGTTGCCCTCACGCTCCAATGCTCTGCGCAGAATGGTCACAATGTGCTCCTCCGACAGCTTGGCCAATGTAAAAGTGCGGCAGCGGGACAGCAGCGCATTGACAACCTTGAAGCTTGGATTTTCAGTGGTTGCGCCAATCAGCGTCACTTGGCCTGCCTCTACGGGTCCCAGAAAGACATCTTGTTGACTCTTGCTGAACCTGTGTATTTCATCGCAGAATATAATAGTCTTTCTACCGGTCAGAGCCAGCTCGTTCCGCGCGTCGGCAAACAGCTTCTTGACCTCGCCCACGCCGCTGCTCGTGCTGTTGATTTCGACAAAGCGACACCCGGCCGTGTGCGCTATCAGCCGCGCAATGGTCGTCTTGCCTGTGCCAGGCCCGCCCCAGAGAATCATCGAAGGCACTCGGTCCTGCTCGATCAATCCGCGTATGACGCCGTTGGGTCCGACAAGGTCCTGACCGCAAACTCCATCAAGAGTGCGGGGGCGCATCCTCTCTGCCAGCGGCGCCACCTTTTGTAGGGCGCTTGTTTTGGATCGCTTTGGAGGAGGTGACGATGCATTTTCGGCAGTGCCATCTTCGATTGAGCGCTTCGCCCCATCGGACGGCAGGGCGGCACTTTGGATTTGAGGTGAGTCCGGCGTTTTTCGTTTGTTTGTGTCATCCGGAAGAGTCCGCGTGGGTAGGGGCGAAGAAGTGGGCGACGAGATTATTTGCTTGGTGGAGGAGCGTTTCGAAGCGGACGGCTGGAAGAAGCTGTGGACGGCGGCGGCGGCTGCGGCAGCAGCGGGCTTATAGGTGCTGCCATTTTGATCGGCAAGGTAGGATTGGCAGCCCGAGTCGATGTGGTCGTTGATGTCTCTCTCAAGGACGGGCTTTGAGCATATGGGACAGTCGACCATTGTCGGCCAATTGGGCGCGTTGGGATGCAGCGGGCGTCACGTCGCGTGTGGTA
Organism: Phyllosticta citriasiana; assembly: GCF_038021145.1. Lineage (NCBI taxonomy): Eukaryota > Fungi > Ascomycota > Dothideomycetes > Botryosphaeriales > Phyllostictaceae > Phyllosticta > Phyllosticta citriasiana. The sequence continues at coordinate 25,166 of NW_027117282.1, read as the reverse complement.
CTGGAGGATGACGCGACAGAAACCGCCGACACCGGCCGATGAGGAAGGACGAGGAATGGCGCAATCGCCGTGTTACGAACTCGATGATTACGGCTTATCTATCCGCCTTTACAGTGCACCTCCCGCCCAACGGCTGTTTGAAGATGCAGAGCTGCAGTTGGAAATTCTTGACTCGTCGTGTCGAACGTGCAGTGCAGTTGGTGAGGCTTTGAGCTGCTGCGTCAGCGTGAATTGGTGCAGGGATCCTCGGACCCGCCAAACAGACGCGGGACGCTGGACTGCGACTATCGCGTCACAAGGTGGGATGTCTGTAAAATAAATCCCCCGGGTCTGCGCTATGAGTCTTACGCTGCTTGCTCGTCCAACTGCTCGTTCTTCTCTTGCTCTATCTCTCCTCACCCGACCCGCGACGAGAGCCATGTCTGCTACTGTCCCCGCCCGCGCAGACCCGTTCAAGCCCGCCGCTCGCGTTGCCGGCCAGAGGAAGGATGTTTGGTAGCTGTCTCACTCTATCCATTGCTTGCCAATTCTAACCCATCCCAGGTCCATTGTCAATGAAGCCGCTGCCGCCTCTCCGGTCCAGCCCATTGTGAACATGGGCCAAGGCTTCTTTGGCTACAACCCTCCCAACTTCGTCCTCGATGCCGCCAAAGCCGCCCTCGACAGGGTCGACTGCAACCAATATTCGCCGACCAAGGTACTACCGCAAAGTCGCTATCTAGGACGCCGCTGATCTTGTCAGGGTCGTCCGCGGTTGAAGAAGGCCATTGCAGAGTCGTACTCGCCCTTTTTTGGACGAAAGCTGAACCCCGAGACCGAAGTTACCATCACAACCGGTGCCAATGAGGGTATGGATAACCTTGGCAACGTGGGACACTATTGACGGGAAGCCAGGCATGCTCAGCGCATTCATGGGCTTTGTGGAGCCTGGGGATGAGGTCATTGTCTTCGAGCCTTTCTTCGACCAGTACATTTCCAACATCGAAATGCCCGGCGGTAAGCTCGTCTACGTCCCGATGCACCCGCCCAAAGATGGCGCCACCAAGACGACGTCGGCAGCCGAGTGGACTGTCGACATGAAGGAGCTCGAGGCTGCCATCACTCCCAAGACGCGCATGATTGTCCTGAACACTCCCCACAATCCAATTGGCAAGGTCTTCTCCAAGGACGAGCTCAAGACCATTGGAGACCTTTGCGTCAAGCATAACATTCTGATCCTTTCGGACGAGGTCTACGACAGGCTCAACTACGTGCCCTTCACCCGCATCGCCACGCTCTCGCCCGAGATTGCCAAGCTCACCCTTACGGTAGGTTCTGCTGGAAAGAACTTTTACGCCACGGGATGGCGAGTTGGCTGGCTCATTGGCCCTGAGCACTTGATCAAATACGTCAGTGCAGCCCATACTCGGATTTGTTTCTCTTCGGTCTCTCCTCTCCAGGAGGCGACAGCTGTAGCATTCGAAGATGCCGACAAGCACGGTTTTTGGGAGACAGCCAAGAAGGACATGAAGGGCAAAATGGACAAGTTCAATGCCATTTGGGACGAGTTGGGCCTGCCTTACTCGGATCCCGAGGGAGGATACTTTGTTCTGGTCAACATGTCCAAAGTGAAGCTCCCAGAGGACTACCAATTCCCGCCACATGTGGCAGACAGGCCTCGGGACTTTAAGCTGTGCTGGTTCTTGATCCAGGAGATTGGCGTTGCAGCAATCCCGCCCACCGAGTTCTTCACGGACAAGAATGCACACATTGCGGAGGATTGGCTGCGGTTTGCTGTGTGCAAAAACGACGACGTGCTGGAGCAGGCCCAAGACAGACTGAGGGCGCTCAAAAAGTACCTTCAATGAGGATAGCAATTCCACAAATCAAGTCTTGTGCTACTCTGACGCCGGGGCCGGAAATGCATGGGGATGTGCCCGACAAATTGCCGTACCAGAGGGGTGGAGCTATGATCCATTGCTACGTCATAGGCCAAGCTCCCCATTGCAGTGCCAGGACCTCGATCACGGAACCGAGAGGAATGACCGCAACCAGGTTGCCATTCATATAAGCCTGCTGCTTCCCCGCCCTTGCTCCGTCTCAATCATTCGACTCTTTTCCCCGCAGCCATGGCTGAACAAGACAAATACGGCTCCCATTTGAGCACAAATCCCTCGAATCCTGTCCATGATCCCCCTCACATCAATGTCCAGAACCTTCCTAAGGGCACTGGTGCCGAACAGGATCGGTACGGCGGATGGTTCGGCGGCAAGGGCCCCTCTGCCGAACAGATTCAAGAATCCCTTCCCAAAGCCTCTGGCGCTGAGCAGGACCGCTTTGGAGGCTGGTTCGGAGGGAAGTCGCCTTCGGCAGAACAGCTGAAGGAGAAGCTCCCAAACACCGAGCCAAAAAAGTCCAGCGGATGGTTTGGCTCCGGTAAAGAGGAGCCGCCTAAGCCTTCTGCCGCCGAACAAGACCGCCTCGGAGGTTGGTTTGCAGGCAAGGGCCCTTCTGCCGACCAGGTCCAAGAGAAGCTCCCCAAAACCTCCGGCGCCGAACAAGACCGCTATGGAGGCTGGTTTGGCGGCAAAGCTCCGTCGGCCTCGGAGTTGGGAGAAAAGGCCAAAGAGCATCTGCCCAACACCTCTGGTGCTGAACAAGATCGCTACGGCGGATGGTTTGGCGGCAAAGGCCCCTCTGCAGACCAAATCCAGGAACGTCTCCCCCAAACATCAGGTGCGGAGCAGGATCGGTATGGTGGTTGGTTCGGCGGCAAGCCTGTTCCAACCCCGACTGACCGTGTAGGATCTGCAGCTAAGCAGGACCGTAAGTTGTCTCTCGATCGTACGATGACAAGGCTAACAATTCCAGGCTACGCTTCACACTTCAACATGAGACCTGGGAACCCTGTTGAGGCCGCCCCCGGCTCTTCTGGATGGTCCTCTGGCCGCGTTCCATCTGGAGCTGAGCAAGATCGATTCGGCACGCACTTTGCACGTGGCCCTCGGAATCCTGTTAATGCTACGGCCGTCGGACTTTTGCAGTCAACAATTCTTCCTTCGTTCGGATTCCATTCGGGCATGTCCGTCGTTGCATATGGAATTTCTCGATACACAGACAAGATTGATGGCAAGGATTGGCTATGGCCCTCTGCACCAGTGCTTAACGCATGGTGGAGCGCTATCGGAACTCGAGTTGTCTACGATGGACTGTCTCTGAGCGATGCCTGGAGGACTGTCACCTACCCAGAGAGGCTGCTGTTGACCGGAGTCACGGCATGGGGCGTCCGCCTCTTCTACCGCGTTGCCTCTCGGTCTCTCAGGCGCGGCGAGGATGATGCTCGCTACACTGCTCTCAAGGAGGACCCCTCGTTCTGGAACAAGGCCCTCTTTTCTATGTTCTTGCCTGAGGCGGTGGCTCAGACCATCATCTCCTTGCCTTTCACTCTTCCCTTCCGTGCTGGCGTTACGAGTGCGCTGAACTCGCCCTTATCTGACAACGCCTCGATTGCTCACAGCCTTGCCGTCTTCCTCTTCACGACTGGCTATGCCCTGGAAGTCCTTGCAGACTCGCAGCTCGAGTCTCACACCCGGAAGAGCTCCGATCTCTACCGCGATGGAGTTTGGAGTATCGTCAGACACCCCAAGTAAGTATTACAGCATGTCTTACAGTAGTGTAAATGCTAATCGGTCCAAGCTACCTCGGTGACGCTCTTGTCCACCTCTCCTTCCCCGCCATCCTCTACAGCGCCGGCATCATGCACCCGCTTGCTCTGCTGGCCCCTGTCGCCAACTACCTGTTCCTGCGCTTCATCGGCGGTGACAAGGAGAACGAAGCCTCCCAGGCCGAGCGCTACGCAAAGACGAACCCCTTCAAGTACCAGCAGCTCCAGGAGTACCGAATGGAGAAGAACAGCTTCTGGCCGAGCTTCAGCGAGCTTAAGAATAAGTGGACCTGGGCGGTCCTCGCCGTCGGTGCCGGTGGTGCCATCCTCGAGCGGGGTACGCGTACTTACCTCCGCGCTTAAAGAAGGAATTAAAAAAGCATTAAAAGATTTATATATTTCCTATTAGTATAGTATTTCCTAATCTATTAAGTCTATATAAGTTCTTTTCTAAATATTACTCTATCTATCTATCTTTACTTACTAATTATACTACCTCTAAGAAGCTAACTATATAAAGATATATTAAACTTAAGTTAAGAGAAGAATTACTAATACTTAGTAGCTAAGTATTAAAAGACTAAGATAAAGTTATATAAATAGCTCTATCTAGAATAGTAATACTTAGTTATACTAAGTTAAGTATATTAAGAAGCTCTTCTTCTACTAGACTTTAGAGTTATCTAGTAGATAAAAGATATTATTATTATTAGAGACCTAAGAATAAGTCTAGACTATTCTAGACTCTTCTAGACCTCTTCTATTACTAAGAACTTATTTCTCTAGGTTCTTCTAGATTATAGCCCTTATTCTAGATTATCTTATTACTAAGGTATAGAATCTTCTAGTCTAGTTTAATTAGTATTAGAGGCCTAAGAATAAGTCTAGACTATTCTAGACTCTTCTAGACCTCTTCTATTACTAAGAACTTATTTCTATAGGTTCTTTTAGATTCTAGCCCTTATTCTAGATTATCTTATTACTAAGGCCTAGAATCTTCTAGTCTAGATTAATTAGAAATTATCTTCTATATAAATACCCTTAGGTAGCCTACTAGTTAGTCCTTTAAGGAAGTTCTCTTATAGTAAAGAATCTACTATATTCTCTACTATAAACTATCTACTATACGGTATATAATAAAGATATTACTTATCTTTATAGAATACCGCTAATAGGTTATAAGCCTAGCTAATAGTAATCTATAGATTACTATATAGCTTACCTTATAATTTATAAGTAGGATTTTACTTCCTTCCCTACTTATAAGAAAGAATATACTATTCTTTCTATACTAGACCGCTCTTATAAGTAAGGCTTAGTAAGACTATCTTAGTAGATAGCTATTAAGCTAAACTTATAAAGAAGTCTAGGAAAAGCCTACTTATTTATATAAGTAAGGTATTTTTTTAGGGTAAGGACTAGTATCCTAAGCCCTATCCTTAGGCTCTTAGCCTATCGAATTTTTCCTAGGACCGTTAGGCCTATATCTACCTAGGATTTTATTCTAGAACCTTCTAGTAGTCTAGAATAGCCTTATTTACTACCTATTCTTTACCTTTCTCTACCTTTCTCTAGATTTCCTTATATTTCTATTAACTATGTTAATATAAGGTGTAGCTACGCGGCCTCTATACTATATTAGGCCTAAGCGTTACCCGTTTATACTAGTTCCCGCTAGTGTCTTAGCACGAGGAATACTAAAACTTCACGATACTTTAAAACGTTTTCGACCCGCATTAACCCGAATACTTTACTTAGTAAGCAAAGTAGTATACCGTTTTGAAGAGAAAAACTCGGCGGATAAGGACCTAAAATTAGATTCCTTATATCTCTACTCCCGGCTAAGTTATTAGAGAAAACATCGATACTCTAATAATCTCCCTACTTTCTATTAGGTGCATTAGGCCTATTAGCACCTAATAAACTTCGAGACTTTATATACTTATAGTTTCCGCTTAAAACTATAAGTATAAAGAGTTTTATACTCTAAAGACCTCTATAAGGTATAAAATCTTTAATATACCTTAAGAAAGAAATATCTTCTACTAGGAAATATGGGAAAAGAATTCCCTAGCATTCCTAAACTTAAAGGCCCTAAGAACTAGGAGTCTTAGCGATCTACTATAAATGATATAGTAATTATAGAAGGGCTAAAAGCCTATCTAGACTCTAAATCTTAACCTAAAGTAGAAGATCCTACCTAGGAGGTTAATAATACTAGAATAAGGACTTTTATTAGGACCTCTATAGATCCTAAACTTTATTCTAGTATTGCCTATTATAGAACTATAAGTTCTATAGGAGAAGCCCTTAGAAAAAGATATAAATCTAAGGGACTTTTATAGGAAGTCTTATACTTTATAAGGCTACTAAGCCTTAAAGATATAGGAGATATTAATACCTAGGTAGCTAATCTATTAGATAAGATAACTCTATTATCTTAGACTAAGATGGCCTTAACGGAGAGGTAGAAACTAGGTATATTCTTTAGTAATATACCTAGTAGCTATTCTTTATAGAGCGCCGTAGCCTAGCTAGGGCTAAAAGAAGAGACTACTCTAGACTACCTTATAGAGCGTCTAGTAGAAGAGTCTCGGCGCCGAGAACTAGAAGAAGAAAGTAATACTACCCTTATTACTATAACTAGTAATAAAGGGAAATCTTCTTCTAAAAAGAACGCCTCTACTTATAATAATAAGAGTACTAAGAAGTGCTCTTATTATAAAAAGAATAGCTATCTAGAAAAGGACTACTATAAAAGAGCTAGGAATTTAAAGGGTAAAGAAAATAATAGTAGTCCTATAGATTTAGAGGATACCCTATATATTACGGGTTATACCTCTTATTTTACCGCGGGTCCCGGCCTAAATGACTAGATTCTAGACACCGGCGCTATAGCCTATATGTCTAGATATAAAGATCTCTTTACTTCTTTAAAAGAAGTAAATTTATCTATAAAACTAGGTAAAGGAGAGATCTATACTAAAGGAATAGATACTATACCTATTACCTTTAAGTACGCTAATAGAAGGATAAATCTAACCCTTCTAGACGCTCTCTATATCCCTAATTTATCTATAAATCTTATCTCTATATCTAGGCTATATATACATAGTATATATCTAGATATAAAGAACTTAAGACTTATAGATAAAAGAGAGTAGATATATACTAAAGTTTTACTTTAGAATAATCTATTTATACTACCTAAGGTAGAATCTACTATAAATTACTCATATATAGTAGATTTAAACCTATAGTATAATAGGTTAGGGCATATAAACTTAGAAGCTCTTAGGGTACTACTACCTATTAAGGGTAGTAAAATAGACTATTCTATATGCCCTTTAGCTAAATCTAAGCGTACTATATCTACTATACTAGTAGCGGTCTCTAAACCTTATAAGAAGATAGGTCTAGATATTATAGGACCTATTACTCCTAAGGGAATAGGGGGATATACCTACTATATAGCCTTTATAGACTATTATAGTAGGTTTATATAGGTATTCCCCCTATTTACTAAAGGAGAAGCCTATAATAAGATAGTTTACTATCTTAAACTTATAGAGCCGCATGGTAAAGTCTAGTCTTTAAGGCTAGATAATAGCCTAGAATATAGAGGAACTTAGCTAGATTTACTAGCTAAAAATAAAGGAATAACTCTAGAAAAGAGTTCTCCTTATAGCCTAGAGTAAAACGGGCTTATAGAGAGGACATATAGGTTAATAGATACTATTACCTATTACCTTCTCTTAAATTCTAAGGTCCCCCTTACCTTCTAGCTAGAGGCTATTAAAACCGCTACTTATATTCTAAACCGGACCCCTAAGAAGTCCCTAGAGGGTATTTCGCCTCTAGCCCGGCTAAATATAGCTAAGGGTAGGTCTCCTACTATAAATCTCTCTTATATAAAGACTTTCGGAAGTAAAGTCTTTATAAATATCCCTAGAGAAAAGCGTACTATATCCTCTAAGTATTCTCTACGCTCTAGGCCTAGTATATTATTAGGCTTTAAGGGGGGGCATATTTATAGATGCTAGGATATAGAAAAATAAGCTATTATACGTACTAGGGATGTTACCTTTAAAGAGGATGAATTTCCTTCTCCCTATACTAAAACTATAGAAGATGAGGAAGATATAGACTATACTAAGCCTATATTTCCTTCTTCTATAACTAGCCCTCCTAATAGACTAAGATCTAGGTCTATAACTACTATAGATACTAGTAGGGAGGAGCCTAGGAGAAGTAAGCGCCTTAGAGAAAAATCCTCTAAGGAATCTACTACTATAGAGGCTACTATTAATAGCCCTATAGAAGAAGTACCTTATTCTCTTAGAGAGACCTTTAAAGAGGTTAGAATCCCTAGTAGTAGTAGCTATATTACTATAGAAGGCCTAAGTAATATAGAGAAAGATATCTCTTATTACTTACTCTATAGTAATAGGGAACCTACTACTACTAAAGAAGATGCCTATAGACGCCTTAACTAAGGTACTTATAAAGGCTCTCTTTACTAAATTCCTCTCTATTACCCTATGTAATAAGTTAGGGGGAGTATTAGAGGCCTAAGAATAAGTCTAGACTATTCTAGACTCTTCTAGACCTCTTCTATTACTAAGAACTTATTCCTACGGGTTCTTTTAGATTCTAGCCCTTATTCTAGATTATCTTATTACTAAGGCCTAGAATCTTCTAGTCTAGATTAATTAGAAATCGTCTTCTATATAAACACCCTTAGGTAGCCTACTAGTTAGTCCTTTAAGGAAGTTCTCTTATAGTAAAGAATCTACTACATTCTCTACTATAAACTATCTACTATACGGTATATAATAAAGATATTACTTATCTTTATAGAATACCGCTAATAACTTATACTCTACTTACTATTCTACTAACTCTATAATCTTTACGACTATACTACCTTATAACCTTATTATCTAAATATACTATAGACGCTAATAATAACTACTTACGTAACTTACGTAACTACGTTACTAAGCTTAAGAATCTTCCTCCTCTAGTTAATACTATAGACTCTATAGCTTCTTCTATTATTCCTATAGATCTAGCCCCTCCCTTCTAATAAGGCTAACCCTACTACCTACCCTAATACTTACCCTAGTAACTCTTACTTTAGTACTACTCTCTATATCCCTCCTATCTTTAGTAATATTAAAGACCTTCTTAGTATTAAGCTCTATAGTTACTACTTTTATATTATATTAGGCTCTAGTTAGGACGACCTTAATAACTCTATCTATAATATTATTACTACTACTAGTAGTATAATCCTCCCCTTCCCTAACTTTAGTAATACTAAGGATAAAGAGGAGGACTACTTAGGCCTATTCTCTCCTAGCTCTATCTAGTATTAGATTATTATAGATAAGGTTATTATTAGTCTTATCTCTTATAACGCCCTACCTATACCTAGTTATAACGCGTACTAGATCTTACCTACTAAGCTATATATACTTATTATTATTAGTATTACTAAGCTACCCTAAGGCTAGCGCTATTTAATCTATACCCTATCCCTATTCCCTTACCTTAGTATTAATAAGCGCTTTACGGTCTAGTAGAGCTACCTATTACCTAGCCGCGTTACTAACTACTATATCTACTTATAGTAGATCTATAGTAATAAGCTAGAGTATAATATATTTATTATTTACTACCCTAACGCCTACCTCTTTCTATCCCTCTCTCTTAGTAATATAATTAAGGCTATAGGTAGCCTTATCCTTAACTACTCTAGTAGTCTACCTAACTATAAGACCTAGTTCCTTACCTACTCTACTAGTACTAACATCCTACTATTTAGCTAGCTACCTAATAAGTATAAGTCTAGCTAGGGTCTTATCCTCCCTATTAAGTAGTTCTACTACCTAATCTTTATCTATATTAGAAACCTCCCTAACCTAGGCTATATCCTCTATAAGTACCTTAGTAATAAGGAGTTCTAGGCCTACCTTATCTCTTATAGCTTCGCTAATAAGTAAGCTACTATAGTAACTCTAGTAGCTACCTTAGCTCCTACCCTTTCCTTACTATTCCCTTTTTATATAGTAGATTAGCGTTATATTTAACGGCGTAAAGGGGGGGAGTATTATTATAGTTTCTAACTATTTACATCCTTAGATAGTTAAAGTATTAGGCTTAAAGTACTAATTCTCCGTATATACTTACTTAGATTAGTACTTTAATCCTACCGTTATAAGACTAGCTTACTACGACTAATTATTACTATAAGAAAGGAGTTAACTTATATATCTACATCTTAATCTCCTAATAATTACTACCTATTAAGGGTAGTAAAATAGACTATTCTATATACCCTTTAGCTAAATCTAAGTATACTATATCTACTATACTAGTAGTAGTCTCTAAACCTTATAAGAAGATAGGTCTAGATACTATAGGACCTATTACTTCTAAGAAAATAGAGGGATATACCTACTATATAGCCTTTATAGACTATTATAGTAGGTTTATATAGGTATTCCTCCTATTTACTAAAGAAGAAGCCTATAATAAGATAGTTTACTATCTTAAACTTATAGAGCTATATAGTAAAGTCTAGTCTTTAAGGCTAGATAATAGCCTAGAATATAGGGGAACTTAGCTAGATTTACTAGCTAAAAATAAAGGAATAACTCTAGAAAAGAGTTATTCTTATAGCCTAGAGTAAAACGGGCTTATAGAGAGGATATATAGGTTAATAGATACTATTACCTAGTGCCTACTCTTAAATTCTAACGTCCCTCTTACCTTCTAGCTAGAGGCTATTAAAACCGCTACTTATATTCTAAACCGGACCCCTAAGAAGTTCCTAGAGAGTATTTAATCTCTAGCTCGGCTAAATATAGCTAAGATTAGGTCTCCTACTATAAATCTCTATTATATAAAGACTTTTAGAAGTAAAGCCTTTATAAATATCTCTAGAGAAAAGCATACTATATCCTCTAAGTATTCTCTATGCTCTAGGCCTAGTATACTATTAGGCTTTAAGAAGGAGCATATTTATAGATACTAGGATATAGAAAAATAAGCTATTATATATACTAGGAATGTTACTTTTAAAGAGAATGAATTTCCTTCTTCCTATACTAAAACTATAGATAATAAGGAAGATATAGACTATACTAAGCCTATATTTCCTTCTTCTATAACTAGCCCTCCTACTATAGTAAGATCTAGGTCTATAACTACTATAGATATTAGTAGGGAGGAGCCTAGGAGAAGTAAGCGCCTTAGAGAAAAATCCTCTAAGGAATCTACTACTCTAGAGGCTAATACTAATAGTATTAGCGGTATTCTATAAAGATAGGTAATATCTTTATTATATACTATATAGTAGATAGTTTATAGTAGAGAATGTAGTAGATTCTTTACTATAAGAGAACTTCCTTAAAGGACTAACTAGTAGGCTACCTAAGAGTATTTATATAGAAGAACCTATAGATTCTAGAGAGTTCTATCTCTAGGTAATTAGTAATAGGTTCTTCTATTAATAGAAGACGATTTCTAATTAATCTAGACTAGAAGATTCTAGGCCTTAGTAATAAGATAATCTAGAATAAGGGCTAGAATCTAAAAGAACCTATAGAAATAAGTTCTTAGTAATAGAAGAGGTCTAGAAGAGTCTAGAATAGTCTAGACTTATTCTTAGGCCTCTAATAAATAGCCCTAGAGAAGATATACCTTATCCTCTTAGAGAGACCTTTAAAGAGGTTAGAATTCCTAGTAGTAGTAGCTATATTACTATAGAAGGCCTAAGTAATATAGAGGAGGATATCTCTTATTACTTACTCTATAGTAATAGGGAACCTACTACTTATAGTTAGGCTATTAATTCTTCTAATAGCCTAGACTAGTAGAATAACATACTAGCTATAGCTACTACGGAAGATGCTACTAAAAAGTCTAAGAATATAGATATAAGGTATTACTTCTTAAGGTAGCTAGTTAAGGAAAATCTTATAAGATTCTCCTATATCTCTACTAAAGAGATGCCTATAGACGCCTTAACTAAGGTACTTACTAAGGCCCTCTTTACTAAATTCCTCTCTATTACCCTATATAATAAGTAAGGGGGAGTATTAGAGGCCTAAGAATAAGTCTAGACTATTCTAGACTCTTCTAGACCTCTTCTATTACTATAAACTTATTTCTATAGGTTCTTTTAGATTCTAGCCCTTATTCTAGATTATCTTATTACTAAGGCCTAGAATCTTCTAGTCTAGATTAATTAGAAATCGTCTTCTATTAATAGAAGAACCTATTACTAATTACCTAGAGATAGAACTCTCTAGAATCTATAGGTTCTTCTATATAAACATCCTTAGGTAGCCTACTAGTTAGTCCTTTAATGAAGTTCTCTTATAGTAAAGAATCTACTATATTCTCTACTATAAACTATCTACTATATAGTATATAATAAAGATATTACCTATCTTTATAGAATACTACTAATAGGTTATAAGCCCGGCTAATAGTAAAACTTATTTCTATAGGTTCTTTTAGATTCTAGCCCTTATTCTAGATTATCTTATTACTAAGGCCTAGAATCTTCTAGTCTAGATTAATTAGAAATCGTCTTATATTAATAGAAGAACCTATTACTAATTACCTAGAGATAGAACTCTCTAGAATCTATAGATTCTTCTATATAAATACTCTTAGGTAGCCTACTAGTTAGTTCTTTAAGAAAGTTCTCTTATAGTAAAGAATCTACTATATTCTCTACTATAAACTATCTATTATATAGTATATAATAAAGATATTACTTATCTTTATAGAATACTACTAATATAATAGCCCTAGAAAAGGAAAGGTAGGTCCTACTACTAAGAAAGGTTAGGGATCTATAAAAGAAAAAGAGTAGGGTACCCTATAGGAAGAGGGCTATATCTAGAGTAATACTCCCTCTCCTTTACTACTAGGCCCTTAAGAGGTAGCTACTTAAGGAATTATAGAAGGTAAGATATCTAAAAAAGATAAAGGAACTAAGGAGGATTCTACTAAAGACCTAGTAGGTCCTAGCTTTTTTTTTATCCTAGGTAAGACTTAACTCTACTTTTATTTTATAAAGTATATAATATATACTTTACTAAGACCTATACCTCTCTATACCTCTCTATATTAACTAAATAGAGATAGTTTCTCTTTAAAGTAGGAGTTATACTTCTACTCTTTCCTACCTAATATCCTTAAGTAATTAATTAAGGAAAGCCTAAGTTTATTAAAAGATAGATCTTCTCCTAGCTTTATTATCTTTAGCCCTAAAGAAAGAGAGGAAGAGAAAAAGCCTAATAAGAATAGACCTTATCTTATTATAGTAACCTCTTAGTAAGGCCTTAAAAATACGCTAGATACCCTCTTACCTAGAATTTAGGATAGCCTATACCTAGCTAACCTAGAGAATCTTACCTACTAGAATAAGGCTTAGCTAGTAGACTATATAGATTCTATAGGTCTTAAGGGAACCTAGAGAGAGGCCTATCTTTAATCCTAGTATAAAAAAGAGATTAAAAGATTAGCTACTATAGCTAAGACTAGAAATTAAAAGTTACTATATTATAAGAAGAAGTAGGAGAAGGTAAGAAAAGATAAGAGAAACTAGGGAGAGTTAGAAAAAGAGTAAGAATCTAGGTTAACTAGTAAGGTTAATACTACTAAGAAGGGTAGAGTAGCTAAAAGTCTAACCTAGAAAGGCTCTCTAAGAAAGAAATAGATAGATAAGAAAAGTATGCTAATTATAGTATCTTTAGCCTTCTCTAATAAGGATACCTTATCTTTAGCTTCTCTAGTAAAAAAGGTAGTAGAAAAAGAAAAAGGTAAAGTATCTATAGTAAAGGCTAAGCCTAGAGATTCTAGGAACTAGGCTATAGATAATAATAGAAGAGATTTCTACGCGTAGTAATAGAACTTATAGAAAAGGCTTTTAGAGATAAAGTAGTTATTACTACTAGCCCTAGTAAAGGAACTTCCTCCTCCTCTTATTAAGCTAAAAATGCCTCTAATAGAGAGAATAGCATTTCTCTTACTAGATCTAGCTAGGTAACTATAAGGGTTAAAGAAACCCTCCTCTAAGAAAAGGTCTTAGTCTTCTATAAGTACCTAGAGGGACTTAGCTCTCTATCTACCTACTATAAAATCCTCTCTAGCTCTACTCCTAGCTCTTCTCTCTCTCTATTCTTAGATCCTATAGTTCTAATACTAGAAGTAGAGCTTAGCCTAGTTAAGGCCTTAGCCTTACTTAGGGTTAGTAGCTTAATATAGAGTAGCTAGCTCTAGGCTATCTTAACTATAAGCTTATATAAGGACTAGGTTATCTTCTCTACTCTCTAGCTTAGACTTAGTCTCTTAATTCTATTAAACTAATATTCCTAGGTAGAAAAGGCCGTCTAAGAGTAGAGGAGAGTATCTAGTAGCCTAGAGGCTATTACTAGATTAGAAGGAGTAATTAAAGCTATATATACTACCTAGTAGGCTATAAGGAAGGCCTTTACTAAGGTATTAGGTATTTAGGAAGAGGTAGCTAAGACTAAGTTAAATAACTAGCTAAGAAAAGCTAGGTACTAGAAAATAATTACTAATACTCTTAGCTAGCTACCTATCTTTACTACCCTAGATTCCTATTCCTCTTCTACTATATTAGAGAGGGGTATTAGTAATACCTAGGAGCTAGACTACTTTCTTAGAATAGGATAAAAATTAAAAAAATTTAACTTAAAAAAGATTAGGGAAGAGTACTAGATAAGAATAAATAGCCCTACTACTCTAGAGGCCTCTAACCCTTCTCTTCTAAAGAATCTATAGGTACCCTTCCTTATATCTAGCCTTATAGCTAGCTAGTCTAGAGAAGTATATAGAGAGATCCTAGAAAGAAGTAGAGGTATCTAAATTTTAGAAGCTAGTAAGCTAGGCCCTAGTTCTAGTCCCTCTTAGAAGGTCTAGAAAGAGGAGAGAGAGGCTAGAGAGAAGATAGAAAAGGAGATAGAGGAAAGTAAGAAGCTTTAGGTTTTTTTCTTATATTAATTTAATATTCTCTTATAGTTAGAATCTTTTAAGACTTAGAGTATCTAATTCTAGAGAATAAATTAATTAATTCTAATAAGAGAAACATTTTATAAAGTATATAGTATATACTTTACTAAGACTAAATTTAATAATCCTTTAGTAGTATATAGTATAGACTTTAGAAATTTCCTACTATTAGATTTACTCTTTATTAATATATATAAAATAGTAGTATTAGAAGTAGGGTAGATTTTAGTTAATTCTCTATTCTTTAGTAATTACTTATAATTATAAATCTATTTAGATATATTAATATAGCGCGCCCTAAGACTTTCTAAATTATACTAGTTAAGATATATAAGCTCTCCTTCTATACTAATTTCATCTAGAGAGGTAATACTATAGGGAACTCCTAGTAGGAGATTAAGACGTAGATATATAAGTTAACTCCTTTCTTATAGTAATAATTAGTCGTAGTAAGCTAGTCTTATAATAGTAGGATTAAAGTACTAATCTAAGTAAGTATATATAGAGAATTAGTACTTTAAGCCTAATACTTTAACTATAGGATCTATCTAAGGATATAAATAGTTAGAAACCGTAATAATACCCCCCTCTTTACGCTATTAAATATAATGCTAATCTACTATATAAAAAGAGAATAGTAAGGAAAGGGTAGGAGCTAAGATAGCTACTAGGATTACTATAGTAGCTTACTTATTAGTAAAGCTATAAGAGATAAGGCGGGCCTAGAACTCCTTATTACTAGGGTACTTATAGAGGATATAGCCTAGGTTAGGAAGGTTCCTAATATAGATAAAGATTAGGTAGTAGAACTACTTAATAGAGAGAATAAGACCCTAGCTAGACTTATACTTATTAGATAGCTAGCTAAATAGTAGGATGTTAGTACTAGTAGAGTAGGTAAGGAACTAGGTCTTATAGTTAGATAGACTACTAGAGTAGTTAAGGATAAGGCTACCTATAGCCTTAATTATATTACTAAGAGAGAGAAATAGAAAGAGGTAGGTATTAGGGTAGTAAATAATAAATGCGTTATACTCTAGCTTATTACTATAGATCTACTATAAGTAGACGTAGTAGTTAGTAATATAGCTAGGTAATAGGTAGCCCTACTAGACTATAAAGCGCTTATTAATACTAAGATAAGGGAATAGGGGTAGGTATTATAGTTTCTAACTATTTATATCCTTAGATAGATCCTATAGTTAAAGTATTAGGCTTAAAGTACTAATTCTCTATATATACTTACTTAGATTAGTACTTTAATCCTACCGTAGTAAGACTAGCTTACTATAACTAATTATTACTATAAAAAAGGAGTTAACTTACGTATCTATATCTTAATCTCCTAATATTTAATTAGTTATTAATAGACGATAGAGTAGTAGTAGCTAGATAATTAGGCTACCTAGTAGGCGGCCTTATAGTAATAGTAGTAAGACGATTAGGCCGCCTAGTAGGTAGCCTTATAGTAGTAGTAGTAGGGGTTACCCCTAGATAAGTAGGCCTACCTTATAGAATAGGCGTACTAATAGTAGTAGGAAGTACTCTACGCGTAATAGTAGAACTAGTAGCTATACTACTAACTAACTACTAGTCTATTAGATCCCGACGTTATTTAGTTACTATAGTAATAGATAGTCTACTAGGCTAATAAGAAGGAGCGTAAACGCTAAGTAGGTAAACTAACTAAGATCTTACTAGAGATACCTATTTATAAGGGCGATAGAGACGGACTAGACGCGTAGATAGATATAGTTTATAATAAGATAAGCCTAGACTATACTAACTACGCGCTAAAGACTTAGTTATTTACTATCTAGGCTAAACTTAGTAGTAAAGCCGCCTACTAAATAACGCCCTAGTTTAAATAATATAGGGATAATCCTAGCGTAACCTTTAAGTAACTACTTATATATCTAGAGCTAATCTATAGCGATCCTTACTAAGTAGTAAACGCGTAATACTAGATATACGCGTTATACTAGTAGGAAGTACTATTCTAGGAGTTTTTTACTAAGTTTAATTAGGTCTTATAGTTAGCTAGGAGTAATAAGTAGCTAGATTTAGCTAAGATTAGCCTCCTTAAGAATATACTAAGCTATAAACTATTAGTCTAGATAGTAGAGTTAGCCTTAGGAGGAGAGTCTTAGGACTAGTATATAGCCCTTCTTACCTAAGTTAGTAATTCTATAGAGAGACTTAGAAATAATAATAGTAGTATATATAATAGTAGTTACTAGGCTAATAGCTAATTCTATAAAGGTAGGTTAATAGGTTAGGCCCCTAGTAGTACTATAATAACGCTATAAGGACGGTTAAATTAAATAAGTACTACCCCTAAGGCTATAGAATAGAAGCCTACTAGTCTAGCCTACTTAGCTATCTAGTATACTAAGTAGGTATTAGATATAGAAGTAAGCTAATAATATATATCTAAGCTCTATCTATATTATAGTAGTAACGCTTACTTTATTAGTAAGTACCTATATAAGCCTACTTATCCTCCCTAGGCTATAGTAGTCTAGCTATTACTAGAGGACGAGACTAAAGATATTAAGGAGCCTAAATTAGGAAATAAGGAACTCTAGCTATAGTTATAGTCTAGAGTAAAGTTACGAACTAGAAGAGGTTAAATAGTAGGATTATAGTCTATTAGTATAAGGCTAAGTAGTATATAAGGGGTAAATCCCTACTAGTATTAGCGCTAGTTAATTAAGTATCCTATACTAGAACTCTTATTAATTTAGGGAGTAAACTATATATAATAGTAACCTCCTAGTTTATAATATATATAAACCTCCTAGTCTATAAAATTACGCCTATACTAATACTTAGACTAAAGAGCTTAGAATAGTTAGTAAAGATAGTAATAGAGTTTACGCTTAATTTAGAAGGATACTTAAGAATAATCCTTACCTATATAGTACTCTAACTCCCTAATAGTATTAAGTTACTAATAGGAGTACTATAGCTCTACTAAGAGAGGGTCCTACTAGACCTATTAGCTAGGAGCCTTATATTTAAAGATACTAGCCTAATAGTATAGAAGGAGGGAAGATTAGAGGTTAAGAATAGAGTCTACTTTACTTAGGCTATCTCTACCCTAGTATACTAACTACTTACCTAATTAGTAGCTAAATAGTAGAAAGGATATATATTTATAGTAAGTCTTACTAATATTAATAAGACCTTAGTAATAAAGCTAGTTATTAGTAGTAATAAGATCTATTACTATCTACCTAAGTAGATTAGTAATAAGTACTTACTATTATTTAATAAGGCTCTTATAGATTTACTCCCTCCTAACTAACTAGGAATTAACTATAAGATTAAGCTAAATAAGCTACCTAATAGGAAGGACCTAGACTCTCCCTAGAAACTACTATATAGAATAAGCTATAAGGAGTTACTTATCCTATATAAGACGTTATATAAGCTCCTAGAGAAGGAGTTTATATATATAAGTAGCTCTCTAGCCGCGGCTCTAGTACTATTTATAAAAAAACCTAGTAGGGGATTAAGGTTTTATTACGATTACTAAGCTCTTAACGCCCTAATAAGGAAGGACCGTTATCTACTCCTACTAATTACGGAAATATTAGCCTAGATTAGATAAGTATACTAGTTTACTAAGCTAGATATAGTCTTAGTATTCTACTACGTTTATATTACTAAAGAAGATAAATAGCTAATAGTCTTCTATACCTAATTTAGACTATTTAAGTAGTTAGTAACGCTATTTAGTCTTACTAATACTCCTAGTACCTTTTAATAGTATATTAACTAGGTACTAAGAGAGTTTCTAGATAATTATACTTTAGCCTATATTAATAATATTCTAATCTTTATAGAGGGATCCTAGAAGGAGTATTACTACTAGGTTAAGATAGTAATAGATTACTTACTTATAGTAGGCCTCTATATTAATATTAGGAAGTATAAGTTTAAGGTCTAATTAATAAAATACCTTAGCTATATTATTAAGACTAGATAAGGAGTATATATAGACCTATCTAAGGTTAAGATAGTAAAGAACTAGGCTAGACTAACTACTATTAAGGCTATATAAGGCTTCTTAGGCTTTACTAACTTTTATAATTATTTTATTAGTAGTTTCTTAGAGATTATAGAACCTCTTATTAGGCTTATACGAAAAAATAAGAAGTTTAGATAGGATAATAAGACTAAGAGCGCGTTTAAGAGGTTAAAGCTAGTATTTATTAAGGCGCCTATACTAATATAGTTTAATCTAGAAAGAGAGACGGTATTAGTAATAGACTTATTAGGTTATACTACTAGGGGAGTCCTTTACTAACGCGATAATTAGGGAGTCCTCTAGCTAACTACCTTCTACTTAAGAAAGAGTAATATATATAAAGTAAACTATAAGATCTATAATAAGGAGCTCCTAGTAATTATTAAGGTACTAGATAAATAGGATTACCTATTAAGAAGCGTTAGTAACTTTACTATCTAGATAGACTATAAAAACTTAGAGTACTTTATAACTAGTAAGTAACTAAATAAGCGTTAAGTCTACTAGATAGAGAAGCTTAGCTAGTATAACTTTATAATAGCGTATATCCTAGGAAAGAATAATACTTAACTAGATATACTATTATAAAGAGAGTAAGACCTACCTACTAACGCGGATAATAGCTACTTAAAGTACTACTTTACCTAAATACTTAAGTTATTACCTACTAGCCTTATAATAATAAAGACTAGTTAAGAAGAAGAACTAGTAGAGGAGGATACTATATAGGTATACCCTATTATATTAGGTAGTAATAATACTAGGGGTAAATAGATAACTAACGCGTAGAGAGAGTTAGTAGGAGAGGATAGAGCTTACTAGGCCCTAAAAATAGTAGTACTTAGTAGGAGTAGAATAATACTAGTAGAGCTCTCCCTTAGTAAGATATTAATATCTAACTTAATAGTAGATAATAAGGGTAACCTTTATTAGCGTAGTTACTTATAGGTACTAGATTCTAAACCTCTATAAACTAGTATCCTCTAGATAATATATAACTCTCTAGAGGTAATCTACCCTAGTAATAATAAGATAGTATCCTAGCTCTACTATCTTAAGTTATTTTAGCTAAACTATAACGCGTAGGTAAAGTAATTTAGACGTAATTATAACGTCTATAGAGTAACTAAATTCTAGAGAGACTATAAGTAAGGACTACTCTAACTACTCCTAGTCCTAAATTAATAGTAGTAAGAGGCATCTATAGATTTTATAGGCCTTCTTATAGCTAGTAAGGGGAATACCTATATACTAGTTATTATAGATAGGCTATTAAAAGGCGTAATCCTAGAACCCTATTATAACCTAATAGCTAAAGCCGTAGTAGTATTATTCCTATAAACGTACTACTAGTACTATAGGTTACCTAACGCTATTATATTAGACTAGGGTCTATAGTTTATAAGTCTTTTATAGGAACGCGTCTATAAACTATTAAATATTTAGTAGTATCTCTTAATAGGTTACTACCTAGAGATAGATAGTTAGACTAAGAGAGTAAATATAGAGGTAGAGTAGATATTAGCCGCGTTAGTTAACTAAGTATAGGACGACTAGGCTAACTACTTACTAGTTATTAAGTTCGTATTAAATAATAGAATATTAGCTACTATAGGCCTTAGCCTATTCTTCTTATTATATAGTTATTATACTAACCCCTTATAAATAAGACTCTTAGAAGTCCCCTAGCGCGTTACTAACCTATAAATACTAGTAGTATAAGGTAATACTATTATAATAAAGATCTAAGAGGCTACTACTTAGGTAGAAAATATAATAACCGCGTTCTAGGTAGCCTAGAAGTAGTAGGTAAACTACTATTATAACGCCTTACCTATATATAAAGTAGGTAATAAAGTTTAGTTAAGCCTCTATAATATATCTATAGACTATCCTATTTAGAAGCTAGATTACTAGTTAGTAAAGTATACTATAATATAAGTTATTTTAAATAAGACCTACTAGTTAGATATACTAGGTACTATCTATAACGTCTTTAATATAGACCTACTATAACTAGTATCTAATAATACCTTACTAAGCTAGGTATATATAGATTATTAGCCGCCTATAGTTATTACTAATAACGAGAATAAGTAGGAGGTAGAACGTATACTAGATAAGCGTTAGTATTAAAACTACTAAGAGTTTCTAGTAAAGTAGACTAGGTATATAAGACTAATATAGAAACTAGTATCTACGTTTAAAGACGTAGTAGCTATTAATAAGTTTAAAGCTAGTTAATAAGTTTAGGTTAGAAGTAAGGGAGCGCTACTAAATAATAAGTAAATAATAGTAGACTCTAGTAGTAGAACGTCTAATAAGTAATAGTACTATCTAAATAAGCTACTAGTAGTACTACCTATATCTAGGCGCTATAGTACTAGGCTTAAGTAAGTAAACTAGCTAGATTATAACTCTAACTAATAGGGAGCTACTAGTAATATATACTAACTATATAAGCCTACCTATAATAATCCTCTTTATAAGGTCTAGAACTACTAAACCCTACTTACGCTCTACTTACTATTCTATTAACTCTATAATCTTTATAACTATACTACCTTATAACCTCGTTATCTTACTATACTATAGATGCTAATAATAACTACTTACGTAACTTATATAACTATATTACTAAGCTTAAGAATCCCCCTCCTCTAATTAATACTATAGATTCTATAGACCTAGCCCCTCCTTCTAATAAGGCTAACCCTACTACCTACCCTAATACTTACTCTAGTAACCCTTACTTTAGTACTACTCTCTATATCCCTTCTATCTTTAGTAATATTAAAGACCTCCTTAGCGTTAAGCTCTATAGTTACTACTTTTATATTATATTAGGCTCTAGTTAGGATAACCTTAACGACTCTATCTATAATATTATTACTACTACTAGTAGTATAATCCTCCCCTTCCCTAACTTTAGTAATACTAAGGATAAAGAGGAGGACTACTTAGATCTATTTCCTCCTAGCTCTATCTAGTATTAGATTATTATAGATAAGGTTATTTTTAGTCTTACCTCTTATAACGCCCTACCTATACCTAGTTATAACGCGTACTAGATCTTACCTACTAAGCTATATATACTTATTACTATTAGTATTACTAAGCTACCCTAAGGCTAGCGCTATTTAATCTATACCCTACCCCTATTCTCTTACCTTAGTATTAATAAGCGCTTTATAGTCTAGTAGGGCTACCTATTACCTAGCCGCGTTACTAACTACTATATCTACTTATAGTAGATCTATAGTAATAAGCTAGAGTATAACGTATTTATTATTTACTACCCTAACGCCTACCTCTTTCTATCCCTCTCTCTTAGTAATATAATTAAGGCTATAGGTAGCCTTATTCTTAACTATCCTAGTAGCCTACCTAACTATAAGACCTAGTTCCTTACCTACTCTACTAGTACTAATATTCTACTATTTAGCTAGCTATCTAATAAGTATAAGTCTAGCTAGGGTCTTATCCTCCCTATTAAGTAGTTCTACTACCTAGTCTTTATCTATATTAGAAACCTCTCTAACCTAGGCTATATCCTCTATAAGTACTCTAGTAATAAAGAGTTCTAGGCCCGCCTTATCTCTTACGGCTTTACTAATAAGTAAGCTACTATAGTAACCCTAGTAGCTACCTTAGCCTATACCCTTTCCTTACTATTCCTTTTTTTTATATAGTAGATTAGCGCTATATTTAACGGCGTAAAGGGGGAGGTATTATTATAGTTTCTAACTATTTATATTCTTAGATAGATTCTACGGTTAAAGTATTAGGCTTAAAGTACTAATTCTCTATATATACTTACTTAGATTAGTACTTTAATCCTACTATAGTAAGACTAGCTTACTATAACTAATTATTACTATAAAAAAGGAGTTAACTTATATATCTACGTCTTAATCTTCTAATAGTAGGGTATAGATTAAATAGTACTAGCCTTAGAGTAGCTTAGTAATACTAATAGTAATAAGTATATATAGCTTAGTAGGTAAGATCTAGCGCGTATTATAACTAGGTATAGGTAGGGCGTTATAAGAGGTAAGACTAATAATAACCTTATCTATAATAATCTAATACTAGATAGAGCTAGAAGGGAATAGACCTAAGTAGTCCTCCTCTTTATCCTTAGTATTACTAAAGTTAGAAAAGGGGAGGATTATACTACTAGTAGTAGTAATAATATTATAGATAGAGTCGTTAAGGTTATCCTAACTAGAGCCTAATATAATATAAAAGTAGTAACTATAGAGCTTAATACTAAGGAGGTCTTTAATATTACTAAAGATAGGAGGAATATAGAGAGTAGTACTAAAGTAAGAGTTACTAGGGTAAGTATTAGGGTAGGTAGTAGAGTTAGCCTTATTAGAAGGAGGGGCTAGGTCTATAGAAATAATAGAAGAAGCTATAAGGTCTATAGTATTAACTAGAGAAGGGAGATTCTTAAGCTTAGTAACGTAGTTACGTAAGTTATATAAGTAGTTATTATTAGCGTCTATAGTATAGTAGGATAATAAGGTTATAAGGTAGTATAGTTATAAAGATTATAGAGTAAGTAGAATAGTAAGTAGAGTATAAGTAGGGTTTAGTAGTTCTAGACCTTATAAAGAGAATTATTATAGGTAGGCTTATATAGTTAGTATATATTACTAGTAGCCCCCTATTAGTTAGAGTTAGATAGCTTTAGCTATTAGGTTATAATAGAGTTCTAGAATTACGTCTTTTAATAGCCTATCTATAATAACTAGTATATAGGTATTCCTCTTACTAGCTATAAGAGAGCCTATAAAATCTATAGATACCTCTTACTACTATTAATTTAGAACTAGGAGTAGTTAGAGTAGTCCTTACTTATAGTCTCTCTAGAATTTAGTTACTCTATAGATATTATAATTACGCCTAAATTACTTTACCTATATATTATAGTTTAGCTAAAATAACTTAAGATAGTAGAGCTAGGATACTATCTTATTATTAGTAGGGTAGATTACCTCTAGAGAGTTATATATTATCTAGAGGATACTAGTTTATAGAGGTTTAGAATCTAGTACCTATAAGTAACTACGCTAATAAAGGTTACCCCTATTATCTACTATTAGGTTAGATATTAATATCTTACTAAGAGAGAGCTCTACTAGTACTATTCTACTTCTACTAAGTACTACTATCTTTAGGGCCTAGTAAGCTCTATCCTCTCCTACTAACTCTCTCTATATATTAGTTATCTATTTAGCCCTAGTATTATTACTATCTAATATAATAGGGTATACCTATATAGTATCCTCCTCTACTAGTTCTTTCTCTTAACTAGTCTTTATTATTATAAGGCTAGTAGGTAATAACTTAAGTATTTAGGTAAAGTAGTACTTTAAGTAGCTATTATCTATATTTATAGGTAGGTCTTACTCTCTTTATAATAGTATATCTAGTTAGGCGTTATTCTTCCCTAGAATATATACTATTATAAAGTTATACTAACTAAGCTTCTCTATCTAGTAGATTTAATACTTATTTAGTTACTTACTAGTTATAAAGTACTCTAAGTTTTTATAGTCTATCTAGATAGTAAAGCTACTAATACTCCTTAATAGGTAATCCTATTTATCTAGTACCTTAATAATTACTAGGAGCTCCTTATTATAGATCTTATAGTTTACTTTATATATATTACTTTTTCTTAAGTAGAAGGTAGTTAGTTAGAGGACTTCCTAATTATTATATTAGTAAAGGACTTTCCTAGTAGTATAATCTAATAAGTCTATTACTAATACTATCTCTCTTTCTAGGTTAAACTATATTAGTATAGGCGTCTTAATAAATACTAGCTTTAACCTCTTAAATATACTCTTAGTCTTATTATCCTATCTAAACTTCTTATTTTTCTATATAAGCCTAATAAGAGGTTCTATAATCTCTAAGAAACTACTAATAAAATAATAATAAAAGTTAGTAAAGCCTAAGAAGCCTTATATAGCCTTAATAGTAGTTAGTCTAGTCTAATTCTTTACTACCTTAACCTTAGATAGATCTATATATACTTCTTATCTAGCCTTAATAATATAGCTAAGGTATTTTATTAATTAGATCTTAAACTTATACTTTCTAATATTAATATAGAGGCCTACTATAAGTAAGTAATCTATTACTATCTTAACCTAGTAGCGATACTCCTTCTAGGATCTCTCTATAAAGATTAGAATATTATTAATATAGGCTAAAGCGTAATTATCTAGGAACTCTCTTAGTACCTAGGGTTAGGGTTAGGGTTAGGGTTAGGGTTAGGGTTAGGTTAGGGTTAGGGTTAGGGTTAGGGTTAGGGTTAGGGTTAGGGTTAGGGTTAGGGTTAGGGTTAGGGTTAGGGTTAGGGTTAGGGTTAGGGTTAGGGTTAGGGTTAGGGTTAGGGTTAGGGTTAGGGTT